>NC_050093.1:323995-1523995 GCF_009764565.3 Dermochelys coriacea
ATGAACGATCACGTCCCTCGATCTGCTCGCTATGCCCCTACTTATACATCCCAAAATGCCATTGGCCTTCTTGGCAACAAGGGCACACTGCTGACTCATATCCAGCTTCTCGTCCACTGTCACCCCTAGGTCCTTTTCCGCAGAACTGCTGCCGAGCCATTCGGTCCCTAGTCTGTAGCGGTGCATTGGATTCTTCCATCCTAAGTGCAGGACCCTGCACTTATCCTTATTGAACCTCATTAGATTTCTTTTGGCCCAATCTTCCAATTTGTCTAGGTCCTTCTGTATCCTATCCCTCCCCTCCAGCGTATCTACCACTCCTCCCAGTTTAGTATCATCCGCAAATTTGCTGAGAGTGCAATCCACACCATCCTCCAGATCATTTATGAAGATATTGAACAAAACGGGCCCCAGGACCGACCCCTGGGGCACTCCACTTGACACCGGCTGCAGTTGTGGAATGCCCGTTAAAACATGGTTAGTTGTATTTAGTACACATCTGGGATTCAATTTTTATTTTAGTTTTGCAGTTCATCTGTAATAACATGCTGGGTTGCTTCAGGCTGTCATGTTACACTGTGTTTCATCTGTCTGAGAATTCGTGTAGGAGATAAACAGAAGCATGATGCATATGCACAGTTTAATGGTAATGAGTGGTTTTAGATTCAGTTGTAATACGGGGGATAGGAAGATCGTGCAGTGGAAAAGTTTGTCCTCCACGTGAGGTTTGGCCCTTTTCAGCTTCTCAGGAAACTCCCATTGACATAGTCTCTGGATCTCTGACAGGAAGTTTCAACTATATTTCATCCATGGATGAAATCCCCATTGAGGTCAATGGCAAAACTCCCATTGACTGCAGTAGGGGCAGGATTTCAGCCCAAATCTTTAGTATTTCTGAAATATTTTATAACAAAGTTGCTTCCCTGGCAAAGATAAAGGCAGGGTTACCAATCACTGAGAAGCGATGTCTGTAGATGGGTAAAGTATGAGAAAAGCACATGTAAAAGTGGGAGCTCTCTTCTGTGGAGGTGATCTGGGAAGTTAGTTCCTTGGGAGGAGGATGCTGGGATAAACAATGTAATGAAGTACACTCACTGGAACATGCCTCTCACACTCACCTATTAGTTAACTGGACCCTTGCTCATTAGATTGTACCTATCTTGTTTGCTCCTGCTTGCTTAGTGCCATAGTGTAGCCTGCTCGACCTAAATTCTGCAGTAACCACCCTCTATTTCTTATGGTCAACTGCACTAGATATTATGACATTTTGACAGCTTCAAGTAAATTCAGAAACAGGTTTTTATTTAAAAATGAAAACAAATACTACCATCAATTTTGTATTCCATGTGTTTATTTTCACGTTAAATTAATTTCAGATCCTTTTTTATAACGTTTTCATGAATGTTTCCACCGCTGCCCCCAATATTCACTTGATGTTGTGACACTGGACTTGTATTGGCAACGTTCCTGGTAGGGAAAAGCAATCAGGAAACACAGGAATTTGTCAGAGGAAAGATGTAGCTTTTGGCTACTGGATAAAGGGCTAGTTGGGGACATGGGGAGAAGTGGCTTGGGATTTTAGCACTTAAAATATGCTTGAGCTTCATACACTGGAGAGGACATTCAATCCATCTTTCCTGGCCCTAGAGTAGGAGCATAGAGGACTAGAAACTAGAGTGGTGGCTTGAGTTATCTGCCCCTGAAACCCTTGGCATAAACCAACTATCCCCATGCCACTACTGCGTTCAGAAATGGTGGATAAACATTAACTGCTTGTTTCTGCTAAAATGATTGAACAGTGAAATAGCAATGATGGCCTTTAAACTGTAAATAGGTTTCAGCATAAAAACTATACTGAAATGAATTGGCACATTTCACCTGTCAATGATTGCTTTAGACAGACTGTTCGCGTGCTCAGACTATATCTACGCTTCAGCTTTTGTCAGCAGAACTTGGATCGCTCAGGAGTGTGAATAAACCATGTCCCTGAGTGATGTAAGTTACACCAACATAAACGCCGGTGTGGACAGCACTATGTCCATGAGAAAGCTTCTCTCACCGACAGAGCTACTGCCTCTCATGGAGGTGGGTTTATTATGCCAACAGGAGAGCTCTCTCCTGTCAGGATAGAGTGTCTTCACCAGATGCACTAAATGGGTAGAGTCCTTAGAAAAGAAATTTTGCCTTAGGTCAGAGATTCAGATTTTAAAGTCTTTTCTCTCAACCATGATGGCTACAAAAATTTAGATTCTAGACATGGGCGGTAGGTGAACCCCGGGCTCAGGGAGGCTAGCCCCCTGGCTTGCCTGCCCCTTCTGCCTGAGGCCCCTTCCCTTCCCACTGAAACCCAGGGGTCCCCCCTTCCCCACGCAGCCACCAGCCCCCTAGCCTCAGGCAGCCCAAGCACATCCCACACCCAGTTCGCTGACTGGGCGGCGCGGCCCCGGAGCGCCGGGTGGGCGGGCGGCGCGGGCCTCCCCATCCCCGGAGCGCCGGGAGGGCGGGCGGCGCGGGCCTCCCCATCCCCGGAGCGCCGGGTGGGCGGGCGGGCGGCGCGGGCCTCCCCATCCTCTCAGCCCCAGAGCGCAAGCTGGCTCCCATTAGCCCCAGCCTCTGACCCCGGCCACTGGGGAAGAGCCCCCCGCAACACAGTGCCAGGAAGCAGAAAGGGGCTTAGGGGTGGAGCAATGAGCAGGGCCACACAAGGCTGTTCGGGGAGGCTCAGCCTTCCCCTGCCTTCAGTACCTGCCGCCCATGATTCTAGAGCACAGTTCTTTGGCAAATAATTGATTCTAGCAAGGATGATGTCTATTTCACTAAAAGAAAAGGAGTACTTGTGGCACCTTAGAGACTAACAAATTTATTAGAGCATAAGCTTTCGTGAACTACAGCTCACTTCATCGGATGATCCAATGAAGTGAGCTGTAGCTCACGAAAGCTTATGCTCAAATAAATTTGTTAGTCTCTAAGGTGCCACAAGTACTCCTTTTCTTTTTGCGAATACAGACTAACACGGCTGCTACTCTGAAACCTGTCTATTTCACTGTCTTGCCGAGGAATGAGTACAGTTCTCTCCTATGTAGGATTTTAAAATTACAGAAAGGTAGGATTTCCACAGTCCCTGGCTGATTTTAAATATTGCCTCCCCATACGCCTTATGAAAAAAGCAATATGCGTAATGTGAAATTTTAAAGTAACTTTTTTCATATGTATTTATATAAAACAAGAGTTATGAGGTAGAAATGTAATTCTGTGAATGAAAATACTATTGGGCATAGGGCCCTTGACAAGGAAATATTTTCCGTGTTGTGGATATTAGTCATCCCACCGTGTAAGGAAGTATAAGGCACAGCATCTGAACAGCTGAATGGTGTTAATGTAATATACATCACAGGAGTTTTGGAATACTGTTATCATTAATACATAAATGTTGAATGGGGAGAGGCCACTTAGTCAGATGTACTTATCCATGGAAACTTGCCCCCCACAAAAAAATTGTGGAGCAAGGAGAACTTTTCAGATGCTTCAAAGGGAATGAATAGAGGATGGCAGTTTCCAAGTGATCCAGTCCCAACATCTGGCAGCCCTAGCTTTAGGGACACCCAGAGCATGCGATTGCATCCCTGAGCACCTTGGCTAATAACCACTGATGGACCTATCCTCCATGAACTTACCTAAATCTTTTTTTGAGCCCAGCTATAGTTTTGGCTTTCACAACATCCCCTGGCAATGTGTTCCACAGGTTGTGCGCTTTGTGAATAGTACTTCCTTTTGTTTGTCTTAAATCTGCTACATATTAATTTAAATGGGCCACCTCTGGTTCTTATGCTATGTGAAGGAGTAAATAACACTTGCATATTCAGTTTCTCCACACCATTCATCATTTTATAGACCTCTACCGTATCTCACCTTAGTTGTGTGTTTTCCAAACTGAACAGTCCCAGTCTTTTTAATCTCTCCTCAAACGGAAGTTGTTCCATACCCTTAATAATTTTTGTTGCCCTTCTCGGTACCTTTTCCATTTCTAATGTATGTTTTTGAGATGGGGCAACCAGAACTGCATACAGTATTCAAGTGTGGGCATACCATGGATTTATATAATGGTATTATTATATTTACTGTCTTATTATCTACCCCTTTCCTAATAGTTCCTAACATTGTATTAGCTTTTTTGACTGCCACTGCACATTGAGCAGATGTTTGCAGAGATCTATCCACAATGACTCCAACATCTTTTTCTTGAGTGGTAACAGCTAATTTAGACCCCATCATTTTGTACATGTAATTGGGATTGTTTCCCAATATGCATTACTTTGCATTTATCATCATTGAATTTCAGCTGTCATTCTGTTGCCTCGTCACCCAGTTTTGTGAATTACCCAGCACTGAATTACATGTATGTATGTATGTATGAAGCATCCATCATCCTAGTAACTGTGGGCTTGATTTTCAGAGGTGTTGAGTGCCTGTAGCTCACATTGCCTTTAGTTGGAGTATTGGGTACTCAGCTTTTCTAAAAATCTGGACTTCGTGTTCTTTATATCATAAAAGTGTCATATTTAACAATCAAAAAGACAGAGACACAAGGTGGGTAAGGTAATATCTTTTATTGGATCAATTTCTGTTGGTGAGAGAGACAAGTTTTCGAGATTACGCACTACTCTAAGGGCTAAAATGTTGTCGTAACACTGTGAATCTGGATAACATGGTGAGTCTGGACCATTGCTGAAGAATACTGCAAATTTTTATGAGGGCAGGTAAGTGTTATCCCCATTTTATGTATTAATAAACGGAACCAGAGACTAGTGAAATTACTTATCATTTTTCCCATTAGTAAGTAGGAGGGAATTCACTTTCTGTTCCAGAAAAACAGTGCATGCCTTCTAGGGGAGTCGAACACTTACCGTTAAAGGGAATCATTCTTTATTCTGTTATTTTGGTTACCTGGTTTGGGTTCCGGCAGACCTCTTACAGGTATGAGTTCTAGAATGCACTGCTGCTGACTTCTTGTATTAAAATATGTGAGGGATTTTTATTTAAAACAAGGTTTTGATTTCTACTTAAAAAAAATACTGTATGCTTTTTGCATTTTCTTTATGCTTTGGCTCCCTTCCTAGGTGTCAGCATGTTTTTGTGGGAGGTGAGGGGACAGAGAAATAAAGGAGCAGGAAATACTCACATCCCTTTGGAATGAAGTGGTAAAGCTGCCAGCTAAAATAGCCAATCTCATTAAAATCAGCTACAAAACTGAAGGATTGGAGAGTAGCAGTGTTGTACCTATATTTAAAAAAGACAGTAGGGGTGACCCAGGGATTATACAAGTAAATCTTACTGCTGTACCTGGTAAACTAGTTGAATTTACAATTAAAAATAGAACTATAAAGTACTTAAATCATGATATGATATGGTCTAACCAGCACAGCTTCTGCAGTGGAAAATCATGCCTCACTAATCTACTAGAATTCTTTGAATGTGTCAGGAATTCTTTGAATGTGTCAGACGGGAATTAGCTGACATTTATTTAGATTTTCAAAAAACCTTGGAAAAAGTCTTTTACAAGGGATTCCTAAAGAAACTAAGCAGTCAGGTGAGAGGCAAAGTACTGTATGGATCGGAAACTGTCTGAGACAAAAAACAAAAAATAGGACTAAATGTTTAGTTTTCACCAGGGCAGAAAGTTAATAGTGGGGTGATATTAAATATATTTATTAATTATATGAAAAGGGGAAGGAGCTGTCAGGTGGCAAAATGTTCAGGTGACACAAATTATTGAGGTTAATTAAGACCAGAGAAGACTGAAGAACTTCAAAAAAGATCTAACTAAGCTAAGTAAAATGGTTGCACAATGACATACGAAAGTCAGTATGGATAAATGCAAAGTAATACATATTGGAGGGAATTATTTGAACTTCTCATACACCTTACTGGGTTCTAAATTAACTGTTCAGTTCTGGTCTAGGGATGTAAAATGTTAGCCGATAAGCATTACTCTTATCAATTAACCTGCCTTACCCGTTAACCCCCAGGCCGGCCGGCTGACCGCAGCGGCCCTTCGCTGGCCAGCCCCAGCCCCTCTCCTTTTAATCAGTTAACCATTGAAACTATATAATTTTAATTGTTTAAATGGTTAACTTTTTAAATGATATTTATATCCCTGTTCTGGTCATCACAGCTCAAAAAAGGAGATAACAGAATTAGAGAGGGTTCAGAGTCTGACAACAAGAATGGTTAGGATCATGGGAATATTCTTATATTAAGGGAAACTGAAAAGGTTGGAACTGTTTACTTTGGAGAGGAGACAAATAAGAGGGGACATAATAAAAAATATACAAAATAATGAATGGGATAGAGAATGCCAGTTGGGATCTTCTCTTCACCAAATCCCATAATACAAAAACAAAGAGACATTCAATGAAATTGTAAGGTTACAAATCCAAGACTGAGAAAGGGAAACTCTTCTTCACACAAAAAGAAAAGGAGTACTTGTGGCCCCTTAGAGACTGACAAATTTATTTGCGAATGCATCCGATGAAGTGAGCTGTAGCTCACGAAAGCTTATGCTCAAATAAATTTGTTAGTCTCTAAGGGGCCACAAGTACTCCTTTTCTTTTTGCAAATACAGACTAACACGGCTGCTACTCTGAAACCTGTCTTCTTCACACAATACTCTATTAGCCTGTGGAATTCCTTGCCATACAATATCACTGAGACCAAGATCTTAGCAGCATTTAAAAAGGATTTTGTACACGCACGCACGCACGTTAACATGGATATCCAGAGTTGTTGAGGAAGCAGGGAACTGTTTAAAAGGGTTATAAACTGTTTCAGGGCAGGCACCAACTTCGAGCTATTGGGGATTAGGAGGAAATTTTCCTGTTGTCAGATTGTCCCATAAGTACCCCACTTCAGAGCTCTTGCACTTTCCTCTGTAGTAACTGGTACTGGCTGCTGTCAGTGACACGATTTTGGACTAACTGGGTTATGGGTCTGATTCACTATCTTAATTCCTTGTGTTCCTGATTGAACTCCTTTCCTTTTAGCTTTACTCTTGCAGACTAACTCCATTTTTGGCCAAATGATTACATATATGTGATTGGACTTAAATAAAAAAAATGCCTCACGCCAGCTACGGTTGTTGAGGAGTATCCTATGCAAGTGACCGTCATTTTCAGTTAATCTATTTGCAGGGTATGTTAATGTTCTTTTAGCATCCTTGTTCCTATGGGTTTGGTGTCATTCCATTCACATGGCTGAATTAAGAGGACACTTTTCAGTGTTCCTACCATACTAAATCTTCACCTTTATCTTATCACATCAGCCTAGTAACGAAGTACAGAATACAGTTCGGGAAATCCCAATTCCAAATATCTACTGTTGGCTTCTATAGAGATTTTTATTTTAACAAAGGAATTTTTCTTTTTTTAAAGAAAACTATTTGGCCTCCAGATGACTCAGAGATAGCATGTATGTAGAGGACCTTTGGCTACATATGCTACTGCTAGCAGAGGGTGGGATGTTTAGGTTACATACCTTTCCACATAGCAGGTCCTCTGTCTATAGCTCTGGCTTTCTGGGCTCCCTACATGTACAGTGTTGTTAGCTCTGTCGGAGTGTACCTCTAAGAGAATGCCACTGTCATGGCCTGTGCAGAAGGGTGGGCCCCATTATGCAACATCACACATTTAGGAGAAATGACAGTTCAGCCTAGACCAGTGGTGTCAAACTTGTTCTTCAGATATGTCAAATTTCATTTAAAATTATTTTCTGTGAGCGACAAATGTAAAGCCATATATACCACCCTTGGTCTGTGGTGGCTCTCCCATGTTGCGTTACAATATGGCCCTTATGTGATAACTAAACCTTTAGGTAAATTACTGTTGCATTGTGCATTACTTAGTGGGAAGATGACGCAAGAAATCTTTAGGACGCTTTTTACTGGGATTTGCAGTTACTTACTTTAGGCACACTGCTGTGGTAACAGTGTAGGTGCTTAAATGCACACTTAAATTATTGGAAATTCTGGCTTTTTAAGGGTTATCATTAGCCAGGGTGACAGCCCAGGTCCCCACAAACACTTAACACCAAGATAGTCCCTTCTTCCAGAGAATTGGAATATAAGATAAAATAAAAGGGGAATGAAACAAACAGACAAGGAAACAAAGAGAAACAGCGAGACCATAAAAGTTCATACCTCTCAGCTGTCTCTTCAGGTTTTCTGTGGGCTTCAGAAGACAACTCTGCATTGGTTTTACATTGGTCACGTTAATTTTTGGATGTTAAACTGCAACCAGAAGAGCTAGAAATTTACCTTATTATTTTTAAAATAAATTTGGTATTAAAATGATTTTTTAATTTTTAAATGAAAGGTTGGATCTGGCCTGTGGGATTGGTGTTTGACACCAGTGATCTAGGCTATTTCACACATCTACATTCAACTCCCCCTTGTTATTTTAGTTAGAGCCAATTGCTTTAGAAAGAATGGAAAGCTAAACATTCCCTTGCTATAAGCTTTTCCTGCTAAAATGGGTCATTGTTTCTAGCAAATTGGCATTTATTCTCCAGTGACTATTAAACTTGTTTGTAGCAGAACTTACATGATCCACGACTGCGTTCAGAATCTGTTATCTTCATCAGAGAGTGAAATAGTATTCTTGTGTTGGGGAGATATCTACATATTAGGAGTATGAAACCCATGGCAATTGCCATGAGCTCCTTTTCCACGTAGTTTAGAATCATGCGATTTCTGGCCCACAAAGTTTTTTGTCCTTCTGTCTTTGCACGGCCAAATGAAAACTATCTGCCTCCCCTCTACCCGATACACAAACAAGATGGGACTCCAGGGTCAAGTTTGTTGACTACTAATTTAGTAGATAGGTTAATAGTTTTATCAGACTTCAGGTATTCAATTCAAAGATGACTTTTCTTGCATAATCTTCAGTGTTATATTGTATGCAGCATTCCAGAAACTCCACTCTTTCTGTCCAAGTGGTGCACACCTTAAGGGTACACAGATTCTCCACTCAATGAATCCCTGAGAGTGGCAGCCAAAATGCTCCTCTCCCCCTCAAAATTGGGAACTTCTTAAGGATGGTCTACACTGAAAACTTACATAGCTGTGGTCTCTCAGGGATGAGATAAATCCATACTCCTGAGCGAAGAAGCTACACTGACCTAACCCCAGCTGTAGATGATGCTAGGTCAGTGGAAGAATTCTTCCATGGACCTAGTTACCATCTCTTAGGGGTTGGATCAACTACAGTGATAGGACAGCCACTCCTATTGCTGTAGTGCGTGTCTATACTGAAGTGCTACAGCTGAGCAGCTGCAGCTGTGCCACTATAGCATTTTAAGTGTAGATGTAGCCTTAGTCAAATGAGGTGGTAGCCATGATGATAAGCTTCTGTCACATCCAGAATATATTGTCTACCTGAGAGCTTTCCTAAAGGACTTTTCACCACAGTATTTAGTCTCTTACTGTTGTTACATATCATACCAGGAGCTGGTCTTAAAGGTCTCCTAAACATTAAAGTTTATACAGCATACTTACTAACCAATACAATAAAAGGTGGGTCTGGTGATATCTTTTATTGGACCAATAAACAATATTACCTAACCCACTTTTTCTCTCTCATATCCTGGGACCAAAAAGAAAAGGAGTACTTGTGGCACCTTAGAGACTAACAAATTTATTAGAGCATAAGCTTTCGTGAGCTACAGCTCACTTCATCGGATGCATTTGGTTTTTTTTCCACCAAATGCATCCGATGAAGTGAGCTGTAGCTCACGAAAGCTTATGCTCTAATAAATTTGTTAGTCTCTAAGGTGCCACAAGTACTCCTTTTCTTTTTGCCAATACAGACTAACACGGCTGCTACTCTGAATCCTGGGACCAACACAGCTACAACAACGCTGCATGCTAACTATTCCAATCAACTGAACGTAACACAGAGCTTTTGTGGTCTAGATGGGCTGCAAGTCCAGCTCTGAGTTAGATTCAAAATTTGGATCCTCATTAACAAACTCCAAAATGGATTTCATCCCAACTACTTGTGGCCACTTATGTACACACCACAGAAAAGTAGCTCTGTGTAAGACATATCACTTTAGCTGACAGTTCAGAATACACATAGTAGGACCCTGTGGTAGAGCTCTTCCCAGTGAAGGGGTTGTCTATTAAACCAGCTTTTGCAGGAAACTAATCCGAGCCAATCTTACCATGTTAAGAGCAATTTGCAAGATGTCTCTTTAATTCAAGTTTTTTTTTCCGGTGGAAAAGCAGGCTGACTAGCTCTACAGAATCTGGTCCTTCTGACAGAAGCCTTTTGAAGAGATCTGGTAAGAGAGCTATGCTTCTGTTAGTGAGCAACCCATATTCAAATGACATATTGCGGGGGGGGGGGGGGAGGAAGAGACCAGATACCATGATTAAACAGTGTTTTAGAAATGAAAATAACTTAAAGCAAGCAGGAGAAACCTACGGGAGATAGTGTGCTGCTGTTGCACGTAGCTTTTCCCCAATGTTGCTAACAGCAATCCTATAAAACTGGTGATTCGCATCAGTTTCCCTCTGCCATTCCTTGCTGGCATGGTAGGTTTGATCCTTCACTGTGGGGTGCTCATCAAACAGGATCACAAGATGCAAGGAAGGACAAAAAGGGAAGGAAATTGGTCTGGTAGTTTAGAGGCAACATATCAAAGATTAGGATTGAGTGCTTCATGTTGCTCTTTGGCTGTATGAAAGACCACCATTGATGAGCTGTTGTGGGAGCCATATCTAGATGCGAAGGTAATCTTTCCAATACAAACAGAATGTAAACCAGTTCAATGCTGTCTTCTTAAGTCTGTAGACAAATTTCATCAGTGCCTGTGCTATTTCTCTGTTTTCCCAAGCTGCAGTAGAGGGTAAACTGACCTAATCTTGCTAGTATCACTGTCACCTACAGGTTTCTAAGTAGCTGGTATGGAAACTGACAAGAATTAAGTCAGTTTCAAAATTTGTGTAGCTTGAGAAAATTGAGCAGCAGCAGAGGCTGACCCTGGAGTGATTCACTGTGCAGAAGTATTGCAATGACATGTACACCAGATATACACAGGCCTCCCACCAGGAGGCTGTAGAGTGGAGTGAAGTGAGAAAGTGGAGAACTGTTCTTCCTCTCATCTAGCTATTATGTGCCACAGGCAGAGAACAGGAGGGACTACAGTGCAAAGTGCTTGAGGCCTTGCAATGGCAGGGAAATTATTAAGTGAGATATACCCACCCAGATAATTTTGGCAAGTGTCCCACACGCTGCAGAGGAAGATGACCCAACTCAAAATTTGTTGTTTCAATGTTGGGCAATTTGACAAAAACAAAGGAGAACTAGATTCATAAAACAGTGGGGGGAAGGAGAAAGCAGACTCCTTATAACCATTGGCAGACGTGCAGGTGAATGAGCCTCTGATAGTGTGGCTGATGTGATTAGGCCCTATGAAGGTGTCCCCTGAATAGATATGTGGACACAGTTGGCAATGGGCTTTGTTGCAAGGATGGGTTCCTGGGTTAGCGTTTTTGTTGTGTGGTTGCTGGTGAGTGTTTGCTTCAGGTTGGGGGGCTGTCTGTAAGCAAGGACTGGCCTGTCTCCCAAGATCTGTGAGAGTGATGGGTCGTCCTTCAGGGTAGGTTGTAGATCCTTGATGATGCGTTGGAGAGGTTTTAGTTGGGGGCTGAAGGTGACGGCTAGTGGCGTTCTGTTATTTTCTTTGTTGGGCTTGTCCTGTAGTAGGTAACTCTGGGTACTCTTCTGGCTCTGTCAATCTGTTTCTTCATTCACCTGCACATCTGCCAATGTGATATATGCCATCATGTGCCAGCAGTGCCCCTCTGCCATATACATTGGCCAAACTGGACAGTCTCTACATAAAAGAATAAATGGACACATCAGACGTCAAGAATTATAACATTCAAAAACCAGTTGGAGAACACTTCAATCTCTTTGGTCACTCGATTACAGACCTAAAAGTGGCAATTCTTCAACAAAAAGACTTCAAAAACAGACTCCGAGAGACTGCTGAATTGGAATTAATTTGCAAACTGGACACCATTAACTTAGGCTTGAAGAAAGACTGGGAGTGGAAGGGCCATTACACAAAGTAAAATTATTTCCCCATGTTTATTCCCCCCCAGCCCCCCCACACGCTTGTTCCTCACACGTTCTTGTCAACTGCTGGGAATGGCCCACCTTGATTATCACTACAAAAGGTTTTTTTTTCCTCTCCTGCTGGTAATAGCTCATCTTACCTGATCACTCTTGTTACAGTGTGTACGGTAACACCCATTGTTTCATGTTCTCTGTGTATATAAAATCTCCCCACTGTATTTTCCACTGCATGCATCCGATGAAGTGAGCTGTAGCTCACAAAAGCTTATGCTCAAATAAATTTTTAGTCCCTAAGGTGCCTCAAGTACTCCCTTTCTTTCTACTTTTTATAAATAGTCATTGGAGCAGGGTTCTCCCAGCTCTAATAACAATCCTCAACCATATTGCTTGCATATCCTTAACGCATTTTCAAGCAATTTATGTTTAGAAGGAAAATAACCGTTAGTTGATATTTTAGCATATATCTGTCTTCTTTAGGGCCATATCTGTTTTCATTTTAATACAGTGCCCCAAAATTTATTAGGCATTTTACAGATGTGTAAGATGACATGTCCTTGTCCCAAAGAGATTACCTTAATAAAAAAACAAAACACATACAAAGGATGCACAAGAAGTAACATAAAAAGGTGATTGAACTGTTATGATTGACTCATAAATTTTGCCATGATTTTTATGATATTTTTACATTTTAAGATTAGTGTTTGTAATAGATTGCAACCTTTATGTATCTTATAATTACTGTTAACCTAGTCATATAACCTCTATCTAGATTGTGTAGGTTTAATTAGGATACCTGCAATCTTCTAATTTATTATTAGTCTTCTATCAATGTGGGCAATAACCCCCAGTATATATTCAGTCAGGTCCAGATTCTGCAGAGAGTTATGTGCATGCTTAATTTGAACTTGATCTCATTGGAACTACGTATGTGTTTGTTTGCAGAATCAGGGCATAAGGTATTACAAACAGGAGTTCACTACTTAATCATTCTCAATCTATTTCCTCTTAAGTCTTGTCACTTAGTAACTTCAATTAATTGTAGTTACATGAGCATGATAAAAGTATATATAACATCCAAATTAAATAAAAATCTTACCAGTTGCTGAAAAGTTTACATCATTAAAATAAATGATTTTCTAGTCTCAGTATTTAAGTCAAATATAGCCCTAAAATGTCAATGACTGTTATAATCATATCACCTAAGAGCTCTAGTCAGAGACCAGGACCTCAGTGTACTGTACAAACACAGAATAAAAAGACAAGAAACAATAAATGGATACAGAGAGACTGATGGAGTAGAAGGAAACAATGACACAAAACACCCATATACCACAAACCTAATCTGGCCCTATTGATATATGTATGTGGTCCACACGATAGGCTCTTTGGAATAAACCGAAGGTCCCCGAACTATGGCTTGTGTAAATACAAAACTAACACTAATGCAACATTAAGGTTTTGAGATCAAGCACTCAAAAGTTAGAAAAGTCCAAAATTAAAGTTTCTCTGGCAACATTAACTTGACCATATTGCACAGCTAGCACATTTCATGGTAATTCTATAAGCTGTTACATTTAATGAGTGTGAGAGAGAGAGAAAATACTTCAGTGCCAATACTGCAGTGCATGTGTGCAAAATGGACAAACTAATGTCTTGGGGGAAGGAATTAAAATCTGGGGGTTATTGGTTTGTGTCGCTTGCATTCTTTTTGAACTTCACCAGGGGCTTGAAAATTCTTGAAACTAACATGTGCACTTAACTAGTTGTGCATGTGTAGTTGATCTGTTTAAATGTGCACATGTAGGTTTAAGGTAGTTTTCTGCTGTATATACTGAGTTTGCAGTTTTCAAATAGCCATACCTTGATTAAAACAAAACCAGTCCAGATTGCTGGTTTTCATTGAGGATTATCTCCTTAGTTTCATGTTTCAAATTTAGCTGTTTGGCTGAAGACCTATCTTAAGTGTGATGAGAATTTTTTTGAAATGGGATTTTTTTTTCCCATGGTGAAAGTTTGAAGGGATATAGCTCAAACCTTCAGCAGCAGCAAAAAAGTGCAGTTTTGGGCAGAGATCAAGTACAGAAAATTTGATTCAAGGTTACACTGTTAAGAAAAAAGAAAAGGAGTACTTGTGGCACCTTAGAGACTAACAAATTTATTAGAGCATAAGCTTTCGTGAGCTACAGCTCACTTCATCGGATGCATTTAAGTTTTTTGTGTATGAAAGCAGCCAAGGTCTTTATTTGAAACGGTTTTGCAACCAGCCATCAGTACAATAAGAAAAGGAGTACTTATGGCACCTTAGAGACTAACAAATTTATTTGAGCATAAGCTTTCGTGAGCTACACCTCACGCATCCAATGAAGTGAGCTGTAGCTTACGAAAGCTTATGCTCAAATAAATTTGTTAGTCGCTAAGGTGCCACAAGTACTCCTTTTCTTTTTGCGAATACAGACTAACACGGCTGATACTCTGAAACTCGTCAGTACAATGAATCCATAGCTGTAAATTTTTAGTCCACTTCTGTTTATAGTGTTATAATACATGGGAAAGAATGAACTAACATAGATCTCAGTTCTGCAATTAGATTTGTGTACCTGGACCTTTGTGCATGTGCTAATCCTGATTTGACATCGCACATATGCAGGGGTTCATGCTGGTGTATCTGATAGCAGAGCTGTGGCATGATGTGTTGCTCCATCACCTGTGTTTGTTTCTTCTGTTCCCTTGTCTATGTTGTCTCTTTAGAGAGTATTTCTTCAGGGTTAGAATTGTCTCTTGTCTGTAAATCACCTAGCACTCTCGGTGCTGTATTATTTGTAAAAATACATATCTCTGAAACGATTGTATATACAAATGAATTCAAAACTAATATTCCAGTTGTATAATATAATTTATCTCTCTGATCAAAATGATTGAATCATTCCATTGTAAATTTATGGAAATATGACAAGTTAGAACTGAGGAGAAAATAAGTTTATTATTACGAGTGAAACTGTTTGGATATTGCTTGAACAATATATTGTGAGTAGAGTTCTTTAAATTCATAGACCTTTCTGAAAGTGGGTGGTGGCATCCCAGGTTTGCAGATGGGCTAACTAATATACCAACGGGCTAAAGGACGTGTCCGAGGCCTTACTGGGTCAATAGCAAAGATGGGAATACAATACAGGTCTTCTGACTCTCAGTCCGGTGTTTAGTCCATTAGATCGCAGCTTTAGACCCTAGGCCAAATACATCCCTGATGTAACTCCTGAATGTCTGGGGAAGTACATGGATTTTTACTGTAATCACCAGAACTGTGCACAGTGTTCCAGTTGTGATTTCCTGTTTCTTTATCCTGTGTGATGTATGTACCTGCAGTCTCCTGGTATACATACAAGTGGGAGAGCAGGCTGCTAGTAGTTTAATTACAGCTTTGCTTTCTTTTGACGTTGTATTCTTTTGCAGTGGTGACTTCTTTCTATGTAATTTGCATTTGCAATTCATATTTCCAGATGACATCTTAGTGTGAGACTTGAACACTCTTATAGCTTTGAAGAGTAGATCAGAAATCCTTCAGGTGTATTGGAATGTATGAAGTAATTTTATCATCCTACAGTCCTTTAAAGATGATGAGGCTTCACTACCAGTAGCCTGTAAAGCTTTCCTTGAGATATGTGAGTGACTGAGATTAGGATCTGACACAGAATTCAGTCTTAAAACGATGAAGTTTATTGTTTATATTGAGTATTTATCCTAGCTCTGTTAGAACAGAACAGAGCTTTTATGTTCAAAGCAAATCTGTAAGTACCCTTAATTGCTTAAATTTTGCTTTCTGCATTGGTGGTGTGTTGCCGCCTTTGAAACAAAGTAGCATAATATAAAATCACAACTTGGATGTAATTGTAGAGCTCTCTTCTAGTTACATTGCTTCTGTCAAATAGAACTTAACCAAAGGAACATCAGCATCATGATAGCCCTTAATTCTAACTGAATTGGAAATCTATACAGTTTCAGATGTTAGCATAGAGATATCATTATTTATTTTCTAAAGGTCAGTTATGTAAAATAATTTTCTGTTAACAACAGCATTTATGTTTCATATACTAACTTGTGTCAGAAAGATTATTCTTATGTAGTTCAGATTCATTATACAAATGGACCATAGGACTTTAGTCTGAAACAAAATCTCTCTTTGGAGGGGAGAAGAGAGAAGTTGCACAATGAAATCCAGGATGCGAAATGGTCTTATTTTTAGTGATCAGGTTGCTGGCAGAATTAGACAGGTAGAATTCAAAACAAATAAACACTAGTTTTAAAAGAAGTTCATGAATGAGAAATATTTTCTGATTAAAAAATGTTAATGAGTGATCTAATCTATCACTGATTATAAATAATGAATTAAAAATGTCAGTAATGGTTGTTTTGATGAGTTTAAACCCTAAAAGGATTGTACTGCATGTACCATTGCTTTGAAAGAGGACAGCTATTCTTGTTGGGATTCTTATTGAGTAGGAGCTGCAGTGGCCCAGAGGACAGAGTACAAGACTAAGACCAGAGGGAGGTGGGGTCTGTTTCCAGCTCTGCCACTGGACTGCTAAGTGACCTTGGGCAAGTCACTTCACCTCTCTGTGCCTATATATCCCCATTTTACAAATGCAGATAATGATACTTTGCTTTCTTTGTAAAGTGCTGTGAGATCTTCTGATGAAAATAGCTATGTAAGAGAGAGGTGGTAATGTTATGGCAGAGATCATGTTTGTTTAATAATAAGGTAATTTGCACTTAGAGGAATAAATGCTGCATAGAAAGAGGACACTGCAGCTAAGGAGAGGCAGTGGGATAAAAACATCTGACAGGATAATACAAAAGGAAGAGAGTAAAGGCAATTTCCTGAAATATCTCAATTCACATAACATAAATTAATGCACCAGCAGATCATATATTTCCCAGAACTAACCTTGAACAAGTAACTGTCTGGTATCCTAAGCCTAACCAGGAATGAAAAGGTAAGGTTTGTGGGTGCCTGGTATTATCCTCTCCTCTCCCAATTTTAAATGAAGACAAGGGATCCATGCACATCACCATCCTAACTGTGAATGGAGATATTTGCACATGGCTCATCTTACCTGGTTTTCCCTTCCATCCAGAAACGTGTCAAACCCTGCCTAGTTTCCTCCTTCAAACAAGAGAAGAAAGTGTCTGTGTGTTGGGTCCATCTATCCTCGTGTTGTTTGGTCTCTTATCCAGAATTCTAACCAAGAATGGAGGAAATGGAAGGGAATCCCTTAGCTATCCCAGGGATATAATTAGATACAGAACCAGTGGGATAGGCACTTGGACATTTCTCAGTAGGTTATTCTTAAAATCTACTTAATCTGAGGATGAGGATTAAAACTTCTGATCTTATCCATACATTTTTTGTTGTTTTTTTCCCCCCAAATAATCATTCCTTTCCATATCCTGTTGTGCAGTTAGCATCTAGCCCCAAGATACACACTGTGGGAATTTTCTATAGCATTTGTCTTGAGTGCTTCCATCTGGTGGACACTGTGGAAAACACAACACAGTCTCTGTCCGGTGTGTGGTGTGCACTGAAGTCTGACTGACAGAGAGAAGTGACATAGCATCCCCCAAGTTGTATTACTGCTACATAAAATCAGTCTTTTGCTTGCAATAAGACCACTGTTGGATTGGTCCAGCGACATTGAAGCATCTTGCATATAAATGAGATCTGTGTATCTCTTTCTGGCATAGAGTTGCATCCAGTAGTAGATGTGATGAACATCTAAGATTGTATAATATATTGGAGCACTTTAGTGTGTGATTGTTTAATTAAAAACTGTATCTTAATGCAGATGTACAAAGGGGGCCATACTGAAAGTACAGAATTAAAGTTGGGAAATGCCAAAATTAAGGTTGAGTGCTTAACCTGCAACCTTAGTGTTCTCTTGATATAGTTTTTTGATGGAATTGTAGGTGTATGTTAATTTGCTCTTAAAGCTACAATTCCCAGCCACATCAATATAATATATGTTGTATCATGGGGTTAGCACTAAGTTGTATATAATTCTATATAATTTTTCCTCTGTTTGCTATGAAAGTTGTATAATTAGTTGAAAATTTGTTCAACGGGTTATAGATTGATAAATTATTGAGCGCTTTGATCTCTGCTTTTCCCGCACAGCCGGTTGCTGAACCAATTCCCATCTGCAGTTTCTGCCTTGGTACAAAAGAACAGAATCGTGAGAAAAAACCTGAGGAGCTCATCTCGTGTGCTGACTGTGGCAACAGTGGTAGGTGACCACTTATAGTGCTCCTGGAAAGAACTGTATCTCTCAAATGCGGCCACCATGGGCCTTCCTTGTGGCCACAGCCTCCTGAGCTGTGATGAGTGGGGGAGGAAGGGCAAAGTCCCGCCCCCTTCCCCTCCCTGTTGCTCCTGGATGCCTTGGTGTTGATTGCTGGGGCAACCAGCAGGGATTGGGCCCTGCCCCCCCCCCCCCCCCCGGAGTCACCTGGGGCACAACGCTGTAGGAGCAGGCAGCCAACGAGTTCCCCCCCTTCCCAGGGCGTTGGGCTTCAGCCCTGGGGTGACAGGCTCTGGACATGGGGCTTAAGGCTTCAGCCCCCCGCTACCTCCCTCAACCCCCATCTCCCCTGATCCCCACTGCCTCCCCTGACCCTCCATTCAGGGCTTAATTTGTCCCCAGGCTTGCCAGGGCTGAGTAAGTCTGCTGTGAAAAGTGATACTTGTATGTTTGTTAATATCACTTTTCACAACAGACTTACTAGCTATCAGTAAATGTATACATATCCAGATCATTATAATTTATGCATATTTATTTGGTTTTCCTAAAGCTAATTTAGTATTTTAGGAAAAAGTGTGAGAGTGGCCACCAGCAAGAGTTGGTGGCCGCATTCTGAGGCCACAAAAAATTTTGTCCTGAGAACCTCTGATCTAGTATGATGTGCCCACATGACTGTCCTGAATGGGGAACAATAGGGTTTGGCTAGCTGATCTTTGTGCTCCTTCAGCTTGGGGGACAGTTGCATTTAAGTGCCACATAACTAGTTCAGTAAGCCCTTTGTAAACTTTTTAGAAAGCTGTCTTCTCTTTGGCTAATTTTGTCATTTCTTTGACCCCAGTTCAGCAAAGCACTGAGGCATTTAAGTAGGTACTTAAGTGCATTGCTAAATGAGGCATTTATACCACACTTATCCAAAAAGAAAAGGAGTACTTGTGGCACCTTAGAGACTAACACATTTATTAGAGCATAAGCTTTCGTGAGCTACAGCTCACTTCATCGGATGCGTTTGGTGGAAAAATTTTTTTCACCAAACGCATCCGATGAAGTGAGCTGTAGCTCACGAAAGCTTATGCTCTAATAAATTTGTTAGTCTCGAAGGTCACAAGTACTCCTTTTCTTTTTGCGAATACAGACTAACACGGCTGCTACTCTGAAACCTGTCACACTTATCCAAAAAGAAAAGGAGTACTTGTGGCACCTTAGAGACTAACACATTTATTAGAGCATAAGCTTTCGTGAGCTACAGCTCGCTTCATCGGATGCATTTGACGTCCTGAAGGTGTAAATTTTTAACAATGAGAGTAATTAACTATTGAAACAATTTACCAAGACTCATGGTGGACTCTCTATCACTGGCAATTTTTAAATGAAGCCCTAGATATTTTTTTAAACGAGGTGCTCTGGGAATTAGTTTGGGGAAATTCTATGGCCAGTGTTACACAGGAAGTCTGCCTAGATGATCACAGAGGTCTCTTCATCAATTCCAGGGCCAGAAGGGACCATTGTGATCATCTGGTCCAACCTCCTGTATAACACAGGCTGTAGGACTTCTCCAAAATCTGTGGTTTCAGAGTAGCAGCCGTGTTAGTCTATATCCGCAAAAGGAAAAGGAGTACTTGTGACACCTTAGAGACTAACAAATTTATCTGAGCATAAGCTTTCGTGAGCTACAGCTCACTTCATTGGATGCATGTATCCAATGAAGTAAGCTGTAGCTCACGAAAGCTTATGCTCAGATAAATATGTTAGTCTCTAAGGTGCCACAAGTACTCCTTTTCTTTTTCCAAAATCTGTCTGTCTCTCATCTTAGTATCCCACAGTCATCCTCTGTGCCTTTGTTCTATGTTGATGACTCACTGGATCCTTTAGCTGCTCATCTCCTTGGCCTCACCTCATTTTACCTGCAGCACTGGATCAGCTCTCCCATTGACCATAATGGCCACTTTTTCTTGCATAACTTCTCTAAGATCCAGACTTTCCTGTCTTGCCTCATTTATATCCATTCAGAACGCTTGCTGGAAACATCAGTTTTCAGACTCACTGCTATTTCTTCTCTACACCACATCAAATGCAAACTACTTATCTTCACTTCACCACCTATAATCCGTCTCCTCTACTGCCAATGATGCCAGCGTTCATTGTCCATTAGTTAGCCCAAATATGCTTATTTGAAAATTTTTCTCTCATGCTGCACCATATGCCTCGGAGAACTTCCCCTTAAACATCTGCAAAGCCACTTCATTGTCCCCTTGCCAGTCCCTGCTTAAAACTCTGTTCTGCGATGATGCCTGTAAAAAACTTGACAGTGGGTAGGTAGCTGATGTACTGTGATCACTGCTTAACTTAGCAACCATTACTGTCTCATTGTTTCCTTGTGCTCCCTATTTGTATCCATCTGTTGTACCTTGTCCTGTACTTAGATTGTAAACGGTTGGTGGCAGGGACAGCCTTTTTGTTATGTAGTTATAAAGTGCCTGCAGTGTGGCTCTGATCTAAAGTGAGTTACAAATGACTGCAAAAAATATCAAGTTAGAAATTCACTTTAGTCAGAAACCTCACATGAGTCATCTGCTCACGTGTTCAAAATGATATACAAAGGACAATTTAGCTATAAAAAAGATCTTTATTTGTGTCTATGAGAAAGAATAAATCAGTTCACAAAAATTTCTTCAGTTAAGTCCAAATGTATTCAACTAGGAAAGAGGCTGCCAAACTTCATGCAATGTATCTGATTTTGACCTATAAGTTTATATGAGCTGGAGCATCAAGTCCTGGTGAGATCTGTGTTGAAATAGAAGGCGCTTCTGGGTATCTGAAACTGTATGTGAAAGATGTGACTAATTAGGCCTCCTCTGTGTCTGTCCCAGAGCAATGACAGCAGCAGAATTGCTTCCTTGGGGTTATCTATCCTTTTTTCATAGGTCATCCATCCTGTTTGAAGTTCTCTCCAGAGCTAACAGTACGAGTGAAGGCCTTACGATGGCAGTGCATTGAGTGCAAAACTTGCAGCTCCTGTCGAGATCAGGGCAAAAATGCAGTGAGTACTTCTGGAACCAAACATTTACAGCTTCTGCTTGGCTTATCTTTGGTTACCTAGTGAGACTCAGAACTAACCAATACTGTATACATTTATGGTTGGGAACTTGATATAGCCTGTCTGGGGTCAGTGGCAACTGAGAGCTGGACCTGGTGCACTCCTCTGGTGTGAAGCTAACCAGAGCTGTCTGTCTTTTTCCACAGGATAATATGCTATTTTGTGACTCATGTGACCGAGGTTTTCACATGGAGTGCTGTGACCCACCTCTCACCAGGATGCCGAAAGGTGAGGACTCTGTAACAAATGGGGGAATTAAGAGATGTTGGGAGAGAGGTGAATTGAAAGTATCGGCATATCAGAAAATAAGAGAATCCTCTCTCCTCCTTACCTGTCTTTATCTCACTCATTGCACCACTTTTCTGGTATTAAAAGCCATAGAGTGAGGAGAGCATGTACTTTCCATGTAACTTTCAGATGAGAATCCTTTATTCTCTTCCTTTTCTGCTTTCAATAGAAAGAATCAAAATGTTAAATTCCTGCTTTAAAAGTTTTCAGAGGTCTGAGGAGATGGAGGTTATGGTAGCAGATTATCATTATCAACTTCTTTGGATGAGTGAGTAGCTTTGTGTAGAAGAAAGAAACTGATACGCAGTCCTTAAAGTGGCAGTGTTTGTGCAGTTAGTAGCTCCTGGAGCATAAGCTCAATTTATTCTGTTCTTCTCATACCTCAAAGGCTGTGTATAAGGGAAGTCTATGTCAAAGTCTTCCCACATGGTGGGTGATGTCTCCACCTAGTTTGGAGGCACTATCCTTAAGTACAGTAGGAACTCATTAAATGGATTTCCTTCTGTACTATTCTTCTGATAATCTGATACCTGGGCTCCTCTATACTTGCAGAAAGCATGCTTAAAAACTTACCTATAGAGCCTTTCTGGAGTGAGTGCTTCCACCAAGGCAAGATTTGCGTTTAGTTTGCTGGGACAGAAAGGTAGTTTTCTTACAACCTTATAATAATGGGAGTCTGTCAGACTGTTCTTCACTCCATCTGGAAAGGAACTGTAGTCTTTCTTGCCTCTGTTTTTTCCTTTCATCCTGTGATGAGGCTTTGTGTCTTACAGGTATGTGGATATGTCAGATATGCCGGCCACGGAAGAAAGGAAGAAAACTTTTACACAAGAAGGCAGCACAGATAAAACGACGCTATGCCAACCCAATAGGACGTCCCAAAAACAGGTTAAAGAACCAAAATACAGCGTAAGTTGCTTTAATGAGAAAAAGAAAGTAGGGGCAGGGGAGGGGGAATAAATGGGACTTCTGTGGAGGGCTTAGTGTCCTACTTAGGGTGAATATCTCTAGCCCTGGTCTACACTAGGAACTTGCATTGATATAGCTATGTCTCAGGGGTGTGAAAAATCCATACCCCTGAGAGATTTAGCTATACCAACCTAACCCCTGTGCTAAATTGATGGAAGAATTCTTCTGTCAAACTAGTTACAACCTCTCAGGGAGGTGAATTACCTACATTGACAGGAGAATCCCTCCCGTCTGTGTAGGTAGTGTCTACACTGAAGCGCTACAGTGGCACAGCTGCAGTTGTGCCACAGTAACATTTTAAGTATAGGCATATCCTTGCTACATAATTTTTTTCACAGTACTAATATTAACTGCTTTACACACAATTTAATTTCTCAGACTACTGTGTACAGTCAAGGAGTGTTGAGGCATTTGTTCAGTTCTTCTTTCTCCCTTTGCTCTAGCTAGAGGTTTAGATTTAAAGTATTTATCGCTTGTTACTTCAGACTAGCTTTGCTGGTTTACAGCAAGACTCTATTGCAGCAAGGCACTGCTCCTGTCAACGTAGGCTAGTTGCACTCTATAGTCCTCTGGAAATAGTGCTGGGAGTTAGAAAAGTTGTAGATTACATACACTGCAACAATGAATGAGAAATTTGAAACAGAAGTGGCTGAATATGAGCAACCCATTAAAATGATATTTTGTGAGGGTCTTAAAGGGGCGCTGATGCTTAGGTCAGTGGAGGGAGCATTCTCTTTTGTTCCTTCATTGTAGTGGGGAGTTCTACAACATAATGGGCTTAGATGAGACTACTCTTAAACCTAATAGAGTACAAGAAAGACAGGTCATGTGTATTTCACAATTTCATGACTGCAGACTTGGTTGCAACATTCAGAAACCAAGCTTGCATTTAAAAAAACATGTTTCTTGCCCCTATGGGTATGTCCACACAGCAAAATAAAACCTGCGGCTGACCCATGCCAGCCACCTCTGGCTTGAGCTGTGGGGATGTTTAACAGCTGCGTAGACTTCCAGGCTCGGGCTGGAGCCCAGGCTCTCAGACCTTGGAGGAGGGGACTGGATGGGATGGGTGGGGGGAGGCAGGCAATGAAATAACCCTGCAGCCAGAGCTCCATGGCACAGGCCAGCCACGAGTTTTTCTTTGCTGCGTAGACATACCGTTAGGTTGCAAAGTAAACCTGTGAAGAAAATAGCAGTTGTTTCATTGATGTCTGCCTGAGTCAACAGAAATTCTGAAACAACAGCTCTGAGAAGCATGAACTGTCTTATCCATTTCAATGGGTTTTTACGTCTAAAACCTAAAAGATGACAGTTTAAATCTCAACACTCTTAATTTTTTCACTAGTGATTGTTTTAGCAGAAACAGCCAGCTAATGTGCATATCCCACAGTCCTTAATTGTTTGCTCAGCTGTCAAAGCCTTCAGCTTCTTCCTGATGGTTTCTACAATGCAGGTGTGCTGGCAATATAAAATCTTTGGCATATCAGAAAATGAAGATGTGGAGCCAGCATAAATAAACTGACTTTAACATGAACATTACTAATACTGTGGCGGCTGTACAGATTGTATAATGCAATTTCATTTTTCATTAAGTAAAAACCTACATTTTTATATTTAAATAATCTGCTAGAGAATTTCTAGTAAACAGGAATAGTCTAGGAATTTTGCTGTGGAACTTAGGCCCAGACTGTCATGCAGTAAACAGGGCTTTGATTACCACTTATTGAATTGTGCAGTTGATCTCTAGATACCATGGTGACTGGCATAGTACGTAGATGTTAAACCAGTTTATTACCTTACCTAAATCTCTCTCTCTGCCACACCTACTGACTGGCCCTTTTTTCGCTTCCTGGTTCTTTAGATCGAAAGGCCCCTTCAGTAAAGTTCGAACTGGCCCTGGTCGGGGCCGGAAGCGCAAGATCACTCTATCCAGCCAGTCAGCGTCATCGGCAGAAGGAGGATACCTGGAACGAATAGATGCCCTGGACTTCTGCAGAGACAGCAGCACCACCTTGAAATTTAACAAGAAAACCAAAGGGCTCATTGATGGCCTTACCAAATTCTTCACCCCCTCCCCTGATGGGCGGAAAGCCCGAGGGGAAATGGTGGACTATTCTCAGCAATATAGGATCAGGAAAAAGGGTACCAGAAGATCTAGCACTTCAGACTGGCCCACAGGTAAAAGATCTGTCCCCTTGTCAGTGAAGGCAGCCTCTTTTAAGCCAGGAATGGGTTCACTGAGGTAGAAGATACTGAACAGATAAAAGCTGGTAGATGGTAGAAATTTGATCTAGAGAGTAACAGATTCAAGTGCAAAAATCAATTAGACATCATAATAGAGTGACGAAGTGGGTGAGGTAATATCTTTTATTGGACCAGTTTCTATTAGTGGGAGAGACGAGCTTTTGAGCTTACACAGAGCTTTCCTTTAGGAAACGTACTCAGTGTCACAGCTAAATAAAAGTTGGAACAGATTGTTTAGCATAAGTAGTTAAGACATATTTCAAGGGACTGTTCAAGATGAAGTGGCCAGTTAACACCTTTCCAGTCATAGGGGAGACAGGGAAGGAAGCGGGGAGGGAGGGGGTTAAGTGGGTTATAGATTGTTGTAATAAACCATAAATCCAGTATCGGGGGTAGCTGTGTTAGTCTGTATCCACAAAAACAACAGTTTATACCCAAATAAATCTGTTAGTCTTTAAGGTGCCGCCGGACTCCTTGTTGTTTTCATAAATCCAGTGTGTCTATTCAGTCCATTGTTTTTAGTATCTAGCAATGTTATGAATTTAAGCTCCCAGGCTTGTCTTTTGAAGGTGTTATGCAGGTTTCCCCTGGTTTTTTTTTTTTTTTTGCTTTTTGTTTTTGTTTTCCTTTCCATCCTATTATTGGAGAGGTGTTAATGGGCCACTTCACCTTGAATGGTCCTTTGGCATGTGTGTTAACTGCTTATGCTAAACAATCTGTTCCATCTTGTATTTAGCTGTGACACAGAGTACATTTCCCAAACCTGAAGAAGAGCTCTGTGTAAGCCTGAAAGCTTGCCTATCTCACCAACAGAGGTTGGTGCAATAAAATATATTGCCTCATCTAACTTGTGTCTCTAATATCCTGGGGCCAACACGGCTATAACACTGCAATGATGTCATGATAGAATAGCAAGTTGGAGAATGGAAGATGTTTGTGTGCGTGTGCGTGCGTGCGTACACACACACACGTATGTGTATTGTGACAAAGCTCTGTCCTTGCCTCCGTGGGTCCCGCGTTTCCTGGCGGATTTTGCTAGCCTCAGAGGCTCACTGTGACCCTCCACGTAACCCTTCTTTCTCTAGAGACAAGGGTCGCAGTCTACTGAGCCATTTTCATCATAAGCCAGCGAGGGAGGTGAGGAGAAGTTATCCTTCCTTGCACAGTCTCTGTTGTCTCCCAGTCTCAGTGATTAATCAGGGGGCAAAGGTGCGGGGGAGGGAAGCCCGGGCCCACCCTCTACTCCAGGCTCCAGCCCAGGGACCCCAATAGTATCAACTATGGTAGCTGACCTTTTAGAAACATGACATGTACAATTCCCTTGGCTACTTCCCCCACAGCAGCCCTCACTTCCTCAAGCTCCACTTCACCCTTACCTCAGGGCCTCCTTCCTTGTGCCTGATATGGTGTGTACTACTCAGCCTCTCCAACCACGCAACTTCTTCCACTGCTCCTGACATGCACAGCCACCTGACTAACTGTGGGAGGCTTTTAACTAGTTTCAGCCAGCCTCTGATTGGCTTCAGGTGTCCCAATCAACCTAGCCTTCTCCCTGCCTTCTGGAAAGTTCTTAATTGGCCCCAGGTGTCTTAATTGACCTAGAGCAGCTGCCATTTCACTTATCCTGGTACCAGGGATTTGTTTAGCCTGGAGCTAATATATCTATCTCCCACTACTCTTCCATAGCCATCTGGCCTTGCCCCCGTCACAATATACATAAGCATAGAAGATTATAGATAGATAGATACAGTTCCAGCCCAAAAGGAAGGGGTTAAGGGTGGCCTGAGAAATCTGTAAAGTCATGTCAAATATTGTTTGGGAAGAGTGAGTGACTCGGAGGCCAGGGCCTTAATAAACGTTAATAAACCTTAATAAACGTTTTCTTATAAATAGGGAGGTAGCAGTCTGAAACAGGGAACAACTAAAAACAAACTTATATGATAGAAAGAACCCTTGTGAATTTCTTTTGCGTGGCATAGGCCACATGTAGAAGGTCTGTACTGTTCTGGAATGTGAGAGGTTCTGCTTTGAGCAGTCCTGGACACATTCTTACATGCCACTAGATGGCAGTCTGGAGGGCATTAACTCTCCTCACTGTCTCCAAGTTTCAAGCACTTTTTTGAGCTAAAGAATGCAGTCTGGTTTGCAAACCAAGTGACAGTGTTTATGCTCTTTTCAGTCTTGTGTAATTTCCTGTATTATATGTCAAGTAATATCCCCTTTTCCAAAGCACCAGAAACCAATAAGATGATTAATCACTTAGTCATTGATTACTTTAACTGTCCCTGTATAACCAGTGGATAATATTCAGCAATGCCATGCAGGAAATCTATCTTTAGAAATAATAATTAATATGGATACAGTTTTGTCACAGTAAAATTAAGCAAAATTCACAGAACAGTCATGGCGGGGGAAAAAAGGACAAAATCAGGATATGGTCCCAGCAGGACTGAAGATGAAGCCAGAGCCCCACCATGCACGGCGCTGACAGCCAGAGCTGAAGAAGTCGTGGAGATCTGTTAAAGTCATGGAATCTGTGACCTCTGTGACCAAATTGTATCCTTAATTATGAACATCAGACTGGTTGACTGTGGAAGTGTAAAATGGGCACTAGATGGTTGTGGGATGGGATGAAGTGCTGTAATCTCCACCACTCTCAAATAATCCCCAGCAAGCAGGCTGTTAAATTGCTGATGTGACTGCAGAGACGATTACTTGAATGTTGAACCAAGAATGTTGTAGCTCTGTGGAGTTCAAGTGCCTTCTCTGGTGCTGGTGAAAAGATGGGAAAAGGTGCTTCCTGCAAAATGCTAGCCTTACAGTTTTCACTCAGATTTTTCATAAAGTGGAATATCGTTTCTGGTCATTGAGGGATGAATAGCCCAGTCTATTTTGGGAGGGGCAAAGAAAGCCCATGTTTGTTTGACTGGATTCCTGCTTACCAGAAATAAAGCAGTACGCCATATGTAATTTCCTTTGTTTCTAAATTCTCATTGTGTGAATGTCATTGTAATAACATGAAAACTTAAGAGACTAGCTATTTAACCAGGTCCAGTATGTTTGCATTATCTCTTTCAGGGCCATTGATCCAAAACTATCTATTCCTGTATGGTCTCAAACATCAGAAACGTGGCAAAGTGACTAAGGCTATGTCTACACTAGAAACCTTACAGCAGCATAGCTGTACTGCTGCAGCTGCGCCGCTGTAAGGTCTCCTGTGTAGCCACACTATGCCAACCGGAGAGAGCTCTCTGGTCGGCATAATTAAACCACCCACAGCGAACAGTGGTAGCTATATCAGCGGGAGAGTCTCTCCTGCCAATTTAGTGCTTTCCACATCGCTGCTTTTGTCAGTGTAACCTATGTTGGTCGGGGTGTCTTTTTTCATACCCCTGAGCAACATATGTTTTACTGACAAAGGTGCTAGTGTAGACATAGCCTAAATGCAGCTGAGCCTCTTCTTACTAGAATGCGCTTATGGCTTTGCTAATGATCAGTGAGAAATTTCTCTCTCATTCACAGACAATCAGGATGGCTGGGATGGAAAACAGGAAAATGAGGAGCGGCTTCTTGTGAGCCAGGACGTCATGACTGAAAAAGATATGGAGTTGTTCCAAGATATTCAGGAGCAAGCGCTGCAGGTAAAGTCAAATTATTAGTGTCTGGGAAATCTTAAACCTGTGCTATAAATATAAATGGAGAGAAAAAGAACTCCTACTGCTGAATCAGTCTGTCAGAGCAGCTAATTGCCCTAGCCCCCTTTCTGAGAGAATGCATAGTAATTCAAGGAGGCTGAAAGTTGATTCAAGGAAGCTGAAAGTTGTGACTGATTAACTTCACAAATTGCAAAAAGTTCATGAGAAGAAGAGGTTTATGTTCTAAAATAATATATGTTAATCATGCACCTTTGACTATCTTACATGCCCTCTGTCCACTCAGTAATACACACCCCCTGAGACTTATTCTAACATTCTAAGATCCAGCAATCATTAAAAAACGACCACCACCTGCAAGGTAAATGTTCTCTTCCCCAAAGAAGGAAATCCTCTCTTCCCCTCAAACACTCCGTCCCCAAAAACAAACAAACAAACAGAACACCCACAGAAAACAAAACAAAAATGCATCTGCCTGAAGCCCCCAAAATGGTCAAGATTCAGCTGTAGTCCAGTGACCACATTTTTGATTAAAATCTGATATTTCAGATCTTGCAGTGCAGGAATCTGAAATATATTGGCATTGAAAAGGAGAGATCATCATAGCTTCTATCTTTGGAAGATTTTGAGATATTGGACTTAAAAATCATGACATTTTTATTGACAGGTTTCAGAATAGCAGCCATGTTAGTCTGTATCCGCAAAAAGAAAAGGAGGACTTGTGGCATCTTAGAGACTAATGTTAGTCTCTAAGGTGCCACAAGTACTCCTTTTCTTTTTATGTTTTTATTGTTGTATATAGTGTAGTTGTAGCCATGTTGGTCTCGGGATATGAGAGAGACAAGGTGAATGAGGTAATGTCTTTTATTGGACCAACTTCTGTTGGTGAGAGAGCCAAGCTTTCACGCTTACACAGAGCTTCTGAAGAAAAGTTGTGTGTAAGCTCAAAAGCTTATTCCTCTCACCAACAGAAGTTAGTCCAATAAAAGATATCACCTTACTCACCTTGTCTCTCCAATGATATTTTTTGGTCAAACTGAGAAAGATCCCATGCAGAGCGAGTGAGAGACTGATATTAAAAAAATATAAGCAATTTCTGTTTTATACTGTAAAACTATCTTGTGTGGAATATCTGTGAACGTTTTAGTAGTATTTTTTCCTGTATGTCCCCATCTTCATTCTTTGCAAAGTTTCTGAGATCTGTGCCTAAGGAAATAGAAAATCTATCCTAAGTGCTTTGGGGGTTTGTATCTGATTAGTTCAGGACCTCTGTCCATATATGCAGTTTGTAACTGAATGTAGTGCAGGTATTCCTATAGCATCATTAGTAAAGCTATGTTTTAGTCGCAGGTATTTTTAGTAAAAGTCATGGACAGGTCACGGGCAGTAAACAAAAATTCATAGCCCATGACCTGTCCATGACTTGTACTATATACCCCTGACTAAATCTTGAGTGCTCTGGGGTGGGGCACAGCCTGGGGGTATCACTGCTGCATGGCGGAGGGGTTTGGCAAGGGTGGCAGGCTCCCTACCTGCCTCCACACGGCTCCTCAGAAGTAGCGACATGTCCCTCAGCTCCTAGGTGGAGGTGTGGCCAGGAGGGCTCAGTGCACTGCCCCCGCCCTGAGTACCGGCTCCGCAGCTTCCATTGGCCAAGGTTCCTGGGGGTGCTGGGATGGTGGTGCCTGTGAGCGGAGGCAGCACACAGAGCCGCCTGGCCGCCCCTCGCCCCAGGATACGTTGCCGCTTCCAGGGAGCCCCCTTATAAGCGCCACCCAGAGCCCTCATCCCCTCCTGTGTCCCAATCCACTGACCCAGCCTTGAGCCCCTTCCCACAGCCAAACTCTTGCTGCTGCTCGGGGAGTGGTGGCCTGAGACTGCCCCAGCAGCAGCCGGTGTGGCTGGCCCAGGGGCTGCCTGAGCCTCACCAGCAGCTGCAGAAGTCCTGGAGGTCCCAGAAAGTCACAGAATCTGTGACTTCCGTGACAGACTTGCAGCCTTAATCATTAGGCATGCATAGCATTTTACAGGTAAACAGAAAGGACAGATTCTTGCCATGAGTCGCTTACAGTCTGTTAGACAAAGGTCAGATGGAGGCAGCAAACAAAATAGGAAAGATGAGAGCTGCAGTAAAAGATTATAAAATGCTTTTGATGCATACATCTCTTGTTGTTTATATTTTATGTTTCATCTTTGAGGGAGCTAAAAATGCACTGAATTGGCAGGTCATAGGACATGAACATAAGAATACTGGCGAACAAGATGAGCAGTAGGTAACAATAGAGCTGTGGATGGCCTTGAAGGGTGTTGCATTAGAAGGGTCAGAGTAGAGCAGGACTGGCTGATGGGAGCTGTTGTATATTTGGACTGCCTAAATAGTAGCAATTTGGAGCCTAAATATTAGGAATTGTATTGTATGGAGCCTCTAGCGTCCTTAGAGTGGTATTCTGTAAGTAATTGCTCTGTTTCTGGCCCAGGGTGATGATAGAATCATAGATCTGTAGGGCTGAAAGGGACCTTGAGAAGTCATTAAATCCAGCCCCTTGCGCTGAGGCAGGACCCAGTACACCTACACCATCCCTGACAAGTATTTGTCCAATCTGTTCTTAAAAACCTTCCAATGATGGGGATTCTGCAACCTTTTTTGGAAACCTGTTCCAGAGATTAACTACCCTTACAGTTAGAAAGTTTTGCCTGATATCTAACCTAAATCACCCTTGCTGCAGATTCAACCCATTAGTTCTTTTCCTACCTTCAGTGGACATGGAGAACAAGTGATCCCCAACCTCTTATAACAGCCCTTAACATACCCATAGACTGTTATCAGGTCCATCTTAGTTGTCTTCTCTCAAGAATAAATATGCCTCATTTTTTTTAACCTTTCCTTATAGGTCAGGTTTTCTAAGCCTTTTATAGTTTTTGTTGTTCTCCTCTGGAGTCTCTCCAATTTGTCCATATCTTTCCTAAAGTGTGGTGCCTGGTATTGGACCCAGTACTCCAACTGAGGCCTCACCAGTGCCAAGTAGAGCAGGACAATTACCTCCTGTGTCTTATGTTTACTCCTGTTAATGCTCCCCAAAATATTAGCCTTTTTCACAACTGCATCACATTGTTGACTCATATTCACTGTAACCCCCCCGATCCTTTTCAGAAGTACTGTCATGCCAGTTATTCCCCATTTTGTAGTTTTGCATGTGATTTTTCCTTCCTAAGTGAAGTACTTTGAACTTGTCTGTTTTGAATTTCATCTTGTTGATTTCAGATCAATTCTCCAATTTGTCAAGGTTGTTTTGAATTCTGATCCTGTCTTTCAAATGTTATAATCATACTCTCCATTCCATTATCCCAGTAATTAATTTGAATAATACTGCACCCAGGAGTGACCCTTGTGGTGGGACTCCATTAAATACACCCTCCAAGTTTGACAATGAACAGTTGATAACTACTCTTTCAGTACAGTCTTTAAACCAGTTGTATACCCACCTTATAATAATTTCATCTAGACTGCATTTCCCTAGTTTGTTTATGAGACTGTCTCATGGGACTGTGTCAGAAACCTTACTAAAATCAAGATTTAGTACATCTACTGCCTTCCCCTCATTCAGTGGGCCAGTAACCCTGTCAAAGAAGGAAATTAGGTTGATTTGGCATGATTTGCTCTAGCCAAGTTCATGCTGGCTATTCCTTATAACCCTGTTATCCTCCAGTTGATTACAAATTGATTGTTTAATAATTTGTTCCAGTATCTTTCCAGTTATCAAAGTTATGCCGACTGTTATATAATTCCCTGGGTCCTCTTTGTTCCCCTTTTTAAAGATGAGTACTATGTTTGCCCCATCTCCCATCCTCTGTGGATTCTTGAACAGTTCTAAAATTGCTTCAGCTAGTTCCTTAAGTATCCTATGATGAATTTTATCAGGTCCTACCAACTTGAATACATCTATCTTCTCTAAATATTCTTCAACCTGTTTTTTTCCTACTTTGGCTTTTGTTCCTTCCCCCTGTTGTTAATATTGATTGTGTTAAGTATGTGGTCATCGTTCACTTTTTTTAGTGAAATCTGAAGCAAAATAGACAGTAAACATCTCAGCCTTCCTAATGTCATAGGTTATTATCTTTCCTTCTCTATTAAGCAGAGGATCTATGCTTCCCTTTGTCTTTATCCTGCTCTTAATGTATATTGCCTTTTATCTCTCTTGTTAGTAGGTATAACTCATTTTGTGCTTTAATCTTTCTGATTTTGTCCCTACATACTTTTGCTATTCTTTTGTGCTCCTCCTTAGCAGTTCATCCATGTTTCCACTTTTTGTAGGATTCCTTTTTGATTTTCAGGTCATTAAAGAGCTCCTAATGGAGCCATTTTGGCTTCTTACTATTCTTTCTAGTTTTCCTTTGCATGGGGATAGTTTGTACTTGTGCTTTCAATATTGTCTCCTTGAGAAATTGCCAGCTCTCTGAACTCTGTTTTCCTATATAAAAATTGCATTAGCCTATATAAAATCACCACTTGCCTGTGGGCCTCTGTGTTATGCTGTCCGTTATAGTTTTCACAGTCTTGAATGATCTATTCCTTCTAAAACTACAAGTTTTGCTCTTTCCTTAAGTATAACTATCCCTACGCAGTTTGTTCCCCTTACTCCAGATATATGGGCTTCTGTTTGTTTACCTTTTGTTGTTCCATAGTAATTGGAATGAACCCAACCTAAATATAGTCACTATATACAAAGAGCGTTAATGAATAATGAGTTGTGATAAGTCTGCACTAAACCACAGCAGTGAGATAAACCAAACTAATATGAGAGCCATTAACCCTTCAGATCCCAGCACCAATACTGTACATAATTGCTTATTTCTGATACTATTACATGGGTGATTTAAAAACAAACAAACAAAACCCCATAATAAAGTGCTGTAATGACTAGCTTTTTCAGTCAGAGAATTTTGGCTTAGAAAAGTAAATGAAAATCTGAATGTAATCTTCCAGGAGTTTGGACAGAAATTTAGTAAATAAATGCCCTTGTCAAACAGTTGCTGGCCAGAAAAGGAACACGTTTTTGAAAAAAAACTTTAGATGTAATGTATTTGATATTGCAAATAATCTGGTGAAGGCAAATGTAATTTTAAAGTGAAATAGCTGGTGGATTGGTTTTGGCAGGGATTGGGTTAAACAGTGGTTGAGATGCAGTTGATGCAAGTGCCTGTGAAGAGCTGAGCTAAATGCTGCACCTGAGCAAACGGAAATGCACAAGCCGAATGAAGTATCACAGGGAAGAGACTGAATCTGTAAGTGTGTGAGACGGAAGTAGCGAAGTAGCGCGTAGGGGCAGACCGCAGCAAGCCTGCAAGTTGTTCAGTACATCTCTTGGTGGGAGCTTTCTCCTGACCACTGCAATGTGCAAGCAGCTGTACTGGAGCTGGGTCTCCACATTTACACTGGGCATTCATTTGGAGGAGAGGTTGATTGCTGATGCGAGGGCACAGACGCAGGAGACATTGCCACAGGTGCACATTACTCTTTGTTCTTCCTTGAAACATGCCTGGCGATGCCTGAGATGATTGTGTTGGTGACTGACTGCCAACTCTGCATTGTTGCTCTCAGGAGCAGTGAAGGAAGAGTATGCAGTAGTGTTCGACTAGACAAGAATAGAGATTCCCATCAGAATACAGAGTAGGAGATTCTTCGCTATGGATTTGCATAGATATAAAGAGATCCCTACTCCTTTCTTTATAAATTGGCTTTTGTTAACAGGTGAAATTTTCATGTTGCATATATCCCATTCTGAAAAGTGTTGGGTGATTGCACTTTTATTTCACCATGGGATCCAAATTCTAGCCTAACACTAGAGTTAGCTTTTAGCACCAAAGGTTGTTTTAATCCAGCTAGCGCAGGATTTTTTGTCTTTCAGTAAAATCTTTTTACTGTTCAAAGGAAGGTAAACTTACTCCTTCATTTAGCTCCCTTCCTATTAGAGAACCTGAGACAACCCCCCCAGGCCTTTTTCCTAAAAGGGAAGGGCCTGTGGAATCAATAAACTGAGGGGGAAAGGCATTTTTTCAATTAGTGGAACTTTTGATCATACACAGATACCAAACTAATATTTTTGATAATAATAAATAATTTAATAATATTTAATAAATTTAATAATATAATTTAATAAATAATCTAATAATTTTTGAGATTTTTTTTTGATCAACCTCTGAAAAAACTTACCTTTGGTAAGAATGGAAGGAAATATGAACCGAGCTCCTCCGTTGCTGATGAACGCATGTGGTGCTTTTGGATAAAACTCTAGAACAGGAGGCTTTTGTTCTTTTCTGTATCTTGAGGTATTTTGTTCAAACATGTACGCTTAGGAGAGCTGAATGAATAATAATCTGAGCTTTCCTCCTTCTTCATTAGCCCTACTTAACAGATAGAGTTATACTAATGGAAAAATCTGGATTTGGGATGGTAGCATCTCGTGCCATAACCCAAATGCCGAGGATGTTTTTAGCTATTTCATTCTACTGGAATACATTTATTTATAGGCATTTCACTGACACTCTTCACATTAATACCTGACAGCCTACTGCTAAGTGGTCTCATTTATTAATAGCTATGCAGTCCACGCTAAGACATGTGACAATGCAAAGTCACTGAAAACCTTTGGATTTTAACCATGTGAGTGTTGGAGCCTTTTGAAGTAATGTGGTCATGGACTGACAAGTTGAAAAAAATTGAGAGGATGTGCAATTCCCGGATTCCAAGGCTTATATCCTGGAGAATGTTTGCCAGCAAACTCGGATAAGGAACTGTCAATAGGCATTTGGGTAACGTCTTAAACGAATGACCACACCCTGAATAGAGATTTGTTTGCCACTGTTGTAACTCACAGCAGTGTATGTGGTGTGTGTGGGTATACATTATCACTGGATATATGTATGTGTATGTCCAAACACCACCAGCAGTTATCTATTTCTCTGCTTAGATATTGCAGTGATGTGGACACAGAAGCACCTAGACTGAAAGAAGATTAGGTTGAGTGATTTATAAGAGTGTTTGTTGAGTGCTGGCTATATCTGGGGCTATGACCTGCAGCAAATGTGGGTAATATTAAATGCATCTGATTGTCATGAAGGTGTTCGCTAGCTCTCCCGTCTCTGGATTGGGTGTCATACATAAAGAGTAAGTGGTATTGCTGTTGGCTTTAAAACCGGATGTCAGCATCTTCCTGTTTCTCTATGGAGCCATGTAGAGAAAGACAAACTAGATGGATATAAACATATTTCTCCTCCCCTCCATACTCCTGAAACTGATAAGTACTTGATTTGCTAATTTACAAAAATATTTTTTTCTTGAACAGAAAGTAGGGGTGACAGGGCCTCCTGATCCACAAGTCCGCTGCCCTTCGGTTATCGAATTTGGGAAGTATGAAATCCACACCTGGTACTCCTCCCCATACCCACAGGAATACTCAAGGTACACTGTGCAAACTCTTCACCTTCATTGGTGTTTACAAATTGTGTGATAGTTACTCTGGCAGGTGCAGAAATCTCAGGCTGGTGAACTGGAATTTTAGCATAATAAAGAGCATATATGTGATTTATGATAAATAATGAAATGAGTATCTTGGGGTCCGTTTAGGCCTAATCAAAGAATTGATAAATTCTCTCACATCCCTATATACTGCAAGTATTAGAAATACTTTCAAAAGGCATTGTAAGATGGATATGCAGAGAGTTGAGTTGCTGTGCTCCCAGGGGAGAGAGCACTCCCAGGCTAAGTGATCTGGCAATACATTGTTACTAAACATGTAAATGACTGGAGAAGTTGAGTTTGAGGTCATCAGTTCTTTAGTTTTAGCATACATTACAATATAAACAATATTCATTAGCATACATTACAATATAAACTGTTAAAGCTTGTGCTGAGGTGAACTTTGAAATCTGATTTAGAGCTGTGAAATGGCAGGATGTATTCTTGAAGGAGATGGAAAAAGAAATAAGCAGAAAAGTTGCTAAGAATAATTTGTTTAAAATTACACTATATGAACTGTTGCTAAATTATTTTTGTTTCCAGATATTTATTTACAGTTGTCATCAGCATAATGCCTCACATTTACCAAACCCAAATATGGTAAATTTCTCTGTTTCCTGACCTAGGAGACTGCCATGTAGGAGAGAGTAAAATTTATTTGGTCACTTTTATATTGTTTTCTATTCACTGAAAACTTTGCAAACTGTCTAAACCACAAGCTGTCCAACCTTCAGAAAAAAAGTCAGTTCAGAATGTGGACCAGCTTTAAATAAGACCGTAGAGAGGAAAGAATGAAACCACAAAACACCCTCTCTCACCCAGTCATGCGGCACGGGGATCACTATAAAAAATAATTCTTACTCTTCCAAATGCTGTGGGATTAGTTAAAATAACTGTAATTAACACTGTAGCTGGAGAGAGTAATTGGAGTCAAGTCAATAATAGCAAGCTCACCATCGACCCCATCACAGTGAATGACTTGAACAGAGAAAGGCTTCATAGAAATTAGAGATTGAATTTTAGAGACTGAAAATTACAAAACCCTCCCCCCAATGCAGAACAGTTCCTTACAGTATTTCTCCAGAGATTTAGCTGACACACACAATGGGACCTTCACCACTTCCATTGGAGACTGTTTCACACTTCAGCAGAGCTCAGTATGTGGAACACTGTATATATGTAAAATGTGTATTCATTATAGAATAAAGAAATGCGGTGGCTTGAGATATATTTTATATTTTTGGCTGAAATAGATATTTGGTTGAGTTGTTTGGTTAGTGAGACTGCTTTTATCATTTTCTTTTCCCTCAAGTTCTGTATTAGCAGGACTGAGGAATTTAGTACTTTTGTTATAGTTAATAAGCAAAAGCGTACAATGTATTTATAGATTTTGATTTTCTTTACCTTTACTTACAGGCTACCTAAATTGTACCTTTGTGAATTCTGTCTAAAGTATATGAAAAGTAGAACTATCCTCCAGCAGCACATGAAAAAATGTGGCTGGTTTCATCCTCCAGCCAATGAAATTTACAGAAAGAACAATATTTCAGTCTTTGAGGTAAGTTAGGAAAATGATTGATAACTGCTGCTTTCCTGTGTCATTTAAAATGTGACACTGATGCCTTTACAACATTCATATAGCTCATGTGGGATTCATATATCCTTAAAAATCTTGCCCTCTCTTTGTCCTTATATCATTCAGCTCTGTAAAGAATGAAGAAGTGAATGATAGCCCTGAGTGTCATAGTGCTAAGTTCATGAGTAGATTAGTGACCTCAAAATATGTTAAAAGCCATAAATGGGGTTAATTTCTCCTTCAGGCTGATATATAAATATAACAGAGTGATCAGTGCCCCCAAAGTGTACCCTACTTTGAGAATCATCTGAGCCACTATGCATTATCTGGAAATCCTTTCTTTAATGTTTGAGGGTTAGAATGAATTGAGATATCCAACAGAATCAGGTAATTGTATGGTGATAAGAGTAATGACTTCATTTGTTCTCTATTTCTGTAAGGTTGATGGCAATGTCAGTACCATTTACTGCCAGAACCTGTGCTTGCTGGCAAAACTCTTCCTGGACCACAAAACACTCTATTATGATGTGGAGCCATTTCTTTTCTATGTGCTGACACAGAATGATGTCAAGGGCTGCCACCTTGTAGGCTATTTCTCGAAAGTAAGTATTCTAGCATGGAGTAATCTTGGATTTGGACTTGGAGCTGGACCTGTTCTGTGTCGGTTTGAAATATAGTGTTGCCAAAGGGTTTTTCGTTAGTTGTGGCAGTCCTGGTCTTAGACCATGTATGAAGAATTCAGGGATGTGTAGCAACTAATAAAGCCGAATTTCCACTTCATATTGTTGAACAGAGCATATCCTCAAAGGAACTAGTACAGCACTTAGCAGCTCAAAGGGAGAAGTTTTTAAATGACTTCCTATTCCCTTGATGGTGATAGGTAGAACTGCTTGTGAAGTAAACATTGTTACCCACATAAAGCTATCTAAGCTCTTCCTCAGCAGAGAAAGTATTTTCTTGGTCTGCAATTTGAACCTCCTTTCAAACCTTTTATTTTGTATGCTAGGAATGCGGAGTCCACTGATGCTGAATATATCTTAGTGTTCCCCATATAGAAGCCAGGCATAGGAAGCCAAACATAAGATTTCAAATAGCTACATTTTCACGTCTCTTTGTCCCAGCAGTAGTTGTTTTGCTTGCAATCCTAGCCATCAGAGAAACAAGGCAAAAACCAAACAAAAAAACCCCAGTGGCAGTAATCAACGGTCATCTTTCAACTTCTAGACCAGCACACAGTGGCTTGGATTTTTATTTCAGTTACAGTGGTGTGAATCTTGGTTCACTCTAGATTTACACCAGTGTTACTTGGATATGAGAATCTACCTCTATGTCTTTAGCACCTCCATTTTGGTGCTTTTGAGTGACTGGTGGGGACTTAAATTCTTACACTGACGGTCATTTTTATCTTTGTTTCTAAGTCGAAAAAGGTAGCAGATGTCACTGTCTCATTCTTCCCCCCTCCTGGGGTGGTTGTTTCAGTAGTAATGACAATGACTTGATACTGTTCCATCTTAACTCACTGGGGACCGTGCTTCGCTGATGCGCATTGCTGTCCTCAAGGAGCTGTGAATGGGGCTTTCATTCTTAGTCTTTAGTTCAGGATTAATTACTAGCTCACACACAGCAGCTTCTTTTCTATCTCACTAAACAGTTGTTTTTCAAGTTTCTTTCTCTTTTCTCTATCAGGAGAAGCACTGCCAACAGAAGTACAACGTTTCCTGTATAATGATTCTTCCCCAGTACCAGCGTAAGGGCTATGGCAGGTTCCTCATTGACTTCAGTAAGGATCACTTTCACATTCATGTTTTTTTCACCTTTTCTTATTTGTTTGGCCTTTCATATTTTTAGACGGGGAAGATGTACAGGTATCCAGGAACTTTCTTGGGTGAAATACCTTCTCCAGAATTGGCTGTATTCTGAGAGCACCAAAAAACATCCAGGCTTCTGGGCTCTGCTCTTTAAACTGGTGGAAAGCTAAATGCTGAAAACAAATACATGATTCTCCCTCTGATTCCCATGTTTACCACATAAGTGCCTCATGCCAAAAGCTGTAGAAATGCTCAGTGCAGAGTTTCTGGCAAAAGGTAACCCTACTTTAGTAATTCTTTCTGAAATAAAGTAAACCCTAAAACTACATTGCTTGTTGAAACTGTCCGCAGCTGAACTAAGAGACTTATAGTTTCTCAAGCAGATGCTAATAATAGTTTGTTTATTTTATCTTTTGATTTAGAGTAATCAAAAACATCTATACACAGGCTCTGAGCACTCTGTCATTTATATAAAATTATGAACTCAAATACAAATTTCAGTCAGCTCTTCTTACTGACCAGCAGCTCTAAATACAAACAATAACACCCCATTACATTGGCCAGTACCTCTGTCTCCACTGTCAGCTTATCTGCACTTACGAGCACAACGATACTGGTATAATGATACCACTTTACTTATCCTGAGGTAACCCCTGTGTGGCCACTCTTATTTTGGAATTGGTGTCCACACAGGTTGTTATAACGGTACAACTATACTGGAATAGTTCTGCCAATAAATTTCCCCGGGTAGACCAGTCCTAACTCTCTTCAAGGACCAGGTAAAATACATGGGCCCTATAAAATGCCCTGAAAGTCAACAAATCTAGGTTATTTCAGACCAGGAGTGGGAGCCCCTGGCTGTGACGGGGAATGGATTTGTCTGCCAGCCACTGCCTCTTTGTTCTATCTAACATCCTTGCCTCCTCTGATCACAACTATGGTAGTATATCACAGGAAAATAGGCAGTCTTAGGTCCATTATGGCTCTATAGGTCATTACCAGAATATGAGAAGCTCAGGGCTCTAACTGAAGTTTCCCAACATAATCTTTTTTTAAAAAGGTTTGGGTTTTTTTGGTTCAGCCAAGTGGTGGAAATATGTGCTTCCCCTTGAAATCCTCAGTCATCATTTCAATCACGTTTTGTGCCTGAATATTCAATTTCACAAGCACAAAAATATCTGGGTGTGGTCTGAGGAGAAGGTTACTGCTGTTTTAGGCTGAAGTCGGTTATGAAATATTTCTTTTCCCTCTTGTCTTTCAATAATGATTAAAAAAATAGAGTGACAGTACACTGTTTTGTAATTATTATATTAGTGTACTCTAAAATAAATTTGAAAAGGATATTTAGAAGGCTTTCTGCACTTTAACTGCATGCTCAATATTCAGATAACAATTCCAAGGCACTTTCTCATTATATTGTCCTTCTTGACCCGAAGAAGAGTTCAGTGTAAGCTCAAAAGCTTGTCTCTCTCACCAACAGAAGTTAGTCCAATAAAAGATAGCTCACCCATCTTGTCTCTCTAGGTTCAAAATAGGCAGATTAGGCCATCTAGTGGTAATAGCTCATAATCTGTAATCAAAGCAGGATGCGGTTTATAAATCTCTGAATGCACTATAGAATAATGGAGGTTAGAGATGGAAAAGATCTGACCGATTATTCGGTGTCTCCTGTAGATGCAGGATATAGTCTTGGTTTTCAAACACTTTCCATCCCTTTTTTGAAAGAATGCCACTGTACAAACTTCTCTGTAATGTTGGCACTGGGATAGGATGTAAGAGTTGGTATCTAGTTATGCCAGTCCTTCCTTGTGAGAAGTTGCTTTGTGTTTCCTTAGGCTATCTGCTATCAAAGCGTGAGGGCCAAGCAGGGTCCCCAGAGAAGCCATTGTCTGATCTGGGCCGTCTCTCATACATGGCTTATTGGAAAAGTGTAATATTGGAGTGCCTTTATCATCAAAATGACAAGCAAATCAGCATCAAAAAGTTAAGCAAACTCACTGGAATCTGCCCTCAAGACATCACTTCCACTCTGCATCACCTGCGAATGCTTGACTTCCGCAAGGACCAGTGAGTATAGCAGTCCCACTGCTTCTCAGCTGGGATCCAGATTCAGCTGTACAGAGCTGGGGGAAGGATCATATTCATTGACTTGGGTGGTGTAACATCTCCACTGCTCCCCAGGAGCTGGCTCTGACTGCTCAGACAGCACTAGCAGGACAGATCACACAGTAATATGCCAATAATCAGGGTGAATGTTGAGAAGGGCAAATATATAATCTGAGCATCAAAGCCAAGTAAAATACCATCAGCTCTTACACAATAGCAGTGATGTGTCTTTTTACTTTTCCTATTTCTTTGGGGAGGTGGTATGGTATGGTGTCATTCAAAATCACATGAGCAAAGGTACTCTTTGTCCTGCAGCAAAGGTCTTGTTTACATTATAAAAGTGACCAGTGTTATAACCTGAGCCGCTGACATGAACACAGTTAAAGCACATTTTTGTAGTTGGGACTTAGCCTTTTGACTGTGTTCTTGAGTAGCATTAAGCCTTTGATATGTACCCTAAGTAATGAATGTGTGTCTCTCACCCTTTCCTTCCCTTCATTGTAGGCTGCCTTTCCCCCAGTTTATATACACCCAATCCCACAGTCTTAATACCCTCATTTAAGAACATAAGAATGGCCATACTGGGTCAGACCAGTGGTCAGTCTACCCAGTATCCTGTCTTCTGACAGTGGCAGGTGTCAGATGCTTTAGAGGTAATGAACAAAACAGGGGAGTTTATAAAGTGATCCATCTAGTTGTCCAGTTCCAACTTCTGGCAGTCAGAGGCTTCGGATTACCCAGAGCATGGAGTTGCATCCCTGACCATCTTGGCTAATAGCCATTGATGCACCTATCTTCCATAAACTTAGCTAATTTTTTTTAACCCAGTTATATTTTTGGCCTTCCCAACATCCCCTGGCAACAAGTTCCACAGGTTGACTGTGCGTTGTGTGATGTACATCCAATTCTTTGTTTTAAACCTGCTAACTGTTAATTTCATTGGGTGACCCCTGGTTCTTGTGTTCAGTGAAGGGATAAATAGCGCTTCCTTATTCACTTTCTCCTCACCATTCATGATGTTATAGACCTCTGTCATATCTTACCTCAGTTGTCTCTTTTTCTAAGATTAACAGTCCAAGTCATTTTAGTCTCTCCTCTTATAGATGCTGTTCCATGCTCCTAATCATTGTTGCCCTTCTCTTTACTTTTTCCAATTATAATATATATATATTTTTGAGGTGGGGCAACCAGTACTGCAGGCAGTATTCAAGGTGTGGGCATACCATGGATTTATATAGTATCATTATGATATTTTGTGTCTTATTATTTATCCCGTTACGAATGGTTCCTAATATTTTGTTAGCTTTTCTTTCTGCTGCTGCACATTGAGCAGATGTTTTCAGAGGACTATCCACGATGACTCCAAGATCTCGTTCCTGAGTGGAAATAGCTAACTTAGACCCCTATCATTTTGTGTGTATAGTTGGGATTATGTTTTCCAGTGTGCATTCCTTTGTACTTATCACCATTGAATTTCACTTGCCATTTTGTTGTCCGGTCACCCAGTTTTGTGAGATCCCTTTGTAACTCTTTGCAGTCAGCTTTGGACTTGACTATTTTGAGTAATTTTGTATCATCTGCAAACTTTGCCACCTCACTATTTACCCCTAAAATCAAATGAGGTTTTAACATTCAACTTGCAGTTTGCTCTGTAGCTAAGAATATCACTTTTAACAGTGGCAAGGAATGGAAAGACATTAGTGCTGTCTCTCTAAAACAGCAGCTCTGAACATGTGGCCCAATTAGCACACAGTTGTGGCCTACCTCAGCTGTGTGCTAAAGGCTCCGAGCTGCTGGCTGCCCTGCCGCATGGTGGGGTCCGTGCTCCGGGCAGCCCTGCCTCAGGGCGGGCTCTGGGGTCCAGGCAGCCACCTGGCCTCACACAGCTGGGTCCGGGCAGCCAACTGCCCCTCCAGCCCTATGCAGCAGGGTCTGGGGTCAGGTCCCTGCCACACGACCAGCTCTCCGCTCCTAGCCCCACTCTGTAGAGAGGTCTCTGGGCAGAGGGCTCTGAGCATAGGGGGTTAGGTTGGGGGCACCGTGGTTCTCAACCTGTTGCCCAGCTAATACAACGATAAATAAGTTGAGAACCACTGCTCTAAAGACTGAAGGTGTCCTCCCTCCCAGTCTTATGATATCTAAAATGATAAAATATTGTCCCCTCAGACTGTCCTCTGCTACTTTTCCTTCCTGAAGCCTGACATGATGGGCATCGATTGAGGGTACAGAATCCTTCTTTCATATCTTGCTTTGCATCAGTTTCTCTCTGTCTGTGTTTACAGTGTGCACCACACATATGGCAGACTGAAGGATTTTTCTCTATTCCCAGATTTGTTATTGTTCGTCGGGAGAAACTTATCCAGGATCATATGGCAAAGCTCCAGGTGAATCTCCGGCCTGTAGATGTAGATCCAGAATGTCTGCGTTGGACACCTGTTATAGTTTCCAACACTGTTGTCTCTGAGGATGAAGACGAAGAGACTGAGGAAGGAGAAAATGAAGAGCAGCAGCAGAAGGAAAGAGAGGTCAGTGTAAGAGTGAATCTGTTCTCTGTATATAGACCATAGTGTGCCATTTGAGTCCTACTCCGACAGCTCTTGTACCTCCCCAGACAATACGGTGTTTTGTTTCCAGTCTAGAAATTTAAATGGGAAGCTATGGGGTTTTATTTAATGGTAGAAGACATCAGAATTTTGGTTAGGTTGTTTGTCTATTTTCAGATCAGAAAGCAGAAAAGTGAAATCCAAATGGGGCATAGTCTAGAGGGAAGTAGAGCCAGTCCTGGTGCAGCGTGGTTGGAAATTCCACAGGGACTGCTGTCACTGAACAATTACTAATTTGTTTTAACCTACAGAAATGCCCAGGCCACACACTGTAAAAATGGAACCAAGGTTGTAATAATTCTCCTATGGATTTTTTTCCCTTAAATAATATTTGGTTTTTCAAAAACATTAAACAACCTAGATATTCAAAGATAAGTTTACACTTAAAAATGCAGAAGACATTAGCCAGTATGAAAATACACATTGAAGAACACCAAAGCAGTGTAACTCTGCCCTTGTATCGCTGCCCACAAACCATGGGAAACCAGGAGGCCATCATATCCTCAAGCAATTCACTTTGTCACGTCAGTAACAGCACTGAGGAGTGACCTAAATAGGTTACCTTACTCTTGTTGACAAGCCGATTGCACACTGCTAAAGCATTTAAACTGTGAAATACACTTGACTCTATATCGCTACAGAAAATTACGTCTGTTGATCATATGCAATATGTGGAAAAAGGGCTTTTACATCCCACTTCCTCCAAGGTTTAACAGATGTTGGGCTTTGGTGTAAGATTATTATATTTTCATTCCAGCAGGTATCAGTAAACTAATATGGTCACTGGTAACAGAAATAAGCTGTCAGGCAGCTTGTGGGAGAACATTATCAAACTGGGATTTTGGAACCCCTTTGCAGCCCTTCGAGATCTATCCATTTGCCATTCTACAGTTCCCAGGAGTCATCCCTGATATCTTATTCTGAGTCCTTCAGTTTTCAGTACTGTCCCTTGTCTTGGTCAAGAGCTTTTTTAGGGTGGGGTTCAGGATGGAAACATAATTTAAATAAAATATGTGAAATTTATTTGTTTTTATTTAATTCAGGTGTTAAAATCTGTATTGTGGGAGAAGAAGGAGCAAAAGCCTTATTCTCCTACAGAGAGTGAAAAAAAGCCAGACGTAATTCCAAACAATTCTATACGGCCAAATAAACAAGTTCTTCCTCTGGATAGTCTTCCTGCAAACAGCCAGACATCACGGAGAGGCCGATGGAGCCGAAAAGGAAAAAAGCTGCAGGAGCCCTTTAGTGAGAAGGAACAGAAACTTCTCATGGAGGAAAAGTCAGCAGTCCCCAGTGGGCGATGTAGTGAATGCGAGGAGAAGTCAGCAGCCTCGCGGGGGCGATGTGGTGAATGCGAGGAGAAATCAGCAGTCTCTCAGGGGCGATGTGGAGAATGTGAGGAGAAATCTCCAGCCGCACGGGGGCGCTATGGTGAAGATGAGGAAAAGTCTGCAGTCCCTCAGGGACAGTATGGCAAAGCTGAAAAGTCATCAGCACCCCGGAGGCGATATAGTGAAGGCATGGAAATGTGGAGGGGGCAGCTAAAGAACAGCGCCGAGCCCCTGAAATGCAGATTCACAGAGGAGTGTGACAGATTGCCCCGGCGCTATAGTGATGGGGATAGGACTCTCCTGAGGTGCTTTAGTGAGAGTAGCGAAGACGAGGAGGATGAGCCCATGAGTCCTCGTTCAAATTCTCCACCTGTTCTCACCAAGCCAACATTAAAACGAAAGGTAAGTGCTTCTTGTGCTCCTTCATCTCTGGCTGCATGCTACGGTACGTGTTCTCCCTGGATTGGTACCATCTTGGGGTACATTGCTGAAAATACTTGGTTTAAAGCTACACAAGTTACAATATAGCATCTGATCTGCCTCTTTTCAAAGAATCTAAGAGACTGTCCTTGTTTCTTGAATGTGTGGAGAAGGCAATGTGTGGAGAACACTTTTGCTAACTCTTTTAGTAGACACTTCCTCTTGTATCAGGAAGTTGTTTTCCCTTGTTCCCCATGGCTTTTGATTTTCCACTCCCTTCTGTTACAAAATACATCGATGTCATGTCATATACAATACAATAAAAATGGAAATAGCATTCATTAGAAAAGAAGCTTCATAAAACAATGTAAACTACTCAGCAAGTTTAAAATAAATTGCAATGTGAGGAAGTCACCATGCCTGACTTCGGAGATAATGAATTCTATAACATGACCAAGAAAGCCTTGTGTTTAGTGGCAGGATGCTGCAAACAAAAAGTAGAAGTCATCTTTTCTGCATGATCTGTGTAGATGGTTTTAATTCACATACATATGTGCTGAAATGATGTTAGCTGTGATCCTGTTGGACAGTAAACCTGCCAAACTGTTATATAGCAGGCCATTGATGGATTGTTGATCCTCAGCTCTTACAAACAGATTCTGTTCTGTTACACTGGTGTAAATCCAGTTAACTTCATAGAAGTGTGGCCGAGTGAATAAAACACTGGACTGGAACTCAGAAGAGCTGGGTTCTAGCTCCATCTTTGCTACTAGGCTGTAGGGTAAGCTTAGGCAACTAACATCACTACTCTGTGCCTCAGTTTCCTCATCTGTAAAATGGGGATAATGACTCTGATCTCCTTTACAAAGTGCTTTGAGATCTACTGACAAAATTGCTATACAAGAGTGGGGCAGTAGTAGTAGTAGTATTCCTCTGTATTTTCACCTTCATCACTGGGGAGAATCTGAGCCATGGTTTCAGTAGTGTCTAGATTTTGGAGGCTGAGCCAACGCAGACTGAGTTCAGAAGTTTGTTTTTTTCCATTTTTTTAGTGGTTTATTTTTGCTGTATGTGATCAAATGCATTTTTCTCCCTCCTCCCAGAAACCAATTCTCCATCGGAAGAGGCGAGTCCGTAAGCGCAAGCACCACAACAGCAGTGTTGTCACTGAAACAATCTCTGAGACCACAGAGGTACTAGATGAACCTTTTGAGGACTCTGACTCCGAGAGACCAATGCCCCGATTAGAGCCTACCTTTGAGATCGAGGAGGAAGAGGAAGAGGATGAGAGTGAACTGTTCACCCGGGGCTACTTTCGCCACTTACCCCCCCAGGATACCCTCAGGCGCAGACCCTCCTCTAAGAGGAAGTCCAAAGATGAAGAGGAGTCTGATGACACTAATGGTATGTTTCATGAGCAAGCTGTGAATTGGCACCTTGATATAGTTAAGGGTGTTGAGTGAGTGATAGCCTGAATCCCTCAGGAAGTGGTATACACTGCCATGTAATTTCCAGACAAAATATCTAATTAGGCACAGATTACCAATCAAACCAACCTCTGATATTTATAATCTCATATGAAAAATGTATTTTTATATTTAAATATCATCTCAGCATGTGAAGAGATAACAGGTCATCTTCACATTTCACCTGTTCAACTTCCTTAGTGAAGGAAATATATGTGGCTGTATTAACGGTTACGCCTTTGTATCACTTAGAGAAATAAAAGCAAAGCAAATCCCAGCGATCTCTTACTCAGCCTCCCCGTACAGTGACTAAATAAAGTAGGAGGAATAGACAGTAAAGGGTCTATTTGGGATCTGTTCCTCATTTATATTGGGTATACTTGCTCTCAATTTCTCATCCTTCCCCAAAGTACTCTGGTACTAATCATTTAATACAGACAAGAAAAATAAATTTGGTCTGAACTGTGGCATTTAGTGTGCTGTAACACTATAGATGTAGCATCTCTCATTCAAGTATTTCACTAATAACCTAATTCACAGTTGTTATATGCTCCATTATTGCTTAATACATTGCATATACCCTGTGGGAGCTCTTTGATTGCCTACATTGTATGAGGGCAAACAGCCAAATAAAAATAAAGGACCATAAGAAAGAGATGTTTGGTGTTCTCATCCCACCTTCAATGATTCTTGCTGGAACTTCCTAAGTAATTCATAGCACTCAACTGGCCTCTCATTAGTAGAAGAGAATCATCCTTAATTGTACTTACATGTTGAAGAGGTAATGATGTAATTCTGTCTATCTTTGCTATTTATGTAGCACCAATCACCATTGTGTTCCTACGGTGCTAATCCTCATTTACGTTAAAATTAAATGCAAAAAAAAGTGTGAATGCAACATGGATTGGGCAGAAAGTATAACAAAATGTCATAACATGCAATAGTTAAGATTTAAAAAAATAACTTGACCATGTTGCACGTCACATATATTTTAGGGAATTCATTTTACATCTTGAACATAGTTTTGTGATGGTAGAAATTAGAGATGAGAAAAGATCTATCCGGTCCATTTTAAGCAATGAGACTTCCAGTACTTTCCCTGGGAAACTATTATGTAAACTAATACGTCACATTTCCAGGTTTCCCCTGATGTTTGACCTACATTTTTCTTCTCTTAATTTTATCTCATGTCTCCTAGTTATGGCTGTGTTTACAATACCAAATAATTCCTGTCCTTCCAGTTGTTGCTTAATCAAGCTACATATATATAATTTTCTTTATCTTCCCATGTGACTTAATCCTGCTTGCCCCCAGTCAATTCTGTTGCTTTTCTCCAAACTGACTCAAACTTGTCAGTATCTTTCAAGTAATGTGTTCCCAGAAATGAGCACACTATATCGGATATTGTTGCACTGGAATCATTTACTGTGTACTCCTGTGTCTTTTGATGCTGATGTCTTTGCAGATCCTGCAGAAAATTGCATTCAGCTTTAAGATAAATGTGAATTTCTCTCATTTAACAAGATAACAATTTAAAGGTCATTATAACTAGTTCAATGCTGGCCATTTTTGGAGAAGAATTTATAGATTCATCAAAAACTTGAATCAGTTTTTAGTTTGCTGCAGTGTGAGAAAGCTCTGAGCAGGGGTACATGAGGAGGTTTCATGCTCAGAAAGATTACATTGGATTCATTTACAGTCAGTTCACATTTAGAAGGTTTTCTTCACAACCATAAAGGCTAGAAAGGTTTTTAATGAAAGCTCAGATTCTGCAGAAACTTATGTCATTCACCAGAAACTGATGTCATACCAGGCAAGTGGATTTTTTAGGCCTTGTCTATGAGGGATTTGGCTCAAATTTTCCAGAATAATTTTATCTTTAGGCTAAGACAAACATTTAAAATGTTTTATTACTTCCCCAAAACATCACCTTATGGTCTGAAATTTGGTCTCAGGCCAGAGGTTGAGTTGTGTCTTGGCCACATCGGGGCCACTAGCTAGAATGGGGAGAAAGGTGGTACGTTGTCCAAGGCTTGAATTTAAAAGGGATCTTGGATTCAGAGATGCCTCTGTGAGCAAATCTGTGCTCTAGAGAGACAAAATGTATCCTTTCAATGTACTCTGCTCTCTCAATTATTAGCATTTCTAAAACATCCAATACCATAGCGTCAGTCGTTTACATGGTGGAACAGAGTGAGCTTTTTTCTATGTAGGACTAAAATTCTTAGAACTTACAGTTAGAACAAGGAAGGGCAATTTTCAGTATGATTGCTGCTAGGCTCCTTCTGTTTAGATTTAAATAGACACTTATTTCGATTAGTCACATATACTACACAGATGTGTATATGTATATATCCTTATACAGAAAACATTACATCATCATAAGGGGACCAAGATATGATTGATTCACTATTGTTTTTACAGTGCCCAAAAATGTTCTGGATCCTTAACAGTACAAATAAAAATAAAAGGTCCATGCCCAGAAAAAATTAAAATTATAATCTAAGAATGGAGTTTACACAAGAAGAGGATAACTAATAAGAAAGGTGAACAGAAGAGGAAGAAAAACACATTTACTCAATTTTGGCATTTGTGAATCTTGACGTTTTGGTTTTTAAAGAGAGGATGATATTAGTGACTTTAACTGGGTTATTATATAGGTGATATGGCAGTACTGGGCTTCTAGAAAGTTTCATTTCTGACAAACTTTGAGTTTCCTGACATTTTGCATTTAAATTTCAGCTGGATTGTTCCATTCATTTGGTCAGCTTTTATGAAGGAAAAAAAATTCATAACCATGAAGGCTGTAATATATGGAATATTCAATTTATAATTAAAGAAACATTTTTATGGATTCAAGCCCTAAGGCATCAATCTCTCAAAAAATGTAAGGGAAGTGGTGGGAGGCCCCTTAAAACCTGTAAATCTATATTGAATTTATTGATATGGAAAATTTAAGTTCTTCGAGTGCTTGCTCACGTCCATTCCATGTTAGGGGTGTATGCTCACCACATGTACCGGTGCAGGAAGTTTTTCCCTCAGTGGTATCTGTAGGGGACCGGCTCTGGAACCCACTGGAGTGATGCGCATATGCACCAGTATAAGGGGTGCCACCAGCTCCCCCCTCCTTCAGCTCCTCCTTACCGCCAGTGATGGTGCTAGAACATCTCCTTGCTTTGGGAACTGGGTTTTTTTTCCTATCACTCATTGTGTAAATAGTTCTTAGTTAAGTAGTTTTCATTGTTCTCTTAATAGTTAGCTAAATAGTACTGTTTTCAGAGTAGCAGCCATGTTAGTCTGTATTCGCAAAAAGAAAAGGAGTGAGCATCCGATGAAGTGAGCTATAGCTTACGAAAGCTTATGCTCAAATAAATTTGTTAGTCTCTAAGGTGCCACAAGTACTCCTTTTCTTTTTGCTAACTAGTACTGTAGATAAGTTAGATAGCCCCCTAAGGGACTTAGCCCAGGGATGGGGCATGCCCCAGTCCCAGGCTTCAAGCCTTGTGTTCACTGCAAAAAGCCTATGCCGGTCAGTGACCCTCATCAAAGCTGCTTGATGTGTTTGGGGGAAACTCACATTAGTGAAAAGTGTTGCATCAGCAAAAGCTTCAAGCCAAGAACTAAAAAGGAGTGGGACATTAGACTGAGAGCGCTCCTCATGGAGTCGGCCCTCGCGCTGGTCTCTGAGCCGCTGACATCGGACTCCACACCAAGCACAGTGGCATCAGTGCGAAGTGCGCTGCAGGCACCGCCCCCCTGGCTAAAAAGCAGAGAAAGCACACCAGGAGAGGGCGCTCCTCAACATCCCATACTGGGAAGGGAAAGTCCAGAGAGGAGCATAGGCCAGTGTGGGGCAGCACATCTCCGGAGCTCAGCCAAGCACCTGCGTCACAGGCTAGGCTATCCAGCCTCCTAGGGACCTACGAGCCACCCCGGATAGTGTCAGAGGTCACCTCGGGCACCAGGAGATTCCATCCAGGCCAGAGGCCTTCCAGGCTGCAAAAGACATCATGTCTTTGCTAGTGCCACCGATGCCCCGTCAAGACATCATTATCTCCAGAGAGAAGCCGGCACTGGGGCTTGTGCAACGGTCTCTATCGGTGCATCATCATTCCACAGTGGTCGGCGTCAAAGCAGCGATTCCCAGGGACGCACTTCCGACCTGCCCACAACAACCAGAGCTCCTGGCACCATTTGCTGGACTCTTGGCATTGGTCCCCCAAGGCGTGGCATCACTCACCGAACAGTTGATGCAGAGCCAAAGCATACCACTAGTCTCCGGGATCATGGCACTGGTCACCAGAGCATGGGCGTCACTCCTCGGGGCAACAGAGATCATCCGCACCACAACACTGATCCCCAGAACCACGTGTCTGGTCCCCGGGGCCGAGACGCAGATTGCCAGACTTGCTGCACCAATCTCCAGAGTCGAGACTGCATTCTCTGTTGCCCCATTGTCGGTCGCCAGACTCCCAGCGTCGTTCCCAGAGCTCTAGGCGTCAATCGCTGGTGGTCCATCACCGATCCGCCGAGCTCTGCCGCCAGTCCCCAGACAGGCAGCACTGGGACCCTGAGCCCCAGCACTTCTTCTGCAGATGCCGGAATGGTAGACGCGGAGGGGACATGGACATGGCGTCAGTGCCACCGTGGTCCCCAAGGGAGGAACTTTCTTCCTCAGGCTCAAAGGCTGAGGAGATGGCGGGTTCCTTGAGCCAGGCACACCCAACCAGATCTGTGGGGGTTCCACCAGGGCTACCAGCTGGTGCATGGCCCCAGGTTCAATGGCCTACCTCGTGGCACTTTTGGAGCCCATGGGGGTTCTCCTAGGAATCAGAAACCCAGATGCAGGGTTCAGTGTCGGGGGTGTCAGAGAGGAGGTCGGCAACAGTCTCCCACCCCCCTCCGGATTCAGGGGAAGGGTCCGAGCAAGGTGCCCTGGAGCACCCTCCGACCTTGGTGGAGGCCACCCATGCGGGGGACACTGAGCCAGCCCCTCTTCCCACCCTCACCCAACAAGGCAGTGGAGGGACCGTCCCAAACAGTGCCACAGGACGATGCCAAGGCACACCTGGAGCTGCTAAAGCAGGTGGCCGCAAACCTGGGATGGGAAGCAGAAGGGCTGGCAGAAACCTCTGATACTTTGACATTTTGGCCAGGGTGGCCTTGTCTAGGGTTGCATTCCCGATCCACGAAGGAATAGTAAAGATGGTGAAAACCTTATGCAGACTCCGTTCTCTCTCCCACCTATCTCCAAATGAGCAGAGAGGAAGTATTATGTCCCTGTAAAGGGCTTTGAGTATTTATATTCCCACCCGGCTCCGAACTCTCTAGTGGTCTCTGCGGCCAACGAGAGAGACAGGCAGAGACAACCTGGCCCAACTCCCAAAAACAAAGACGGCAAGAGGTTAGACTTATTTGGCAGAAAAGTTTATTCGTCTGCCAGCCTCCAGTTACGAGTGGCAAACCATCAGGCCTCACTCGGGAGGTATGATTTTAATGTATGGCAATCTGTGGCCAAGTTCGCAGACTCACTGCCAGAGGACTCCAAGCAGGAGTTCCTGGTCATTTTAGATGAAGGGAGAAATGTGGCAAGGTCCTCTTTTCAGACCATTTCTGACTTGGCAGACTCAGCGGCCAGGTCCATCGCTACGGCTGTCGACAGAGGCTCAATAATCAATTCAGAACCTACTTTTTGATGCCTAGCCCTGTTTTCAGAATAAACAGAAACAGTTATATGGGCTTAAGGACTCATGGGCTACTCTACGTTCCCTGGGTCTCTATACACCAGCCTCTTCTAGAAAGAGGTTTAAGCCGCAGCAACCTCAAAGACCAAGTGGTCAGTCCTGACCGGAGCCCTACTGTAAGAAGGGCATGGGCTACAAGCGCAGTCAAGGCCAACAGCTAGCTCCTTCTTCCCACTTGGGCTCCTTCCACTACTCACCTGGAAGCAAGTGGGTATTTTGAAGGTGTGCCTGAGGGCAACCTCATCCCTCTTCAGAGACCCTTCTCAGGAGCAACTTCTCACCCAAGATGGGCAAGCCCTCCTGCAAGTTGGGGCCGTAGAGGAAGTCCCCATGCAACTAAGAGGGAAAGGTTTCTACTTTTGGTACTTTCTGATACCGAAGGCCAAAAGGGGCCTGTGTCCCATACTGGACCTGTGAGGCCTCAACAAATATCTCAAAAAGTTGAAGTTCTGCATGGTCTCCTTGGTCTCCATTATCCCCTTCCTGGAGACTGGTACACCACCCTCGACTTGAAGGATGCGTATTTTCAGATTTCAATATTCCATGGACACAGAACATTCCTGCGGTTTGTAATGGGCCGAGCTCACTAACAGTTCGTAGTGCTTCCATTTGGCCTGGCTACAGTGCCAACGGTGGTCACAAAATGCATGGGTGGTCACAGCTTATCTGAGGCACCATCAAATCTACCTGTACCTCGTGGCTCATCAAGGGTCGTTCAAGGGTACAAGTTCATCGCAGCGTCGATTTGGTCCAAGTCACTTGCTGAGCATTGGGTCTATTGATAAACCAACAAAAATCCACATTGGTCCCAGTACGGAGAATAGAGTTCATTGGGGGCAGTTCTGGACTCTATCCGAGCCAGGGCCTTTCTCCCAGAACCCGGATTCAAGGCCATGTCAGATCTCATCACCCAACTCACTGGTCACATAATCACCATGACCAGGGTATGCAACAGGTTGCTAGGGCACATGGTGGCATCACATATGTAATTCAACACACACAACTACGTCTCAGACCCCTCCAGATGTGGCTGGCATTGATCGACACCTCAGCCAGGCACCACCTGGACAGAGTCCTCACAATTCCACCACGAGTAGTTACTGCTCTGGAATGGTGGTCCAACCCAGTAAATATGCCCAAAGAAGTACCCTTTGCGACCCCCAAACCCACAATAGTGCTAGCGTTGGATGCGTGGGAAGCCAATTTGGATCACTAAAGACCCAGCGGTTGTGATCCCAGGAAGACCTGGCATTGCGCATCAATGTCAGGGAGTTCAGGGCCATCCATTCGGCTTGCAAAGTGTTCCTTCCGCAACTATCCCATCAGGTAGTACAGGTGTTGACTGACTATATGGCCTCCATGTTTTATGTCAGCAAGCAAGGAGGAGCACGGTCTTCTGTCAAGAAGCCCTCCAGCTGTGGGATTTCTTCTATCTGGCACCCCATATAAATCGAGTCTCTACATCTCCTGGCATCCAAAACATGCGGGCTGATAGCCTTAACAGGTCGTTCTTTTCTCACCACGAGTGGTCCCTCCATTCGGAAATCATCAGAATGATCTTACAGAGCTGGGGAACTCCCTAAGTGGACCTGTTTGCCAACAGGTGGAACAGGAAGTACCACCAGTTCTGCTCCTTTCAAGGGCTTGACAGCGGATCGCTCTGAAATGCTTTTCTCCTGTCTTGGACAGAAGACCTGATGTACACATTCCCACCGATATCGCTTATCAGCAGGACCCTCCTGACAATATAGGGGGACCGGGCCAAGTCGTCGTGATCACCCCAGCATTGGTTCGGCATGCTCGTGGATTTGGCAACAGCGTCCCCATGGACACTTCCCAACTGCCCAGACCTGCTCTCAGGATCATGGGAGGTTGCTGCATCATGAGATAACTGGCTCTGTGGATATGGGGAAAGCGGTGGATGTGATATATCTTGACTTCAGTAAAGCTTTAGATACGGTCTCTCGCAGTATTCTTGCCAGCAAGTTAAAAAAGTATGAATTGGATGAATGGACTATAAGGTGGATAGAAAGCTGGCTAGATTGTCGGGCTCAATGGATAGTGATCAACGGCTCAATGTCTAGTTGGCAGCCAGTATCGAGCGGAATGCCCCAGGGGTCAGTCCTGGGGTCGGTTTTGTTCAGCATCTTTGTCAATGATCTGAATGACGGGATTAATTGCATCCTCAGCAAGTTTGCAGATGATACTAAGCTGTGGGGAGATGTAGATACACTAGAGAGTAGGGGTAGGGACCTAGAGAAATTGGAGGACTGGCCAAAAGAAATCTGATGAGGTTCAACAAGGACAAGTGCAGAGGCCTGCACTTAGGAAGGAAGAATCCCATGCACTGCTACAGGCTGTGGACCGACTGGCGAAACAGCAGTTCTGCAGAAAAGGACCTGGGATTACAGTGGATGAGAAGATGGATATGAGTCAGCAGTGTGCCCTCGTTGCCAAGAAGGCTAACGGCATATTGGGCTGCATTAGTAGGAGCATTGCCAGCAGATCAAGGGAAGTGATTATTCCCTCTATTCGGCACTGGTCAGGCCACACCTGGAATATTGTGTCCAGTTTTGGTCCCCCCACTACAGAAGGGATGTGGACAAATTGGAGAGAGTCCAGTGGAGAGCAACAAAAATGATTAAGGGGCTGGGGCACATGACCTACGAGGAGAGCCTGAGGGAACTGGAGTTATTTAGTCTGCAGAAGAGAAGAGTGAGGGGGGATTTGATAGCAGCCTTCAACTACCTGAAGAGGGGTTCCAAAGACGAGGGAGCTAGGCTGTTCTCAGTGTGGCAGATGACAGAACAAGAAACAACGGTCTCAAATTGCAGTTGGGGAGGTTGGATATTTGGAAACACTATTTCACTAGGAGGGTGGTGAAACACTGGAATGGGTTACCTAGGGAGGTGGTGGAATCAACATTCTTAGGGGTTTTTAAGGCCCGGCTTGACAAAGCCTTGGCTGGGATGATTTAGTGGGTGTTGGTCTTGCTTTGAGCAGGGGATTGGACTAGATGATCTCCTGAGGTCTCTTCCAATCCTAATATTCTATGATTCTATGAACCTCGCCTCTCTCCACCTCACATCATGGATGCTGTGTGGCTGAATCCAAAGGAGCAGGCCTGCTCTAGTCAAGTCCAGCACATTCTATTAGAGAGTAGAAAACCCTTCACTAGAGCGACTTACCTGGTAAAGTGGAAATGCTGCTTCTGCTGGGCGTTGGAGTGGAGGACCTAGTCATCTCTGCAGTCCATTCTGAACTACCTGCTTCACCTAAAACATGAAGGCCTGGCCTTCTCCTCCATCAAGGTGCACCTGGCAGCTATTTTGGCCTTCCGTCCCCACGTCCGGGGCAGATCAGTATTCTTTCATGAAATGACGATCAGATTTCTTAAGGGCCTTGAAAGGCTTTTCCCCCCAGTCCAGGACCTGGTGCCCCAAAGGGACCTTAACCTAGTCCTTTCTAGGCTCACTGGCCCTCCCTTCGAGCCTCCTAGCCTCCTGTTCTCTTGCGCATCTGTCATGGAAGGTTATTTTCCTTTTGGCTATCACTTGAGCGAAGCGAGTCTCTGAGATTAAAGCCCTTACCTCGGAGTCCCCTTACACGGTGTTCTTCAAGGACAAGGTTCGGTTGCCTCCCCATCTTGCTTTCCTTCCAAAGGTGGTGGTGTCTTTTCATGTTAACCAGGACATTTTCCTCCCGGTGTTCTGCTCAAAGCCTCACGCGTCCAATGAGGAGAGGCGTTTGCACACTCTAGATGTCAGGCGGGCTCAGACTTTCTACTTAGAGCATTCCAAGCCCTTCCGTAGATCGACTCAACTCTGTCATGGTGGCTGACCGGATGAAAGGCCTCCCAGTGTCTTTTTAAAGACTTTCGTCTTGGATTACTACCTGCATCTGTACTTGCTACGATTTGGCGCAGGTTGTACCTCCACTGATAGTGACTAGCACAAGTCCCTATCAAGGATATCTGCAGAGCAGCAACGTGGTCGTTGGCGCACACCTTCCCGACCTACTACGCCATCACCCAGCAGGCCAGAGATGACACTGACTTTGGCAGAGCTGTGTTGCAATCAACACATCCATGAACTCCTACCTGCCTCCACAGATACTGCTTGGAAGTCACCTAACATGGAATGAACATGAGCAAGCACTCGAAGAAGAAAAAACGATTACTTACCACCATGACTGTTGTTGTTCAAGATGTTGCTCGTGTCCATTCCATGGCCTGCCCTCCTTCCCTTCTGTCGGAGTTTCGGCAAGAAGGAACTGAGGAAGGGGGGACCCAGCAGCGTCCCTTGTACCAAGACACATGCACACCATTCCAGAGGCCACCAGAGCCAGTCCCCTATGGATACCACTACGGGAAAAACTTCTGGCACCAGTGCATGTGGCAAGCACATACACCTAACATGGAATGGACATGAACAACACATCTCGAAGAACAACAGTTATGGAAGGTTAGTAACCGGTTTTTTAAAGAACTAAATGGGACAGCATGACTAAATGTCAATTGAATGGGAAGTAGGACAACACCTTTCAAATACTTTTGAAGTATTTAACACTAAAGAGAGAGAGAGAGAGAGAGAGAGAGAGAAATTGTTTAGGGTGGCCCCATTGATTTAAAGTAAAAGTATGAAAACATATAGCAACTAATAATTTTTCAAGGATTTACTGCGGGTAGGACTGAGTCCTACATGGTGCTGAGAGACTAATAGAAGTGTCAAAAACTGCCAACTTCCCCTTGACTTCACAAACTCTACTTGACAGCACTCAGCACCTTGTAGGAACAGGCCCATAAAGAGCAAGGATGTCTGTGGTAAATGATGAAGACTACAGGCCACTGGTATAGAGCAATCTAGATCTCTGGGCTAGCTGGGTTTAACAAACAATATGTGTGCTAATACAGCCAAATATAAAATTACACTGTAGGAACAAAGAATGTAGGCCATACTTCCAGCATGGGGAAGTCTGTCATAGAAAGCTGTGACTCTGAAAAGTACTTCAGGCTCATGGTAGATAATCACCTGAACATGAGCTCCCAGTGTGATGCTGTGGCCAAAAGAGCTAATGTGATCCTGATATGTATAGACAGGGGAGTCTCGAGTAGGAGTAGGCGGGTTACATTACCTCTGTATTTGGTACTGCGACCATGATTGGAATATTATGTCCAGGTCTGATGTCCACAAGATTTATAGACTTTAATGTCAGAAGGGAGCATTATGATCATCTAGTCTGACCACCTGCACAGTGGAGGCCACAGAACCTCACCCATCCACCCCTGTATTAGACCCCTAACCTCTGGCTGAGTTACTGAACATAAGAATGGCCATACTGGGTCAGACCAAAGATCCATCCAACCCAGTATCCTGTCTACCGACAGTGGCCAATTCCAGGTGTCCCAGAGGGAGTGAACCTAACAGGTAATGATCAAGTGATCTCTCTCCTGCCATCCATCTCCACCCTCTGACAAACAGAGACTAGGGACACCATTCCTTACCCATCCTGGCTAATAGCCAATAATGGACTTTATCCAGTTCTCTTTTAAACCCTGTTGTAGTCCTAGCCTTCACTGACATCCTCAAATCATGGTTTAAAGACTTCAAGTTACAGAGAATTCACGATTTACTCTAGTAAAAACCTTCAAGTGACCCGTGCCCCATGCTGCAGAGGCAGGCAAAAAAAACCCCGGGGGAAAATTCCTTCCCAACCCCAAATACAGTGATCAGTTAGACAACAATTATTAAAGGATTGGAAAACATGCCTTGTAGTGAGACTCAAGGAGCTTAGTCTGTTTAAATTAATAAAGAAAAGGTTAAGAGTGACTTGATCACAATTTATAAGTGCCAAATTGGGGAGCAGAAATAGAGGGCTCTTCCATCTAACAGAGAAAGGTGTAATGCAATCCAGTACCTGGAAGTTGAAGGTTGATGCATTCAGACTAGATATAAGGTGCAAATTTGTAACTATTGGAACAGTTTATCAAGGGCTGTGTTGGATTCTTCATCACTCAAAACTTTAAATCAGGACTGGATATTTTTGTAAGAGAAATGCTCTAGTTCAAACATGAATTAATTCAAGGAAGTCCTAGGGCCTGTGCTATACCAGTGGTCAGACTAGATGATTACAGTGGTCCTTTCTGGCCTTATATCTATGAATCTATAATCTGGAAAGTAGCTTAAATATGAAAATTGATCCATCAAAAAATAGACAAAAGAGAGAAAATGTTGGCTTCCTTTTATTATTTATGCAGAAACAAAGTGTTCTTCAGCTGCCAAATAAAATTACAGTAGAATCTCAGAGTTATGAACACCTTGGGAATGGAGGTTGTCTGTAACTCTGAAAAAATGTTATGGTTGTTCTTTCAAAAGTTTGCAACTGAATATTGACTTAATACAGCTTTGAAACTTTATTTTGCAGAAGAAAAATGCTGCTTTTTTAACCATCTTAATTTAAATGAAACAAGCACAGAAAGTTTCCTTACCTTGTCACATCTTTTTTAAACTTTCCCTTTATTTTTTTTAGTACTTTATGTTTAACACAGTACTGTACTATATAGCATTTGCTGTTTTTGTCTCTGCTGCCTGATTGCTGACTTCCGGTTCCAAATGAGGTGTGTGGTTGACTGGTGAATTCGTAACTGGTGTTCTACTGGATCTAAATAATTACTTTGATTTTTAATCAGTTTCAGCAATGACTGGAAAGGGAAATAGTTCTGGATCTTAGTACTCTCTTCTGAAGGAACAGAACTAAATGTAAACATGTGCAATGTACGTTCATAAGTGTGGGAAGTATCTTGCTCAAGTGGAATATTTTCCTATTAAAAACACATTACATTAATTGTACTAATAATTGCAAAGTTATGGTGGTCCTTTCTAGTTCTTCTAATCTAGCATATAGTATGTCACGGAATTTGGATTATATATTAAAGGCTCAAAACTCTGAAAAGATGTTCTTTGCAAATGCAATTAATTTAATGTGTTGTTAATGAGCAAATGTTGAAATGGGAGAAAGGGTTAAAAATTCTCTGTTCTCTTTTATTGTTCATGGTCATTGAATTAATATATGGGGTGGAATGCTTGGGACTTTGAAATGGGGGGAGGATTCTTTTGAAGGCAGGAAGGAGGAAACATTCAAGTAATTATGAAAAGTTTAAGCGATATTTTTGTTTTGTGTTTCCAGGCACGCCTATCTTGAAGCCAGTATCTGTGCTCAGAAAATGTGAAGCAAAGGTTTCTCCATTTGAGCCAGATACTTCCACGCCCATGAAAAAGAAAAAGGGATGGCCAAAAGGCAAAAGTCGCAAACCAATCCACTGGAAGAAAAGACCTGGTAGAAAACCAGGGTTTAAACTGAACCGGGAAAAGGTGCCAGTATCTGCTCAGGATGAGGGAGTTGATGCTATGGTAACTAATTCAAAACCAGGGCGTAAACCCAAAATGCAGGAGAAAGAAGAGCCTCTTGAGAAGAAAGAAGAGCAACCCCTCGCAGAGGAAAAGAAGGAGGAAGATGTGCATATGGAAACAGAGGAGGTGGGAGAGGGAGAAGAGGAAGATGCAACCAGCGGTGAAGTGAGAGCAGTTTCTCCTATGGACAGCAGCAGCAGTCCAGCAGCAGATGTTAAGGAGCCTGAGGTAGAGGAAGAAGTAGAGGAGAAGCCACGGGTATTAGAAGAGCAAAGGCAATCAGAAGAAGAACAGCAAGAATTAGAAGAACCTGAGCATGACCATGAGGAAGAAGAGGATGAGGTTGCAGTAGTTATAAACCAAAATGAAGACCATGATGCAGATGATGAAGATGATGGTCATCTGGAATCTGCAAAGAAGAAAGAATTGGAGGAATTGCCAGTTAGAGAAGAAGTAAAGGAGGAGCCTGATGTCCAGGAGTCTTTTTTAGAAACAAGCATACAGAGCAGTAGAGAAGAGGTAAAAGGCAAAAATGAAGCGGAAGCAGATTCTGAGGAAGAGCAGGCTTCCCATGAGACATCAGTGGGCTCAGAGCATGTCCCTGGCTCTGAAGACGATCATGAAGAAGAGCAAAATACTAAAGAAAGGTTAATTGAATTAAAAGAAGAGGAAGAGATTCCTCATAGTGAACTAGATCTAGAAACTGTCCAAGCAGTCCAGTCCTTGACGCAGGAGGAAAGTAATGAACATGACGTAGCGTACCAGGACTGTGAGGAAACTCTTGCAGCTTGTCAGACTCTGCAGAGTTACACTCAAGCTGATGAGGACCCTCAAATATCAATGGTTGAAGATTGCCATGCCTCAGAACACAACAGTCCAATATCCTCTGTTCAGTCCCATCCTAGTCAATCCGTGCGTTCTGTCAGCAGTCCCAACGTGCCTGCTCTGGAGAGTGGTTACACCCAGATAAGCCCTGAACAAGGATCCCTGTCCGCACCTTCTATGCAGAACATGGAGACCAGCCCCATGATGGATGTGCCTTCTGTATCAGACCACTCTCAGCAGGTGGTGGATAGTGGCTTCAGTGACCTTGGCAGCATTGAGAGCACCACAGAGAACTATGAAAACCCCAGCAGTTATGACTCCACTATGGGAGGCAGCATTTGTGGAAATAACTCTTCGCAGAGCAGCTGCTCCTATGGAGGATTGTCCTCCTCTAGTAGCCTAACTCAGAACAGTTGTGTTGTCACTCAGCAAATGGCAAACATTGGCAACAGCTGCAGCATGATGCAACAGAGCACTGTCCAGCCTGCTGCAAACTGCAGCATTAAGTCACCTCAGAGCTGTGTGGTAGAAAGGCCTCCAAGCAACCAGCAACCAGCAACACAGCCACAGCAGCAGCAACAGCAGCCGCCTCAGTCACAACAGCCTCAACCCCCACCTCCACCCCAGCAGCAGCCTCCACTGTCTCAGTGTAGCATGAATAATAGTTTCACCCCAGCACCTATGATCATGGAAATACCTGAATCGGGAAGCACTGGCAACATAAGTATCTATGAGAGGCTTCCAGGAGATTTTGGTGCTGGGAGCTACTCTCAGCCATCAGCCACATTCAGTTTAGCCAAGTTGCAGCAGCTGACAAACACCATTATGGACCCTCATGCCATGTCTTATAGCCATTCTCCTGCTGTGACTTCCTATGCAACCAGTGTTTCTCTGTCCAACACGGGATTGCCTCAGCTAGCTCCATCTCATCCATTAGCTGGGACACCGCAAGCACAAGCCACCATGACACCCCCACCAAACTTGGCATCCACCACCATGAACCTCACATCACCTCTGCTTCAGTGTAACATGTCTGCTACCAACATTGGTATCCCCCACACACAAAGGTTGCAGGGGCAAATGCCAGTTAAGGGGCATATTTCCATTCGTTCTAAATCAGCACCACTGCCCTCTGCAACTGCACACCAGCAGCAGCTCTATGGCCGCAGCCCACCGGCAGTTGCCATGCAGGCTGGCCCTCGTGCACTAGCTGTTCAGCGAGGTATGAACATGGGGGTTAACTTGATGCCAACTCCCCCCTACAATGTCAATTCCATGAATATGAACACTCTGAATGCCATGAACAGCTACAGAATGACACAGCCCATGATGAACAGCAGTTACCATAGTAACCCTGCATACATGAACCAGACAGCACAGTATCCTATGCAGATGCAGATGGGAATGATGGGGAGCCAGGCCTATACCCAGCAGCCTATGCAGCCAAACCCTCATGGAAACATGATGTATACTGGCCCCTCCCATCACAGCTACATGAATGCTGCTGGGGTGCCCAAGCAGTCGCTCAACGGACCGTACATGAGAAGATGAGCGAAATTAACTTGCAACCTAAAAACTTAAATATATATAAATAAAGGAACCTTTTATACTGACGAACCAGAGAAAATGGACCTTTTTCCAGTTAAAAATATTGCTGTAGATTTAGAGGGTTTTTCTTTGGTTTATTTTATTTTTTAGGAAGCCTGGTCTTTATTCTTTTTTTGTTCGTTCATTTTGGGTTTTTGTTTCCTTCAGAATCCTGAAACGTTTTACAGCTGAAGTCATTTTAAAATGGTTTTAGGGGGAAAATGTGCACAAAAATCTTTTCATAATTTAAAGAGAGCCTTACTTTGCTGACCACACAGACAGAATATCTTTAACAGTGAATCATCTTTTTAAATTTTATTTTCAAGTATGTTCCCCACTCCTTCCTCCCGTATGTCCCTCTGTTTGCAGCTCCCAATGCTGCAGTCATTTAAAATGTCAGACATCTCAAAGGGTAATAAAACCCATCCCTCTAGTCCCCACTTTGCATTTCCTACTTAAGTCCAGCAGGAGGCACTTATGGGAGACTCAGAAGGGGACATGGAGGACAAACTAACTCTTTATTCCAATGAGGCAGGAAAATTTATCCTCTTAATCCTTTCTGACCCTCTCACCCCTTAGTACAATTTGGAATTATATATAAACATAAATTCTTCTCACAGTGATGTCTTCATAGATTAATTAATTGAAATACAGTCTGTATGTTTCATTCTGAAAGTATAATGTCACTTTAAAATGTTTCCATCCAGCACACAAACACATTGTCAGTCTGAACTAGCATTAGCATTTCAAAGGAGAACTTTATGGAACCCTAAAGCAGCCACTAAAAGGATAAGAGATGGTTACTGTGCATCAGAAAGAGAAGAAAATGGCTACAGGGTCTTGTTTTGACAACCTGCAAATCAGCCATAACTCTGAGATCCCAAACTCTTCTTTAATATCTGCTTTGAAATGCTAAAGGTCTTGGTTCTGAGCCTTGGAGTCTGACTGAGCTCAAGAGCAGCCATTGCCAGTGGTCTGCCTCTAAGTTCCTTTACTCACATAATCTTGGAAGATGAAGCGTACGTTTAAGTGACTTGACAAGAAACCTACAGAGTCTGTGTCACTATTCCATTCCTGTGCATATGGGGAGAAACTGCTGAGTGTGTCCTTCTTCCAGAGGAGTCATGGTGTTAAAACAGGCACATTCCTGCTTTCCCAGTTTCTTTTGAGATCATCACCTTTGAGTCTGTGTATGGGAAGTGAAGGGAGTTTCAGCTCCTCAAGGGAGGAAATGGGAGTGGGACAGTCAGCATACCGCAGTGGGACCTAGTCAGCAGGATTTTGTAGTGTGCTTGTGCACACCCCAGTTCCCATTTTCTTTCTGCTACTCAACTGTGTATGATAAAAGAGAGTGACTGCACCTGTTGGCATGCCATCAAATACAAAAAGAAGGGACATTATTTACCCTTTAGTGTAAAGTTCTCTTTTATTGTATATTCTGTAGAGATACAGACAATAATAAAACGAATTAGTTGTAAACAAAATAAAAAAAATCCAAATAAAGGTTTGAGGTTTCTTCAGATGCACTAAAACGGACCTTTCTTCAATAACTGCCAAATATAAAAAGGCAGAATTCCAAGGACTTCCACTCCTTATTTCTTTGTTTTTAGCATGTGCGAGGCTGTGTAGGATCCCGTTTCTCTGTATATACTATTCCGGTTTTAACTCATCCATGTAGAAAGCGCACTATGCTGCCCTCTCCTTCCTAGATCTTCAGCTGTTTCATTGCTTCGTGGTTGCGGGAGGGAGGGCCGGGGAGCAGGGAGAGAGAGGGTTAAAGACAGGAGGAGAAGCTGTTGAAATGAGGGCCGTGAATTTAGTTTGTTTGCTGTTTGGTTTGGTTTTTGTATGTTTTTTTTAATCAATTGGGCAGCTCCCTTTTCCACAAGCCTTTGTGACTGTAGAACTATTGTAGAAAAAAAGTTCTTTTCTATATTATAAAAAGAAATTATCCAACACAAGTAATATTGGTACCTACCATTTTTTCACTTCTGTTTAAAAAAAATGTATTTTTAGCAAAATAACTTGGGTAATCTTCTAAAAGAAATTTAAAAAAATCACTGTTAGTGACTTTGATGCCTTTTAAAATAAGAGCTTTTTCATTTCATTCCATCTTTAAAATTTTTTATCTTTGTTGTAGAATATTAAAAACTATTTTAAGAAAGATAAAAATTCTCTTTAAAGAGATCTCTAGAGTGTGTGAATAGAGCTCCAGATGCCTCTAAAAGCCGCATGTACAAATGAAGCTAAGTCTATTCCTGTCTGTTTATATTTGCTTTTCCTGTTTTGTAACCTCTTTGTACTTTGTTCATGGTGACTTGTAAGCTAAGGGGAAGGGGGGCCTAGATGCCTTTGTAATTCTCCATGTCATGCGCTCCTGGCCGGCTGGCCTCCCTTCCTCTCCTTGTATGTAATATCACTTTTTTTCCCCTTTCTAGCAAGTACTTTCAAAAGAACTCTGTACATTTTAACATAAAAAAATAAATTATGTTGAGCCATTTTGGATGTCTGTTGTGCATGTGGAATTTTTCTTCCTCCAGAGCATTTGAGAATTTAATCCTGTAACTGTTGCCAGGGTCTGTAGATTTAATTCCTTCTTGTATTACTGTTTATCCAAAAGAGGTACAGTACCTTAGGGAGACTGTGCACCTAAATCCAAGAACAATCTCTGCCCATAATGTTACTTCCTCTGAGTAGAAGCTGCACATCAAAGAAAACTGAACCTTTCTCTCAAGAGTGTAAGGCCTGCTCTAGGAAATCAATTCCTTTAAACCCCTTCACTGCAAGCTTGCCAAAGCGTTGACTAAATTGTCAGCTTCTTTCTTCCTGCCCAAAGGGATGGTTTGGATTAGGGTGACCAGACAGGAGGCAGGTGGGGAGTAATAGATGGTTTGGATTAGGGTGAAAAATCAGGAGGCAGGTGGGGAGTAATAGGTGCCTATATAGGACAAAGCCCTGAATATCGGGACTGTCCCTATAAAATCAGGATGTCTGGTCACCCTAGTTTGGATGTATGAGGGGTTCATTCCAACTGCCTATATGCACAGGCATTTGCATCCCAAAAAAGCAAAAACCAGAACAATAGGCAACTTCATTTTATTTGGAGAAATATTTGTTGTCAGCCACAGTACAGGTGTGATAAAATTGAGATCAAAACTGCCTGTTGGTTCCCTGGCATTGCATGCTGCCTGGTATTAGTATGTCTCAGCTACAAAGTAACAATGATTACACAAAGTTTGAAAATATTGGTGTGGCCCCTCTGAGTTACAACATGTTTTCTGTTGGAAATCATTTTTTAACCCTATAAATTACTTAGGCTAATACCATAAAAACATGATGGTAATGTTTTTTTCCGTCCACATATATGAACTAATTATAAATCAGTCAGACCTGTCTCTGCTTCCATAGCCCCCTTCAGCAGAGTATCTGAGCACTTCTGCAAAATGAGGGATAACACTTCCCTACTTTGCTTATCCCTCTTTTTGAAGTATAATGAATATAATGAAGCACAGAGATTATACACAGGGCATCTGTAACAGAGCCAAGAACTGAACCCAAATCAGCCGAGTCAAAGCCCAGTGCCTTAGGGTGACCAGATGTCCTGATTTTACAGGGACAGTCCTGGTATATGGGGCTTTATCTTATATAGGCCGCTATCACCCGTCACAATTTTTCACACTAGCTATCTGGTCATCCTACGGTGTTTTAGCCACAAGACTGTACCCTTCTGCCATTTGACCATGTTTTTACAAGTATATTAAATGTGACTATTTCTTTTATAAAAAGAAAAGGAGTACTTATGGCACCTTAGAGACTAACAAATTTATATGAACATAAGCTTTCGTGAGCTACAGCTCAAATGCTCAAATAAATTTGTTAGTCTCTAAGGTGCCACAAGTACTCCTTTTCTTTTTGCGAATACAGACTAACACGGCTGCTACTCTGAAACCTATTTCTTTTATGCAGACCGGGTCTAGTGCTCCCTCTTCAGGAAAGTTATTGGGAGAGAACAACCTCCTGACTGACACTTTGCCAGTTTTTGTTCTTTGTGACAGCTTGGGAAATGCTTTCTGTCTCTGGTCAGCAGTGAGACCTTGGTAAACTCTGGAATGATGGGGAAGGAGTTTCCATTATAATGGTGGCCTCTGGGATTTTCAGACTATTACTAAAAGTTAAGTTAAAAATTAGTGTAGCAATAGGAACCCAGTTTCTGGCCTGAGCTGGCTCGTAACTGCAACATTCAATTAACAGTCCCTGGTTCTTGACTGACTCTTCCCTTTCAGCTCTCTGGGAACTGTTGATTTTAAACTCAAAGCTTTGCTGGGGTTTTGTAAGAACAAGCAGATTTTGTTGAGGATGCAAACAAGCTTGCGTATAATGAGTTTAAAAATGAGGTCAAGAATCAGTTTTCAGTGGTAAAATCATCTTGAGATGTTTGATTTGTACTTAAAGAAAAGAGCAGAAAAAAGAAAAATAGTCTCAGTACAGAGAGAAATAATTTAATACCTGTGAGCCAAGCTTTTCATGAAGTTCCAAGTTTCCTTTGGTGATTTACACTGAGAATAATTTGGATATGAAAACCAGAAATCCTGACCAAGCAAATCACTGGCACTGTATATGTGCTGTGCACAAAGACCCTAACGCATTAAGACAGAATTAGATCAGTCCAAGAGTGCTGAGGCTTAAACAAGTGTCTGTCCCTGCTTGTCTATTATTAGATTTGGTGGCCATATAAGAAGAGCTCTGGTCATGAGCACCCTGCAGCCCTAAGGCGCTTTTAAAGCACTAGATGGAGGCAAAGTTTCAGTAACTGTCTTTGTGATTATAATGAAAATTTCACCTAGGTGCAAATTTTGTAGAAAATAATTTTATTAATTTAGGCCTCTTTTTCTGTTTAATTTTATCTTCAAACTTCTGTTCATTACTCCAAATTGTTAGAACACCTATGTGAACCGATTTCTGATGATGAGTTGTTCGCTAGTTACTGCTCTGCTATTAATTACTTGTGTGATTAGTTGCGTATGGCATGATTTACGGATTCTGTGCCCTAATTGGATGCCAAGCTTTCATAAATAGGGTAGGGAAATCTGAAAGGTCAGATACTTCCACCCCCAACATTTCCACAGACACATTTGCACAAGTATTTGAATGATTTTTCCACAAACCAAAAACAAAAAAAATCATGAATATTTGTGGAAAATTAACAAAAAGGACTTGGAGGGCCAGTAAAGTGATTTTGGGAGTTTTATTCAAACTGTTCAAATAAAACTTTCCGGTATCTCTGAAAATTCGATAAGAACAAACGCTGAATTACATAGGGTGAGGCATTGCTGCTAGTCCCTGAAGTCACAGATTGTCTCCTTAAACTCGTTACAATGATTGTAAGATATCAATTAATAAAGATACAGATTAAAAATTAATCTTACAGGACACTGATTTGTTCCATTTTTTCCATATGTTTTTAGATTAGTCAAACATGAAGTAATTTGAGAGAAATAGGGGGTGATCTGAGCTAAAGTTTTTCACTGCAGCTTTCAGTAATTGCTTGTATGTAGCAAGGTGCTCCAGTAATGTTACAGCTAACAGCTGTCAGGATTTCTACTGATACTGTGTGTGCACGTATACAGCTATATATTTAGTGTCCCAGTATCAATGCAAGCGTTCAGGTTGAAAGAGCCATTCTCTTATAAAGCAATCTTTTCTGTCTTCCATCACTTCCTCAAAAAATGTTCCTTATAGAAAACTTCTTGGCCTTTGTCTCAACCCCATTTTTTAAACAAAACTGGTTCAGGCCCTTTTGAGTGACGCATGCAAGACTGTTTTTAAAAATTTTCTTATTTTTCTGTTTACTTGGTTGCATATTTTTGCACTATGTACGAAGCATCATGTGAATTCATAGGGTTTATAATTTGACCATTAAAATGTGCTTTGGATTGAATGGTTGTTTGCAAAGAATTCTGCCTGGGAGCGCTTTTATTTATCAATTTTCAAAGCCATCATTCATTTTAAAGGTACAGTATAAAATCTAAAAATAAAATAATTATCAATTGAGGACACTTATCTGCCCTCCAGCGACTCTCAATGGTTTTTTCTTCAATAATTAAATGTGATGAGCGATTAGGCTAAAACATGGTCCAATTGCTGTGGGCATTTTAAATTAAAATGGCCAAGATTAGCGTCTCCTTTGTAAAGGCATCACTTTTTCCAAGTCATATGTGTAGTTACTTTGAAGTAACACGTTTGTAACAAAAACGGATAAGCGTAAAGACATTCCAAGTCCTTAGCTACTTTCCTTGTGTCTGGGTGTATTATTAGTACATGCACTGGTACATATCACCTTTCGCCTCATTTTATCAGACCCATTCAGTACTTAATCAGAAACAGGTCAGGAATGAGGAGGGTTAGTGCTAATGGTGAATTTAAATTCAACTGTTTCTGTGTTTCCCAGTTCTCCAGGTGGTTCAATCAATTCTAGAAAGAAAAGCAAATCTCTGTATTTGACATAATAGTTTGTAACAACTTCCCCTCCAGCTTTGTGGCCCCCCCCCAGGACAAAAATAAGTGTTTATGGACATCTTTGAAAGAAGATTACAGAAACGTGTATTTCTAGTGCTAATGAGCTGATAAAAGTAATTCCTACTTCAAAATGGGCTGCATTGGCTTCTTTCTATAAACACCCGTGCCGGTTCTTATAATGGACCCTCAGCTGAGGGGGTTGCTTCTTGTTAACTTGATGATTACTACGTTCAGGGGCACGAGACTGGGTGATCCTGGGAGCAGGGACTGGAGGCTTCCCAAGGCTTTTGATATTGTCTTCATGGAATCCTATCATGTCATAGGATTGGAAGGGATCTCGAGAGATCATCTAGTCCAGTCCCCTGCACTCACGGCAAGCCTAAGTATTATCTAGTCTTGCAGAACTTCATAAGCAAACTAGGGAAATATACCCTAAATGAACCTACTATAAGGTAGGTTGGAAAACCATATTCATAAAGTAGTTACCAATGGTCCACAGTCAAGCTAGAAGGGCATAGTGAATGGGTCCCACAAGGATCTGGCCTGGTTCCAATTTTATTCAATATCTTCATACATTATTTGCATAATGGCATAGAGATTACACCTATAAAGTGTGTGGACAATACCAAACTGGGAGGGGTTGCAAGCGCTTCGGAGGACAGGATTAGAATTCAAAATTATCTTAACATGGAGAACTGGTCTGAAATAAACAGGAGGAAATTCAATAAGGACAAATGCAAAATACTACACTTGGGAAGGAATAATCAGCTGCACAAATACAAAATGCCTAGGAAGAAGTACTGCATCAAAGGATGTGAGATTATAATGAATCACCAACTAAATATGATTCAACAATATAATCCTGCTGCAAAAAGAGTGAACATCATTCTGGGATGTACTAGCAGGAATGTTGTAAGCAAGACATAAGAAATAATTCTTCCACTCGACTCAGTACTGGGGAGGCCTCAGCTGGAGTATTGTGTCCAGTTCTGGACACCATACTTCAGGAAAGGTGGACAAATTGGAGAATGTCAACAGGAGAGCAACAAAAATTATTAAAGGGCTAGAAAATTACCTATGTGGAAAGATTGAAAAAACTGGGTTTGTTTAGTTTGGAGGAGAGAAGACTAAGGGGAGGACATAACAGTCTTCAAGTACATAAAAGGCTGTTACGGAGAGGAGAGTGATAAATTGTTCTCTTTAATTCTGAGGACAGGACAAGAAGCAATAGGCTTAAATTGCAGCTAGGGAGATTTAGGTGAGACATTAGGAAAAACTTCCTAACTGTCAGGGTGGTTAAGGACTGGAACAAATTGCTGTGTTGTAGGAATCTCTGTCATTGGTGGGTTTTAAGAACAGGTTAGACCAGTGGTTCGTGAACCCCTAGGGGTTCGCCAGAAAAATTTCACTAATGGCGGCCAGAGGACCCCAGGCATTGGAGGCAGCAGGTGGGACCCAGTTGCAGGGCAGACGACCCGAGCCCCAGTGAGAACGGAGCAGGGCAGTTGGGGCTGGCAGCCCTAGCCCTGCCCCCGTCAGCATGGGAGCCAGCAGCCCGAACCCCAGTGCTCTGCACGGGGCTGGCAGCCCGAGCCCCAAGGAGAGCGGGGCCGGGCAGTTGGGGCTGGCAGCTTGAGCCCCAGTGGTCAGCAGGACCTGCAGCCCAAGCTCAGTGGAGCTCAGTTGACAGGGACGGTCAATGGGGTCCAGCAGCAGGAGCCCCACGGAGTGCAGAGGAAATTTAAACTTAAATCCCTGGAAGTATGCATTTTTAGGAGGGGGTTCATGAGATTTCACAATTTAGTGAAAGAGGTTTGCGGGCTGTTAAAGTTTGGGAACCACTGGGTTAGACAAAAACCTGTCAGGGATGGTCTAGAAGATAGCACTTAGTCCTGCCTCAGTGCAGGGGACAGGCCTAAATGACCTGCTGAGGTACCTTCCAATCCCACATTTCTATGATTCTGTCAGGTGACCTTTTCTTGTAGAATGTTATTGTACAAACTATTATTAAACCCTCCAGTGAGGGGAAGGTCAGGGAGGCTTTTCAGAACTGCACACAGGACCAAGAGCTGCACTGGAGCTGAAACTGGACAGCAACAAAGTAAAAGACTGTAAGTATCTTGCAGCATTGGCCTGATCAGCTGCCACTGCAATCTGTGTATTGCTGTGCATTTAAAACATGCACTCTGTGGATGGACTTTGATGTCAGTAGGTTTTCTCTCAATCACTTTGATATGTGGACCAAACCCATCACCACCCAACTCTGAAGTGAGCTGTAGCTCACGAAAGCTTATGGTCTAATAAATTTGTTAGTCTCTAAGGTGCCCCAAGTACTCCTTTTCAATATGCAAAGAGGAGCTGCAGTGCAACCCTGCAGCAAGGTATGAACTTCTACCCAGGATATCAATAGTGTGAAAGAGGCTAATAGAAAGAAAGAATGATCTTAAAGGGGGCTGACAGATCTCAAATCTCATCAGTGAGACAATTACGGAAAGGCTAAAAAGAATAGAACCATCTTAATTAGGTTCCCAACTCAGGGAGAGAGCTCCTCACCAAGGTCCTGCCACTGCAGTAATTGGGCAATGCTGACAGATTGAGGCTGGTTAAGCCTACGGCAGCTAAGGTTTGGCCTGCAGCATCTTTTATCTCTTATCTTCAGAACATGTCAGCCAGAATAATTTAGGCTAAAAATAACAGCTTGAAATTGAGCTCTAGAATGTAAAAGCCTCATGCCCTGACACAGGGCACCCTAGCAATTTAATTGAAAGAGTTAGCTCACTCCTGGGCAGGGCAGGGCTAAGGCTACAGCTTCCCTGTCACAAGTTGCAAAATTAACTAAATATTTGCACAGCAGCTTGAACACACACAGCACAATTTCTTTCTCCTCTTTCTCTTCCAGTAGAGGAGCTCTTGTCCACAGAGCAAATCAGCGTATGTGGCAGCACAAGTTGGGCTTTCTCATTTTTCTCTGTTTCTTTTTACTCCCTTGTCTGATTGTATCCATTCAAGACCATCCATCCCAGGCTGGCTGACTCTTTAAGGGGAGATGCGCTCAGCCTTGCCTGTGACCCTGCAGTTAAACCCAGTTGATCCTAAACTGCACTCAGTTACAGATCCCAGCTGTGAAAGGGTCAGAAAGAACTACATAGAGAGGGATGAGAACTCTGCGAGGGGGAGACCCAGGAGATTGGGACAAGGTAAGTGCTCTCTGAGAAGGGCTGGTGCTGAGGCAGGCTGGAGAGAACCACAGGGAGTAGGTTAGGCTCCTGTGAGAGGGCCTGGGACAGAGGCTGTAAGAAGCAGAGAGGCAGTGCTGAGCAGAAAGAGCAAAGAAGAATGCTACAAGTCCCTGGGAGTAGTGGTGAAGATCAGGGAATTTCCATGTTGCTCCCCAGAGGCAGAAGGATCTTCTGTTTGGATGTTGGTGTGGATTCTTTAGTTGGAATCGTTACTCCAGAAGGGGACTGAACAAAAAAGGAGACCTGGATGGAGGGCTGAGCCATAGAAGATGTAGCTAGAGAAAGGTTTAGCACAGGGTACAGAAGTGCTACAGCAGTGAGCACAGAACTGCTTACACCATTGTCTTGTCTTTGTCCTGGGCCTGGCACACTGAGATCCTGGTGACCTCTGATTAGGGTCCCTAGGTGCCACTGCAATACAATCCTAAAACTTTGTGTTTTGGGGGGGGGAACCTGTAAAACTTTTATTCTGAATTAGAGCCCAAAATGTTCCTGTAAAATAACAATTTCCTATTGCCACCCACAGGTTGCTATTTTTGCACATTGTGTGTTTGGGCCAGGGAGAAAAGCACATTTGCCTAATTTTGCCAAACTCCCCTCCCTCCCAGCTTGCACTTTAGCCTGCTCTTATCTCTGTTCACTAGGAAACCGGTCTGATGGGTCTCAGGGTACTCAGGACTGTAGGAACTGTTACCTCCTACCTCCAGCAAGAGGGATTCATTCTTGTAGTTGCTGGGTGTCAACTCCCAAACACTGCCAGCCCTTTGGCCACTCAAGCAATCTCCTCTTATGCCTTGTAGGTTAACAACAGGTGCACCCTGATCTCTGAGCCCCCTTGCCTGTGGTATCCAGCCCCTGGCACTGCTTCTCACAAAATTTCCAGATCCTCTGCACCCAAAAGTGTAGTGTACCCCAACTTACCAGTCTACCTTAAACTCCACAGCACTTTGTGAGCACTTATGATACAGAAAAAATAAGTTTATTTAAGAAAGACAAATGACTAACTAGAAGAGCTAGAGTGGTGGAAGCAAGTGGTTACTATACAAAACCAAACCTAACACGCAAACCTGGGGGGACACTTATTGATGGTTACTTTTCTTGTCTAATGGAGTAGATCTTTTTCCCCAAAGTTCAGTCTCTTGAAGAGCTGGTTGGGTTCAGACTAACTAGGATCTAAGCATTCATGAATGCCCTCCTGCTCTTCCCAGGGTCTCCTCTGTGACTAGTCGCAGCATCATTCCCCACACTGTTACACTGAAAACAGTCTTTGGTTTTGATTATAGATGAGGCAAATACCTGTCCAGTTGTACATTTTCTTTTTTACTTCACGTGGTTTTGACTGTTTGTTGTTGCCTCTGTTGCTTTCCCATTCAAAGTTTTTGTAGTGTCCCAGACCAAACAGCTGTGCCCTGATCTGCATCACAGGCCAGACAGGGCCGAGTGACAACGCCCTTTGCCTGAATGTCCCATTATTGAGACCTCCTGGTGGCTAATCTTTACTTTTTACTTTCAAATCCATGTACCATACTCTCAATGTAAATACATTATTCCTGAGATATTACCTGTACATACATCTCACAATTGTCAAGCTTGACAAGTGATTAGCTTTCTGCAGATATACTTACATGGTATTCTTTATGAGGTGAGAGTTGTTTGCAAAGACCAGGGGGTCCTTTGCCAAAGGGTCTCTGTGTCACAGCAAGCTGTAAAAAGCTATGAGCCATCCACTGCTTAAGTCCTTGCTCTACCCTGCTTTTCATCAGTCTAAATACCTTCTGAGCAGAGGAATCACTGGGACAGGGCAGGGCAGGGTGGAGGAGGGTGAGCTGACTGACAGACCTCCTAGGAAGCACACTTTGCAAGTCCAACCCCCTTTCACTCCTCAGTCCTTGCCGTGATGCTGTAGTAAGGATGCGGAGGTTCCTCTTCCCTCACATACAGTAGCCCCTGTGGCCCGCTTCTCCCAGACCAGTAGGCTGGAGCACAAAAGAAACACAATTTTAGTTGTCCACTACTTCATGTCTGGGACGTTGCATTTCATAAACCCTCAGCATCAGAGGGTCGGGAAATGCCCTGTCCTGTGACATGGAGAGATACACCAAACAACAGACACTTGAGTCTTGGTGTGAAAATGCAAACCTGATGTTCCAGAAACACACTTCAGTGTTAGTGACCCAAAAGAGCCATCTGCAAATGCATCACTGGCCTCCAAACTCTACAGCACCGGCCCATTGGACGCAGAGCGCTATGGGGGCACATGCTTGTTGAACCTGGAGCGCTGTGGGACTGCATGTGGACCCAGAGTGCTGTGGGACATGCTTGCGTGGGCCTGTTGGACCTCAAGCGCTGTGGGGGCACATGTGCGTGCACAGGCCCACTGGACTGGGAGCACTGAGGTGGAGGTGCATGTGCCGGGCTCTTGGACCTGAAGCATTGTGGGGGGCGTGTGCGTAGGCCTATTGGTCTTGGAGCACTGCAGAGGAGGGTGGGGGCGTGTGCGTGGGCCTGTTGGACCCGAAGCCCTGGGGAGGAGGGGAGTGCGTGTGTGGGCCCATTGGACGGAAAGCACTGGGAGGGGGGGCATGCGTGGGCCCGTTGAACCCGAAGCCCCGGGGGGGGAGGGTGCGAAGTGCTGTGGATGTGCATACTTGAAACCCCGCTCAGCTCTACCTGAGAGGGGCTAAGCTGTGAACACTTGACTGATTTCCTCACCTGGGGCTCCAGCCCACCGTGCCCACGAGGGCCCGTTCCCCAGCAGAATGGCTGTTCCAGGCCGCCGTGGCTTCGCTGGCGGATGCTGGCGTGGGCTGAGCCCGTGCGATGCAGTGGCTGTGGAAGCCTCGCTGTCCTTCTGGGGCTTGTGTGAGGGAACGTCTGACGGCCCATTTCCAAGCCCGGCAGCCCCCGTGGGACTGGACTGTCTGGCTGCAGGAGAACACGGCAGGCGGGACAGAAAGCGTCACCCGTGGCCTTTTGCCTGCCACTTTGCAGCCTCTTAGCTTCACAGTTTGTTTTCTGACACTGAGCCCAGACCCCATGGACATCCGGGAGGGGGAGGGCACAAGCCTGCCGCCATCTCAAGGGCCCTCCCCCAGCTGAAGGGGAGGAGCTATTGAACCCAGCGCTCAAGTGAGCTCAAGGGACAATGGAGGAAAAAGAGGGACAGGCATGCGGTCAGCGGGCAAATCAGGAGCACCCACTGCTCCTGCAAGGCGTCTAGGGAGCCAGCGGCCGTGGCCTAGAGGCGCTCGGTCCAGGGCGTGAGTGAAGGGAGCAGCAAAGTCGGCCCCACAATCGCAGAGCACCTCCACGTCCAGCCTCTCCCCCTGTGCGACGGCTGGCCACCTTAGCCAGCACCAGGAGGAGGTTGACAGGGAGGTCTCGTGGCTGCGTAGGGCCATGGATCCTGAGCCCGAGGCGAGCAGGCTTTACCACGGCGAGCGTGCCCCCAGGGGCTTGGCTTGTGTCAGGGAACGCTTAGGATCACGGAGAACGCGGCCTCCAGGAAGCGCCTGGAGGGAGAGGGCGGTGCCCGTGGAGGGAGGAACGAAGCCAGCGCTGCACTGGCGGGACAGTGTCTCTGCTCTCGCACGCAAGGCCGGGCACATCGCACAAGGGAAGGATACGGTCCCTGCCCCCAGAGCAGGTGAGGCTCAGGGAGGGAGACAGGCTGCCTACATGGCCCCATAGTCCCTCTACCCACAGCTGTGATCCAGCAGGGGTATGAGGTTGATACTCTGGCCTCAGCGCTGACAAATCAGCGTGCAAGGGGGACACTGGGCCTTGAGATATTTCTCCTCTTCATTTAACAGCGAAGGGCCTGACTGGGTCTGTGCCCCCCGAGGGGAGTCTGGAGGGAGGGGCCACCTGGGTTTGAGTCTGGTCCTGGGCCCAGCTGCAGAGTGGGCCTCTTTGGGGAGGAGCCTGACTGGGCCTGGATGGGGTTGGGGGGACTCTTTTGGGGGACGGGCCCAACTGGGCCAGGCCCCAGGGACAGGAGGTCTTTGCAGGAGCACGAGGAGCCCCTCTCACTCACATTTTTGCCACACAAGGACCAGGGACAACAGCTGTCTCTGTGCCTGAAGAGTGAGGCCTCCTCGGGCTCATAAGGTGACAGTCCTGCCCACGGAGCAGGTGGTGCCCTGGCCCTGTAGAGCCAGACAGATCAGGGAGAGCACGCTACACCTTCCCAGAATCTCCCAAAATGGCAGGGCCAGTGCCAGAGTCTGTGCACTGCCATTAGCTGGTGCATTCTCTGTCTCTGCCTGGGGCCTCACTAGATGTCAGCCTAGGCTTGGCTCCATGGGAGTCTTGACATCTGTTTTTGCGGCAGGCCAGGAGCAGGGGTGGCTTGTCATTTTTATTCCAGCAGTGCCGTAGGCCCAATAAGGCACCATGTGGCACTAATGCACAGGGAAACATGGCTCCAGCCTGGAGGAACCTACAATTTAAATATGCTGGCCTGACAGACAGCACATCTGCAAAGTCAGATCTTTGCAACTGACCTCACATGCTCCCTTGTGCCCTGCCCTCACTCCCCCTTTCCATCAGCACTAGTGAGGGTATTGATCCCTGTTGCCTCCCTCTTCCCCACCACATGCACCAAGCTGCTGCTCTCAATCCCCCAGCCCAGGTCACTAACGGGTGCGGTTAACTGTTCCACTGACATCATGGTTCTGAGAGCGTAGGCTCCTCCGGCTGCTGGTTCCACTGCTCTCTCTTTGGCTCCCCCAGGGGAGCAGGCGTCTGAAGGAGAGCGCTGTGCAGCACGAAAGCTCCTCTCTCCCACCAGTAGAGGTTGGTGCAATGCATGATATCGCCTCACCCACCTGGTCTCTCTCTTGAGGTGGGCCAGTGCTGTTACCAGTTCACAGATGGGAAACTGAGGCACGGAAAGGGGAAAGTGAGTTAGCCCAGATCATATAGTGCAGTCAAGAGCCAAGAAACCTGATCTCACAACTTCTGCTCCAACATTCTAACTCTCACCCCCATGCTTCCTCTAACACCAGGCCTGTCCCCATGGTGCACACCCAAGAAGATTTCTGTAATGCTTCCCCACATGTGGCACCTTCTCTGTCATATTCAGGTTAATCAGTGCTGTTGAAAAGCTCCCAGCAGGGCCGCTGAGTCCCTCTTCTTCCCAGCAGGGATTGTCAGGATCCACACAGGGAGCAAATGAGGTTCTCTAGCTGCTGCACTCTTTTGCTAGCAACGGCTTGGCCGGTGATAATCGCTGATCCAAGTGCACCCTACCATTGCAGCTGGGGGAAGGCACTGGCTACAACATGCCTGTCCCCAGGCCTGGACAGCGTGGCTGAAATGCACAGTGGATGGAAACCCTGCTGTGGATACATCTTCCTGCAAAAAAAGGTGTGTTCCCAACTCAACTTAGCTAGCTCAGGTTAAGATATCAAGAAATACACAAAAAGAAAAGGAGTACTTGTGGCACCTTAGAGACTAACAAATTTATTAGAGCATAAGCTTTCGTGAGCTACAGCTCACTTCATCGGATGAAGTGAGCTGTAGCTCACGAAAGCTTATGCTCTAATAAATTTGTTAGTCTCTAAGGTGCCACAAGTACTTCTTTTCTTTTTGCGAATACAGACTAACAAGAAATACACAGCAACTCTGCTTTTAACTTGAGTTAGGGGCTCCAGTTAAGGCCTATTGGGGCTGGGGTTGCACTCAAGGGGCTAACCCAAGGTAAAAGCTGAGTTGCTGTGTCTTTACTGCCATTTTTAACCCAAGTTACAAGCACCCCTCTTTCTGCAATGTAGATGTACGCGGTGGTTTGTGCGTTCACATGCTCAGGCATGTCCAAGGCTTCAGCCCATTGACAGAAGTAGGTAGGGTTCTGATGACACTGCTGGTCAGGGGACAGCTCCTTAACCTGCGCCCCTTGCTTAGCTGGCAGTGTGTGGCGTGGTGCCCTGCGAACTGGGGCTGTGTTCCTGGAACTTCTTAGTAGGCTTCCAACTGCTCCAGTGCTTCTTTCTCCCCTTTCTATGCCTGTTCTTCCCATTTATTTTTATTATCCTTTGCCTTTCAGTACATTAGCTCATATTGGCTTATAGGCCTCATCCCATATGTACCCGCATGTTAGCCCCTTATACGCGCGTGTGTGTGAAGTTGCCCTTGTCTGGCTCTATTTTAAGTCTCTTTTAATTTGTTTAATTCTTTCCTGTTTTCTATTTTGGTTAATGTTTTATTCTCCCTTGGACAGTGCGATGGAGGCTGAGCGTCGAAGGAAGAGGTGGCCAGAGGCCTCTGCAGGTGAGACACTGGTGAGAGGGCAGAGGCGCACACATATAGGAGCTGCTATCCCAGTCAGACCAGGGATGCATCCAGGCCGGTCTTGTCTCTAACTGTGTCCAGGAGCAGGTGCAAGATGCCCCATGCTCTGAATGCTGGTGGAACCTGTCCAAACAGTCAGTAACCCATGTCACTTAGTGGTTTAATCCTGCCCTGAAACAAGAGGCTTTTTATCTGTTCTATAAAATATCCCGTTATGTTCCCCCAGGTGATCTCATTGTCCATGTGAACATCCAATCCACTCTTGAAGCTACAGAGCTCTGGGCCTCCATGGTATTTTCTGGCAATGAGTTCCACAGAGTAACTGCTGAGTTTAAAATGCTTCCTTTCATCTGTTTTAAATGTGCTGTCTTTGAAGTTCAGTGTTAAGTGCATTAGGTGTCTGTGTTATTCGTCTATCATGAGAAGGTGACTAAGACCTTCCCTGTCCCAGTGCCTATTCTCTGTACCTCTGTCACATCGATGCATCAAACAGCCCCACTCGTCTCAGGCTGGGCTGAGAGGCAGCGTTTGATGTTAGCTATGTAGAGCTGGTTGCTGGTGCCCGAGGCATGCATAAAGCTGCCAAGGCTGAGAGTGAAGAGGGAAGGGGCTCTGAGCAAGTGGAGGTGGGGAGCCCCTCAGGAAGAAGACAGCATGGTGGGGGTGAGAATCAGGAGCTCCTGGAGTCATGGGAATTGGGGAGGAGACCTGTCAGCACTGAATACAGCAGGGAGAGTGGGAAGGACAGGACTGGAGAAGAAGCTGTTGGGCTGTGCTGGAAGAAGGTGTCTGGCACCTTAGGTAGGCAGTAGGATGCCAAGAACAGGAAGAGAGGGAAGCTAAGTAGTTGTCTCTAACAGGCCAATGGGCCGAGAGGCAGGCGGGTGATGGGGTGGGGGCAGTATGAAGGGGCAGGGAGCCGAGAGCCAGAGGCCGGTGGGACAGAGAAGAGATAGAGGCAGGTTTACCGGAGCTGAGCCCTGGGCAGAGGTGGGGGCTGGGAAGGTGTAAGGGAGCTCCAGGTTCTCAGCACCTCTCGGGTCATACTGGGTTGCTATAGCAATGCTATTGCAATGCCATGAGCATTCTGGATCCGGCAGCATGAGCATGGTGAGACTGCTGAGAGGGGAGCAGAGCAGCAGACTGGCTGAGGAGCAGGGTGGTTTTCCCATACAAACATCTCTTGTGACACAGACTGAAGGAGCAAGTTCTGGTGCCCCAGGGGCCAGGTGCAAGAGCCAGCCAGAGGCCAGCTGACTTACAAAACGCAAACATAAAAAGTGTTTCAGGACATTTCCAGTCTCAGCAAACAGCTTTTGACCAGAGTTGTTCTCAGCTCTCCTGCTGCAACTTTCTCTGAGACTCTGCCATCTCGCTGTGGCAGGAGGATCAAGCTGACCCTGGCTTTGCTTTGATCCCATTCTCACGGTTGTACAGAGCCTGCAGCAGGTGTCTGGCGCTGCAGGCCTCCTTCCCATTCTGTCCCAAGTTAAGGGGTGAGGATGCTCTTCTTCCCATGCCAGGAGAGAACATTGGGCTTTTCCTTTGGAGCAGCCCAAAGAGCACATCACAAGACAGGAGAGCCAGCCCTGCAGCTGTTGGGATGTGATGAGTGTGCATAATGAGCCAGCCCCAGGAGAGGCCGTGAGCGCGCATGGCCTGCCTGCTTCTGCCTTGTTCATCATTTGCTGGTTATTTGCCAGTTAAGGAAAAACCTAGGACAAGAGCTACAGAGAACAAATCTTGAGTTTCAGCCTTCTGACCTCAGCACTTTGAGCCCTGACTCCTGCTGAGTCTCCAGAAGTCTATTTCTGTCCTTGTCCAGTCACAACCCCCCACTGCCCCGATTCACCCGGCCACCTCTGAACGTTCAAGGAGCCCAGCCCCAATGCACTAGTGCCAGTGTTCAGAGGTTTCCATCTGAACTGGCCTCAGGTGACTTTGTCTTTCTGTTATTGTGGAATGATGCATTGTGGGATTGTTCTGTAATCAATGCAACCCTCCGAATTGCTGCTTGCATTTGATGGGGAGAGGGACTGTGGAAGCCCAGGATGGGAACTGCAATTCAGCCTTGCAGGTGCCTCACTGGGGGCCATTTGTCCTCTTTCAGCGACGCTGCTAACATCTGCCTGCTCAGGGAGTCCTGTCCTGGACTCTGGATAGGCTAACGGCAGCTGCAGCAGGAGATGGGAGCAAGTGAGAATGCAGCTAAATGGTGCAGCTGCTGCTCCAGCTTCATGCTGCAGGGCCTACGGGATGGTGACTGTTGCAGAGACAATTTCACTCTTTCTCTCTCATTTAATCAGTTACCAGGAAGCGGCCGCTGCTAATGCAGGGACAGTGCCAGAGCCCATTTGCAGTACACACTTATGCTCTGAATCAATCTGGGGTTAATCAGCTCTGCTTTGCCTTCTTCAGAAGGCCCCTAAATCGTCCTTTGCAGTATCCTGCTCCTGCAGCTGCTAGGAGCTACAGTCACATGCAGATGCTTCCCCTCTCTGAGCCTGAGCCCTGCACAGGTAATTTCACTGTGGGCTGGTGCTATGGAGGCTCCACTCTACCCACCCTGGTGAATTGGTTCCTGGCTTGCAGAGGCCAGCTCTGCTCCAGGGGCAGTGGCTGTGAGGTTGTGGACACTGTGACCTGTCCCTGATGGTAGGGAAAGGCGCCAGGCAGCACCCAGGTGTGGAGGGGGGATTAGCTGGGGGGGACAGTGGATTTTCCCTGGCTCTGGTGGCAGTGGGCTCCAGGGACGAGGTTTCCTGGTTGGGCAGGGGCCTGTCATTTGTCTGTGAAGTGCCCAAGTGTAATGAGGAGGCAGGTGCAGGGACTGCAGGGCTTGATCCCTCTTCTCTCAGTGCAGTACACGCAGACCCCGTGGTTCGAAGCATTCCACAGTGCCCCTCTGCACCCCAGCGCATGAGAAGGGGACATGTGAATGAGCATAGACTACATGGGGAGCAGCCAGGAGGGGGAACTGCTTCTGAAGAGTGGTGCCCAGGCCTACTGGATAAAGAGGCTCGAATCCAGGAGTTGCAGCAAAGGATCTGTTCCGGGAAGGGTTAATCTGTCACTTTTACCTTGGTTAGTGAGCAGGGTCCCTGAAAAGCCCCTGCTGGGGGGGCAAAGATGGAAGCTGGCCCCCTGGTTTAATCGCACATGCAGGGGCTGCCTGTTAGTGGTGTAGGACTGAGATCAGGTCTCGATTCCCCTGCTGGAGTCCTTCAGGGGCAGTTCATGCAGAGGGGAGATAGACAAAGGCTTCTCCCCTGTGTGTTGGGAATGCTGGGGCCTAGATTCCAGCCTCCTGAGGTGATGTCACATGCACTTCCAGCCCCTAGGGCACTGCCCAGCCAGACAGTCTCATGAAAACACAAGAAATTAACTTTGAGGCAGCAATGAACAACATTTCTCCTGCTTGCAGCTCACCTTTTAACCTGTCTCTGTTTTGGGGTTTGTGGGGCCCAGGGCTTCTGCTTTGGGGAGTCTCTCAAAAGAGAGACTAGATTGGCCTGGCCCTTAGCACAAATAGCCCATCTCCCTGCAGCCAGTGTCCTTATTGTGGTTCTGTTTAATCTTTTAAGATACTGCGTTGGTTCTGTGGCAAGAAAAGCCTGAGCAGAGATGTCACAGGTGTCCGCTCCAGGACCTCAGACCCAGCATTGCTAACCCCCAGCATTCACAAATTGTAAGTCAGTCCCCAAAAGCACAAGATTGACTTAAAAATCACAAACGTTGTTTTTAATAGTAATAACTATTGGGTTCTTTTCCTTTGCCTTCTGGTTCCTGAGCCCTTTGGTTGTACTTGCTTCCTGTTTGTAAGCTTTCCTCTGCAACCATGAAATATAGACTCCTACTCTGTTTGAAATGATAGCCAACCGTTTAGTACAAGCCCCTGATTCCAGGAACAAGGGCTTTAAGAAATACACCTGAAATCATGAGAAGTCTCAAGAGCTCCCGCTAGCTCCTGCTGCCTTTATGTCCCATCCATCATCTACGACATCAGGATGACATTCTCCTGTGACCATTGACATCACCAGAAGGTGTGAAATGTCACAAAGTCCTTAGTGCCACAGAGCAGGGATAGCCGGGGGACCCACAGCTGGGAAGGCAAAGGTCTGCAGGTGAACGGGCTTCGCTGCCAATCTGGCAGCAGAGACATAAGGAGAGGGGCACTGAGCCCATTCATTGTAGTTTGCTGCCATGCTGAGGGCCCCTGTGGTTGAGACCCTTCAGCTGGCCCTGCTGGTGCAGCCTCGTCCCTTTGACAAAGCGTGATTTCTTTGAGTCGCGGTGGGGTTCCTAGGTGGTCAAACAGCTCCATGGAGGGGCTTTCAGACCTCAGCCATTACAGCTGCTGAGGACTAGCTTTAGAAGTGTATGCCAATGCTGTGTCTTATCTCTGTATGGCTCCTGGCCTAACTGTCTGGGGTAGAATCCAACAGTGCTGCCATGGAACGGAGAACATACCTCTTAGGAAATCACAGCTCTCCTCTTCCCCGTATCTCTTTTCCCCAAGCCTGGTCCCTTGTGTCCTTCCTGGCCCCCTTCTCGTTCCATCCCAGCATTCTGGGAGGCACAGGGACTCCCTGTGATGGGCCTCAGACCTCCCCAGGGATTGCTCTGCGGGTGTGGAGGGGGGAATAGTGCTTTGGAGAGCGTCTCTAACTAGCCTAGCAATGGGGAGTGGGTCTGTGCAGCAGCATTAGCTGAGGACTGAAGGCTGATTCCAGCAGCTCCCTGCAGAGCACAGGCTGTGGTTTCATCCCCGAGCTCTGTGGTTCATGTAGGAATAAGGGAAGATGCTACCTGTTACCCCAGAGTGTGTGGAAGGAGCAAATCTTCAGAAAAATTCTCTCAATGCTTCCTGGCCCATCATGGAGAAATCAATCCCTGCCTTTTAGTGTCATGGGGCAGGGCCTGTGAGGGTCTGTCTACACTGCAATTAAAAATCCATGACTGGCCTGTGCCAGCTGGCTCGGGCTACAGGGCTATTTCATTGCGGTGTAGACCTTCGGGCTTGGGCTGTAGCCGTGGCTCTGGGACCATCCCACCTCTCAGGATCCTAGAACCTGGGCTACAGCCTGAGCCTGAACATCTACACCACAATTAAACAGACCTCTTAGCCTGAGCCTGTTAGACCTAGCCAGCTGGCACAGGGCAGCCACGGGTATTAAACTGCAGTGTAGACATACCCTGAGTGCCATGACCAGGGCCTGCATTTTGCTCTGGACACTGCAATAGGAATAACATCTCTCTCCCATCTGGTGATTTACATAGCTACAAAGGCTCACAATGCAAATGCTCAGAGATTACCATACAATATGGGATAGAGATGCTACAAGTGAGATCAATGCAGGCAGCCACTCACTAGCATTCCGTAATGTCTCAACATATTCTTATAACTCTAATCACTATTTTAACAATAGTAGCACCCAGGTGAGCCAGACGGATTCCAGCCATGTATTTGTCAGTGTTCCATTGAGGCACAGGGACCTTGTCATAAACTGGTACCTGCTCTGCCAGCATCGCACATTGCGTGGGGTAGGAGCCCCCCTATTTCTAGGAAGGAAGAGAGAACCAGGCTGGGGACTGGGCACTGCCTTACAACTGGACACAGCATGTGACACTACTGGCCATTCCACATCTAGGATAACAGCCTTCTCCTGCTGCAGTGCTAGTTAATTTAGTTAGTCATGTAGCTCAAGCAGTAGAAGTTTGTGCTGCAGTAGTGAAAGTTTAATGTTCAAACCCTGATCATGATGTGTGACTGGGGGTTGTTATGATTGTACATAATAGAATTTCATTTAAGAAACCTTGGAAATTACATACAAGACATATATTAAAAGAAAGTTGTTTCAGATTGCAAAATCAAGCATGCAAAAATTAGGAAATACCAGATACACTGTTATCCATGAAAACTTAATTCAACCTCCATGTGCATATGTATTATGATGCAGTCTTTAATTTATGGGATCATATACTGTTTTTTCCCACAGGATCTCTGCCTCATTCAATGCATAGAATGAACATACAAGGGGCAGAGTTAAGGTTGCCTGGACAACACTGCATCTGGAGTTTCCTAACTTTCAAGTAAAAAGAAAAGGAGTACTGGTGGCACCTTGGTGCCACCAGTACTCCTTTTCTTTTTGCGAATACAGACTAACACGGCTGCTACTCTGAAACCTGTAACTTTCAAGTGCTTGACTTGGCAGCCTTCATTAACTTTTATGTTGTATGCAATATACATACTGCTTTGTGTTGCTATATAAGGAGTCATAGCTTTATCTAGATTTAAGTGTATCTTTTAACCTTGTGAGCACTGCGCAAATGACACAAGCTGTTCTCGAGAAGCTCCATACACCGATAGCCACATTCCTGTTCTTCACAATCTAGAAGTGCCCCTAAAGGCTCCACTTAACTCATACTGTCACCCCCCTGCATTCTGAGAACCCTTGAGGCAGGGTCCCTCTTTCTGCTTTTATCCTACCGCCATGTGTGGAGGTGAAGAATCAGCTGGACCTGAAAGTGAAGAGAAATTCGCAGAAGATACAGCTCCATGCAGGAAAATCTATTCTGCCAAGGCATTAAGTTCCCCACAGAAGCTGAGCCAATGCAGTTTGAATCTCAGTATCATTCTGCAGACTCCCAGATTCACTTCCTCCCAGCATGAGCAAGCTGCGAGTAACTGACAGAAACAACCTCTGAGAAACAGCCAGTAACCCAAACTTACCAAGGGCCTTGGCAGGGAAAGGTACCTCTCCAAACACTTGAACTGTTTCCTTTATTAGTGTTGTTTGTGACTCGGGTAGGGTGAGACTGTTCCTTTCAGAATGGGCAATGAGTGATGGGGAAGGTATGCGGGGAGTGTAATTGTGTATGACGGTGGCAGGTTTGTGCAGTGATGGGGAGGGCTGTATGCACTGAGACCAGGGTATGCGGTGCTGGCGTGTCTGACTACCATTGAAGCGTGCATTGCTATGTGCAATGTCACCGCCATGTTCCTAACCCAAGAGGCTGCCCCAAAAGGTCCATCCCAGGTTTTACACTGATCCTTGCGCAGGCTGGGGCAGGACTTTGGGAGGTCAGTCAGTGCACTCTAGATACCCTTGCAGTGCAGAGACCATCTGGAAAACTCCTAGCTATGCATCTTTCCATTCCATCAACTCTTCCATAACCATGTGATAGTGAACAGAGGGCAGGCAGGCAGGCAGACAAGAACAGGAGGGGAGGTGGTAGTGTTGGAGCGGCCCGGGGTGCAGAGGCCAGGACTGGGGTGGGTGGCACACGATGGATGGGGAGATAGAGGGAGTGGGAGGCAATGGGGGAACCGGCAGAGAGGCAAGGGGGAGCTGATGGGGAAGCTTTGAGTAGGGGAGTGACAGGTGACTGGGAGCAAAGGTGTCTGTGAGACACTCTCTCTGTTAAGAAGTGAGTCCAGACTGTGGAAAAGTTTGCAAGGCCCTGAATTATGGGGCTCCCAGGTCCTAGGGCTGATTGGCTTGGTGACCCATCTCCCTACATGGGGATGCTTGCAGCTGCGAGCTTTGGCAGGTGAGCAGAGGTGAAACCTGCACACTGAACATTTTCCTGGGAGTTGTGGTGGATTCTCTCTCACTGACCATTTTGAAGTCACAAGTGGATGTTTATCTCAAAGGTCTGCTGCAGGAATTATTATGGGGCAGTTCTCTGGCCTGCGTTGTGCGGGAGGTCCGACTAGCTGGTCACAGTGGTCCTTCCTGGCCTTGGAATCTATGAATGGTGTGAATGGTGTGACACATTTGGTGCTCACCCAGGGATCCCAGAAAGCTCCCAGCGGCACTCACTGCCAGGGCTCATACTCTGCTGGGTGGCACCTGGCAGGGCAGGAGCCAGCCAGGGACTGCAGTTTACTTTTCTGAGGCTGTGTAGCCAAAGACAGATAGAAACCATGGTCTCTCTCTTCCATTCACAGTCAAGTTCCCTCCCCTCCCCTTGCCGCGCAAGAAGGATGCTGCTGAGCCGCATTCTGCTCTGGTACTTGGCACGTCCCTTGCAGTCTCTTCTGTTTTCCAGGCAGAGATGCTGCCTGTCTCCTGAGCGTGTGCAGTGATTTCCCCATCGCTCTCCTTGAAAAGAGCTAGAATGTAACCTAGAGAGTGAGCAGTGCTGCTGCTGCTGCACGGAGAGTGACTTAGAGGGAGAGAATGGGAGAGATGGGAAAATGTGCCTGCATCAGCAGCATTGCAGTGGTAAAGCCATCGACTGGCTATATGCATGTTAGTGCTTGCAATTCACTGCTCCAGGGAGCCGAGGAGTCAAGACGAAACGCACCAGCCTCCTCTTCTCACTGCCTTTTTATTGTCATCATGCATTAATTGCTGAGAGTTATTTTCCTTCCGGTAGCCAGCTGTCTGCATCTCCCCTGGTGCTGCAGGAGAGACAGTGAGGGGGAGAGAGCACACCACCGGCCAGGTTTCCTGTCCCACAAGGAGGACTCTGAATGATGTGCCAGTACAGTCAGGCTCTGCTGCAATGGTGCACAGAACCTCTGGAACAGCTGGATTTAGGATTATTAATGCTTCATAAAGGTGCCCTGGACTTCATCTAGCAACTAGCTGGAGGCATCAGCTGCCCTTTGGAGTTTGCAGTCTGCTCTTCATCTTCCTGTCATCACTGGTGTTTTCATCTGGGTCATCAGCATTCAAGCCAGGTGAAGGGACTTTCTCTGTCCGGGAGTGGAGGGTGTCTGGCAGGAAGGGCCGGTGTGAGCGCTGGGGAGGATTCCAGCTGTGACCCACCATGGCTCAGGCAGCCAAGCAGCTGAAGAAGATTAAAGATATCGAGGCTCAGGCTCTGCAGGAGCAAAAGGAGAAGGAAGAATCCAACCGCAAGCGCAGAAATCGCTCCCGGGACCGGAAGAAAAAGGTGAGTGGGGCTGGGGTAGGCAGCTCTCTGCGTGTGTTGTCAGCAGCGGGAGTCGTTTGCCAAGACACAGAGCAACTTTCAAGGGCAGGTATTTGTTGTTTGCCCTAAGAATTCAGGGGATTTACACACGGTCTCATTCCAAGTCAAGGCTTTCATGATCTGCCAGTGACAGATTTGATCTCCAGGGCAGAAACTCTGGCTTGTAGCTTCATGCAGGCACCTGAAAACTGCCATCTGTTGGCAGAACAGAGAGGGCTGGAAACACGCACCCCCTCCCAATGTAAGCACTATATGTATAACCTGCCAACCCCCACCTTCTCCCCGCTCTCCGGGTGCTGCCAGCACTCTGCAACCAGACAGAAACAAAAGGGGGCCCATGGCTAAAACCAGGAGAAAAGGATGGAGAGGGATGGTGACACGTATGACTAGGTTCCTTCTCACACCATCCAAGGGGCAGAAGGGAGAATCCCACAACCAAGGATCCATCATCCGCTAGCCTCAGGCACAATGGGGTGCATGGGGCCATAGATCAGTGCAGACTGTCTAGCTTTGCCTCCACCAGGCATGCCAGGAAGCCCCGGAGATGTTCCTGGATGCAGCTTCTCTTTGAAAAGTTGCCTGCCTGAATCTGCTTGCTGCCTGCCTCCTGTGGGAGAGGGATTGTGGCCCAAGCACTATGCTGCCCCTTGGAAGTATATTTAAATGGGACACCTCGGGGGCTGCACAGAGCTTTTAAAGCAGGGCCCTGGGTGTCCACCCTGCACAACCGCAGAGAGCAGCAGTGAGGAGAGAGGTAAACTGAGGCGGGAAATCCCAGGGAGAGTTCCTGCGCTGTGAGGTCGGGGCTCAGAGACATCCCTGTGCCCCTCTTGTGAGGAGCCACAGCTAGCAGCTTGTCAATAATTGCTCCCAGAAAGGCAGCAGTTCCTGACAGGTTTCCTGCTGAGATGAAAGGGCAGCCTGGGCTAACCTGCTCTCCCCTGCGCTGCTGCTTGACTTCAAAGGCCTTCCAGCTGGGCAGCCTCCATCCCACTCTGTATGAGCAGCATGTTGTTGTTGTCTAGGGGCTAGCACAGGCTGCTGGGAATTGGGACTCCTGGTTCTGCTTCTGCATCTGCCACTGGCTCACTTGTGGCTTCCCCTATGCGTTGCCCATTCTAAGGGGCAGGTCGCTCGGCCTGGCCTGATGGATTCAGCAGGGGCTGCTCAGGTTGGTAAAATGCCTGGGGCAAAGCACCCTTCTCGTTGAGAGACACGAGCTGCCCCGGCTGCAGGGAGAGGTGGTGGGAGTGGGGGGAGGAGCTGCAGCAGGTTGCTAGATAAACACAAGCAAGGTGTAGGCAGAGGAGCTCTGCTCCATGGGCAGGTCAGATCCTATGGCTCCAAAAGAGCCTTGTAATGGGCTGCTTGAGACCCGCGCAGCCTGTGAGCAGGGTCCCCTCTGAGAAAGCAACAGAGCCCTAATACTGGAGCATCATGGGAGAGGCTCCCTGCAGCAGCTGGCATTGCCCAGGCAGTTAAAGGGCTCTCCAGGCACCTCTCTGTAGGCAGTAGTTCTTGTGCATGCCTGTCGGGCGGGTGAGAACTGGTTGGCCTGCAGATCTGTGATTACAGTCCTGTGCTAGGCCACTGAATGGCATCCCTGGTTACCTTCACTAGGTCCCCTTGGAGACCAGGCCAGGTGCAAGGATGTTCTCTGTGCAGGACTTAATGCAAGTCCATCTGCCAAGCAGTGAGTTGAAGGCCTGGGCAGCTCTCTCACTGCTGGGAGCACTTAGCTTTTAGGAGGTCAATGGAGGCTTTTATAGCAGATGTGATCTTTGCAGTCTGAAGACCCAAGGGCCCTGTGGTCGGTGGGGGGTGTCTCTCTGGTACTGTGCCTTCTTAAGTGGTAACTGCTTGGTGCATAGACAGGCGGCAGTGCAGTTTACGTTGCCAGAGGGCAGTGAGAGAGGCCTTGGTGCAAATGAGAATTAGAGTCAGGTGATACTGATATAACAGATGTTACAACATCCATCAGCCCCATCACCAGGATTGTGCCTCTTGTAGCAGCAGTATGAACAAACACACAGGTCTGGGTGTCTGATTACAGCTCAGTGGAGCTGGGCTGGAGGCTCCTGGGGTCATTCTGGGTTTCTGATTCATGCTTGGGATTTTTGCAGTGTCTGTCTGGGTGTCAGGTTCCTGCCTTTTGAGTCTGTACTGGGCTTTCTGGGAGTCTTGGATTTCAGCCTATCTCTCTGCAAGGCCACTTCGTTGCCCTCCTTCAATCTCACTTCTCCAGCCAGGCTTACAAAACAGTTGACAATTGGATGTGCTGTGACCAATGCCAGTTATGCTGACCAGTATCGTCTCTTGATGTCCTTGTGCTCACCCGTCTGTGTATCCACTTGTCTTTGGGGTGGGGACTGTCTTGTTCTGTGTTTGTAGAGGGCCTAGCAGTGGTGCCTTAATGTCTGGATGCACACATGGTTATTAATGTTAGCATTAGTAATTGAGAGGCAAACTGGAAACACAGGAACTGACGAAGGAATGGCAGACCAATGGTTTGTCTATTTCAGTATCTTGTTCTGACAGCAGCCGGCATCTGATACTTCAGAGGAAGGTGCAGATGTCCCATGAAGAAGTTTCTCTCAGAGGTTGCTTTAAGCTCTGGAGCCAGGAAGGTTTTAATTCCTTTAGAATTTCTTTACCTTCTCTGATGTATTGGTGAATATTTTCATTAGCCATATGAGTGTCTAATCCTGTTTGAATCCTGCTAAGTTCTTGGCCTCTCTGATATCCAGTGGCAATGAGTTCCACAAGTCAATCATGCATTGTCTGAAAAAAGCTTTTCCTTTTCTCAGTACATTTGTTTCCTCTCAGTTTCATTGTCTATCTCCTTGCTTTTTGTATTATGAGAGAGGGCGAATAGGCATGCCCAACTGACCTGTTCTATCCCATTCATCATTTTGGGTACCTCTCTTGTGTCACCCCCTTATTCATCTCCTCAAAAGTCCCACCAATTTTTTCAATTTCTTCTCATACTGAAGTCTCTCCAGAACTCTAAAAATGTTGTCACCCCGCCTGGATTCCTTCCTTCCCTTCTCTCCACATCCTTTTGGAGTTAGGGTGACCATTTCTGAGCATGTGATTCCTGCAGAGGGTGTACCAGGGATTTATACAATGGCATTCTAACATTCTCACTATTATTCTCTGTCCCATTCTATATACACCCTGACCACAGCTGTGCACCGAGCAGAGAGGTTTTAGCTGAGCTGTCTGCTAAACAGCTGGGCTGCCCTGAGAGGGTGATTCCAGAGTTGGTGACTTGGGATTTAGGTTGGTATCTTCCTGGGAGTCTGAGTATGGCCCTGGGGAGCTGGATTTCCAAGCAGCCTGTTCCATTCACACATTTAGCTGACATGTAGAACCATGAGGCATGTTGATGTCCAGCCAAAGTGCCAGTGGCTTTTCTGCCGCTTTGCTGACAGACAGGTGTGACACAGAGAGACTGTGAGCAAGGGAAGGTACCAATTAAATAATAGGAGTACTTGTGGCACCTTAGAGACTAAAAAATGTATTTGAGCATAAGCTTTCGTGAGCTACATTCATTTCCACTGAATGCATCTGATGAAGTGAGCTGTAGCTCACGAAAGCTTATGCTCAAATAAATTTATTAGTCTCTAAGGTGCCACAAGTACTCCTTTTCTTTTTGTGAATACAGACTAACACGGCTGCTACTCTGAAACCTGTAATTAATTAATAAAATCAATTAATCTTCATTGGAGAAGTCACCAAGCACAGATTAATCAGGCTGGCTGGGACAGCTTTCTACTGCTCCTGTCGTACCCCAGATGTAGTTTTCCGACAATTCTGTATTTGTAAAACCCATTTGGAGGTCTGGAATATCGAGATAAATGTCTGTCAGATCCTGGTGGCTGGGCCGTGTGGGCGTTCTCTGTATTTGGGCGGGGATTGCCATGGGGCAAGGGGTTAACAGGCAGATTTGTGTTCCCAGCTACTCACTCGGTTTTACAGGTGTTTTCAAGGATTCTACGTGGGCCATGATAGAGGTGAATGGAAAGACCCCTTCCCTTCATTGCATTTTCACTGTGCCCAGTGGTGAGAGATGCCGTAAGAGGTAAACAGCTCTAAATATGAAATCACCACAGCATTTAGGAAGTATGGGATAGCTCTTGTAGATCTCCTGCCTCTGCTAGTGACTCATGGGAGATGGCTCATGACCCAAAGGCAGCCTGTTTTAAATCACCCATTTGTAAGAGTGTAATCAATGTAATGTTTTGGGATGGTTGGTGAGTCAGAGTCTGGTATCTGTGGGTTCAGCCCATACCCATAGTACCGACAGACTGTTGTCAAGCAGGTTTGTTATTGTGGCTGTATGTCAAAAAGAGAACGAATGGAACAGGCCCCCTTTTCAAGGGCACCCCAGAGGTGATGTGGTACTCAGCAAACTAGGTGCGTAAAAAGGTACAAATGATGTAATATGATTCTGCACTAACTCTTCCAATCAGATTGGGACCCAGATGTGCGTGTCAGCCCTTTATCTAATGTGTGTCTCTGCGAAAGAGCTGTGATGCGATCAAATACACAACAGGGAGACGAAGGGCCAGCCGCGGCTGCACCTCATGCTGATGGATAAATGGTTCTGGGTTTCTTGAACTGAGACTCGTTTTTAAAATATTCCATTTATATTTTCAACAAATTGTTCTCCCCATTAAAAGTTCCTGATGCTGCTGGCACCAGAGTCCCATATTGCTGTGGGGAGGGAGCCGAGGGCTCAATTCAAAGAGCAAAAAGAAGTGGCTTTGTCTGAAGACGGAGAGTAATTGTGCTGCTGGGCCTGTAAGCTCCTTGGGGCAGGAACCTGCCTTTGATGCAGTTTCCGTGAAGCACCTGGTGCCCTTCTGAGTGTTATAAAATAAATAATAATCGTAGCACTTCAAAGTGAGGGCAGCAATGCCAATAACATGCAGAAAACCCCTGTACTAAGAGAAAGGAAAAACAGAATTTCCCAGAGACTCTTTATCAATATTTAAATGATCTCCATTATTAGCAGTTGGGATAAAAGACCTTCTTCATTCACCCAGTATGTTCAGAGTGAATTTTTGTTTGGTTGAAGTTGACATGTTATCACATCTATTCCCCTTATTATGTTAAAATAAAGTCTACAGAGAATTTAGTGCTGCAAATATGTTTCAAAGATGACTTTCTGCTCAGTAACCACAGAAAATATAGCTAGAAAAAGAAATGACACCCTCAGAGACAAAAATTCTGTTTGAAGTGTCTACATAAAATGTACAAGATCAAAGAAAATATTATTGTTTTAATCACAATATTTAAGAGCGATCCCCTTTGACTCCCAGGTCACCCTCGTGAGCCTTTCATTACCAGTCAAGTAACAGTAAGTGTTCAACTAGGTTATTGAGGTCAAGCAGAGGGAGCTGACGGAATTCTGAAATTTCTCTGAACGTGGAACTGACTCAATTTTTTTTCTTAAAGTGGGAAACAAAGATTAAGCTAGCCATTACTGGCCAGTATCCTGCATGCACTTTACTACCAGGTAGTAAAATATTCTCCTGAGCAAGGGCTCCAGAAAGGGATTTTGTAATTTCCTCCTTATACAAATCCTGATTTTATCACCCATTCCTCTGTGAGGCTTTCTGCAACACAACCCACCTTCTTTTCCAACTAGAGAGAGACTTAAAAATGTGGGTACCTAAAACTAGGCCCCTAACTAAGTGGACCGCTTTTTAGAGGTGCTGAGCACTCACAGCTCTCTTGAAGTCCGTGGAACTTCAGTAACATCTGGCTGCATTTTGCCCTGCTTGGCCTAGTTTCTATTTAAGATCCTGTACCTGCAATTCCCTCAGTCCTGTCTCTCCCGTTTGCTTTCAAGTTTGCCCCTAGTTAGCGAGGAGTTGATAGTTAACACAAACAATTCCTCCTTGGTATCTGAGACTCCTCTGCCTGTTTTGAAATGGGCAATTCCCAGGAATCACTGGCAAAGGGAGAGACTCATTAAAAGTTCCGGTGCTACATACACCACCCTTAGAATATAAAGGGAAGCAGTATGGGCCAGTGGATAGGACATTGCCCTGGGTTCTGTTCCTACATTGACCACTAACTTGCTGTGTGACTTTGAGCCAGTCACTTCTCCTCTCTGCCTCTTTTTCTCCTCCCGCTCTTTGTCTTATCTACTTAGATGGTAAATTCTTCAGTGCAGGGAGTGTCTATCTGTGCCCATGGATTTGTACAGCCCCCAGCCCAACTGGGTCTCCGTGCGGCTCTTGATGCAAAGGTCAAGGTATTACTAATAAAGCTTCAAAAGAAGCTCACTTCACAAAATTCTAAGGCACCCACACTCCTACTTTTCTGCTTCCAGGATACAAGCAGTGCAGCTTCGGGGCCTACAGTCACGTTCTGAGAACGTGCTATGCTGGCCCCCATATTTTGTGTTGTGTCCTTTGTGCAGGCTGCAGCAATAAATGCTTTCAAGAGATGGCTGATGCAGTTACAACCTGGAAGAAATCGCAGCAGGAGAGACAAAGAGGGATGCAGCAGATAAGGGGGACCAGAGATTGTCAGCTGGGATCTGAAATCGGCAGAGATAGAGAGAATCTGTTCCATGTGGCAGCAGAAGCCTCTTCCATAACCAAGGATGAGACTCTAGGAAGGAACAGAGCCCAGTGTTCGATAAATGAAGTGAAAGGGGCAGAGGGGAGAGAGACTGGGCTGATGGTTTTCCTCATGTGTAATACCACTGTTAAAGCCCCCTGAGGTCAAACGGTGAGTGAAGACTTCAGTCTGAGGTGTGAGAGGTAAGTTGAGGTGAGGCCAGGGGTGCAGGCAGTAGTTGAGAGCTGTGAGGCCAAGGGGGAGACAGAGAGGTGCTCATTCTTTGCATATGTAAGAAGCTGCATGGGGGGGGGTGTTGTCCTTTCTGGCCATCATACAGCTGTAACAGGAGAAGCCAGACACCCCAACAGGATCACTTGGTGAGTGCACAAGTTGCTGGAGCATGAAGCTGGTGGCTGGAGCTCTGCCAATAAAATGACAATGGACTTATTCCTGTGTGTGCCTGGATTGACATCTCCCAGGGCAGTCAGCGTGTGCTGGGGCAGAGAAGGCCGTGGAGGAAGCAGCTGCAGTGGCCAAAGCCAGAGGGAATGACTGAGTTGGTGCTGCAGCCTGCTCAGAACACACCCTGCTGTCCCATAGTGCGGCTGGGCCTTCGACAGTTTACGTGTCCCTCAGTGGATGTTGGGCTTAGTGAAGTCGGCCTCTGGGCTGGGTTCTTGCGCCGAGTGGCAGCAGATCCTGCCATGGAGGAGATCTTATTCGCAGGCACCTGGTGCTGATGCCATGTGTAGGGCTGTGAGAGTTAGCGGGGCTGCATTCCCTGGTGTGTTTCAGAGAGTGCAGCTGCTTTGCTTCCTTCTCCTCTGCTCCTGCCATGGGGGCCATGGCTGAGATCTTCAGATTCCCCATCAGCTAAACTCTTTCCTGCACTCGCTCTGGCCTGGTACTAATGGGACACCATCGAATGCTGCAGATGGTGAGGCAGGTGAGGTCAGGAGAGGCCTCTCTGAGCTGATAATGTAGCAGTGCGGGTGCCAGGGCACTGGGGTTCCTGCCAGCAACCCCCACCGCCACCACACAACAAACGTACTATTCAGGAGCACTCCCCCAGTGCAGAGCCGGGGCTCAGACTGGGTCCCAGCCCTGGAGTCCCTGTGCCTGGCCCTGCAAAACCACAATGCTCCCTCCATGCACAAGGGCTCTTGTGAACTGCAGCTGGGTGGCGTTTAACTCTGCTTAAGCACTGGAGAGGTAGGAGAGATTTTCCGTTCTTTGTGAAATGCCCCACCCGAAGCAGAAGGCACTCAGGAGGGCAGACTGGAGTGTAGTGGTATTGTTGTCTTTCATTATATTGCAGGCCCCCGTGCGCTAGGCGCTGTACCAGCACGGAGGACAGGATGTGCCCCACCACTTGCGGGTAGACAAGACCGACACGCACAGCAAATAGTCCAAAGAACTGAACTTCTTACACTTTCTCCTGTTTCCTCCCTCCCTGCCCTTCCCCTCTGTCCAGCTGCCAGTCAAACTCCACCGTGCCTGGCCCCATAGGAGGACAATCAGCCTGACTCTGAGCAGGAAACCAGGAAGGACAACCTGCCCCAGGCTCTGCAGGCCTGACTGGACTGAGCATCACCCGGGGCCAGTCTCTGGCTGCTGCCGGGGTTGCAGGTTTGACAAGGGCCGTATGTTTCTGAGGTGAACAGGAGCTGCCAGGCTGGATCCAAACAGCGGCCCGTCTTCCCAGTCTCCTCGCTCTGTCTCTTGTCCGTAGTGGAGGCATTAGAGGACAGTGCAAGAAGCCCTGTGGCAGCCAGTGGCAGCCATTGTTTCCTAAGCTGGCTTTGTGGATGATGGAAGTAACCGACTGGCTGGATATTTACTTTTTGCTTCATCCTTCCTTCTCTGACGGTTGCTGTGAAAAGGCTTTTCCCTGCCGAGACCTGTGCTCAGGACTCTGTATTTCTCCGCCCGGGAGCAGCTGATGCCCAGGAGGCACTAGACTTTGCTCCTCCTGTGGCAGTGCCATGGCGCGATGTGTCCCAAACAGGTCAAGGTGTCTTTGTGCTGCAGGTTCTAGTGAGGCCAGTCGCCTCCAGCAGAGTGAATGTTCCGGTCCTGGCAGGTAACTGCAAGAGTCGTGGGTTTGTTTTAAGTAGCATTTCCTTTTAAAGGGTTTAAACTACAGTGCTTGGGGGCAAAGCAGGGCACATGCAGTGATCCAAGCCTAGGCGAGCAAGAGCCAAGTGGGATAAGCAGCAGCGTGAGGAGGCAGCCGATGTGGCTTAGTGTTCAGCCACTCTGGGGCACCGATGCCATTCACTCACTACCGTGTGGTTGCTCAGCTGCAGATGCTTCAGATAAAGACCCAGTGGAAGGGCTGCTCTTGGTTACCTGGTGAATTAAGCAGCTTCTGCTTCCATCCCTGGAGGAAAGTGAGTCCCACCTGGGGAGCAGCACAGCTCCCGTGATTGCTCTGCTGGCAGCACGTACAAGAATAAGGGCTATGGTCCTTGTCTCCTTAGGAATTAGAAACTAGCAAGCACCCAGGAAGATAAGGTGCTGGAGAGCGTAGTGGGTCCAGGGCTGCTGGAAAGAGACCCCTGCCTGCACCAAGGCCCAGCACTTCGCCTCCCATTTGCTGGTTCTCCCTACCTTGGCTGTTGGGTTTGGTTGCCTCCTTTGGCACAGGGAACAGCATGTGCCTGCAGCTGAGGTTGAGGCCTTCCTGGCATGCACTTAAGAGCAGCCTGGCTGCTGAAAGCAAGCAGGAAGAGGAATGGGACCAGCTGGCTGCCCCAGGAAGGGCAGAGCTGGGGGCTGCTTCTTGAGACAGCCCCAGTGAGAGCACGGCGTGGGCCTGGGAGGTGCTGGGCGCAGGCCAGGCTCAGGGCGTGGCTGTGAAAAAGGGATAGTTCTGTGATGGGCACCTGCTAGTGTGATGCGAGGAGGGGATTGAGCTGGGTGCTCTGGGCTCGGATCATTCCCAGAAAGGCTCCTGGTTTGAGCTCTGTGTGAGTGTGACGTGATGAGTGTTGGGGATGTGGCAAGCTCTGTATCACAGAGGCACCTGGTAACCTCTGAGGGCAGGATGAGGTGTCTGCCACGATCCTGCTGTGGAGAGGTGAGGTTGGGGGAGATGCAGCACTGGCTAGCACAGAGTCCAAAAGCTGTCAGACCAGATCCTGCTCAGACCGTGTGCGGAATACAATCATGTGTAAGCTTGGATAGAGCCCAGGCAGGAGCTGGATTCTCAGAAGGACTTTGCAAACTAAGGGGCTGTGTTAAGAAATCCTTAATCATTTCTGGCTAACCTAGGTGTGAGCACCAGCATCAAGCAGTGCAACTGCTGCTAGCACCACGCAGTCCCTGGAATAGTGAGCACTTGGCTGTAGGTGACTGACTGTGGCTTCAACCACGGAGTGTTGGTGAACAAGGGTGAGGGGATGTGAGCCGTAGTGCGTGTGTATGTGTGTGCTGCAGCGGGGTGAGCTTGCTCCTATGCAGAGGTGGAGGGTTTGCGGGGAGAAGCAAGCCCTTTTCTCAGATGGACAGGGCATACAAAGGAGTAATGCCAGGTGATGGTAACACTCCCGGCTCCTCTCTCACACTTCTGGGTGAAGCGAGTCCCATCAGGATTCCTGAGGATGACATAGGCTGGTGCACAGCAGGAAGGGTCAGCCCCTCTGAGTGGGGAGGCTCAATAAATATGCAAAAAGAAAAGGAGTACTTGTGGCACCTTAGAGACTAACAAATTTATTAGAGCATAAGCTTTCGTGAGCTACAGCTCACTTCATCGGATGCATTTGGTGGAAAAAACAGAGGAGAGATTTATATACACACACAGAGAACATGAAACAATGGGTTTATCATACACACTGTAAGGAGAAAAAAGAAAAGCAGTACTTGTGGCACCTTAGAGACTAACAAATTTATTAGAGCATAAGCTTTCGTGAGCTACATGAAGTGAGCTGTAGCTCACGAAAGCTTATGCTCTAATAAATTTGTTAGTCTCTAAGGTGCCACAAGTACTCCTTTTCTTTTTGCGAATACAGACTAACACGGCTGCTACTCTGAAACCTGTCAATAAATATGCAATCTGTGTTTCAGGCTGGGCTGGGGAGTGAAGGGGCTCTGTGTTCTGTGGGGAATGACGACTTGCTGTGATGCAGTTTATCTGCCGAGTCCTGTACAAATGAAGATGCTGTCAGGAGTAAAGCTAGCATCGGTGCTCAGTTTTATTACCTTCCACTGCAGGCTGGGGCCTATAAAGGGTCCCTGCTCCCCCAAGCCAGCTGGTGTCCAGCTCTGTCTCTGAGATGCAGGACTTGCAGGAGGAGACTCATTCAAACTCACCCTCAGCTAAACTCTTTTTCTGATTTCACACACTGCTGTTCACAGTCACCCTCTGGCTATTTCCATTAGGCTGCAATGCTGGTTACAATGGAAGCATCTGGGCTCCCAAGGTCTGTATTATATCCAGTGACTGCATTATGTACGGGGGGTGAGGGATGGATGACCAAGAACGGGATGGCATCAGTGTGTGCAGGATGAGAGAGCAGTGCAGAAACTAGACCATGCTCGGTCCTCCTCGGCAGCCGTTTTGGTTAAGGAGGCTCGTCGGTATTCAGGACCCATGCTTGGTGCTGTGAGTATTGCACTGTGCATGGGACACTGGCCTCTTTCAGAGACTCAGTTTGTTCAGAAGATTAACACAGCTTCTGGACAATTATGTAGTAGCAAAACCTCACTGCTGTTTGCCTGCTTTCTCCTCCATCCTTGCCCCGATCTTCACAGCGTGCGTGGTGCCTGGGAAGTGCCCGTTAGAGCCATCACCACTCTCACAATGCAAACTACATGTGTAATGGCTGCGTTTTACTTAGGAGCGCAGTCTCTTTCCTTGTAACCAGTTGTCTGCAAATGCTAAGGTCTGTTCTAAGTGGAGAGCAGCTTGTCCCATGCTTCACTCGCCAGGCATTTGAGAGCAGTAAAGGATTAGGAGCCTGCTCCTTTGTCCTTTCCTGACATTTCCAGTCAGAAGTGAGACAGAGTGCACAGGATGGCATGGGGGGCTGGAGGGGAGAGAGGAACCAGCTGGTAAGTAAAACTTGAGCAGAAAATAGGTGTCTGGCTGGGAGGGACATTGGCTCACACCTGACCCCCACCCTGTGGGACTTAGCCAGTGTTTGGGAGGAGGGGTCCCAAGGAGGGGTAATGATGCAAATCTGCATTGCTGCTATGCAGGCTGTTAAATTATTCAGGTAATAATGGGCTCCAGTATGCGCCTGGTGAGCCTGCCAGAGATGAGGGGATTGGACAGCGAGGGGGAAAATGTCTAAAACCTTGCAGAGTTCAGGAATCTGATTGTGGACTAATTCCTGGTCCATGGGCAGCACCCATCACAGCCATGTGCTTGCCCTTATCCTGCACTCCAGTCAGCAGGGCCAGGATACCAGCCCAGCCCTACCCGCAGACCCTGGTGTGTCATGCTGCAAGGGGGACAAAGGGGCATGCTGTGCTCTGAAGGACCCATGTGTGCATGTGCAGGGCTCTGCGTTTGCTGTAGAAAGCTGCCTGCAGGTCGCTGCTGCTGCAGAGGCATGGCAGCCGGAGTACAGCTCAGAGGAAGCATTTACAGAATGCTAAAATTAGAAGTTTTGTTTGAATTATGCTACTTTGGTTTAATTGCCTAAGTATGTCAAGGTTCTTCAGAAACAAACCCTCTCTGCCAGCCTGGAGCCCCACAGGGAGCTTGGTGCAGGAATGGGTCAGTTATTAGACAGGCTTCTGGGCTCGCTGCCCCACTTCAATCTAGGCAGCAGCCCTTGCCTGCAGCTCTTGACAAGACCCTGATAATGTCCTGCCCTGGGTAAGATCATTGATGTGAGAAGCTCATGTGGGCACAGAGCTGCAGCGCTTCAATGCTCGCCATGGAGCTCACGGCATCCTGGGGGCTGGGGAGTGTCTGACAAACACCTCGGTATAATGGGACTGCACAAAGCTCCAGAACATTGTGCAGATTCGCGCTCCCTTTCTGCTGCTAAGCCACATAGTGTTTTCAGACATAATGCAGCTGGGAGCAGCAGAATTCTAAGTCCCTCTCCATTCAGGGGCCAGGATGCTGGTGGATTTTGCTGAGTAGCAGAAATATGCCCGCAAGACCCATACATATCATTGTCTCTGCCTGTGCAGAGACTGGGAGAATAAGGGAACTGCCTATTAAATGTGGGGTTTCCAAACAGTCCAGTTCCTGGGATTGTTAGTGAAACACAATCGACAATAGAACCAAAACACCAGGTATCGAGCAAAGAGTCTGGGGAGGTGGAAGGAAAGAACGTAGCAGCAGGGGAGCCTTTAGATAACAGCCAAGATTTCTATATTTATACAGAGAGATGTGGGGTTGGGGGGGGAGAGTGAGCATGTGTCCGGGTCATTGAAAAGGCTTCTGTTTCAGCAGAAAGGTACTGCAGCAAGGCAGTGAGTGGGCACGCAGCTTACTGTCCTTTGCTGCAGTGTGGTGACAGGCCTTGCACAGGACCTGGGCTGGAGGGGTTGCACGCGCACACTAGCCAGGAAATGCAGAGTGCAGAAGTCTGAAACCTCCCGTGCTTGTGTATTGCTGTATGGGCTGTATTAGGTTGCCCGCTGCTCTGTGGTTCCTACAATATTTCTTAGTACTATTATAATCTTGCATCTATTCAGTGCCTCTCATCCAGAAGAATGGGACCCTAAGGTGTTTTTCAGATAATTTGTGTATCCAGGGATCATTTTATTTCTTTCATGCAGCCACGTCTACGTAGGAGCACACTGCATCTTTCTCAGCACCTGCAGCTTAGTACAAGCAGTGAAGAATAGGATAAATTCCAGTGCAAATCTGTCGGCAGGCATGGTGGGGTGAGCTAAGGACATGGTGGAGATCAATAAAGAAAATAGAGAACTTTGTGTGACGTACATGCTGGGAGGCAGCACAGCTTCCCTCTGCCATGCACATGTATCACGAAAGGCTCTGGACATCAGAGAGGTTTGTGATTAGTATCTCTAAGTTCTTATACCACATTTATCCCATAGTATCTGGGGGTTCCATGGTATTTGAGGCCTTCAGCCCAGCCAAACAGATGCCTGGATTCAGTGTGTTCTTCTATGGGATGTGGCTCCAGGCATGGCCAGCTATCTGGGTAATTCACTAGGGTGGGGCCCCCTCTGCATTCTCACTTCAGGGAAACTGTGTAGACACAAAAAGAAAAGGAGTAAGGAGTACTTGTGGCACCTTAGAGACTAACAAATTTATTAGAGCATAAGCTTTCGTGAGCTACAGCTCACTTCATCGGATGCATTTGGTGGAAAAAACAGAGGAGAGATTTATATACACACACACAGAGAACATGAAACAATGGGTTTATCATACACACTGTAAGAGAGAGTCACTCTCCTTACAGTGTGTATGATAAACCCATTGTTTCATGTTCTCTGTGTGTGTGTATATAAATCTCTCCTCTGTTTTTTCCACCAAATGCATCCGATGAAGTGAGCTGTAGCTCACGAAAGCTTATGCTCTAATAAATTTGTTAGTCTCTAAGGTGCCACAAGTACTCCTTACTCCTTTTCTTTTTGCGAATACAGACTAACACGGCTGCTACTCTGAAACCTGTGTAGACACACAGGCCCTGTGGTTCTCCCTAGCTCCATGACTGGCTGACACCTCCTGTCACCACACAAGGTCTCCTGACATCTTGGCCTAGAAGAGGCAGACCTGGAGGGCTCTGCTGATAGCAGTGCACTCTCCAGCGACTGAGGATAATAGTTTGAGCCCACATGCATTGCCATTTAAAACAAACAGCCTGCAGCAAGCCGTCCTTCTTCGGAAGTGCTGCAGTCTGTCCAGTGATGGCCTTGAGCCAGTGTGTGGCTTTGAGTCTTGTTATTTGCCTGGTAGGATGGAGCTCTTGGAGTCCATTGTGCTAACGCAGAGGGCACTGGACAGTTTTTAAAGTGTATTATTCACCTGCGAGATGATGCTGGCTCCTTCTGAACGGTCAGGTAAAGCTCTAGCGAGGCACTCTTGGAATGACTGTGTTACCACTTTCCGAGCTAACCCTTGGCCGTGCTACTGGAACAGGCAGCGTATTGCTCTGCAGCATGGTCTGTTCTCGTGGCAATATTGGTGTTTGCATAGAAATACGTTATTGGGGGGCTTCTATGGACATATATAAAACTTGACTGACTCAGCTTGCCAGGCTGTCTGGAATGCTTCACGCATGTGGGTGCCAATCTCAGGGCAGACTGTTACAAACCGGGCACAAACTCCTAACTGGCTGTTGTTCTTTAATTAGATTTCACCAGCCAAGTGTCAAGCGTGAACTCCTCAAGCACTAGAAAACAGCCTTAACATGGCGTTACAGACAGGCCTCTTGGGCATACCGGTCTGTCTTTCCAGCAGGGTGAGCCTGCCTTTGTGACAGATGGTCACTTACACCAAAAATCACAGTGCTGTTCAGGTAACTCCCAGTCCAAAGGACTAGTCACTTACCCCAGGTCAATTGCACTTCAGATCACACACCAAAGACAGTGTTTGTAGCCAATCCTGTAATAAACTAACTAAAGATTCACTAACTAAGAAAAGGAAATGAGTTATTTTTAAGGTTAAAGCAGGTAAACGTACACACAACAGTGAGTGACAGTCTAAGGTTCTAAATAACAACAGAAGCTGCTGTAATGAGCAAGCTGTATAAGTCCTTAGCTGTATATGTCCAAGCTGTATATGTCCCTAAGCTAAGCAGCTGGGGATCCCTTGCTTATGCTTAGAAATACTTCCCTCTCCAAATTCCAAGCAGCACAGTGATGACAATTTCTTCTTGACAGGAATTTTTATTCCCTTCCCCCAGAGTTCAAGCTATGATGGGACGAGCATTTGTGCACATCCCCTCTTCAGGGGTGTGGGGAAAACAATCAACAAAGTCTTTTGTCCACTTATGTTCCACAATGGTTTGTCTGGAGCCTATAGGCCTTCTTTTGTTGGCACCTCTTGTGGTAAACTAGGATTCCACACTTGGCAATGCTTCTCTCCTGACTGTGAGGATTGCCAGTTTCATCGCAAACACTTAAACATTACCTTATCACATGGGGCACAGAGATTATAAGTGTAATTGATTCCTGCAGCAACTCATAAACATTTCCTAAAGTCCAAACACTGAACACATCTCACTAACTCTGACTATTTTAACAATACTAACACATACGTGAGTTAGACTGGCTTCCAGCTATGCATGTGTCAGTGTTCAGTAAGGCCTAGGGACCTTGTCATGAGCTGGCACCTGCTCTGCCAGCATCACACAGACATTTAAAATGCAGAGCCCTGAACATGCTCTAGTTCCCATTTGGTCCTGTTGTCCTTTACAACAGTGTGTAAAATGAAGCTGTTTCTGAATTACTCAAGTTCCAAAGTCTCGGAAATGACTAGCCTTTTGGACACCTGAGAAAGACTAAACTGTTTGGGGGAAATGATGTTTAGAAACACAATTTGCCACCAGACTAAGACCATGAGAACAGGTTCCAACAAGAGTCAAATTCCTACAACTGAGATGCGCTTCCTCTTGCAGATCTGACATAGGGATCACAATGATGGGACAGACTAATGGGCCAGCTTGGGCTATGTCATGCTTCTATCGGAAGAGAGCAGGGAAACCCTATAACGCATCTATTTATCAGTGTATGGGGAGTGTCCTTTCTCAGCCTCGCTGGGGATCAGTGGTGCCTGCAGCCTGGTGACTGAGAGCTTTGGTTGTATTCAGGCTAAGGGCACTGCAGAGTCTTGTGCTTATACACATCTAAGCCCTTTCTAGGTTCATGCTGTACTATTTGCCTCAGTAATATCCTTCTGCAGTGAGTTCCATGGGTTTAGTTAGAGTGCAAAACTTGAACAGTACCCTTAGCTGAACTTGCAGAACTCTGTCATTCAGTTTCTCCCATTCTGGTCTCTGCCTGATTAACCTCATGGTAAAAGTATTCAGTCCCTTTTGCAAGGCTCATCTTCTGAGGCTTTCCCTCGCAGGGAAAGTGGGTTAGAGGAACTTTTTCTATAGTGGATAGTAAGTTTGGGGCTGTATGGGTGGGCTGCAGAATTTAGATGGCTATGAAGCCTGTCAAAATCATGGTACAAGTTCTTACAGATGGGGATGTGTTAAAGAGAAATAAGGCAGTGAACTGCAGCGTCACTGCCCAACCTGCCAGACCATAAGGAAGAGGGGCTCCATGTAGGCTGTAGCACAGACAAGAATCCCTTCTCCTGCCTCGTGCCAGTGACCACAGCACCAGCATACAAACAATTGGCACTAATTGCCACACGTAGGTCAGATGCTTCATTGGCCGCAGAGACTGGGAACTCTCCTGGTTCCCTAAAGGGCATCCTGGTGGAACAGGAGCTGCAGCAAGCACTAGTCTGAGCTCCTGCCTTTCCGTGCTGCTGATGCTGGAAGGGCGTCTTGTGTAGCTGATGAGGGGTAGCACAAATACCCAATGGAAGCAGACCTTTGCTTAGCTCCAGTAGAGATATTGGCCAGGACTGTGCTCTGCTTCCCAGCCTTCTGTACTGAGTTGTCTCTGTGTTAGCATTTTTGACGTGGGGTTAATGTAGCTCTGGAGTAAGTGGCCCAAGAGAATAAGTAGGAGTCATGCTGCCTGCATCAGGGCTGGATTTGGCCCACGGTCCATAATCCCCTAAGCAGGTCTTTCGGATTCTTCCTAATAGGCTCAGTCCTGCCAGCAGTGACACTGGCTTGCTGGTTCAAGCCATAATTTCTCACTGATGCCTGGCGTGGCTGCTTTCTCCACAAGCTGACTGGACTCCTCTCCAGGCTGGCACATAACACAGCATTCCCATAAAGCAACAACACATTGGTCAACAGACTGAGCTGTTTTCTGTGTGTGCTGGTGGAACATACAGATTGTTACCACCACTTTCAGACTTCTGCAGCACTGAGATTGCAGTAAGAGCAGCTGCAGTATCACAGGATGAGGGAAGGTGTAAAATGCTTGCTGGGCATTGGTACCCAGATACACCTGGGACTTATCCCCCTGAACAGCAAGAGTACGCTTCTCAAATGTACCAACCAGTGCCTTTAAGACAGCAGTGATTTGATAGGGAAGGGCAGGTTCAAAGGCATGGTAAGCAAGGGAGCAACCCTCCTTATTGCCAAGATGTTTGACTTTAATATGGTTGCCTGCTTTTTTTTCATTCCCCAGCCAGTGCTGTTAGCAAAGCAGCATGGTGGCAGGTGTTCTCACCATCTTTCGACCAGCGCCTGCCAAGGGATCTTAAGTCAGCAGCACAGGGGGCAGAGTGAGGAACTCATTCTGCCACTCCCTGTGCTGCTACCTGCTCTATGGGTACGAGAGGACTTCAGGGAGGATCCTTGGTATCGTTTGCTAGCACTACACTCATCTTGAGATAGCATCCTGGAGAGAGAGGACTGGACAGGAGCTGAAGGGACAAGCTAGCTTGAGCAGCAGCCATGACAGCAAAATAACCTACCTCTAAAAGAGAACAGGGCAGGGAAGCTCAAGCAACTGAACCAGAGAGATGGAATCTTGGTCAAAGCAGAGTCCTGCTCTGGGACACAATCTAGCATTTCTCCAAGCACCGGAGTTCAGACCTGCGTGATGCCAGTCTGAGGGCAGGAAACAGCCGGAGCTGCGGAGTGCTCAGAAGCTGCCAATGTAATTGGCATTCCCTTTGCCTTATAGATTCATAGATTCATAGATACTAAGGTCAGAAGGGACCACTCTGATCATCTAGTCCGACCTCCTGCACAGCGCAGGCCACAGAATGTCACTCACCCACTCCTATGAAAAACCTCACCCATGTCTGAGCTATTGAAGTCCTCAAATCATGGTTCAAAACTTCAAGGAGCAGAGAAGCCTCCCTCCAGTCAACCATGCCCCATGCTACAGAGGAAGGCAAAAAAACCTCCAGGGCTTCTCCAATCTGCCCTGGAGGAAAACTCCCTCCCGACCCCAAACATGGCAATCAGCCAAACCCTGAGCACATGGGCAATATTCACCAGCCAGATACCCAGGAAAGAGTTTTCTATAGTAAATCAGATCCCATCCATCTAATATCCCATCTCAGGGGATTTGGCCTATTTACCCTGAATATTTAAAGATCAATTACTTACCAAAATCCCATTATCCCATCATACCATCTCCTCCATAAACTTATCGAGTAGAATCTTAAAACCAGATAGATCTTTTGCCCCCACTGCTTCCCTTGGAAGGTTATTCCAAAACTTCACTCCTCTGATGGTTAAAAACCTTCGTCTGATTTCAAGTCTAAACTTCCTGGTGGCCAGTTTATACCCATTTGTTCTTGTGTCCACATTGGTGCTGAGCTTAAATAATTCCTCTCCCTCTCCTATATTTATCCCTCTGATATATTTATAGAGAGCAATCATATCTCCCCTCAACCTTCGTTTAGTTAGGCTAAACAAGCCCAGCTCCTTAAGTCTCCTTTCATAAGACAAGTTTTCCATTCCTCGGATCATCCTAGTAGCCCTTCTCTGTACCTGCTCCAGTTTGAATTCATCCTTTTTAAACATGGGAGACCAGAACTGCACACAGTATTCTAGGTGAGGTCTCACCAGTGCCTTGTATAACGGTACTAAAACCTCCTTATCCCTACTGGAAATGCCTCTCCTGATGCATCCCAAAACCGCATTAGCTTTTTTCACTTATGCTGGAGGCATCAGACATGTACAGTGCATGTTCCTTTGGAGCAGACTCTCTCTCCTCTTGCCACCTGGGGGTGGCAGCTGCCTGGTTCCACACGTGTCTCATGCTGCTCCCAGAAGTCTGTGCATTGTCAAGTGTGCAGAGAGAAGGGCGAGATCAATGGGAGTTTTGCAGCAGGCCTGGGCCAGGAGTTCCAGGCAGAGTAGGCCGCGTGTGGTGCACTGCTCTCTGTATATGACACTGAGGGGGTCAATGCCTGAGCTTGAAAAATGCCCAGTGCCTCATGGGATGTACTGAGCGTTTTCATGGAAGTCAGCGAAGGAGCTCATCATCTGGCAGTGCTGGGTCTCTAGCTCAGCAAGGAGCATCGTGTGCTGGGATGGAGCTGTAATCTCCCTGAACCTCAGTGGTGTTTCCACGGTGGTTAGATGCAATCTAGAAATTCTGTGCAGGTTATGGGCTGTCAACAAATGTATGATGTTGCCCTGGGTTGGGCAAAGTTTGGGTGCCCTGCACTAAGGCATAGGTGTATAGTTTGTTAAATTAGGCCACTCCTGATAGATCATACAGGGAAAAAGGGGGATAGCTGATGGAGGAGAGAGCTTTGGGGCTCCTTCTTGAGTTTTCGATTTAATGCTCTTGTGCAGACATGAGAGAAGCCTGAAGCAGGTAATGTGCTTTTTGTCCTCTTGCTTATAGCTACAGCCACTGCCATTAACTCCCTGCCCCTTTCTAGCCAGCAGCTTCTTCCTGCACAGCACCACTCCTAGCCAGCAGAGGGTTATTAGGATATAATTCTGTTTGCTTAGTGATTACAAGGGAAACAAAAATTCCCAAAACATATCCATCCGGCATGTTTATGCTTAAATGAAAACATGGATACAGTAGATATGAAAACCATTGATGTCAATGGGAGCTGCTAGGTCAGTGCAGAGCTTTAGAGCAGTTAGGTTCGTGCCTAAGTATGGCTTTAGGAGCCTACTTTTGGCCCAGATTTTCAAAAACAGGTGTCCGAAATTTTTTTTATATAAACTTGTGTGTTTATGGAGGCTGTGGAAACTATACACTCGTGTATATGCATCTTATGTGTGTGTTTATAGAGGCTGTGTATTGAACGGTGTAGAAAAGAGGGATAGGAATTATTTAGGTTTATCCTAAGGGCCATCACTAGGTAAGGGGAAGAAATTAAAGAAAGGGAAATCAACACTGAGCACATGAACATATTTTAACTGTGGAGCAGGTTCTGAATGGAAGGGCTCAGATTCTCATAACTGGTATCATTTAGGACTGAGCAAAATGTAGAATACATTAAAATGTTTGAAGTGTCTGCAGGAGCCCCGCATGCGTAAAACTCTCCCTATCAGGGTGCTCAGATTATGGCTTGATCGAAGGTTCACTGTTCACTGAGTATATTTCACACATGCTGCTAATGTTACACATTGGAGAAGCAGGGTTACAAGATTGTCTGTCCAGCCATAACCTATGTATTCATTAAACCACTATGGCAAACCTGATCAAACAGTTGGGAAATTAATTCTGTGGTAACTGAAGAGCTGTGTCTGCAAACTGCAAGATGTTAGCTACTGTTCTGATTCTAAACCCTATGACAAAGCAGCTGGAGACCCAGGTTCGGTCTCCACTACCAGCTGATGTAGGGATAGCAGCGTCGCTCAGCGACATAGTTCTACTGAACCAATCCCTGCTGTAGAGAGAGTTCTGTCAACAGAGGGCTGCTCTCATCAACATAGCTACTGCCACTCGGGGAGGTGGAGTACCTGCGCCAAAGCAAGAAGCTCTCCCATCGTGTTGGTGGCGTCTTCAATAAGTGCTGCTGTTGCACCGGTGCAGCTGTGACGCTGCAGCGCTGTAGGCATAGACAAGCCCTTAGTCTCCTTTCCTTCACAGAAGCATTACCAATGCTTGTATCTTGTTCTTGTTCCAAAGCATGAAGCGCGATCAGCAGAAGGCTCAGGAATGCCAGTAGTAACTAAACTTGTGTATTTCCCGCTCCGCTTCTCAGTGTGCGTGTCCTAGTGAGATGTGCGTCCCAGCCCTGAGCTGCCAGGTTGCTGGGCTGAGCAATTGGTTTCCCCTTTTCCTTTAAAAGGAATTCAAAGGAATGCAAAGGTCGAGTGACTGGGTTTGACTGGTAAGTTAATTCTGTTTGCACGTATAAACACCCACAGCCTTTATGGCATAAGAAGGATGCTCAGTCCCTTCCCTGTCCTCAGTTAAAGGGCAACGTTACCTTCCTGTTCAGAAATATTAAAAGACACGGTCAAAGGGTTTGGCTTCAAATGTGATTTATGGCTGTGTGGATGAGCTTTGAAACCAAAGCCCTGCCCACTGGGGTTATCAGAGCTCCTGTGGTGCTTTCCCCTTTTAACTATGCTGCTTTGGTCAAACTCCATCCCAGGTAATTCTATTCCTCCTTCATTCCCTCTGGAGTTTTCACTGGAGACTGGTTTATTGAATTGCTGTGTGGTGTTTCTGTGGGCTGTTTGAAGGCTATTTCTTCTTAGCCCAGAGGTGGCTGCTTTAGTTCAAGCACAGGGCAAATGATCCTTAGCCTTTGCTTTGTAAGAGGGCTGAGTCTTTAGGCTATGTGGAGGAATGTGGCGATAGATATGGCAGAGGTTAGTATATGTGAGTTTTCTCTTGCTCCATTTCTGGTTTCCGTGGCTCATATTTTAAAATTAATTTTGGCTGCATTTAGAATAAAGATCTTGCTTAGGAATATTTTAAAAATTGAAATAAATAAATAATTGCTCCTCCTTGCTCCCTTGACACAGGCTGTATGGATCGTCCCAGCCTAACCCAGCATGTTAGATTGGGGAGGGGTGAGGGTGGTTCATGGATCAATGTCTGCTAATGTTTCTTGGTGCTGGCAGCTTCGGTTTCACACAGAGCCTTGGGGAATCCTGAAGTTAAATGCTACATGAAAATTTGGCTTTGAAGGCAAGCAGTTGTGCAGGCCTTTTAAGCTTGAAGGTGTTCGCGTAGCACAGGGGCTCTCTGTAGAGCTGTATCTTGCTCTTTGGAGAGGAGATCAAACTGCCTGCTTTTCCTGGGGCTCTCAGAGCCTCTTTGTCACTTGGGATCCTTCCTCCTCCTCCCTGCTGCAATGGGAGACAGAGGCAGGTCCACACCACGTGCTGCCTGGCATGGCTGGTGTTTCCACTGCCTGTGCTGGCACCCCGCTTGGCTTGCATTGACTCCTCTGGAGCAGGTGCCCTGTGGAGCCCCACTCCCGGAGCAGCGCAGCGGTTGCAGTGTTAATTTGAAGTAACACCATTTTATCATTTCTGAATCACATAATGGGAGATTTTTTAGTAATAACCCAAGTTAGCCTGCAAGCCCAGCTTGTTGGGTGTTCCATATAAACCCGCCAAGGGGTGCGCTGGAGCGCAGACCCCAGAGTGCTCCATGCAACGGGCCTGCTCGGGTAGGCAGGGAGGGGCTGCCTGTGGATAGGTAGTTGCTGCTCTGGGGGATCACCCCTGTCAGCAGGAAGGGCAGGTGCATCCTCATGGCTGCCAGCCTTCAGTGCCATTTGACACGCTTTAAACGGCTCATCACATCAAAGGCTGGCAAATCCCCGCTCTGGCGTTGCCATGACAGCGACAGCAGCTCACAGGACTTTCATGTTTCTCAAGCAGGATTTTGTAGGCCTGGCTCCTTGGAGCAGGGTGGCTGCCCTCCCCATGCAAGCCCTGTGCCAGCATCTCTGCTAAGCTGTGTTGCAACGGTGCCTCCTGCCGGTATGCCCTGCACACTCAGCAGTGTCTGGTGCATGGAGAGCTCTGTCATCATGAGGTGTGCTTCAGGGCTCCCCCTCCTCCCATGGCTGCTCCCAGCTGGGGACAGGGCTCCGTGTGCGAGGACAGAGTCTTTAATTGCTTTCTGTGTGAGCCCCTTTGAGGTCCTGGGGCGAAAGGTTCTGTGCACATGCCATACGTTAGCGTTACTACAGCAGAGATACTGATATGCCTGTTCCTGGCAATACAGATATTACTGTTACCTCCAGCTAGTTGAAACTCTGTGTTTGCTTCGACCAATTCCAGACCCTCACTCTCCTTTGTTGTAACTGCCACTGGGAATTCAATACGCCCAGGCAAGATCTCTTGTGGGTGTTTCTGGCATCCATAGCTAATCACCTCCAAGGGGATATGGGGATATGCACATAGACCTGACTTAATCAGAAACCCTGTACACCCTTCCCCTGGGATAGCCATTGTGAGCTGCTTAGCAGGCCCTTTAGTCTGAGTGGGATGCACTCTTTGGGAGAGCACTGGTGTGCTCCTTGTTCAGCTCCTGTTTCCCTGTGTTTCTTATAATCAGCCGTCAGTTACATCTGCTGGCACATTGGTGTCAGAAATCATTTATGGCTGTCGGGAGATACAGCAGTATCACCAGGTACCATGTGTCCCACCATTGTTCACAGGAGTTACAGGGTAGTTACCATGAAGTTTCTGTGAATAACTTGAATTAATTACAAACCTGTCTGCTCTGGCTCATCACTGACACTGTGTGCACAAGACACTAACTTCCCCTGCTTCTGTAGAGAAGCGTTTCTGGGTCCAAATTCATATAAAACTTTATTTTATAGAGACCAGGCTTTCAATTCAGACAAATAAAGGCTTCTTTCCCACCCCTGCTCCTATACTGACCAGATCAATATTAAACAGGAGGCACAAATTCTTAGTTTACTCTAATATCCATTTAATATCCATATCAGAAATCAAATAACTTGATTCCTGGCTTCCTGCAGGCTGGAATTGCAAAGGATGAGGAGGAAGTTAGGTGCCTATTTTCAAAACTGACTTGTGTGCCTTACTCTCTCAGCTCCTCTAAAACTCCCAGCCTTAGCAGATATAGACTGTTGCCTTTTTCCATTTCCCCAGAGGGGACTGGCTATATCTGTCTTTTCCCTGGCACCCTTCTTCCCTTCTCAATTCCCCTCTTGTTTTTGCAGCGTTATTCTCCTCTCTGCCTTCCCTGCTTTATTCTACAATCTCTTCCATGAGTCCTTTTTCTTTTTCTGGGTGTGTCTCCTGCGGCTGGAGGTGGGATTGCAGCATATCCGTGCTAGCTTTAATCTGGCTAGCATGGCTAAAAATAGCAGTGAAGACGAGATGGCACAGCCCCAGCACAGGCTAGCAATGCGGGTACGTGCTCAAGGTCCTGGGCAGGTGTGTAGAGCCCACTCTGAAGCCATGCCGCTGCCTCTCCACGTTCTCTTTGGAGCTAGATTAAAGCTAGCACAAGTGTGCCTACCCAAACTGCAGTCACACCTTTGATCGCGGTGTAGACATACCATTCTTCTGGAGTTTCTTTTTGGTCTGGTTTACACTAGGGTTAATAATGGAGGAAGCGGTAGCAGAGAGAAGGTATCAGCAACTGCTGGAATATTAACCGCTGTGTTATGAAGACCTGGACAACACTGTGCATAAAATCCCAGTGCCCGCTGGAGTCCTGTCTATACTAGGGCTCCTACTATTGCTGCCAGTGGTGGGTACCCAGAAATATTGTAGATTCTGATGCTGAATTACATGCCTAATCTGTGGTGCTGGCTGCATGGAACCTAGTGCCATGAGCCTGGTCTGGAGCTTCTCACTGGGATAGGATGGCATAAGCAGACTCAGGCCAGGAGACCTACACTGGACATTTTGAGACCAGCCACTCGGGGAGGTGGACCATTGACATCAATGGAAAACCCCTTTCATTGCTGCAGGAAGCATTTACTCTCTGGTGCTACAGCAGCATAGCTGCATGGTGCTGCTGTGGTACCCATAGCGTAGATATGCCCCCGAGCTTTGCTTGTAGGCATGTCTCTTGCTGTGTTTTCTATATCGTAAATGCTTGAGCCTGGCTGCTGATTGCAGCTCTCCAGGCACAGGCCTTTCTTCAGGCTGCTTCTCCTTGTCCACGTTTTCACACCTGCCGATCAGCTCTTTCCCCTCCTTCCTTCTGCCTTTCCCAGACTCCGGCAGGGGAGCAGAGCTCTCTCCTCCACAGGTCCCTGCTGTGTCCACAGGACATCTCCCATGGAGACTGCCATCACTACCTCTGGACACTGCTCCATACAAGCCCTCCTGGTCTGGAGCGATGGCCTTGGTGTGTCGCCTGCCTGCTCCCCCATGCTGCGTAAGGGAACATCCCTGGTGTTTCTGGCTCTCTCTGGGATGTCTCGATGCAATGCCGAGCTGCTCAGAACGGCCTCGCCAGCTGGTGTGTGGCCCAGCAAAAGCTTTCTGGAGGGGTGATGGGAACCATCCACCCCATTGCCCTAGCTGGGTGCCTCTGGTCCTCTACACACTCATGTTCACTTCCCTGGGGCTTCTATGCCTGGAAGTAATTTTTCTGGTTCCCTGCACCCATGAGGATGCCCCTCCCCTTCTGTTACTGTGGGGTCTGGCCCCGGGTTGTAGGTGCTCTGCTTTTCACCTGCAGCCCAGTTTCCCTGCAGAGCCTCTGCTTAATGGAGTTGACATTTACGGTCTCTTCCTGCCCCGCCAGCCCTTTCTGAGCTGTAGCTGCTCAGTCTCTGCTCAGCCTGTTCTGGGGCTGCGAGGGGACAAACCTGCCCTCACTTCAGAGGAGTTACCAGTTCTACTTCTCTAGTTTTCCCTTATGCTCTTCTCTCTCCAGGGTGTGGCTCAGCCAGGGGGCACAGGCAGGAGTGCTGTGCTGTGGGGTGCAGGGGAGCCCCGAAGGGCCCAGGTGGTTACAGCAGAGCTCTGTAATGACCCAGAGAGACACAGATTGCCCCTGGAAGCAGCAATGTGGTGTTACCTACAGCATTGACTCAGGGTACCTACAGCGCCTGCCTCTGGGAATGTGCCTAGCCTAGTGCCTAACATCAAAAAGGTCTTGGAGTCCACAACAGCTGGAACAGTCTCCACAGCAACCTGGGCTGCAGACCTTTCTATGCTATTGTTGAGGATGCTTTTCAACAGCAGAGTCTCCTGTGAAAGGCCCAATTCTTCAGGTTCAATAACCTCCAGCTCCTGGGAAAGTCAAGTTCTCGGCAAATCCAGGCTGCAGCATATTGCAGTATTTGCTTGGAAAACAACATTTTTCACCTCGCAGACTTGGGCCAGATGGTGCAGGGCAGGAGACGCAGACACAGTGCATGTCAGGAACATGGCAAGCTAGGCAGTAGGCAGGGATGGAGCTGTGACCATGGGTTTTGGTTTGAAATCAGTGGGCCACATCTTGTTCCTCCTTTACCCCCATGCAGTCCCAATGGTGACAGCGCATGGACTGGTTTTAGTTGCTGTGGAGTTGCTTGAGGCATAGGGGAGACCAGAACCCAGCCATGGGTATGCAATGTGACTTAATCAGGGCCCTGATGGGTCCTTCATTGCTCTCTGCTGGAAGCCTCATCTGTTCCTGCTGCACACCAACACTGCCCCTGCACTGAAGGGAGAATAGAAAGAGGGAGACAGCTTCTATTCTAATCTTTACCAGTGTTCCGTTCAAGCCTTCTCTAGAGGTTAGAACAGGAGGCAGGGGGTCAGGACGCCTGGCCTCTAGTCCCAGTTCTGCCTCTGACTTTCTACTGGGCAAGTCTCTTTTCCTTGGTGCCCTTCAGTTTTCCCATCTGTGAAATGCACAAACTAGTGAAAATTAAGTACAGTGCCTGGACTGTCCACTCCCTTAAACCAGTGGTTCTCAATCTTTCCAGATTAGTACCCCTTTCAGGAGTCTGGTTTGTTTTATGGACCCCAAGTTTCACTTCACTTAAAAACTACTTGTTTAAAGAATCAGACATAAAAATACAGAAGTGTCAATGTACACTATTACTGAGAAATAGCTTACTTTCTCCTTTTGTCTATAGGAAATTATAGTTTGTACCGACTGTTTTGTTTTCAAGGGTCTGAGCAAGAGTTAACATGCAACTAGCTGGCAGTTGAGCTGCAAGAGTTGTGCAGGGAAGTGGCCCGGGTGCTGCCTGGCACAAGTTCATAACCGAGGTGCCAGCTTACAGCACAGGATGGGGATGGCAGTGGGGGAGTGCCACTCCTTTTTAAACCAGAAATGCTAAAATATGGGAGCATAAGCAGCAGCTTCAAAGGAGAGATTTCAGTCTAGCCCCTGTCCATTTCATGCCAGTTCAGATAGTGCTTGCATGTGGTATGGGAACAGTTGCGGTGGCATTTTGCAGTTGGCAGTGGAAGGTACTATTTCCTGCACTACATGGCCCCCTGTCCCCTTGCTCAGTAGCTGGTAGTGTGTTAAGGGGCAGGTTCCAGAAGAGGCTCTGGTTCCAGAGTGAATGCATTCTGGTCTTGTTTCTGAGGCCAGAGAAGAGCCCTGGTGCTGCAGGTGCTCAGTGAAAAGTTGTCAGCTGGGGGAAATAAAATAGTCAATCTCCTTCCATTTTAGGACAATAGTGAGGCTCCCATTAGCTCAGCTGGGTCAGCAGAGCTTTGTGCTCACTTTTATTCTTCACAATTGCTCACTTTCCAAAGTAGAGTCTATGCGAGTGTTTCTGGGATTCTGCTGCTCACATCTGGAGGCATCTTAAGTAATTGAATTAGATCTTAGGAAAAGCTACCACGAGATAAAATCATCCTAAATGCTGCTCGGTGAGAGCAGGGCTGTGGGTATACAGCAGAAATGTGCACATCTCTCTCAGAACAGTCATTAATTACCCTGCCTTATAATGTGTAGGGTTTAATCAGATTTAAAGTAGATTTTCTCCATATCAGAGCCACTTTTTCCTCCAGAACATTACAATAATGGGAGAAGGGCTCAGGTTAGTGTCTAATGAAGTGGAATTTGGTAACACAGGGCTGGGCTCTTGTGGTAACGTTTATACCATGTGATACACAGGCCAGGGGCAAGGGGAGCTGGCTAAAGGAAAATCAGCGTTCAATGGGAAAGTTAATTCAGCCTGGAAGCTGTGCACAACCATTAGTGCTTGGGGTGTGGGGGGGTATGGATCTGATTCTAGGAGGAAGACATTCGTCTCCCTGTGTAGACCTGTGCACTCGGGATTTTGGACAGGTTTCCCCACTCCTGGATCATTGGGAGAGGTGGCTGCTCTTTGCTAAGTCCCGTTGTGGAGCTACCACAGGGCAGCAAGTGGGAATCTTCCTCCCTCAGTGCTTTGGATCAGGCCACACACTTACGGGAGTGAGGCCTGTGCAAAACAGAGAGGCCAAAGCTGCCATTTACTAACTGGGAACAGCACAGTTTCCTCTGGGTTTATGTTACCAGAATAAGAAAGCAAGGCACCTGCTCTTGTGCACCTGTGTGTGCTGTGCTGTGAGGGACAGTACAGCCACTGGCTACCCAGTCACGGGTCAGGCCTGCCTGGGAACCAGTATTTGTCATGTCAGTTTCTTAGCAGGGAGGTGCCTAGAGCCAGGTGCTCTAATCCTTCAGCAGCTTCACTCTTTGCAATATAGAACACTCCAGCACATGGGTCACTCCTTCCAGAGAGGCTGTCTGCATTGCCTGTGAGGGTGCAGGGGAGACCTGCTCCTGCAGATTGCAAAGCATCTTCATTCAGCAGGTCTGTGGGATTGATCCTAAAATCCCACCAGCTGTGACATCCTACGGCACCCCAGAGAAGGTTCCCCCAGCAGGAGAAAACACAATGGTTTTGTACCCTGCCCCCTCTGGTAGGTTTCTTCAGGTTGGGCTGCAATATGCCTAAACTTCAATACACATCAGAGTAAAAACAACCATCCAAAGAGCAAATCTGGGGATGCTACTCCCAATAACGCAGCTTCAGAATAGTTAGAGCCAGAACGACAGCAAAAGGAAATGTCAGAGCACACTTTCGTCCATCGAAGTCCGGGGCTGAGGCTCTGCTCAGGAGTCTAGCCTGCACCTTCTCTGCCTGGTGCCCCCCAGACTGCCCCAGAAAATGCACGTGTTTGCCTGTCTCTTCTCCTTGATGCAGCTGGATAGAGCGGGGCTGTCAAACCATCGACACTAGGGCACGAGGTCAGTTCTGCTTAGTTAATGAGGTTGGCTCTCTCCTTTCCGAGGAGGAGTTCTCACAGGGGAAGTGAGTCTTCTGCTCCCCATGTAACTAAGCTGCCATCACCCCCCCCCCCCCGTGCCCTTCCCAATTGCCAGTCTTCCCAGGGGCTCTCTAGGAGTCCTGTGTTCTGTTGCATGTACTTTGCCCAATTCTAACTGTCTGGGCTGCCTCAGGCTGATTTTTATTTATTTATTTATTTAAAAATTTCAACTAAAAGTTTGTCCATTTCCAAGAATGAGAATTGAGGAAAATACATTGTTTTGCCCATGTTTTAAAAAAACTTCTTACAGCCATTTTGTTGAGGAGCTCTAGCATCTTCGTGCTTTGGAGAAGGGACTCAACATTCGGCAGGTTTTGCCCTTGTGTCAGGAATTTGCCGTTTGCTACCCCCATCAAAATGTGCCCAATCACAAGCCTCTGCAAAACTGCAATTCACACATGCTTTATGGAGGTTTGTGAGGCTGGCAGTATTATTCTGTTAAAGCGTCTTTCTGCCTTGAGCATCTCCATCCCCACCCAGCTCCTAGAAGCAGACAGAGCATATTCCATCCCCACAGAGGCGGTGAGCATGCACCATTGCGAGGGTATAGAAGCTGATCAGGACTTTCTCTGCAATTGTTCCTCCTCCTGGCAGACAGACACTGCTGGGGTGTTAGGCATTGAAATGCCAGGAGTGTTCTCAACGCTCCCCCTGCTGTCTCTGGGTTGTATGGTAAAGGAGGCTGTCATCCCTAGAAGCCCTGTCTTAATTGTTTCAGAAGTGGGGAAGCATGTCGTGAATGAGGCAGGAGATTGCAGGAAGAGTAAGGGTGGTATCTGGCTATGGCAGCTGAAAGCTGTCCTGGGGACCTGGATTCCATCCTTGTCTCTGCCACAAAGTTAAGCCAAAATGTTTGTAGCTGGCCACTAATTGCATAGGCCTTGTTTTTTGGTTATCTGCCTTGAAACACCTGGTGCCAGATTTGCAGAAGTGCAGTGCACTCACAACTACAATGGAGGGAAAGGGGAGCTGGGCTTTGAACATCGGCGCTGGAGCTGGGGGTGCTGCCACACCCCTGGCTTGAAGGGGTTTCCATCATACACAGGATTTACAGTTGGGATCAATGGCTCTCAGCACCCCCACTATGCAAATTGTTCCAGCGCCCCGGCTTTGAAGACATAAAGTACGATAAAAGTGCTAAAAGAAAAGGAGTACTTGTGGCATCTTAGAGACTAACAAATTTATTTGAGCATAAGCTTTCGTGAGCTACAGCTCACTTCATCGGATGCAAGTTCTCTAGGGCTTGATGTTCCAGGTGTTTCCCGTTGGGTACCCAAAATTGTCTGACACTTTTAACAATTTAGGCCATAATCTCCCTGGGTCTCAGTTCCCTGCCTATAAAATGGTGATAATGCCCTCTAACCCCACAAAGGTGTCATGAAGATACATTTGTTAATGTTTGTGAATACTCAGATACTCTGGTGAGAGCACCATGGAAAGCCCACAACGAAATTAATAAGTTGGTAGTCGGTGCAGGGTTTGGATGGTGTACAGTAAATAAGACCTAGGACTGCATGCCGAGTGAGGAGGATAAAAAGAAATACTGAATAGCGACCCATTCAGTGAGCACCAGGATCCTGTGTGGACTGCATGGGGGGGGGGAGCAGTGTATGATCATGTAATTAAAGACAGTATTATTTCATAATGCGCACACATAAGGTGGTTGCATGCGCAACCTTAATTCTGGCAATTTGTTACTTTTCAGTAACCGTAACATTTTTCACATTCTCCTTTTGTATCTAATTACTAGAAACAGAGTCTTCCTCAGTACTGAAAGAATGGCAGTTCAGGTAGGAATTTCTCTCTAAAGACCACGGGATGACAAGGTCTGGCTTTTGTGCTCCCACAAGGACCCCACCGAGATGTAGGTTTCTACTCCAAGCTTCAGTCAACAGCAAGTTTTCAGTTTTCCATTCATAGTAATTACCTTGTTTTGCCTTTTTTTGTTTTTAATTTGTAAGTGAGGCTTTCCACTTCAGGTGACTGTAACAATAACACCGCCCTACTCCAGGCTGCTCCGTGCGATGTCTGCAGTGTCCTGTCTGCTGAACAGCCCAGGTCTCCTGTTAGTATTGGCCACACCATACAACTGCCGAGGGGTTGCATCTTTGGCCGAACTGCTGAGTGAGTTCCAGTTGCAGAGTCTAATTCTGGGCTGAGCTACTTGTAGGTGAGGGGGAGACATAGGTGTAACGAAGAGCAGCATTTGAAGGCAATGGTGTTGCATAGGAGCATGTAACACCATAATATGCAAGGCAGGGGAGAACCATAGCTTGCACATCTTGCTAAATCTGTGGCTAGAGGAGTTATTACCAACCAAGGCAGCAGATATGAGGCAGTTTGGATGTGCACCTGTAGGTTGGGGTGAAGCTTCAGAATGGACCCCTCGTTTGTGTGAGATGAAAATGGCTCTTCAGTCATCCTGCCTAGACAATGCCATTTTATACATGGCACTTGGTCTTTTCCTTAAGTGGAGCAGACCATTCACCTTGATCACAAGCCTGAGCCCAGCCCAGACCCCTTCATTGCTCCACTGCTGCTGGTGTGACCCAACACAAGAATCAGGTTGTTTGATTTGGAAACATCTTCTCAAGTGACTGCCCTTCTTTTTGGATGTAGCTGCCAAGGAAGGGATGAATAGACATAGATTATAAAGTCAGATGAGATCATTGTGATCATCTAGCCTGACATCTTGTATAACATGGACCACAAGACTGCCCTAAATTAATTCCTGTTTGAACTTGAGCAAAGCTTTTGAAAAAACATCCAATTTTGATTTTAAAACTGCAAGCGATGGAGAATCCACCATGACCCTTGGTGAATTGTTCCAGTGGTAAATTACCTTAATTGTTAAAAATGTGCACCTTCTTTCTAGTCTGAATTCATCTAATTTCAACTTCCAGGCATGGGATCTTGCTATAACTTTGTCTGCTAAACTGAAGCACTAGAAATGCTTTTCAAAGTTGTGCTCTCCATGTAGGTATTTATAGACTATGATCAAGTCACCCCTTAACTTTCTCTTTGTAAACTAAACAGACTGAGCTTGAGCCTATCACTATAATGCATATTTCCCAACCCTTTAATCATTCTCGTGGCTCTTCTTTGAATCCTCTCCTGTTTATCAACATCCTTCTTGAACTGAGGACACCAGAACTGGACACAGTATTCCAGTAGCAGTTGCACCGGTGCCAAATACAGACATAACATAACTACAGACTGCTGCTCAGTATTCCCCTGTTTATACATCAAGGATCACATTAGCCCTTTTTGGCTACAGTATTGCCCTGGGACCTCATGTTCAGCTGATTATCTACCACAATCCCCCAATCTCTTTCAGAGTCCCTGCTTCCCAGGGTAGCGTCCCCCATCCTCTGAGCATGGCCTACAGACTCTGTTCCTAGGTGTATACTTTACATTTGGCCATATAGCAGCACAGCACTGTGCAGGAAATACTAGATTGCAATCTAGACAACAGAACCTATGGTTAGTTACAAAGTACCAAAGCTTGTGCCAGCGGCGCGGCATGTATATGCCGGCTTGTTGGCATGCAGTCCCTCAGACATGCCCCTTTGGGTGTAAGAGATGAGGGGGTTTGTCTTTAATGAGAGGAGGGAGACTGGTGTAAGAGAAGGCAAGACTAGAAACTCTTGGGTGCAGGGGCTGTGTCTCTTTGCTTGTGTCTCACCAAGAACAATAGGGCCCTGTCCTGCTCTGTGAGCGACTGCAGTATAAATATGACATAATGATCTCCAGGAGTCTCCTTGAATAAAGCCCCAGGGAGCATGTCTCAGTGAGAAATGGGTTTCCCTGGCACTTCATTGTTTTGGTGGCTATCCCGGGCAGTGTTTGTTGTGGAGTTTGTTCTCCTCTGATATTGGTGGCATTCTCCCAGTTTGTATTGCTGTGTGCGGCTGGCCTCAGGGGCTGCCTGAAGGGCGGGTCAATTACAGCTAGTCAGAAAATGGAAATTCCTTATGACTGTTTTCTTCAAATTTTTATTGGGATGGAAATTTTGTGGCCAGCTGCCCTCCAATGCCCAGCGCAGCACAGCGCTCTAGCTGCTTGACAGCACTGCCTCTGAAGGGCCAGGCGGCTCTTGCAATTCCAGAACGTTTCCTGCAGATCATCATTTTCTTATGTCTACCCAGACACTTGTCACATCCGTTCAGAGAAGTGAAGAGCTGAATAAGCTGCAGGAGATGCCGTGGTTTGAATATAGATTAGAATTAATTGAATTTCTGGTGTGAACGTTCCTGCCCTGGTATTGCGATCTGAGCCCTTCCTCAGACATTAAACAATTCCTGTAGCAGAGGGCAAGTGTGGCACCCATCTGTACTCCTGCAGGAAATGTGAACTCTGGCTTTCTTTGACTGCTGTTCTCTGTGGCTGCGAGCAGTGGAAAGGCAGAGCTATGGTCTCCAGAGGGACCGTGCCACAACGCACCTCCAGAGAGCAGCTTCACTCCATAGAGAAGGGTGCTAACCCCACTTCCCAGTGACGGAGCCTTGGCACTCATGGATGGTTAGAGGGAAGAGGACTGAGGAGCAGGTGGGATAGAAGGGTGGTAGCAAGAGGAAGGCGTACGGGTGGGTAGGGGGAGAGAGCGATTTTAGCCTGGGGTCACGACTCAGACCCTGGCTAGGCTTCTGCATCACTGCCATGGGGCTGTGCACAGTGGAAAGGGTCTCCTCAGCGGCCCTGCATGGGCTGTCATGGAAGGACATGATGGGGATGTGGCTAGCTTGGAGCAGCTGCAGCCCCTTTCTAGCTCCTAGCCTGGAATAGCAGGGGAGGGGTCTGCACAGCAGCCCTGCTCACTGACTCCATGTTGAGCAATCCACACACCCAGCCCAACTCTGGGGCTTTGCAGGATGGGAGTGGAGTAGATTTCACCCATCAAACTCAATAAGAGCATAGAAGTTTCTGGACGGGATCAGACCAGGGCTCCAGTTAGCCTGTGTCTGGCAGTGACCAGCACTAGCTTCAGCGGGGGCAGTGATGGGCTAACCTGCCCCCAGTGGCCATTTCTTCCCTTATCTCCAGTGGGTAGAGGGGGTGCATGCCTTGCCATAGGAGAGTTTGTAGCCCTTTCTAAACACTCATTTATCCATTTAATATTTTCTGTCACAACTCCGGGTGTTTCTGTTATCCATGTACATGTACAGTCTCAAGCCTGGTGAATCTTGCCCTGAGTTTTCCTGTGGCAATTATTTCTGCTTGCTAAATTATATGCTGTGTGAGAAAGTATTTCCCTCGGTGGGTGGGGATTGCCCAATCCAGGTGGCAAAGCCCTGTGGAGAGGCTGGGCTTTGACAGCCTGCTCTCTGATGCACGACCAGGTGGGAAAGGGTTTGGCAAAACGCAAAGCAGCACCATATTTATAAAGATGGCTTCTTTCCAGCTGTCTGAGCCCATGTGACCCAATAAAGGGGCCCTGGTTTGCAGGACCCAACATCCTGGCATGTTGCAGGCCTAGAGAATCCAGGAGGCTGTGTGGAGAGTAAAGGCATATTAGGAAGGGCTTGAGCCCACCTAAGGGACTAGTCCTGAACCCTGGTTCTCCATTGCTCCTGTGGAGAGTTCCCACTCTCCTTCCTGCAGGAGTCCACGAGGAGCAGGTGCAGGTGGCATCTCGTGTTCCTTCTGCACCCTCAGGATTCCCAGTCTGCCCTGCACGCTGGCGTACAGCATTCCTGGTCACCAAGAGCAAAGTGCCAGCCTTCGTCTTGAGCTCCCCAGGCAGGCGTGCTGTCTGAGCACCCGGGTGCAGCTGTAATCTCTCCAGTTACAACAGGACCAATGGATCCAACCAGGAGCAATAGCTGGGATCAATTAACTGCAGGCTGATGTGGGGCTCAGGATGTCTCTCAGACTGGTGGCTGCCCAAGCGAAAGCATAAACCTGCACTGTAAGCAGTAATTAAGAAGCAGTTTGCCCTTGGACCATGCTGCTGGGCGCAGTGCCAAGCTCTGCAAGTTCCCAGAGCTGGGATTTTTCACAAGAGACTCAGGCTGAGACAGATACCACTCGGCTCTCTGACTAGCCTGGCCTCTAGCTGGGAAACAACAGTGGGTGTTAAACCTGGGGGTGGGCTGCTCCCTGCCATGGGGGATGGAATGATCCAATGGGCACTTCTCTACAACTACAAAATTTGCCTTCTCCATTCAGGGGCGACTCTAGAGCTGAGCTAGCGGAATAAATGCTTACCCGTGAATATTCATTTGACTCAGGCAGCAGCTGGGTTTGTGCCCCTTTTGTGTTTGCATTCTGTAAACGTGTGAGCGCTTGAGCTTTACTTGCACAAATTGCATGTGACCCAGATGGTATGTGCAGTAGTAAAATTGACAGTTTTCATTAGCTAAGTCATCCAGTCAGGGAATGAAGAGAATAGCAATGTGAGTCATGTAACAAGCCAATGCTGTGCATATTCTCAATGGGCTGTGTACGTACAATTCCCAGACCAAGAACTATCCACTAGAGAAATTCACAGAGAACATAGAATATTTCATGTGTTTGAAAACTTCACTGTCTGCTTGTAGTTGGTTCATGAACAGGCACAAAAAGGAGCGATGTGCCAGGAAGTGGGGTGTTGTGAATTATTTGCTCAGTTCTAGGAGAATTCCTTTGGCCCTGGAGATACCAGCCAACCCAATTGGTATAATGTGCTATGATGTATTAGCAGCCAGGTGCTGGTGAGGAGCCCACTGTGCCCAAATGAAGTCAAACGCACCGGTCAAAAGATTTAAAAAATAATAATTAAAAAACAATTCAAACTTCAGGCCCCCAATCCATGTGTATTTGGTATCAGTCAATTTCACACTGAAGTCTGTCCCTTTTCTATAGACTTTGTCAGCCAGACTCTAATGGGGACTGGCCTCACAACATTCCCTCTCCTAAAGCCCCAGCTGCTCCTGACTGGCTCTACAAGAATACCATCATATGCATTTCATCTGGGATTATTTTTAACCATCCTAGACACTTGCCCTTCTGGGGTACACAAGTGGGGTGAGGTGATCGCCTCCCTCACTCCACTCAAGTTCTGGAGAAATCCTTGATATCACAGTAGCATTTAAAGCTATTTAAAAGGCATCACTCTCCTTTTTGCTTAGCCTGGCCAAGTGGTGTTTCATTATCATCATTCACGTATTGTGTGTATTACAGAAGTGCCTGGAGACCTAGCTAAGATCAGGAGCATTTGGGCTGGGCATGTTACCTCCTACTAGCATGTTGTCCACAGACATGGAAATGCAGTTGTCTGTATGTCTGTCTGATTTTTTGCAGTTCTTTTTATTATACATAATTTACTAATCTACTGAGATTTTAGAAGGGTTAAGGAGGTGACATCTCTCCAGGCCAATGGAGGGAGAGAAAACAGCAGCAGCAGCAGAGAATGGGAGACAGTTACATGTTAGCCTTTGTCTTGGAGAGATGTCACCTCCTTGCCCCTTCAAACCCTTACTCCTGAAAGTAAGGGCAGCTCTTACTCACTGCAGTCAGTGGGACTGTTTGAATCAGTGATGCTCATGTGAACAGTGATTTGCAGGGTCAGACCCTAGACCTTATGCTTGAGGGGACATTATTCTCTTGGTGCTTGCTGTAATGACAGGTTTGTGAATGGCAAAGATTTGATTTATCACTGAAATTGCTCCACACTCAGCTCTGTCAAATGCCATTTAATTCCATCAGTTCATATTGCATTAGTGTTATGTGTGTTATGATAGTGCCTTGGGACCCCAACCCAGAACACAACCCCTTGACCTGGGTGCTGTACCCTCACAGAATAGGAATCTGGAGGCCTTATAATCTAAATATTGTCTGGGAGGTGCCTGCCTTTTAGCTGGATTTGAGTGATAGAAGAAATCTATTTGTGGGCTAAGGGATTCCGCGCCTCTGGATTTTTCCCTGTTGGGATCCTTGCCAAGAGGAAGGACAGGAAACTCTCCTGTTTGTGTAACTGAAAACTTCTGCCAGTGTTGGGATTGATTGATTGATTTGGAAAGGTTTTTGCAATTGGCTCAGACTATCTGGCCCTGCTGTTTTAAGTTTCTCAGTTGTTACTGCTCTTTAATATCTTTTATCTACTGTATAATTTTGTAATGTGTTTCTGGCTTTCAAGTGTGATCTGGTGACTCAGTATATGTACAGTTGAAAAGTCTGGCTTTCATGTTCTAAGGCTGTGTTACTGCATACAGAGTTTGCTGTAAATCTGAGTGAAAGCTGATTGATTTCTCAAACTTTATTCATATTTCTCTTGTCTCTTCATGGCTGTCCCTGCCACTGGCTCTTTATGTCTAGTTGCAGGACATCAGTCAGTGCAGGAACCTGTGAGTTCATGTCACAATCTAGTTATGCCTCCGTCTGTGCAGCATGTCTCGCACAGCTCCTTGTGCATTGTCCCAGCTAATTGCTATCAGCTCCGAAGTTCCAAAGCACCTGGTTGGCCCATTTCTAGGAAGGGCTGTTCCCACCCTTTCACCTGCCTTATTCTCACAGAGAGGCCTTCTCTACTCCCACAGCTGTAAAGAAAAAATATGCAGTTGGGGAACTCTTCACTGCACAGTCAGATCCGGTACTGTAAGAGCCATTAAGGCAGCTGTCAAGGTTCCTTCCCCACTCTGAACTCTAGGTTACAGATGTGGGGACCTGCATGAAAAACCCCCTAAGCTTATTTTTACTAGTTTAGGTTAAAACTTCCCCAGGGTACAAACTATTTTACCTTTTGTCCCTGGATTTTATTGCTGCCACCACCAAGCATCTAACAAATATAACGGGGAAAGAGCCTGCTTGGAAACGTTTTTCCCCACAAAATCCCCTCAAGCCCTACACCCCCTTTCCTGGGGAAGGCTTGATAAAAATCCTCACTAATTTGCATAGGTGAGCACAGACCCAAACCCTTGGATCTTAAGAACAAGGAAAAAGCAATCAGGTTCTCAGAAGAATTTTAATTAAAGAAAAAGTAAAAGAATCACCTCTGTAAAATCAGGATGGTAAATACCTTACAGGGTAATCAGATTCAAAACATAGAGAATCCTTCTAGGCAAAACCTTAAGCTACAAAAAGACACAAAAACAGGAATATACATTCCATTCAGCACAGCTTATTTTATCAGCCATTTAAACAAAACAGAATCTAACGCATATCTAACTAGATTGCTTATTAGCACTTTACAGGAGTTCTGAGCTGCATTCCTGCTCTGGTCACACACACAGACAGAGAGAACCCTTTGTCCCCCCCCCCCCCCCAGCTTTGAAAGTATCTTGTCTCCTCATTGGTCATTTTGGTCAGGTGCCAGCGAGGTTATCTTTATTTTCTTAACCCTTTACAGGTGAATGGGTTTTTTCCTCTGGCCAGGAAGGATTTAAAGGTGATTAGCCTTCCCTTTATATTTATGACAGCAGCGTTTGCTGATAATGACTGTGCAGTTACTGTAGCTATCTGCTATTCTAGAGTGGGAAACTGGTAACCCTGTGGTACCACTCTGAGCTAACTCCTGGTGAATAGTGAGCCCCAGATCTCGCTGTGCCCTGCTCCGTCTTTTACCCTCTGCTTTGCACTCCTGGGCCGGCTCTGCTGTAACCAGAGCATCAGCATGAGGTGGGTAACATCCGTCAGCCTGAGTCTTCCAAGCTAGTGGTTTGCACCCAGGGGGATGTGTATTACTGGGGGGACGTAGGGCTCTTCCAATGGGTCCATCACCTCAGCTAGATATTTGTGTCGTTTTACAACAGGCTACATAAAAAGCCCTAGAGAAGTCAGTACAAATAAAAATTCCACACAGACAGTGACTGGTTTATACTGCTCTATATACTATACACTGAAATGTAAGTACAATATTTATATTCCAATTGATTTATTTTATAATTATATGGCAAAAATGAGAAAGTAAACCATTTTTCAGTAATAATGTGCTGTGACACTTCTGTATTTTTATGTCTGATTTTGTAAGCAAGTAGTTTTAAAGTGAGGCACAACTGGGGGTATGCAAAACAGATCAGACTCCTGAAAGGGGTACAGTAGTCTGGAAAGGTTGAGAGCCACTGCACCAAGCCACCTGCCCAGCTGACAAACACAGCAGTAACTTTGGTATCTTCCGGGTGTGCAGAACCCCCAGGAGAGCAGCTGGGCAGCATGTATAGTTTCTGACATTGGGTGCTCACACTGGATGTTGCACTGTTCAGGGTGAGCTGCCAGCAAGAGGCTCCGAAAACCAGGTCCAAATCAGAGAGTGTCTTTCAGATTTTCCTTCTGGGTTATTTCTGGGGGGTTCCTGGGGGGTTTATGGAGGTTGACTTGGAGGGGAGCCACCCAAGTACCTCAAGGTGGAAGTAAAGCAGCTTACTCCTGGGGGAATTCTGCACCACTGCACGTGTGCAGCATTCATGTCCCCCACAGACTTCTTTGCTTCCCCACAAAAAAATAACTTTCTGACAGGGAAGAAAGAGAAGCTGCAAGAGCAGTGACGCACCACTCCCTAGCAGTGCAGGTACATCATTTAAGGAACTGGAGCAGCCAGCGGAGAGGTAAATCATCGAAGGGCTGGGGACACCCCAGCCAGTGGCTCCTACCCTGAGCTGGGATCAGCTGCTGGGCTGGAGGCAGGAGAGGACGGGACTTCCTCTTCCCCTGCAAGGAGTGGCTGGGGCTGTGTCAGACCCACCCCCAGAAACCTCCCCCAGCTGCAGGAAGCTCAGCACCCTCTCCTGCTTCCTGCCCCCATAGCTCTTCAGCGGCAGGTGAGGGGTCATTGTACAGGGAGCAGCTCCCACATCTGTCCAGCCGCTGTGCATCTGGACCTCCAATACCCAAACACCTCTGCCAAGCCTCACCCCATACACCCAGAACCCTTCTAACTCTCCATACTCAAACCTCATCTCATTGAACCTCAACCCCTGCATCTGAAGCCTCTATCCCACGACCTCCCGCCTTCGGACCCCCACCCCTGCACTCAGACCACTCGCCACTGAGCTCCCTGCACTCAAACCCCACCCTGATGAGCCCCACCCCCTGCACCACCCTGAGCCCCCACATCCAGACCCCCATGCCACTGACCCCCAATTAGGTACACCCAGACTCTGACCCCATCAAGCCCCACTCCCCCAGTACCCATACCCTTCCGCTGAGCCCCAACCACTTTCACCTGGAAGCTCCTGCAGAGTTCAGTTGCCCCTGTACTTGGAACACACACCCCCCATGAGCCTCTGTGCATCCAGATCCCACCACACTACACCCCCCATTGAGCTGCTGTACCCAGATTGTCCCATACAGAATCCTTTCTCCCCACACTGAGCCCCTCCACACTTGGATCCTGCCTGTTTGAGCCTTCCTGCCCCAAACCTGGTGCACCTGGCACAGAGGGGCAGGGCCCAAGGTGTTTCTGGGGCAGGCCCAGGCCTTGTGCTGTGTCAGGGTTGGGTGCAGCCTCACCACTGAGTCCATGTCCCTGGGGTAGGGGATGGGGACACTGGGGAGGCTGCAGGATGATCTCCCACCTTCATGCAGCCAGTGGCCTGTGCTCCCCACTTCCATGCTGGTGCCTCTGCATTTATTTATTGACAAATAAAATTTTCAGAATTTTGTAGAATTTTAAAATATTGTGCACAGAATTTTTATTTTTTTGCAGCAGAATTTTTAATTTTTTGGCACAGAATGCCCTCAGGAGTAAATGCAGTAAAAGGGTTTGTTAGGTAAAGGGGAGAGGTTTCCAGGTCCTGGGGGAAAGTGCCCCTTACTTGCTGGGGTGAGTAAAATTGGCCCAGGCTTTTTCCAGGAAGGTGTGGTCTCGCCCATTTTTCTGGGAGCTGGAAATTGGCCTGGTTTGGCCGAGGCACTTGTTGCATGGTGCTTTCTCTCCATAAAGGAAAGAGACCAGAAGGAGGGGTAGTAAGAATTATAGCCTCTCCTGTGTTTGGCAGGTGTGTGTGTGTGTGTTCATCAGACTACTGGCCTGCCTGCTCTAATGCAGAGCTAACCGACAGATATGGAAAGAGCCAGGTGTCCCATGCGCGTTGTCAGCAATCTGCCTTGGGTGGCTCTTTGGAAGTGGAGGGGCTGGTTGTCAGAACAGCAGAGCTGCGGCCACACCCATTGAGGTCCCTTGGAGCTATGCGTTCTCAACACCTCTCAGGACTAACTAATGTAGCAGCAAAGCAGGTGGCTAGACAAGGCTTGTGGGATCTTATTCCAAACTGCAGAGGACCTGGAGCCTGCAAAGAGCCTCCTGCCCTACATTAAGGGGCTGTATGCAGCACTGCAGGTCATTGCTGATCTGCTCATCCCTGCCTGCATGACTGCTGCACTGTTTTCCATCCCATCTCCCTCTGTACCCCAAGCTGAGTACCTTTCTGTATCCAGAGCTAGGCAGCAGTAATGGAATTGCTAAGGATTTAAATTATTTAGCATCAGCTGCTGACTCAGCTTTAAAACAATATGCATGTTTCTTACAGTAACAGCCTGGTGGCCAAAACCTGAAGTGCCGGTTGCTCCCTGAAGCCACAGACAGGTGAGTGGAAAACAGGGATTATCACCAGACAGGATTGAAGAGGTAATACAGTGCAGGGACCAGGTAGCTGTTGATGCACCGGTGCATGGTGAATACATGCACACTTTGCAGTCACCTGCCCCAAACTTACCCAACACCCAGGACCATTGCAAATGCCTGATGGGAAAAGTGCAATTACCTTCCGAGTGATTCAGATCTGCACAGCTGTGGTTGCACCAAGACCATTATGGTTCAAAAAAGAACTAGATAAGTTCATGGAGGATAGGTTCATCAATGGCTATTAGCCAGGATGGGCAAGGATGGTATCCCTAGCCTCTGTTTGCCAGAAGCTGGGAACAAGCGACAGGGGACAGATCACTTGATGATTACCTGTTCTGTTCATTCCCTCTGGGGCACCTGGCATTGGTCACTGTCGGAAGACAGGATACTGGGCTAGATGGACCTTTGGTCTGACCCAATAGGGAAATTCTTATGTAAATGCAGAAAGCTGCTGCATACCAGTTCCCGTCAGTGCAGCAAAACATATGGCTTCCCCTAAATACCACAGCAAGCTATTAAAGGAAGGCATTTACTCTTCCCCAAGACAGTGTATTTAAGAGCTCTTTGCCGCATGGCCTCCCCATTCCCTTAAGTGAAAGAAAAAGAACAGCTGAGGATGGTGTCTTGAATATTGGCACCAGGCAACAAACAGTAAAGTGAGTGGTGCCCAGATTTCTCTGCTCTAGTTACAATACACGGACGATAACATTACAGTCAGAGGAAGGAGCCTTGCATTCTTTTGAGCCGATAAAGTGAGCTGTAGCTCACGAAAACTTATGCTCAAATAAATTTGTTAGTCTCTAAGGTGCCACAAGTACTCCTTTTCTTTTATCTGAGTACAGTTGAAGGTTTTCTTCAAAGTCTCTCAAGAGAAACTCAGGGACAGAACTTTGCAGCTTTAAAAAACTCTTTGTAGCTAAAGAAAAAGTTATCTTTGCAGGTCACCTTTTCCTTCTCGCTCCTGTCACAAAAGACAGGCTCTGATTGTTGGAGTCCTGACCAAATCCTAATCTGGTAACTGCTTTCTGCTATCCTATATTCCCCCTGCAGTTGCAACTGGAATACAGTATTCTTCTCACTTCCTACCTAAAACTGTAGTGCAGCATAAAGGTGGCAGAATGGCTGCGGTGTTCCAGCCCAGATGTATCTGCATTTCAGTGGGGGAAGAAATGAATTTGGGGGAAGTTGTATGGCCTCTGTGTCTGTGCGTGTAATATGGCCATATCCTAGCCTCAGATGACCATGGCTGAATTAAGGGAACTGCATGTTTTTCTCGCCCAGATTTGTATCCTAGTTTGCGAAGTGTCTGGAGGCCCCTGGGGGCAGAGGGGACAGTGTAAACCAGAAATGATAGCTGGTACTAATTGTGAGTTTTCTTGAACTTCTGTTCCTGCCACAAGTTTGACCTTCCGTAAAGGGCATCTTGTTGTGTGCATTGTAAATGGCTTTCCTTTGCAAATGCTCCTCGAGGGTGTCTGTAAGGAGAACTCCAGGTGCTCAGTCACCAGAGATAGAGGCATGGTACAGAAGCTTAGTGAAAGATTCACACACACTCCCAGGGGGTTTAGGGTCTGGAAATAGACAGATGAGGCCTCTTAGTGCATGTCTACACTGCAAGTAAAAACCTGCGGGCCAGCTGACTCAGGTTAAGGGGCTGATTGATTGCTGTGCAGACGTTTAGGCTCAGGCTGGAGCCGGGGCTCTAGGGTCCTGTGTGGGGAGGGTCCCAGAGCTCAGGCTGCAGCGAGAGCCCAAACATCTACACTGCAATTAAACAGTTCCTTAGCTCGAGTCAGCTGGTAAGGGCCAGTTGCATGGGTCTCACTGCAGTGTAGACAGGCCCTCAGTGTTAGTGAATCTCCTGAGGAGAAACATCCTGCCACCAGCACTGGCTTTGTTGGGTGGTTGAATGGGGGTGGAGACTGCTTTCCAGGCTCAGATCCCCAGCTTTATTGGGACACTCATATTGTGAAAGGTTTAAACCCTTCTCAGCCCTGTCTGTCCGGATGGGATTGCTCTCCTGTGCGGACGGTAGCCTTCCCCAGAACCCACAGCATTGGAGCTTTTAACTTTTCTGTATGGAGAGAGGCTGCTGATGGCAGGTTTCTAAGACTCATTGCCATTCACCCCCTGTGCTTACCCACAGAGCTAGCCACGTGCAGCCGTAGCCCATCTGTGGTGAGGGCAGGAAGGAGTTTAGAGATGGAGTTTGTTGCAGCTACCATGCTAGTGGGTGAGGTGAGGTGTAATACAGGGATGAGGGATCAGTGGGAAGTGTTAGGAAGCGTGATTAAAATGGGAATGCAATTAATGTAGCAAGGAGAATGGTTCCACTGGGAGCGGAGCCTGCTTCATCTACAAATAGCAACAAAAACAATTAGGGATTAATTTATTAAATGCGCTGTACCACAGAGCTGACTCTGGTGAGAAGAGAGAGCCAGGAAGGTACAAAATGACAGAGCCCATCACCCGTTACCACTAGATGCCTAGTGATTTTCATAGGATAGCAGGAATACAGATAATGGCAGGATTTGGCCCTAAGAGTCTGCAAATGTCTCCTCCAATCACTGCACATAATAGAAGAGGCAGGGCTGGTTCCAAGCTGCCCGGGGTTGGTTGTGGGGCACACTCCGAGGAGGACAGGGTGCGAGGCTGAACGGGGTGGGAGGTTATGTGGCACTGGCTCTGGGCAGAGGTTCAGTTTTTAATGGGATGAGTGAAAGATTCAAATGATGGAATTCGAATTGCTTCCCAATCCTGTGCCAGGCCCCAGTGAGCGCGGAGCCTGGGGGTGAAACACTTGGCTTTCTCAGAGGAGTTTCAGCCTGCCAATGCCCCTGGGTGGGACCCAATTTGTGCTGCTTCCCCATTTTCGCAGCCCAAGGAAAGCTCTTGTGGGCTGGTGGTGCTAAGCGGCAGTGACCCGCACTTTGCTCTTGCCCACAGCTTGCTCCAGAGACTTCTACAAATCCATCCGGTTGTCACCATTAAGATACCACACAGTCACCGCAGTTATTTCCTGCTCTGGGCACTGTGGGCCTGGAGCGTCCCATTCACTGCTGTGCCCTAGCCGTGGGCCTTTAAGAGAATTCCGAGGGGATGCAGGGCTCTGAGAGGAGGCTGTGTTATGCAGGCTGGCTGTTCCCTGCTTCCAGCTGCTCACTGGGCCTGAAGGAACTGCAGGCAGCAGGGACTCTGCCCAGTACAGCCATGGTGCTTCATCATGCAGGAAGTGACTTCCTGAGTGAGCAGGAAAACCCAGGCTCCCATTCTGGTGACCCAGTCTCTAGCTGGTGCCCTGCTAAGGAATGAGTTCCCTCACCAAGGAAATCATACCCAAGAGATGGCCTGTCCTCTGTGGGCCTCTCTGCAGCAGCGGAAAAGTTGCTCTTCTGACTGTTGTTAGTGGTTTCTGGTGGCAGCCATAATGTGCCGGGTACTATACCAACCCCAGATAAAGGCCCCAGCCCTGAGGAGCTCACATTCTCAGAGGACACAGCTAAGGAGAAGAGAAGAGGATCCACGATGCAGGGGTAGTGGCCAGGCAATGAGCAGGCTCAAAGGGATGGTGTTAGGTGATATGTTTGCATGGCCGGCAGTGTGTTCCTTAGAGGCAGGTGGGTTAGCCCCAGCCATGTGCACGTGCCTGTCTCTGGGGCCCATTCAGCAGTGATTTAAAAGTGACTTGGTTTAAAAATGGTTTCAAAGTGAGCTTTTAACTTGTCTGTGTGGAGAGAGGCTGATGATGGCAGGTTTCTAAGGTTCATTGCCATTCACCCCCTGTGCTTGCCCACAGAGCTAACCACATGCAGTTGTAGCCCTGGCCTTGTAGAAGGGTGGTCTGCATGGGGCTACTCCTGGAGTTTTGGAGTGGCCCCTCCCAGACGCCACCAGCCTTCAGACTCTGATCTACATTCATGACATGCAATTATGCAGAAAAAAATGCAGCATTGCATAAACTTTTGATACTGCTTCCTAGGTTAGGGGCAGCAGCATCTACCGACAGGCAGGTACCATGGACTTTCCGGGATACATTTAACTTCTCTAGCATTTTAAGGCAGGTGGACAAGTGTGCTAGGGAACAAATTCCAGAGAGATTTCAGGCTCCTAGGGAGGGTATTGTGCTCTGCACCTTTCCCTAGGCTCTACACTCCTCTTTGTGGTAAGCATGGGGAGTGCCTCCCAGCCCTGGCCTGCCCCCTACTGCCTCTCCCCCCTTAGCACCCACTGCCATGGAGCCCCAGGTCTGCTGGGGCCTTTGGTTCCTGCCATAATGTAAATGTTTGTTAGGGTAGGGGCTTAGGGTCAACCAGCAACAAGGCCCCCCAACCTGTGCCAGTACTGTCCAGACACTGAGCAGCAGCTGTCACTGCCCCAAAGAGCTGACAGTCGTGATGGACTGGGCAGACCAGGGTTGGGGAGAGGGAAAACGCACAAATAGAGTGAACAATGATAGCTGGGGGCATGCGTTTCCTATCAAAAAGAAATGCCTGGCCTGAGAGAGAGTGCCTGGCTTGGGAGCCAAGGAGCCGCTCCCTTCAGCCCCCAGTTACAGTCTGGTGTGTGTGCAGTGAATGTTCAGTCCTCTCTGCAGTTAGCTGTCTGTGTAAGGAGTTGGTGGGCCTGGTCTAGCGCCTAGTGGACAGCTGACCGCACTGCCATTATCCCTATTGGCAGAGTGAGCACAGAGCCCAAACTGCCTCACCCCCCAGAGGTGGTTGGCTCAGACCGGGGGGAGGCTGTTGGGGGAGGAGGTGAAGCCCACGGTGTCACTGCCTGCTCAGTATCTGTCCCAGGATAAGTAGTGGTCTTCAGCTCCTAGGCGTTCAAGCACACATCTTTCAGCAGCCCGACATTAACTTACTAACCAATGCATCACCCTGGACTGGGAGCGTGCTATGGCTGAGCGCTCTTCCTGGCGCTCTGCATCCCATTGTTTCCTCTGTTCTTCTAGCGCTCATTGCACACAACCGGTCAGCTTGGAAATTACACACTGTGCATCGTTAACATGAGAACATGCTTCACTCTCCGTTGGGTGGACACTGTGGGGATGGTGTAGCATGGAGCAGCACCTAGTTATGTATTCGGAGGAGTCTGTACCTTACCAAGTTCTATGTGTACACAGAAGAGCCAGTGGCCACTGGTAAAGCTGGACTTCCCCACAAGCCTGTCCTGACTGCTCAGTCCCCTTTGCTCTTTATATTCTCTCTTGCTTTTCCTCCCATCAAACAACTCAGAAATGCAGGTGTAGGACCTTTGTGGGGAAATGGGCTGACGCTGAATCCTTGGACAGGATTCTGCACAGATCCACAGTTCAGTAACAGCTGGATGGCTGGCTAGCTAGCTTCTTCTACAGCACCTGTCAGTGCAGGGATCAATGTACTCCAATCATTCACAGAAGAAAAGGAATGTGAATGGAATACAGGGGAAGGCTTGGTTCTGATGGACAGGCCCACTCACTGTTTTGTTTGTGCCCCACTCACACACAGTGGACATTCCTGCACTTGTATCACAGTGAGGGATTGTCAATGAACTGTGGGACTGTATTGATTGATGTGGGACACAGGACGCTAGACACCATGGAAGGGATTGGGGTCACCAGCCTGCACTGGTGTCGGCAGCCTGTGTGGTGACAGTGACAGTGCTTTGCATCAGAAGGGACTCTGCAGGGCTGTGATTCAGAGCTGCACGTATGTTATGTTACGCAGCAGGCAAGTGGTTTAATTTCAGGTCCCTGGTTCTGGCCTCCCTGACCACAACGGGCTCCCTAGAACCACATTCTGTGTCTCCCTGAGCTATCAGGCCCGCATCTGGCAGAGCATCTTCCACCCAATAACCTCTCTTGGGCAGCAGAACTGGGCAGTGTCTTCTGCTCATTTGACCCTGGGAAGTTAATGAACAAAAAGGGCTTTTGTAGCCCTTTCTTGCTCTCTCCTCTATGTTTACATGAGAGTCTGCAAACTCCTGCAGACTGTGGCAGTGTCTGCAAAGGATTCCTGGCTAATCTCCAGAGAAATTGGAACTGGTCAATGGAGCAGGATTAGCTGCGAATGAAGAGGGGAATAAAAATCTGAAAGGGGACCCAAAAGGGGGAGACATTCAGCACCAGGGAAACCATGCAAACAGGTCCTGCCCTTGCTAGCAACTGTTCATCTCCACTGGTGTTACTAATGCAGGGTGGCTGGGTGAAGATGGTCCACGAGCGACAGCATTTCAAGCACTGTGGCATCTGTCCTGGCTAGACAGGAACACGGAATATGATGTGATGCTGGCAGGCCAGGTGCCAGCTCAAGCCAAGGTCCCCGTTCCTCACCTGAACACTGACAAATCCATTGATGGAACAAGTCTGGCTCACTTGTGTGTTGGTATTGTTATGATAGATGTTAGGATTATAAGAATGTGTTTAGTGTTTAGACTTTATGGAATGCTGGTGAGTGGCTGCCTGCACTGATCTCACAGCATCTGTACCCCATATTGTATGGTAATATCTGAGCATTTGCATTGGGACCCTTGGTAGCTGTATAAATCACTGGACAGGAGAGAGGGATTAAGGAGTGTGAAATGCTGGTCTCCAGCAGAGGGTGTTCTACCCTGCCCCACAAGGAAGGCCCCTCAACACCAGCCAGACTAGAGTGGGACATTAAAGAGGACAAAAGTCCTTGTTGTTTACTCTCCCCCTCCAATGAAAATGGGTCTTGTTTACTCTCCCCCTCCCATCAGCTGAGTTTGCAGCAGCAAAGCAGAAGAGGGGAAGGGAATAAACCCCCCTACCGTGGTGGAATTGGAGCTCCTGAGCTGAATGCATACCTGTGTCAGGGTGGCACATGCATAAGAATTGCACTCTGGCTCTAGGAACCTGCCTGTTGCATTGTGGCACCTACTGCTAGAGTGAAGGCTCTGCCAGTGTTTCCATCAGAGCCGTGGGGGTGGTGGCATGCGCATGCACATGTCCAAAGGGGATTGTGTTTTAAAGGAAACTTTTTCTAATAAGGCCTGAGCTCTGCTGCCACTGCTGTAACTTGGAGCACAGCCCCTGCTGGGGTTAACCCACATCTTTCCATCATACAAAGCATTTGGCAGGCTCCATTTTTCATGCCTGCATCTGAGCACATCCCAGAGCACTCGCTGCAATGAGCGCTTTCCCAGGGATGGGCTCACCTGACTTGCAAGCATCCAGGTGGATGAAGCTGCTCAGCCATTGCTGTGAGCACCCCAGTCATGTTTGTGCTCAATGGCCTGTTGCATCCGATGAAGTGAGCTGTAGCTCACGAAAGCTTATGCTCAAATTTTTTAGACTCTAAGGTGCCACAAGTCCTCCTTTTCTTTTTGCCCACATGTAGTCACCTCAGGTTCTGAGGCATCTGCTGGCATGGCCCCAAGGCATCCAGATCACCACAGGTCATGGTGTTCCTGATGAATGGGAGCTAAAAACAGAAATGGAGCACTGTGCTGTCTTGTGTTCACCTAGCGCTTTGTAAACACCAGCTAATTAATCACCACACACCTGAGCAGGGTGAATAAAGCCACTGGCACCCTTTAGTGGAGAGCAGAATCTGGTCTTCCAGCCTGGAGTGCCAAGTAAACACTCCCCCGTCAGTGTTCATAGTGCACCCATTGTCATGGTATTGGAGCACAGACTGTCTGGAGGAGCTGTTTTCAAGGGGTCTGTTCTCATGAACTGTGCCATGACTTCCCGCTTCCTGTTCCAAGTAGCTTAGGGCTAACTCTCCTTCTCCCTGCATGCAGGGATCTCCGGGAGGGAAGGCTGGAGCCAGCATCTGCCCTGTGACTAGGAGAAGGAAGTTTCATTGTGTTGCAGTAACATGTAGGGATCAGGTCCCCTTGTGATGGTGCTACATGTAGAAAGTCAGAGGCAGTCCTGTCCCTGAGCAGCTTTCAGACGAGGAATTCTGTCCTTACTGTGTCTCATGTTTCCGAGACCTGCCCTGCACTTTTCCTGTTTGAAAGGCAGGGTTCAGGTGCCTGAGGTCGGAGCCCCATTCACCTGCCTGCAGACTTGTTTAGAAAGCATGTTCCAGACACCCTGCCCTCTCAGACGCTCGGAGAAGAGCCCAGCCGCTGTTTACCATGGGCCCTGGCATGGGGCAGCCCCTGTAATCTCCAGTCCCCAGGCAGGAGCCTCCCCTCGGCATCTGCACGTGTGAGGTGCGATAGGGCGGAGGTCTGCTGCTGCTGATAAAGCCCTGTGCCTGCTGGGATCTTGGGCACTTGTTTTGGAGGTAGAGCTCACTGTGCGTCTGTGGAGACCGCAAGCCCGGAGATGGGGGCTTCCCTTTCACCAGAAGGGATGCCAGGCCTGCTGCACCTATGGAAAGTGAGTACTCGGGCACTAAAGGCAGTGGGGGGCTCTTGCAACTCAATTCCTAGGGGAAGGATAGTTGGAAGGCTGTTTACCTATCCCGCCTGGCGTGTGTGTCTGTCGGAACTGGTAGCATGGGATCAGGGCCCCGTGGTGCTGGGCACCTGTGTGTGCACATGGTGAGACAGCCCCTGCCCCAGAGAGTTTGCAGACCAAACAGACGAGAGACACAGGATGAATCATTGTACAGATGGGGGACTTGGCCAAGGTCACACAGGGAGACAGTGGCAGAGCCAGGAACTGAGCTGAGCCCCTTGTTTCCAGGCTGGAGAGTTAGTAGCAAGACCATCCCTGCTCTCTACGCCAGCGTATTCTGAGCTGATATAGCTGAGGGGGGAGAGGGATTGGCTGCCAGTTTTTAACGGTAAACAGCAGCTGCCAAATTGTCATCTTTGCAGCCCACCTAAAGCACTGGGTTAGGCGCACTGGGTGGGGTTTCCATGCAGGCTCCATCTGCCTTTGCTGATGAACTGGGGGCTGGGCTGCCTTTGAAGCCATGCTAGCAGCAACTTTCCTTCACTAGGTGCAGGTGTTGCTCACAGGGTCCTAGCACAGCTCCCCTTGCCAGTGCAAGGTGGGATCTTTTCTAAGAGCTGTGCTGCAGGCAACCTCCCTCGGGGCCTTCTTCCCTTGATGGCTTAGAGCAGTGGTTCTCAACCAGGGGTCTGGGGCCCCCTGGGGCACTGCAAGCAGGTTACAGGGGGTCTGCCAAGCATGGCTGGTATTAGACTTGCTAGGGCCCAGGGCAGAAAGCCAAAACCCTGCCATGCAGGACTGCAGCTCGGGGCTCCGAGCCTCGCCACCTGGGGAAGAAGCCGAAGCCTGAGCAACTTAGCTTTGCGATGCCCCCTGTGGTATAGGGCCCTGGGCAACTGCCCTGCTTGCTACCCCTTAATGCCAGCCTTGGCTTTTATATGCAGAAAAACAGTAGTTGTGGCACAGCTGGGCCATGGAGTTTTTATGGCATGTTGGGAGGAGGCTCAGAAAGAAAAAGGTTGAGAACCCCTGGCTTAGAGAGGACGTCACATGCACAGCAGCCCGGACGGCATGAGAGCCCCTGTGTGTTCAGCCACAGTGCAGCGCCTGCCTCTCCCACAGTTTCAGCACAGTGATCAGCCACAGCTATACAGATTCTAACAGACAGTTCTCTGCTCAGGGCCTTTGCCCACTGCACCCAGGCAGAGCAGGTGTGAATTAGTCCTGCTGAAGCAGGGCTAGAAAAAATGAGGGGGAACAGATTGTAGAAATTAGAAGCTGCTCACAAGCAACATTTAAAAGCCTTCCCCTGGGCACAGAAGGAATCTGTTTGGAAGGAACCTGATTTGGGTCTGGGGCACTGTTGGTGGGTGCTGGAACCCAGCCCCTCTCCTCAGTGCTGGGAGCCATGTGCAGTGTCTGGGATAGATGAGGGTGGGTGCACCATACATGCCCTTTGCTGGAGAGGCTGCCCCTGCTCTGAGCTGCACCAGGCAGGCCCAGAATTTGTCCCTGGTTTTTATCAGCAAGTGGAATCTGTCACATACTTTCTGTGCACTGGGTTTTCCTGGTGTGTTCTCTGCACATCCCCATCTGCACAGACTCAACTATATTTATTTGCTGTCATGATTCAGGAAGAAAGTGCATTAGGAGAGTAAGAGGTAAAAAATCAAGTAGTCACATTGCTGCTATGTCTCTCTAACCAGCTGTAAGCCCTGGTAGGTTGTAATAAGAGGTGTAATGCATGAACAGCAAGCTCTAGAGGTTTGTCTTAAATTGGAACCTGTTGATACAAAAATAGCATTCCCCGCTCAGGAGGCACAAAGAGCGGGGGCTTCTGCTAGCCTCAAGAGGGAGTGACAGGTTTCACTGGGGTGTGCATGGCCCATGCTGACAGGAGCTGCAACCATGTTAACTCTTTCATAGCCTTGGCGCCCCAGTCTGCAGCTCCCTGGCCAAACACCATGGGATGCTGTTCCATTGACACCTCTGCTGGTGCTGGCTGCCTGGCTGTTGATCAAGGGCGATTGTGATTTGTGAATAACAGGACAGACTCTTAATCCTGCTTCTTAGAAAACCCATTCATGTCAAATGGGTGTAGTCTGGAAACAAATGTGCTCAGAGCAGCAGGATTTACGCCCTTATCAAAGGGATTTGATGCCTGCAGCGTGGGCTGTTCCCTGCTTGTGGCACCCTCCCTCTCTGTGTCCCCAAAGCTGCTCTGGCTGCAGCTGCCAGCCAAGTGGGACCCACCATGGGGGAGCTCAGCCACAGCAGCTGTTTAAGATCCTAAATGGCTAACCAGAGCTCTAGCTAACCCGGGCTCTGAGTGCGCTGTACATTGGTGAATGGCAGGCTGGAAAGCAGTCGCCAAGAGCTGTCTGTGTTGTCAACTGAGGTGACAAACTATAAGTGGTTCCTGAGAATTTGGCCCCAAAATGAAATATTTGAAATATAGTTTCCTCTCTCTCATTCCTGCCAGGGTCTGTGTTCCAAGAGAGAGGGAGCATGGTGGAGTGGGAGTCAGAGGTCCTGAGCTCTGTTCCTAGCTCTAAGAAAAGGAGTACTTGTGGCACCTAAGAGACTAACAAATTTATTAGAGCATAAGCTTTCGTGAGCTACAGCTCACTTCATCGGATGCATTTGGTGGAAAAAACAGAGGAGAGATTTATATACACACACACAGAGAACATGAAACAATGGGTTTATCATACATACTGTAAGGAGAGTGATCACTTAAGATAAGCCATCACCAGCAGCAGGGGGGGGAAAGGAGGAAAACCTTTCATGGTGACAAGCAAGGTAGGCTAATTCCAGCAGTTAACAAGAATATCAGATTTCAGAGTAGCAGCCGTGTTAGTCTGTATTCGCAAAAAGAAAAGGAGTACTTGTGGCACCTTAGAGACTAACAAATTTATTAGAGCATAAGCTTTCGTGAGCTACAGCTCACTTCATCGGATGCATTACAAGAATGCAAGAATATCAGAGGAACAGTGGGGGGTGGGGTGGGAGGGAGAAATACCATGGGGAAATAGTTTTACTTTGTGTAATGACTCATCCATTCCCAGTCTCTATTCAAGCCTAAGTTAATTGTATCCAGTTTGCAAATTAATTCCAATTCAGCAGTCTCTCGTTGGAGTCTGTTTTTGAAGCTTTTTTGTTGAAGTATAGCCACTCTTAGGTCTGTGATCGAGTGACCAGAGAGATTGAAGTGTTCTCCAACTGGTTTTTGAATGTTATAATTCTTGACGTCTGATTTGTGTCCATTCATTCTTTTACGTAGAGACTGTCCAGTTTGGCCAATGTACATGACAGAGGGGCATTGCTGGCACATGATGGCATATATCACATTGGTAGATGCGCAGGTGAACGAGCCTCTGATAGTGTGGCTGATGTGATTAGGCCCTATGATGGTATCCCCTGAATAGATATGTGGACAGAGTTGGCAACGGGCTTTGTTGCAAGGATAGGTTCCTGGGTTAGTGGTTCTGTTGTGTGGTGTGTGGTTGCTGGTGAGTATTTGCTTCAGATTGGGGGGCTGTCTGTAAGCAAGGACTGGTCTGTCTCCCAAGATCTGTGAGAGTGATGGGTCGTCCTTCAGGATAGGTTGTAGATCCTTGATGATGCGTTGGAGAGGTTTTAGTTGGGGGCTGAAGGTGATGGCTAGTGGCGTTCTGTTGTTTTCTTTGTTGGGCCTGTCCTGTAGTAGGTGACTTCTGGGTACTCTTCTGGCTCTGTCAATCTGTGGCTGCTACTCTGAAACCTGTCATTATGCAAGGCACTGAATTTAGCCATATAGAGTGGAAATCTGTCAACTTCATGAAAAAACTTGCACAGATACAGACAGACATCATCTTCCTCTCCAAATGCAAACAGATGGACATCATACCGAAAGGACTGAAGGTAAAAAATCCATTACAATCTACATACCACACAGACTATGCTGACAGCTTGTGCCACACACTCTCAAAGAAACTGCGGAACCACCTGATCAACATCCTCTACAGCAAACAGGGAAAGATTAAGAATGAGCTCTCAAAGAATGAGCTCTTAAAACTGGATACTCTCATAAAGAACCAACCTTCCACACAAACTGCCTCGTGGCTAGAATTTACAAAAACTAGACAAGCCATTTACAAAACACACTTTGCTTCTCTACAAAAGAAAAAGGACACTAAGCTATCTAAACTACTATATGCCACAAGGGGCCACAACAATGGTTCCCGTAACCCACCCAGCAATATTGTTAATCTATCCAACTATACTCTTAGCCCAGCGGAAGAATCTGTCCTATCTCGGGGCCTCTCCTTTTGCCCCTCCACCCCCACGAACATGATACAGTTCTGTGGTGACCTAGAATCCTATTTTCGACGTCTCAGACTCAAGGAATATTTCCAACACACCTCTGACCAACATATTAACCCACAGAGACCTTCCTGCCAACACTACAAAAAGAAGGATTCTGGGTGGACTCCTCCTGAAGGTCGAAACAGCAGCCTGGACTTCTACATAGAGTGCTTCCGCCGACGTGCACGAGCTGAAATTGTGGAAAAGCAGCATCGCTTACCCCATAACCTCAGTCATGCAGAACACAGTGCCATCCACAGCCTCAGAAACAACTCTGACATCATAATCAAAAAGGCTGACAAAGGAGGTGCTGTCGTCATCATGACCAGGTCGGAGTATGAACAAGAGGCTACTAGGCAGCTCTCCAACTCCACTTTCTACAAGCCATTACCCTCTGATCCCACTGAGAGTTACCAAAAGAAACTACAGCATTTGCTCAAGAAACTCCCTGAAAAAGCACAAGAACAAATCCGCACAGACACACCCCTGGGGCCCCGACCTGGGGTATTCTATCTGCTACCCAAGATCCATAAACCTGGAAATCCTGGACGCCCCATCATCTCAGGCATTGGCACCCTGACAGCAGGATTGTCTGGCTATGTAGACTCCCTCCTCAGGCCCTTCGTTACCAGCACTCCCAGCTATCTTCGAGACACCACTGACTTCCTGAGGAAACTACAATCCATTGGTGATCTTCCTAAAAACACCATCCTAGCCACTATGGATGTAGAAGCCTCTACACCAACATTCCACACAAAGATGGACTACAAGCCGTCAGGAACAGTATCCCCGATACTGTCACGGCTAACCTGGTGGCTGAATTTTGTGACTGTGTCCTGACCCATAACTATTTCACATTTGGTGACAATGTATACCTTCAAATCAGCGGCACTGCGATGGGTACCCGCATGGCCCCACAGTATGCCAACATTTTTATGGCTGACTTAGAACAACGCTTCCTCAGCTCTCGTCCCCTAATGCCCCTACTCTATTTGCGCTATATTGATGACATCTTCATCATCTGGACCCATGGAAAAGAAGCTCTTGAGGAATTCCACCATGATTTCAACAATTTCCATCCCACCATCAACCTCAGCCTGGACCAGTCCACACAAGAGATCCACTTCCTGGACACTACGGTGCTAATAAGCGATGGTCACATAAACACCACCCTATATCGGAAACCTACTGACCGCTATTCCTACCTACATGCCTCTAGCTTTCATCCAGATCATACCACTCAATCCATTGTCTACAGCCAAGCGCTACGATATAACCGCATTTGCTCCAACCCCTCAGACAGAGACAAACACCTACAAGATCTCTATCATGCATTCCTACAACTACAATACCCACCTGCTGAAGTGAAGAAACAGATTGACAGAGCCAGAAGAGTACCCAGAAGTCACCTACTACAGGACAGGCCCAACAAAGAAAACAACAGAACGCCACTAGCCATCACCTTCAGCACCCAACTAAAACCTCTCCAACGCATCATCAAGGATCTACAACCTATCCTGAAGGTCGACCCATCGCTCTCACAGATCTTGGGAGACAGACCAGTCCTTGCTTACAGACAGCCCCCCAATCTGAAGCAAATACTCACCAGCAACCATACACCACACAACAGAACCACTAACCCAGGAACCTATCCTTGCAACAAAGCCCATTGCCAACTCTGTCCACATATCTATTCAGGGGATACCATCATAGGGCCTAATCACATCAGCCACACTATCAGAGGCTCGTTCACCTGCGCATCTACCAATGTGATATATGCCATCATGTGCCAGCAATGCCCCTCTGCCATGTACATTGGCCAAACTGGACAGTCTCTACGTAAAAGAATGAATGGACACAAATCAGACGTCAAGAATTATAACATTCAAAAACCAGTTGGAGAACACTTCAATCTCTCTGGTCACTCGATCACAGACCTAAGAGTGGCTATACTTCAACAAAAAAGCTTCAAAAACAGACTCCAGCGAGAGACTGCTGAATTGGAATTAATTTGCAAACTGGATACAATTAACTTAGGCTTGAATAGAGACTGGGAATGGATGAGTCATTACACAAAGTAAACCTATTTCCCCATGGTATTTCTCCCCCCCACCCCACCCCCCCACTGTTCCTCTGATATTCTTAGGTTTCAGAGTAGCAGCCGTGTTAGTCTGTATTCGCAAAAAGAAAAGGAGTACTTGTGGCACCTTAGAGACTAACAAATTTATTAGAGCATAAGCTTTCGTGAGCTACAGCTCACTTCATCGGATGCATTTGGTGGAAAAAACAGAGGAGAGATTTATATACACACACACACAGAGAACATGAAACAATGGGTTTATCATACCCATTGTTTCATGTTCTCTGTGTGTGTGTATATAAATCTCTCCTCTGTTTTTTCCACCAAATGCATCCGATGAAGTGAGCTGTAGCTCACGAAAGCTTATGCTCTAATAAATTTGTTAGTCTCTAAGGTGCCACAAGTACTCCTTTTCTTTTTGCGAATAATTGTACTGATTGAGATGGAATAAATGGGTTTACGGGATTAGTATAATTTAGTCACCATTCAACATCAAACAGTATTAAATGCTATTAACACCTCTAGCCCATTTATTCCTTCTCATTCCCAGAACAGAACCCTTGGTGCTGCCGCTGCTGGACTTGCTGGTAGCTCTGTTTGTGTGGGGAGGGACGCCAGCACTCTGTGCAGGCTCCAGCTATGCTGCATATCACTGGCCATGAGGGGAAAAGCATAAAGGCCCTTTCAGAGTCGGAGCTCAAATCGATGGCAAATCGTCTGGCTCTCAGCTCACCGTTGCCAACTCTGTCCACGTATCTATTCAGGGGACACCATCATAGGACCTAATTGCATCAGCCACACTCTCAGGGGCTCATTCACTTGCCCATCTACCAATGTGATATGTGCCATCTTGTGCCAGCAATGCCCCTCTGCCATGTACATTGGCCAAACCAGACAATCTCTTCGTAAAAGAATAAATGGACACAAATCAGACGTCAAGAATTATAACATTCAAAAACCAGTTGGAGAACACTTCAATCTCCCTAGTCACTCGATTACAGACCTAAAAGTCACAATATTATAACAAAAAAACCGTCAAAAACAGACTCCGAGAGACTGCTGAATTGGAATTAATTTGCAAACTGGACACCATTAACTTAGGCTTGAATAAAGACTGGGAGTGGATGGGTCATTACACAAAGGAAAACTATTCCCCCCCCCACACACTGTTACTCTCACCTTCTTATCAACTGTTGGAAATGGGCCATCCTGATTATCACTACAAAAGGTTTTATTCTCCTGCTGATAATAGCTCGCCTTAATTGATCACTCTCATTATAGAGTGTATGGCAACACCCATTTTTTCATGTTCTCTGTGTGTGTATATATATATATCTTCCTACTGTATTTTCCACTGCATGCATCCGATGAAGTGGGTCTTAGCCTATGAAAGGTTATGCTCAAATAAATTTGTTAGTCTCTAAGGCGCCACAAGTCCTCCTCGTTCTTTCTTCCCACAGGGCTGGGCTTGGCTAGGTGCTTGCTGTGCTCTGGCCATTCCACTGCAGGTGGTGGTGGGGCCTGGGGAGCTCTGCAGCATCAAAGCATTGGGGTCATACAAGAAAACCCATGGGGAGGCTCCAGAAAAATGGATCTGGGTGCAGAATTGCTTCCTAGAGAGTGGCCCTGGGAGCCATCTGGCAGGTGCCAGCGCTTTCCCCAGCACTGGGAAGCAGCACTGGGGTTTGCTTTTGGTGGATTCCACAGGCACCTTTCTCTGGGGCTGCCAGCCTGGGAAGAGTGCAGTGCGTAGATGTGCTGGATGGCCGGGGGATCCCTGACTTGGGTCACAGGCCTTGGGATCTCTTCTCTGCCATGTCCCTAGCCAGGTCATCTCCCTGGATCCTCCACGTGCACATCTCCCCTCCCTCACAGTGAAGGTCCTCAGCAAATTGGAAGCGATAACAATTATTTTGCTGCTGCTGTCCAGCGATAAGTATGACAGATGTGCACCGTGCCACTGCTATTCAGCATTTCCAGTGCAGTCCAGCAGACCGGGGGGGTGGGGGGCTTTGTGCTCGGTGCTGTACAAACGTCCAGAAGTGACAGTCCCTGCTCCAAGTCGCGTACAGTCCAGCAGACAAGCAGACGGGGAGAGTGGGGTCACAAGTGTCGTACATGTGCCTATCCTTTAGTGTGTCAGAAGCAGTGATCACTACGCGCTACCTGCCTAGCTCAGTGGCTGAGGCAACATTGCTGAAGCAGCCTTAGCCTCCAGTGTTCCTAGCAACTGGGGCTGAACTCACGTTGCTGGGTGTTTGCCTGGAAAACATTATCTGCTCAGAGCTCCATAGGCAGCAGCGGACTCCCTGGGCTGATATAAATGTGTCTGTGTTTCATGGAACAAGGTGGAGTTACTAATAACCTCCCTTCCTTTATCAGGCTTGTGCAGAGATGCCTGGGTGGAACTGAAGGGGAGGAGATGAGAGCAGGACTCCGTCACTGTCCAGTGTCCTGAGCAGTGAGCTGGGACATCCATCCTCTGATCACTGGTCTGGAAACCCAGCCTGAGCCCAGGGTTAGGGACTTGCACAGTCGCTCACATATGATTTGTTAACTACAGGAAGTTTTTAGCCTTTCTGTTTGCAGATAACTTCAGCAGTTCCCAAGAGCAGCAGTTACTGCAGGGGACTAGGTGCCAGGGCTGTGGTTCCCCCTCTGGCTCTTCCAGCGGCTCACTGTGGGCTTTGGGCAGATACTTGGGCCTGCATTTCAAAAGTGGCTCCCAATTTGGGTGAATCCCACAGAGGCTGGTGCAGTGAGTGCAAAGTGAGTCTGAACCGAGAGCATAATGTGTGTATTGCATTGGGCTGGACTGCTTGGAAGAGCCCAGCGCTCGGGATTGGAAGGGAAATCCCCGCGCCGGAGAGGGACAAGGGTGAGAGTAAATCGTCAGCAGAAAGCAGGTAGAATAAGAGTAGTGTCACGTGCTCCTCTCTGGCCATTTGTCCTGGGCGTTGCAAAGCCTTTGGCAAAGTCTGGGTCTGATCCTTCTCCCATCAAGTCTCTCTTGTCGTTGCGTTCAGTGGGCAATGCCATGCCCAGCATCTCATTGGATCAGGGTCTGTATATGCATGAGCCCCTGGAACACAGTGCGTCTGGGGAGGAATCTGTGCCTCTTTCAGAGTGCAAGTGGTACAGGACAGGGAGTCAGGAAGAATATCTCCTCCTATTGGACTACACTGTCCCAGAAAACTGCCCGGGAGACGGAAAGGGACAGAGACTCGGTCCAAACAGTTTGAAGACAGAAAAATACAAATGGCTTCTCTGTGTATGGAGACAGTGAGTGCGTGTGTGTGTGCGAGCATGCAAGCACTTGTGTAAGTGGCAAGCGAACATACTGGGGTGTGTGTGTGTGTGCAGGGCTGATGGCAGACACACCCTTCTGAGCTCCTCTCGACCTGCCTGCCCTTATTTTAAGAATGATGCAGAAGCTCCTTTTGTTGGAAATTAGCCCTGCTGTGTCATCCCCTTGGTACTTTTTCAATGGCTGAGTTCATCTGCTCTGGCCTCTGACATGGTGACTCACTGACGTAGCAGAGAATCGCCATGAAAAGACACCCAGAAGTGACAGACAGATGTGCTGTGGCACCAAGAAGACAGTAGAGTCACAGATCTGTTTCCTGTGCTACTCACATCCAAGCTGAGCTGTCCTCTTTTCTCAGGCTGTCCGCGTTGTCTGGCTGCTGCTGTCTGACGTCCTAGGATGCGATATGCATCCCTGAGACATGCACATGGGTTGTGGGGAGAAAAGCTACAGTTTGCCTGGCTCCCCCAGGCCTCAGCCTGGTCTGCAGGGCCCTGTCCCCCAGCAGTTGGGGGCCTCAAGGACACCATAGCCCCCCTCCCTGGTGGCATGTGTTGCCCATTGAATGCTAGGCTCCTTGGCATGTCTTCTGAGCTCATCCTCTCTGCCGTTCTCAGGAGGGCACCTGCAGCTCCGACCTACGCCCTAGCCTGGGCAGCAGCCAGCTGCTTTCTGGAGGAGGCTCAGTAGTAAATATCCCAACTGACAGAATAATGGAGAGAAAATGAACCAATTCCATTAGTGTCTGGCGAGCCCTGCAGGGCCCGTGCTGGAGCGAGGAGGGAGCCTGTATTTTTAGCTAGAATGCAGTGTAACTCACTGGCTTGCACAAAGCTGGGGAGTAGCTAGCAAAGGAGGGGGAGAAGGGAGACCAGGTTCGGGTTTCAGCTCAAGTGCTGAACAATGGCAGTTCGACAGGGCAGGTCCGGTCTAGATGCGGCTGTGAGTATTCAACACGACTCTCCTTTGTGCACCAGGCGAGCTCTGCTTTGCTTTTCTGTTTGCTTTCTAGCTGCATTCCTGGCCACCTCCCTGCTCTGCTCTGTGCTGGGGCTTTGGCAGCCATGGGCTGTTGGAGCCCATGGAGTTATCTCATTTTAATCTTTGCAGTGCTATGTGTGAGTTATGGACAGGGAAGCTGTACTGTGCTCTGCTCTTCCAAGGGGATTTCTCTGCAAGGTCTCTGGGCAGTGGCTGAAATGCCCACACCAAGCTGAGGTGCTGCCCTTCTGTGGCTCCTGACTGAGCAAAGGAGGCTTTTAGCAGGATTCAGAGCTGGAAAATCCCTCTGCATTGAGGCTGCAACATAAAACGCTCAGCTCTGCCCTGCTGTGAATTGTGGGCTCTCCAGCTCAGCACCCCAGGCTCAGCGTGCAAACTGTGCACTGCTGAGCACGGCACGGGGATGTCTCTGGCTGCAGGTCCTGTCTATCACAGTAGATAAACCTGATTGAGCAGAAGGCATCTCAGTGGCACGTGATGCCTTCCTCATTACTCTGCACCATAAACAACGGGTCAGTCCCTGGAGTTGGGTCTTCCTTGGAAGGCTGGAGGGAGCCAGCAGGCAGGGGGGTTCACGCAGACTGTATACGCTTGCCTGGCATGAGGAGGCTGCTCTGCTGTGATCGGAAACCGCAGTGCTGCCTCCAGCACCTCTTCCCTGTATGCTAACGCCAGGAGCCTTGTTAGCCAGTGCTGGGTCCAGCGGCTCCCGCAAGAAATGCGGCTGAGGATCTTGCTGCATTTTGGGGTTGAATGGTGGCAAGGCCTGGGTGAGCCTGGTGGGCTGGGTGCTACTGGGGGCAGCCAATGCTGCTTTGACGGGACCTCCGCCCAAGTAATAATCAGACTCTTGTTTCTCTGGTGCATGAGATTGGATCGATAGCCGGGGCTTGGCTGCATTTCCCTGGAGCGAGAGCAGAGAGGTCAGTCGGCACTGGGTTATCGGACCAGGAGGCTGCAGTTGGAGTGGAGAGAGAGCTGGGTGATTGGGATGTCCTCACTCTACTGAGCGAACCCACAACTACTGCAGAGAGAGAAGAACAGAGCCCCAAACCCAGATACTGCTTCAGCCTGCAGCCATGGTACCACTGGCTTGTGTAGCAGCACCCACACTGCATTTTCCACCAAATGCATCCGATGAAGTGAGCTGTAGCTCACAAAAGCTTATGCTCAAATAAATTTGTTAATCTCTAAGGTGCCACAAGTACTCCTTTTCTTTTTGCGAATACAGACTAACACGGCTGCTACTCTGAAACCTGTCACTGTGCATTGTGCGTTCCAGAAGGAACCGTCCCTGCCCTGAGGGCCTTGCAGTCTCAAGGTAGCACCCAATGGAGTTCATGGACCAGGCTGAGCTGGGCCAGGCCCCCGAAGGAAGCAGCACTGGTGATTATGTGCCGGCTCCTGCTGGGTCAGAACAGAGCAGTGCTGCTGTCTGCCATGAGGGGTGCTATGCTGCAGAAACAGCTGCCTTTCCACTGAGTGGGCCTGCCCACTTGCCAGACGTATTCCAGGGCGCCTTGTGAAAGATGACTCTAGGGGTCAGATTGCTAAGAGCTCAGACTCACTGTGCTGTGCTTACCTGAATATCTGGCCCTAGGTGTGTTAACTCTGGTGTCCTGGGCAAATCCCAGTCTGGGTCATCACCTACAGCCACTCAGGATTTGCCCCATAGTTTCAGCTGGATTCACTGTTCTTCACTTCCTATCCCAAGTTGTTGAATAGTGTTACTTAAACAGCTGCTGCATCACCCCAGAGGTGGCTGCATTTCAGTGGTGGCTGGATTCCTAGTTCCTGATTGTGAAATGTTGTGTGATCCTTCAGAGTGCAAGGCGCCCAGTAAATGTGTGTTACTGTCATTACTTCCATTGCTTTAGTAAAGGTTTCAGAGGAGCAGCCGTGTTAGTCTGTATCTGCAAAAAGAACAGTAGTCCTTGTGGCACCTTAGAGACTAACAAATGTATTAGAGCATAAGCTTTCGTGGGCTGCAGCCCACTTCCTCGGATGCATAGCGCTGTGACGCTATGATCCCTTCTAGACCCATTTGAAGGGTTTTCTCCAGATAGCAGAGTTGGTTTTATTATTATTGTAGTTTAACCCACACCAGTTGTTGAGTTTCTGTGCCAAGAGACCCGGCTCTTCCCAAGTCACTTCTCACATCCTTCGAGCATCTCCGCCCCAGTCTCGCTTTGCTCTGCTGCTAATAAGTCATGATTTGCTTTGAAAATGTTACCGAACCGTGGCTGGGGCCTGCCAGCTCTGCCATTAGGTGCTCGTCCGTAGAGAAAGGATGGCCGTGAGCCTACAGCTCTGGACTGGAACACCGGAGATCTGGGTTTTGGCTCTGCCATAGATTGCCTGTGTGATTCTGGGCAAATCTCTCTAGGCCTGGTCCCCGTATGTGATGGAAAGGTGGTTATCTTTCCACCCGGCCTGTCTGGCCTGTTTACAGCATAAGCTCCTTAGGGCAGGGACTGTCTCACTGTGTATCTGTGCAGAGCCCAGACCCCTGGGTGCTGCCATAATACGCACCCTAATGCGCATAGGCAGTTGTAGTATCCAGGGAAGCGTGTGGTCTGGGGATGGGCTGAGCCAAGGGTTTGACCTGCTAACCAAATCTCTTGTCTTCCCCTCATGTTAGCTAATACACCTCTCTTCCAAATGACGACACGACAGCAAGCCGCAGCCCCAAGTGTGCACTCCTAGGGGGTTCTGGTCAGAGGCTTGGGGTCTGCATCACTATGCGAAGCGCTTCTCCCTGCCCCCCTGCCCTGTGCTCTGTCGCCTCCTGCTTTATGACCCGTGACTATATTAGCATCGCCCTGCACAGGAAGTGCAAGGTTAATAATAGCCCAAGTGTCTCAGTTAGCCATGTCTCTCCGGGGGCTCTGCCTGCTTGAGGGGCACTACGTTGCTGCTCAGGCTGGGGCCAAGGCCCGGGGCTGCATCCCAGACAAGCACCCAGAGCTGGGAGAGGGCCCTGCAGAGCCAAGCAGGACCAACAGCGGCTGGAAATGGTTCTGGATAAACTGGTGAGATTTCTGGTGTGGAGTAGGAGGGCATTGTAGCAAGCTTGGGTTCATTGTAGATTTGCGGCACTTTTATTTCAAGGGCTTTTTCATTGATTTCCATGCCAAGAATGGAGAAATAGTCCATGTCCCTCCCACACTGACTTTTCCTGGCCAGGGGAACAGGACCCTGGGCCAGACAGATGTGCCCAGCTGTGGGCAGGGCTATGGCTGGGTTATAAACTCTGTAGCTGTGGAAAGCCTGGCTGTGTGACTAGCTTCTCCATCTCTTCCCAGCTGCTTTGTGTCAGAACAGCCTTGGGAGCCTCACCCAGGAAGTGGCCAGGGACCACGTCCCTCATGGTGCCCCATCATCCATTTCCTCCTCTCCTGGTCCCTGTGCAGCCATCACTGCTGGGAGGTGCAGCCCCGAGCAGGCTGCTGGAGCTCCGCTATCTGGTGCTGGTTCTTTAACTCCCTCACACAAGACTGTGATGATGGTGGATTGTTTGCACTGCATTGCACTCTTTCTGCTAGGTGCACAAACACACTGGGCGTGACAGAGCTCTCCTCTCATCCCTTCCACTGACCTGATGTGATCCCCTCCCAGCACAGCAAGGGGGAGCCTGCCCCGCTGGCAGGGACCGGGAGGGGAAGCTGGTGCTGGGACGGGCACAGTGGAGGATTTGAATGGGGCATTGCATGCATGTTGTTGCAGCACTGAGAGCCCTGCTCCCTTTTCTTGCACATCCAGCGGCCGGCTCAGGCCTTTCAGCGCCGGTAAGAGCCAGGCGGGGTGAGAGCATTGGGGAAGGAAGCCGTTTCCCTTGTGTTCCTGAGCTGGGTCTGCATATAAATGGCAGCTTTGCTGCGGGGCATTTCAGAGACAGCTCCTTCTGCTTCAGCACAGACCCCCAGCCAGGCTCCAGCACTGAAAAGGCCACCTGCTAGCGACAGTTCCCTGTGCTGGTGTGGGACAGGGGCAGCAGGAATTGGGGGGATGGGGTGATTGAGCCCATGGTTGTTGCAAGGTCCCTGCTAGGTCCCCTGGAGCTGGCTGGTGCAGCTTGTTCCCTACGGTGTGTGCCCAGTGGTAGGAGTGACTCATGCCCCTAGCCCTGCAATGGGCATCCTGGGCTGGTAGGAGCCAGGGCACATGCTGACTCATGTGCTCTCTTTTCTCTCCCAGGCTGATGCTGCAACCAGCTTTCTGAGGGCTACGAGATCTGGGAACCTGGACAAAGCCTTGGATCACCTGAGGAACGGGGTAGATATTAACACCTGCAATCAGGTAGGTTAAGGTCACTAGGATTCTGGTACCAGCCCCTGAGGTCCTATAATAATGTGCCCTCTTAGCCCATGTATGACCGCCCCAGAGAGGGGGCGTTTGCTGGGTAGCAAGGGGAGCGAACTGGTAGGCAGGGAGCATGGCTGGCGGCTCCCCTGAAAGGTGTGAGGAGCTGAGGCTGCTGGGTGGGGTGCAGAGTGCTTGTCACAGGATAGAGGGCAGATCAGCAGTGGCGGGTGCAGTATGTGGGCCTGGAGGCCCATCCTCAAGGCCCTTTGTGGACCTCCCCTGCCCACAGCACTTGGTCTCCTGGCTCTCAGCAGCAGTAGATGAAGGTGGAGAGGGGTGTTACCAAAATGCCAGGCCCTTAGGGCTCCCTGGAGGTGCTGGGCTGGCAGAGCCACTCACACTGCCAGGCCCAGCTCCTCTGTCCAGGCAGTGAGAGCTGCAGACTCCAGAGGGATTGTCAACAACAGCTGGGCAGCTGCCAAAGAGCAGGGCCCGGGCTGAGCAGGGGGAGGCGCCTGCGGAGGGGGGGAAGGGGTGGGATGGCTCAGGCTGCAGTGGGTGCTCTCAGAGGAGGCTGGGCTAGAGGGGGGTGAGCTCTGACGCACAGACTCTGCAGACAGTGTCAGTGTATGTGCGCTTGCTTCGTGCTGAGCCCCAGAGCCGCCCCATTCATACTCACCACTCCCATTGATCCAGCCACTGCAGCTACGGGAGCAGGTGCTACAGCAGGTTGCACCTGAACGTGCCTTTTCTACACCGCCGGGTGGAGGGGTACATGTACAGCGTTGCTGTGCCCTGGCTCCAGCGAGCCCCTGGGAGCACATCAAAGGCCGCGCTCTGCTCCCAGTGACACTGGGGGAACTCCATTGACTGCAGGGGGTAATTCTTGTCACCGAGAGCCCACCCCAGCCCCAGCTCTCTGTAACAGAGTTTGCTCCTAAGGGGGAGCAGGTGCCTGCTGTCTCTCCCAGCTTGGAGAGAACTCCTCTGCTCCCAGCATCCAGCTCTGGGCTGGGCCCCTGCAGCACCTTTGCTGACCAGCATCCAGCAAGTGCAGGGGCGGTATGTGGCCACTGGAAGGTTAGAGGAAGCATCGCTGTGGGCAAAGGAAGGCGAAAGTTATAATGTCTCTGTCTCAGCTGGATGAGCCATTGTTCTCTTCGGTTTGTCAGACGCATACGTGGCTCATGCAAATGTACACGCTCCTCGCAGTTGTGTGTTTGTGTGTGGTGCTAGGGAGGTGTGTGTGGTGCTAGGGAGGTGTGTGTGCGCTGTGTGTATGGTGCTCTGTGTGGGTGTGGGTGTGGCGCTGTGGGGGTGTGTGCGGCGCTGTGGGTGTGTATGGCACTGTGTGTGTGGCGGTGGGTGTGTATGTGTGTGAGCTGTGTGGGTGGTGCTGTGTGTGTGTGTGTGTGTGTGTGTGTGTGTGTGTGGCGCTGTGGGTGTGTATGGCGCTGTGTGTGTGTGGCGGTGGATGTGTATGTGTGGGTGCTGTGTGCATGGTGCTGTGTGTGTGTGCGTGTGGTGCTGTGGGTGTGTACGCAGCGCTGTGTGTTTGTACGGCACTGTGTGTGTGTGTGTGTGTAGCGCTGGGTGTGCGGTGCTGTGTGTGTTTGCGTGGGGGGTTGGGCTGTCTGGGTTCAGCAGTCCACAGTGCCCTCACATGGGGCTTTGTTATCCTGCCATGCAGTGACCTGGCAGCAGCTTCTTCAGCTGGGCCGAGGTCTGGGGCTCCAGCTGCTCCCATATGCCTGCCACAGGCCCCACCTGTGCCTGAGACCTGTCCCCGTGGCTGCTGTTTGAAGGCAGCTGCCAGGTGGTCCTGCTCAGCGCTTGTCTGATCCAGTGTCCTGCTCGGGAGGCTGCTGAAGTGTGTCTGGTAGCCAGAGTCCAGGGCAGTGCTGTCTTGACAGCAGCCAATGTTCACAGGAGCCCAAACCAATGCAGGGGATATAAGGAACCGGGGCGGGAGTGGGAGGGCGATTCTCACTGGGAAAGTGCTAAAAGGCTGGGGGCAGGGGCAGAAGGAGGTGAGAGCAATGTGCTCTCAAGCCAACAGTATCTGGAGGGAGCCCCACTCATGTCCCAGTCCCAGGGGAGTTTCCTAAGCCAGCAAAGAGAAAGCCAGAAACCAGGCTCCTTGGTGGTAATAGCTGTATCCTGGCTGATGGAGGGGCCAGGCTGGAGCCGTGATCTCTGCATGCTCAGGAGGTACCCCAGGGGGCTGTTGCTCTGACACGTTGGAGCTCAGGACTGGTGGCATGTTGTTAGCCGGGGAGGGTTTCCCCAGTTGCGGTGGCTGTAGGAGGGTGAGTGTGGAGGGCTGGGGTCTGTGCAGTCACTGCTCCAGACCGTGCAGCGGTGAGTCCATCAAAGGCATCCTCCTTGCGCTGCGCTGGTCTCGCAGCAGCAAGGGAGTATCAAATTAGCAGCCCCCAGCTCAACACTTGGACCCGTCTCCAGGACGCATTGTCATTGCAATTTACGCTGTGTGAGCCAGTCACATCTGGGCCCATCATCACATACAAAGGCTTCTAGAGCCGATGCTCTGTTCTGCTCAGGTTCTCATGCCCATCACCATGGTGTATGAGAGCCTCTAGCCATCTGGCTCAAGTTCACATGCGGCCTGTGACTGCGCTGGGCTTGCAGGGGTGGAAGTCAGAAGTGAATTGGCCCAGAATTGACCTGTAGAAAGTCTCTACCTTTGCTGATCCTCTAAACTCTTTGAATGAGAGCTGCTCCCTTGGGCTCTCCCCTTTCCTGGGCTCCTTTCTCTGGGACAGAGACTTGGACCCCTGCCCAGGTCCTGGCAGGTGTGCAAAGCAGGAACTGATTGTATATTTTGCTACCGTGTAAGTCTCCATGGGGATGCTGCTATTGAGTCTCTGGCATGTGAAGGATTTGTAGATCTGAACAGTTCACCCTCACCTTAGTGCCAGGCCCCTGGGCTTTGTGCCAGGCTCCATGCTAAGTAGATCACAGACTTACACCGAATCCAGGCAGGATCTTCCGAGCGGCTGTGCTTTCGTTTCTGAATCCAGCACGCTCATTAAACCCAACTGCTGCTCTCTCCTGTGGACTCTCTGGCAGAGCAGATATTGATATTGAGCTGCAGCATGAGGCCGGTTACTTGGCACGCTCGCCCTGATCCTGGGCACATTCACTCACTCCTCAGTGAGGGTATTTAACAGGCCCGTTGCTCTCTCAGATCACTGGGAATGTGTGTGGGGGTTTTTTTTAAAGGGGGCGAGGGAAGTTTAATTCTGAGTCACGTTCTTTTCCTATGAGTTCTGGAGCTCCCCCCAGTGCAGCACGGCGTTGCTGGATGCAAAGGGAAGCTGGGATCTATTAGTTCTGCCTGCTTTGTGCTCAGCTTTGGGTGTCCCCAAGGTGGGGGGGTAGCAGGCAAGATTGAGCTGAGGGGGCTGTGGCTACTTCCAAGGTGTGAGAAGTCATGAATAGAGGGTGACTTGAACCATGCTGCTACTTCACCTTTGAGAATAACTGAAAGCTCCTGAGGAGACCTGGGAATGTGCCCAGCCCCATCGCTTTATTCCCAGAGAGAAGGAATGCTGGGGTCTGGAGGAGGCTGTGCGGGCAGAGAGCAGAGCTCACGCGGCTGGTTCTGGACGGCCCTTTCCTAGCACGGTGGGGAATGCAAGTTCCCGTCAGCCAGAGTTTCCATTCGGTGATGTGCAGGGAGCCCTGCCAAGCCTGCTGCTGGTGAGATGCTGTAGTGCCTGGACTGGGAGGACCTGGGAGCGTGTGACTGCGGCAGTCAGGAGCCTCCGTCAGTGATGTCTTCAAACTGGTTCCCGTTTGCTTTGTGCCATCTTGCTGTGGTTAGATGGCACCTTTGGGTTTCCCTCCTGGGGAATATCAGACCTGTGGGAAAGGTCCAACCTCACATGTCCTGTATATAATAAAGGGGATATATGTGGTCAGACCTATCCCACAGGCCCTGTATTCTTACACAAATGCAGAGACCTTAACATGCCATCTGATCTTCATCCCCATCCTTCTGATTCCATCATCATCGTCAGCACCAGTACCAGCATCTTCACTGTGCATCTCCTTCCTCCACGTGTCTGTCCGATTCCTGAGCACTTCACTGCCCTCACTTTTGGTTCAAGACCTGAGAACAGGCAAAGCCCGTTGCTGCCAGCTCCTTGGTCAATAGGAGCTAGCATTACCTGCTGCCCTCCTGCCATCTGGGCTGTCCAGGTGTGCAGCCAGGTCAATCTCCTAATCTATAACCTCGCCCAGGCCCTGTACCTCGCTCCCTGCGGAGAGCAAAGACCCATCTCTCATGTTTTCGGAATGGTTGAGTGTATTGTGCATGCAGCCACTGGCCAGAGTATTTCTGGGCAGCGTTCTCAGCAGTTAGGTGTGGGAACATGACGCCTTTCCGATTAGGGCACTGCATAGACTCCGGTCCTGCAGATTGGTTTGGGTCAAATGCTTGAACAGACTGCGTTGTTCTCGAGGCTTGAATACAGCCCTTGTAAACACTCAACTCATCACTCTGGGGCCAGAGAATAATGATTTTTCACAGGTTTCCCAGCATCTGAGAGGATATAAACTGGCCATCGGAAAGTTTAGACTTGAAATTAGATGGTTTCTAACCATCAGAAGAGTGAAGTTCTGGAATAGCCTTCCAAGGGAAGCAGTGGGGGCAAAAGACCTATCTGGCTTCAAGATTAAGCTTGATAAGTTTATGGAGGAGATGGTATGATGGGATAACATGATTTTGGCAATTAATTGATCTTTAAATATTCATGGTAAATAGGCCCAATGGCCTGTGATGGGATGTTAGATGGGGTGGGATCTGAGTTACTACAGAGAATTCTTTCCTGGGTATCTGACTGGTGAATCTTGCCCATATGCTCAGGGTTTAGCTGATTGCCATATTTGGAGTCGGGAAAGAATTTTCCTCCAGGGCAGATTGGAAGAGGCCCTGGGGGTGTTTTGCCTTCCTCTGTAGCATGGGGCATGGGTCACTTGCTGGAGGATTCTCTGCACCGTGAAGTCTTTAAACCACGATTTGAGGACTTCAATAGCTCAGACATAGGTGAGAGGTTTATCGTAGGAGTGGGTGGGTGAGATTCTGTGGCCTGCGTTGTGCAGGAGGTCGGACTAGATGATCATAATGGTCCCTTCTGACCTTGATATCTATGAATCTATGAATCTATATTTACTGACCCTGAACGTGACAAGATGTGTGTGTTACAGAGAGAGAATCTGAGTGTTTATCGCCGTGTGTGTGTGTCACAGACAGAGTGCCTGTGTGTCTATGTTCACGTGCCTGGTATGCAAATGTTCCAGAATGTGTGTCTATAGCCATGTAACCACTGTGCGTGTGTGTTAGTTACAGAGTGAGTGTGTCTATGGCCGTGTGTGTTTTACAGAACCTGCTTTCACTGCACAATATCCATCTCTCCACTTCAGCATGTTTTCTAGGAGCTTTGCATCCTCCCAGGCTAGGTGCATTTCCGCTTGGCATGATGCCTCTCCCCTCTTGGGATCTGAAAGTCTTTTGAGTCAATTTTCAGCAGATGTGTGTTGATTTGTAGATTTTACTCTGGTACGATTGGGGCTGTCTCCAGAGCTGAACAGAAGAATATTTTACAAGGAATAAATTCATCTCTTGGCTCTGGTACTTTGCAAGGGGCTTTTCTAGCAGGAGATAGAAGGAAAGAATTGAGTCGAAAGAATAGTAAATATGGCAGGCGACCAGCTTGGCTTAATGGTGAAATCCTAGCGGATCTTAAACATAAAAAAGAAGCTTACAAGAAGTGGAAGGTTGGACATATGACCAGGGAAGAGTATAAAAATATTGCCCGGGCATGTAGGAAAGATATCAGGAGGGCCAAATCGCACCTGGAGCTGCAGCTAGCAAGAGATGTCAAGAGTAACAAGAAGGGTTTCTTCAGGTATGTTGGCAACAAGAAGAAAGCCAAGGAAAGTGTGGGCCCCTTACTGAATGAGGGAGGCAAGCTAGTGACAGAGGATGTGGAAAAAGCTAATGTACTCAATGCTTTTTTTGCCTCTGTTTTCACTAACAAGGTCAGCTCCCAGACTGCTGTGCTGGGCAACACAAAATGGGGAAGAGATGGCCAGCCCTCTGTAGAGATAGAGGTGGTTAGGGACTATTTAGAAAAGCTGGACGTGCACAAGTCCATGGGGCCGGACGAATTGCATCCGAGAGTGCTGAAGGAATTGGCGGCTGTGATTGCAGAGCCCTTGGCCATTATCTTTGAAAACTCGTGGCGAACGGGGGAAGTCCCGGATGACTGGAAAAAGGCTAATGTAGTGCCCATCTTTAAAAAAGGGAAGAAGGAGGATCCTGGGAACTACAGGCCGGTCAGCCTCACCTCAGTCCCTGGAAAAATCATGGAGCAGGTCCTCAAAGAATCAATCCTGAAGCACTTAGAGGAGAGGAAAGTGATCAGGAACAGTCAGCATGGATTCACCAAGGGAAGGTCATGCCTGACTAATCTAATCGCCTTTTATGATGAGATTACTGGTTCTGTGGATGAAGGGAAAGCAGTGGATGTATTGTTTCTTGACTTTAGCAAAGCTTTTGACACGGTCTCCCACAGCATTCTTGTCAGCAAGTTAAGGAAGTATGGGCTGGATGAATGCACTATAAGGTGGGTAGAAAGCTGGCTAGATTGTCGGGCTCAACGGGTAGTGATCAATGGCTCCATGTCTAGTTGGCAGCCGGTGTCAAGTGGAGTGCCCCAGGGGTCGGTCCTGGGGCCCGTTTTGTTCAATATCTTCATAAATGATCTGGAGGATGGTGTGGATTGCACTCTCAGCAAATTTGCGGATGATACTAAACTGGGAGGAGTGGTAGATACGCTGGAGGGGAGGGATAGGATACAGAAGGACCTAGACAAATTGGAGGATTGGGCCAAAAGAAATCTAATGAGGTTCAATAAGGATAAGTGCAGGGTCCTGCACTTAGGATGGAAGAATCCAATGCACCGCTACAGACTAGGGACCGAATGGCTCGGCAGCAGTTCTGCGGAAAAGGACCTAGGGGTGACAGTGGACGAGAAGCTGGATATGAGTCAGCAGTGTGCCCTTGTTGCCAAGAAGGCCAATGGCATTTTGGGATGTATAAGTAGGGGCATAGCGAGCAGATCGAGGGACGTGATCGTTCCCCTCTATTCGACACGGGTGAGGCCTCATCTGGAGTACTGTGTCCAGTTTTGGGCCCCACACTACAGGAAGGATGTGGATAAATTGGAAAGAGTACAACGAAGGGCAACGAAAATGATTAGGGGTCTAGAGCACATGACTTATGAGGAGAGGCTGAGGGAGCTGGGATTGTTTAGTCTGCAGAAGAGAAGAATGAGGGGGGATTTGATAGCTGCTTTCAACTACCTGAAAGGGGGTTTCAAAGAGGATGGCTCTAGACTGTTCTCAATGGTAGCAGATGACAGAACGAGGAGTAATGGTCTCAAGTTGCAATGGGGGAGGTTTAGATTGGATATTAGGAAAAACTTTTTCACTAAGAGGGTGGTGAAACACTGGAATGCGTTACCTAGGGAGGTGGTAGAATCTCCTTCCTTAGAGGTTTTTAAGGTCAGGCTTGACAAAGCCCTGGCTGGGATGATTTAACTGGGACTTGGTCCTGCTTTGAGCAGGGGGTTGGACTAGATGACCTTCTGGGGTCCCTTCCAACCCTGATATTCTATGATTCTATGAAAGACTCTGTAGTAAAATTACTCAACCATGATGGGTTTTTTAAGTTGAATGTTAGTGTTGAGTGCTTCCCGGAAGCTGGTTGGAGCTGGAACTCCAGGGATGCTGCTGGGAGCCCTTCCTTGTGTCTCCGCGCAAGCCGGATTTCAGTGTAGACAAATCAATGTCCTAAAGTGACCTTTTACTGCTTTAGAGAAGCACTGGCAGACAGCCAGCACGTGTGATGCACCAGGCAAGAGTGTGTCCCCACAGGGGATGCTCACAGCTCAGATGGGCTCCACACACCCAGCTGCAGGAACAAGGAAGCACCCACGTGTGGGAGGCATTCTCTGGGGGCAGAAGTCCTGGTTGAAACGGCCTATGAGGGTTTAAGTCCCTCCCCACCTGCCACCCCAGCCCTGTTGGTCACCCCTGGGATACTGAACTGGGCACCAGAAATAAGAGCAGAAGCTGCCTCCGTGGCCTCTCGGGTGCTGGCTGTGCTGACAGCTGGATGTGGTGAAATGCTAGCTGCATACCGAGGCTGTGTGTAGGAGAGATGCCAAACCGAGCACTAGTAGAAATGTCCCTGGTGCGTTTGTTTTATTGATGACACAGTTTCCTGGAGTGTGTGCAGCTTATCAGCCACACAGTCTCTTCCTGACCCTGCACTCCTCACTACCAGTGAAGACAATGGAAGCTGTAACTGAGTGAGAGCAGCATGCCTGGGCCCTCCCTGTGCAGCTTGCAAAGCAAGGAAGAAACCAACAGCTTGTTTGGGTTTTGGCCTCCCCTTGCAGAGTTTGCAGCCCCAGTAGTGCAGCGCTGCAGGAGGGTGGGGTGCATGGGAACCACAAGGCAAGGTTGGCTAGGAATGGGCTCAGCTGAATGAAGGGCAGAACAAACAGTGTCAAAGGGGAAGGTGAATGAGCTGCACATCGTGTCGGGCACTGCAGGGTAACAGAGATATGTAAAAGTCATTTGCCATTGGACACAGGCCTCTGCAACTGGTTCTTCTGCTGATGGAAAATAATGAGCTAATATTTGCACCTAATGTTTTGTACAGTAACTTCAGTGAAAAATATTCCCCTGGGGCATTCCCTCTAATACCTGGCGGGTTTTGTGTGCCTGTGTCTGGAGCCAAGGTTAAAGGCATCTGCTGTTTCTGATACGATCAGTGGCCCAGACAGAGCGCCAAGGTACATTTTAAGTTTTTATTTAAACGTTGGTGAATGTTAGGGCTTCTGCAGACTTGTCCTGCCTGGCTGGTCCGATGCAGCTCAGTCCTGATCAGCAACCCCCTGCTAGCCGAGCTGTGGGTGCGTGCTGCCCACCTTCGCTCTGCCAACGCACTGTAACCCTGACCTGCAGCACCTAATGCTGGGTCCTCTTCAGCAGGGCCAGGAAGTCATTCCCCACTGTGTGCTGTGGGGACTGAGCTGAGCCCGTTGTATTAATGTCATTGTGCCAGGGTGGGAATTTGCCAGGACCTCCGAAGTGAGCAGATAAGCCGTGGGCAGGGAGAGCTGCATTGTGGAAGAGTCGTTATCTTTCTCACAGAGCTGCTGATGGCTCACGGCGTTCGTTGAGCCCCCTCACAGAGCCCACGGCTCCCAAGTAAGCTCCAGCACCACGCACTAAGTCAGCCTTTGTCACGGAGTCCCCGGGCGATGCTCTGGCACTGCTCCCTATGAAGCCAGTCAGGACTCTTTTCAGAGTAGCAGCCATGTTAGTCTGTATTCGCAAAAAGAAAAGGAGGACTTGTGGCACCTTAGAGACTAACAAATTTATCTGAGCATAAGCTTTTGTGAGCTACAGCTCACTTCATCGGATGCATGCAGTCAGGACTCTGGTGAACTCTCCTCTCTGTGAGCAGACTGTCTTCAGGGCAAGAAGCTCACATGGCTTCCACCTTCCTGGGTCTGACCTTGGAACATTCAGCATCCTTTGCTCCTCTGTGCGCTTCCCACAGCGAGTCCGCCCAGGTGGGGTCCTGGGGAAGCCAGAGGGTCCTGCACCCCAACTTCGCAGTCAGACGTGACTCTTAGCCAGCCAATAAAACAGAAGGTTTATTAGATGACAGGAACACGATCTAAAACAGAGCTTGTAGGTGCAGAGAACAGGACCCCTCAGCTGGGTCCATTTTGGGGGGTAGTGAGCCAGACAACCACGTCTGCACTTTACTTCATGTCCCCAGCCAGCCCCAAACTGAAACTCTCTACAGCCCCCCCTCCTCTGGGCTTTGTCCCTTTCCCAGGCCAGAAAGTCACCGGATTCCTTTGTTCTCCAACCCTTTAGCTCTCACCTTGCAGGGGGGAAGGGCCCAGGCCATCAGTTGCCAGGAGACAGAGTGTCAGCCCTTTATGTACCCTGGCCCTTTGCTCTGCAACAATTACACCCCCTTATCCCATCACCTAGAGACTTAAGAAATGCATAGGGGAAACTGAGGCACTCCTACGGTATTCAGAGGAAACATTAAGAACAGTCCCGCTTCGCCACAGCCTTCATAGAATCATAGAATCATAGAATATCAGGGTTGGAAGGGACCCCAGAAGGTCATCTAGTCCAACCCCCTGCTCAAAGCAGGACCAAGTCCCAGTTAAATCATCCCAGCCAGGGCTTTGTCAAGCCTGACCTTAAAAACCTCTAAGGAAGGAGATTCTACCACCTCCCTAGGTAACGCATTCCAGTGTTTCACCACCCTCTTAGTGAAAAAGTTTTTCCTAATATCCAATCTAAACCTCCCCCATTGCAACTTGAGACCATTACTCCTCGTTCTGTCATCTGCTACCATTGAGAACAGTCTAGAGCCATCCTCTTTGAAACCCCCTTTCAGGTAGTTGAAAGCAGCTATCAAATCCCCCCTCATTCTTCTCTTCTGCAGACTAAACAATCCCAGCTCCCTCAGCCTCTCCTCATAAGTCATGTGCTCTAGACCCCTAATCATTTTCGTTGCCCTTCGTTGTACTCTTTCCAATTTATCCACATCCTTCCTGTAGTGTGGGGCCCAAAACTGGACACAGTACTCCAGATGAGGCCTCACCAGTGTCGAATAGAGGGGAACGATCACGTCCCTCGATCTGCTCGCTATGCCCCTACTTATACAACCCAAAATGCCATTGGCCTTCTTGGCAACAAGGGCACACTGCTGACTCATATCCAGCTTCTCGTCCACTGTCACCCCTAGGTCCTTTTCCGCAGAACTGCTGCCGAGCCATTCGGTCCCTAGTCTGTAGCGGTGCATTGGATTCTTCCATCCTAAGTGCAGGACCCTGCATTTATCCTTATTGAACCTCATTAGATTTCTTTTGGCCCAATCCTCCAATTTGTCTAGGTCCTTCTGTATCCTATCCCTCCCCTCCAGCGTATCTACCACTCCTCCCAGTTTAGTATCATCCGCAAATTTGCTGAGAGTGCAATCCACACCATCCTCCAGATCATTTATGAAGATATTGAACAAAACGGGCCCCAGGACCGACCCCTGGGGCACTCCACTTGACACCGGCTGCCAACTAGACATGGAGCCATTGATCACTACCCGTTGAGCCCGACAATCTAGCCAGCTTTCTACCCACCTTATAGTGCATTCATCCAGCCCATACTTCCTTAACTTGCTGACAAGAATGCTGTGGGAGACCGTGTCAAAAGCTTTGCTAAAGTCAAGAAACAATACATCCACTGCTTTCCCTTCATCCACAGAACCAGTAATCTCATCATAAAAGGCGATTAGATTAGTCAGGCATGACCTTCCCTTGGTGAATCCATGCTGACTGTTCCTGATCACTTTCCTCTCCTCTAAGTGCTTCAGGATTGATTCTTTGAGGACCTGCTCCATGATTTTTCCAGGGACTGAGGTGAGGCTGACCGGCCTGTAGTTCCCAGGATCCTCCTTCTTCCCTTTTTTAAAGATGGGCACTACATTAGCCTTTTTCCAGTCATCCGGGACTTCCCCCGTTCGCCACGAGTTTTCAAAGATAATGGCCAAGGGCTCTGCAATCACAGCCGCCAATTCCTTCAGCACTCTCGGATGCAATTCGTCCGGCCCCATGGACTTGTGCACGTCCAGCTTTTCTAAATAGTCCCTAACCACCTCTATCTCTACAGAGGGCTGGCCATCTCTTCCCCATTTTGTGTTGCCCAGCACAGCAGTCTGGGAGCTGACCTTGTTAGTGAAAACAGAGGCAAAAAAAGCATTGAGTACATTAGCTTTTTCCACATCCTCTGTCACTAGCTTGCCTCCCTCATTCAGTAAGGGGCCCACACTTTCCTTGGCTTTCTTCTTGTTGCCAACATACCTGAAGAAACCCTTCTTGTTACTCTTGACATCTCTTGCTAGCTGCAGCTCCAGGTGCGATTTGGCCCTCCTGATATCTTTCCTACATGCCCGAGCAATATTTTTATACTCTTCCCTGGTCATATGTCCAACCTTCCACTTCTTGTAAGCTTCTTTTTTATGTTTAAGATCCGCTAGGATTTCACCATTAAGCCAAGCTGGTCGCCTGCCATATTTACTATTCTTTCGACTCATCGGGATGGTTTGTCCCTGTAACCTCAACAGGGATTCCTTGAAATACAGCCAGCTCTCCTGGACTCCAAAAACTTTCCAAAAACTTCCTGGATTGTCTATGCACCGCTGTATTGCTCTCCCAGCAGATATCAGGAAAATTAAAGTCACCCATGAGAATCAGGGCATGCGATCTAGTAGCTTCCGTGAGTTGCCGGAAGAAAGCCTCATCCACCTCATCCCCCTGGTCCGGTGGTCTATAGCAGACTCCCACCATGACATCACTCTTGTTGCACACACTTCTAAACTTAATCCAGAGACACTCAGGTTTTTCCACAGTTTCGTACCGGAGCTCTGAGCAGTCATACTGCTCCCTTACATACAGTGCTACTCCCCCACCTTTTCTGCCCTGCCTGTCCTTCCTGAACAGTTTATAACCATCCATGACTGTACTCCAGTCATGTGAGTTATCCCACCAAGTCATCCTCCACTGCAAGGTGCAGGGAGAAGACTCCATCAGCAGCTGCAGTGTGGCACCTCGGCATTGGGCTCTGACAGCAGGGCAAACACTCCCACTGCTTCCCCAGCAGGTGCCTGCTGCGGCACCAGCCCTTGGCCTGCCTTGTAAAGACATCCTCTGGGAAGGGGATCTGGGCAGGACTCCCCAGGATAGGAAGGGCTGCTCCCAGCTGAGGCTTTGGAGCCCACAGCTCTGGGTCCAGGGTACTGGGAGCGGGCCGGGGTTTGTACTGTGCCTAGCCCGAGGGTTCCTGGTCTCTGAGCGGGGTCTCTGGGTGCTGCTGCAGTGCTGATACTAAGAGCGAATGTCTGGAGGAGTAGAGCATTGTGCTGGTAAAGGGAAAACAGTTGGGGCATTTGTGTTCACCCTGCAGCAGCTAATGGCATCCCAGACACCAGGGGCCAGGGGAACCTGACGGGCAGCAGGGTGTGTGTGAGCAGAACAGGCCGTCCTGTGCTGTGCTACTCAGAGCAGCACCACAAGGTGTTCGTCCCAACTGGGGCGGTGGGTGTCTCTGGGAGTCCCAGTGTTGGCTTGGCTGGTGGGGTTTTGTGCTAAACCTAGCAGCCTGCTGTGCAGAGTGTTGGCACTGGGGCATTGCTGGAAGAACGATGCTGGGGGTGGTGATGCTGCTGCCAGATGCTGGTGGGTTTGTCTGGCACAGGAGCTTTGTGGGTGGGCAGATGGCAGGCACCAAAACACCAGGTGCCAGCGGATTCTCCCCACCCCACTGGATGCTGATGTGAGCTGATCTCCTGAGGCAGCAGCTCCTCACAGGGGTTTATCGCTCTGGGATTATGATGTCCCTGCTTAGAGAGGAGCATTTCGTGGGAGAGTGAACTGGCTGGGCACCAGGAACTGCTGAATCGTAGTCTCCAGCTCTGAGGTCTCGAGCAAGTTACACCTGCCTCTGTTTCCCCATCTGTATCACAGGGCAGTGAGATTGGTCTTCATTGGGTTTGGGGTAGCTGATATCTAAAGGCTCAATGCTGTTAGCAGCTGGTTGCCCAGGGCTTCGCTCTTCTCCGTGCAGCCTCGTGGACTTTGTGTTTGCAGCCCAGGCTCCATGGTCTCCATGGCAGTGGGGCTCCCTTGTGCTGCCCACAGCTTCCACAAGTGTGTTCCCCAACCTGGCTAACCAGCCCGCCACTCTGCTCTTTCCAGAATGGGCTGAACGCCCTGCATCTGGCCTCCAAGGAAGGCCACGTGAAGATGGTGGCTGAGCTGCTGCACAAGGAAATCGTTTTAGAAACAACAACCAAGGTAAGGGCTGGCACGGGCAGGAGATGGGGGCTCAGCACATCCTTTGCCCACATTGTACCCGGGAGAGGCTGGGCTTGTAGCAATGGCACTGGACTGACACGCAGGAGACTTGGGTTCTGTTTCTGTCTCTGCCACAGCCTCTCTCTGCAGCCTTGGGCAGGTTTCTTCCCCTCTCTGCTCTATAAACTGGGGTGGGTGATACTGACTTGCCTCCCGGGGCGCAGGGGCCTTCTCCATGTCGTGTGTAAAGCACAATGGGACTCCCAGTTGGATGACAGGGCTAGAGGAATCATAAAATCAAAGAAGATTAGGGTTAGAAGAGACCTCAGGAGGTCATCTAGTCCAATCCCCTGCTCAAAGCAGGACCATGGAGACATCCTTGGGTGAGTAGGTGCAAAGGTGGAAATGTGAGAAATCCAGGCCTGGGTTCAGAGCCTGCCAGGGGAGCACAGGGGGAGAACCTGCTCCATAGAATCATAGAATCATAGAATATCAGGGTTGGAAGGGACCCCAGAAGGTCATCTAGTCCAAACCTCCAGGAGCAGTGAGGGGCTTTCTGACGCTGGGAAAGAGGAGACCACGTAACTGCGCATCCAGGAGAAGGGCAGCAGCAGGTACCTCACCTGTGAGAGCTTCCTCCTGTCCGTATCTCCTATCCCAGGTCCAGCAGAACCCCACAGTCCCTTCCTCCCAGCCCTGGGCTGAGCTACTCAGACCCACCCTGGTCCCTGCTGCCCCGAGGCAGCTCCCTGCAGTCCTAGTTCCGCAGCTCTCTGAATAATGAGTCATTGTCACCTTGCCTCACCCGAAAGTCACCGCGGAGGAGAGCAGTGCTCACTTGTGACAGGCGGGACAAAGGCTTTAGCTAACAGGCTGATAAATGAACAACCTCAAGTACAGTTTGTGCCTGCATCTCCCTGCCGGCGTGTTCCCAGCACTTCTGGGTTAGGAGGGCGCTGACATCCATGGCGTGAGACCCGCAAAGGGGATGCAGCACAGCTTGGCAATGGATCGGCTAAGCTACTGCTCCTGCTCCCCCTGCTCGGGCTCTGGCCGTTGAGGCCCATTGAGCCTGACTCAGGGTTTTCAGGCTGCGCTGCCATTGATTTAATGTGGAATACAAAATCCCCCTCCTCCTTGTGCTGAAAAAAAGGATGTGGGCCAAGCATCCTGTGCGTACTGTACGGAGCTGCAGGGCCATCCACGGGACACAGTGGGTTCAGGAGCATCCGCTCCCGAGGGGGCCAGGCCCTGCTCTCCCCTCCCCACCCCAGCGCTGCGGGGCTGGGCCCTGCCTGCTCCAGTACTCGCTCCTAGGCACAGCAGGCTCTGTCTGCTGACTTGGGCCCTCTTGCCTTTGGGTGGGCTGGCTCCAGTCACTTGTTCTCTCATTTATTGTCTCCCTTTCTCTGCTCCTTGCCCTCCCTGCGCTGCCTTCATCCCTCCCTGCATTGTCTGACCCCCGTCACACCTTTGCCTCTTGGCTCTTGTGTCCCACTCCCCTGCTGCGGCCTTGCTCCCACACGAGCCCTGTTTCCCCTGGCTGGCAAGGTGCCAGCTGGCCTGATCCAGCGGGGCCCCTCTCGCTGGCCCAGGGACTCAGGCAACCTGTGGCTCTGCAGAGCTGCTCACAGAGCAGATGCAGTCAGGGCAGCAGGAGCAGCTGGGGGCATAGGGAGAGCAGCCTGCTGGGTGAGTTAGCAGGGGGGCAACCCTGGTCTCAGGCAAACCCAGATCAGCAAGGGGCACCTGAGATGGGTGTTCAGCAGCCCCCTGTCCCACACTGATCTTCCCGAGGAAGCAGGGTCTCCACAGCCGCCTGCACACAGTGAATCCCTCCCAGTCGCCCCCTACACGCCTCTCCAGCATGGAAACAGCCACCAGCCCACATGGCCCCAGCATGGCCTCCCGGCTCCCAGGACCAGGGACACAGAGACATACACACTTCGTCCCCCTCCCTGGCACAGAGCCATGCCCATGGCTAGTGCACACAGCCCTCCTGTGTGCACGCTGGGTTTGCCTACCCTGGAGTGCTTGTTTGCCAGTTAACTCTCTGTGCCCTTTCCTGGGACATGTGTGGAAATGCCATGGCTTGTCTGCACGTGGGGTTTACACATGTTGGTTAGGTGTCAGCTAACGCATGTTGAATTACACGTTCCCCTGAGTGCAGACTTGGCCTGCGTGGACAGGTGTGCACTCCCCAGTAGCTCACAGCCTAAAACACCAGGTCCAAGCACACCTGCCTGGCTTCCCCATGCACAGCTGTGCTCACACCCTGACCCGTATGCTGCAGGCTGCTCTGTGGCGTGCCCTGACTCGCCCTGTCCTGCTGTGTTTCAGAAGGGGAACACGGCCCTGCACATCGCGGCCCTGGCAGGACAGGAGGACGTGGTCCGGGAACTGGTGAACTATGGGGCAAACGTCAACGCACAGTCGCAGGTAAAACATGCTCTCTGGAACCGGGTCTGGGTGTTAAACAGCCCACAGGCAGGTGCGCTGGCTCCTGGCGTGGCTCCTAGCTGGGGTGCCCTGACAGTGCTGAGCAGCCATGCCCCAGATCCCGCCAGCTTCCCAGCCCCACAGTGCTGATGGCCACTCCTTGGCTGGCTTTTCTCTTCCCATTGTCCTTTGAATCATTGGCAAGCCTTGTGCCTGGGCAGACACGGCGCCTCTGTCCGGCTGGGGAGGGTTAGAAATGTCATGACAGGGGGACACAAACATGCTACCAGTGGTGGACTGCAGCTGCTGCTCTCCTGGAGGGTCAGTAAGAGCTGGACAGATAGAGAGAGAGAGAGGGTAGAAAGGAGGAAAGTGAAACATCCAGGGTCAGGTTTCCAAGGGCTCAGCACCCAACTCTGTGGCCATAGGTACTCAGCTTCCAGCATACACCTGGCATGCTCAGCGCAGCTTGAACTCGGCCCCTAATGACTGGGGATGGGGATGGGGATGGGGAAAGCATGTTACCACATTTCATGTACAAAACCACCCAGGAACTGGGTATGTGACAGGGAGATGGCATCGATTTGATCGCCTCCCTGTCACTGGTCACCTGTCTGGCGAGGCGCTGAGCCCTGCAGGGCAATAGCATAACTTGGATGTGTCTGTGCAGTGCCTGGCACAACAAGGCCCCGTCTGGAGCCGCTGGGTGCTACTGGGGTGTGGATATTTACTAGCATTAGCGAATAGAGACGCTTTCCCATCTTGTACAGACCAAGCTCTTGACCGTTTGTTCTCCTCAGAGATCCTATGGCACTTTCTGAAGAGCAAGAGAGTTACCACTGCCAGGTTTCCAGGGCCAGTCCCAGCATCCATTCTGCCCCCCAAATGCCACTGGGGTTTCACTTCTCCTCCCACCCCTGCTGTGTTTCACCATGTGGGGTGGGGGTGGCTGCAGGCTTGCAGGGAGCTCTGAGTCCTACAGGGTGAGGAGCAGTCCGTGATGGTGTGACGGCGTCCCCGGGCGATGCTCTGGAACTGCTCCCTACAAAGCCAGGCAGGACTCTGGGGAAGTCTCCTCTCTGGGATCAGACTCTCTGCAGGACCCACAGCTCACCCGGCTTCCCCCTTCCTGGGTCTGACCTCAGAGCATTCGGCATCCTCTGCCCCTCCGTGCGCTTCCCACAGCGAGTCCGCCCAGGCGAGCTCCTGGGGAAGTCAGAGGGTCCTGCCCCCCAACTCCGCAGTCAGACGTGACTCTCAGTCAGCCAGTAATACAGAAGGTTTATTAGATGACAGGAACATGGTCTAACACAGAGCTTGTAGGTGCAGAGAACAGGACCCCTCAGCTGGGTCCATTTTGGGGGGCAGTGAGCCAGACAACCACGTCTGCACTTTACTTCATGTCCCCAGCCAGCCCCAAACTGAAACTCTCTCCAGCCCCCACTCCTCTGGGCTTTGTCCCTTTCCCGGGCCAGAAGGTCACCGGATTCCTTTGTTCTCCAACCCTTTAGCTCTCACCTTGCAGGGGGGAAGGGCCCAGGACATCAGTTGCCAGGAAACAGGGTGTTGGCCATTCTCTGTGTCCAGACCCCTGCACACACCTGCCCTCTAGGGCTCTGCAATGATCACACACCCTTATCCCACCACCTAGATACTTAAGAACTGCATAGGGGAAGCTGAGGCACCCCCACAATATTTAGAGGAAATATTAAGAACAGTCCTGCTTCGTCACCGATGGTCATGCATGGCTCTGTGTTTGCAGAAAGGCTTCACGCCCCTCTACATGGCAGCGCAGGAAAATCACCTGGAAGTCGTCAAATTCCTGCTGGAGAGCGGCGCCAACCAAAATGTAGCCACAGAGGTGAGACCCTGCAGGAGGTGGTGCCCAGAGTCCGTGGCCATTGCTGCTGTCGGGCTATCATGTTCTGCACAGGCTCCCCCTTTGCTCTGCATCTTACCTCCTGCTCTGTCTCCGGCAGGACGGCTTCACACCGCTGGCCGTTGCTCTGCAGCAAGGGCATGAGAACGTGGTCGCCCACCTCATCAACTATGGGACAAAGGGGAAGGTCCGTCTGCCCGCCCTGCACATCGCTGCCCGCAACGATGACACCAGGACGGCTGCGGTGCTCCTGCAGAATGACCCCAACGCTGACGTCCTCTCCAAGGTACAATGGGCTCCCCTGCGAGGGCTGATGTCAGCTGGCACTCCCATCGGAAGCCATGCTGCAGAGGCTGCCCAGAGCCCGGCAGTCCTGCCTTGCTCCCCTCTCCCTGCTGAAGGGTTTGCAAGTCCCATTTCCTTCCAGGCCCTGCGGACCTGGGCTGGCTCAGACTGCACCGTAAAGCATGCTGGGGCAGGGGATCGGCAGCTGGCCCAGGTCCCTGGGACAGGGGGCTGCAGTCAGGGTTAGAGCCTGTCTGCAGTCAGTTGGTCTGCCTGGGGGGCTGCATTGACCCGCCCTTTCTCTCCCCAGACTGGATTTACCCCCCTGCATATCGCGGCTCACTATGAGAATCTCAACGTGGCCCAGCTCCTGCTGAACCGCGGTGCTAGTGTCAACTTCACCCCACAGGTGGGTCAGAGGCAGCCCAGTGCCGCACACGTTTGGCAGCAAGGGGTGGGGATGTCTCACTGTGCTGTCGGGATGGCATGATCCACCTGGAGTCTGCCCGGCTGCTCTGGGGTGTGCGGACTGGAGGGCAGAGATCCCATGGGCTGGGCAGATGGCTGCCTCGCCAGGGGCTCCTAATGGCAGTCAGCAATTACTACCTCATCCCCTCCCACCTGTCCCAGCTGCTTTCACCCCACTGGGGACCTTCAGCCTCTCTCGACTCAGCTGGGAACTGACCCCTCACAGCCCCGTCTTCATGCGGCGCACGAATGACCCGTCTCCTCACGACAAGCGCGTAGCCTAGGGTATCCCAGCTCTGACTGCTCCCCCCTCCCCCCACAAGCTCCGTGGGGCAGTGGGTGCTTGTCATGGAGTCCCCAGGTGATGCTCTGGAACTGCTCCCGACGAAGCCAGGCAGGACCCTGGGGAAGTCTCCTCTCTGGGAGCAGCCTGTCTGCAGGACACACGGCTCACCCGGCTTCCCCCTTCCTGGGTCTGACCTCGGAGCATTCAGCATCCTCTGCCCCTCCTTGCGCTTCCCACAGTGAGTCCGCCCAGGCGGGGTCCTGGGGAAGCCAGAGGGTCCTGCCCCCCAACTTCGCAGTCAGACATGACTCTCAGCCAGCCAGTAAAACAGACGGTTTATTAGACGACAGGAACATGGTCTAACACAGAGCTTGTAGGTGCAGAGAACAGGACCCCTCAGCTGGGTCCATTTTGGGGGGCAGTGAGCCAGACAACCACGTCTGCACTTTACTTCATGTCCCCAGCCAGCCCCAAACTGAAACTCTCTCCAGCCCCCACTCCTCTGGGCTTTGTCCCTTTCCCGGGCCAGAAGGTCACCGGATTCCTTTGTTCTCCAACCCTTTAGCTCTCACCTTGCAGGGGGGAAGGGCCAGCCACAAGTTGCCAGGAAACAGGGTGTTGGCCATTCTCTGTGTCCAGACCCCTGCACACACCTGCCCTCTAGGGCTCTGCAATGATCACACACCCTTATCCCACCACCTAGATACTTAAGAACTGCATAGGAGAAACTGAGGCACCCCCACACTATTCAGAGGAAACATTAAGAACAGTCCCGCTTCGTCACAGTGCTGACCTGTCTCCCCCAGCTCTGTGGGGCAGTGGGCGCTGACCGTCCTACCTCCAGCTCCGTGGGGCAGTGGGCTCTGACAGCCCGTGGGGTTCCCAGCTCGACACTCTCTGATGCTATTTCTCTGCCACTAGAACGGGATTACTCCACTGCATGTGGCTTCCCGCCGGGGCAATATCATCATGGTGCGGCTGCTGCTGGACCGAGGGGCCCAGATAGAGACAAGGACCAAGGTGAGACTCACCGTGTCCCCAGCTTGTGTCCCCCCACTCAATGTGTGCATGGGCCAGAGACCCCCCCGGGGGCGGAGCTGTGCAGAGCCCCTGCAGACCAGAGCCCTTGCGCAGCGGGAGCCACTGGCCATGTGCGTGCACTGTGCAGACAGTCTGGTGAGTGGGTGTGTTGCTGGGCCCTGGGAAGGGGGCAGCATGATGGAGATGTGTGGCTGGCTCCTGGAGCGTGCAGGGAGCGTCAGGCTGGGACAAGCCTCCTGTACCCTGTGCGCTTGATTTCACATCCCTGAGGTCCCCAGAGTCTCTAGTCACACCCACCCGCCCCGAGACTCTGACCTCCCTCTGTGTTCTCTAGGATGAGCTGACTCCCCTGCACTGTGCAGCCAGGAATGGACACATGCGAATCATGGAGATCCTGCTGGACCACGGGGCTCCCATCCAAGCAAAAACCAAGGTGCCTGGCCCTGGCCTGTGGGGCTCTGAGTGTTGCCTTGCCAGTTGGCTCTGCCTTGGAGCCTGGGCCTGCTCCCTGGGCGCTGGGGAAGCTAGGGCTCTGAGTGGCCCATGCTAGCTGGGCATTGCCAGTGGGCAGAAACCTGGGAATGCCCCGCACTACAGAGGCTCCCTGAGCTGTAGTGCATGCTTGGGCCTGCCCCAGCAGCCTGGAGTGGGCTCTTGGCACTCTGCGGGTGGGGAAGAGCAGCTCTGATTTGACGCACAAGGGAGAGTGGGCTTCCCCAGCCCGCACCGAGCAGTGCCCCTCACTCGCACCCACCTGCTGCCTTCTGGGGCCAGGCCACAAACATCCCCTGCAGTGGGCTCAAGGCTTCAGAGAAAAGTGCAGTTCCCATACCGCAGCCAGCCAGGCAGCAGTGCTGCAGCTTGTCCCCCGGCCTCAGCCCAGCACCATGCATCCTCTGCCCTTTTGCAGGGATCTCAACGCCTGTGCAGGGCCCCCAGTCCCTCTCCCTGCCCTGGGTCTCCGGCAGGGGCCAGATTTGTGCCCCATTGGCCCAGGGGAAGCCCCTGTGTCCTGCCTGGCTCTGCCCTAATGCCCAGGCTGTTCCCTGCCCTCAGAACGGCCTGTCGCCCATTCACATGGCGGCTCAGGGAGACCACCTGGACTGTGTGCGGCTGCTGCTGCAGTACAACGCTGAGATCGACGACATCACCCTGGACCACCTCACGCCGCTGCATGTGGCCGCGCACTGCGGGCACCACCGTGTGGCCAAGATGCTGCTGGACAAGGGGGCCAAGCCCAATGCCCGAGCACTGGTGAGTAGCGTGGGCTGGGCAGGGGGCCTGGTGGGAGGGCTGTGTGCCGAGGGTCTGACCAGATGCCTCCCTGTCTGTTCACAGAATGGCTTTACGCCACTGCACATCGCCTGCAAGAAGAACCACATCCGGGTGATGGAGCTGCTGCTGAAGACTGGCGCCTCCATTGATGCTGTCACGGAGGTATGCAGCCCTGCTCCAGCTGCAGAGACGCACTTGCCTTGGCTGCCCTTCCTGTGTTCAGGGTGTTGCTGCCGGCAGGCCTGCATGTGGCAGGATGGACCAGCCCGGGGGAGGCTGCGGTCCATGGGGTGGTGGCCCCGGCCCTGCCAGGTGCATTGCTCTGGTGGCGCTGCCATCTCTGATGCGGTGAGCAGAAAGGCCATGGCCTAGCAGCACCTTGGAGCAGTGCCGCAGGCTCACTGCCCATGGTGGGAGGGAGCAGGGAGCTCTTCTCTGCCAGCCTGGCCGGGGGCCCGGGCAGCCAGGCTGGGTGTGCTGGGCTGCGGCACCTCCCGGATCTGGGAACGGAGACACCGTTCTGCCTCACCTGTGGCCTGTGAGTTTGGGCACCAGCATGAGACACCCCAGGGCTTCTGGGCCTGAGGCCTGATCTGGGGGCATGTGGGAAACTCCCCGTCACTGAGCCAAGGTGTCAACCCTGGAAAGGCCAAGGCCATCGCTGCTGCTTGTGTCAGCAGGGGGCTTCCCCATGCTCCCTGCAGAGCTGGGAAGGGCCCCCCCATGCCACAGCAGGGGCTGCTGGCGGCCTGGAGCAGAGCTGCTTGCAGGAGCTCAGACACTCTGCCCAGGCTCTTCCCAGCCCCCCGATCCCCTCCCAGGGCCATCACATACACACAGGGGATAAGTCCACGGGGTGGGGGGGCAGGGACTCCTCCCCCCAGCCCTTCCCTGGGGCTAGCCTGTCTCAGCTGGCAGCAGGAGCCTGGTCTGTCGGTGATGGTGTCAACCCCTGAAGTGCAGGGTGGAGTGGACTCTCGTCCCCCATACGCAGGCATCACGCCGGCTGTACTGACTCCCTGCCTGTCTCTCTTGTCCCCCGTGTGTGGGCAGCGAGCCAGCTGTACTGACTCTGCCTGTCTCTCTTGTCCCCTGTGTGTGGGCAGCGAGCCAGCTGTACTGACTTTGCCTGTCTCTCTCTCTCTCGTCCCCCATACGCGGGCACCACACTGGCTGTACTGACTCCCTGCCTGTCTCTCTCATCCCCCGTACGCGGGCACCGCGCCGGCTGTCCTGACTCTCTGCCTGTCTCTCTCATCCCCCATACGTGGGTACCGCGCCGGCTGTACTGACTCCCTGCCTGTCTTCCTTGCAGTCAGGCCTGACCCCTCTGCACGTGGCCGCCTTCATGGGGCACCTGTCCATCGTTAAGATCTTGCTCCAGCGCGGCGCGTCCCCCAACGTCTTTAATGTGGTGAGTCCCATCAGGGCAAGAGGGCATGTTGTGTGGGGTCCTGCCATCCCCATTTGGGCTTCCAAGCTGCAGAGGCTCTCGAGGTGTCTCCCTGGACCCTCCCTCGCATGTGTTCGGCCTGAGGCTGCTCTCCGTGGGGTGAAGCCTTCATGCAGTGACTGACAGGCTGCACTGGGGCAGCTCCCTGGGGAGCATGGAACCCCTGATTCACTCTCCTCTCCCTTGTCCCTGGATGCAGAAGGTGGAGACACCCCTGCACATGGCGGCCAGAGCTGGGCACACAGAAGTGGCCAAGTACCTGCTGCAGAACAAAGCCAAAGTAAATGCAAAAGCCAAGGTATGTCTGTCAGGGAGGGAGTTCCGGCCAGCTGGGTCCCCTCTCTCCTTCCACCTGCCTGGGGCTGAGCTGGGCCAGGGGGTTGTGCAATGGCAGGAAACGGTCTGTGGGTTCCCCTTGTGGTTGGATAGCTTCCTACACCAGGAGCTGCCACTTGCCATGGGGAGCTGCAAATATAGTAGGTGCCTGTGGGGCAGGGCGCACTGAGACCAACCTCCCTGGGCAGGTTGATGTCCCCAGCTCTATGGGTCTCTCCTTTTCCCTGAGGCCAGGCTGGGTGCTGGGGGCAATAGGTGCTGGTCTCTCTCCAGAGTGCCATGCAATGCCCCAGTGGCAGGTCTGAGGGCTGTCACTCAGTGGGAGGGCTCCAGACTCTGACAGGGCACATCTGTCCCCGACGCAGCTGTTCCTGGCCTGATGGAGACACCTGCTGGGTGAGCGAGAGCTGCCCCGAGCATCATCCTGCCTGCTGCCGAGGCACAGAGCTCAGTTAGGAAGGAGATCAGACCTGTGGCCTGTCCGGTCTGACTTGGGCCAGCTCCTGCTGAGCCAGGGAGGGTAGGCTCCTCTCCATGTCCCTGGCTGGGCTGGGAGAGGGCAGTGGGTCCCTCCCTAATCTCTCTCTGCTCCTTTCCCAGGATGACCAGACCCCGTTGCACTGTGCTGCACGTATTGGCCACACAAGCATGGTGAAGCTTCTGCTGGAAAACAATGCCAACCCCAACCTGGCCACCACAGCTGGGCACACTCCCCTGCACATCACTGCCCGGGAGGGGCATATGGACACCGCCCTGGTGCTGCTGGACAAGGAGGCCTCGCAGGCCTGTATGACCAAGGTAGGCTGGTGCGGCCTTTCAGGGCTGAGGCGGGGCTGGGTTGGGCCGCTGCTGGGGAAGCCTGGGCCATGTGTCTCCTCAGTGCCTTCCCTAGAGGGGAGAGAGGAGGGCTCCCTCGTGCCCCAGCTAGTCTCCACGCTGCATCTCGGATCCCTCCCCAGCTGTGTATGGCCCTGACACTCTGTGTTTGTCCTCAGAAAGGATTTACCCCTCTCCACGTTGCAGCCAAATACGGGAAGGTGGATGTGGCCAGGGTGCTGCTGGAGCATGATGCCCACCCCAATGCGGCAGGGAAGGTGAGTGCTGCCTGGCCATGGGAGCCAGGGAGCCGGGGGGCTGGGCTGCAACTGACCTGTCTGTGCTTCCCCCCAGAATGGCCTGACCCCGCTGCACGTGGCTGTCCACCACAATAACCTGGAGATCGTGAGACTGCTGCTGCCCAAGGGGAGCTCCCCGCACAGCTCAGCCTGGGTAAGGCACCGGTGGGGCCGGGGCTGGCGGCCTTGGGGCCTTGGGCTGTATGTGGTTGGGAAAACCCACATGGTCCAGCCCTGTTGTGTGCAGAACCGGCCTCCTCCGGCTGCCCACGGCCCTTCCACCGTGACTGGGCATGGAGCCACAGCAGGGACCAGCAGGCCCACTTGGGAGCAAAGGGTGCTGAGCCAATTAACCCTGAACATGCCCTGTCCCTCTGCCAGCCCCGTGGCACCCTCCCCCCTTCCCCTTTTATCCACAGCCTGTCCAGCTCTCTGCCCCTCCTTCCCCTGCAGCCTGCCGGGCCCCCTGCTCTGCCACTCCCCCCAATGGCCAGAGCCCTTCACTGGCTCTGGGCTCCCGGGCTGGGGGGTGGGAGCTGGCTGCATGGGAGGATCACCCACAGAGGAGAGCCCCATGCAGGCCATCAGCGAGGGATGTGGTCTCCATGGCGACCACTGTTAGACATGCTGCTGTCTGGCAGTTTGGGAAATTGCACGTGGCCTGGGCATTGGGGAACCACCAATGTTAGAAACCTCTATGCTGGCAGCCACTGGGCCAGGCTCGCCCCTGCTCTGAGCCACTGGCCAGGCCTGGAAGGGGCCCCATACACCTGTCCAGCCACCTCAGAGACAGGATAATTTCAGAAGCAGTATTCTCTGAATGTGCACGCGGCCTGCTATGCCTGACTCTCCCACTGCCTAGTCTGCACGCCAATACCCTCCTGGCCTGACAGCCCTGCTGACACCCCGGAGAGGGGTGCTGCACTGGATGGGCTCCTGCTCCATGCTCACACATGGCAGAGCACAGGACAGCAAGCGGGGAGGCCCAATCTGCACCCCATCCCTGGGACACTGTCCAAAGGCTGAGCCAGAAGCAAGCAGGAGCAATAACTGCCAGTTCCTGGGGAGTCCCTGGCTGGCCCCAGTCAATGTTGGAACAGGTGGTCTCTCAGATCCCTGCCCTGCTTTGAACTTTGGCTGCCCGGCAGGGAGACGTTGGCTCTGGCAGAGAGAGGGAAGCCTCGGGGCTCTGGATATGTGTTGGGGGGAGCAGTACTGCCTGGAGCCTGGCCCGTGGGTGGATTGGTTGGGACCTAGCAGGGCTGTTCCCTCCTCAGCGTCTGCTGGGTGAGTGACTCCTCTCTCCCTGCAGAATGGTTACACCCCCCTGCACATTGCGGCCAAGCAGAACCAGCTGGAGGTGGCCAGCAGCCTGCTGCAGTACGGGGCCTCTGCTAACGCTGAGTCCATGCAGGGTGTGATGCCTCTGCACCTTGCTGCCCAGGAGGGGCACGCGGACATGGCGGCACTGCTCATCTCCAAACAGGCCAATGGGAACCTGGGCAACAAGGTGAGCAGAGCGGAGCCAGGGACATGGGCTCTTGCCTGGAAGGCTGGGAACAACCCGCTTCGCCAGGCTTTCCTGGCACAGAGGGAGCCCTCCAGGGTGGGAAGGAGCCAAGGAAACAGCAAGGGCTAGGTGGCTGGAGGGCAGGGCCCCCAAGTCCTGACCCCTGCACGGTCCTGCTGGCTCTGGGCAAGTCCTGGCACCTGGCTACGTTGAGGAGCCCACTTCCCCCATCGCCCTCCCCTGGGGCAGGGGCAGTGGTTGTGTCCAGGGGGACCTGTCTTGCTCCTGCCCTGGGGAGCTTTAAAGGTGTCGCTGGGTGTGCTGTGTTTGAACTGCATATTTGGATGCCAAATTCAAACTGACGTTCCCCAGAGCCGCTGCACCAGCTTCTCTGGGTTACGCTGGGGCTGGACTCGCCTGCCGCCTGCCTCCAGTGTTGTGCTGCGCTGGACGGCAGTGCCCACGGTCATGTATGTCTGACATGTTGATAACTGACTCTGCATCGCGTCACCCTGACCCCCACGGAGGCAGGAGGGGTGGCGCAGCCCTGACCCCCATGGAGGCAGGGGGGCGTCACAGCCCTGCCCTCCTCAGAGGTGGGGTGCCACGGCCCTGACCCCCATGGAGGCGGGTGGCCCGACCATAGTACGTGACCTGGCTTTCTTTTCAGAGTGGCCTGACTCCTCTGCACCTGGTAGCCCAAGAGGGGCATGTGCCAGTCGCTGATGTTCTGATCAGACATGGCGTCACAATGGATGCAGTGACCCGGGTAAAGAGGGAGGCACAGGCTCTCAGTGCAGACGTGCAGGGGCTTAGCTCTCCCCCCCCGCCCCCAGTCCGCCCAACCCTGCTCTCTAGCTTCCTGTTCCTGAAAGCCAACAGCAGAAGGCATTTCTCCTTCTGATAGTCTCCTCAGCTTACCTCTCAGGGCTCCTGGCACACTGTTCCCCTCTTGCCCCAAAGGACGCGCTGATAGGAGGGGGCTCCTGGCACAGCCAGGGGGCAGGGTGCTTGGGGCACTCTGCAATGGCTCTGAGCTCTTGGCATGGCGCTGCCAGGGCACAAGGTTGGTGCCAGGAGTGGCTCCAATCTGATATGCCTGCTGCCCTGAGGGCCCCCAATCCCCATGTGGATGGTGCACCCTGAGTCAGGGCGAGGGGGTGGGTTGGCGTGCGATGGCTATGTGAGACCGGGTCCCTGGTCTGCCTTTCAGATGGGCTACACACCGCTGCACGTGGCCAGCCATTATGGGAACATCAAGCTGGTGAAATTTTTGTTGCAACACCAGGCAGACGTCAATGCAAAGACGAAGGTACAGAGAGCCCTCTAACCTTCTCTGCGCCCATATGCCACGCCTGCCTGCAGTGGGCAGCCATGCCCGCCTCCTCTCTGCTCTGTGGGATGCCTCCACAGGCTGCGGGAGGGGGCAGAGCACCTGGGTTTGGCTCTATCTCATGCCGTGGCCTGGTGACTGCTGCTTGCAGGGGTCAGGTGATGGCTAGGCCCAGCACAGACTATGGCTGACTGAGCCTTCCTGGGAGCCCAGAGCCAGCAGCTGGCTCTGCTGGGCACCTCCCCACAGCCCAGCTGCTTTGAGCAGCCCATGTGTTTCTGACTAGGAGGGGCAGAGTGGAAGAGGGCAGAGCAGCCTGGGGACCATCCAGCATGTCCCGGAGAATGGGCCCAGCCCCCTGTGCCTCTCTGACTCCGGGCACCCAGAGAGGTGGACAAATCCCTCTTCCTCTGGGTTGTTGGCTGCTGGGTGTCAGTGTCCTGGGGGTTGCATTTGTCATTGTCTTCTCAGATAGATGCTCCATTGATCTGGAGTTAGCTTCAGCCAGTCCTTTCAAATGACCCATTCAAGCTTCAGGCCAGGAGGTGACATTCCTGCCTGAGTCTCTTGTCCTGCCCTGAGAGCACAGTCCCGCACTGCCCCATCCTACCCCCCGCCAGGTAACAGTGTAGCTTATAAGGGAATCTGAGGCACACTCAGGGATCATAAAAACATTGCAACCTGTCGCTTTGTCACAGCCCTCTGCCTCCCTTTGCAGCTAGGGTACACCCCTCTGCACCAGGCTGCTCAGCAGGGTCACACGGATATCGTCACGCTGCTGCTGAAGCACGGCGCCTCCCCCAATGAGGTCAGCACGGTGAGTACCGCGGGTGACACCAGCCCCGAGGCTGCTCTCTGAGATGTGCCACTCACACTTGCCCTGCACACTCGCCCTGCCCTGCAGCTCATGCCCTGCCTCCCCTCGCTTACACGCTCTCCCTCTTACAAGTGTCCTCTCGCTTGCCCCCTCTGTCACCCCTCACACTCCCACTCTGGGATCCTGCCACCCACACCAGTGCAGTGCCGCCCCACATGGCTAACCCTGCCCCCTCTCTCCCTGTGCAGAATGGCACCACGCCCCTGGCCATCGCTAAGCGCCTCGGCTACATCTCTGTCACGGACGTGCTAAAATTAGTTACAGAAGAAACCAGCATCCCGGTGAGTCCCTGCCCCTCCCTCGCAGCGCGGGGTGCTCCCTGCACACGCTCTGGGGTGATCCCTGAGGCCTGGCCTTGGGGAGAGGATCCCCTGGGGGGTCGGCTCAGCCACGGGGAGCTCTGCTGCCACCTCGTGCTGCCCACAGTGGCGCGGACTGGTGAGGCTCCTGCTGCCCAGCTGTGGTGTCAGCTTCCGCCCTGGGTGGGTTGTCGGTGGAGAGGTTTGAACCCAGGCTTCTGGGTCTGAGTCCCTGGGGTGAGCTAATGGCCCAGCTCCATTAGCTCTAGGCTGGCCCAGCGAGCCGCACTGGGTGGGCTGGGTGTGCCTAGCTGAGGCTCTGGGACCAGCCCAGCTCTGACTCTCTCTCCCTCTCACAGTTGGTCAGTGACAAGCACCGCATGAGCTTCCCTGAGACGGTAGATGAGATCCTGGATGTGTCCGAGGATGAAGGTGAGGGCAGGACAGCAGAGCTCCTGCAGGCCAGGGAGCCCCCTGGGCTGGGGGCTCTGCCAGGCACATGTCTCTGGAGGTCAGATAGGAGATGTGCCAGGAAGAGTCTTGGCAGTGGAAATAGGGGGAGCTCTGACGGGAGGGATCTCCCTGGCGGGTGCAGGGGGGAGCTCTGACAGGCAGGGTCTCCCTGGGGAGTGAAGGGGGGAGCTGTGCCAGGCAGGATCTCCCTAGGGGGTGAAGGGGGGAGCTCTGATGGGCAGGGTTTCCCTGGGGGTGAAGGAGGGAGCTCCGAGGGGCAGGGTCTCCCTAGAATAAAGGGGGGAGCTGCGCTGGGCGGGGTCTCCCTGGGATCAAGGGGGGAGCTGTGCCGGGCGGGCTCTTGGGGGGCCTGTGACATCAGAGATTTGCACACTTCCCCAAGGCCACCAAGGAGAGACACCCCAGACCCCTGTAGCCCCTGCCCAGACCCAGGGGCTCTTGCCATGGGTGCAGAGCTGCCCACGGCTGAGGCTGCCCAAGGAGGGTGGGTGCTGGCAGCACACACCGCTGCCCCCAGTCAGGCCACACCATCGGGGTCCCAGCTGTAGCAGTTCCCAGTTCCCTGCTGCGGCAAGCCTTGGTGAGCTGCCCCCACGAGCATGGCAGGGGCCGTGCCTGGTATCCACAGTGCAGTGAGCGTCACATGTGGCTCACGCGCCTCTCCCACTGCTCCTCAACTCTGACTCTTCTTGCTTTGCAGGCTCCACTCAGGTCACTGTCATGGGTATGGACTGTGTGTGTCACTGTGGCCCCACTTCACTGCCCCATTTCACCCACACGCACTCACTGACCCATCCCACTCCGCGGGGCTTCCCATCGGCCCTGGTTGCTGCTGGGCTGGAGCCAGCCTGGGCCCTAACACCATCGCGCCCTGCCCATCTGTCTGTGCCCATGCTGCTGTCCTTGTGCTGATTGCATGAATGGGCATTGTCTCCTCCTGACCGCCCCCTCGCTCCCAGGCCAGCCAGGGGCAAGGGCTGCTCGCTGAAGGAAGGGAGCCTGAGCCTGTGTTTTATGGGAGATGGGCGCCCAGGTTTGCCCAACAGGGACTATCCACTGCAGCGCTCCTGATTTCATCTGGGTGCCGTGATGTCCCGGGGCTGCTGTGTCCAGGCCCCTCCTGCCCCAGCGGCTCTGGCCTCTCCGACACCAGCATGCTGAGTTTTGCTCCCGCGGGAATCCCGTCAGAGTGGGCTGAGCCCCCTGCCCCAAGTGTAAATTGGGCTGGTGATCGGGGAGCACGGGTCTCTCCCATCCCATGCACAAACCCTTCATCCTGCTGCACCATGCCCTCGGCAGGGCGCTCAGGGAGCAGGCCGGGCAGGAGAGCACCCGTCAGCAGGAAGGGTAAGGATCTTCTGGGAGAGGGGCCAGCGTGCTCCGTGGGCAGCTCTAACATCAACCATAGCTCATGTCATGCTAACCCGTGGCATGGACCTCGCACCCAGAGACAAGGCAGCCCAGCTGGCAGATAGCGTCCCCTGGAGATGGGCTGGCCAAAAGCGGCGCAGTGACGGGCGGGGGGGGTGTTGCTGACTGACACCAGGAGCCCAGGAACAAGCCCTGGCTTGGGGGTGGAGATGCCAGCCCATGTGAAGCTGGGCACAACCAGCTTAGCTCTGTGCCAGCCCAGGCCAGGGGCGGGGAGAGGACCTGATATCTGGCCCTCTGCCATTCTGCCCTGGTGGGCTGAGCTATGTCTTGGTTCCAGGGGAGGAGCTGGCTGACACCAGGCCTGAGAAGCAGGATTCCAGGGAGCAGGATGAGGAGAAGGAGATGGAGTTTGTCCCCAAGCTGGATCAAGTGTAAGAAGCACTGCACGGCGGTGTGGTGGTAGTCATGGCATAGTGGGGCAGATGCTGTGAGGCAGAGGTGGCGTGTTGCTGGGGGGGTGCTCTAGGGCAGAGCTGGCATGGCAGGGCAGGTGGGTGCTGTGGGGTGGCCATGACATGGTGGGGCAGGTGTGGTGCTGTGGGGCAGAGATGGCATGGTGGGGCAGGCATGGAGCTGTGGGGTGGGTGCTGTGGGACAGGCATGGGGCTGTGGGGCAGAGGTAGCATGGTGGGGCTGTGGGTCAGACATGGCATGGGGGGGCTGGTTGGGGGGTTCAGCCTAGCTCAGCCTACAAGGCCCTTTCCAGCCTGAGCTTTACCTCCCTGCTGCTGTCCCCAGGGTAATGCTGTCTCCCTTTCCCCCAAGCCAGTGGCTCACACCAGGGGTGCTGGAAGCATGGAGATGCCCCCTGCCCAACCAGCCCTCAGCACAAGGCCCACTCCCCAGAGACGCGGTGGGGTCAGGCCAGTGCCGGGGAGTCAGTGCTTGTAGGCCTGGGGTCTGTGCAGAGCCCTCTCTCAGGGACACCCCACACTCGGCGGGTGATCCGGGGCCTGGGGCCCACAGGGGAATCATAGCACACGAGCGTTGCTGTCACAGGCTGCTTGTGACCGTATCCCTTGTCACCTGCCCAGGGTGGAGTCTCCAGCCATCCCACGGATCCCCTGCGTCACACCTGAGACTGTGGTGATCAAACTGGAGGAGTCTGAGCAGGTGGGTTCTGCCCCACCCAGGGCCAGGGAGTCAAGGCTGGCTGCACTGCAGGGTAATGCCTGGCACAACCGAGGTCTGGCCCGGTCCATTCCAAACGCCTTGTCTAGCAAGAGAACGGCTGGGGAGGGCAATCAGAAGCCAGCTGGAGACGTGAGGAGCAGGAGCTGCAGAGGAGCCGCCTCCTTCAACTGCCCTGGGGAGAGGGGGCTTGCAGCCACCACACCTCCGCCCTCACGATGTGCTGGCCATCCAGCTTTTGTGGGGTCTGGCTCAGAGCTGTCCTCTGGGCAGGGCTTTCCTCAGCCAGCCTGGGCTTGGCAGACCCCCTCTCTCTTGTGTCCCTATTCCCACCCATGCAGAGTGGGTGCCATCCTGAGCTGCATCCCTGGCAATGCCTGTGGGCAGGCCAGGCCCAGGCTGGGAGGTCGGCTGGGGCAGCTTTGAGGGGCCTCTGGCAGACAGGGGTGCTGCGGCTGTATCTCTGGGTGCATGCTGGGTTCCAGGGGCCTCAGAGGAGGCTGGAGCTGAGGCCAGGCCCTCTCTGGCTGGTGGGGAGAGGCAGAGCTGCTGGCAGAGGTGATAAGGGTGCTGAGTTCCAGGCCACAGGGCTTGCAGGAGTCCAAGGCCACTGCCTCTTGGTTCCTCAGCTTTCCAATATTTGGGCCCTTCCCAAGCTGGCTCTGAGCCTCACCAGGTCCCAGTACCAGCACCTGGCTGAGGTTTTGTAATGGGCTGTAATGAGAAGGGACATTTTCTCCCCTCAGTCTTCAGTGGGCCTGGCTCTGTCCCCAGCAAGGTCTCAACTGGCATGGGAGTGGTGATAGCCCACCGTACGGGAGCCAGGATTTTGCCAGGAGCCCCAGAGTAGCAAGATGGGAAGGGCAAGCAAGCTGTCTAACGAGCTGTTTCCTATTCACTCAGCCGTCCAAGGAGTTCGACGAAGACTCCCTAATCCCCAGCAGCCCAGCAACAGAGACCTCGGACAACATCAGCCCTGTGGCCAGCCCCGTGCACACAGGGTGAGTGCCCAGCTCCCATGCACACCCTCGTGCCAGGCAGTTGGTGAGTCTCAGTGGGACACCCGGGTTTGTCTGTCCTTGCAGGTTTCTGGTGAGCTTCATGGTGGACGCCCGCGGCGGCTCCATGAGGGGCAGCCGTCACAACGGGCTGCGAGTGATCATCCCCCCCCGGACCTGCGCCGCACCCACCCGCATCACCTGCCGCCTGGTAAAGCCGCAGAAACTGACAACACCACCGCCCCTGGCTGAGGAGGAGGGTCTTGCTAGTAGGATCATTGCACTGGGTCCCGCTGGGGCACAGTTCCTGAGGTGAGCGCTGGGGAGGTGTCAGTTCCCAGCCAGAGCCTCGATCTCTACCCCCCTGGAGGGAGCAGGGGAGGTGACAGCCAGGCCTCTGCTTCACTGTGCTGCTAGCACTGGCAGAGAGAGGGGCCTGGCCCTCCACTGGGGTCAACTGGCACAGCCCCACTGTAGCCACAGGCACTGCCCAGGCGAATGGTGCCATACCAGCCTGTGGCCAATGGCGCTTTGGCAGTTTACACCACCTGAGGGTCAGGCCCAGGGATTTTACACCTTCTGGTCTGTGCCCCGTGTCGAGCTGCCCTTCAGTGACATGGGAGCATGAGTTCTGACCCCATTGGTGGTGTGTTCTGCCCTTAGAACCAGCCAGTTATCAAGGCTAACTCCTCTGGCACTGTAACAGCCTTAACATGAGTCACAGACTGGTCTGTTGTCACCCAAGGGGGCCTGCCTTTGTGGCTGATGGTCCCTTACAGCACCAATCGCAGCCATGCAGGTCACTCCCAGTCCCAAAGGCCAGTCTCTTACCCCAGATCAGTTGCACCTGGAGCTCACACCAAAGCCAGTGCTTGTAGCCAGTCCTGTAATAAATGATGTACAGATTTGTTACCAGGGAAAGGAAACGAGAGTTATTTACAAAGTTAAAGCAGATACACATAGATATACACACACAGAGTTTCAAAAAGTATTAGAAGCTTCTATAATAAGCAAGCTCGATATGTCCTTTAGGGCTAACCCAGGCTGAGCAGCTGGGGAGCCCTAGAAACCTTGCCTTCAGAGTTCAAGCAGCATAGAGATCCAGTTCCTTCGTGTCAGAGGTTTTTATTCCCTTCCCCCCCCCCCCCCCCCCGTGCTCTGAGCTGAGAACTCAGCTGCTGGGAGGAATCCACTTGTGTGACTCATCTTCATGGGGGGAAGAACAGAGCTACAAACTCTTTTGTCCTCTTTTAATGTCCCACTTTAGTCCATCTGGTGTCGATGAGTCTTCCTTGTTGGCCAGGACATAACAGCCCTTGGTGGAGAGCAGCACTTTATACTAGTTAATGTCTCTCTCCTCTCTGGTGCTTTGCAATGGCAGAGACGCTTACAAAACAAATGCTCAAATATTACCATACAATATGGGATCCAGATGCTATGAGACCTATGCAGGCAGCCGCTCATCAGCGTTCTTAAAGTCTAAACACATGCTGAGAATCCTAATGCCCATTTTAACAATACTAACACACAGGTGAGTCAGATGGGTTCCAGCCATGTATTTGTCAGTGTGCAGCAGCGACATGGGCCCTTGGCATGAGCTGGCACCTGGCCTGCCAGCGTCACACCCCGTAGGCAGGGGCTTGGCCCTTGGAGCCCGGCACACTGACATCAAGTGTCGCAGGCAGGCAGGCCCCATTATAATGGGCCAATGGGACCTGTGGAGTCCTTTGCAAGCGGCCAGTCCCATGACGCCTGGGGGGATTGGCACCTTTGGGGCGGGGGGAGGCCGAGGATCAGTGCAAAGAGACTAGCCCAAGGCCACAGGATGGGTCCCAGACCACAGATGTCCTGGTTCCCTCTTCTGGGCTTTACCCACTAGGCTCCTCTGCCCTCCCCCGTCTGGGTGGCTTGATTCCCTCCGGCTAGGCCCTGCTGAGTGGTGCTCCGTGCTGTGGCAGCAGCGCACCTCAGCCCCAGGCCCCTCTCAGCGCCATGCTCTCCTGCAGCCCTGTGATTGTGGAGATCCCACACTTTGGGTCATACGGGCGGCGGGATCGGGAGCTGGTGGTGCTGCGCAGTGAGAACGGCTCCATCTGGAAGGAACACCACAACCGCTACAGCGAGAGATACCTGGACCAGGTGCTCAATGGCATGGACGAAGGTGAGTGTGCGAGGCCGGGGGCAGGCTGGAGGGGCTTTGCAGAGGCAGAGCAGCTCCCCCTGGGGCAGGGCGGCTGTGCCTGGCTGCAGGTGACAGCCAGGGCGGTAGGCAGAGTGTGTCTGGGCAGGGCTGGCACATGCAGGCAGGGCTGAGGCTTGGTCGGGCAGGGATGGGGCATGGCTGGGCAGGATGGGTAGGGGTGGGGCTGACTAGTGGCCAAATGGGGTGGGTTAGTGGTGGGGCTGGGGCAGAGTGTTGGCAAGGCTGGCATGGGGCTGGGTGACAAGGGGATGGGTGAAGTGGAGGCGGGGCCAGTGCATGGCTGGACCCTGCTTTCTCACAGTGGGGCTGCTGCTACAGAGCTGGAGAGCCTGGAGGAGCTGGAGAAGAAGAGGATTTGCCGCATCATCAGCACCGATTTCCCCCTCTACTTCGTGGTTATGTCCCGTGTGTGCCAGGACTGCGACCTGATTGGCCCCGAAGGGGGGTGTCTGAAGAGTACGCTGGTTCCCATGGTGCAGGCCACTTTCCCGGAGACAGCCGTGACCAAGAGAGTCAAACTGGCTCTGCAGGTACCAGATATATCCCTGCCCCTGGGGACGGACAGAGGGATGGGGCCTGGGCCAGCAATGCAGGTACCGGGTGTCCCCGCCCCTGGGGACGGACAGACGGACAGAGGGATGGGGCCTGGGCCAGCAGTGCAGGTACCGGGTGTCCCCGCCCCTGGGGACGGACAGACGGACAGAGGGATGGGGCCTGGGCCAGCAGTGCAGGTACCGGGTGTCCCTGCCCCTGGGGTGGATGGGCAGACGAAGATGAGGTGGGCTCTTCGCAGGCAGCGTGCTGGTTCCAGACCAGCCGTGCTGGGCAGCAGTACTCCATCATCTCCCGGGGCAAGGGGTGCCAGCCGGTGACTGCTCCCGACTTGGGGGGCGAGGTGGGGCTGGCCCTCATGGCCCTGCCTGTTCTGTCCCACAGGCGCAGCCCGTGCCGGATGAGCTGGTGACAAAGCTGCTGGGGAACCAGGCGACCTTCAGTCCCATCGTCACTGTAGAGCCGCGCCGCAGGAAGTTCCACCGGCCCATAGGGCTCCGCATCCCGCTCCCGCCCTCCTGGAAGGACAATCCCCGGGACAGTGGGGAGGGAGACACCACCAGTCTGCGTCTGCTCTGCAGCGTTGTTGGTGAGAGCACCTGCCCCACTCTGCTGCAGCCGCCGTAGGGCAGTGCCGGGTGGCTCTTTCCCCTGGCTCCACCACCGGCCCCTGGGCTCCTTCTCCTCCCCTTCCACCCTGCACTGCTCCCTGGGGTCCTTCCCTCTTCCCCTCTGCGCTGCTCCCTGGGGTCCTTCCACCCTGCGCTGCTCCCTGGGGTCCTTCCACCCTGCGCTGCTCCCTGCTCCCTGGGGTCCTTCCACCCTGCGCTGCTCCCTGGGGTCCTTCCACCCTGCGCTGCTCCCTGCTCCCTGGGGTCCTTTCCCCTTCCACCCTGCGCTGCTCCCTGCTCCCTGGGGTCCTTTCCCCTTCCACCCTGCACTGCTCCCTGGGGTCCTTCCACCCTGCTCTGCTCCCTGCTCCCTGGGGTCCTTCCACTCTGTGCTGCTCCCTGGGGTCCTTCCCCCTTCCACCTTGCACTGCTCCCTGGGGTCCTACCACCCTGCACTGCTCCCTGCTCCCTGGGGTCCTTCCCCCTTCCCCTCTGCGCTGCTCCCTGGGGTCCTTCCCCCTTCCACCCTGCGCTGCTCCCTGGGGTCCTTCCCCCTTCCACCTTGCACTGCTCCCTGCTCCGCAGGTTCCTTCCCTCTCCCTGTGCACTCCCCTGCTTTGCTGCAAATGAGGTTCACTCTTCCGCTGCTAGGTCGGGGCTGGGGGATGGAAGTCGGTGTCTCCAGGGTAGTGTGGTCTCTGTGCAGACAGGCGGCTCGGGGAGTGGCTTGGTGGGGGTGGTGAGGGGAAGGTGCTGAGGGGCTGGGATGGAGCTAAAGAAGCTGCGGGCAGGCAGACGGTGCATCCTGGGCAGTAAGGGTGCTGAGGGGCAGATCACAGTAGAGTAGGGGGCAAATCACGGGGCACTGGGGAGTCATATTCCAGTTGATGAGGGAGCCAGGGGGCAGAGTCTAGGGGACAGAGGGGGCCAGGGTAGATCACAGGCAGCAAGGGGCTGGGGAGGATCCGGGGGGGCAAGGGGGTGAATCCTCGGTGGTGATGGAGCGCAGGGCAGACCCCAGGGAATGAAGCAGCCAGGGGCAGATTCCAAGCAGCAAGGGGGCCAGGTGGTGGACCTCAGTGGGGCCAGGGGCAGATCACAAGCTGCAGAGGGGCCAGGGACAGATTCTGCGGGCTGGGGCGGTGCGTCAGCCCCTGTTGTGTTGTTACAGGAGGCACAGCCCAAGCGCAGTGGGAGGATATCACAGGAACCACAAAGCTGGTCTATGCCAACGAGTGTGCCAACTTCACCACTAATGTATCCGCCAGGTGAGCGACGGGTGCACGGTGCCTTGTCTGGCCTGGGGGCTGATGATCTGGCTGGTGCTGTGGGGCATATGGAGCTTGGCCAGAGTCCATCTAGGTGCCGGGTCACAGGGCAGGGCTGAGGCGCAGGTGATCCAGTGACTCAGCTGCAGTCCCACAGGAGGCTGTGGCAGGGCTGGGACCTGAACTCAGCACCCCTGAGTCCCAGCCCAGAGCCTGGATCACAAGGCCAGCTCTTGCCGCCTGAAGGGAAAAGTGCCAGTATTCCCCAGGGTTCCCCTCTGGCACCTCAAGCCCCTGGGCCACCAAACCCCGGTGGCGTCTGAACAAAGATTCCCATGTGCCTAGGCCACTGCAAGCCTCGCATGCTTGTACTATCACATATGTGCAAACGCAGACCTGCCCTGTCTTCTGTGAACACAGCAATGTCCAGCGGGGGCGCCCTGGCCAAAAGCAGGGGCCAAGCAATCCCCCAGGGCGAGTCTGCTCTGGGCTGCTCGCGAGCGGAGAGCCCGCAGTCATGCTGGAGGGTTGCGTTGGAGTTCATTTTATTTTATGGGGTTTCCCCCATTTTTCTGTTCTCTTCCTTTGTCGCTTTCTCGTGACCGACCAGTGCCCAGTGTGCCGTGCACTGCGATGCTGGCCTGGTGCCCCGAACGGCCCAAAATAGCTGAAATCTTTGTTCTTTCTTGGGAAATCAGCAAGGGCCGCTGGTACTCAGCGCTGGGGGAGGCCTGGCCTGGGTGCGTCAGGCTCGAGGAGCCCCCGGCTGTGCCATAATGACCAGCCTAGGGCTTGTGCCCTGCAGGTTCTGGCTGGCAGATTGCCCGCGCACGGCCGAGGCCATCCATTTTGCCGCCATGCTCTACAAGGAGCTGACGGCCGTGCCCTACATGGCCAAGTTTGTCGTGTTTGCCAAGATGAACAATGCACGGGAGGGGCGACTGCGCTGCTACTGCATGACCGACGACAAGGTGGACAAGACGCTGGAGCAGCACGAGAACTTCCGCGAAGTGGCCCGCAGCAGGGACATCGAGGTAGCGCCCCTCCCCCCGCCTGGTGCGCGGACGGCCCTCGGGGTGTCCCCGCCCTCCCCTGCTCACTGCACAATAAGGTCTGGTTTGTGCGGCCCCAGCCCACTAACCCAGCTTCAGTGCTGCGGGCTTGGGGGGGGGCTGGGTCCTGCCTGCTCCCTGGCTAAGGGACGTCCGGGAGGAGTCATAGAATCACAGCGAGCCCGCCCAGGCGGGGTCCTGAGGAAGCCAGAGGGTCCTGCACCCCAGCTTTGCAGTCAGACATGACTCTTAGCCAGCCAGTAAAACAGAGGTTTATTAGATGACAGGAACACGGTCTCAAACAGAGCTTGTAGGTACAGAGAACAGGACCCCTCAGCCGGGTCCATTTTGGGGGGCAGTGAGCCAGACAACCACATCACTCCTCGTCCCTAGAATATCAGAATACCAGGGTTGGAAGGGACCTCAGGAGGTCATCTACGCTGGGGCCCTGTGGGGCAGGGGGAAAGGGAACTCTGAGCCTGACCCCTCCCCGCTCTCCCAGGTGCTGGAGGGGATGCCCCTGCATGTCGAGCTCTCGGGGAACCTGGTGCCTGTCAAGAAGGCCACGCAGCAACGCAGCTTCCACTTCCAGTCCTTCCAGGAGAACCGGCTGGCCATCCCCGTCAAGGTAACAGCCACCTGAGGGTTTGAGCGGCTGGGCCGGGCTGGGCCGCGGGCCCGTCTCTGCTCCATGCTGCCCACCTGTGTTGTGGTGTCTAGGTAAGGGACAGCAGCCGGGAGACAGGTGGCTCACTCTCCTTCCTGCGCAAGGCCATGAAGTACGAGGACTTGCAGCATGTCCTGTGCCACTTGAACATCACCATGCCGCCATGCACCAAGGTCAGTGAGCGCTGGGCCAGGAGCCCTGGCAGCTGGGGAGTTACTGGGGGATCCAACCCAAACCCCCGGGGTGGGCTGGGCTCCCTGGGTCTTGCCAGTTCCCGCCAGGGAGCTCCTAGACTGAGGGGCTAGATGGCTCCATTTCCTGTGGGGCTGGTGACCCATGGTGGCTTCTCCTCCAGGGGACTGGCAGCGAGGAGCGAAGGAGGACTCTGACACCGTTGGCTCTGCGAGAGAGATACAGCATCCTCAGTGAGAACACTCTGGGTATGCAGCCTGCCCTGGCTATCCATTCCTGGCCAGGCACCCGGCCCACCCTGCCTATCCAACCCCCGAGCCTGCCCTGCCTATCCAACCCCCGAGCCTGCCCTGCCTATCCAACCCCCGAGCCTGCCCTGCCTATCCACCCCCGAGCCTCCCCTGCCTATCCACCCTGCCGCGCGGCTCCCACACCCACCCTGCCTAGTCACCCCCCAACCCACCCTGCCTATCCACGTCCATCCTGGCTTCCCAGCCCGCCCTGCCTATCCATGCCTGGCTCTCCACAGCCCACTGGTGCTTGGGAAGAGCCACAAAAGGGAGGGGCTGGGCCCAGTGGCTAGGCTGCCCTGCCCTACCCCACCCTGAGGGGAGTGCAGTGCGTGCAGCTCCCCTTTTCCCTGGGTTCTGGCCAGGTTCCCTGCCTGTGACCACACCTGGACTGCGAGTAGGAGCAGGGCCTGAGCAGACACTGCTGTGACGTGTTCATGTCCCCTAGGGCCTCTGAGCGGCACAGAGAAGGCTGATGTGAAGATGGCTGTTATCTCGGAGCAACTGGGCCTCAGCTGGGCTGGTGAGTGTGTGCCTGGCGTTCTCTGCACTGAGGGGGTGCGGACCCCTGCTCTCTGCAGTTCAGTGCACCAGGGCAGGCTTTGCTTGCATGGCTCCCAGCTCCCAGCAGGGCACTGCAAGGCAGTGCGGGGCGCTGCCCGGCCCAGTTCACTCTGACATCGAATCAGGTAGCTGGGCTGACAGCAGGCACGAGTTTACACTGCCTGTCTGGCTGTGGGACTGTTCTAGGGGCTGTGGAGCAGTTGGGGGCTGAGCTTGGGCAGCCTCCTTCATCTGTGTGCACCCCAACAGCAGCTCACTGGCTAGGCTGCTGCAGCAAGTGGTGGGTGTGTTCACTGGGAGCACCAGGTCCACATCCTGCTCTGTCTCCCTGACAGCGGGGCTAGGAAAGAGAGTACAGACCCAGCCAGTGTGCATGAATGCCGGTGCACCGTCCTCTCGCACGTCTCTGCATGCCGGTGCACCGTCCCCTCGCACATCCCCGCATGCCAGTGCACCATCCCCTCGCACGTCCCCGCACGCCAGTACACCGTCCCCTCGCATGTCTCTGCATGCTGGTGCACCGTCCCCTTGCACGGGCCCACATGCCAGTGCACCGTCCCCTCACATGTCCCTGCACGCCAATGCACCTTCCCCTCGCACATGCCTATGCACACATGCCTGTGCGCTACCTTTTTGTATGCATGCACACCAGTGCACCACCACCTTGTGCACCCATGCACAATGGTGCATTGCCCCCTTGCGGGGATGTGCACACACACCTTCACATGCACACACTGCTGTGCACCGCCCTGTGGCATGGATGTACACTGTTGTGCACTGCCCTCTTCCACACACGCAGGCATGCACCTGTGCACCCTGCACATCAGCTAGCATGCACACACACCCCAGCTCTGTGCAAGCCAGGACAGGATTTTGCTCTGCATTTGTAAGTTTTCCTGCTTCCTGATGCAGGGCAGCAAGGTCTTTGGCACGGGGCCCAACCCGGCAGGGGCAGTGATGATATCACTTGTTACATTACAGCCATGGCTACCAGGAGGCTCAGGAACCGTCCTTCCCGGTTGGAGCAGTTTGTGACCCAGCTGCAGGCAGCCAGGCTGAGCCCAGCGGGCCCCGTTTCACATCCGCTGACACTAAACTGGGACCTTCTGCCCTTTTACTCCCCCCACATTGTACTATCGCACAGGCGGGATGTGCAAGCTCTGGGTGGACATGGGTGGAGACACATTGGGGACAGCTGGACCTGGGTAGCATCCCCAGGTCTACTTGCCTAGAAGTGTCTCGAGCAGAGGTGGCTGCGCCTGTGATGCTGGCGAGCAGATGCTGTCCCCTGCTCTCTTTGCTGCAAGGGAGCCTGGGACGATGCCTAACGCATGCGCTGTGTTTCCTACAGAGCTGGCCCGGGAGCTGCAGTTTGGGGTGGACGATATCAACAGGATCCGGGTGGAGAACCCCAACTCCCTGCTGGAGCAGAGTGTGGCCCTGCTCAACCTATGGGTCAGCCGTGAGGGCAAGAATGCCAAGAGTGGGTATTTGCCACCTTCTGCAGGGGCGAGGGCACAGGTAGCACCCCAGGGGTTCCACAGGCGGTCTGTGCCTCCAGCCCGGGGCTCTAGCAGGCATGCTGGCCGGGGAGCTGAGCGGGGGGTGGGTAGGCAAGGTGGGCTGGGGAGCCGGGCCGGGCTTGGGTAGGCAGGGAAGGCCAGGGAGCTGAGCCAGGTGTGGGTAGGCAGGGCAGGCCGGGGAGAAGGGACGGGGGTGGATACACATGGTAGGTTGGGGAAGAGGGGACCACTATATCTATCCAGTCTTTCCCCCCAAAAGAGGTGGGGCCGTCCACAGACATGCAGTGCTTCCTTGCACACGCCATGCTATGCTGGCTCATACGTGTGCAGATGGGCACTGTTGGCTCCCATGCAGAGCTGGCCTGCGCTGGGTCACAGGTCTGCATGCGTGTCTGTTCCCAGGGGGATTTGCAGCGCAGTTTGAGAGTGGCTGAGTCCATCGGGCTGGGCCCTCTTTCCAGAGGGTGGGTGAGGCTGGCGTGTCGTGGGTGGGGGCAGCGGGGACTGATCTGCCTGGCAGGGGTGGGCCTGTGCTGTCTTTTGATGACACCAGCTGCTCCCCCTGACAGTGGAGAATCTGTACGCGGCCCTGAGGAGCATCGACCGCAGCGAGATTGTCAACATGCTGGAGGGCTCGGGCTGGCAGAGCCGCAGCCTGAAAGGCGACCAGCATTACGCTGACAAGGACTATTCCCTCTCGCCCTCCCAGATTAATGGTGAGTCCCTGGCACTCAGCTGTGAACCCACTGGGGACCCTGTGCTCCCGCAGGTGAGCCTGAGCCATGAGTCCCTCGGCAGGGCGGACGTGACATTGCCCTGGGGAGGGATGGCAGCCAAGCAGAGACAAGACACATCAATGAGACTAGTGGCCCTGCCAGGCTGCTCTGCTCCAGCCGTGCGGAGAAAATCCGAGTTCCCACTGACGTAAAGGCTGGGGGGCCTGGGGCAGGACGTTGAGCCTGTCTGGGCTGCCCACAGACTGGCTGACTGTGTGGGCAGAGAAAGCAGCCTTAGACCAAGGGCCCGGCCTGTGTGGCTCTATGCTGTGGCCAGGTGTGAGTGCGACACAGGTAGACATACCTGCCCCAGCACAGCTAAGAAAGCGGTGTCAATGTGACAGCTCAAACTGTCCAAACCAGGCACCCTAGGTCCATAGCTGGGTTGCTAGCCCATGCCGAAGTCTGCACCACTGCGTCTGCATGGTCTGTAGCCTCCCGTGCCGCAGGCATGCCTTGGCAAGTCAGTGCGGCCATAGGGGATGTCTGCAGTGTGGGGTGGGTGTGCCCGTGCTAGCGCTCTGGGAGAAGTGCAGCTGCAAGGAGCTAAGCGCCCCCAGGCCAGCCCCAGCCAGGCTCTAGGAATGTCCTGGGAGCAGCTAGCCTCTCCCGCCACCCAGTCTGCAGCAGCCACATGGCTCCTTTTAATGTGCCCATACGTCTGCCCATGCTGGAAAAGACCCCTCCAGCTCCAGTGTAGATGTGCTGCACCCAGCAAGGCCTGACCCCAGCTCTCCAGCCTGCGCGCCCAACCTCCCTGGGCCCCTCAGCCGCAAGGTTGCACGGTTCTTCAGGCTCAGCCCGGGTTTCAGCGTGTTACTAGTGAGCAGACATGCCCTGCCGGCCCCACCCCTCCCACCCAGCTGACAGGTCTCTGCCCTCTGCCTGCCTTCTGCTGCAAGTCGGGCTCACACAACTTCCCGGGGGCGTGGTCGGGTGCCTGCAGTAAGCGTAGTGGTCCAGTGTCCCTTTGGGCCCAGGCAGGGGTGTGTGGTTGGGTACCAGCCGTGGCGGCAGGAGTCCCTTTGGGCCCTTGTGCCTTGCCCGGGGGCATGGCCATGAGCTCTGCATGCTGAATACTCTCCCCTTTGTTCTGTTCTCTCACACATGCCATTCAGGGCTGCCGGGTGCAGGCCGCTCCTGTTGATCACATCCTGTCACCTTTCTCCTCTGACCTCCTCCTGAACTCTTGTTCTCTCATCCTCCTTCACTGCCTGTCTCCACTGTCTCCACCTCAGCTGAGCCCTGGGAGAGTGGCCGTCCTGCTCGGGCGAGTGCATGGCACCAAGGCACTGCCTCCACCTCATGGCTTTGCGTGTCCGCTTGGCCCTCTGTGTGCTTCCCCCAGCAATGCCCCAGGGCCGGCTCCGCACGGTATCCCCAGCACAGGGAACAGTGTCTCTGAGTGGGAGCTGGGCGAGCAAAGCCACCTGCCTGGTGAAGAACCCCGGGTGCTGCTGTCCTGTGCCAGGCCTGGCCCTAACTCACTCTGTGCCCAGCCCAGAGGGTGATGGCCTGTGCCCAGCACTGAGCCCATGGCACAGAAGGGTTAATAACCGATCACCACTTGTAGGGAGTCGTGCCCCCTGCAAGGAAGTGTTGCTGGACACCCTGGAACAGCTGTGTCTCAGTTAGCAGTGAGCTGCCAGCGCAGCAGAGCCCTCGGCGGGGAGTTCACCGGCAGAGACTTGGGCAGCACCGGCTCTGGGCCCAGCCAGCAGAGCCCCCAGGGTTTGTGTGGGCAGCAGAATCGCGGGGGCTGTGCAGGCTGAAGAGGCAGGTGGCCTGTCCTCCGGGTGCTGACGTTGGGGGAGAGGAGGTTGGCATGGCTCAGGGCAGCTGTGAGATGGGAATGGGGCAGCTCCAAGGCCGGAGCCATTGCAGACTGGCCAATCTGTAGGGAGCGACCCTGGGTTGGGCGAGAGGTGACCAGTGGGGATTCTCTGGCTCTGGAGGTCTGGTCAGGGTGTGCCCAGCACTGGGCAAGTCTTGGCTCTGCTGGTGAGTGCCCTGCTGCAGGGTAAAGACGTCTCTGTGCTGCAGACACGTGTTCAGGTCAGAACCCGTGACTGGGTCCCTGGCACCTGAGGAGAGCAGGGCATGAACAGGCAGAGGTGGTGTGATGTGCAGGGCCGTGGTGGCTGGCACTCCTACCTCTGCCTTGTTGGCTGCCCCGGGCAGTCAGCCACAAGGTGCAAGGACCTGGCAGCACTCGCAGCCACAGAGTGACCGGGGCGGGGCCCTTCAGGCCGGAGCCCCAGGGCTGTGTGTGCAAACAGCACTGATGTGAGCCGGTTTGGTTACAGGGCAAAGTGCCGGGGCAGCCTCAGCGGCAGGGCACAGGTCCCTGTGGAAATGCCCGCGACGTGCTCTCCATGGGCGTGCAAATGGCAGCGGGGGTGCCACCAGGATGCCCCCCTCCCTGCTCACCACAGGTGCTACTGGGATACCCCTACCCTGCCCCCAAGTGTCCCCAGGACATGCGGCGCCCCATGCCCGTCACTGATGCAACGTCATGCGACGTCACTGGCCATCAGGGCTGTTGGGTAGGAGAGAGATCCAGAGCCCTCCAGCGCCTGTAGGGTCTCTGGCCATGGCCCGTGCGTGCCGCACTGCTGGCCAGCCGCATCTCCATTTTAATGCCCACCCGGAGCTCAGTGGGTGACTCAGGAACTGAGCAGCTGCTGCCGGGGTGTTGGGTCCTCGTGCACCCAGCCTCCTCCATGCCTCCACCCCTTAGCACTGCGCTGCGCCTATAGGGCAAGAGGGGCCTGGCTGGCTAGCTCTGCCCGCAGCTCACAAACCAGCCATGCCTGATCAGAGGGGTTCCTGAAGCCCCTACCCTCCTGTCTCTGCCCCATTCTGCTTCGGAGCTGCAGTCCAAGGGAATCCTGTACCGTCTCTCCCAGAGCCAGACTGGAGTTGAGCCTGGAGGCTTAGCTATGTGCAGGTACAAGACTTGGAAAGGGGCACTGTGGGTTGGAATTGAGAGATCTCAGCGGAGGCAGGGAGGGAGCCCAGGCAGGGCTAGCAGGGAGCCGGGGGGCACCAGCAGAGCTGTGGGCAGGGAGCCCAGGCAGGATTAGCAGAGCCTGGGAGGCTCCAGCAGAGCTGTGGAGGGGAGCTCAGGGCAGGGCTAGCAGGGGGCTGAGGGGCACCGGCAGAGCTGTGGGGCAGGGGAGCCTGGGGTGGGGATAGCAGGGGACTGGGGGCGCTGGCAGAACTGTGGGATGGGGAAGCCCAGGCAGGCTAGCAGGGGGCTGATGAGCACGGACAGAGCTGTGAAGGGGAGCCCAGGGCAGGGCTAGCAGGGAGCTGGGGGGAACTGGCAGAGCTGGGAGGGTAACCCAGGCAGGCTAGCAGGGGTCTGGAGGACATGGGCAGAGCTGTGGAGGGGCGCCCAGGGCAGGGCTAGCAGGGGGCTGGGGGGCACTGGCAGAGCTCTAGATAGGGGGGAGCTGGCACAGCACCACGCCGTGCACTCAGGCTCCAGAGAAGTAAAACATGAGCAGCTGTCTCCACTCCTCCCGGGAACCCGGCTGGAGCCAGCTCATCCTGCAAAGGGGGTCCTGTTATCTAGCTCACTGGGACCAGCCCAGTGCCAGGTGCTGCCCAAGGCCTGTGCTCCTCTCTCAGACCCTTCCACTGGGGCACGGGCTCTGCTGGCACCCAGTGCCGCCAGGGGAGCAGTACAGGGCGCTGGGGTGGTGGCTGCTCTGGGGTGCTCCTCTGCCCTGGAAAGGACTTTCTTAAGCAGCTCTGGCATGGGCAGGGATGCAGGGAATGCAGCACTGCCCAGGGGTTGGGGACAGTGTGGGCCTGTCCCATACTCTCCGTGTCTGCACAGAAATGCTGGAGCTGTTACCTCTGTCTGCCCCTGCAGGTTACACTTCGCTGCAGGATGAGCTCCTCTCCCCTGCCTCCCTGCAGTACACTCTGCCGTCCCCGCTGCGTGCAGACCAGTACTGGAACGAGGTGGCCATCCTGGACGCCATCCCCATGGCCCCCACCGAGCAGGACGCCCTGCTGGAGCTGTCCGACATGCAGGTGTGGTCCTCGGGGCTCACCCCCTCGCTGGTGACTGCTGAAGACTCCTCTCTGGAGTGCAGCAAGGCCGAGGACTCGGACGCCATGAGTGAAGGCCGCTTCCCGGGGCAGCTGCTGGATGATGTGCACGGCCTGGACCACCTGGGCTTGCTGGATCTGGCTGAGGACGACACAGTGGATTCAGATGCCATGAATGGCCTTATCGACCTGCTGGAGCAGGAGGAAGGTCAGAGGTCCGAGGTGAAGCTGCCAGCGTGTGAGCGCCAGGCTGGGCTGGCGGGGGAGCAGGGCTCAGAGGATGAAGTCTCTTTTGTTTCAGGCCAGCAGAGGGTGCAGGCCAGGATCCTGGAGTCGCCAACTGTGAGCCGGGTCATGGAGAGGAGCAAGGGCAGGTAATGCTTCCTGGCCAGGCTGCTCGGAGCTGGATAGGGCAGCCCGAGGGACCCTGGGGTGCCCATGCCACAGGGCAGAGCCATGGGGTAAGGTGGGGAGGGATGAGCAGCCGTGCAGCTCCTGCTCCGTAGGCCCCCGTTCGAGCATGCTGCCCCAGACAGCTGGGAGCGCGCTGGGCCAGGGGAAGGGTTGGATCAGCCAGGGAGCTTCCCACGGCTTTGGGGAATCCCTCAGCCACCACCTGGGGTACCAGCCCAGCTCCAGCCTCGGGGATGGCTGTGGTGCTGTCATTGGCAGGGAGCTGAGCTCCCGATGAAGGTAGTCTGCTGGGGCTGAAGGCTGCCTGACAGTCCCTGCCGCTTCTTGCCATAGTGCCTGGGGCAGGCAGGGGCGGGGCGAGCACAAAGGGCCTGGCTGGCCCCTAGGCCAGCTCCCTCCCCTTCCTCACCTTGTGCCATCAGCCTGCTGCTGTGCCCAGACAGGGCCGGGCCGCCCGTGGGTATCTCCAGAGGGCATTCTGTTGCTCTGTGGGTGGGGTGGGAAGTAGGATGTGGGGCTAGTTCAGGATCCACGTTACAAAGGGGGGCTGCGAGTGCAAAGGCCGGTCAGTGGGGCCAACAGCCTGTGTGTGGGCTGGAGAGCGAGGCTGGGCCCACACGGGGGGCAGCATGCCATAGGGTAGAAACTGACCCTGTCTCTCTCTGTCCTTGTTCCTCTCTCTGCTGCCCAGGCTGAGGGACTGGAATGCAGAAGGCTCCTTTGTCTCCTGCCTGCAGGACCTGCCTGAGGGCTCCTGGCAGGAGGGGGTTCCCAGAAGCCCACGTCTGCTGCCCAGAGCAGCCCCTGGGGCAGCCCCCCAGGGGAGGGGCCAGGAGCATGTTCTGGGGCCCCCGTCCGAGCGTCTGCGAATCGACCCCCCCGAGGAGAGCGACTGGCAGCTCCAGCACACGAGGAGCCAGGACTACAGCCAATGGCTGGAGGAGGCGGATAGCAGCTTCTTTAGACAAACGAGGGTACGAGAATGACAGGAAGAGCCAGCCCCCGGGGGCTGTGTATTGCAATGGAGCCACTGGTTGGAGCCCCCTCGCTGTGTGTGAGGCTCATGGCACCCTTGCCGGGGGGCCAGAGCACACACAGGAGTGAATGCCAGGCTGCCCTGTCTGAAGATCCTGGCCTGGGAGCCTCCGCTTGTTGAGCAGAGGCACCAGAGCCTGGTGACCTGCCCACCCCTGCCCCCGCCCAGCAGCTGGGATCCCTCAGCAGAATAACCCATGCTTTGGCACAGAGTGCTGGGCAAGTGCCTCCTGCTGCCCTGCCCCCAGCTCCGGGCACTGCCCCCTGCCAGCCTCCCTGCCCTGGCTCCTGCGGGGGAAGGGGCCCAGAATAGCCTGGCTTGCACTAGGCCCAGGGGTTTGATTTCACATATGAGCCTCTGCCTCTGTTCTTCATTTATAACCCAGACAGCCACCCTGCATGTTTCCTAATTGGGTAGCTCCCGGGGCGCCTGCCCTCTTCGGGTCAGCCAGCACCAGGCATGAAGAGTCCAGAAATAGAGCTGGTCCGGATGGCCAGGGGCAGGGTTGGGGTTTTGGGAATCCTGCCGTGGCCAGGCAGAGCTGGGGAGTGCCAGGGCAGGGCTAGTACAGGATGGCACGTGGAGCAGGGTGGGCATGGCGTAGCAGGCCCTAGGGTGCTGCGGGGCACCCTGGACCAATCCTCCCAGGAGCCTCAGGGTGGGGGACGGGGGAGGAAGAGCCCTGCGGTGAATGCAGCGATGCTGGGGGCTGGCCGGCTTGCAGCCCCTTGGCTGGAGTCACTGAGGGGCTGCGTGACTTCTCCACACTCGTTACAAGTATGCGGGGGGTGAGAAGTCCCGGCCCCAGCCCCACACAGGAGCCCAGGTTCATATCGCCCATGCTGCCCTCCTGCCCCATCTGCAGCCAGCCTGCAGAGACACTGCGGGGAGGCAGCTCCCCTCTGCCTGGGGGGAGGGGCCGTGGCTGTCAGTCTGAGGCCAGATGACTTTGACAGAGGTCCGAGTGCAGAGGACAAACCCACCTGCCTGCCCAGCAAGTGGTGCAGCCGGCTGGTATGCAGCGGCTACAATTACAGCAGCCTGCACAGGCTGTGCACAGAGCAGGGGGCAGCCGAGCTTGAGGCAGGGTGCACGCCTCACTGCAGAGTGATGCCATGGCCAGGATCTAGGCGCTGGGCTCAGCAAGTGGCCATGCGCTTGTGGCCCTAGCAGATGCACCATGTTGGCCTTCCTGACCCAGCTGCTGATCACCCTGGTGCTGCTGAGCTTCTTCCTGGTCAGCTGCCAGAATGTCCTGCACATTGTCAAGGGCTCTGTACGCTTCCTGCTCAAGCACGTCCACCAGGAGCTGGACAAGGAGCTGGGTGAGAGCGAGGGGCTGACGGACGATGAGGAGTCCATCTGCACCAGGGTGGTCCGTCGGCGCGTCATTGTGAAGGTAACACAGGCTGGGAGCAGCAGCCCCGAGGCATCAGGCACTGCCTTGCCTGTGGGGCTGTCGCTGGCCCCAGGGGAGCCATGCATAGCCCTGCAGAGCCAGCCTGGCTCGTCAGCTCCTGTTCCAGCTCAGGGCTCTGAGCCTGGCTCATTCCTGCATGAAAGGAGTGTAGCACTAGTGTGCCCTGGTGCTGGCCTCGCCCCTGTGTTTCCAGCAATGGCTGCTTCCCAGTGAGGGGTCTGGCAGGGCTAGGGGCTGGTGGGGTGTGGTGCAGGGGATTGGCGCATGGGGTTGGCAGTCAGCGAGGAAGTCGGATTTGGTGTCACTTACGCAGGGGCTGGGGCTTTTGCCCTACTTGGTGCCGTGCAGTGAACACAAGGGGCTACCTGTAGGGCTTTGACTCCCTGCCCTCCCCCTCACTGCCTCGCTCTGTTCTCCCCCTGGTGCTGCAGGGCAATCAGGTTCAGGATATTCCGGGGGAGCAGGTGACCGAGGAGCAATTCACTGACGAGCAAGGCAACATCATCACCAAGAAGGTGAGTACGCGCCAGACACAGAGCCCCCCAGTCTCCGCCCAACGTCTGCCCTGCTCTCCTTGCCCCCAGGGCTGGATATTCTGGGGTCTTCCCTGGAAACACCCCTCACCCAGCCCTGTCTCGGGGGAGCAGCATGCCCCAGCTTGGGGGGCCGATGGCAGGGCAGGGCAGGGCCAAGCGGGAGTAGGACTGGAGGGGTGGTGTGGCTGAGTCCCTGGGGGTGTGTGGGGCCTAGCCTGGCCTGTGGCAGGCAGCTCTAATGCCCGCTCTCTGCAGATCATCCGGAAGGTGGTGCGGCGGATCAGCGCGGGCGATGAGGAGAAGGAGGTGATTCTTGAGGGCTCTCTGCAGGAGCCCCAGGAGCTGGAAGCTGAGGCAGATCACTTTATGAAATATGCCATCCTGCATCAGGACAGTCTGGGCAGCAAGGTACAGAGCCTGCTCCTCTCCTGGCCCTTCACCAGCTCTGGGCAGCACAGACATGCGCCCGGCCATGCAGGGCTCCTTGAGGGCTCTGGCTGGATCCTCCCTGGCCTCCTCTCCTTCCCTGTGCTCTTCTTCTGCTGTACCTCTGGGGCTGTGAGGGGCCACGCTTCCCCCCTCGCTGCAGCCTTCTCCTTGCCAGGCGGCTCTCCCGTCCTCCTCCTCGTCCTCTCTGTGTCTGTCTGTCTGTCTGTGTGACGCCTCCTGCTTCCTCTCTCTGCTGCTCTCCCCAGGAGGAGGCGCAAGGGCACGTCCCAGAATCGGAGCTGATCGGGGGCAGGATGGGGGCTTACATAGTGAAACGAGCCAGCCTGAAAAGGGGAAAGCAGTGACCCCTCCCAGGGCCTCTTCCGAGGTAATGCCACCTTTGTTCTGACTACAGATCCAGCTCTCTGTGCTGTGTGCCCTGCGTGGAGCCCACCCAACCACTGTGTGCTCCCCCTGCCCAGAGGGGAGACACGGTTGCTCCATTAGAGCATGCTGGAGAATAAGCCCAGAGCTGGCTGCCTCTTCCCCACTGCTGCCAAGCCTGCAAGCCCCATGCTGCTCCTGGGGAAGGGGGCTGGCTTCTCTGCACACTGCATGCCAGGGAGGCTGCCATTGTAGCACCTGTCTGTCTGGCTCACATGGCATTCTAGGGGAGGAGGGTGTCAGGCTGTCACCTCGGTTACGACAGCCGGATGGATTGTTACTATGGGTTACAGTGTACTGTGAGGACTGTGATGGTGTCACTGCCGTTACAACAGCTAGGGGGCTTGTTACCCCGAGTTACAGTGCACCGTGGGGACCAGAGTGGTATCACCATGGTTATGACAGCCAAGGGCATTGTTACCCCAGGTTACAGTGTACCATGGGGGCTGCGATGGTGTCACCACAAATTACAACAGCCAAGGGCACTGTTACCCCAGGTTACAGTGTACCGTGGTGGCCACAATGGTGTTACCACAGTGACAGCATTCCAGGGGATTGTAACCAGTAGCTACAGCATGCAGTGCTGGAGATTGCCCTTGGCACAGTCCATCCCTGCCAGCTCTTGGGCTGAGCTTTGCCCTGGACCCCATTCCCTAGTGCAGCTGCCCCATTCCCCATTTCTCTGCGTGCTCACCTTGCCCCTTGCAGAGGCCTCAATGCCGCTGCTATAAATAGCCCCTGAATGCTGCCCCAGTGACAAGTTGCTGACATTCCAGCCTGTCAGGCAGTCCCTGCACTGTCAGCTGTGCCCCAGAGCTTGTCCTGGAGCCTGGATCTGGGGTCGGGTTTCCTGGAATGAGGTGCCAAGTGCCCTGGAGCATGGGGCTGACACACGGCGGCTCCTCCTCATATCAAACGCCCTCTCAATGACTGGGTGCTGCAGAGAGCTGCGCATTGCACCCGGGGGAGACCAGCCCCTGCTCATGGCACCCATAACTCACAGCCGCCTCCACCTGCCACATAAGCCGCTTTCACCCGCAGCACCCATTGGGCACTGCTGTCTGGCAGTGCTGCTAACATGCCATGCAGGGCCCTCTTGGTGGGGTCATGAGGGGCTCTGGGCACCAGAGGGCAGCAGAGAACCTACGGCTTGCAGGCGGCTGCAGGTAGGGATGGGGGCTGTGAGCAGTGGTGGGAGGCGGGTGCAGGCAGTGTGCCCGTGGCCTGGGGGGGCCATGTGACCAGGGTGGAGTATAGGGAGCGGGCAGCAGTGAGGGAATAGGAAGGTCAGTGTGCCCATGGCAGATATGTGTGCACTAGCGATGGGGCGGGGGGCTGCATGCCCATGGCAGAGTGTTCAGTGCATTGTGCCCGGGGGGTGAAGGGGTAGATGGGGCAGCGGGCAGTGCGTGCCTATGACAGAGATGGTTGTTTTTGCTGGTGGGGTGGAAGTGCCAGGCTCCAGTCCCACCAGGATCTCCCGGCTGCTCAGGGCCTGTCTGCAGTGACGTCTGCGTGGGTCTCAGAGCGCTGAGCCAGATTGGCAGCTGGATGCCAGGGCTGTGGGGTGAGCAGAGGGCTGGTGCCTCCTACATTGCCCTCGATGCGGCTTGTTGCGCTGGACACTGTGACTCTGGGTGTTGGGTCGTTTCCTGGCCCTCGGACATGGCTGGCTGCATGCTTGGACACAGCGTGCCTTGCTGTCCCTCGCGCGCTTGCACCCAGGAGCCCTGCAGTGCTGCAGTTCCTGCTGAGAGGCCAGGGGGCTGATCTGCAGCAGGAACCCTTTCCTGGCTGCCTCTATCCTGCTAGAGTGCAGCCAGCACTGACTGAGCTGGGGGATGGGTGCCTACCCCGCAAGGACAGGCGCTCCCTCGGGTCTCTGTCGTTGGTGCATGCATGGGTGCCTGAGACGCATGGCATGGCCTGTACTGCAGGAACACGGATATCCAGCCTAGCTCATTTCTCTGCAGTGCTCTGGGGAGGGGGTCCTGGGGCTGGCTGTCCCCAGGGGCGGGGTCTCCCTGCTCCCTCACCCGTGCTCTGCGAGCTGCACGTCTGGCCCAGCCAGCTGTGCTACCTGCATTGCAGCGCAGGAAACCTGGGTTCTTTCCCTGGAACAGCCTGGGCTGAGCGGGCTGTTAAGCCACCAGGAGGAACTGGAGCCAGCTCCCCCAGGCAAAGGCTGGTGGCTGCAGTGGTGGCTTTGAGGTGGGGTGTATGTTCCTGCACAGAGTGCTCGTGGACCGGTGTGGCAGGGAAATAACCCGAGAGAGCCCATCTGGCCCCTGCACAAGGCTGCAAGTAACAGTTAAACCTGGTGATGAGGTGGGGGACACTCACCCCCTATGATTCATCATCACACCCTGCCCAGGGACCACCTCCCCTCCCAAACCACCACAGGGCAGTAACCCCAGTCCATGCATTCTGTCTCACGCCTCTGCATCCCCCACACAGCTGCCCGGGCTGAGCACATCTCCAGTGCAGACAGCCATTGCCGGGGCCTGTTCCCTCTGAGCAGGTAACTGACTCCTGCTGTTCACAGCTGTGGCTCCAGCACCCTCCTCACTCCAGACCCTTGGAAATGAACAGATAGGGGCTGGTTTCAGCCAGCATCTCGCCCTTTGCTGGCTGCTGCAGCGTTGGGTGCCAGAGGGTCTCACATCCAGCACCAGGGCTTCTCCTTTCCCAGCTGCCTCCTACCTTTGTCCCTGCCCCCAGCACCAGCCAGTGCCTTGGAGCTGCTGTCCTCTGGTCCAGTAGCCATGCCTGTAAGTGGAGCGTTGGGTCATGCCCCCAGCTCTGGCCTACTGCCCAGTGGGGAAGCCCAGCAGGGAGCTGTTTGTAACCCAAGCTCCGTCTTTTCTGTTCTTCAGGATCTCACCTCCACCCCGAACCACTGAACTGCCGCCACGTGCGGCCAGCCCCACGAGGAGAGGCGAAAGCAGACAGGCGACGGGAGCAGGGCTGGCTGTACATGTTGTTCTAGGCTAATGGCATGATTTCTGTAAGAGACTTACTTCCCGTCCTATTCGCATGATTGACTGACTGCCAACGCATGAGCCACAGTTCTTACAACGGACGGGGACCCCAGGAGCCAGCAGCACCCGGGGCAGCGTTTCTCTGGCAGGGACGTGACTCTGCTGCGCACACCCTGAGTCCAGACAGGAGGCTGCGGCTATGAAGGGCTGCCCAGGGTGGGGCATCAGCTCCCACCTATCCCTCATGTTGTCTCCTGGCTGGATTTTGCTGCTTCATCCTCTTCCAAGGAGTGTGTGCGGAGGGGGGATGTCAGAGCCTAAGGAGGTGGTGGGGGGAGGGCAGAACTGCAGCTCTCGAGGGAGCAGCCCTGGCAAGGGCAGGGGGAGGGGACTGGATTGTGGCTGCCTTGCCCCTGTTTCTCCAGAAGTTTCCCCCCGTGTGAGCGTGTGGCTCCCAGCAGCACTGAGCTCCTCGCTTGTGTTGAAAGTGTAAACTGTACAGTATTCAGCCTTGTGTATATGAACAAATAAATACTATGCAACGCCCGAGGGCACTCAGCGGGGTGCAGAGCACTGCCCGCTCCGTGCCCACATACCTCGCCAGCTGTAGGACAGGGATGGCTCATCAGCCCCTGCCAGGGAGGAGCTCTGGCCAGTGCAGCTGGGAAGCTGGAGGTATCAGAGGGCAACAGAGCCAAACCTCCCAGTGTCAGCCTGGCGCTTTTACTCCCTTTGGCCTTGTTCATTTCCTGACACCCACCCGGGGCCGGGCAGGGGGCTGGGGCATGTGTGCCAGCCCCTGCCCACTTTGGTTACATATGGGGCAGAGCTGAGGGCCTCCTACCAGGCCCTACCGCCCTGGCACAGGATGGGCAGGTGGTGAGCACTGGCACAGCCCAACACCTGCCTCAGCCCATGCTAGGCTCTACCCAGCACAATGGCTGCTCAGGAGAGATGCAAGGAAACAGCAGCGGGGTTTGCACCCCTGTCCTCTGCACCATTTGTGAGGCCCTCCAGGGTTCCTTGGCCTCTCTGAAAGGCCAAAGTCAGCACAGCCCCCGTGTCCCCGACCCTTCCAGGACCAACCCCCAGTGTCTAGGGCAAAGGAGACGCATGAGAGCAGCTCTCCCAGGCTCTTGCACTGCGTCAGCACCACAACCCGTACTGCTGCAGTCTGGCCGGAACAGAGAGGGTCACCCTGCGACCTGGAGTCTGAGCCCTGGGAGCTTTAACTGGGGACAGCAGAGCTCTGCCCCTGGCTGGCCCCTTGGCTCAGCTGTTCCTGCCAACAGCTCTGTCCTGGCAGGAGGCAGGGGGGAGGAACTACCTGGGCTATTTAAAGGTGCTCAGTAGAAATCTTTTGTGACATGTGACCCCAGGCGGGCTGGTTGCAGGAAGGGGGTGCTGGCTGCCACGTCCCTCACCTCCCTTAAGGGTGCAGGAAGGAGCCAGGCAGAAACAATTGGGACTTGCGCTTTCCCCAGGAGGTCGACATGGGGCTCAAAGGGGCTGACATGTTTCCAGGTGGCAACGCCCAGGCCAAGCCCACCACGGGAGCCAGGCTGCAGCCGCCATGCCCAGCAGGCCTTGGCTGGTGGGCATGTCTCGTCAAAAAGCCCTCTGCTCCGCTACAGGCTGAGGAGGTGGAGTAGATGCAGACACGACTAGGCCAGCCTTCTCCATGGAGAGCAAAGCGGCACCGTACAAACCATGTAGGGTACAGACCGTCCATCCACAACCCTCCGCTCTGTAACATAATGTCCCTAGAATGGCTGACTTTGATAGCATCTCCGCAGAGTCTAGTGCGGGCCCCCTGCTTTGGCCTCTATACTCCGTAGGGAATGCTCCACTGCACTGTGCCGGCCCCGCGGGAGCCGTTGCTTCGCGCTCTGATTGCTAGTAGGAGCTGGTAGGGGCGGGGGCGCGCTCCACATGACGCCTAGAGAATGCTGCAGGCTGCGCACTAGACGCTTTTTAGAAGTTTTAAAATAATTTTATTTCCTTTTTTTACTGTTATGATGATGAGCCTTTTGGCTCTCCCTGCCCCCATCTTAGCTGCTGATGTATAGACCATTCTCCCTGTACACCAGCTACTAGACTACAACTGAATAAAGAAACCAACAAGACCTGGGCCTTGTCTCTGCTTTTCTGCGGGGGGACAGGGGTGTCCTGGCCAGACAGCAGCTCCCTCCCTGGATTCCCCATTGCCCAGGCTAATGGAGGGAGGGGTAACAAGGCTGCAGATCTGGCGGTCAAGTCCGTGTCCTGCCATGAATGCACACCACTGCCTTCCCTGCTCACCAGGGTGGGAGGGAGGGAGAGCTGCAAACAGAAAGGTGCCCAGGGGTACAAAAGATTCAGGTCTGCTGCCCCAGCACAGGGCTATCCCCTTGAGGTGGGACCCAGCCGTGGCATCCTCTGGGGATGTGCTGAGGCCTGGAGGCTCAATATCCTGATGGGACACAGAGTAGAAATACCCACCCGGACAGCACCAGCCCTGTGCAGGGAATGACGTCACTGCCCCTGCTTCTCCTGTGTCAGTTGCTGCCTTGCCACAGCTGAGCGCTGCCCCTTGTGGTACGGCCACCCGGAGGCACAGCCAGGTGCACTGACTGCTTTCACTGTGGCTGCAATGGCATCTTTCCTGTGACCTTTGCCTCCCAGCCCCCAGTCCCATCAGAGAGCAGTGGGGAATGGCCCATGGCTTTGGCCGTGTGGGCACCTGGGCACAGAGCCCCGTTCGTGCACACAGCAGGTGTCTGGCTGGATTGAACAGTACCGACTCAAGGGAGGGAGATGGGAACCAGCTTCCCGGTTGGTGCCGTTTGTTAATCGTTTTCCTGCCTGCTGCCTGGGCAGGGGAAGGGCGTATTTGCATGTGTGCACGCATGACTGTGCATGCAGGGACAGATGTATGGGGTGTGGGGGGAGATGCAGGGACAGGTGTGGTGGGGCATGCATGCAGGGACTTGGGGGGGCACATGTGTGGCAGGGGGGCACATGCAGAGACAGGTGTGGTGGGGAGAGCATGCAAGGACTGTGGGGGGGCACATGCAGGGACAGGTGTGTGGCGGAGGCTGGAGCGGGAGGACACTGTACAAGTAGGGATGACTAATACTACAAAATGGAGCCCGCCAGGCTGGGGCAATCACACTCGTCCCGCCCCATTCATTGAGCTGACACACCATATGAACCAGGAGCCCTGCGCTGCAGCCCAAGGATCAGGCCTGTTGGCTGCTCTCACCTCCCCACAGCTGCTGTCTATCAGTGCGGGCGGGTGCGTGGGCCCTGGGGTCAGAGGGAGCGGTGCGGCCTCTGCCCTGGAACCCCTGCAGGGCCCAGGCGCCAAATGGGCTGAGGCCAGGCAAGCCCACCAACCAGAAGCCAAGGGGAGCTGCACCCCAGACACATGCGTGCTCCCGCCCCTGTACACACAATACCTCCCATACACATCTGCACAACACACAAAAGCCCCCCGCCCCCGCACACACGCTCTATCACATGCAGCCCCGCTACCGTCTCCACGCCAGCCATGCAAATACTGGTGCGCACAGGTGTGGGCCCCCATGGCCGGGGCTGGGGCACTGCACACACAGGCAGCTCCGCCCACCCGCCTGCGCTCTCAGACATGTGCACGTAGCCAGACCTGCACAATCACCCACGCCCCGCTGCGCACACGTGGCCTCGCACCCTCTGGCCCCTGCACACACCTGTGTGGTGTGGTGTGGCGTGGCCCTGCCCTGCCCTGCCCAGCCCAGCCCAGCCCAGCCCAGCCTGGGCTCCTGGCGCAGCGTCCCTGGCTGGGGCCAGCGGGTGCCCAGGCATGGGGCAGCCAGGCGCTCTGAGCCCCGCAGCAAGCAGCTGATTATTTTTTACAGCTAATCTTTCAAATTGCAATTTGTCTGGGATGAGCCAATCCAGGGCCTGCCCTGTCACCCAGCCAATGGGAGCTTAGCCCCAGAAGCTCAGCCAATCGGGGCCCAGTATTCTAATAGCCCACATCTTTATCAGAGAAATGTTGCTTCTCCTGAAGTTAAACTTCTGTGGCAGGGACCTGGATGCAGCGTCTCTGGGGGCACCTGGGGTCAGCCAGGCCAGCCGGCCCCGGCATCGCATGGGCTTGGACCTGAGCCCTGGCCAGCACCTGGCAGGGTGCTCCCGGACCAGTCTGCCCGCTGGAGTCACGTGGCTGCCGTGGTGCCTGCTGGCTGGGCAGTGCCAGCAGCTGACGCCCAGGCAGGGCTGTAGGGAAGCAGCAGGACTGGGGCCAGCGGGCACGGCCCCCCACAGAGGCCGGGCTGCCTGGGATGGCTTTGCTGGCACGCGGCACGCAGCCGGGGCGCTAGGGGCTGGCTTGGTGCATTCGCTGGCCTCTGCCGGGGCGAAGCAGCGCCATGGACTCCAACCTGCAGGGGACATTCCTGCTCAACAGCCCCTCGCTGGCCCCCTTCCCGGAGGCAAAGGCCCCCATGTGCCAGTACTCGGTGCAGAACTCCTTCTACAAACTCAGCCCACCAGGACTCAGCGCCCAACTGGCAGCCGGCACGCCGCATGGCATCACCGATATCCTGAGCCGTCCAAACAGCAGCCTGCTCTCAGCCTACCCCCACACGGGTGGCTTTAACAGCCTGAGCTCCCAGCCCGTCTACTACGGACCCCAGGTGAGGCCCTTCTCCAAGGCAGGGAGCGACTATCCATCCCGGGGCAGGGACTGCTGGGCAGACACCGGCCAGGACTGGCGAGGAGGCCGACTGTGCGGCAGCAGTAAGTACTTGCCTTGGCACCGCAGCTGGGGGGGACACAGGGGGCTCGGCAGCACGAGGCCAGACACAGAAGTTTGGCTCAGCAGACACTACTAGCCCATGCTCCCCATGCCCCTACCAACTGCCTTAGCCCGCCTGTGCCCCATAGCCTGTGCTCTGCTCCCTGTCTGGGCAGCAAAGCCACCGCTGCTCCCAGCCTGGGGCAGGTGCCAGGCACTTGGGGCAGGGCCATCCCCCACGGGACCATTCTGCTGGGGAGGTCAGACACAGCTCACAAGGGCCCAGCCCTGCCCCCTGCACTCTGCCCGGCCATGACCCACTCAGAGGCAGGGCTGTGAGGGCCCCGGAGCTGCGCTCAGAGGCTGGTGAATGTCTGTACTGAGCACCAGGGAGGATGCCTGGGAAGGATGGCAGGTGACGGCACAACTGCTTTCTTGGGCCACTGCTGCTTGGACCCAAGTCACTTTGCGCACCCGCTGGTGGGAGGAGGGGAGAGGTTAGAATTGTTCTAGGGCAGGGCAGAAATCAGCATCCTTCCCCCAGCAGGGACAGAGCTGAGCCCCCACAGGGAGAGGGACTGAGCCCCAGAATCCCGAGCTGGGGGCAGAATCCCCCTGCCCCAGCTGGGCGCCTTGCTCTGGCACCCACCTGCATGGGTGGGAACTCTGCTCTCTTTGCCACCAGCGTGAGCTCCAGGACGCCCTACATTCAGCCCTACATTCAGGGAGAGGAGCTGGCTCAGGGACCACCTGGCTCAAGGGAGAGGGTGGGACAGCAGGATTGGGGCAGAGCCTGCAGGGACCTGTCAGCCTGCCCTGCCTACCCCTCCAAGGGATGCGTTGGATGAGTGCTGGGAGGAGTGGGTTGATTGATACCCAACCCTGTGGGGGCCCTTAGGGGCTCAGCACCCAAAACACACCTGACATGTGGGTACCCCGGAAAGCCTGTCCCTATAGCCACAAGCCCCTGTCCCAGAACCCCATGGCGGCCAGCATGGGGGGAGCCCAGGCCCTGAGGGACGGGCTGCCCTGGGGCACTTCCCCACTGCTCATGCTAGCGCGAGCCCTTGGGCCACGACTGGCTGCTTTAAGCTGGCCATAGCAGCTGGCCTTGACTTGGGAGCAGCCAGGATGGGCACCTACAGGCGAATGGCCTGCTGGCCTCATGCACCTGGCTGGCTGGGCGAGGCAGCGTGCACGTCCCACTCGCTGCCGGGCACCGGGTGTCATGTGGCACAAGGGCCACTGGGCCTCTCAAGGGCATTTGATGTCACTCGTGGGAGTGGGGCTGGGCCTCCATTTCCCTGATGGAGGCATGGGGGGCCCATCCCTTGTGGCTGTGATGACAGCACCCGAAACAGGCCCAGCAGCTGCCAGACCCCACTCAGGGGACAGAATAGCGGACTCAATACAGGGTGTTACTGTCACCCTGGGGGCTGGGGGGGGCACAGAGAGCGGCCCACTGGGGGGGCGGAATTACTGTCACCTGGGGGGCACAGGGAGCAGCCCACTGGGTGGGGGGGAGTTACTGTTACCTGGGGAGGCTGTGGGGAATGTCCAGCTTTATGGGTGAGGAGTTATCACTCTGGTCAGGGCATGGGGAACATCCCACTCAAAAGCAGTGTTACCATCACCCTTGGGGAGGCATGTCCTGCTCTGGGGGGAGGGGGTGTCCTGCTCTGGGGGGGTGTCACTCTGCAGGAGAGGGCCTGCTCTGGGGGGGGGGTGTTACTGTCACCTTGTGGGGGGGGGTTACCAGCTCCCTGGGGAAGGCTGCAGGGCACATTCCCCTCTGGGGGTTACTGTTACCCGAGGGGGGCATGAGGCATGTCCTGCTCACGGGGGGGGGGGGGGGGAAACTGTCACGAAAGGGGGGACCATGGGGAACAACCCACTCGGGGGGGAGGGGTTCAGGCACAGCTCCCACTGGGCTCCGCTAGGGCTCTGCGTATCCTGCCCAGCTGCGCCCTCTGGGGCAGAAGGTGCCTGGCTGGTCAGCTCAAGCTGTGCCAGACCCCCCGCACTGACCAGTCCCCTCCCTCCGCCAGCCCCGGCTCACCTGGCCGACAGCATCCACAAGAAGAAGCACACGCGCCCCACCTTCACTGGCCACCAGATCTTTGCGCTGGAGAAAACCTTTGAACAGACCAAGTACCTGGCAGGGCCCGAGCGGGCGCGTCTGGCCTATTCCCTCGGCATGACCGAGTCGCAGGTGAAGGTGAGTGAGGGTCAGCGCTGGGACTCGGGCCGGGCCGCTCAGGACTGTTTTGTTAAAGGGGCCAGTGGAGACTGACCCGAGCTCCCTCAGGGCCAGGCTGGATCCTTCGGCAAACTGCCCTGTGGGGGGTGCCGGTTCACTGGGCACTGAGGGGCTTGGCCAGGGCACTGAGGGCTGGTCACCCCTCAGCAGCAGTGGCAATGAACAGGGAGCTGGGAGGGGGGCCCATCAGCTCTGTGCAGCCCTAACGCGCTCCCCATCCTGGGCCAGGTGTGGTTCCAGAACCGACGGACCAAGTGGCGGAAGAAGAGCGCGCTGGAGCCCTCGTCCTCCTCGCAGCGGGTGGCGGGCGAGCGGGCCACCTCTGAGACCGAGGACGACGAGTACAACAAGCCCCTGGACCCTGACTCGGACGACGAGAAGATCCGCCTGCTGCTGAGGAAGCACCGGGCTGCGTTCTCGGTGCTCAGCCTGGGCACCCACAGTGGCTGAGCCCCCGGCCCCCTGCAGTGCCTGGCACTGGCCCCGTGCCCAAGATGCCTGTGCACCAGCCTGCTCAGAGCCAGAGACACGCAGAGCAGCGCCCGAGCTGGCAGGGGCTGCTCTGAGCGGGAGGGGTCGAGCTGTGAGGTACAGGGTCCTGGAGCAGGGATGCTGGAGCCTGCCTCCTCCCGGCTGAGTCGTGAGGGGACAGGAGCAGACCTGACCCAACAGGAGCTGCTGGCGCAGCCTTGGGCCATAGAGCCAGGCTGCAAATGGGAAAGGGGGACTCTGCCTCTGTTCCTGCCCCATGCTGGGAGGGGGCTGCCCCCACTCTGGGCAGGAGGGAGCCGGGCTCCAGCATGTTACAGACCCTGCTGTGCCGTGAGCAGTGATGAAATAAAGGTCCCAGCCCGCTCTCCATCTGGGCAGTTATTTGACTGCGGCGTGTCCGTGGGTGCAGCTGGCTGGGGCGGTAGCGGAGTGTCGATGGCTGACCTTCCTGGTGGGAGGGTTAAGCTGTAACCCATTGAACCCCACACTGAGCAAAGGGTCCCTGCGGGACCTGCACCGAGAGTTGGCTGGCCTGGGTCTTGGCTCAGCACGCAACTAGGGGGAGGCGCTGGGACACTCACTGGGGCAGAAAGACAGTAGCTGAGCTGGGGAGCAGCTGACAGGACACTGGCACTGCCATGATGACACTGGCACGCAGTCTTGACAGCACTGCTGTGGGAAAGGTCGCAGTCCTGGAGCCACCAGCACTAGATTCCTGTGGGTACATTATTTATTAATTAATTTGAAGTTTGACCTGGGGCGTTGCCCCATCTTTCCTCATTAGCCCAGCCCTGCTTTCTGCCCCATGGACTCAGCAGGGCCTGCGTGCTGTTACCCTGCTCCTGCCTGAGTCAGTGCTGGTCAATTGCCCGGGCGAACCCGACCCGCGCGGCTCCCTGGCCTGGGCGAACCTGAGCCATGCAGCTTCATGCAGGGCAGGTACCACAGCAGGTGGCATTTGGAGCCCTCTGGCCAAGCATTAGAGTCCGAGGCCGGGCCAGCAGCTGTTGCTGTGGCACCCTTCACGCACAAGCACTAATGCTGTGAGTGCTGCTGCCCTGAGCCATGGAGAACCAGCCGCAGAGACACTGTTGTACACCAGCCTCATTCAGCAGAGTGCTGAATGCAGCAGGAGCACCAAGTTACCCCAGTGCCAGCCTCTCCCAGCCGGGGTGCTGTGGGGAGGAGGGTCAGCGCCCTGGAGGGGGAGGGGAGCTCTGGGTTTCTTTGCAGCATGCAACTCTTGGGTGCTCAGCGTACCCTGAGCTACTGCAGGAGGCACCAGTTCAAAAGTCGCTCATTAGGCCTCTTGTTGGAACATATTAGCAGCAAATAAATACCATTTATCTTGGGGCGGTGAGTGAAAGCCCATTCAGCTGTCGCAGCCACACGATTGATGCTGTGTCAATAGCAAAGGAGTATTTACTGCCACTCCAACCTGCACACGCCCTCCGCCCACCCTATGCGTGGGTCACAAGTGCGTGTGCCCAGAGCAGCATGTGTGCACCCTCGCCCATGCTAGGCCCCCAGGCCGGCTTGCCCAGCCCCTCCTGGGCACAGTGCTGCCGGTAGGGCGCATATGGGCTGCCCCCAAGGGACTGAGCTGGCCTGCGCTCAGAGACGGAGCCAGGCTTGCTCCGAGACGCGCCGGGGCGGGGGGACTACATACCATGTGTTCAGTTGAAGTACGGGCACAGCCCCTGCACTAGGGGATGAGTGTGCACTTGTGCACATATGCCATGTTCCCATGTAAAGATGGTTCGCCTGCTCCTACTGCACCAACCACGGGCTGGCCAAACTCTGGGTGAGGTAGCCCTGGGGTAGCGGGTAGTTTGGGGTGATGGGGGAGAGGGAGGCTTTTGTAGTGCAAGCCAACCCCCCCTGCAGCTCTTTTCCCATGCGTCTGGGCTTTCCCCTCAGTTCCAGACATCGTAAACTGGTGCAAAGCTTCTCCAATTTGGCCTCCATCATTCACAATAGTATCGCTGGCGAGCTGGCTACAGCCCCACAGGACAGGAGCTGCTGCTGCAGCCTGTGGTGGGACAGGCTCCCGTTCCACGGCCCGAGAGGGATTAAGGTGGCCATGCCAGGGCAGAAGATGCTCTGGCCGATGGGCACTGGTCCCTCCCAGGAAGGCGAGGCAATGTTGGAGAAGGACGCTGGTCTGATTTTAGGTGCCACCCCACAAAAAATTTGTCCTGTGGGTGGATTGCAAAAAAGACAAACTGCAGTTGGTGGGTAACCTTGGTACAAGGTTTGGGCCTTACTGTATTGGCCATGCCAAGGCTCAGGGACAGGGTGCCCTAGCCAGGCCACGTGCGACAGGCCTGGGCACCCCCAATTGTGAGCCATGTGTGCGAACTCACGCACGCTCACGACACTGTGTGCTAGCAAATAACCCAGCCCCCGATAAGCTCTCCTACTTCCCAAAGGTGAGACCCAATTACATGGCGGCCAGCTGTGGGCAAACAAGCTGCAGTGTCCTGGGAGGAAATCGATAGGAGATAAGGTGGTGTGGGCCTATCATAGAGCGATTAGTATGGCGGGGGGAGGCACCTTTAACCAGGTAGCCCAGCTCAGCTGCCATGACCCATTGCGGTCTGGACCCCCAACAGACCTCCAGCAGCCCCTGCCTGGCAACAAAGCCCAGCGCTGCACTGTCCGCCAGTCCTCACTGCCGTGAAACCACCACCAATGCAATGCAGCCCCAGGGTCACAGCACAGCCTGCCTGCTGGCAACACAGTCCAGCCCCTCCCAATGCCATGGCATGACCCCCCCGCACACAGCCCACCCACCCCCCAATGCCACAGCATGGCCCCCCCAGCCCAGTCCCCTCAATGCCATGGCATGGCCCTCCCAATGCCACAGCATAGCCCCCCCCAGCCCCTCCCAATGCCATGGCATGCCCTCTCCACACACAGCCCACCCACCCCAATGCCACAGCATGCCCCCCCATGCCATGGCATGCCCCCCCAGTGTAATTGTCCCCCCACGCCTCCAATGCCACGGCATAGCTGCCCCCCCCACCACACAGCCCGTCCATTGGTGCCAGGGCACAGCCCCCAGCGCCACTGCCCATCCCCAATGCCACAGCCTGGTCTGCAGCCCGGCTCCCCCAACGCCAAGGCATGCCCACCAACCCAGCCCCTGACCACTCAGCCTGACTCTATAGTAACCCCCAATATAGCCCCAGGGCCTACAGTGAGCCTCCCTCCCCAGCACAGCCTGGCTCCTGGCAGCACAAGAGCCCTGCCAGGTGAATGATGACCTATAGCAAAATCTCTGCCCTGGCGCTATGGGGGAGCAGGGCGGGATCCCGTGGGGCAGCCCCGGGGTACGCCATTGTGGGAGGGGGCTCATTAGGTGACAGGCTGGGGCCTGCAGCATGGAGACTAGCAGGGCCCCATGAGCCTGGAGCCTGGCCTGGCCGCACGAGTGCCAAGCCCCAGGCCCCAGGGCGCCGCGCTGGCTGCCCAGGGAGGACTCCGGCACCGCCGGGCTCCGGGCACATGGGCGCCGTGCTGGCTAGCCCTGTGCAGAGCCTAACAGGCCACACAGCCCCATCCACGTACCTGTCCTGAGCCACAGGCGGCCTGCCCTCCCCCCCCCCGGCAGCCTGTGCCCCCGTCCGCAGTACCTGGCTCCCCGCTGGCCCCGGCCCTGGCAGCCCCTCCCGTTCGCCCTCGGGCCCTGTGACGCCCGCATGCACGTAGCTCACCTGCTGCCAGCCTCTCCCCGGCACCGCTCCTCCTTCGACTGCCCCGGCTCCCTCAGCCTCTCAAGGGAGGGGCTGAGCTCAGAGCCAGCGCCTGGCAGTGTGGGACCCTCCCTGATCTGCAGGCCTGTTGGCAGCCCTGGCATTGCAAAGCGCAGGCCCCTCGGCTGGCCCCACTCTGAGCACAGTCCCCACCCCCTCAGTGGGGTCCCCTGGGTGTCTGGGGCCAGCAGCCCCTGCCCTCACCCACCTAACGAAGAGATGCCAGGGGCAGCAACACTGCCCAGGGTGTGCCATCCCCCGACTCCTCCTGGGGGGCAGGTGGGGATGAAGGAATGCCAGCGAAAGAAGCAGCCCCGAAGAGAGCCAGGGGCGAGGTGGGCAGGCTGGAGGCCTCACACCAGGGTGCCAAGACCATCAAGGCCTGGTCCTGTCCAGAGACTCAGGTAAGCTGGTGGTTGGAGAAGCCAGACCCCAAGAATATGGGGCTCCCCCTGCAAACTCCTCTGGTCAGTGGGTTCTTGGGGGTCTCGGCAGCCCTGAGCCCCAGAGGTAGCCGCTTGGCTGGGAGCCTGGGCTCTGCTCTGCGAGGAAGCTGGCGGGATATTTTTTTGACATTTTCTAAGCTGCTCGGTGTGGCTGACAATTTTTAATGTACTAACTGCCTGGTCCAGTGAGCTGATTAATTGGTGCTGGGGAGATCAATAAAAAACAGAAAATTAAAACAATTTTAAAGTGATTAAGTAGTTTAACACCTGTCTGCTGCCACGTCAGCACCGGGAGACAAATAAAGCAGGTGGCAAAGGGCCTCCTGCAGCCAGAGAGAGTGACAAATAGCAGCTGTAACTCGCCTGCCCCAACTCGGCTCCTCTGCTGCAGCCCTTCCAGAGGGGCCAGCTCTGCCCCACAGACCCCTGTGCTGCCAAGGAGGGCTAGTTCACTCCCTTTACCCCCACACCTAGGCCCCCATCACCCTCTGGCCTAGCCATGCTCATGTCTCCAAGCCAGGCGACACAGTGGGCCAGAAGCTCTCCACACACAGACACTCAGATCTAGAAGCGCAGCCATCGAATGGGTGCTGCTCTACCTGCTCTGGGTTACACCTGGCCAACAGGGTGCCAGCCTCTCCCCCAGCTGTGGGGCTCAGACAGTACCCAGAGCCAGGCAGGCCCCCCAATGGGGGACACACTACTATCCTGAAAAAACTAGTCACCCCTTCGGTTCCCTCGGCCCCCAGCTCCTGCACCATCCACTGGTTACCCACAGGGAGCTCAGATTGCTGGGGTGAGTGAGGGGGGTGTACCCTAGCCCAGACTGGCACAGACAGCCTATTGCCGTTCTCAGCACTGGGGCCTGGCTGGTCACAGATAGGGCACTGCTATGCAGAAGCTCACAGCACAGGAGGCCCAGTGAGGCAGTGCAGGGCACTGCTGCAGAGAAGCTCACAGCACTAGCATCTGAGCTGGGCACTGTGCTGGGGGAGCTCACAGCAGGTTGTCAGTCCTTTCTCTCCCTGAGTTTGCTGGTTCCTCCGTTACCTCCCGATCCAATGCCGCAGCAGTTGTCTGTGCTTGGGCCTGCAGCCGTCAGAGCAGGACAATGGGATGTGGATGCTACCCAAGTTAAGCGTTCACAGAAACTCAGGCTGGCAGCTGCTCTGAGCAGAGAGCCCTGACACAGACAAAGTTTCCCTGGCCCCCAGCTCCCTGGCCGGCTGGGCTGTTTGTGTTAAAAGGCAATTGTTTGTGGATGGTGAGTGCGGGCAGGCAGGCTGGCCTGGCAGGCAGATGGATGGCGTCTCCACTTCAATTCCACATCCCTTTTCTCCCAGACAAACCCCGTCGGATTTTCATAAATCAAAGCGCCACACTGTTTAATAAAAATTTATTGACTTACAAGTGATTATTTATCAAAAGGCCATTAATAGCAGCTCCTGGAATGATGTGCTACGGGGTGGTGCAGGGAGACTAATAGGAAATCAATGCCGGCAACAGGGCAGAATGTAGATGAGGGGCCAAGTGCCCCCCGTCCCCATCTCCCCACTGCTGCACCAGCCAGAGCCAGCAGCAGCTGCCTTGTGGGCTGCTCAGAGCGCCCCCTGTTTATTTATCGTTTACAAATGAAATGATCGATACTTTTAATCTAGAGCTAAATTTATTAACTTTCCCATTGGAGAGAGACGTATTGACTGAGGCCACGGGAAGGGGGAGCGCGGCAAGATGGATGTTAACGTGGCTGGCACTCACCTTGCCTGCTGGAGCCTGCCCAGGCAGCAGGAGGGAGCAGCCAGCCTGGCCGCCTGGGGAAGACATGGTGCGTGGCTCTGCAGCATGGGCACTCACAGAGACACTTGCAGCACCTCAGAGCTGAGGGCAGGAGCAGGGACACCCAGATAACACCACCACGTCCTGTCTCCCTTCCTTACCCTAAGGGGAGCAGAACCGGGGCCCTGTAATAGTGAGGAGAATGATTAGGCACTTCCCGGGGACAAGGCCATTGTCCGTAAAGAGCCCCCTACCACCCCTGAGAGCAGGCACTTCTAAGCCCCAGCTGGGGCCTGGCATCAGAGCCCTGGTGCCCACGTAACTGCGCTGGTTAAGGTGGCGCTGGAAGGCTTTGGCTGTCCACACGTTCAGAGCCCAGCCCCACTGCGTGGAGGGAAGGACCCAGCCACTGTGCTCCCCAGCCCCATACCAGCAATGCCTGAGAGCTGCTGGAGGCCTGGAGCAGGCCTGGGGATCTGCTGTGGAGAGACCTGGGAGAGGCCCAGCAGGGTGGTGGGCACCAGGGCTGGAGCTGCAGGGGACTGGGCCAGGCTGGGGGGTGCTGCCATAGGCAGAGCAGGCTCTGTGCTCACCCCCCCAGAGGATGCTCCTCTCCCTGCATCAGCTAGTCCCCAACCACCGTGGGCAGGGGCTCTGGCGTGTGGGGAAAGGGCGCCCCGTGGGGTCCAGACAGCGTGACATGACCAGGTGTGCACATGGAGGGCCCAATCCCTGCAGCAGTTCACAGCTCAGGCAAGGGAGCCTGGGAGACAGTGAGAGGCCAAGGGCGGGTGCCTCAAGCAAGAGCCAGCAGCATGGCCAGCGAGAACTGAGCCCTTGTAATAAGCCTCTGTGGGGCAAAGGCCTCACTCACACCTGTCAGCAAAGGGGTGCCAAGCAGCCCCCGCAGCTCAGCAAGGGCCCCACCCCTTGCACCTGGGTGATCTGCACTAACCCCTTTAAGTACTTGGGCCCCAGGCTTATGCCAACCCCCTACTACATGGGAGTCTGGATGGGGGGCCTGGCACTCATGGTGAGGTGGCCAGACATCCTGATATTAGGGGCTTTGTCTTATATAGGCAGTTCCCTCCCCCCACCCCCCAAAAACAAAAAGTGCCCCAATTGTTCACATTTGCTGTCCAGTCACCTTGGCTGCTGGTGGCCCCTCTGGGTACACAGGTGCCCTGGCCAGGAGTGCCTGGTGCTCATAGTGACCGCCTATGAACATGGTGGGGGAGCCCGGTGCTCATCCCAACTCCTCAGGGTACCCAGATGCTGGGATGGGGTGGGCCTGTTGCTCACACCAACCCCTGTGCATACATGGGCCCTGAAGTGCTTCAAAACACCGTGCAATGCAGCTGGAACTAGGCTGGGGCTGGGGCTAGAGCCTCTGCCTTGAGGCAGGGGCCACGCAACATGAAGAGAGCAGAGGGATCCCCCAGAGCGAGCCCAGACCCTGGCATAGGGGGGTAAAGACTCCCCTTGGAGTAACTTCCAGTAGCTGTTCCCTCCCCCAGGTTAGAGAGGCCCAGTGGAGCAGCACTAGAGCCCCTTGCCTGGGTTAAGCAGGTATGTTGGTGTGTGCAGTGCCCACTCTCAGCTCCAGGGGAAAGGCCAGGGTGCAGAGGGGCTGGGCAATAGACCCTGTGTGGGAGACTGGCTGAATCAGAGCCTGGGGGAGGCACCCAGCACAGCAAGGACTCACGGTAGGGCTCCAGGCCTCAGCATTTGGTGGCATCACTGCAGGGGACTGGCCAGCGGCCCAGCACTGGGGCAGAGGGAAACAGGAGCCATGCCCTCCAGCCTCCATGTGGGAGGAGCAATAAACCAGTCCAAGTCCCAGAATGGAGGAGAATGGGGCTGTGGGCAACCTCCAGCCAGGACCCACTGCAGCTGGCCCAGGGAGATCCAGAGAGCTGGGGGCTTGAGCATAGCACCCAGAGGCAGCAGTGAATTTAGGACTAACGTGGGCCTGAGCCCTGGCTCACAGCACCAAGGGAGAACAGCCCCTGCGAGACGGAGGCCTGGGGGGTGCTCAGAGCCAGAGACCACACCAAGCTCTCCTGGTGGGCAGATGGCTCAGCCAGGTGGGAATGGCTCTAAGGCTCCCATGGGACTAAGCCCATGGCTCTGGGGATGCATAAGCCTGCCAGGCCCACTCCTATGCTGCACTGCCAGCATTCCCCATGCCACCCATGTGCTGATCTCCTGAGCACCCACTGGCCCATTGCAGCTGAATCAGCACTCCCGGAACTTCTGGACACCTAACTTCCAATTCCTAATCGCCATCAGCCTCATCCCATCATGGAACATATTCAGAGCACATGGCCGAAAAAATTAGCCAAAGAAATCCAGCCAGCCAATCCCCCGATTAGGCAGCAGAGCCAGGGCAGTGGGGGGCTGGCTACTCAGTGGCCAGGGAGAGCAGCCCAGCACTTTTCACCTCCATTCCAAATCCAGCTACTCTCCCGTTCCCTGGCTGCTGCTCTCCAACCCATGCCTGGCCCAGCCTTCCCTGACTCTCTCTCCCTTAAGTCAGGCGATAGCCCCTGCAGTTAGGAAAGCAGGAGACAGTGCTAGACTAGCTTGGAGGATGCACAGTACAGCGCAGAGCAGAGCAGAGGAGAAAGGGCTGCAGCTGAGCGAGGCCGACGGCTCCATGCCCTGGGCAGCCATGGTCACAGCACTCTGCTCAGACAGCGATTTGCGGGGCTGATGGTTCCAGGGAATGCCAGAGGCAAGTGCACAAGCAGCACTCAGCCCCTGGCAGGCTCCACCAGAGGGCCCTGGAGACTGAACTCTCCTCTCACCCTAGAGGTGGTCATGCCATGCATAGACTTTCCTTGTGGTGCTGTGGGCTGTAAAATGGCTGATGCCCTCTACCCCAGAGTTGGTTGCATGTGTGGAGCTAAAAGAAGGGAGTGCAGGGTGCAACCCTGGGGCTGGAAGTCACTAGGGACGCAGGAGACGGGCAGCAATTTAGCATTACACATGAGCTCACAGCCACGTGTGTCTGCACAGAACTCCCCTCCCCGCAAGGCCTGATGCTAACACAGGGCCCAGGCGTCACCAGCAGGGCCCGCTTGCCTCCCTGCACCACACGGTCCCCACCCCACTGTCCAGGGAAGAAGCTGGGGTGGGGTGGTGCACGTATCTGTATAGCAGCTCTGAGTGCAGGTGGGTCCCTCTATCCCCTGGCTTCCCCAAGAGAGATTAGAGCTTGGGGGGCTGACACATCCAGCCATAGGGGATTCCTGCACCAGGGGAGGGAACCCCGACGCTGCAGCCATCGGGGCACAGGGCAATACAATGCGCCCAAGCTGTGCAGCTCTGAGGTGCCATTCAGAAGAGTCACTGAGGGGGTGGGCCTACAAGGTCCCTTCCTGCTGTTGAGGCATATGTGGCAGCAGGGACCCTTCTCCTGGCTGCTGGCAGTAGCCTGGCACTGACCGACTCGCACCCCCAGCCCCTCCCACTAGGCCCCGCAGACCACGGAACAGCTGTCAGTGTTCATTTAATGCTGGCCCTGCAACGGGCTGAGCTGTAACAGTAACGAGAAGGCATCTTTGCCAGCAGCCATTCGGGGCCTGCAGGCTCCAGGCAGCACAGTGTCTCTGGGGCAGAGCCCAGGATGGAGGAGTGGGCTAGGCTGCTCCAGAGCTGCTCAGCCCACTCGAGTCCCAGGTTACAACGTGGCTCCAAAGGGGCCCGGGGCAGCGCTGGAGGCAGAGAGCTCAGGAGCGGCTCCGGTCCTCATGGTTGCCAACAATCGTCTTGCTGTACAGTTTCTGCTGCTCCTCCTTGAACGTGTCCTTCACTTTCTCCCTCTTCAGGCCCCCGTCCCTGGGGAGAGTCGAGCGATCAGACAAGCTGTACCTTTCCCCAAGCTCTGTTAGTGCTGGGGCTGCCCTGACCAGCTCTCACACATCTGGGATGGGAGCACTGTCCTCATTTTCCAGTGACTCAGTGAGCCAGGGCCAGAACTCAGGAGTCCTGGGCTCCTGGCCGTACTCAGCCACCCGACCCACTGGCAGCAGAGGGACCAATCTGCTCAGCCATTGGCTATGATACAGGAGCCTTGCTGATGGACTTTCATTCTCAGCCTCTGAAGCCCCAGTGATCGGGAAAGGACACCCACCTGGCTTGCTCTTCCAGGACAGCACCCAGGGAAGAGTTTGTTTAGAAGCAGGGTGTCCCACCGCAAGCTAGCATCCAAGAGTAAGACCCACACAGCATGAGCAAGAGGCAGCTGGTCTAGGCTGCACATGCAGCTGCAGGCTCCAGAGGGCACTGCCGGGCATGCTCAGCACATGCTTCTCTACAGCATGGATCTGAGGCCTACATACTTCCAGGCAGGGCTCTGTGCACATACTGCACCTAGGAGTTGCTGCCTGCCTCATAACCACAGCTCCCCTGAACCAGGCAGCCAGAAGGCTGGTTCTGGCAGCTGGCCCTCCCTCCTGTGGGCTGGAGCCTGGGAGCAGGGCAAGCCAGGCATCTCTGAGGCCTTGGACCCAGCACTGGGAGGGGAAGTTCTGGTTCTGACTCACCACAGCAGATCCACAAGGCCTCCCTGCCTGGCAATTGCTGACTTCACCCGGTTGGCAAACTGGACAGCATCCTCTTCAGGCTGTGGGAGAGCAAAGCTGTTTAGTACGAGCAAGGGACCTGGCCCTCAGCAGCTCCCCCACAGGCCTGGCACAGCCCCCTCACTCACCTCCCTGGTCATGGGGGGCAGGTACCAGACGCTGCAGACGATGGCCCAGCTGGTCATCATCCTCAGCAGGTAGGTCACCATTCCGTACTTGCTGCTGTTCCAAAAGGCATCTCCAAACTGCGGGTCATACTGCAGAGGGCGAGAGAGCCCATGAGATTGAGACCCACAGCAGTGCTGGCCGGGCATCACCACGGGCAAGGCCTCAGGCTCAGGCTCCCCAGCCTACAAGCAAGGCCAGATTTCGGCTTCCCCACACCCATAGCACAGGTTCATGAGATGAGCCCCAGAGACTCAGGACCATCTCCCTACTGCCCACTACTCAAAGCGGAGAACAGCCCCTCATGCCAACCGGAGGCTTCACAGCTTTGGGGCCCTGCTGCAGAGAAGCTGGGCCTATGCCCCTCCAGTTCCCTGCACAGCCACTGGGAAGGGCCTTGTTCTATAGCGTCCCTGTTCCCACCCTCCATAAGCAGCCCTAGCGGGATGTGCTTAACACAGCCAACCTCCCAGAGGGGCAGTGCTGTCTGCCCCAGGCAGGGAGCTGCTCGCACCTTGATGGCTACCGGGTAGACTGTGGCTCCAATTTCAAAGCTTCCCTTCTTGAACATCATCACAGACGTGTTGTTGATGCAGGTGCCTGTGAAGAAATGAGTGCAGCTGCCTCAGCCTCCCCCTGTGAGCATATGCCAGAGTCCTGGCTGGGAATGCGAGGATGGTGCCCTGGGGCTCCTCAAGGGCCAGCGCCCTGGGGTCCCCCAACCACGGCAGTCAGTGCCCAGCACTGTTGCGGGCTCACTTGTCTCAACCCCGACCTGAGGGTCATCCTCAGAGCTCTGGCAACATTGAGGACGCAGGCCCCCCTTGTCTTGCCCCAGAGGAGAGGGGATGACACACATGCTGGCATCAGCCATACGGCGTACTTCACAACCCACCATGGGTCAGTGTGGCCTGTTCTGCAGCTCACCTTCTGGGAAGATGAGGATGGGCAGTTTGCTCTTGTCCTGGACATGCTCTGTCAGCCTGCAGGGAAGAGAGAGTCACTGACTGGCACAGCTCCCTGGGGCACCCTGCTGGTTCTTCACCCAGCAGCCCTGAACATACAGTGCGCACCTATTAACCTTCAGTCAGGGTGCACTAGCTGGGTGCATGTAATGCTCCTGGGACGGGACAGCTCCCAGGCTCCCAAGAGCCACCTGGGACAACCAGAACCCTGACAGGAAGCAGGTTCCTCCTCCACTGGAGCCAGACAGCCCTGGCTCCCCCTCCCCAGCCATGCCTGTATGGAGTTCAGGAGAACCCGCGGTCTCCAGCAGGCCCTCCCTTCCCCTGCCTGAGAGAAAGCTATTGACTGCTGTCCTACCTTTTGGCCACAAGGTGGCGATCCTTGACCTCAGAGCGTTCGAACCAGACATGGGGACACGCCTTCACCACGGCCCTCTGGATCACGCCCATGAGCCCGCCATGGATCTGACCCACCTGAGCCAGAGGAAGATGCAGGTTAAAGTCTTTGCCTCAGTCTGCAGGAGTCGCCAGGCAGCTCCTAGCCTCATAACCAGACAGATTTCCCCCCTCTGCCCCCTTCCCAGCAGAGTGCTGGAGAGACAGCCCTGCCCCTCCCAGGTGGCTGTTAGGGGAAGGTCACACCTGAGGGGTGATGTGCCAAAGTTGCCAGAGGGGAGGGTCTGGGAGGAGCCCAGATCCTCATCACACACTTTGTGCTCAGGGTGGCCAGGCTGAGACTGCGACCTGCCCTTTCCACAGTCAGCAAAGCCCACAGCACTAATGGCAAATGTCCTGGGGCCTCTGGAAGTCCTGCATCCCCACACCAAAGGAGCACTGGCCTCTGCAACTGGGATGCCCAGAGGCTGCTGAACCACTGCGGGGAATCAACTAGATGCGAGAGGGGCCGTGTACACAAGCAGCGCTGGGTATCCAGGCTCGGGGCCCCAGACAAGCCCATTCAGATCCACGCGCTTTGCAAACTCCCTAAGCCTCAGAACACCCTCCTCCCCCCAGGGAGAAGAGCATCGGCTCCATCGTACAGCAGCACAGCGTCCTGCCCAGGGCAAAGGCCTCCCTGGGGATGGAGGGAGTGGCCCTTACCATAGCGTAGTAGCCATCGCTGGCCAGGATGATCACGTCAATGGGGGAGGTATGATTAGCCACGCAGATGCCTCCATTTCGGGGTCTGTTTTCCCTAAATATAACACAAAACCAAGATGGGGTGACAAGGGAAGCAGGAGCCTAGCCTGAGGCAGGGAAGAGCATGGCAAGGCAGGCCGGGAGACGGTGCTTACTGGTCATGGTAGGTGATGATGGCGGTGAGGGCACGCACACAGATCCGGTAACACATCAGGTGAACGTGCTTGCTCAGGAACTCCTTCCACCTGCAGAAGCAGAGCAGAGATTGTTACCCCAGACAGCCCCACAAGCCACCCATGCTGGAGCGCCCTACCCTGAGCCAGGAGCTGCTGCAAGGGCCATGTGGTGAGCTGGCACGTATACTGGGCTGGGGGAGCTTGGGGATACAGGGTAGGGGAGTGACAAGGCTGACCTGACTGTGTACCCCACAAAAGAGTGTACAACAACTTCCCCTCCCCTCATGGAGCATGTGAAGGGCAGAGGTGTTTGTAACTGTACTAACCCAGCCCAACTGGGACACCATGCAGGCTGGCTCCCGTCCCATCCATCAGTCCAGCCCGACCCCTTTCCATGCTCGTCACAAGCCGAGAGAGAAACCCATGAACTGAGAGTGACACTTTGCTCATCTGAGCTGGGCTTTGTGTTTTGCTCCTCACAGTTCAGGGCTGTGAGGTTTGCCACAGGGGCTCCGTTGTGGCAGAGATCCTGCTGTGTCTGTCCCCCTAGGGATGCAGGTGCCAGTCACCTTGGCCCCTCACCCACAGACATACATCTCAACAGTGGCTGTGATGTAGAGGGGGAGACTCCCCTTCCTGCCCCTCCATCCATACTCCTCCATGTTCAGTGAAGGGCCAACTCACCTTCCACTGGGCAAATATCCCACCAGTGTGGTGCCAACCACCAACAAGCTGATGCCTGTGAAGGCCAGGGCAATCCTGCAGGAGGGAGAGGGATGTTACAGGCCAGCGAACAAATTCCATGCAGCCCCGTGGGTGTGAAGCCCTGCTGCCTGCCTGCCAGATAGCAATCTCTCAATGGACCCTGCTGTGGGGTGGGTGTCTCTCTGTGTCCTTGTGCTGCCAGGAGGACCCAGCACCTCTGGCTCCCGAGCCAGCTGGTACTGCTGCAGAGAGGATGGGCCCATGGGAATGTACATGGCCATCTTGGGATCCCCCACCCTAGCTCACGCTACCCTGGCTCCCCGCCATTGATCTAACCACCAGACCACACTCTTTTCCCAGGGCCAAAGACAGAGGCAGAAGCCTCAAGTTCCAGCCCCTGGCTCTAACCATCAGCCCTTGGCCCCTCTCTTGTTGCAGGCAAGACGACTGGAAGCAGCCAGTGCAGTGCCGGGGCGCCCAGCAGGGAGGCCGTTGCCAGGGGCAGCTCCTCACCTGAGTGGCAGCAGGAAGCAATACCGGATGAGCACACCCAGCCCCCACAGCACAGTGAGGCGCAGGCTGATGTACTGGAAGTTGTAATTGGTCCGGCTGAGCAGGTTCCAAGACTCCAGCTCCTCAGCTGAGAACCGCTTGGTCACCTCATCATCCATGATGGTCTCAATGCCCTTGCGGCAGAAGTAGAAGATGTCAGAGAGCTCAAACTCAGGTGTGTCCAGGGCTTTGCTGCTGCCACTCCGACGGATCTCTTTAATCTCCTCCTCCAGGGATGTGGGCTCCTTTGCAATGATACCTGCAACACGGGCCACGTGCACGTGATGGCAGCCTGACAGGCCCGCCCCCTGCCAGTAGATGGGGCCAACCCCCGTCCCTCCCTCCCTCCCCCTGCCTGCAGGAGGGGCCAGCCCCGGGCCCTGTCCTAGACATGGGACACCCACAGACCAGGTGTGCTCCACATATCTCCCTTGCCCAGAGATGAGGCATTCTCACCCACCTATGACAGGGACCTCCCACACACAGACATGGAGCTGCTGATGGGAGGGGATGGCAGGCTCTCACCATTTACATAGGGCTTGTATAGTGGGTGGTTCTTCTCCTTGGCGCCACGCTCTATCCTCAGCGTCGCCCACTGAAAGAGACACTAGATAAGCAGGACTTCCAACCCCCCAGGCACCCTCATCTTCCGGGGCTTCTTCCCCGCCAAGTCCCTGGCTGTGGGGACAGAGGTAGGGCTCATTCCAGGAGCTCAAGGAGGGGTTCTCAGAACAGCACTGACGTGAGGTCAGAGCCTACAGAGAGGAGAGAATGGGGATTAGGCTTGGAAAGTCCACTAGCCTACACAGACAACCAGCCAGGACAGCTGTCTGCCCCGGGACCTGGCTGCTAATGAGGATGGTGCATGGGCTGGAGCTTGGGGAGAGCCCCACTAGGAGAGACTGTTGTGAAGGCATCTGCATTCCATTCTGGGCACCGTGTTACCTGAGAGATACAGACAGAGCAGAGGGACTTCAGAGAAGAGCAACACCTACCCCAGAGCTGGGGAAGGGCGTTATGGAACACCTCTCCCCAGCCCCAGAGCACGCTCTGTAGCTTTCAGGCAGTCCCATGGCACTTTGCTATTCCCTCACATGGGTGCCATTGGCTGGACTCCATATGGACCCTGATCACTTGTTCTTGCGCCCCTTGGCAGGGGGCTCCAGCACAGGGTGATCAGGTGACTAACCCAGCACTATTTTCCGATTCTCTTTTCCTCCCTCATGGAATCAGAGGCTGCATTTCAAGGTTGCTGATGGAACCAGCAGGCCAATAGTGTGAAGGGCTGGAACCCCTCCCTTCTCCCACTTGGCTGACAGCTGCTGCTACTTCTCTGTGCACTATTGCTCACAAACAGCAGCCCTGAGCAACCTCCAGGCAGCTATCTGGCAGCAACAGCCAGAATCAATGCCCAGATCACCCTTATTCACAGAAATCTCCCCCCTCAGCTGCTCCCCAAGGGCACCAGATAAACAAACACACAGGTTGGATTTACAGCCAATCAGCCTGCCCTCCAGAGAACCTTCTTGATGGCTAGGCTGGAAAGGGTTAGATTTTTCTCTAAATGTCTATTTTACCATATACATGCAAACCACAGAAAAAAATAATTCCATCGATAGCAATCAAAACGTACAGCTAAGCAAAGGAAAAAAGGCTGCTCGAGAACCTATCAGAGTTTAACTTACAGAGATTTACTCTGTAAACTCTGACTTATGATATTGACAAGTTTGTGTTTTAACCATTATAAAGCTTGAACTTTATGAATCTGAATGTTTACTGTCATTATATTACTGTCTGCCCACAACAGTAAAAAATTAAATGGATAAAAATAAAAAATGCTTAAAAATAAACATTGCTATCATTTGCCAAAATTAGAGAAATTAAAACCAGAATTCTATCAAATTTGCCAGTATCACACCTGCCTTCTTAATTTGGGCCTTGAAAACAAACTCTTAAGGAGAACAAAATGTGCACACCTACTCCAGACCCAGTCTCTCCCAGCAGGGGAGCGAGGCTGGAATTGGTGTCCTGGCAGCCTTTGGAGAATTTCCTGTTTGAGATCAGTCCCTGTTACCAAGGTTTTGGGGGAATGGGCCCTTGCAGAGTTCTGATCACACCTGCTTTGCAGGCAGCACTGAGCCAGCCCTGTGCCCTTAAAGGCTGAGTAAGAGCTCCTGAACAGCCAGGCAGACATGTCCTAGGGTAGTCTCCAATCCCCAAGAGCTATATCCTGGCCATGCCCCATGCTTTGTCAGAGGTCAGAGGAAACACTGCCTCTTGGGCTAGGAGTCTCCCCTGAAACCTCCCACACAACTGGCTGGGTACATCATGGAGCACCACTACTGCCAGAGGCGAGTATAGAAGTGGCTGGACCTGGACAGACCAACAGTCTGACTTGGGAGAATGACCTAGCTGTCCCCAGAGCTTGCAGAGCTAGCATGCTGTCCAGGCCTGAGACCCATCACCCCAGGCAGCACCCTCCTTCCTGTTATAGACACCAATGGCAGGGCATGAGCATTGTCACACTGCACTCCAGTTCCCTGCAGAGAACTTCACTATTGAGTGTAGAGGATACACCCGGCCTTGGCCTCCTCCAGCCCCACCTCCTGGGAACTCAGCAGAGTCCTGGGCCTGCATGGACAGAGAGCCCAGCTGACACCCAGCTTCCTTCACCCAAACTTGTGTTAAAGAAGAGATGCTGTTTCTGCTGCCCCAGATGAACAGCCCTCCCCATCCCCAGGAACGAGGCGCCTGCTCCTCGCCCCGCCCCCAGGCCCTGCTCCCCTTTGTCTCCTTCTACCACTGGGCTGTTCTTGAGAGGTGCTGAAATCTGCCCTTGCTTGGGTCTGCCATGTGTGAGACTCAAGCCTTCTTTCTCTCTCCAGAGATTTCAGAGTAGCAGCCGTGTTAGTCTGTATCCACAAAAGGAAAAGGAGGACTTGTGGCACCTTAGAGACCACCACATTTATTTGAGCATAAGCTTTCGTGAGCTACAGCTCCGATGAAGCATCCAACAAAGTGAGCTGTAGCTCATGAAAGCTTATGCTCAAATAAATTTGTTAGTCTCTAAGGTGCCACAAGTACTCCTTTTCTTTTTTCTCTCCAGAGAAGCTCTGCTGCTGTCAGTCAGTGACAATACAGTCTCTGCAGCACTTGTTTACAAGGCCTGTGTCCTCAGCATGGGGGCACTTTGGAATGACCTACAAGCACAGATCTATGGAGCTGGCTCAATAACAGGACCCCCCCTGGAGGTTTCTAGCACCAACACTTGCATCACCAACAGCCAAACTCTCATTCAGCAACCCACAGCACCACCATCCAGGGACACCCTCTATTCGAAGGCTCATGCCCCTGGCAGGGATCTCCCTCAGGCACATGGACAGTGATCAGGGCACCCGAGCTCCTGCACAGTACATCCCAGAAGCATGACTTACCCGGAAAATCTTTAATAGTGTTTTCATATAAATCCTGCGGATGCCAAAGGAAACCCCAAAAATGGCTGGCACAATGATGAAAACCAGAAGCAGCGTGAAGAGGACAGTCAGGGAGATCCCCAGCAGGTTAACAACCAGGCTGTCAAAGGGGAGCAGGAGAAACATGATGGAAGGTCCAGGCAAGGCCAAAGCCCTGCGACCCTGGGGCCAGGAGAGAAGGGCTGTCCACAGCGATCAGCCAGTCCTCCCGCTAACCAGCAACAGTCCCTTGCATGCTCCGAGTCCCCAGCAGGTCACAGACTCCATTCCAAAGTTCACATCCTTTCCTAGCAGCCCGCGGGAGGAGGAATGCGAGGGAACCAGACGAGAGGACGGTCAGGCGAGACTGAGCAGCTTGGTCTCCAGGGCTCAGCGCGGCTGGAACATGGAGCGTGGGTTCTTAGAGGGTTTGCGAGTGGCACTGTAACAAGGCAGCTGTGTGAACGGGGATTCCCCCTGTGGCCCACCAAACAAGTCTTGTTGCAGGGTGTCTACTGCACAGACAGACAGTGGAATTCCCTTTGGCTTGTTGAGAGAAGGAAAGGTCTTTTCACAGGCGTGAGGTGGGGTCCATCCCTGATCCCGCATTGGAGAAACTCTGGAAAAATCAGTATTTCTAGGAGCCTGCCATGTGCGGAGCTACTGTCTTTGCCACCACTAGTTCGGAGCCTCTCCTGCCGCCTGTCATTCCAGAGACCTCTGGCATCCACCCATGCTGGAGTCCTTGCAGAAAGGGACAGTGCCTCTGCCCCTGTGAGGGCCCCCGAGCTGTGAGCTGCCTTCTTGGCAAGAGAGCCCCTCACATGCCACCAGTACTAGGGGAGGAAAGAAAAAACAGAGTCAGGCAAATCAGGCAGCGAGACGTCAATGCACAGAGGGTCTCCTGAGGCCTAGGAGCAGCGAGCCCTGGATCTGAGAGGGCAGAGTTCAAGCTGAGGACACACTGCTCACAGTGCAGGGTTCAGGAATCAGCAGATCTGACTCCTCAGCTCCTGCCTTACACTGGTACAGTGCAAAGAGCTGGGAAGTGGGCTTGCTACCCTCCTGGTCCCTGCATTTTCAGCCTAGATCTGCAATTCAGATCAGTGCAGGAGCCTTACCCTGACTCACAGAGGTACTGCATAAGGCCGGTGAGTCTCCAGAGCAGGAGACCAGCAAATGGAGTGAGGGACCCCCTCCCTACTGATATGGATATCACCACTCGGCACTTCTATCATGAGGGATCCCTGAGCACTTTACTAGCTACACCCAGACACATTTCTTCCACCACTGAACACAGCCTCTCTGGGGTGAGGCTTGGCAGCTGTTTGACACATGGCAGCACTACAATGGACTTTAGGACAGGAAGTGAAGTAATCCTGCAGTGAGAATGAAAGGAGGCTAAATATGATTATCCAAATTGGAACTTGCCAGGTGACTGTGACTAAAACCAAGATCAGTGTCTCAGTGTTACATCTCATCTGAGAGACGGCACCTCCAGGTTCACAACATCCTTTGCATCATGCTGGCTCAATTCCAACTCCTGTGGAGAGCTTCTCCCGCTGAATCACCCGGGTGGGGGGAGAGGGCAATTCCCATCCACCTACCGCCCTGGCCTGACCCTCTGATACACAGTGACAGGCAATAGGTGGGGGCACCAAACCCAGCTCTGCAGGAAGAGTCATTCCCAACCACAGGACAGCTGGGGAAGCAGGAGAGCCCTCCCTTCCCCTTTCAGACAACTCTCTAGCCCCGCTTGGCTCCCCGCTACTTCCCACAGCACACTGGAGGCTCTGGCTGCTGGCTCAGCACCACTGTATCAGGCACAGCTAAGAGCATCCTCAGTGCCGCATGGAATGCTGCACCAGTAAACCCTGCTCCCCAGAGAAGACTCTCTCTGCCTACCCCTGCTGCTGCCTTCCTCTCCTATGGGCCAAGCCTTGCTGATCAGTCGCCTCATGCACCAAACCCAGGAATCCCACGTGGCAAACTAACCAGTCAGCCCAGCCAGCCTACCCACCACCATCCTGACTCACCAGAAGGTGCCTGGGTGGAGAAGAGAAAGAATTATAGGACTTAATTAGCACATTCCTTCCATGTAACACCCTGTTCTGGGCTAATGGCCCAGTTCAAATTATGGCCTGGCAATGGCCAGCAGCACAGGCATAGTTTGAGGCAACCCTGTTCAGCTTTGCTCACAAGCTTTAGCCATAGAAGTTTCTAGACAGGGTGGTGACACTGTCACTGGGATCTCTAGCTGGTGTCACCCTTCCATGCTTCCTGTGGAACCCAACTGCTGGAATGATTGTCTCAGAGGCCCTCCAGGAACAGCCCAGATCAGGCTGCATAGCTAGCTGCTTTCCTAAGATAGCTCCAAGGGTCCAAGCCCTGCAGGGATCTCATGCGGATACGCACAGAGCGCAGGCTCCTGTCCTCCACCACCAGCAGGGTTGGATGAGGAACTTTAACCTCAATAACCAGATTTTCATAGTACAATGTTATACAAACTACAATTACTCCTCACAAGCCCATGGTAACCAGTCAGGGAAGCACATTCTGCCCATTTTACTCATGGGCAATAGCAGCACGAAGCAAAGGGACCAGCCCAAGGTCATGGTGCAAGTCAGTGAAAAGCTGGGGTTCTACCCAGGAGTCCCCGGTCTCAGAGCTCTGCTCTAAGCACTAAACAAGGGAAGCATATTGTTGTGAACGCAGGGATCCTGCCAGAAGCCCAAGGAGCGATCCGCAATCCCCTTCCCCTCAGCAATGGCTCCTAGAACAGTGCCATGTTATCAGGGGAAACCAATCTACAGCCCAGAGTGGACTCAGGTGCATGCAATTCATTCCCTCCAGCATGCGTAATCGTGAGACACATCCCAGAGACAGGACAGGTAACAGCATCCTCTGAACAACACACAACAGAACAGCCAAATGACAGGAAGAGTCCCTGCCCAAGGGCCTCAGCCTGGTTTCAAGGGCTCGGCAGCAGTTCCAGTGCAGGTGTCCGCTATCCGAAATGGGATGTGGGGCTAGACGGCCGGTTGGTGCCGCCGAGCTAGCTGGCCCGCACGGGGAAGGGGGGAGACATGACCCCACTGGTCTGATCTGGGCTAGGCGAGCCGACCGGATCCATCCAGCACAGCGGCGGAGGAAGAGGAAACCAGGCTCGATGGGCCCCCTGATGGGAACCGCCCCGCTCAGGGTCGGGGGCTGGCAGAGGGCCGGCTGTCCGGGCGGGCGGGGTGTGTCCCGCTGCGGAGTCAGGGTTTGGGAGCGGGAGGGGACGGCACAGAAGGGCCCAGCGCTGGGCACTGCACAGGCCCGAGGGGGCGGGCTGAGGGCTCAGCGGGGCAGGGCCCACGTGCGGAACAGCGATGAGGGAGCAGGGGGAGGGAATCTCCAATGGGGCCGCTGCGCAGACGGCCCCATCTCACAGGACGGCGGGGGGGGCGGCGCCGCACGGACGGCCCCATCTCACAGGACGGCGGGGGGGGGGCGGCGCCGCGCGGACGGCCCCATCTCACAGGACGGCGGGGGGGGGCGGCGCCGCGCAGACGGCCCCATCTCACAGGACGGCGGGGGGGGGGGCGGCGCACGGACGGCCCCATCTCACAGGACGGCGGGGGGGGGGGGCGGCGCCGCACGGACGGCCCCATCTCACCGGACGGCGGGGGGGGGCGGCGCCGCACGGACGGCCCCATCTCACAGGACGGCGGCGCCGCACGGACGGCCCCATCTCACAGGACGGCGGGGGGGGGCGGCGCCGCGCGGACGGCCCCATCTCACAGGACGGCGGGGGGGGCGGCGCCGCACGGACGGCCCCATCTCACAGGACGGCGGGGGGGGGGGGCGGCGCCGCACGGACGGCCCCATCTCACAGGGCGGCGCCGCACGGACGGCCCCATCTCACAGGACGGCGGGGGGGGGGCGGCGCCGCACGGACGGCCCCATCTCACAGGACGGCGGGGGGGGGGGGCGGCGCCGCACGGACGGCCCCATCTCACAGGACGGCGGGGGGGGGCGGCGCCGCGCAGACGGCCCCATCTCACAGGACGGCGGGGGGGGGGGGCGGCGCACGGACGGCCCCATCTCACAGGACGGCGGGGGGGGGCGGCGCCGCACGGACGGCCCCATCTCACAGGACGGCGGGGGGGGGGGGCGGCGCCGCACGGACGGCCCCATCTCACAGGACGGCGGCGCCGCACGGACGGCCCCATCTCACAGGACGGCGGGGGGGGGCGGCGCCGCGCGGACGGCCCCATCTCACAGGACGGCGGGGGGGGGCGGCGCCGCACGGACGGCCCCATCTCACAGGACGGCGGGGGGGGGGCGGCGCCGCACGGACGGCCCCATCTCACAGGACGGGGGGGGCGGCGCCGCGCAGACGGCCCCATCTGACAGGGCGGCGGGGGGGGCGGCGCCGCGCGGACGGCCCCATCTGACAGGGCGGCGGGGGAGGAGGCGGCGCCGCGCGGACGGCCCCATCTCACAGGACGGCGGGGGGGGGCGGCGCCGCGCAGACGGCCCCATCTCACAGGACGGCGGGGGGGGCGGCGCCGCACGGACTCACTGCAGGCCACGGGGTGGGGGATAACGGTTTTCCATCGCCGCCCGGGCGGGGCTGGCGGTTCCCGGCCGCGCGGGGCTCTCCCCGGGGCTCGGCGGCAGGGAGCTCCCAGGGATGGGGAAGGGTGTGTAAAGCCAGACCGAACCGGGCCAGTGTCACTCACCTGCCGCCGCTACGGCCGGGCTTAAGCTCCGCCTCCACCACGTACCGTGCGTGTGCCCGCCCTTCGCCCTGCGATACGTATTACGTCATCGCGGGGCCGCGCACGGTGACGAGTCTGCGCTCTGCGTGCCGCCTTGGCGTCCGGGGCTGCGCGGGGCGGGCCGCGGAACGCGGGGGCGTGTTCTGCGGGCGCCCCGCTCTCTGGGTGCCGCTGTGAGGGACCGGGGTGGGGCCGCCTCAGCTGCGTCACGGCAGTCACATGGCCGCGACGTGGTGACGTAGTCAGAGACGCGGGGCGGCACGAGGGACCCGGCCCCGCCCGCCGCGGCTGTCCGCTGTAGCGACGCTTCCGGCCCAGCAGAGGGCGCAGGGCGGCCGCGCCGGGGGGTTGCTAGGGGCGGGGCCAGGACGCCTGGGTTCCGCACCGGGCGACCGGCCCCCGCAGCCGAGGCTCTCCCGAGGGCGCGCGGCCGGCAGCCGAGCCTGGCCCGGCCCTGTGGTGCTGCGCGCGGCCGGGGCCTGGGCGGGGCGTCAGGCTCCGGGGAGCAGCGCACAGAACGGGGGGGCCCCGCGTGTCCGCCGCCTCCCTCGCCGGGGCAGAGCAGCAGCCGGGCTAGGCGACAAGGCGGGGGCAGGGGCGGGGGCTGGCCGCTCCCCTTGGCTTGGCCATCACCCAGCCCGGCACCGGCCTGAGAGACTGCACTACCCTGGGCAATCCCCTCCCACCTCCCACCCAGCCAGGCCAAGGCCGTTCAGAGGGAAGCCATCGTGATAAACTACGATGTCTGTCCCTTTAGCGGGTGCATGGAGAGGGGTGCAGGACAAAGCCCCAGTTCTGTTACTGAGGCACTGCCAGACCTACGGCGAGCCATCTCCCTTCCTCATGCCTCAGTTTCTTCCTCTGGCCTGTAAAAGTGCTGATGGGGTGGGCGAGGGAAGAGGTTTAATGACACCTCGTTGAGACTAAAGGGGCAGTCGTTAGCTATATAACATGGCCTAGGACACATTAAAAAAATCCTTTAAACCTGACCCCCAGTCCAGGACCCCCCCCCCCGGCAGGGGAGAAGCGGTTTACGATGAGAGGAGAACTTTACTACTCTTTGCACCTCCCACCTAGGGGTTAAGGTTGAGGGGCTTTCAAGGATTTTAGGCCTAACTCGACAGCCACACACCATCTGAACACTTTGTCTTTGCTAAGCTGCAGATTGCAAGTCACACAGCCAAGCCTGGCTTCTTGATTTGTGATAATGGTCAAAGGCATTACAGGCAGAGGTGCTTTAATTTACTTACCAAGCTGCCAGTAAAGTCTGGTTTCCCACCCGAGCAGGGGACACAGGAGTAACATGGTAGGGGAGTGCCAGTTAGGCTCCTGTCATGGCAGATCTGAGGCTCTTCCTCAGGCTTGCCTACACTACCAAGTTTTGTTGATAAAATTTATGTCGCCACCCAAAAGTTGACAAAAAAAATTGCCAAAGGGTGTTCACACTTGCTCCCTCTGTCGACAGATCATGTCCACATTGGGGACACCCTCATCGAGAGGGTGAGCAACGCACGGTAGGTATGAATCCCACAGTGCAGCGTTGTGGGAAGGAAGAGCTGATTGCTGTGCATCTTGGGATTCTCTCCGAGTTATCCCACAGCCCCCTCGGCTGCCGAGAGCAGCATCATGAGTAGCTCTGTGAAAGCAGCCCAGCAGTCTGTCCCCCTCCCCGTGCAGCAGCAGTCTGGGTTCCTAGAGCAGCATGTAAACGCTCTTTGTCGACAATAAAGGGAGGGGAAGAGACAAGTCTGTCATGGGGTGGAAGTTTTTTTTATGGTCAACGCTCTTGCTGTTTTGTCACCAAAAGGCAGTTTTTGGCAACAAAAGTTGTCAGTGTAGACAAGCCTCTGTAGGCCTCATGACCACCCCTCCCAACAGGAAGGGCCTGGATCAACCTAAACTTGCTCAGCTCCTCCCAATGGCACAGGGAGCTCTGGCAGTTGTTGAGAAGAATGGGGGCTGCCTGCCCTAGGAACAATCAGGGCCAGGGCTCCTTGTTCTGTAACTGGCACAGCACGATGGGTTGCTTTCGGTGGTGTTCCGCGTTCCACCACCCACACACCAAACACTGCACTCAGCAGCACATGCTGCAGGCAGCCAGAGCTGGGGGGACCCCTACCTAGGAGGCACTGTGCGGTAGAAGCCGGTGTGCACCTGTCACTGACTGCACTACAGCTGCTGGCCTCTCTGAGAACTGCAAGCTGCAAAGGGGCATGCAAGGAGCTGAGAGGAACAGTATTTGGGGGTAGGAGCTGGGTCCATGACAGGCGAGTCACCTAGGATCCAGGTACCTGCCTGGAGCTGTAACTTACTGAGGCCAAGGGTGAGTTATGTGCTGGTGCTGCAGGGTGCTCACTGGGCCACAGTCCAACCAAAGAGGCTTTTGCTGTTACGGACTCAGGAATTAGGAGCTATAGATATCACTGCTATGTCACCTTCCAATCCCAGCTGCCTGCTAATCACTAGCAAAGGATGCAGGAGCTAACGGGCTTTCAGTTCCATGACGCAAGCTCCTGAAATCCTGGCTCCTTGGGGCAGCTTACTATCTAAAGGTGAGGAGCAGAGAAGGGCATAAGAAAAAGGGACCCTGAACAGACATGCATCCCACAAGAGGGGCAAGAGACCCTGGGGCAGCAGCAGTAGCCAGGCAACATAGGAAAGCCAGGGAGAAGAGGCTTCTGGGTCAGCCCTGGTCTCTGTCACACCATTGAAGTTACTGGCACGTGGCAATGGGGGGAAACTCCAGGAGGCCGTGTGGATTTGGCATTTCTTCCCACAGCACTAGGGCAAGGGAGAGAGAGATTTTGGTCACAGTTCCAAAGCACCCAACCCTGAGCAGAGTGGTGGAGGCAGGGCAGATGGTGGGCAGGGAAAGATTCAGTGCTCTTGCTGAGCTTCCCTCAGAGGTCCCTGCTAGGCTGTGACCAGAGGCTCCCAGCAGGAGGTGCACTTGGAGGGATGAGGAGGAAGGTGTTGCCATTTCTCTGGCTTGCAAAATTGCTCCTTCCTTTGGTGAAATGGGATGAGCTCTGTTCAGGGGAGGGATAGGAAACCTAAAGACAGGCTTGTGCCTATCATCCACCTACACTGGCAAGGCAACTTTCCCCAGCAGTAACCCAGCTGGGGGACAACACAATCCATGCAGCCAGGGCATCTGTAACTCTACTTCCATGTGCTTCATTGAGGGGGTTGGGCTACCTTAGCAATATCAGGGAGATCACATCTCCCCATCCTGTGTTTGATGGGGGGGGGGGAAGGTTTTCAGCCCATTATTGGAGCAGTGGGTGATGGACCTATTCTTTGTGCAGGAAATCATCAGCGTTTGGCTGTTTAGGCTGCAGTCACAAGAAGATGGGCCTGTCTGCTTACCGGTTTGCAGCTCCATGCACAGCAATGGGGCTGTATAGAAACACATAAAAACAGAATGAAACTAAACTTTCTGAAAAAAGTTCAGATAGTCACAAGCTCTGCAGCTTTTCGGGGGGGGGGGGAGACGGAGGGGAGGACAGTCTGCAGGGCAACTTTCGTGCTCTTGTGCCTGTCAGCAAAGCTACAGCCAGGCACTGCTTCCACCTCTCACCAAAAAGTGCAACACGTGGAAGATAGACCTGAGGCGGAGACTGCTTAGTGCACTGCCTGGCACGTGCTACAGGGGTGGGAGGCGCTATCCATCAGCTGGAGAGACAGAGGAGCAGGGTTCTCAAAATACAGAGACTTTATTAAGGTTTTGAATCTATTCACAACAGCTAAAACCGGAAGGTTTCCCAGTGGTCCAGGCCCGAGATCGCAGCAGCAGCCAGCTCAGATAAGCACTGACAGTCAGTCCAGCTCAGCCTGTGTCCTGCAAGGGCTGCAGAGACACAGATGTCACTCAGAGCAAGCCAGGCTACACTGCGCACCTGCACTTTGCACACTGTCACTACACTGACTTACAGCCCTCCCAGAGGGCAGCCAGTGACACCAGACAGGTGAGCACGGTCCCCTACGTAGGCCGTGATACGAACCGACATAGTGACCAATGTGCTGTGTCACTAGCGGTCTCAGAGAAAGCCAGCCGAGCCCAGGCCAGCCTTCCTCCCACAGCAGCAGGTCCTGAAGGAGCACATCCCAATGAGCCTCTCACCACCATGCCAGGCCACCCGTAGTCTGTCATCTTCAATGTGAAGAACCTGCCAGCCACCCCCACCGGGGTAAATGAGACAGAAGCCCCAACAGCCAGGCCAGTGCCTTGTCCCGCAGCCCCTTGCCATTGAGAGGATTTAAAGTGACAGCCACTGGTTCCCTTCAGGGGGGATGTAGGCATACCTCATGGTACACATGCTGGCCATTGGGTGCAGCAGACATTCCTACTATTATCGCAGCACGGGCCTGGATGCCTATTTGTCCCAAATGCCTGGCAACTACAAGGCACTTAGGCAGCCTCTCCCATTCCTGTTTCTATGCCCACCGGGTCTGCCGTTCTGACCTGCACCCCCACCGAATCCAAAGACCCTTGGTTGCTAGGCTGGCTGGGCAGTTTTTATTGCAGCTTGGTAACTCAGTCCTTTGACCTGCCAGCAGCTTTGCTGGCCTCTGCAAACAAGCCAAGGTGTGGCCTAGCCCTTCCCCAGCTACTTTCGCAAATGATGAGACAGCAGTGGGAGATGCCCCCTGCACAATCCCTGCCCAGCCTCCCTGGCACAGTCTCTGCTAGTGATGTGTTCTGTGCTAAGAACCCAGACCCAGGATTCAAGCTGAGCTACGACCTCCAGTTTCTATGGCAGGTCCTGGTGCTGAAGCAGCGTCCACGAAGACCAGAGGGGACACAGACAAGCTAGTGACGTAGCAAGCAGTGTATTCCGCAGCGGGACCCCCGCAAGGCATTGCCTCTGCTGGAGCGGAGTATTTGTACCCACACCTAGAACTCTTGTTCCTACCAGTATGGACCATGGTTCTCCAAACGCCTCCAGGTCTGCCAGTGAGAGAGGACCAGCTCCGCTGCCTTGGAGGCGCCCAGTTGCTCCCCAGCCATGCTAGAGCCCCTTGCCAGCTGGGAGAAGGCGCTAGGAGGGGACGAGGAACTCATTTGGCGCACCTTGTAGTTGCTCCCATTGTTGTTGTCCCAGTAGGTTTTCTGCCCACACTGAAAGGAAATGCAGAACTCGATGGCTCCGTGGAGGCTGGATGCTTTGGGCAGGGTGATGCTGAAGGAGAACGTGTCCGCATCAGTGGCGCCGTATGTGCTGTGTATATATTGGCAGCAGACATCCCGGAAACTCCTCCAAGAGTCAAAGGTGATGCGGACATGCACCTTCTTCTCGTACTCGATGTTCCTGACCTTGATGGTCCCTGACAGGGACTGCTCCTGGATCAGACAGTTCTCCAAGCAGATCAGGTTGGTGTGCAGGCGGCTGCGGAAGGCCATGTAGTCGGCAGAGGGCTGTGGGAAGTCCAGTGTGTATTTCTTTGTCTCCAGGTGGGGGTCTCGCAGCTTGGGCCTGAGGCAGGTCAGGTCGGACAGGGCTTGCTGCAGGTCGCATAGGTCCTCCTCGATCTTGGAGAAGAAGCAGACCGCTGTCAAGGAAAGCCCCTTCATGTCAGCAAACACCACCCTCTTCTTGCTCCGGCTGCCCTTGGCGCTGTCCCGCCGCTCCAGCTCTGCACTGGGCTTCTGGTTCAGGCAGGAGCGGAGCGGTTTGTATCCCCGGCCACCCCGCAGCTCCTCATAGGAGTTCAGCAGCTTGCGGATGGGAGGAGAGTGGGTCAGGCAGAGCCGCATGGCAAAATCCACAGGCATGGCTGGGGGTGTGCTGAACACCTGGAATAGTCTGGAAAGAAGCACAGACATGGGGTTAGGGGTGTAGCCTGGGGTCGGGAGAACCAAGAACAGCAGGAGATATCTAGCAGGGCCAGGGGACATTGCGATCAGAATGAGAAGAGCTCAATTAATCCCTAGCAACAACCCGCCCAGAACCTCCCAGACCCACTCACTACAAATCACCAGCAACCCCACTGCCAGAGACCTGCAACCAATGAACTTAGGGCTGCTTCCTTCCACCCTGCTGGTCAACCCCCAAACTCCTGCACACTAACCACCCACCAGCCCCACATGCCCCACCAGAGACCAGCAGCCACTTGGCCTGAGAAACCAACCAACATCCACCCCCAAATCCCCCCCAAATCCACACCAGCACCCCAGCCCACCCTCTCCCCACTGACTAGTCCCCTGCTCCCCACTGTTCCCCTTCGCCCCACCGACCAGCCCCCTGCGCTCCCCTTTGCCCCACCAACTAGCCTCTTTTGCCACCCTTTGCCCCACTGCACCCCAACCAGCCTCCCTAATCCCCTTTGCCCCATGACCTCTCCCCTACACCCCCAGCCAGCCCCACCCCACACTCCCTCACCCCCAGAACAGCCCCCGCGTTCCCCTTCACCTCCCCATTTGACCAGACACCAAATGTGAACAATTGGGACAGGGGTGGGGGGTAAAAGGAGCCTATACAAGAAAAAGACCCCAAAATGGGGACATCAGGTCACCCAGCCCCTAACCAGCCCCCCCCACTCCTAACCGGACCCCCGTCACCCTCCGCCCCCCCACTCCTAACCAGACCCCCCACTCCTAACCGGACCCCCGTCACCCTCCGACCCCCCTACTCCTAACCAGACCCCCCACTCCTAACCGGACCCCCGTCACCCTCCGACCCCCCTACTCCTAACCAGCCCCCCCCACTCCTAACCGGGGCCCCGTCACCCTCCGGCCCCCCCCACTCCTAACCGGGCCCCCGTCACCCTCCGACCCCCCCACTCCTAACCAGCCCCCCCCACTCCTAACCGGGGCCCCGTCACCCTCCGGCCCCCCCCCACTCCTAACCAGACCCCCGTCACCCTCCGATCCCCCTACTCCTAACCAGCCCCCCCACTCCTAACCGGACCCCCGTCACCCTCCGACCCCGCTACTCCTAACCAGCCCCCCCCACTCCTAACCGGGGCCCCGTCACCCTCCGGCCCCCCCCCACTCCTAACCGGGCCCCCCCCCCCACTCCTAACCAGCCCCCCCCACTCCTAACCGGGGCCCCGTCACCCTCCGGCCCCCCCCCACTCCTAACCGGCCCCCCCCCACTCCTAACCGGACCCCCGTCACCCTCCGCCCCCCCACTCCTAACCAGACCCCCGTCACCCTCCGACCCCCCTACTCCTAACCAGCCCCCCCCACTCCTAACCGGGGCCCCGTCACCCTCCGGCCCCCCCCACTCCTAACCGGGCCCCCGTCACCCTCCGACCCCCCCACTCCTAACCAGCCCCCCCCACTCCTAACCGGGGCCCCGTCACCCTCCGGCCCCCCCCCACTCCTAACCAGACCCCCGTCACCCTCCGATCCCCCTACTCCTAACCAGCCCCCCCACTCCTAACCGGACCCCCGTCACCCTCCGACCCCGCTACTCCTAACCAGCCCCCCCCACTCCTAACCGGGGCCCCGTCACCCTCCGGCCCCCACCCACTCCTAACCGGCCCCCCCCCACTCCTAACCGGACCCCCGTCACCCTCCGCCCCCCCCACTCCTAACCAGCCCCCCGTCACCCTCTGACCCCCCCACTCCTAACCAGCCCCCCCACTCCTAACCGGGCCCCCGTCACCCTCCGACCCCTCTACTCCTAACCAGACCCCCCCCACTCCTAACCAGACCCCCGTCACCCTCCGATCCCCCTACTCCTAACCAGCCCCCCCCAATCCCAACCGGGCCCCCGTCACCCTCAGACCCCCCCACTCCTAACCAGACCCCCCCACTCCCAACCGGGGCCCCGTCACCCTCCGCCCCCCCTACTCCTAACCAGCCCCCCCAATCCTAACCGGGGCCCCCCACTCCCAACCGGGGCCCCGTCACCCTCCGACCCCCCCCCTAACCGGGCCCCCCTCACCCTCCGGCCCCTCCCCGCTCTCACTCACTCGCTGCAGCTCATGGCTCCGCTCCTCGCCCCACTGCTGCAGCTAGGAGCCACGGGCGCCGGTACACCCCCCCCCGCCGGCCAATCAGCGTGCGGGACACGCCCCTCGGGACAGAGCGACCAATGGGAGCCGAGAATGCTGCTGCCGCCCCGCCCTCGGAGCCCGGGGCTCAGCGCGGCCGCTCAGCGCCCGCGCGCGCCCCGGGCCGGCGGCTCCCGGTCCAGACCCCGCAGCCCGGGGCACGTGCTGGGCGCGGCGGCGGCCCGGGGCAGCTGGGATGAGGCAAGGGCCGCGCGCCGCTTCCCTTCGGGGAACGGGCCATTGCTCAACCCCTTCCCGGGACTCACCCCGTCCGCAGCCTCCCCGCCCTCGGGTCGGCCTGGCCCAGGGCCCGGGAGCAGTTCGCTGCCCGATTAGAATCCGCTCGGGCCGGGGCCGGGGGCTAACGGCTAATCCTGCCCTGCTGAACCAGCCGCCAACCCCAACCCTGAGGCACCGCTTCTAAACCCATCCGCCGGGCTTAAACCCAGCCCCTAATGCGCTCTGTGGCCAGCCAGACCTAGCAGCAGCGCCCTGGGGTGCCAGGGATTGGCGAGACCTCCGGGGGAAGGCGGAAATCTGTGCTGAGCGCTGACACGTGTCCGGCGCAAGGGTACAGCACCTGAGTACAGGGTCTAGTCTAGTGGTTCTCAAACTTATGTACTGGAGACCCCTTTTGCACTTAGAGGCTGGCTATGTGACCCCCCCATAAATTAAAAACACGTTTTTATATACTTAACACCATTATAAATGCTGGAGGCAAAGCGGGGCTTGGGGTGGAGGCTGATATCTCACAACCCCCCATGTAATAACCTTGCCTGAGGGGTCCCAACCCCCACTTTGAGAACCCCGGTCTAGTCTCTCTGTTAGTTCATGATGATTGCAGTGTATCACCACAGGCCACAGAGAGCCCCATGAAGAGCAGGACTCTTGTACTATCCAGGTGGATGCTAACATGACCCTCAGCATTGTAATAGCAGAGCACTCTGCAATCAGGACTGGCTTCATTCACACAAGGCCTGGGTGAGGTGGGAAAGTGTCCTCATGTTACAGAGGGGGAACCCAGATACAGAAAGATGCAAGGAGTTGTCCAAGGTCACAGCGTCAGAGCCAGGCACTGACCCAAGATCTCCCTTTTGCTTGACAAACTTCACAAAGTTGCTGCTTTCCAGTCTCCAGCTGTGGATGTGTGTTTGTGAACAAGGACACGCTAGCAGGTGGACAGAACTCCCAGTCTGTTCCTAGTTGAGATGCCATGTGGGGAAAGGTTTCAGAGTAGCAGCCGTGTTAGTCTGTATTCGCAAAAAGAAAAGGAGTACTTGTGGCACCTTAGAGACTAACAAATTTATTTGAGCATAAGCTTTCGTGAGCTACAGCTCACTTCATGAGCTGTAGCTCACGAAAGCTTATGCTCAAATAAATTTGTTAGTCTCTAAGGTGCCACAAGTAGTCCTTTTCTTCATGTGGGGAAAGCAGAGGGAGAGAGGCCAGACCAGGGTTTGGTATTTAGATAGCCCATGTGCACAGGGCAGTTCTCACCTCATTGACTGGGGGAAGGAGAGAAAAGTTCACAGCTTTGCAGGGCTGAGTTAACAGGGCACCAGTCCATGGGTGGCTCTGAAAAAAGCTAAAAAATGAGTTTCACAGCATCACAGTTTTCATTTTAAACTACAATCCTCAGTAATGGCCATGGAAAGACCTAACTCAGAATCCAAGGGCAAGGTAGGGGCCATGGTTTCTGAAGGTCTCTCTGGCTAGTAGAGATGGATAAAAATGGCTCACTCTGAGCTCCCTCCTCTAGTTCTCCAGTGGCTAAACACAGAGGTTTAATCCCAGAGTCTATGGCCTGCCCACCGGCTGCAACTGGAACAGTTTGTCCCGGGTTTCCTGCAGTTGCAGAGAAACACATCTGTATCTTGAGCAGATTAAGAGTCCTGGAATGGGTGAGCCCGTATTAAACTGTCCAGTAAAAATGATCAATATAGCATGTCTGGAAATAACATTCAGGTCCACCTTTACTGGTCAGCCCTCACAAGGCTTGCTGGCAGAAAATGCCAGCACTTGAATCAGTTCACCCATTCCCTGCCCCCCTACTAATCTCTCTCAAGCTGCCTAGCCACTTCCGTTAAGCATGACTGATTCCATCTGCTGACAGCACAGATCTTCATCAGCCACTGACACAACTCATCCACTGCATGCATCCGATGAAGTGAGCTATAGCTCACGAAAGCTTATGCTCAAATAAATTTGTTAGTCTCTAAGGTGCCACAAGTCCTCCTTTTCTTTTTGCAGATACGGACTAACACGGCTGCTACTCTGAAACTCATCTATTGTGGTTTTTACGTGGCTGCCTATCACCATGGTATCTGAGAGCCTTCCAATAAATGTAAACAGAAATCCCGCTCTCTGCCCGGCAGCAGAAGCAAACTTATAGCTAGCTAGGGGTGGGGAGGGGATTTTATTATTAATATGTAAAGTTCTACAATGCTGTGGGGTTTGAGAGGGACCTCTGAACTAGAGGTCAGAAACCAGAAGATCATGCAACCATCCTGCCTGATGTAGACAGATAGCAGATGCTGCAGAGATCTCCTTCCTGAGGCTTCCTACCCCTGGCCCTGTGGGATGCACACAGTCTGGAGGAACAGTAAGAGCAGGTGACATTTGCCTTTGGCTGGCATTTTACTGCAGGTCAAAGGGAGGAGCTGTCATTTCACCAGTGGACTGCACCTTCCCAGAAGTTACTCACTTGTGTGGCCTCTGGAGAGGAACCACAGATGACAAGTTCTGATTTGGGTCAAGGAGTCGGTAAATCTTCCGAACTGGGACTAGCCTGAGATCCCAGGCAGCGAGAGAGCCTCTTTCTGACTGCAGCAGCAGCAGGGCAGCAGAGGTAGACCAGTCTCAGGAGAGGGGGAAAAAAAAAAAGTTTCTGGTTGTCATTGCGCCCCCTTGGAAACTAACAGGGCTGAAAGACCCCTTGTTGCCCCCCTTCAATCTCTCCTTTGCAGGGATGCTTACCAAAAAACCTGACAACGGGTAGGCAGCTGGTGTGCTGGACCGTTGCTCTTCGTGCTGACAGACAAGGTGGGGAGGTAATATTTTTTATTGGCCCAACCTCTGTTGGTGAGAGAGAGAAGCTTACACAGAGCTCTTCTTCAGCTCCATGCAGCTCAAAGGCTTCTCTCTCTTACTAACAGAGATTGGTCCAATAAAAGATATTACCTCCCCCACCTTGTCTCTCTAATGTCCTGGGACCAACATGGCTACAATTGCACTGCTCTTCATGCTGAAGTTTTATCTCACCTTGTGCTCCTCTTTTTTGTTGGATCCCCTTGTTTTTTTATTTATACAACAGATGCAAACTCTTTGGGACTGTTACGGGTCTGTACAGCACCTAGGACTGTGGGGCCCTGGTCCATGACTAAGGCTCCCTAGGTGCTAAAATACAAATAATAATCTATCAGCCACTTCTCTGCACTACCACACCACTCCAGGTGCTTCTCTACACCAGCACACTGCTGCCAACTTAGGAGTTTAATCACTAGTCTCACAGTACTTGGTATTTCTTTAAAGTCCCAGCTGCTGGAATCACGGGAGAATCTCAGTGATGGTGGGGTGGCTGCGATGGTGGAGAAATTTTCCTTGAAGCCTGAGTGTCCAGTGCCAGCACCTAGGGCCATCATTTACGCCTGTGCAACATTTCACACCCATCTCACTCAGATGAGAATGACAATGCAATGGGGCCAGAGCTGGAGCATCAGGCTGTAAGTTAGGGGCTTTGGCAGGATCTAGCAAGAAGGCGCCAACCTTCCTGTCTCTGTAGCGGCATGTAGTCAGGGAAGAAAGTAGGGCTCCTTGGTGTAGAGTACAGAGCCTCAAAATGCTCATACTACTGGGGTCAGCAAGCAAGACTCAAGCCAGGTGAACACTAGTGGCTTTTGCCAGCACAGTGATGTCAGGTACAAATTGCACCTCATCATACCTGATTAACAGCTATGCCAGCCATAGGCGCTGATTTCCCCCTTTCCCCTGGGTACTTGACCCCCCCACCTCTGCCCCCAGCTCCACCCCTTCCATGAAGCCCTGCGCCCATTCCAACCCCTTCCCCCAAAGTCTCCCCCCCCAAGCGTGCCATGTTCCCGCTCCTCCCACCCCTTCCCAGAGCATGCTAACACTGCCAAACAGCTGTTTTGTGGCGACCGGCCAGGAAGCGCTGGGAAGTAGGTGGAGGAGCAGGGATGTGGCATGCTCGGGGGAGAGGAGGAGGTCAGGCATGGGAGGAGGGGAGCTTGGCTGCTAGTTGGTGCACAGCACCTACTAATTTTTCCCCATGGGTGCTCCAGCCCTGAAGCGCCCGTGGAGTCAGAGCCTATGATGCCAGCAACAGGTTACAGCATAGACCTGGCCTCTCAGTCTGCTGCTCTGAAAAAGAAGCAATATGGACACAGCTATGTGCACCTAGACCCTTTTATACATGGCTAAAAGCCACCAACAGCCAGCCAAGGGCACAGGAGCTGAGATGGGCAGCACTGCCCTCTGTGCACCCAGCTCACATTACACTCCACAAGGCCTCAGGGTGTGGGGAGCGCAAGGCCCTGCCATGAGGGTGGGGAGGGTCTATGGGCAGGCGCTAGTCACGCTGCCCTCCATTGCTGGCTTCAGAGGGAGAGTGTCATTGGGACATCGCAGCTGCAGAGAATGGGGCAGCAGCCAGGGAAGAGTTGCTCTGCTGAGTACCTGGAGCTCTGAGCCCTGCCAGCCGCAGCCTCTGAGAACACCTAGGGTTTACTCATTACTCTGAAACCTGTCATTAGACATTGCCTCCCAGGATCTTGCAGAGTTCAGAGTTCAGTTTCCTGCAGCTGTGGGTAAGCAAAGGAAAAGAGAATGATAATGGTGGGTCAGGACCAGTGGGCTAGGAAAGGAGCACACATGATGTGCTCCCCAGTAATCACGCAGACCCCCCCCAAGGAGAAAGAGCTCCACAGCATTCTTGACTGATAACAGGGATCCAGTTACACCTCTCCATGAATTAGCAGCATGCCCAAGGCTGCTGGTACAGGTGCCTGGCCTTTCCAAGCACCATGCCCTGGCACTGCCCAAATACTTGGGCTGTTCCTCGCAGAGACTTGTTCTCCATCAGCCCGAGCAGGCTGCTGGCACAGCAGGATCAGGGTGCCCAGCTAGCTGTGGGGAATGTGGGTCCCAAAGCCCAAGAACTCAGGCCCAGTTTGGCAGTTGAACTTAGGGACTCTAACATTAGCAGCAGTAACAGGTTTCAGAGTAGCAGCCATGTTAGTCTGTATCTGCAAAAAGAACAGGAGTACTTGAGGTGCCACAGGTGGTCCTGTTCTATTAGCAGCAATGCTCGCTCCTCCTGGGATCTTCTGATGCCAACTCCCACAAGGCCTCAGCAGCTGTTGGACGCGGCTGTGCTGCTTCCTGTAGCTAAGGTTGGCCTATGAGTGAGGAGCCAAACACCCCCAGGAGAAGGAGCTGCAGCCCAAAGCCCCAAACATGCATTCCTGAGTCACAGCTCCTGGGAGCAGGACAGCAGGTTCCTTCTCAGAAGCCCAGAGGAACCTGACATTTCCCCCACACGTCTCAGAGCACAAGGAAAGAATTCAGGGCCCACCTCTGAGCAAAAAGGACATGCCCAGGATACCCAGAGGATGATATGGAATGCAGCACCATGCACATAGGTATAATGTGCCACGGGGGCTACGGTGATGGGAAAGGAGCAGCACTGGCCTCCAGCACACCCTGCCCTGCCCACAGGAGCTTACATGCTAGTCAGAACACCACCACTCGGGACATCTGGTCTGACTTGAGTGCAAAGCCCATCCCAGCCAAGAAGCCCAAGTTCACAGCCTACCCAGAACTGCAGCAGTATGCAGCAGGGATTGTGGCTGTCAGCAGCTTGGCTTCAGCAAAGGATGGCAGCAGAAAGGCGCTAGTGCAAGGTGAGACTCCAAGTGCAGGTTTCCCAAGCCATGCCTGTCATTTTGCTCCTGGGACTGGGAAGGGGCTCATGGGAGTGTGTGGCCTATCTAAAGGCTGTGGTGTGTTAGTGCGCTGGACGGAGTTCAGTGCTTGCACGTCTGCACACGTAGCTCCCACTCCACCACACGTCTGCCTGTGACTAAGCCAACAGCTTAGGTCAGCAGATTGCTTTTTCCAAATTACCCTTTCATCACATCCCCTGTGGCTGTCACTTCCTACCCTTTGATTTAGTGACAAGCAGATCACCACCATTGGGCATTTTCCCAACAATGAAAGTACCTGCCCCCACCCTCCGCTGCCCACTTCCTGCGGGGAAGGGATCTGACTCAAACTGGAGGCTGTGGAAATCAACGCCCTACTGGTGCCCTCTCTCACCCTCCTCCTGCTCTGAGCTCTGGGCTATGAACTCATCACACAGACAAACCAGAGAACTTGAGCCACCTTGAGCAGCAGGAGTAAGGTTTGAGAGCCCTAGCCCCTGCAGCAGGGCTCACCGTACCTGGGATGCTTATTTCCAGGCCCTGCTTTCTCTTCCAGCGCTCAGCTTAACATAAGAACGGCCATACTGACTCAGACCAAAGGACCATCTAGCCAGTAGCCGGTCTTCCGAAAGTGGCCAATGCCAGGTGCTTCAGAGGGAATGAACAAGGAATCATCAAGTGATCCATCCCATTGCCCATTCCCAGCTTCTGGCAAACAGAGGCTAGGGACACCATTCCTGCTCATCCTAGCTAATAGCCATTGATGGACTTATTCTCCATGAACTTATCTATTTCTTTTTTGAACCCGGGGATAGTTTTAGCCTTCACAACATTCTCTGGCAAAGAGTTCCACAGGCTGACAGTGCATTGTGTGATGAAATATTTCCTTTTGTTTTAATCCTACTGCCTATTAATTGGGTGACCCCTAGTTCTTTTGTTATGAGGAGTAAGTAACTCTTATTTACTTTCTCCAAACTAGTCTTAAGTTTTTAGACCTCTGTCATATCCCCCCTCAGTTGTCTCTTTTCCAAGCTGAAAAGTCCCAGCCGCATTAATCTCTCCTCTTACGGAAGCCGTTTCATACCCCAATCATTTTTGTTGCCCTTTTCTGAACCTTTTCCGATTCCAATGTATCTTTTTTGAGATGGGGTGACAACATCTGCACACAGCATTCAAGATGTGGGTGTACCATGGATTAATATAGAGGTAACATGATATTTTCTGTCTTATTATCTAGCCCTTTCTTAATGACTCCCAACATTCTCTTAGCTTTTTTGACTGACACTGCACATTGAATGGATGTTACCGGGCTGTGGCCTGGGGTTGGATGGGAAACCAAGGAGGCTCCCCCCTGGCCTCCAGTGCAAGGGTAGTGACAGAGCATTGACTATTTCCTCTCCTCTGAAAGCACTTGGCAAACATTCATTAAGAAATGAAACCGTAACACCTCCTCCCTGTACAGTGGGGTAACCAAGGCACAGAATGGGGTAGTGACTTGCCCAAGGCCATACAATAAATAAATCAGAGGCAGAACAGGGCAAAGAGGTGCAGGGCCAGGTCTGTACATGTATTTACACACCTAAAGTTACAAACAGGCAGCTAGTGGGATTTCAAAAGTGCTTAAGTGCATTAGGCACCTGCCTCATTCATCTCAATGAGACTTAGGCAGGGCATGTGCCTAGGTCAGGGGTGGGCAAACTTTTTGGCCCAAGGGCCACATCTGGGAATAGAAGTTTTATGGCAGGCCATGAATGCTCACAAAATTGGGGTTGGGGTGCGGGCTCTGGGGTGGGGCCAGAAATGAGGACTTCAGGGTGTGGGAGGGGGCTCCGGGCTGGTGTGGGGATGGTGGGGGTGCAGGGAGGGGTTAGGGCTCCGGCTGGGAGTGCGGGCTCTAGGATGGAATGAGGAGTTTGGGGTTCAGGAGGGTGCTCCGGGCTGGGACCAAGAGGTTCGGAGGGAGGGAGGGGGCTCAGGGCTGGGAGTTTGGGTGCAGGAGGAGGCTCGGAGTGCAGGCTCCAGGTGGTGCTTACCTCAAGCAGCTCCCGGAAGCAGCAGCATATCCCTTCTCCAGCTCCTTTGCGGAGGCGTGGCCAGGCAGCTCTGCGTGCTGCCCCATCCACAGGCACCACCGCTGCAGCTCCCATTGGCCATGGTTCTCGGCCAATGGGAGCTGCAGGGGCAGGGTCAGTGTGCAGACTGAAGCCCCCTCGCTGCCCCTTTGCATAGAAGCTGGAGGGGGGGCCATGCCGCTGCTTCTGGGAGCTGTGTGGAGCGGCCCCGGACCCTGCTCCCCAGCTGGAGTGCCGGAGCAGGGCAAGCCCCAGAGGGAGCTCAAGGGCCAGATCCAGCCCACAGGCTGTAGTTTGCCCACCCGTGGCCTAGGTTCTTTTGAAAAATCCCAGTAGGTGCCTCTCTCCATCTTCAAATCTGGCCCCAGGTGCTGGCTCTCAGCACCCTACTCCAACTACTCAATCATAGAATCATAGAATACCAGGGTTGGAAGGGACCTCAGGAGGTCATCTAGTCCAACCCCCTGCTCAAAGCAGGACCAATCCCCAATTTCTGCCCCAGATCCCTAAATAGGCCCCTCAAGGATTGAACTCACAATCCTGGGTTTGGCAGGCCAATGCTCAAACCACTGAGCTATTCCTCCCACCCTCCTCTGCCTGTAGCCCGGGGCAGTGCTGTCCTGTGGTGATCATGGAGCATTCATGCGTGAAGGAGGGTGTTTTTGTGACACAAAGATGGTGCCACAGGTGCTGCATTTCCAAAGGCAGAAAGGGCTGAGGGCAGCAAGCTCCAGAAGTGCCCCTGGTGGAAAGATCCAGCTTCTCTCTCCTGCGTGGGACAGCAGGGGTGACTTCCCTCTGCTCTCCCCTCCCAGCTCAGACTTTGCAACTCTAAAGCAGCTGCCCAGACAACTACTGTACTTGATTAAACCCAAAAGGGTGAAGGAGAAAGAGGTCCAGTGAAAACGTGCTACAGAGAGAAAATCCAGCAAGTCTCTCCCACAGTATCTGTTTCTCCAGTGGAAACTCAACAAGGATTTGTCTGGGAGCGGCAGAGCCCATGGGAGGATTTTCATAGGGGCTGTCTGTGGGGGCAGGGCATTGACCAGACCCCTGCATGGGAACTGTAGCCATCAGCCTTTGGTGCCACTTCTTTAGGATTAAACCCAACTTCCTCTTTATGTTTGTGCCTAATGAATCTTCTTTACATAAATGGATTCATTAGGGATGTTCTAAACCACAGCACATGCCGAGCTGCTCATCCCACACTGTACTGCACACATGCCATCCCCATGCCTCCTGCTGCCCAAGGGAGCTGGGCTGCTCCCTCACATCCCCTGAGAACACGTGCAGGGGAGGCCAGGCCCTTTAAGGACTGCAGGCCTGTTCCCTTGGATACACCCAACAGACCCATGGCCACGGCAGGGGGCACAGAGCCCTGGAAGTTACTGAGGTGGCTCCCGCTTACACAGAAGAGACATGTGGGAACCAGCAAGGAAGGAGGAGCTTTTCTCCTCTATCCAGCAAGGACAAATGAATGAAGTGCCTGACCCACGGTCTCTCCAGCCTCGTATCCCAACTCCAGCAATGGTCAGACCAGCTATTCCAGAGGAAGACACAAAAATCCTGCCGTGGGCTGGGGTGGCATAACATCTTCCTAGGAGAATTTCTTCCTAGCCCTGGCAGGTAGCTTATGTGTCATGAAACATGCGGCTTTAGATTCCTTCGACATCATGTTAGCTGTCACTATTCTTATTTTTCACCTTATTTGAATCCTACTAAGCTCTTTGCTTCAGCAACACCTTGTGGCAAGGAGTCTCACAGGTCACACAGCAGGTAAAGCAGTATTTCCTTTTACTGGCTTTAAATTGCCTTTTAATTTCCTTGGGTGATCCTTTGCTTTGATTTAGATCTCCAGATAGCATGAGAAAGGGCATATACGTAGGAAAACTTCCCTTGCCTTCACTATATGGTTCAACATTTCATACACATCCATCAGGCCATCCCCTATTATCTCCTCGCTGACCTAAGCAATCCCAGGCCTTGTCTGAAGTGTTCCCAGGTTGCTACGTGTTTTCGTTGCCCTTCTCTCAACCTTCCCATTTCTGCTGTACCCTTTTTCCTGAGATGCGGAGAGAAGACCTGAAGCAACATTCAGTGCATTTCTGAAAGGCACACTCTTTTTTAAAAAAAAAAAAAAAAAAAAAAAAAAAAGGAGTACTTGTGGCACCTTAGAGACTAACAAATTTATTAGAGCATAAGCTTTCGTGAGCTACAGCTCACTTCATCGGATGCATTTGGTGGAAAAAACAGAGGGTCTCTCTGTTTTTTCCACCAAATGCATCCGATGAAGTGAGCTGTAGCTCACGAAAGCTTATGCTCTAATAAATTTGTTAGTCTCTAAGGTGCCACAAGTACTCCTTTTCTTTTTGCGAATACAGACTAACACGGCTGCTACTCTGAAACTCTTGTTTAAGTCCTCATTTTGGGGACTGGGATATGGATGCTGTTATGGCTGTAATCTACGCTAGTGGCATTAACCGTGAACAGCTGTTTGATACCTGAAGGAAGCAGGGGCTCTTGATCTAGATCCCTGGAGCAGATAGTCACAGCCCAGACGGTACTGTTGGCTTGTCTCAGCGGAGAGGCCAGAGACTGCAGGGGCCTTGCAGAAGGAGCTCTTCTCTCATCTCTAGGGTATGTCTATGCTAGAAGAGTTAATACCTGTAGTTAGGCAGCATCAGCTCAGCTGCATTGGTGTTAAGCTCCTGGTGCAGACAGGGCTCAGGCATTTCCCCACCATGGCAAGAAAATCTGCTCAGATCATGGCTAGACAGTGGTAGAGATCCTTGTGTCCCATCCACACTAGTATTTACATGATAACTAGGAGTGGGGATGCTGAACCAATGCTAGCAAAAGCAGCAGCCTCAGTGCAGAGACCCTCAGTGCTAGCTGACAAGATGCCTGCAGTCACTGTCCTGTCTACAATGCTGCTAGCAACAGAGAAGCTGAACTTAACAAGGCCTGTGGGGTACTGAATCTTAAATTACCTCACGTAGACATGACTACTGTGTCTAACCTCACACAGCACATTCCTGCAACCTTTGTGCACTGGAGTGAGGGATCAGTATGGATCATCTGCTCTGACTGGATACCATGAACAGGTTCCCTCCAGAGCCATCTCCCACTTGGGAAACCATACAATCATCAAAACATTGGGCGAGAAGTGCTCTGGAGAGGTCATCAAGTTCAGTCCCCTGCACTGAGGCAAGACCAAGTAAACCTGGACCCCAAGAGGGGTTTGTCCAACCTGTTCCTAAAATCCTCCAATCACGGGGATTCCACCACCTCCCTTGGGAGCCTGGTCCACAGCTTAATTACCCTGAGCATTAGAAAGTTTTTCCTGATACCTAACCACAGTCTCCTTTGCTGCAGATCAAGCCCATCGCTTCTTATCTGACTCTCAGGGGCCATGGAGAACAATTGATCCCCGTCCTCTTTCCAACAGCCCGGAACAGGCCTGAAGCCTCATCAGGTCCCTGCTCAATCATCTTTTCTCACGACTACACATGCCCAGGTTTTAATCTTTCCTCGCAGGTCAGGTTTTTTGCTGCTCTTCCAATTTATTCACATCTTTCTTACTGTGGTACCCAGAACTGGACACAGAACTCCAGCTGAGGCCTCTCCAGCACTGAGTGGACTCGGACAATTAACTCCCATGTCTTACCTATGACAGTCCTGTTAATACAGCCTGGAATGAGATTTGCCGTTTTTGCAACTACATCACACCGTTAACTTTTATTCAATTTGTGATCCCCCAAAGCCCCAAGATCCTTTACAGCAGAGCGAACACCTAGCGAGTTAGTCTGTATTTTCCACTGAACGCATCTGATGAAGTGAGTTGTAGCTCACGAAAGCTTATGCTCAAATAAATTTGTTAGGCTCTAAGGTGCCACAAGTACTCCTTTTCTTTTTGCGAATACAGACTAACACGGCTGCTACTCTGAAACCAGTCCCCATTTTGTAGTTGTGCATTTGATTTTTTCTTCCTGTGGTACTTTGCACTTGTCTTTTTGAATTTCATCTTGTTGAAATGTCAAGGTTGTTTTGAATCTGAACCCTGTCCTCTGAAGTGCCTGCAAGCCCTTCCAGATTGGGGTCATCTGCAAATTTTATAAGTAAGCTCTCCACTCCATTATCCAATTAATGAAAATATTGAGTAGTACTAGACCAGAACTGACTCCTGCAGGATCCCACTAGATACCCCTCCCAGTTTGACAGCCAATAATTGATAAATCCTCTTTGAGCATGATCTTTCAACCAGTTGTGCATCTGCCTTACAGTCTAGATGAAATTACTGTATTTCCCTAACATGGCTGTTACTCTGAAACCTGTATTTCCCTAGTTTGCTTATGAGAATGCCATGTGGAACTGTGTCAAAAATCAAGATATATCACATCTGCTGCTCCCCATCATCCACTAGATCAGTAACCCCATCAAAGAAGGAAATGAGGTTGGTTTGACATGATTTGTTCTTGACAAATCCATGCTGGCTATTCCTTATAAGGCTATTATCCTCCAGGTGCTGTGTAAACTCCTAGTAGAGACAGGAAGGAGTGGGGAAAGGGAAACCAGAAAAGGGATTTGGTCTCATTCCCTGGCAGGACTATTACAGAATTGCTCTGGGAAAGCCACTCCCTGCAGCCAGGTGCTGCCCAGAGCACCAGTCATTGCAGGCAGAAAGCCCAGTTAACAGGAAGGCCACAGGGACTCCCTCGAGCCACTTAGAAATTCCTCCCAAAGCCCTCCTGACCTGCACTCATCAGCTGATTAGACGAGGCCCTCTCTGTGCACATATACGGGGTGGCAGGGAGTAGGGAGATAATGTATTTGCATTAGAGTTCATTGGCTGAACCCACTGGAGTGGCCTTGTGTTTGTGGATTAGCTGTGCACCTCCCTCTCCTCTCCCTGAAGCCAATCCATTCAGACAAAAGCTAAGAGAAGGTCCCTGACCCCAATGCTGGGCACTTCTAGAAGCCATGGCTCCAAAGCAAAGTCATACAGGATTTCAAGAGGTAAAAGGCCAGCCACCAAATCCTCTGTGCAACTGTATTTGCTCTGGCAGTGGCACAGCACATGGTCTCTGCATACAGGGAGACAAAGCCTCGGGTAGCTGTGCCATAAACATCACCTGGGCCAGGCTCTCAGACACTGAAATCTGCAGAAGTCACTGAGGTTTTGGCACAAACACTCACTGCACACCACTGCTATGGGGACCACACCTCCTGGCTGCATAGCTGGTGTCTTCGCTGTAGCATCTGAAGTGTAGACAAGCCTGTAGTCACAGGAATCACTACACTGTAATTGTGGCCACTCCACACTGGGAGCTGTGTGTGCTGCTTTAGCTAGATGGCACAGCATGGTCACCACGTGGAGGGACACCAGAGCACAAGTGTCAGCTATCCATGATTCCTTAGTGGACCCCAATTTAATCAGCCCAGTGGTCCAAGTGACGATTCAACCCTTCAAGTCAAACTCTTTTGACTTGCCTACAGCCAAGTTGCCGTTCCAGTACAAGGGCTGGTCAGGAACGTGGACTTTTGCAGTCTATGATGATTATCCCATCCCCATGCTGTTGGGGGAAGACTTGGCCAATCATGTGAAGCGAGCCAAGAGGGTGGGAATGGTCACCCGCAGCCAGGCTAAGCAAGCTGTCACACCTAGCTCTGTTCCAGAAACTTCTACCAGGACCCAGTCAGAGGTGAGGGAACCGGACCCCATGCCAATGTCTGCAACAGCAGTAGTGGATCCAGTCACAGAGACCCAGACAGAGCCAGTCTCAGAACTGGAACCGGCAGAACAACCAGCACCAGACCCATTGCCAGCACTGAATCCAGTACTTGCAACCCCAACACCAGAGGGCCCCACTGAACCTGCACCAGCAGCAGCAGATAACCCTACACAAGAGGTTCAGCCAGTGCCTGAACCCCAACATCACCGGAGAGAGAGAGCGGTTCACAGTCAACGGAAACAGCCCCAACACCTGCATTGCTTCCAGAGGGACCAAACCCAGGTCCACAATCCAATGAGGAACTTATGTCTCCAGCATCAAGGGAACAGTTCCAGACCAAACAGGAAGCAGATGAAAGCCTCCAGAGAGCTTGGACGGCAGCATGGAGCAACCCACCGCCTCTCAGCTCTTCTAATCGATCCAGGTTTGTTGTAGAAAGAGGACTTTTATACAAGGAAACTCTTTCTGGTGGACACCAGGAAGACTGGCATCCTCAGAGACAGTTGGTAGTTCCAACTAAGTACCGGGTAATTAGCCCAAAGTAAAACTATTTCCCCATGTTTATTTCCACCCCTTACTGTTCCTCACATGTTCTTGTCAACGGCTCACCTTGATTATCACTACAAAAGGTTCCCCCTCCCCGCCCCCTCGCTCTCCTGCTGATAATAGCTCACCTTACCTGATCACTCTTTTTATAGTGTGTATGGTAACACCCATTGTTTCATGTTCTCTGTGTATATAAAATCTCCCCACTGTATTTTCCAGTGCATGCATTTGATGAAGTGAGTTGTGGCTCACGAAAGCTTATGCTCAAATAAATTTGTTAGTCTCTAAGGTGCCACAAGTCCTCCTTTTCTTTTTACAGCTTTTACAGATCTCTCCCGTGGGGACAGGCAGGGCCCTTTCCAGGGTGATGGGAGCAATTTAGCAAACCAACACCCAGGCCGTTCAGCATGCCATTCACCTAATGAGGTACTAACGTCAAAGCTTCCTTTCCCCATTAATACCATCAAGCTGGCAATCAAGGAAACAAGCCAGCAGCCCTTTCACACTGTGCTGAGGTAACCTGGTATTTAGCACATTCTGAACATTAAGCTATTGTTCCTTCCCGCTCCTCCCCCACACAGAAGGGTCTGCCCAACACTCTCTCCACTCCTAGCTCCCAGTCACTCCCATCTCTACTATTTGCAATGGAGAATCTGTGCATTGTGCTTTTTGGCTGAATGGATCACCTGGCAAAGGGCAGTGCTTAAAGTGGAGGCGGGCAGGTCACAAGTGGGTCACAGACCTGGCAACCAACATCCCATCAAGCCAGGATGCCAGTCTTTCTAAAGCTGCGGCTCCCAGAGTTTGACACCGACCACCCGCTTTTGTTGGGCCACGGTAAGCACAGTGCCCCTGTGCTTTACACCCAAGAGGAGGCACTCGTACAGACCTGGAGACTGGAATGCTCATCGGGGGAAGGCTGAGCGGCCCACGTCCAGGTCATGCTGGACGCAGTCTGGAACACAGGCTGCTGGCTTTCAGGAAAAGCCACAGATTGTTTAATGGGTGCCACGAATACACCAAAGTGAATCAGAATTGCTGTCAGGGATGCAGACGCCACCTCGTCCTCACTGATAGCTAGAGCAGAGATACTCCAATGGTTTATTTATGTTCTCTCAGGCCCATCAGTGTACTTGCCATCCCTGGGCCTGTAAGCTCCACAGCTCCTGCAGGTTCCAAACATGACCAGCCCCACCCCAGGCCATTCAGGGCTGTTACCTGCTGCAAACCCACACAAGCACTTACCCATTGTCTAATCCCCTCCCCACACTACATTTAAGTATCTCTCCTAATTTAGCTGCACAGGAGGCTTGGACAGGATCTTGGGCAGTGGTGCCCTTTTAGGCACGCATGGAGATTTTACTGTTGTCTTTATAACGTACCTCGCTCACACTGGCACATCCTGCTCCAACAGTCACTAACTCATTCCAGGGGGTTCTTGCCAGCCAGCTGCAATATCCGGAGTGTAAGCAGGGCAATGGTGCCACCTGCTGGCTCCATAACAGAGCAGTAGCTTTGCAGAGGCTGCAGCTGGATGGAAGACCGGACTCAGCTTTCTTTCAGCAGCAGTGTCCTCATCCCCACACAGGGGCACTTGCTGATGGCACCTTTATCTGGCTGTTTATCTTCCTGTCCTCAGGCTACAGAAAAACTGAGCTGCTGGGCCCCCAGGCTGGGCCAGGGGCAGGATGGGTATTTGCAACTGTCCACAACTGTTGTGTCCCCATGCGCTGACTGGCACAACGATGCTCTCAGGTGGTCTTGTGCACGGCACTCGCCCTCCCAGACTGTAGGGCCTCCTGCCTGGCCTCTAAGTCTTGTGATGTTTCAAATTAGCTGAACTGCTCCTGAGGCCACTAGGGGGGCAATGGTTTTGTATCTGATCAGATGCTGTGAGTCTTCCTCCAGGTCAATCACATATTCTCTGAAGGGGAAAAAGACAGGTTCAGACGGAAGGGCGGCAGCAAGCTCAGACTGAGAGGAGAGAGGTGCTGCATTCTCCTGAGGCTCCTGCTTGCTTTTGAGGGTTTCAGCGGCAATGTGACCGGATTAGGCAAGGAGGAGGGGTGTTGCTCCATCCAGCCCACCCACCCACAGCTGCACAGGCAACTCACAGAGATGCCCCCAGCACTCTCTGCTGCGGGAAGCTGAGCAGAATACAGTCAGGATGGCATTTCTAAGGCACGTGCGTATCAGTGCACAGCAAAGCAATAGGCCACCTACCTCTGCTCATCGGTCTCTGGCTCCACCAATATGTTTTCCTGCCTCTCCTGCACCCTCAGGAATACAAAGGAGTCCAGGTTGGGTTTGGGAACTGCAAGGAAAGCGACACACTCAGCCCTGACCCCTGGCTCAAGTGACTGAGATCAGGGCACTTTGTGCTGCACAAGCCACTCCTGGGAACAGTCTCTGCTCCTCTGCAAGACCTTCACGAGGAGCTGGGATGCTCATGAGGACACAGTGCAATGCTGATCACTAGCACCACAGGCGACTGGCCAGCCCCAAATGCACCAGCCAACACATATTTGAGACGGCCGGAGAGTCAGAACACAGAGACCAGTGTGAATAGCCTGGTGACCCCCTTGTCTCTCCCCAGAGGGCGATTCTAGGAGAGGGCTGTGCAAACATATCCAGACCACCTTCTAAAGGGCCAGCAGTGTGGAGAGGGCCATGCTCAGACACCTGCCTCTTCCAAGCACTCGCCAGAGCTCTAGCGCTTACACTGCTTGCTCTCTAGGACTTCAGGTTACTCCAGGGCTCCTCCAGGATGTCCCCCCAGGGAGCCACTGTTAGAATCCTATTGCCTGTGCTGAGCCGAGCTTCTCTTACCCAGCCTCAGGAGATCCACCTTCTGCAGGTTGGGAGGCATGTGTTTCAGGGCCACGTTTTTCAGGTATGTTTCTGTGTTCGCCATGTACCTGAAACAAGCAGCCCTTATTGTCAGTCAGATCACGGCAAAAGCTGGTGGGCCAGAACTGACTCCAGGTACCAACAAGACACGCTGAACCCGCAAGCACGACGGGAACACAGCAGCAAGCGGCTTGGTCTCGAGGGGCAGAAGCTGAAATGAAGACAGCTCTGCTCCAGCAAAACGGGGCATAAAAATCCTTCAGCGCCCAAGGGCAAGCCTATCTTCATGGGAAGGTGACACAAAAGGCAGTGAGGGCTCTTCCCTGTGCTGCCCAAGTCCTGCCTGTGGGAACTTTTCTGGCATAGTTTAGTGGGTGGCTGAAGTGAGACTGCCCCAGATACCTCCTGGGCCAATGGCCTGCCACAAACTGCCCACAGAAGGCTGCTTGGAGACAGGAGAGGAAGCTGTGCAGCAGGACGAGGCTCCTGTCATGAATCTGGCATGCACACGGAAGGAGGCAAGTGGGCTGACTCCAAACTGATGAAGGCTGAGCGGGGATCTTTTTTCAACCCCTTCCCAGACCGTCAGGAGTGCTCAGGGCCAAGCCTCTAGCTTCACTGCAGGCCCAACAGAGAGCGAGGGACTTGTTAACTGGTCACTAGGGGCCAAGGTTTTTCCAACCAAGCTGCCACGGCCAAGTTTGCCAAGGGAGGATCTACAGCATGTGAAGCGGAGGCTCAAAGGAAGAGCCAGAGTGCTACAACCCCAGTTCTGGCGTGGACCTAGCCAGCGCAGTAGAACAAGACCTGGCTCACCCTGCTGCCCAACCCTCCTTCCATACCTACTCACTCTTTAGCAAAGGCAAACTCCTCTGGAGAGAGGATGGAAGGCTCTCCTTCCGCTCGGGACTTCTCCTTCTCCAGGATATGGGGGAAAAATTTCTCAATCTGCCAGGGGAAAAAACACCCCCAAAGAAGAGTCAGCTGTGATCGAAACAGAGAGCTCCGTCATAGGCAGCTCCCAGCATTCTCCCTTCTATAGCCAGAGGGAATCTGTCACTGCAGATTGGGGAGGTGTAGAGGTGGCACATCTGCCCTGGGATTAGTTCCGGACCCACGCAGGGCTGTCTGCGCCTGAGAGGTGGGATGGCAATGGAGTTTCCAGGAGGAAGACTGCACTGTGCTGACTCTCCATAGGGTAATGAACATGCTCACCACAGCACTGTAACCCCCCCACACCAAGTCACTGCAATACCCAGAACAAGGTGCTGCGCTTGACACCAATGAGGAATGGATTCCCCAGGTGAACCTTATGGTCACTCTAACCAAACATGTCAAGGGCCCATGACTCAGAGCCCCGGACCAAAGCAATATGCTTTTGGTGAGGCCAGAACGCCATGCCTCCAGCCACTCTCCTAAGAGTCACCTTGCCATGGCACAGGGTGTTACCTTCACAAGCCTGCAGCGCAAGTAGCTGCTGAGGACATAGCGGATCCTCTCAATCTCCATGCGGTGGATGCTGACCTTCAGGTCTCCGTGCTTGGCTCGTTTCAGATTTGACTCCTGTGAAGGGGCACATGGGGGGAATATCAGACTGTTCAAACACTCAATAGCTAAAGACACAGAGAGGCCAATGTCCGCAGACAGAGCCCCGGGAAAGAGCTAGATTGCAGCTGCCTCTTGCAGACAGAGCACCTGCACCACGAATGCAGGTTACCACCTCTCACTGCCACATGGGAACCAACACACGGGACAGCTCCTTGGAAAAGGGAATCCAAGAACCACATGCCAGATTTTGCAGCATATATGATTTGGGCAGGTAATGGCCATTGGCCAAGATTGCAGATGGTTGATTCTGTCATCCAGGCAACTGTGAGTCTGCCTGGAGCAGGAGATTTACACCACTCTGTAGCAAACAACTGCACAAAGAACCAGGAACTGAATAGCAGCACTGCCCCATCACCAGCCCACTCTGGCGAACAACAAGCTGCAGGCCAGGATGAACAGCAACCATGCTGGAGGCTCTATAGCATAGCAGACAAGGGCAACAACAACAGCTGACGCCAATATTAACCTCTGTGACTAACAGCAACATGCCAGGAGCCTGGGTGCTCTTGCTGCTCTCAGCACATAGTATGAGCCATCACTGCTTGGGCAGAGCACACAAGTTAACCACAAGAGGCTCAGAACTACATCCGCCCTATGTGGGGGACACTGGTCAGGGGGACGGATAGAAGCACTGGCGGGAGCTGGGGCAGGAGACCCCAGGGCACTGAGTTTAGCAATAACAGTATGAACCTGCCCAGCCATTCCCATCCCCTGCCCCCACCTGTGCCTCCAGACACGCACCATGTGGTCCAGCTGCTCCATGACACACTCCACGATTTCAGACTTGCTCTCCAGCAGCTCTGGGGCAAACTTCTCGTTCAGCCAGGCCTGCCAGCACAGCAGGAGAGTGAGCCACAAACCGACCCAAGACTGAGCCCCCCGTGATCTGACCCACCAGCCCCTATTCCCCTCCCAGAGCCGGGCTTGAACCCGGGAGTCCGGGCTCCCAGCCCCTCCCAGCCCAGAGCCGGGCTTGAACCCGGGAGTCCGGGCTGCCAGCCCCTCCCGGAGAGAGACCCCGGGAGTCCGGCCCCTCCCACCTGCTCCAGGCTGCGGATGAGCTGGGCGGGGGTCAGCACCAGCTCCTCGCTGCTCCCGTCCGACTCCAGCTCGCGCGGCTCCGGGCCCTCCGCCATCCCGGCTCGAGCCTCCCGCCAAACGCACCCGCGCGCGGTGACGTCAGCGCGCTCCGCCCGGCGGCCGGGGCGTCCCCTCGCTCTCCAGGCCGCTCCCCGCCCCCACCCCCGGCGGCGGATCTGTGGACGGACAGGCGGGTCTGAGGAGAGACAGACGGACACGGGTGGACGGACAGGCGGGTCTGAGGAGAGACAGACGGACTCGGGTGGACGGACAGGCGGGTCTGAGGAGAGACAGACGGACACGGGCGGACGGACAGGCGAGTCTGAGGAGAGACAGACGGACACGGGTGGACGGACAGGCGGGTCTGAGGAGAGACAGACGGACACGGGTGGACGGACAGGCGAGTCTGAGGAGAGACAGACGGACACGGGTGGACGGACAGGCGGGTCTGAGGAGAGACAGACGGACACAGGGGTGGACGGACAGGCGGGTCTGAGGAGAGACAGACGGACACGGGTGGACGGAGAGGCGGGTCTGAGGAGAGACAGACGGACACAGGGGTGGACGGACAGGCGGGTCTGAGGAGAGACAGACGGACACAGGGGTGGACGGACAGGCGGGTCTGAGGAGAGACAGACGGACACGGGTGGACGGACAGGCGGGTCTGAGGAGAGACAGACGGACACGGGTGGACGGACAGGCGGGTCTGAGGAGAGACAGACGGACTCGGGTGGACGGACAGGCGGGTCTGAGGAGAGACAGACGGACTCGGGTGGACGGACAGGCGGGTCTGAGGAGAGACAGACGGACACAGGGGTGGACGGACAGGCGGGTCTGAGGAGAGACAGACGGACACGGGTGGACGGACAGGCGGGTCTGAGGAGAGACAGACGGACACGGGCGGACGGACAGGCGGGTCTGAGGAGAGACAGACGGACACGGGTGGACGGACAGGCGGGTCTGAGGAGAGACAGACGGACACGGGTGGACGGACAGGCGGGTCTGAGGAGAGACAGACGGAGACGGGTGGATGGACAGGCGGGACTGTGGACAGACAGACGGACACAGGGGTGGACGGACAGACGGGTCTGAGGAGAGACAGACGGACACAGGGGTGGACGGACAGGCGGGTCTGAGGAGAGACAGACGGACACAGGGGTGGACGGACAGGCGGGTCTGAGGAGAGACAGACGGACACAGGGGTGGACGGACAGGCGGGTCTGAGGAGAGACAGACGGACACGGGCGGACGGACAGGCGGGTCTGAGGAGAGTCAGACGGACACAGGGGTGGACGGACAGGCGGGTCTGAGGAGAGACAGACGGACACGGGCGGACGGACAGGCGGGTCTGAGGAGAGACAGACGGACACAGGGGTGGACGGACAGGCGGGTCTGAGGAGAGACAGACGGACACGGGCGGACGGACAGGCGGGTCTGAGGAGAGACAGACGGACACGGGTGGATGGACAGGCGGGTCTGAGGAGAGACAGACGGACACAGGGGTGGACGGTCAGGCGGGTCTGAGGAGAGACAGACGGACACGGGCGGACGGACAGGCGGGTCTGAGGAGAGACAGACGGACACAGGGGTGGACGGACAGGCGGGTCTGAGGAGAGACAGACGGACACGGGTGGATGGACAGGCGGGTCTGAGGAGAGACAGACGGACACGGGTGCACGGACAGGCGGGTCTGAGGAGAGACAGACGGACACAGGGGCGGACGGACAGGCGGGTCTGAGGAGAGACAGACGGACACGGGTGGATGGACAGGCGGGTCTGAGGAGAGACAGACGGACACAGGGGTGGACGGTCAGGCGGGTCTGAGGAGAGACAGACGGACACAGGGGTGGACGGACAGGCGGGTCTGAGGAGAGACAGACGGACACAGGGGTGGACGGACAGGCGGGTCTGAGGAGAGACAGACGGACACAGGGGTGGACGGACAGGCGGGTCTGAGGAGAGACAGATGGACACGGGTGGACGGACAGGCGGGTCTGTGACAGACAGACGGACACAGGGGTGGACGGACAGGCGGGTCTGAGGAGAGACAGACGGACACAGGGGTGGACGGACAGGCGGGTCTGAGGAGAGACAGACGGACATAGGGGTGGACGGACAGGCGGGTCTGTGGAGAGACAGATGGACACAGGGGTGGACGGACAGGCGGGTCTGTGGACAGACAGACGGACACGGGTGGACGGACAGGCGGGTCTGAGGAGAGACAGACGGACACAGGGGTGGACGGACAGGCGGGTCTGTGGAGAGAGAGACGGACACGGGTGGACGGACAGGCGGGTCTGTGGACAGACAGACGGACACGGGGTGGATGGACAGGCGGGTCTGAGGAGAGACAGACGGACACAGGGGTGGACGGTCAGGCGGGTCTGAGGACAGATAGACGGACACAGGGGTGGACGGACAGGCGGGTCTGTGGACAGACAGACGGACACAGGGGTGGACGGACAGGCGGGTCTGAGGAGAGACAGACGGACACAGGGGTGGACGGACAGGCGGGTCTGAGGAGAGACAGACGGACACAGGGGTGGACGGATAGGCGGGTCTGTGGACAGACAGACGGACACGGGTGGACGGACAGGCTGGTCTGAGGAGAGACGGACACAGGGGTGGACGGACAGGCGGGTCTGTGGAGAGATAGACGGACACGGGTGGACGGACAGGCGGGTATGTGGACAGACGGACACAGGGGTGGACGGACAGGCGGGTATGTGGACAGACAGACACCGGGGTGGATGGACAGACAGGGGATCCAGGGACAGACAGACGGGTATGTGGACAGACAGATGGAGACAGGCATGGACAGACAGATGCGGGGATCCGCGGACCGACAGACGGGTCTGTGGACAGACAGACGGACACAGGGATGGACGGACAGATGGGGGATCTGTGGACGGATAGACGGACACAGGGATGGACTGACAGATGGGGGATCTGTGGACAGACAGACGGGTCTTTGGACAGACGGACATGGGGATGGACAGATTCACAGACCAACGGATCCATGGACAGACCTAGGGATGGTCAGATTCTTGACATTTTGCTGGGCAGAGAGACGGAGGGATGGGTCCATGGAAGGATCGATAGCAGAATGAAGGAATACATAGATGGATGGACGCACCTTGGTTGTGAGTGGATTGTGCAGGCCGCTACTGGAGCCACCCCCGTTATTCCCACACACCACAGCCCCCATGAGCATCCGCGCCCCCTCCTGGTGTGCAGCCCAGGCCAGCACTAGGCGCATCCTCACTGCAGTGTGAACATAATGGCGCTGTGTCCTGGCGACGTCTCAGCGGCTTCAGTTGGGAAACTGGACCCCATTATGCCAGAGACAGCACCCACACACAGGGTCACTAGTATTGTGGGAAGGTGTGGGGCCGAGCCCCATTGTGCTGGGTGCTGCACACATACACATTGAAAAGTCAGTCCCTACCCCAAAGAGCCTGCATTCCTATAACTCTCTACTAACTTGGATGTGTTTTAGCTGGGTGCCATACAAACAGCTGTCATTCCATCCCACTGGTGGCTAGGGTTTGTGGATGATTCCTCCATATCTGCAAAGTGCTGCAGGATCGATCAAGGCAAGATGATGACGATTATTCCTTCTCACAGCAATTGTGCTGTTGCAGCATCCAGTAATGCAGCTCTCTGCTGACTTCTCTGAGGAGCTCTTTCAGTGGGTGGCTGTTCTGCTCTTGACTTTAAGGCTGCATGCTCATCTCAGATGTGGAAGAGTACAGTAAGTAATTTTACTTTTCATGCTGGTGTGTCATCTCTTTTGCTCAGTTTTTGCCTATTACACACCTTGACTTTCTAAATATTCAAATTAGGATTCTTTTTGGTAGTCTCAGTTGTTACCTGATTTGTCTGTGCTCTAGAGCAGGGGTTCTCAACCATTTTTACTCTTTTAGGTCCTCCCCAACATGGCATAAAATCTCTGAGGCCCATTTGTGCCACAATAACTGGTTTTCGGCATAGGAAAGCCAGGGCCAGCATTAGGGGGCAGCATGCAGGGCAATTGCCTGGGGCCCCATGCCACAGGATCTCCCACGAAGCTACTTTGCTCAGGCTTTGGCTTCAGCCCCGGATGGTGGGGCCCAGGGCCCCAGCTTCAGCCCCATGTCGTGGGGCTTTGGCTTTCTGCCCTGGACCTTAGCGAGTCTAACACTGGCCCTGCTTGGTGGACCCCCTGAAACCTGCTTGCGGCCCCCCAGGGGGCCCCAGATCCCTGGTTGAGAACCATTTCTCTGGAGAATAGCACTAAATCTTCTCTCCTACACTCTCCCACGGTAATATGCATTTTAAAAACTGAACTCCTGTACTTATTTTGAGAGCATGAACTTAATACCAAATAAAATGGCTGTACATCATAGGATACATACATCCAAATACATGCTGCATATACACAATTCCTTTAGCTGAAAAGAAACATAAGGGTACATTTATGTATCCAAACCCACCATGTTTCCCAGGAATCCAAGATACTAGGATATGTTACTCAGTGGTTGGTTCTTGGTTGCTCCCAGAAGGGTAATTGTAAAAACATTTCCAGTACAAATTATTACTTTAATTTCATGATAATGAGCTGCTCTGTGAAACTATGAGGTAAGAGAACAAAAAGATCAAGGAAGGCAGATTTGGAGGAGGGTGCCTTTGGGCTTTTATTTTTTTTTAGAAGCACTTTGTGCTTTTACAAAAAGTTCTCGTAACAGAAACGATAAGAAATCACCCAAAGCCATGGTGCTTTATAGTCCTATCTGTTACAGACCCCACCTCCAGGTTAACTGGAATATTACCGATTTTGACGATCAACCAGTAAATACAACATCTAGACGTAAAGACATGGCAAAGGCATATACACAAGTCACATGTTATATTAATTTCATGTTTGCTTTAATATCTGTCTTACAAATTCCTTTTCTGTCTGTTTGGAAGAAACACTTTCCATCAGATGTGTTAGTCTGTATCCGATGAAGTGAGCTGTAGCTCACGAAAGCTTATGCTCTAATAAATTTGTTAGTCTCTAAGGTGCCACAAGTCCTCCTTTTCTTTTTCCATCAGATGTAAGCTCAGGCATTTGCACCACTGAGCAATTCTGAAAACTCCTTCATGCTGCCCTAGAACAAGGCACAGATTTTGTTCCACAAAGCATTTGTGTTATGCTAGCGTTTACAGGCCCCAACCAAGACTAGGGCCTCATTGCGCTATTTGCTGTACGTACATATAGTAAGAGACAGTTTGCCTTGACGAGCCCCATTCCAACCCCTTCCCAGAAGTCCCCACCCCAATTTCACCCCCTCCCTGCCCCCAGGGGGGGCAGGAGGGGTGCCGGGTGTGGTGGGGGCTGAGGGTGCAGGGAGGTGGGGTGTGGGGTGCAGCAGGGGGCTCAGGGCAGGGAGTGCAGGAGGGATGCAGGGTGCGGCAGGGGGCTCAGGGCAGGGAGTTGGGGTATGGGGTGCAGGAGGGGTGAGGGGTGCAGCAGGGGTTGAGGTGCAGGGTGCAGCAGGGGGCTCAGGGCAGGGAGTTGGGGTGCAGGAGGAGTTTGGGGTGCAGGCTCTGGCACCGCTTACCTAGAGTGGCTCCGGGGTGACAGCGACACGCACCGGAGCCAGGGCAGGCTCCCTGCCTGCCTTGGACCCGCTCCACTCTGCACCGCTCCAGGAAGCAGCTGGAACCACGTCCCTGCGGGAGGGGGGTGGGGAACAGGGCTCTGTGTGCTGCTCTTGCCGCTCCTCCAGGTACCTCCCCTGAAACTCCCATTGACCGTGGTTCCCCGTTCCCGGCCAATGGGAGCTGCGGGGGGCGGTGCCTGGAAGCAAGAGCAATGCACGGAGCCCTCTGCCCTCTCCCCGCCAGGGGCCACAGGGACGTGGTTCTGGCTGCTTCAGGAAGTAGCGCGGTGCTTGCGGGCTGTAGTTTGCCCACCCCAGGCCTGGAGGTAGACAGAGGGGCGTGGGGAATGGCAGGCTGCATGAAAGAACCACACGGGCCACGTATTTGAGACCCCTGTTCTAAACCATCCTTGTTCTCTGAGAAGCTGGGCTGTGTGCACAAGCCCCACTTCCCACAAGACAATGAAATGGCACATGAGAGAGACATTTTTCCCTAGAGGTATTTTTTAGTTCTAAATATCCCATGCAGGTCACTACTTCTGCCTGCACAGTCTCTGCCCAATGAGCCACTCTACAGAGTCAGTCAGAGGCAGGTTTCTCAATCTCATTGGAGGTGACTAACTCTCAGAACTTCTCACCTCCAAGTCACTTTTCCAAACTGGACCAAATCAACAATGGCTGGATGTGACCTATCATCCGATGGCTCTTTGGTACTCTCTCTGCTTCAAGAATTTAGCTGATTTCATTTTTAGTGGCCGTGTCTAGGTCACAAAAAGCCACCACTAACTGACATCACTATTTGTGCTCTCAGAGCCATCTACAGTGGAGGTGCCCTAATGCAAGAGAAGAGACAAGCGCCTGCAGGGACAGTCCTCGTTTCAATTCAGGTAGATTTATGGCGTAGACTCTCTATAGATTAATTATGTGACCTTAGTTCTAAACGTTCTTTTGAAACCTCTGATCACTTTCTGACTGAACTATGGGACTAGTACAGACCTCAGTTCATACTAAACTTCCACATTTTTCCTTCAGTTATATACAGCTTTGTAGAGTAATGTGACCCTCTAGTGTAAGCCTCAACTCAGCACAAAGCATCAGTCTCACTTTTTTATTAGGCCCCAGAGAACTGCAACAAGGGAAAACATTTTTTTAAAGCAAAGTTATATGAAAAGGTTAAACACAACAAGGTAATTTAAAAGAGTGAGATATAAGCATGTACTGAAAAATATTTTAATTTGTGATCAAGGGGGGAGGATTTTTGATGCAGTCAATGAGAAATAGGGGTAGATACATGGTGCAATAAAAGTGCAGAGTGTTGTTCATTACTTTAAATTACAGCCTTAGCAGAGGGCTGAAAGGGCTAGCCTCGCTGGAACACCACTCTGCCTGCAGAAGTCCCAGCTCCAGGGGTGCCCAGGCATAGACTGAAGAACTCAACACCCATGAATCCACTCATGGATCATTCTAAATGGAGCTGGACAGTCAGTACAGAGGCTGAGACCCCTCTGGCTGGGATACAACATCCACAGTCACACCCCTCAGATCATCAGTCAATAAGGAGGGCCTCACAGACCATCAAGCCTTTGGGTATGTTTTTCTTCACATTGATTAGGATGGAGAAGTGTCTCGTAAATCAGGAAGAGAAAGATAGAGGAAAAAAAGATACTGAACTGGGGTAGTTTAGTACCGCATGACATTTTGATTAAACTAGAATAGTATCAAATTAACATTGCACACATTAAATGGATTAAAAGATGGGTTACTGATAGGTCTCAAAATGTTGTTGCAAATGGGGAATAGTCATTGCGGGGGGTATGTTTCCAGTACAGTCCTGCAGTTTTTGGGCCTACATTATTTAACATTTTTATGAATCGCCTGGAAGAAAACATAAAATCATCACTGATAAAATTTGCAAATGACACACATTGGAGAGTGGTAAATAATGAAGAGGACAGGTCACTGATTCAGAGCAAGTTTGATTGGTTGGGCAAATAATATCCATTTTAATATGGCTAAATGTAAACATATCCATCTAGGCACAAAGTGTATTTACAGGATGGCAGACTAGATCTAGGGAAGCAGGGACTCTGAAAAAGATTCGGGAGTCATGTTGGATAATCAGCTGAACATGAGCTGCCAGTGTGATGCTGTGAGCAAAAGAGCTAATGCTAGTCTGGGATGCATAAATAGGGGAATCTCAAGGAAGAATAGAGAGGTTATTTTACCTCTTTATTTGGCACTGGTGCAACCACTGCTGGAATAACGTGTCCAGTGCTAGAGTCCACAATTCAAGAAGTGTGTTGATAAACCGGAGACAGTTCAGAGAAGAGCCACAAGACTGACTAAAGATTAGAAAACATGCCTTGTAGTGATAGATTGAGCTCTTTGAGTCTATTAAACTTTACAAAGATAAGATTAGAGGGTAACTAGATTACAGTTTAAGTATCTACGTGGAGAACAATTATTTAATAAAGAGGCTCTTCAATCTAGCAGGATAAAGTACAACACAATCCAATGACTAGAAGCTGAAGACAAATTCAAACTGGAAATAAGGTGTAAATTTCAACAGTCAGAGTAAATAACCATTGGAACAATTGATCAAGGAATTCTCCATCACCGACAATTTTTAAATCATAATTGAGAACAACATCCATAGATCTTCTCTAGGAATTATGATGGGGAAGTTTTCTGACCTGTGTTATACAGGAGGTCAGACTAGATGACCACAATGGTCCACTTTGGTCTTGCAATATATGAATTTGTTTATAGCCTGACCTACAAACTCATGATTCTCTGAAGGGGAGCCAGGACACCCCAGAACCAGTTAGAGGATACACAAGTTGAGCGCTCTAGGAACTGCTGCATCCAGGATCAAGTCTCTCCAGGTTGGTCATGGGCAGGAGGTCACATCTTTGATCATTACTGTATACCTTACAGGGAGGGGCTCAGCTAACTTTTATTTAACCAAATCGAAAACTAGAAACTATTCAGAGAGAAGCCTATTTATGTCCTCTTGACAGTTAAGAATCCAACTTATTAATTCAGACAATTTTATAACAGATCCTTTTTTCCATTTGCTGAGCCCCCTTTTGGGGAACAAACTTCACAAACTCTTGGCTGCTTATATAAAAGCCTGGAGTTGCATCCCACATTTGTGAATACCGTTCATTTGGAAACACTGTGTATAACACATATCGATGTGCCCAGCCTAAGCTAGAGAGCCTCAGACACAGAAACCTCTAGACTGAAATCTAAATGGGCTCAACATTAGGTCTGTTGCTGCTAACATTTTGTTTGTACACAAGCAAATATCTGACTAACAGAAAGTAGAAAGCCCATCCTCTTAATGTCTAACTTTCATTAGATTTATAAGATAGCTGTGCAAGTGTATACATATTTTAGAATCTTGGTGAGCAGCCATCAGTTTTACTTAGGGAGTTACTGTTTGATTCATGTCAGTATCAAAATATGACAGACAGTTTATTTAAGAAATTTATTAATCCATTAATATGTCTTCAAAATTATTGCAACAGGTCTGAAAAGGCAAACACACAGTTACAGCTTAGAAAAACAGGTATTTTGTACAGTTAAAATATTACACAAGCCTCCAGGAAAAAAATCAGTGTATGAGAAATTAGATCTGGAAGCTTAGATCCAGTATTAGCACCTACAGTATCACAAAGCAGAATGCTCTCTGTTCTGGACAGTTTTCTTTTGTAAATCCCTTAATTCCTTCCACGGGAAAGGACGATAGCTCTCAAAACAGAGGGACTCTGCTAACTGAAGCCAAGGCTAGATAGAGAGCCCACTTTAATAAGGGAGAAGGAGATAACAGAAAATATTACACCAACTTGATTTGTAGGAAGTTTTACTCAGAAGATGTCCAAGATATTTTAACAGACGTTGCTGAGGAATGTTTATACAGGGGAAATACGACATACTGCACAGCTCTACCCTTCAGCAGTTTGCCAGAGACTAGAGTTAAGAAATTCTTATACACTATCTAGTACTTTGTCAAATCAAATTTTCCTATAAATTATATTTATAATAAAACCATAAAGAAAGTTTTACACTTCACATATTAAACATTAAGGGATAGAGTAGGGATGGTTACATTAATTGGTTCAGCATTCATTTTATTGTGCTTGCATAGCTTAATGAAACAAGCAGTACACTATCTCCTCCTATGAATTTAGGACAACGCAGTAACAGGAGATTCTCACAGACTCAGCAAAGCACCCAACAATAACGTTAGCTAATGGTTCTTAGGAACAACGAGAACATGAAAACAAAAGCATTTGCATAATAACTCCTAGAGAGCATCAGCTCTGGAAACTTAAAATGCTCTATGCCTTGAGTCACTTGCTGCCCGGCAGAGGCACTCTGTGCAATGGACATATCTACCTGCTTCCTGCCCCTCTCGGTCCCCCGAGGACTTATTCTGGAGTGAAGATTTTGTTTTTGAAACACACACACACACACACACACACTCTCTCTCTCTCTCTCTCTCTCTCTCTCCCCCCCTCCCCCCCAAGTCAGACTTGTTGCTTTCTGAAGTCTGTCTGATGTATAGGAAAGCCTGAGTGGCTGTGCAGGAACAGTACTGCTCTCAGGTGGCTGATCCACCAGTTAATTTCAAGTGCAAACAGCTCAACTGTCTTTTCCTTAGAAATTAAGATGATCCCATCACTTAAAGCTTGCCATAAGGACACAAAATGGATGCTGACCAGCCAGAGGGTCACCCCATGTGGGGCAGAAGTCTAGGAAGTTAGTCCTTTAGTGGATGGCACCATGGATCTGGCAACAGAGAGGAATGATGCTCTAGACAGGAGGCAGGTGGACCTTTTGGTACAGCAAGTCCATCACCTAGCTGGGAGCTAGAAAGCAAGACAGAACAAGTTTAACAACATTAGGGACACTGCAGCAAACCACGCATAGCACCATTACATAACAGTGTCTGTTCTCCCAGAAGTACAGTAGCACAGAGGAGGTAGCATGTGTAATGGTTCACAATAAGGGCCTGGGAGCCAGCACTTAAGAGTGCTATTCCCAGCTGTGCCACTAACTTGGCAAGTGCCTTCACCTGTAGGTCCCCTTCTGCAAGACAGGGATTAATACTTTTTGGTGTCACCACTTCATCCTCTGCCAGTGAGGCCAGCATGCCCGCTTCACTGCTTCTTCTACAGTAAGCCTTATGCATGGAACATCCTCCTCATCTTAATCCATAAAGCCATTATCCTCTCAGGACCCACTTCTGCTGTGGCATCTACAATCAGTCAACCAATGATGACTGGGCAGCCAGGAGAGTTTAATTTGTTTAAGAAAAAGATTAAAGTGATTTGGAACCATCACATGGTGAAACAGCTATCTCTGTGTCCCAAGACCTCACTACCACTACCATGTCATTGGTCTTATAAGCAGCTGGCTTCCTCAGGAGCCTTGAGAATTATCGGCCACACCAAGTGAGGCTTTACCCCTTGGTTCTGGGCTGCGTTTATCGTCCAAATGATCACAAATGATAGCGCTTCCAGGTAGGGCTTCCTATCCTCCCAAGTTTACCACCAGGAGTCTTCCTTCTTCAGGGACTACTGCAGGCCACCATCCCTTCCTGAAGCTTCCCCAGCCATCCACGCTCAACAGAGCCACTTGCCGATTTTTACAGTTACCTACTCCCTTCCCAGGTGAGTCTGACAAATGGCCAGGGCTGGCTGGCCCCAAGCCTCTGGCTCTTAAAAGGACAGGCCACTAGTACACTCCCCCTTTCACTGTAACAAGTGAGACTGTAACCCCTTTTGGAGCAGGGGACTAAGTCTGTATGTGTTTGTATGGCACCTAGCACAAAGGGTTCAATTTCATCTGGAACCTTTGGCTGCCACTTAATACAAATGCATGTGTCCAGGTTTAAGAAGTGGATGTAAAGTACTTCGGAAGCCAATAAGGATACTAATTATGTAGTTCTAAAATTAATGCAAATTAATCCAATTTTCATAATTGAACACTGAATATTTTCAGCAGACTTGGTGAGGGACACCCAGATATTTTGGTTGTGCAGAGTGGGATGACCACGCTCTGCTGGGGAAGATTACTGAGGCACAAAGAGCAGGTAGGCATGCAACTCCACTTCGCCTTTCTGCCTCTGAAAATCTCCCACAGGGACCTGCAAGAAGATTCAGACAAACCAGTCAGAAGTCTCTCAGATCATGGTCTTTCCAGTCAAAGCAATCAAAGTTAGAGTTTACTTACAACTAAAGTATCCAGAGAGTTGGAATATTTAGTGTATACTGGTAAGAGCTACTGGCAATTTGCATCTCTGCTCCTAGCATGGGCACGTAAGATGCAAGTTGGTGGCAGTGACTGGCTGGAGGGACTGCACTAATGCAATTTCTCAACATTGTTGAGTAAGTTCAGAGCCTGACTCCCTACCTAACGAATCTTCAATGGATCACTGAATCAGCAGGTCAGATTCTGATATTAGCAATACCAGTGAGAGTTACTCTGAATTTACACTGATGTTGCTGAAATTAGAATCTGACCTAGAAAGTGCATCCTTTTTCAGCTGGAGGCATATTCCCTGCTGTTCTAGATTCTCTCACTAAACTGTGTATATAGCCCACATGCGCTATTCAGCAGTCAAACAGATTGTCTAGGACACTTTGCAGGCTGGGGGTGCTGGTGGTTTAAGTTTGGGAAGACAGATGCCCAATATGGAACAAGGGTCTTATTAGGTATGCTCCTGATACATATGCAGCTTCAAAAACAAAGTTGTGCTGAACAAAAATATTTGCTATTCATGAAACTATCCAGAAGTTTCTAATGTAAATCTTTCCCCATTTTAGAAATTTCACAGTTGTTTGAACTTTGATAGAGTAGGGTCTTGCATGTAATTGCTCAAAACCTACACCACCTAGGAAAAACATCGTTTAGCAATAATAGCTGTGAAATGAGTCATGACAAACGGATTGTGCCAAGTAGATGCAGCTGCAATTAATAAAACAAACTTACTCCCAATGGCAGAAAACAAAAACAACACAGTGTATCAGGCTCCAGAGTGCTAATAACTAGAGCAATCAGTTTGGACATTCTAAAACAGAAGAGTCATCTCTAAGTAACACATTGTTACAAACTACTCTGATATCCCGCAATTTATTGTGCAGCTAAAAGAATATTCAGCCTTCTAGTCTAGGAAAGTTTCCCATCATGGCTTGGTGAGCCTCTCAGGGCTTGTCTATACTTACAGCGCTGCAGCAGCACAACTGCACTCATGCAGTTGTGCCACTGTAATGCTTTAGTGAAGACTCTAGCTAAGCTGATGGGAGAGCTTCTCCTGTCAATGTAGATATTCCACCTCCCTGAGAGGCAGTAGCTATGTCGACAGGAGAAGCCCTCCCAACAACAGAGCGCTGTCTTCACCAAGAGTTTGGGCCATATAACTGCATCACTCAGGGATGCAGATTTTCTATACCCTGAGTGATGTAGTTATACCGATATAAATCTGTAGCATAGACCATGCCCCAGGGCTTGTCTCCGTAGTGCTGGCAAAACACATTAGAGGGGTGTGATTTGTAGGGTGCTCTAACATGCTGTGCTCTAACTGCCCCATGTAGACCCTGATGGGCGGGAGGGGGGGAGGGGACTAAAAAATACCCAATCTTTTAGTTCACACCAGCAAGGTCTCCAGGGGGCAACTAGAGCACAGCATGTTACTTGCGTGTGATTTGTAAAGCTCTCTAATATGCTTTGTGCACACTGTAGACAAGCCTCAGTGAAAATAATCCCATTTAGAAGAATTGTAGGTACAGGTTAATCAAGAGGTACCCAGCAAAGCAAAGGAGGGAAGTGTGTTGGGAGGAATTCAACTTTACATGTTCAGTAGAATTTGGCTTCTGCTGTGAGATATTCCTACTCAGGCCAGCAGATAAAATACTTTGTCCTGAGATTGAGATCTTTGGGTGGGAGGCACTAAGTGCTTTACAAACATGAAGTGTCACAAAGAGAGAAATGGGGCATCACTTCAACCAGCATTGAAATGCAGTGTCTTTAGCAGTGCACAGGAAGTGAATACTCCATGCAGTTGAACCAAAAAGGTAACCCTGATGGAGGTAAGATGTAACTACGCCAATTGGAATTTGAGTCAGGATACAGGGGTTAAAATCTTGACTCCTATGAAAAGTGCCAGAGGAAGCTTTAAGCAGAAGATGGCAGCTCCAGCAACAGAGTCCCTAACCTCAGGTGGTGGCAATTGATTCAGTACTGATTATGGGGAGCAACCAGCACCTATTAAATTGCCAACACTACATCTTGCAGCTTCTGGATTTTTCTTAAATGTCTCCCACCCTAGTACTGACGTGGGTTGACCCTACTACTTAGCTTGAAAGAGCTGATGGCATTCACACACTAGTGTCACTGCAGCGTTAGCATGCAAGACTGAATGGGAGTCCCATATCACCTTATGCCATAAGTAAGAGTCACTCTGAAATCCAGAAGAGCCATTTAAACAGTGATTAAATTCAATCATTACATTTTAAACATGATTTTTAAAGTTCTGCACTGTTCAGCAGAATCGGGATCTACTGATCTACCAAACCTGTCAGATAATGATTTTTTGATGCAGTACGGCATAAATTAGATTTAAGTTTATGCATATTTAAGTAATTAAAATCTTGGATTTCATCAAGGTTAAATTTGATGTCATCTGAAGTACATCATCATTCAGTGCCATGCTGCCAAGTATTGATGTTCTTACAACTTCCGCTGGGATTTAAAAATCTAATCCACACAAGATTTATTTAAAGAGACTCATGATTACATGCAGTGGTTGAATAAACATTCAGTCTCCACAGGGGAGAGGACTTGCATCTTCTGAATTTACAGAAGCAGGTTACTGACCTGACATCGAATGCAAAGTTAATATTTACCTTAGACTCCTTAGTTTTATCTTCCACTGCTCAGTCCTCTGTCTTCGTAAATGGTAATTTCAATCTGCACAGCATGGCTGTTAAGAAAACATGCTATATAGAAAAAATCATGGAGATAAAACAGGCAAGTGAAACAAAGCAACGCAGTGGAGCACTTGATCTTTCAGCCTCACATCTGCCATTACAGAGGGAATTTTGCTACATTTCTGAACTATAGTAAGCAAAACATTCTTCGTGGCTTTTGGCTTTGCATTCTGGCCTGTGCTACAACTTGCCTTTAAAAATGTCTGTTCAGAGGCATAAAGACTTTGTAATATTGCAGTGAAGCTGTTAACATTCTTATGAACAAAGAGATGGGTCATTAGGCAAGTTTTTGCTTTGGACTCTTCCACTGTTCAATTATTAATCAAATTAAAATCACTATTTACATGTCTGTTTACCAAATGCAAGTCATTTTTCTGTATTTACAGTTCCCAAAAACATGCACAGCACATCAAGGGTAATGAAATTACACAACTGAAAGCTGTAAGATATTTGGGCCACTACTCAGATAAAACCAAGGAACTGCAATTAATTAGGATGACAGCTCACCACACACTATGAGCCTATGCATTTCAAAGGGGCTTTGAGTTTAGAATTCTTGACAGATGAAATGCATTACTCATACTTCCTCTTTTATTGCTACAAGATGCCCCTACAACCACCAAGAAAAATGGTAACTAGAATGAATGCTAAGACATTTGCAGTGAGGTCCAAAGCCTAGAAGAAAAGTTGTAGGGAGAACAGCTGTAGCCAAGAGCAAAATCCAGGGGGACAGGCCTCATCACTCAGGCAAGTTGTGGTGGAGATTTTACCATAGGCACCAGGTGGGAGCAACAATGCATTGTTTCTAAGCCAAGACCAACATTTAAAATAAATTCTACAGAGCATTTACATTCCATGTTTTATTTCTATTAGGAAGTCAACTAGCCTTTCTAAATGGCTAAGTTGCATCTTCCAGAGGTAACTGAGGTTGAAGGAAGATACTCTGCTTCTGAATAGCACCTTTCTAAGAGAGCTCCAAGAAACAGATATATCAAATTCATATTTTATTAAAAAGACTTTCTAAACAGATAGTAATTTTATCCGAATAAAGTTTGAGAGGAACAGCTGAGTACGTTACACATGAGATGTTATAAACACCAAGGAGTATGTGTTTTTATAAGATCACAGAATCATGGGTGCCTGCAGTGTGCAATGCAGCCTCTGTGAGGTAAGATGCTCTATTACTGCTCTGAGGACAGAATTCAGAAGAGGATTAAGCAGCCATAAAAAGATACAACTCTTAGTCCTCTCTCGATGGGGTCCGTCAGGAGGAGGCCTTGGGGTGCGTAGATCTTCTCATTCTGTTCCTGAATGTATTTGGCAATTTTCTTAAGAACCTGGTGACAGAACACAGAGACTTTACAGTTTTTCTGTTTGAGTTTTCACATCAGCCTTCCTTTAAAAGCCCCATCTACACTACAAATACAACCAGGTCAGGGGAGACCTAACAACACAGCTGGGACTGTAGCCCTGTTGCATAGCTAGGCTATTATTTTTTCTTTTTTGGCAGGGAGTAAGTGGAAAGGATATATGGATAATGTCTTGTCTATACCAGCACTGAAACTATATTGCAAGGAGGTCAGGAGACAGCTGTATTGTAACAAGATTCTCCGACGGGTACATTTGTATAATAGTGTGTCTATGCTACAAGAGGTTAATATAGGGTATAGCCTGGAAAAAGAGAACTGTATAGTGCTATGAAAATATGCAGTTTAAATTACTCATAAGCAATTTGTTTAGTATATGTCATGGTGTGACTCTAAAAGAGAGAAGAGGCCCCTTTCCTTCCATGTCAATTTCCCATTAATAACAGACTGCCAAATACAAAGTGCTGATCTTAGCTACTCCAAAAATAACTGTTTTCCCCCTACATGCTTCTTCCACAGATTCAGAGTTCAAGGCCAGAAGGGACAATTAAATCATCTAGGCAGACCTTCCGTATATCACAGGCCATTAAATTTCACCCAGTTACCCTTATATTAAGCCAACAACTTGTATCTGGCTAAAGTACAACTTCTTGAAAGGCATCTTGATTTGAAGACTTCAAGAGATGGAGACTCCACCATTTCCCATGGTAGTTTGTTCCAGTGCTTAATCATCCTCACTGCTAAGCCTTACTTCTAAATTGAATTTCTCTGGCTTCAGCTTCCAGTTGGTGGTTCTTGTTCTGCCCTCCTTCACTAGATTAAAGCACCCTTTAGTACCTAGTATTTTCTCCCCAGGAAGATACTGAATACACTAATCAAGTCACCTCTCAATCTTCTTTTTGACAAGATCAAGAGATTAAGCTCTTTAGTTTCTTACCATAAGGAGTTTTCTCCAGCCCTCAAATCATTTTTGTGGCTCTTCTCTGTATCTGCTCTGATTTTTCAACATCCCTTTTAAAATGTTGAGACTAGAACTGTACGTGACATTCTAGTATCCGTCTCACCAGTGCCACATACAGAGGTAAAGAGAAACCACCTCTGTGTTCCTATTCACTACACCCCTCTTCATACGGATCAGATTAGCTCTTTTTGTCAGAGCACTGTGCTGGCAGCTCATGTTCGGTTGCCTGTCCATTATGATCCCTAAATACTTTTTCGAGTCACTTCTTTCCAGAATACAGTCCTCACTGTGTGTGGGTATGGCCTGCATTCCTTATTTCTGGATGAATTTTTACAACAGTTTAAATGCAAAATTATTCATTTTGTTTGAATGGGCCCAGGTTACCAGATCATTGTGCGAGACTGCTCTGTACTCATTATTTACCACTCCACCAATCTGTGTGTCATCCACAAGTAGTGTTTTTGTATTTACTTCTAGATCACTGATGAAAATATTGAAAAGCATCAGGCCTTTTGTGCCATTTGTTCTACTGCTTCTACTCCTCCAGTCCAACAGTCTATTTACTGGTTAGCACTCTTCTCCCCCACCCTTCAAAAACTTAGAGGTGCTGTTGCCATCTTCTAATCCAACAAGTCCTGCTGCATTAAATGGGGGGTGACATTTGGATGAGGGAGGGCAGTTTTGAAGGGGTTGAATTCTGATGGTTGTTGGGTGGGGTGTAAAACTGCTATTTTATATTTTGTTCTAGTAACTTACGGCAGGAGTACCCAGTGCCTTGGGCAGCTGCTTATTTCTGTACAAGTCCAAATAAAACGAACATGTCTGCTGATGAACAGTGTAGCTACCGCTTTTCCCTGCATGAATGTCACCTTTGTGATGTACCAGTTGTCACCTGTCTGAACAGGAGCAGTCCCAGGCCAGCATTCCTTTAAATGAATCATTCTGCATGTTAGCACAGAGCACTGCTCTTGTCGAAATAGTGCCTGAGGCAAGTGCTAGCTTGCGGTTTTGGCCTGTGTGTAAGCCAAGGCAAACAGACTGCACTAGTTTTATATAGTAAAATTTCCAAACACTTTGATCCAAATAGTTCAACACTGCTTGTTAAAGTCAAAACAGAAGAGCCATACACTTCTTGCTTCATACAGGTTCAGTCTACTTTGCCCCAGATAGGACACCGATATGTTAGTAGACTTAATGCAAACACAGGACAAGCTTTCAGACAGATGGTGTTGCTTTTGTCACTTCACTACAGAAATGTTTCGGAAACCGATAGCTTTCAGTGAATTATGGACTTGAAGTTATTTGATAAAAAAAAAGAACAGAACCCTAAAACGAGATCAAACCCAGCTTTCACAGTTGGCTAAACTCCAACATTACTAGTCCTACCAGTTTTATGGTATTTCCACAACCGCTGAGTCATGCATCTATTTAAATATTTCAGAGACATTAGAAAGAAAGGTGGGGAAATAAACTGAAAAGGGTTCTAGAACATAAAAATACCAGAGTGGGAATGTCCAGTCTGCATATATACTGGGTCAAGAAAAATTAAAATATACTTGCAGAGATATGAGATCTAATAGTCACCAGCAGGGACCATTAGATAATCTAGTCTGACTTCCTGTCTAACATAGGCCATAGAATTTCACCCAGTTACCCATGAATGGAGCCCAGTAACTTGTTTGACTAAAGCAAATCTTCCAGAAAGGCATCCAGATTAGGACCAAACCAAGGAAGTAATTTCACCAAGGACACCTTAAATATAAAGCTTTGCATAATGCAACTGACTTCTGGAAATTCAGATTATATGTATATATAAAGTAAAGAGTATCTTGTTTTAAGAGAACAGACTACACATAGTAACAGCAGAAAACCAATACAATCTCTGAAACAGTTTTAGTTGAGTGACTTTTGTATTTTATTAGCAGTGTGAAGTTTCCCTTTGGTCTCTCACACACACTGCTCCTTCAGATTTATGGAAACCTCCCAATGTTTCAGTTCAGGAAGTTTTTACTAGTCAGAGTTTTGTTTCTTCTTTCTCAATGGATGTGTGTCAGCCTTCTTCAAACGCATAATGGAAGCAAGCATGCCATAAAGATATCCAGCTCAGATCTCTCCAACTCTCCCATTTCCTGCTCAGTCAAGCCGCAAGAAGTGGAAACTAGAGATGTCATATCCATCTCCACAATCCATTACTACTTAAGTCTCTTACAAAATGACTGCATGACTGATTTCAAATAAAGAATTCCTGAAATGCATCCATCCATATTCTGCTAAGGGTTACTATTTAGGGACACACTCCAGTTCAGTTTAATCAAATGTAAGTTTTGATGGAGGAGCTTTCTGGTGAGGTTTTAGCTACAATATTGCGTATTTAAAGATCTGTACTGATTAAAGAAAATGGCAAGATGATCACATTATGGAAATCAATCTTATTTTGAGAGGGTCAGAAAAGTTATTTGTAAAACCAACTAGATATTCCAACAAATTACACAGTACAGTAGTAAGTGCAACAAACAGAAAGTTAGAGAGAGTTAGTCACAAGAATTAACCATCTCTTTGCTCTGTTCTCATTAGCAGGCCCAGGAGTGCTGTTTTTTCCAATGAGATTTGAAAAGAAAAACAACCTGCCTTTGCCATCTCTGTCCCAATCTAGTTCTCAATTGTAAAGAGACATTTCAGCTGGTGCAGCCTAAGGTCTAAAAAGTCACTCTTCTTACATCAGATAGGCCAAAGATATCTAGATAAATAAAATATTGCAAACAAGCACAATTTATCACCCAGCTCAGAAGGGATGGCAAAAGGCTTCTGTTCATATATAATATACAGCAGTAATCATGAATAGAATGATTTGGAACATGTTTTTATTTCAAGTCAGCAATCTTAAATTATAAGGCTTCTTTAAACTCTCCTTTCATTTATAGAAGAGATGCTGAATGTATTCAGATACTGACTTGGCCATTTACTCATTGGCTTTGTGAACTCAGACTGCATAAAAATAAAATAAAGAGGAACTGCCAATACTAAATTCAGACCACATATGTAAGCATGGATGCATGCAGGTGTGAAAGTATGAATGGCTTCTAGTTCCTCAAGCCAGTGTGTCAGGGTGTTTAAACAAGAATGCAAATCTTCATTTTTAAAGAGAAACTATCAGACCACAACATTTTTATAATTTAGAATGATCTAGTTGTTCACCAAAGGACTGGAAGTCAGCAGTTCTGAACAGCACAAAGCAGGTCACTTAATCTTTCCTCATCAGTAATTTAATCCCATAAGAAATTAATAAACATTCAGTGTTAAACTCTCCAGTTTAGTGTTTAAAATTAAACATGATTGGGTTAGGAATGGTTCAACCAGCTGGGCACACTGAGTGACTGATAGATTTTCAACCTATCTTTGACTTTTCTCCTAAAACTGCACATTATCTTCGTATGGTTATAGTTTATTTTAGCAGCAGGATGATCTCTTCACACATCTGGAACGTGACATTTTATTTCATTGCTACTCTCCGACCAGTGACTCAAGTTGGCATTTATTCCCTGCATATACACTTGCAACTCTCAGATATAAGTGAGAGGAGAACAGACCAGGATTTTTCAGGAAGCTAGGCTAGCAGGTGAAAGCTTATTCCATATTTGTACTACAGTGATGAACTACACTGTTATAAGAGAAAACCTTATAAACAAAGTAAAAAACCAAAATGCTTCTCCTGTTGACAGATCATAACTTTCACGTACAACATTGTGTGTTTCATTTGCTTTAAGTTTATTGCAGGAAATGTAACAGGCTCACCTTTTCATAATGTGTCTCCATACACAAAAAGATAGTGTACGCAGTCAGACAGGCCAGACAACCTTCAAGATAAGATTGGCCCCCAAGCTTCTCAGCTTCTGCATAAAGATTGTTTAGAGTTTGAACCGTCTCTTCAAACTGCTGCCTATCGATCTGCAAAAGAGATTGAGTTTAACAAGACTAACCCAGCAAATTTCTCATTCAAGACTCACTGATCCCCAATACAGAAATCTAGCTTCTGTGCTAGAACAGTCCCTTAATCAGCAATGTCACCTACAGACAGTTTCATACAACATGGAGAGCAAAGGTTTGGTTTAGGTACCGAATTACTTCCATAAATTGTAGCATTTGGTTAAATAGCAGCTAAGTGATCTAAAGTCATTAGCTCAAATGTGTATTCCCACATTACTCTTATTTATTTATTGTGTGCAGAGTCATCTAGCCAAGAGATGGCATCTTAAGTGGTGTGATGGAGTTCTTCTGGCCACCGTTGAACCTATCAGCAGGCATTCACTGACAATGTGCTTCATCCTGCATCTCTCATTTGCAGCCCTTATTTAAACTGCATTATGTGTAACTTGTTAGGTTACAAGTACAACCTAGTTGAAAACTGCTGATCTGGAGGGGAAGGTCCTCTAGATTTAAAAAAATACATTTTTCACTGAAGGCCTTGACTATTTTGCATTTCTATGTTAGAGTTGACCAACCAAGTTATAAATAAAATTAACAAGGAAAAATTAAGGTGATTAGTGTACCCTGCGGGGCAGGAGAGAAGGAAACAGGACCCACAGTGACATTTACCAGCTAGAGAAGAAAGAGCAATTGGCAAGGAGGGGTTATGTTGTAGCTTAATAAAATATTACAAATGACAGTAACAAAATGAAAAAGTACTTGAGTGGGTACTTGTGAGGCCACTGAAGTGCAGGCTCAGCAGAACAGCCTTCTCACCATGAGAGAGGACTGTGGTAGACATAACTGCACAACAATAAGTGCTTTTTCACTGGCATAACAGATGTAGTTTGTGTTACTATTACAAGGGACACCTTTCCTCAGGATTACAGAAAGCATAAATATCAATGTTTCATAAATGATGTGAATGAGCATTTTAAGCATATTATGTCATGTCTAGATTTTCACATCAAAAATCAAATGTCTTTTAATCATGATCAATGAACAACAACAAAAAAAAGAGCAACTGACAAGAAGTCAGAATGTATACAAATGAACAGAATTTCTACTTCTTTATCAAAAATAAAGATTATAGTCCACAGGAGAGTTGCATGCATAAAGGATGTGGGATCTAGCCCTTAGCTTGCATTAAGATATATGTGCGAGCTTTAATACACTGTTTCTTATTCAGTGTTTCAGCCATTCCTGATAAGCACAAAGTCAATATTTATAATAAAGACTTTACAGCATCTAGAGTAAGAGATTGAGAGTTAGGTAGGTAGGTTTAGTTGCTTTAATCAGACTTTATAATGAAAGGACTCCTCCCACACCGAGATGACACCAAGAACACTCACCTCTGATTCTAATTATGCATGTTTAAGAATGTTGGTATAAACTATAGGGTTACTGAACATTCTGTATTTTAAAGACAGTGAACAGGAAATGATACACAACAAGGTGGCAGAGTGATACTTAGATAAAGTCTCTATCCCTTTCATAGTATGCTATTCTGAGTTGAAAGCAGACAAATGCAGACACAAATCACTTCTCTATAAAGCAACTTACGAATTCTGGAAGAATCTGTTTACTAATATTTAAAACATATTAGATTTTATACTAGAACTTCATGTATAAATATCATCTTCCCCCTAGTCAGAGCTCCTACATTCACAACCTCTCTTTAAGAACTGTATCGATTTACCTCCTAAAGGCTGCCAGTCTGGACAGGACTGTAGAGTTTTCACCTATTTTATCCAGCTTGTGAGGTGCCATTCTCACCCTTGCTACTATTCAGTTTCTTCTGTTAGTGACCAGCTACATTCCCAACACAAATCATGACGCTGGAAAGCCTTCCTGAAAGGCACTGCCACAGATTGCTCCTATAAAGTCCTGTCCACACCCTTTTACTCGGTGACAAAGTATCACCTCACCTCTGCAATTACCCCATTAGCCAAGCCACTAGGCTGGCAAGAACACATTCATTACTATATCTACATCTTTCTGACTATTTTCTAATAAACAACACTAAATGCACTCAAGATGACATTGTGCGCTCCCATACTTTGTGCATGAGAAACACACTGTTGTACAGTGCAGAGACTAGCTAAGCACTCCCGCTACAGATTTGTTTGTATCTGAGCAAAACCCGCCCCACTAAAATCAAAAACAGAAATTATAGAAAGTAACTGCTATAAAGTAATTGTATCCAACAGAAAATGAGGGACTCATTTCAGTTTATACTAAGAGCAAGAATAACTGGGCTGTGCATTAAAGCCGAGATACCTGTACCTTGTAATGTAAGTGTCAAATCACAAAAAACAAACAAACAAACAAACTGGCTCTTACCTAGAGCTTTGCGTTCACAGATCTCAAAGCACCTCACTGAGGTGATAAGTATCATTAGCCCCATTTTGCATACAGGGAAGGGGAAGAGGAACCCATCACTATTTTTGTTCAAACACGTTAAAAAAAAATACTAACCAGAAAAATGCCGCTGTGACAGCCTGACCACATAGATTAGGCCATAGCAAATGCAGCTCCCCAATAGTAGATTTAAGGAGTCAGATTATTTATGTGGGTTGGAAGGCAGGCTCCATTTTTATCTGTGGTTAGTTTGGTACTGTTTAAATCATAGTCCTATTAACTGAAAATAAAAGACGAGTGCAGTTTACAACTACTTTGAGGCCTTGGCTGAGGAAGTATTGGCAAAGTGTCATCTCCCAGACAGAGACAAAGCAGCACCATCCACTGAACAAAGGCAGTTTAAGATTTAACTATTCAAATTAATTTTTAATATATGATTTCTAATTTAATACTCCATTACTCTTCTAGAGTGCCTCATTCAGGGATCCTAAAATCTTTAGCAAAACAATTATAGGGAGAGTTAATTTAAACCCATTTTGCCTGGATTTTTTTTTAAAAAAAATTCTGATTACTTGTATCAAGCAAGGTCACCATAACTGAAAGAGAGCAGAGCAAAAGATATTTCCTTCTATTTTACCAGTTAGTTTACTTTAGAAAATGTTATAAACCCACCAAAACTGGCAGTAGATCTCAGGTCTGGTGTTATACTAGAAACTACTTTTAACTCTCTTAAAATTGGCTAGATTTTGAGTTGGTAGTGTCTCTCTAAGCCTTAACCACTCCGAGTTCGGTGGGTACAGATTTTACGGATTTAGGAACTGAGGCACAGAGAGTAAAGTCATTTGTCAAAGATTACACAGTAAACCAGTCACTGAAGTAGGAAAAATAATAATAAAAAATAATCAGTCTTGACTCCCTATCATCTACACCCCCCCATACCACCCCACAGCTAACAACTCAAAGTGATTTTAAAAAAAAATGTACGTAGGGTAGTTTGTATAAGCATGTAGGAAGCTGTCACCTTAGCTGTTAGGAAAACACCACATACATTGTTGGCTGTAAACAATAAAGGACTCGTCCTGAGCACATCCTATCACATCCCCTTCTTCAGGCACAGGAAGCGGGGGAGTGTCTAGCAGGTACGCTCTCCCATCACCCACGGCAGCTAGCTCAGGCCTTTTTTGATCCTGTCCTTAACACAACCCAAGTTAAAACAAAATTTTTACCCTGTTCTCCAGCTCCAGGGGGAACTTGGTCTGGAACTGGCACCGGGTGCCGCTACCGTAATCTCGCTGGACAAAGACTTTACCAGAGACAGGTGCCTGCTGCGGCCGCATCGCACAGCTGGAACTGGCTGTTCTGTGAGAAGAAACAAGGGGTCCAACACATTACATGACCACCACCAGAGTCACCCGAAAACTCAAAAGCACACCCAATTCGCCCCACGCCTCGGCCCCTCCGTAGGGATGAGCTTCCAGGCAGCGGCTGCTCTACCCCCCGGCACAGCAGCTGGTTTGTCAGTTTCAATCAGGCTGTTGAAATATCCCTCATTCAAACGGTCAGCATGAAACTGACCGGAGACTCATCCCCGGCCCTGCCAGGTGATCCCGTCCCGCAGCCCCCCGAGACACCCGCCTGCTCCCACTCTGCAACCAGATCCCGCGGAGCCCGTGTCCCCTGCAGCGCCCCCACCTCCTGCCCCCCGCCCCAACCGCCAACCCCCCTCCCGAGGCCCCAGTCGCAGCGCCCCGCCAGGACCCGGCCACGGCCCCCCACAGAACACCGGGGCCCCCGCCCCCGCCTTACACACAAAGCCAGGCCCCCCGCTTCCTCCACTCCGACCCCAGCGGCCGTCGTGCGCACTCACTTACGACTGCCGTAAAAGGGCCGCCCCGGCTTCGCGGAGCGCCGCGGCCCCACGTTCGAGAAGCCCTGCGCGTGCGCCGCTCCCTGCGGGCGTAGAGCGCCTGAGAAGTTGGGCTGCTGTACGCATGTGCCGGGAAAGGAGATTCTGCGCATGCGTCACTCTTCCGGTCAAGGGGCGTGTTCGTGCGGCTGTAGCCTGTCGTGGGCCCGCAGGTTCCCTGGGGCGCCTCAGCCCCGCCCGGCGGCTCCGCTTCCCCCGCCCTGGCGCAGCCCACGTGCACGGCCTAAGGTACGGTCCCCCCCCGGGGCACGGTCTGTGGCATGGTCCCCCCGGGGCACGGTCTATGGCACAGTGTCCACCCCATGGCACAGTATATGGCATGGTCCCCCCCATGTCAGTCTATGGCACGGTCCCCCCATGGCACAGTCTATGGCACAGTGTCCACCCCATGGCACGGTCTGTGGCACGGCCCCCCTCAAGTCACAGTCTATGGCACGGTCCCCCCCCGTGGCACAGTCTATGGCACGGTCTCCCCTCCCCATGTCACAGTCTTTGGCACGGTGTCCCCCCCATGGCACGGTCTATGGCACGGTCCCCCACATGGCATGGTCAATGGCACGGTCCCCCCCCATGTCACAGTCTATGGCACGGTCCCCCCATGTCACAGTCTATGGCACGGTCCCCCCCATGGCACAGTCTATGGCATGGCCCCACCTCCCCATGGCACGGTGTCCCCCCCATGGCACGGTCTATGGCACAGTCCCCCCCCATGGCACAGTCTATGGCACAGTGTCCACCCCATGGCACGGTCTGTGGCACGGCCCCCCTCAAGTCACAGTCTATGGCACGGTCCCCCCCCGTGGCACAGTCTATGGCACGGTCTCCCCTCCCCATGTCACAGTCTTTGGCACGGTGTCCCCCCCATGGCACGGTCTATGGCACGGTCCCCCACATGGCATGGTCAATGGCACGGTCCCCCCCCATGTCACAGTCTATGGCACGGTCCCCCCATGTCACAGTCTATGGCACGGTCCCCCCCATGGCACAGTCTATGGCATGGCCCCACCTCCCCATGGCACGGTGTCCCCCCCATGGCACGGTCTATGGCACAGTCCCCCCCCATGGCACGGTCTATGGCACGGTCCCCCTCTATGGCATGGTGTCCCCCCCATGTCACGGTCTATGGCACGGTGTCCCCCCCATGGCATGGTCTATGGCACGGTCCCCCCCCATAGCACGGTCTATGGCACGGTCCCCCCCATGGCACAGTCTATGGCATGGCCCCACCTCCCCATGGCACGGTGTCCCCCCCATGGCACGGTCTATGGCACGGTCCCCCCCCATGGCACGGTCTATGGCACGGTCCCCCTCTATGGCACGGTGTCCCCCCCATGTCACAGTCTATGGCACGGTCCCCCCCCGTGGCACGGTCTATGGCATGGTCCCCCCCATGTCAGTCTATGGCACGGTCCCCCCTATGGCACGGTCTGTGGCACAGTGTCCCCCCCCATGTCACAGTCTATGGCACGGTGTCCCCCCCATGGCACGGTCTATGGCACGGCCCCCCCATGGCACAGTCTGTGGCACGGTGTCCCCCCATAGCACGGTCTATGGCACGGTCCCCCCCGGGACACGGTCTGTGGCACAGCCCCCCCCATGGCACAGTCTATGGCACAGTGTCCACCCCATGGCACGGTCTGTGGCACGGTCCCCCCCCATGGCACGGTCTATGGCACGGTCCCCCCCCCATAGCACGGTCTATGGCACGGCCCCGCCTCCCCATGGCACGGTCTATGGCACGGTCCCCCTCTATGGCACGGTGTCCCCCCCATGTCACAGTCTATGGCACGGTCCCCCCCCATGGCAGGGTCTATGGCACGGTCCCCCCCCATAGCACGGTCTATGGCACGGCCCCGCCTCCCCATGGCACAGTCTATGGCACGGTCCCCCCCCGTGTCACGGTCTATGGCACGGTGTCCCCCCATGGCACGGTCTATGGCACGGGGTCCCCCCCATGTCACGGTCTATGGCACGGGGTCCCCCCCATGTCACGGTCTATGGCATGGTCAGCCCCCGTGGCATGGTCTATGGCACGGCCCTGCCTCCCCATGGCACGGTCTATGGCAAGCCCTCCCTTTAACTATGGCACTGTCTGTGGCACGGTCCCCCCCCCATGGCACAGTTTATGGCACGGCCCCCCCCCCGTGGCATGGTCTATGGCATGGTGTCCCCCCCCATGGCACAGTCTATGGCAAGCCCTCCTCTTAACTATGGCACGGTCTGTGGCACGGTCCTCCTATATGGCACGGTCTAGGCACAGTCCCCCCCACATGGCACGGTCTATGGCAAGCCCTCCACCCCGTGGCACGGTATATGGCACGGTCCCCCCTCGTGGCACGGTCTATGGCAAGCCCTCCCCTCCCCATGACACGGTCTATGGCATGGTTCCACCTCCCTATGGCACGGTCCCTCCCTCCCACCCCCCCGGCACGGTCTATGGCATGGACCTTTCCACCTGTGGCACTCTCAGTGGCAATCTCTCCCTGCCCGTGACACAGTCTGTGGCACTGTCCTTTTCCCCCCATGGCCCAGTCTCTGTGGCAAAGCCCCATATTCTCTTGGTGTGACCCCTTACCTGAGAGACGCATTTGAAAGATGGATGCAGACGGATAATATGATTATCTAGCTGGGTTACTCCACTCCCTCCCTCCCTTTGATTTTGATCAATTTCCATGTTTGCACTGGCAGGACATTTAATAAACGTAATATTTAAGCATTAAGAAATGTAATAATTACTTTTCAAAGTGCAATGGGAATAGAGGCTGCAATTCACAACAGTGTCAGAAACAATCATGTTTGATTATAATAGTATTTAATAATTTCTTATTGTTTTATTTCTAATGTGACATCGATTTTTTTTAAAAAAAATCGCTTCAGAGCCGATACTGGCTACTATAGGCCAGTATGCCTAACCTCAGCATGCAGAAAATTGGTTAAAACTATAGTAAAGAGCAGAATTATCTCACACATAGGTGAATGTGATTTGTTGGGGAAGAGTCAACATGGCATTTGTAAAGGGAAATCATATCTCACCATTCTATTATAATTCTTTGAGGGGTCTACAAACATGGAAAAGTATGAACCTGTTGATATAGTGCACTTGGACTTTCAGAAAGCTATTGACAAGGTGTCTTGCCAAAGTCTCATGGGATAAGAGGGAAGGTCCTCTCATGGATCCAGAAACTGGTTTAAAAACAGGAAACAAAGGGTACGAATAAATGGTCAGTTTTCACAGTGGAGAATGGTAAACAGCGAGGTCCCCCAAGAATCTGTACTGAGACCAGTGCTGTTCAACATACTGTACTCATAAATGCCCTGGAAAAAGGAGTAAACAGTGAGGTGGCAAAGTTTGCAGACGATACAAAATTACTCAAGATAGTTAAGTCCAAAGCAGACTGTAAATAGTTACAATTGGATCTCAGAAAACTGGGTGACTGGGCAACAAAATGGCAGATGAAATTCAATGTTGATAAATGCAAAGTAATGCACATTGGCAAACTTAATCCCAACTATATATACAAAATGATGGGGTCTAAATTAGCTGTTACCACTCAGGAAAGAGATCTTGGAGTCATAGCATCATAGAATTGGAAGGGACCTCAGGAGGTTATCGAGTCCAGTCCCTGCACTCATGGCAGGGCTAAGTATTATCTAGACCATTCCTGACAGGTGTTTGTCTAACCTACTCTTAAAAATCTTCAATGACAGAGATTCCACAGACTCTCTAGACAATTTATTTCAGTGCTTAACCACCCTGGCACTTAGAAAGTTTTTCCTAATGTCCAACCTAAATCTCCCTTGCTGCAATTTAAGCCCATTGCTTCTTGTCCTATCCTCAGAGGTTAAGAAGAACAATTCTTCTCCCTCCTCCTTGTAACAACCTTTTATGTTTTTGAAAACTGTTATAATGTCCCTCTCAGTCTTCTCTTTTCCAGACTAAACAAACCCAATTTTTTCAATCTTCCCTCGTAGGTCATGTTTTCAATACCTCTAATAATTTTTGTTGCTCTTTTCTGAACATTCTCCAATTTGTCCACTTCTTTCCTGAAATGTGAACGTCTGCTCAATGTGCAGCAGCAATCAAAAAAGCTTATTTTAGGAACTGTTAAGATAGGATAGATAATAAGACAGTAAATATCATAATACCATTGTATAATTCCATGGCACGCTCATACCTTGAAGACTGCATGCCATTTTGATTGCCCCATCTCAAAAAATATATATTAGAAAGGCAACAAAAGTGATAAGTGGGATGGCGCAGCTTCCGTATAAGGAGAGATTAAAAGAGGGAGACTATTCAGCTTGGCAAAGAGATGACTGAGAGGGGATATGATAGAGGGTTATAAAACCAAGAATGGGGTGGAGAAAATGAATAAGGAAGTGTTATTTACCTCTTCATATAACACGAGGGGTCACCTGATGAAATTAATAGGTAGCAGGTTTAAAACAAACAAAAGGAAGTACATCTGTGCACAATGCACAGCCAACCTGTGGAACTCGTTGCCAGGGGATGTGAAGGCCAAAAGTATAACTGGGTTCAAAAAGAATTTGCAAAGTTCCTGGAGGATACATCCATCAATGGATATTAGCCAAGATGGTCAGGGATGCAATTCCGTGCTCTGGGTATTCCTAAGCTTCTGACTGCCAGAAGCTGGGACTGGATGATAAGGAACAGATCACTTGATAATTTCCCTGTTCGGTTCATTCCCTCTGATGTATCTGGTACTGACCTTTGTCAGAAGACAGGAGACTGGGCTAGATGGACTATTGGCCTGGCCCAGTGTGGCCATTCTTATGTTCTTATCAAGCATGCTATGACACTGACGATTTTTCTGGAACCATAGGGAGCACTCACAGACACAGGGATGCCATACCATGCATTGTGGGCCATGTGGAAGAAGGCATGGAAGCAGTTACTTAAAAAGCTGACAAACAGAAAGTTGAGGCAAAGCAGTGTGGATGGGGTGGGAATGGTGTGAAGCTGAACAAGGGAAGATAAGTAGGGAGAGGGCAGTGTTTCTCAATGGCTGGTTTGTGGACCGGCGCCAGTCTACGAGATTTCCCTGACACAGTTAAGGAAGGCAGCAAGCCAGTCCCTGATATCAGAACGGTTGAGAAATGCTGATACAGAGTATGGAAGGTGGTCACAAGCAGTTTGAATCTGAAGGAATAGCAGATGAGCAGCCAATGGAGGGATTTGAGTAGGGGAGTGATATGATCAAAATGGCAATCAGGGAAGGTGACATTAATGACTACATTCAGTCGTGCCAACCCAACCGTTCAAAATTCATGAGTCAGGCCCCATAAATCATGAGATCTTCAAATTTTATTGAATAATTATTTTGGGGTTTTTTTATTTGTCTTTCACTTTTTGATTCTTTAGGGTCATGTTTTTCCGCTTTTCTCTGCAACCACAAGATCTGGAAATGTTTTTTTAAATGAAAGTGGAGACTCTCCCATAATTACATAACTGTAGGAGCCGGAGCTTTAAACCACCAAATGTTGTGAGACTTGTAATAAAATCACGAGAACTTTGAACGCCGTGTTTTTGGTATGGACTAAAGGGACTGGGAGCCAATGACTGGGAATGAGGAAACCAGAGAGGAGGTTGTTGCAGTGGTTGAGGTAGGATACAACGATTTGGCTTTGGGAATAAAAGGATGGATCTCAGAGAGATTAAGCAGGAAGGAGTGTCAGGATTTGAACACAGCCTGGATCCAGACCCATTCTCTCTTTCTCAATAGGACTCAGGACATACTTGAATTTTTTAAAGACATTTTCCCTATCTGTAAAATCAGATTATTGACTACTATTGATATTTTCATCTATTAAAACTGATAGCTTTCAAGTCCGTCATACCTGGGCACCTTTGCTTGTTTTGTTCCTTCATTTCCAGTTTGTAGCAACGTTCTGAGCTGCACTGTAAATATCATCATCTCTATTGATTATGATATTCATATCTTGCTGTAAATCAACCCCTAGCTTCAGACACTCTTGAAGTGTTCTCCTTGCTTTGAAAACATCATCATTAGCATGCCTGATATTACAACATCTGTTCTCTCCCATTAAAACACTCTTTTCATAACATTACACATTTCCATTACGGCATAAAGATGCCGTGGCAGAACAGAGCTTGACTCTTGACCTACTTTCCTGATACTTAACTGCTTTCTTGTGCCTTTTAAATTCTGAATTATGACCTTTTGGTTATGGCACAGACAAATTGGCCAACTGCAACAAAATCCTGTTTTGTGAAAGAAAGTGCTTTGGTTGCATAGACTCATGCTTCATTTAACCAGATGTTTGCAAAGAATACTCTTCGTACTAATTGATATTAAAAATACCCCCAGGAACATGGATATCTGGATTTTTATAGCCCCTCCTCTGGTTGTTTTTGACACACATTCAGTTGTTTGGTGCTCTACTCAACAGCTTCTACTAAAATACATTTTTTTACTTATTCTACGCACAATGTGCCTGGATGACATGGTGGTACGTGTAATAAATAATAAATGTGCTTCCTCTGGATTGTGGGCTGAAATGATTTCTGAGGATGAAAGATATGAGAAATTCACATCCTTTAATAATTAGCACAGTGTGAAGAGTGTACATTTAGCTGCGATAGCAGTGGAGGACAGGAATGGATCGTCTGCAAAAAAAAAAAATTGTCTAAGTTCCCAATTCTTTTAAAAAAAAACTATTCTGTTTGGCCATAGGCCAAGAAACACTGTTTTCCAAGAGAAATACACATCCTGCAGTCCCTTAAACCTTCTCACATTGCTTCTAAAGTAAAAAGCAAACACAGGAAATCTCGATGTTTGAAATGTCAGTGGAATTCAGATGAAAGTGAACCATAAATGCCCTCTGGATGGTCTTTATGTTTGATATATTGAACTCCATCCAGCTTTCTGTGGACACTTTTTCTAGGAAAGTTGATAGAGATTGGCCATGGTGTCTGTGGCCATAAAGTCCCGTCTCCACGTTGCTGTGCAACATCTTGTGTCCCATTTGCGCTCTGGCTGTCACCTTTTTTACCCAGAGGGGGCTGCATATATGGGGTGATATAATGTAGTTATCAGAAGAGAGAGAATTGGGGAAGTGCTTGAGGCTCGTTAGATGGAATGTGCTGTATAAATGTAAAATATTACTGTATTAGATGTTACAATAAAGGGTCAGATCTCAGAGAGATGTTCACTTAATTACTGGCTCATTGACTCATACTGATCCGTCTGTATAAGTGTGATCAGTGTTCAGGTAACAGGAGTAAGAACTGATTTAAATTTCATGTAGGTAATTGTACAAGTTTTGCTGCATATATGTACTACAGTGTCACCATATTCATCACCTGCAAAAGGAATGCTCAAGAAAGAGCAGTCTTTATGTAGGATGCTGTGGCCCCAATCAACCTTTGCCAAGGGCTGCCAATGAGTTTTCTTCAAACTTCTCATGTGAGTGGAGCTCTCACACTAGCTGGTTGATGTACCATACTAGTTGTCATTCAGCATGCAGTCCCACACAGGAGGTTTCTTAACTCAACCTTTATCTTCATAAGGAACATTATGGGATGTACACATGTTCTGAATAGGAAAACGGGCTCACTGCCCTTGTCAAATGAGCTAAATCCTGCCCTAGTTGTGTGAGCAGAATTTGGGCTCTTAATTTTGCAGGGGGGTTGATAGTGGAAAACAAGCATATTGCTGAGCTGTGGCCCCAGGCAGCCATGAAGTCTTCTTGGAAGCCAAACATTATAAAGGTTCTGGCCCCTCTGCTCCCTAACTCACCAACCAGTCCCCTGTTACCACCAAGGAAACTATCACTGTCCTCTTTTTTTTTTCTTTTCAATTTACATTTTCAAGGGACATTTCATCAGTACCCTTTTCTCTCAACCTTGTTTTTCTGCTTTGCCCTTGAAACTGCAGGACCCTTTACTGGCACTGCTTTGTTCTTCTCTGCATAGTTGGTTTGTACAGATGCACCCCTCCCCAAAGATGCTTCTTTGCAGGCGTTGTGTGTATTCCTAAATTGTTTTACTGGTGTTTTTAGACATATTTAGCATGGGGCTGTTTATACCTAATACCCCATTCTGCCCCAGGAGACTGGTTTAGAGATGCACACAGATTCCACAGCCTCTAGTAGGCCAGGAAGAAAACATTTTGTTTTCCAGAAACAATCCCTCCAACTTTAGCAAGTGAGTTCAAGAAACTCACCATATGACCAGAGAGCCCAGATCTGTCACAGTGATGACTGAAACCCAGAGACAAATCGTGTCTCAGCTATATTTTGTGTTTGTTTTATAAGACCTCCTGTGTCAGATGCCTTCTAATGCCAAAGATTGTCTTCTTGGGCTCAGAGGAGTTGCTGTATTTGGAGAGTAAAGAGAGGCCAAGACCTCTGAAAGCTTCAAGAAGGGATTGGACATTTCTATTGAGAACACTCATATCCAGCATTATAATAACAGGTTGCAGAGTAGCAGCCGTGTTAGTCTGTATTTGCAAAAAGAAAAGGAGTACTTGTGGCACCTTAGAGACTAACAAATTTATTTGAGCATAAGCTTTCGTGAGCTACAGCTCACTTCATTGGATGCATCCGATGAAGTGAGCTGTAGCTCATGAAAGCTTATGCTCAAATAAATTTGTTAAGTCTCTAAGGTGCCACAAGTACTCCTTTTCTTTCAGCATTATAATAGTTAATGCTAAAAAGACTTTTTAAGGAGTTAAAAACCTCATTCTTCAGGGCCAAAGCCAACCTCTAACTACTAAGCCTTAGGAGGAGATCTGCCCTAAATGGATCTGTTAGTTCTGATCCAGTCTGGCAATTCCTAGCTTCTGAGGTAAGGAGTTTTCCTCTTTCATTATCCCATCCCAAGAGCACTCTACCCAGCTCGCTCTTCCACACTCCTTCAATAAAAAGGAGAACTCACTTCCCCTTTTGCTGAGTTATAGTTTCTGTATAGGGAGTGAATAAGGCACTGCTGATGTAATGCTGGGTTCTGAGCCTCATCTTTAAAACTCCCAAAGTCCTTTTCAAGATAGATCTTTGCCCCCCCCCCCCCCCAGCACTTCATCCTATTTAATAGGTTCTGCTGTTTGCAGATAGCCATGGGACTAGCCATATGGATTTAATAAGAATGTTTTCAGTATCTCCTATGTTGTCTCCTACATCATATAGAAAGATGTGTCAAACACATTTAATTAGAAACAGATGGAAATGAATCCTTATCTTGGAAATGAATCCTTATCAATTAACTGCCCAGAGCTGTCTGGGCAACTTTTCATCATGTAGGTAATTATTAAAATCCCAAAGCTGTTTGGTCTCCTATTCAGACTCACATTAGTCTGTTGGTGTCCCAGTGACTTGGTGTCCCAGTGTGACACCAAGTGTTGCCTGCTCAATTTCTAGTGTCTGATCCTCTGCCATTGCCATTGAGCAGGGGATTGGACTAGATGACCTCCTGAGGTCCCTTCCAACCCTAATATTCTGTGATTCTATGGTGTTAAAGGGAGTTTTGCCATTAACTTCATGGGAGCAGGATTGGGACCTAAGTTTCTTTCTCAGGGTTAGAAAGCAGCAAATAAACAGCTCCCATTGTCTCCCTGTGCTGCTGAGAATGTCAGCAACTGACATGCAAATAGTCTACATGAAACTCCACCACAGAGCCTCACAGGCTTGTGAAAATATTCACTCTCCAGGCTGTTACTGCCCAGAGTGTTAATTTCATTGTGTTTTCTTAGGAAGCTGAGCTGGTGGGAACAGATTGGCATTTGCTCCAAAATTATTCCAAGTTTATTTTGCTGATAAACATATGATAATTTCCAGGCCCATTAACCTTTGACCTTCATACTCCTGCTTTTGCTAGATGCAAGCAGGGTCAAAGGTTATTTAGTATAAGGAAACCATGAAAACTAGTTATGAGAGCTGGCAATCAGCAAGAAAAATCATCTCTGTGAGTTTTAGACTAGAATTTTGCATCCACTGTATTCACATCCATTTTTATTCACTTTATATTAAAATTAATCAGAACAAATGATTGTGCAAAGTACATTTCAGGCTAGTAGCTGAAATCACAAATTTGTGGTGAAGCAAAATTTGTTTGGGGCAGAAATAGTTTATGAAGGTTAGATTACACACTCATGAAACATATTGCCATGTGACTTAGTGTGACACAACTCAAATAAAAAGAAAAGGAGTACTTGTGGCACCTTAGAGACTAACAAATTTATTAGAGCATAAGCTTTCGTGAGCTACAGCTCACTTCATCGGATGCATTTGGTGCAAAAACAGAGGAGAGATTTATATACACACACAGAGAACATGAAACAATGGGTTTATCATACACACTGTAAGGAGATGATAAACCCATTGTTTTATGTTCTCTGTGTGTGTATATAAATCTCTCCTCTGTTTTTTCCTCCAAATGCATCCGATGAAGTGAGCTGTAGCTCACGAAAGCTTATGCTCTAATAAATGTGTTAGTCTCTAAGGTGCCACAAGTACTCCTTTTCTTTTTGCGAATACAGACTAACACGGCTGCTACTCTGAAACAACTCAAATAGTGAACATTCGAGGGAATACTTGTGGTGACCAGTTCCTCAGCTCATGGTCTGGTGTTGCTTGCACCAACAACTGATGATTGTAAACACCAAGGAAATTTATAAAAGCTACAGTCTGTTCACAGACAAACCCTACATAAGAAAAGGGACAAAAAGTCACAGAATTACTTGTTTCTTGTGAACTGTTTGCTCAGCTCCACATAAACCTGATTGCACCAAAACTTCCCCTCCTACCACTTCCTCTGGTTCTGCCACAATAACCCACTCGGTCTTTTGAAAGCTTATTATGTTGTGGGAATGTTTCTATTCATTAAGGTCCTGATCCAAAACCCACTGAAAGACTGCCATGGACTCAGTGACAGCTGGATCATACTGCTCGTTTCAAACTCTCTTGTCTTAACAATAACACGGTATTCTCAAGAAGCTCTGTACATCTAAACCCTGGAACAAGGTTTTAGCCATTTTAGCTAGTTTTAGTTGGTGTTCGCTGGAACATTTGCAGCTCTCTGTCACCTTGATCTGCAGCACTTTTAAAACCACTTTTTACACTCAAAATATAATAAAAATGATAACGTGAAGCAGTTGGGAAACCTCAAGTTCTCACAGGGGAAACATACTGCACTTCCTACATAGCTGCTGCATATCCCTTCCAGAGGCAAGGTAATTATTGAAAGAGCTTTCTCTGATATTCCATACACTCTGCCATGTGCCCACATCCGATGAAGTGAGCTGTAGCTCACGAAAGCTTATGCTCTAATAAATTTGTTAGTCTCTAAGGTGCCACGGGTACTCCTTTTCTTTTTGCGAATACAGACTAACACGGCTGCTACTCTGAAAAGTATCATTAGTTCACCTTTTTAATGTATTAAAATAGGCTTCTCTGGATAGTCAATAGGTGGCACTCTTCCCCTCCAAGTGAGTAATGATCTGATGCCCCACATGATGTTAGGGGGCACATTGCTGCTGAATCGGCAGTCTTTGAGAGGGGATGCAAAACTGGACTGTGGACCCTTGGGACTTCTGCAAGAGCAAGCATGTTAACCCTGATGCCCAGGCCAAATTCCACTTTGGGTAATTACATCCTGCCTTTGTAAATTCTCCCTGGAGTTTCATATGATACAGTATTCTTCTTCACTCCCTCTTGGAATTGCTTTTCTGAAGCAGTCACTATTAAATACCTGTGCTGTTCTGCCCTAAAGGTAGCTGCACATTGCTGCTGGGAGTAATGGTTGTGATCCCTGTATAGTGTACCTACTATGTAAAACCTTTGGGTTCCTTTGAGTTGGAAGATATTATTAATTATCATTATTATACAGTATCAGATATTGGTGGTTTTCTTCTGACACATACAATTACTGCAGTTAAAATTAAATGCAAGATTATTTGAAGCTAGCTAGGAGACCCTAGAAGTGTCAATCAGAGGAGAATGAAGATGTTCCCCATCCATATGGAACTTCTGAGGGTCCTACAGGGTATTTTCTCTTTGCATGTACAGGTGTCACGTTACCAAGCTGATTCAGAGCTGAAGAGACAGGGTTGAAAGAGCAAGAGTACATTTTCCAGAACCCCTGGGAGCCCAGCATGGATATGTTCTGGGTAACAGGAAATTACATTTGCCCAGAGATAGTTTAGTTTGAAAGCTGTTTATATAGTGGGAAAATCCATATGCTACAGCTAAATGGGATCTGGATTTAATGACATTATTTAGAAACATTTTAACTAAACAAAAATGTAAGACAAGAGTGAGTGAGTCTTCCCGGGACATGGAATGCTTCTGTTTAGTATAACAAGTGTAAATGTGGCCTCCACAAAACCTCGGAGAGAGGGCAGTGCCCTCTCAGCAAATTAAAAGACCGGGAAAACAAGAAAATGAGGGAAAGAGTTGAAAATTTTAGAGCTTTCTATGTTAAGTGGTGGATGTGGGGTTAAAACAAAATAGCCTCAGAATACTGCATGCCTGAAGCCCCACTCATCAACAAACAGTGTTTAAGTCACACAGGAGAGATAATGGGACTGAACATTTTTGCAAGACCTGTTGGCCACTTATTTAATGCATGTTCGTGTTAATTAACAAAGTATTTACAAAGAACTCCTGTAGAACCTTGTGCTAATAGAGATACACAACACCCCATCCCTTCCTCCCCCAACCTCCACAGCAGGGAGTAGTTCTGTAATTTGCCTACCAAGAAAAATCATCTAGAATCTTTTCTTTTCATTTCATGTATTGAACGCTTGAAGTATGAGGTGGTGACACATTTGGCTGCCTCTTCAAATGTGCACTCAGAAATAGCTGTGATAGGACTTGACCTTTCTGGCTCCCAGTCTGATTCAGGCAGAGTATGTCACAGATGGAATGCACTGTGCCCCAGAGGAAGAAAGGTGACCACCCTATGCACTAAGACTGGTTACCATCCAGACAAAGGGCCACAGGACTCACAGTGTTAATGAATCCTGGCACCTGCTTTACGAGTTTGAGGAAAGCTGATCAGATAGTGACAATTAGTGGAAATTTGGAAAGAAAAAAATAAGATGAAAGATATGGCAGGTGCACATAGTTTAGGTTGTTAATTATTCAGTATTATTCCTAAACACTAATCCAGAGCTAATAAGGGGTTTTACCCTGAAACTGTGGGTAATTTTGGTTCTTCTGGAAGTAAGACACTGATTGCATAGATTGCATAAGCACCTAAAGAGATTTAACCCCCGTGCCCAGCCTCCCTGAGCTGTGACTGCCAAGAGTGGATGTTTGTCTGATGATAGAGAAAGAAGCCTTCTGTGGATTAAGTAGAGGTCATTAAATTCATTTCACTGGTGACCTAATGTGTACATGACCTTCCTGTCCAGGTGTCAGACTAACTCACTGTGTCCCCTAGGCATCTATCTGCACTAATATTGACCAGAAATCACTAGGTCTGTTCTATTCATGCTCATATTCACACAACAGCTCAAAACCAGTGATGGTTACCACTTTGTTCTAACATGGAGCTTTATCATCGCCATCTATAAATAATTTTCCATGGTATTGCTGACATAAGAGCTGGGCTCTCTAGTCCACTTCTCATTGGAGCTGGGTTTCTTTGCTCATCTAACTTCCTCCATCACATAAGGGGAATTCAGCTGTCTTGTAAAGTTTTCCTCCATTAAGAAGTATTGCTGAAGCATTATAGAAATTAGAGATGGCAAATCAAAAGCTACTGAGAAACCACAAGATGGCTTACTAGAGGCCACCAGACAATGATCAGGCTCTTGGACTGATATCCTCTTCCTCTTGGAAGGAGGGGGAGGTCTAGCTTGAGCCATAATTGAGCGTTTTTGGCTAAGCCATGCCTGTATAATCGGCAGTCTTAGTTCCATGGTTCATTAGTCAGACCCCAGATGGCCTTTTGTCTTTGCTTTTTCTGGGGTTCTTTTTCTCCCTTGGAAGTTGTGAAATCACAAGGCATCTGAAGATATTATTCTAAGGTTAGGAAATTAGCTAATCAGTGAAATGCTTACTAAGATAATTATTGGAAACCATTATTTGGTGCAAAAATCATGGGTGATTACGTTTTATTATTATTGTTTCCTCTCCTCCCCCAATGGCAGTTACACCTCCCTGTTTGTCATCCCTGCATAATTGCTGCAGTGCGTTTGTCCAGTTGCTGGCAACGCTCAGATCAAAATGGCTGCTCAGCGGGATGTGTTGGCAGGCTGTTCAAACTTCCGGTAATGTGCAGGGTGGATGGTCGAGTTTTCTCACGCTGCACCACGGGCAAAAAGCTAGAGCAGCTACATTTCAGGAGGGCATTAGGGAGTCCGGGCTCAGGTCTGTGTGCTGTAGTGGAGATGCCAGAACCCCAGGTTTGAGACCCAGCTAAAACAGCCTTAACCTAGGGTCAACAATTGGCATAGAGGCTAAATCCGTGGTTTATCTAATCCAGCATCTGCTGACTCAAATACCACTCACCCTAGGCTTACACTGTAGTGTAGACATTCATTTATAGTCTATCAGAGGGGCTGGTTGGGCTCTTGGAGAGTTTGAAGTCCCTATACATTTTGTATCTGTTACCACTGTATCTCTTTACTAACTAACTTTTATCCCTCTTCTTGCTGCCTTCTGTAGGAGATTGTATTGTTATTAAAAATAATAGGAATAAAGTTAGAAAAAGCAGGAAAATGCCTTTATCGTAGGGAATCATTATACTTTTCTTTTTGCTTTAATACATCTTGACGCCCCCTTGCTCCAGCTCTGAGGCTTTAATAAAAGAGCAATTTATTACAACCCATTATAAACAGCAAGTCATGTTGGGACTTAGAGACATTTCTTCCAGATTCATGTTTCAGTGCCTTTGTTTGGAGCTCTACTGAACAACTGATAGCCTAGAAACCTCTGCTTAATTACAGGTGTCCATTCCCATGCCCACTGCCTCTTTCCTTCTCAGCATCAGAAGGCTCAGTGCAGAACCAGGTACAGTATCAATTACATGATGCTTTCTCATGCAGCTTTTGTATTAAATACAGGCAAATGAAGAAAGCTAGCTGTCTGGCTGGCTACACAGCCACTAATGGGGCTGATCCGGGATTACTCTGGACTTCTGGGCCAGTAGAAGCAAAACATTTTGGGCTGGTCAGTTGCATTATTTGTATAACTCTGACACAATGCACAATGGTGTTCAGGGCATGAATTGAAGAGACTCCTTGAGCCAAAGAGCTTACAATCTAAAAGATGATGTATAGCAAACAGGTCACAGGCTTAACTCAAACCCAAACTTCTCCATCATGCAAAGTCTTTGGATCTGGTGTTGAGGTTCAAGTGCCATCTCTGATTTATTTTTAGGAGCACCCCCTGGTGGGATGATGGCAGCATAATGCTTTGTGCAGCTTGGACAGTCCTGTATCTATGGCAAAACCCATGGAACTGAACAGAACACCAGCCCAGCTGGTCTCAAAGAGAAACAGATTGGATGTCTGTCTAAAAGATATGCTCTAGGTCACCAGAAGTCACTCAATAGTGCTTGATAATGTTCACCTATATTACAGGTAAGAATAACTCCCTGCTCTGCTGGAATCACTGGAGGACATTTTATTGGCTGTGTTATGCAGGAGGTTGGACTACACAATCAAATGATCCCTTCTGGCCTTAAACTCTATGAATCAAGTTTGTGTGGAATAATCATTAATATAGCTGAAAGGAGAGGCATTGTAGCTTACGCTGTAAAGAACTTCACAACAGTAGCAGTCCAGGCGCCAGGAGATCAGAAGGATAGAGATGCACAAGACTGTTTAGATCACCCTCAACAAATGACAGAAATGTGGGGCAGCTTTGCTTCCTGGTCAGGAGACAATGCTGCAGACCTAGGCATGGGTGGGCAGGGACTCCCAAGAGCTTTTCAGAAACTCTCCTGGAGAAGTTTGCGGCCCTTAGCTCCATGAAGGTGAACCTCTTTGGCTCCTTGACAGCCCTTATCTGAAAACTGTCTCAATTTCAGATCAGAACACTTAACAAGTGTTAATGGAAATGGAGGTCCTCTGCTCATTTGGAATTATAGAGTTATGGGAGTCAGGGGAGGATATGATAATATATTTATCTGCTTAAGACCCAGGAAGAAAACTTATCCTAAGTCACTTCACTGGCCAGGAATTCACCCAGGATTCTAGACTGAAATTTGCTGATAGAAACACTTTTGTTTCAGGTTTCAGAGTAGCAGCCGTGTTAGTCTGTATTCTCAAAAAAGAAAAGGAGTACTTGTGGCACCTTAGAGACTAACAAATTTATTTGAGCATAAGCTTTCGTGAGCTACAGCTCACTTCATCGGATGCATTCGGGTGAATGCATCCGATGAAGTGAGCTGTAGCTCACAAAAGCTTATGCTCAAATAAATTCATTAGTCTCTAAGGTGCCACAAGTACTCCTTTTCACTTTTGTTTCATATTTTGTTGAAGTTGAATGTTGCACAGTTCGGAGAACATGTGTTTTTTCTCCCAAAACTTTGTTCTGTTGCAAGCAGATGGATGAATGGACAACCCTGAAATGATTAACCCTGTGTGGGTACAGATAGCCTGCAAACCTTGTAGGGCCGCTGTAGCCTGCTGGCAGACTCACTCCTACTCATATGTGGCTTGGGCTTACTGGTCTGAGTGTCTAGCTGGGATGCATCCTGCAAAGAAGAAGAGGAGTACAGAGATCCAGTTAGTGTTCATACTTTTCATGAACCAGCAAGCACATCATCATCATCATCATCATCATCATTCCTGTAATGCCTAGTGACCCCATCTGAGATCGGGGCCCCATTGCGCTGTGTGTTTTACATAGTACGAGATGGCCTTGTCTCCAAAGATCTTAAAATCCGAATAGACAAGGTAGACAAAACATGGGAGAAAGGAATTATTCTTTTAATAGTTAATACGATGTAAGTATTGCCTTCAACATTGTTACTGTCCAAATTAATTTGGCTAATTTTGGCTAATCTTAGTTTGGCAAATCTCTAGTTACCACGGGAACAAAACTACACATTTGAATGTATTAAAAATCACACAGTAAATAAAATCACATAAAATTTCAGAAGTTGCATGTCAAGAACTTTGGGTGCATGTGTGTGTCAGAGAGCGCAATGGCCACAGACAGCTCAGCCTGTGTAACTCCCATATCTGATCGGGCCTAGATTAAAGAAGTGTGGAGTCCTTTGTGCCGTTCTGAGTGAATTTAAGATGAGGTTTCTTAACAAATTGTTGGTGCACTTGTTTGGCACATCTGCAAATGTAAATGACCAAGCCTAAGTGCCATAAAATGCAAAAGTGACTCAGCCCATCTTTTCATTAAGGAAATTCTCTTTTTCTGTTAGTTCTTGGCATCATTTTGTTAAAACACTTCATTTTTTCCCCAACATCTTTTTCATTCTTGCTGAGAAAAGGATTATGAAATTTTACAGTGCAGTAATAAACCATTATTATTTATTAAATAAGAAGGCCCTGTAAAAATAGAAGGGAAATTCAATCCAGATGCTATCTATTTCAAGGGCATTTGAATTCCAGATGTTGGTAGTAAAATGTGGTGTCTAATTCATGTTGTTGGACAGAAAATGCTCCTGGCTGGGTAACCTGCCCTTACTTATTGAGATTGTGTATTGTTTCCTGGGCCCGCCCACCTCAGGCATGTTAGAAAAAGCGACAGCATCTAACTGTGGGATTAAACTTTATTCCTGTGCTGAACATACTTTTCTGCATTTTTATGGCTCAGGGTGAGATTGTAAGCACATCCAATTGACTTAGTACTTGCTTTATGAAGGTAATAAACCAACAGCTCATAGAACCCCGCAGCCATGTTCGTACAAATGATCTGAGAGGATGAGAGCCGTGTTGGACACAGACGGTTATTCACAAATCACTAGCAAGTGTTAGGATAAAGAAAAGATCAGAGTGTGTTACCTCATTCGCCTGCACTACTCATTATTTGTGTCCCTTAAGAGGCTGCAGACGTACCCTTTTCACACTGAGGCAGTGGGTTCTACTTCACGTTTCATATTATCACTTACCCATGTTCTGAAGGGATCTTGGGCTAAGGGGAGGTACTGGATTGGTAGCCCTGGAGAGCAGTGTATTCTGCGAAGCCCTAGGCCAGGTACAGCATCAGCAGTGGTAATGCAGCATTGCCCTGCCGAGCCCCAGGCCTCCCATCAATATGCAGCATCACTGCTGTGAAGGTGCAATAATTTGACCTGCATGCTCCCTTAATATGTATATGCTGTGTGCTCTGAGAATGTCTGTAGGGCACTGTCCAGCCCGAATGTTTGCTCTGTGCCATAACCACAGTCTGTTCTGAGGGGGAATTTCCCTAGGGAGCCATTTCTGCCTTTCGTGGCTGCCCAGGACTGCTAGGGCAGGAGTCTCAAATTCTGCCCAGCCTGTTATGGAGATTGAACCCTTGGGAAATATGTGGCTGTGCCCAGCCAACTATGACCCCTGGCTGTGTGGCCCAAAGGCTTCTGCCTGCCTGGGCTCTGTTACGGGCTGAGCAGATAAAAGAGTGATTGTGGTGAGTAGAGTGGCCTAGCTCGGTGCCCTCGCTGGTCAGCTAAGACAGGAGGTGCACACTGGTTTCTCGGTAGAGAGTGCACCATTTTGGTACGTTGTGGACAGAGAATATCGCTGAATGTGGGACATCACATTCTGTCAAACCAAAGTGAGGCTTTACTGTCTCTTGGAATGTCTCTATGCAGGCCGTACCAGGGGGAAGCATGTAGGAAATGACATTCAGCATAATAGGTAAACATCTCAAACACCACGTCATCTGCTAAGGATGCTGAAAGCAGATAGTGCTGCACGGTTTGGATGCAGTGAATGGGTATTGTAGGTAGCCATGCGGTGAGAGTGGGTACTTAGTTACCACCAATGTGGGGGCATTAGAAATACCTGGATAGATAGATCCAGAGTCATTTTAGTAACAAGGGGAAATTGAATTGGTACCTGAAGGTACTGTAAGGTGTCAAATGGCCAGTATAATGGTTTGCTGGGGGAGCCCTTATGGGCACACTATATCCATAGAGATTTTGCTTCCATGAGGTCTTTTCCAGAGGAAAAGCCTTGGCCTTGAACCCTCCGATCATTGAAGAATGGACCCTGGATGCTTCAGGGTAAAGAGTCAGCAAGTCTGTCCAATTGATCAGTCACACTCTGTTTTTAGTGCCTCCCTCCCAGGACATAATACCCAACTGGGCACTGATGCGCAGGTATCCGTCTCACCACTGGAGACCCTGGTGACACAGAAGGCCTGGAAACTCCACCTAAACCTTCCTCCACTTGGTTCCATTCTGTCTTCTAGATGATGCTTGCATATAACTGTCCCACCGTTCCCACACTGGGCAAAGTCTATGGAGGCTCCATTGGTAATGATGGCAGGAGAATCTTTCTCCACTGCTGTCTGCCTCTTGTGATGCTCCATCAAGAGGAGGAGAAGGTAAAGAAACAGATGCAGGGAAACAGCTGCTTATGCCTCTGAAGTGCCTGATATGTAACAACTGAGGCTAATGGGTCTGCTCCCATTAACATAAATATTTTCCCAGGGACTGCAAAGGGAGCAGCACTGGATTGTCAAAGAGAAACCACACAAAGGTCACAAAAGAAGTTTGATAAAAAAAAATAGAAAATTTGAACAAGTTCCCGCTGAGGGATTGCCCTGAGAAGTGGATCTTCCTTTTGTTGCTTTCATCTGCTGTTTCTGTGAATATCTGCTCAACATTGAGGAGCTATTTTAATGAGGACAGGGTTGGCAAGGCTGCTGTTTATTTTCATCGTAACTGTAAAGTAGATAGATCGATAGTTGCGCCCCTCCATCGATTTCAGTGGCACTTCATGCATCTTCACCAGCAAATGGTTTGTTCCTGTATGTCTGAGAACTTCCACTATTAAATGTGTTCTGTGAAAACTTTCTAGTTCCCCTTTGCCTCCTCCTGCCTGTGTGCCTCGGAGACTTTGTTCTAAGGCATTTTCCATAGTCTGTTTGTCACATTTACAGTTTGGTGAAGATATTGCTCTTGTGTGGGTAGTTTCTGGTCAGTTGACTCCAGCTGTGAGGCATTGCCAGCACCCTGAGAGGGAGATGGCAGATTCTAACAGGGTCACCAAACACTCTGACTTTGAAGAACTTCTCCTTTTTGATGATGGATTGAGCAGTAACACAGGAAGTATGCCCAGGAACTGGTAAATAAAATACAATAAAAATCAGAAGTTTGAGCTGGAAATATCAGGGTATCTTGGCACCTACGTGCTCGGATGTTGGGTGCTTTAGAGCTGCACAGTTAGAAAGGCGTGGCTTAGCCTGCTACAAGGAATTTTCCTGGGAGGTCCCAGAACTTGGAGACCCCCCCACTAAGTCTCTCAAAGCAGAGGAAGATTGAGCACAGACCCATTGATTTGTGGATCCAAGTTCTGGCTGGCTGCAACATAGGCCAAGATAAAGTCATTCCCTTCCTGTTAGCTAGCCAGTCCTCTGAGGCACATGGGGTATCACACAAAGGAGGCAGTGGAAGTGGGATTTTAGGGCAAAGTTCTAACTGCAACAGACCTTTCTGTACAGTAATTATAAAATGCTAATGCACAATGACCAACTCTCCAGGGAGTGCTTCTTCAAAGCCCTCATGTGGCTGTGGCAGGGGACTCTTGGAGAAGTTACAACTTCAGATCAGAATCACTAGCCTAAAGATCACACAGAGTGGCTTTTAAGTGGAAATCACAGTTTTTTTCACGATGAGATGGAGCAGGAATAATCAAGTGGGGCCAGAGCAATCATTATTGTTTATCTAATTGCCAAACAGAGTTTGGTATGACAGCTAGTTTTTGCATTGTTCCACTAATTTTCCACCTCTCTTCACTATAAAGCTGGTTATGTCTGCACACCACATCACAATGAAAAACAAAACAAACATTTTTCAATGAGAGCTTTGAGAGCACCCAAAAGTGAGCTAAGCGTTTTGCAGGCAAATAAATCAACTGAGCTGTTTATAATCTAGCCAATTTACAGCTATCAGACATGGCATGCATGCATGAGTATGTATCATGCATGCGTGTGTGTGCATACACATGCGAGTGGAAAGGAAGAAGCACGAGACCATTTTAAAAGGCCTTTTCCTCTTCAAGTTTAACCATGGTTTATTAGTCCGTTGTGTTCTTGGAGCTGAGACTGCTCTTATTTACTTAGGGGACTAGGCAGCCCTGCATAACAGTGAGGAGTGAAGTCACCTTCTCCCATCCCTGTGCTGAATGGTGCTTGAGTGGGATGGAGAACCAGCCTCTGGGTTTCTCATGCCATCACGAATCATAGGTCCTGCAGTAGCAGCATTTCTTTTGCACGTTGCATATGCATTACTGCTGGGCTGGCTATTCCTAGCAAGCTGTGTCCTGCTGCGTCACCTAATTCATCGGGTTATTTGGTGCCCAGTCCCAAGGACAGCAAGCTTGGAGCAATAGAAGTAGGGCGGTAGGGTTCCACGGCTTCAAAAGGCACATGATTTATTAAAACAAAACCACACAGAAAAGAGAGTTCCTGCCTGAGAGAGAGACTGTGTTATTGTTATTGCAATACACGTTTATCAGGGGCTCGTTGCTGTGGTATCTGTGGGAGCGGATGAGGACAGCATGGCAACACTGTACTGTAGGGGTAGCTAACCGGGATATGCTAGTCAGCAGTTTGTTGGCATTCCCATTAGACACTCAAGGATTTCTAGCAGGGCTGTTATATTCACATCACACTGAAATTTGATGCAGAATTTTCCTTCAGCCACAAGGGGACCTTTTGTGGCTGAGAAGAATTTAGTGTTCATGAAAAAGCTGGAGACCAAATTGCTGTGCTCAGCCAGATCAGGTATAGCATGGGCTACAGCGTGGCAAACTTCCCACGGGTCCTGCCCCACCAAAGTGACTCAATACTGACCCAGAGGGACCAGGGGCGGGGGGGAAGTTTAGTCTCCACAGCCCTGTAAGTCCTGGGTCACTCTGCTGCCCTGGGTAACAGAGAAAGTTCTCTCGGTTCTAAATAACCCCTCCATGTCCATGCGCAGCGGGGCCACCATATGCCACATGGCCGCGCAACCTGCAGAAGGAGCAAAAGTCACCTAGCAAACTCCATCCCCTGAGTGGACCCGCCGCTGCTGACATCATCAAACACAGGAATAAGAAAGAGCGTGGGACCACGTCAGCCTGTTGGTTTCAGCACCACTGAAAGCAGCAGAACAGCAGGGCTTCCCACAGGTAAACAGCGCCAGCTGGCAGGGGGAGCCCGCTTCTTCCCAGCTCCTGCATGGGCACAGCACAGAGAGAAGACTAGCGAGAAGATGGTAAATACCAGTCTTTGTATAAGCAGCCAGAGAAGTCCCTGTGGTGCTGCCTCTCCTGCCCTCTCATGCTAGGCCCTTCCCTTTGGATTTCGTGTTTGTGAATCTGAGAATAACCATTCCAGAGATTCTGCTTGGCCCTGGGAATTGCCATTCCCGCTCACACCCATGGCACTCACAGCCCAGGCTCCTGTCTCCAGCAGTGACCAGCACCAGCTGGTTCAGAGCATGGTGCAGAACCCCCTGAGGGGGACAATTATGGATTCCAGTCTCTTTAAATGAAAGAAAAATACAGATATATTGCCCTGGTAAATCAGTGCTGAGGTATTTTATTTCCTTTGACTAGTGTCAAAGGCTCATCTTTTAACGTTTAACTGGTGACTGGGAAAAGCCCAAGTGCTGTTGTACCTAGTTAAAAATACATGGCGGGGCAGCCTGCAGGTATCAGTGTATTATTCATTGATTTGGCATTGATGAGGCCACAGGAGACCCTTTCCCATGGTCTCTAAGTGTCTACAAGGGGAGAAGATTTTGGATAATAGAGGACTCTTTAATGTAGCAGAAAATGGCAGAATAAGATCCAGTGGCTGGAAGCTGAAGCTAGACAAATTCTGACTAGAAATAATCTGCAATTTTTGTACCATGAGGGTTATTATTTATTTGTATGATGTAGTGCCTAAGAGCTGTAGTGATGGACCAGGATCCGAGGGTGCTAGGTGCTGTACAGACATAGAACAAAAGGACGGCCCCTGCCCAGACAGCTTACACTCGAAGTATGAGACAAGAGACAATAGATGACTACAGGCCTCCCAGTGGGAGTACAAGGAGACAATATTGGTCAGCATGACTGGCAGTGGCAATACTGGAGCAGCTTGCCTGGGGATATGGTGAGTCTCCATCACTGGAAGTCCTTACATCAGGACTGGATGTCTGGCTGAAAGCCCTGCCAGACGTTGTGAGCTTGATGCAGGCATCCTGGTGGAGTTCTGTGGTCTGTGTTATGCAGGAGCTCAGACTAGATCATAATGGTCTCTTCCGGCCTTAAATCTGTGGATCAGCCACTGCCACCCACAAACTGAAGCACAATGCAGCAGTGAAGGGGTTAATATGAGACGTATTGATTTACTTAACTATATACAGAATATAGCAAAAGATCTTCCACCCAATGCCCTAGGCACTGCAGGCAACATTTGAAACAATATACTAAAATACACAAACCTGTCACTTCCCTTGGATCAGTGTTGACACACAGCAACCACAACTATATAACTGGAATTCATTGGCCTCCCATCCCACACAACCCCCCTGGCATGCCACCTCTAGCCCCGTTTCCTCGTGATGAGCCTTGGAGAGAAGATGGACCTTGCAGCATGTCAGCATGGCTGCCAAAGCTGGTCTGTTGCAGACCTGGGGAGAGAGAGTTCCAAAGGCCCGAGACCATGATAGAGAAAACCCTGCCAGCTGCCCCTGTCCTTTATATCCACTGGGCTACAGCTCAGAGGGAGATGTTTCTTTTCCATAGACAGGTCCCAGACCATTTAGGTCTTTGTAGGTCAAAACCAGCATCTGACTGTTAGCAAATGTTCATCTTCCAAGGCCACCAGATGACCCCTGGTTGGCTGCCTGTTCATCGATTCGTTCTGGTGGGAGGTGGGGGCACGTGGGAGAGCTGCTGGTGTGTTTATCCTTTCAGTGCATTAGCACTGTGGTGTGGAAGCTGTTTCCCAATGCAGCCCTGTTCAGAACCTGTGCGCACCCTCCAGCCCCTCTCCCACATACCCTCTCTTTGGGCTAAGCAGTTGGTAAATGTGATAATGACAGTTCTAATTTGCTTAGCTAAAGCTAAAACAAAAAAACAGGCTAAGCAGTGGGGTTGCCCTGGGAACCTGAATATCAGCTGTGCCTACTATTGCTTCCTCCTTCAGCCCCCTGCAGGAACAGCCTGAACTAATTAGCCCTCTAGCACTCCATAATGAATGCTAATAAACACCTAATGGGTTTGCTTGAACAAACAAGCCCCTTACAGACCATAGGAAACCTAGAGTCACATGGTGAGGTTTGGGGGAAGACTGAGGTTGAGGGCTTGTGTTACCATTGCCTCTTACCAGCTATTGCATATTGTGCACCTGAGGCTGAGGGACTGCCTTGCCCTGCTGTCTACAGTTAACTCCATTGCTAGAGCAAACGACTGTGGATCCTGCCTGGGATGAAATATCACGGTGAGAAAAGAAAAGAATTCTCGCTGTGCAGGTGACAAGCCTCAGTGGCTACTTGGTCTGCAAAACAGTGGCTCATTTTATTGTTAGCTCGTCTTCCCGACCTTAACCTCTGTCACTAGCCTATATTGTCAGCTGTTTGAGGGCAGGGACTGCTTGTTTGTTCCTCAGTTGTGAAGAGTGCTGTCCAGTAGGGCTCTGGGTCTTGGAAGGGTCCCCAGGGCACTAGAGTAATACAATAATAAATTCTAATAATAATTGCTGTTAGTAATGACATTAATGTCTCAGCCTGTGTTACCAAAGAGATCCATCTTATCCCGGCACATACATACTGGACTATCCAGATCCCAGAGGAAATGTGCTCAGAAAATAATCTGTTCAAAATACTGTACCAGATGGACTGCATTTTCCTAACCTTTAACTGGTTTCAATGTGCAAACAGTTAAGATCATAATGTTAACATTTTCTCAGATGTTTTATGTGCATATAAAATATTCTCAAAGAATGTGCTTTTGAATGCAAAGTTTAATCCAATTACAATTTTACTAGAGTTTATAAAAACATAAAAAGTATGTTTTCAGGGTGTCTAAGATTCTGTTGGCTTTTGTAGTAAACTCTGAGGCTCTCTCAGTGGAGTATAATTGCCACTACATAGGAGATGACTCTGTCGAGTTATAATTATGTAAATATGCCCGCATTTCAGTCCCATATCCTGTCAGCTCTCAGGATGAATGAGATAATGAACAGAATTAAAAACAAATATGTTCCTTCTTTTTACCAAACTGGAAGCATTTTTGTTTTGTTTTGTTTTCTATTAGAGTCTAATGGCAAGACTTCTATTGACTTCAGTGGGCTTTGGATAGGACACTAAAAGTACAAGTTAAAAAATAAAACACCAGCCCTAACTTGACCAGTAGAAGTTAATCATGCTGCCTAGTTTATCCCCAGGCTGATCCAAGCCTAGAACTCCCAGTCAGAGGTGGAGACAGCAGCATTTTGAAATGTAGACCTCATCGAGATAATATGTTAGAATATGTTTTTCCATGGCTCAGCCCAAACCCAGAATAAGTCAGAAAAGGAGACAAGTGGCCCTTCGTGGATGTTCATTTTGATACACTTGCTATTACATTGTTGGAATATAAAAGACAACAAGCATGTTAACTGCTGGGAATCCTTCTGGTTTGCTGTGTTCTTTTACATGGAGGCTTTGTTATAGGTCTCTTTCTGAAGACCTACGTATTGCATCATAGCATTTTATGATTCAATGCATAAATAGTTCATAATTTTAACAGGCTTATTCCTATTCAGAGATGGTGAATAGGAATAAGCCTGTTAAAATTATATAGCATGTGAGCATGGAATTGTAAGGAAGGGCAATAAATTACTCTGTTAAAGATACTGAGCTGCAATTCCATTCCATGCACCAAGCCAGCCAGCATCCCACTAGGATGCAGCCCACTGCTTGGTAACAGACACAACCTCAGAGGAGCCAGACAGTCCTGCATGGTTGTTCAATGTTCTGAGCAAAAAACACTGCATTTCCTTAAGGCTGTAATTTTAAAAAGACAGAAGGAGAGCCAGAGAGAGAGAGAGTCCCTGCTGCAGATTCCACATGGAAGCAGAAAGGAATGAGCATTCCTGTCTAGTGCAGGGAAACTCACATACAGCAGAGAGATTTTTTTTAACCTGGTAAACATTTTGTTAAATTACATACTGCTGTATTGTGGGATATAATTTATATAAAGACCCATTAGTTTGTTGCAATGATTTTTTTATGGCTGCTCATGTACGTCTAAGGAAATACACGATGAATGAATACAAATGCTTGTTTCAATATTAGGACTGAATGAAGAGGGAACAGACTCTGCTTTAATGTCTGTCATGCACGCAAATAATGCAGCATCCTTGTCGATTCCCCTGTTCTGCTTGCTCATTATACTGGCATAGACAGGCACAGCAATTTTCCATGAGCAAGGTACAACTCCACCAGGCAGGGCCCTGAAGCCAAAGGAAGAACCAGGATAATAAGTTGTTTTGAAGAATTTTTTCAAAGCTGTGTGAGTGCCAGGTGGGGTTCAGAGTATGGCTGGGAAGGGTTAGCCCACATGTGGCCGTTCAGCTGAACTGCTCTCCCGGCAGGGATTTGAGAGCAAGGAGAGATCTTCTCCTCTCTCTGGTGAGCTCCTCCACCCCCTCCCCCTTTCTTGTAGTGAATTTCTGCAGGACTCGGCCTCCCCAGCCCTCTGTAACTGCCTCCTGGACCTGGACTGAGAGGGTAATTTGAACCTGCCCCCGTGGGTATCCCGCTCAGTGTTTACAGAGAAAAGACAAGCGCAAGGGACAGGATTGTGTTTGTTATTTGTAAGTCAAACCAGCTGGGATCTAAAGGCTGCAGATCCTGTCTTTGAGAAATACCAAATGTCACTGCAGCTTGCAGCCACTTCTTTTTTCCCACAGCGGGTTGTTTTTTCTTTGCTTTAACCCCCGGTGTCAATTTCCTGGGCAAAGCCTCATCGGCTTCAGAGGAAGTCCAAAGAGAGTATTGTTTGGGGAAACACTAGATGGGGCCTACCTGTCCATGGAGAGACACCGGTATCCGCAGGGGAAAGAGAGGCTTGGGGGAAGATGACAACAAGGGCAAACTTTCCAAAGACGGTTTGAAATCAAGCTGTGAAGCTTAAAACTGCCCCAAAAGCACCTTGCTGGAGCTTCAGAGCCAGCTCAGCTGCCTCTATTACTGAACCTGCCCCCAAAGGCAAAGATCCTTTGGCAGGGCATTGTTCAGCCAGTGGCATGAGCCAGCCTCTCCCAGAGCTGCCATGGCGAATGGTGATGGGTTTGCATCACAGGGGTTTGTGGGGCAGCTTTAATGGACTTTGATCCTTGCAGCAATTTGGGTTTCAGCCTGGGTTTACTCATAACTGGGCACCTTGATCACCTGAGATGGGAGGGTCCCTCGCGGTAAATTAGGTCTGAGTTTGAATGTGTAACAAACTTGGCATCAGGAAGGTTTCCCCCTGAATCTGGGTTGTGTTGTGAGCATTTCATCAAGCTCTGCTCTCATCAGTTTATTCTGTATGTCTTGCACTTGCCCCTTTGAATCCTAACCCAGAAACTACAAGAGGCCTCACAGAGCCCAAGACTGACCCTACTCCTACTTTCAGATCTAATATCTTCTGAATTCTACCCCAGGGTTAGCTTGGCATCGTTTACATGAACAGACAGAGCATAGGTGTCTATTTTATTCCTTTCCCTGGGCAAAATTCTCCAAGGCTTTTTGAAGTGCCTTGGGGGAGCTTCAGGAAATTGGTCAGTTTCCTTCAATATCCTCAGGCTATGGCATAACCCACTGTTCAGAGATATTCTGTGTCCCACACAGTGTCTGAGCCATAGAGGATAAGGTTCCCTTACAGTTGTTAGCTAAGGGATCCACTCCTTTAGCTCAAGCTGCACAGCCATGCTCTTAGCTCTAGAGGCACTGGGTTTCAGTCCTTGGTAATGATCAAGTTTGGTCATTTTGCTCTTTCCCAGGAGCTGCTGATCTGCACAGATTCAAGGTCCCTGGATGTAGTGTTTCAGGACAGTGGGCAGCCAGCATTATATCATCCTTGCCTGTTTGGAAATATCTAAGTATTCCCAAATGCTCCTACAGTGTCTCGCATCCAAGTTGTATTTACACCCAAAGGCTGTTTCTTTAAGTTGCAGGAGAAGGGGTGGCCCTAGGGGATGGGAGTTCCACACATTTTCACTTTGGGTCCTGCTGAGACCTGCAGCCATAAGCCAAGCTGCTGGAGCTCCACCGAGCTCTGGATGTCAGCATAGCCGAGAGTTTCCTAGTTCAACATAACTGCAGATACACTGGTTTAATAGAGGAGATGGAGGAACTTTAGAACAAAGACACATTCAAGTCACCTAACACAGCACAGATCCAAGAGGACAAATCAACTTTACAGGCATAGCTTAGATTGTGAGATATGCTTGCAAAGCCAATTTGTTTCATTTTATAAGCTTGAAAGAGTAAAGTCCGGATTCCCTGTATGGTTTGAATTATGTTTGGATAGTGGTGCTCAGGAAAGCTAGATATGGAGACATTGTCGCTCAGTCAGTGTTAGTGGAGCAGGGGCCATCTAGTACTTCTTCAGTGATTTAAAACCAAATAATCAATTTCCAGCCAAAAAAAAAAGAAGTAGAGGTTTCTAAAGAGTTCGGAAAATGGTGAACACCTGATAATGGAGGTATCCATCAGGCCTCAATTTTTCTGGAATCTGCTTCCACAGAGACACCAGCAGAAAAAGTAGGGATCTCAGCTTGTTACGTTTACTGAGAGGAAGCTCTAAATAGCACCAAAAAAGAAACGTTTTAAAGTCAGTTTGTATTAGTCTATTTTATCAGAACTAGTAACGCTAATACTTGTGTTTTGCTTGTCCAGTGATGTGCAAAATGTCGTTAATATCATCAGTCGCATACATATGAGTGCAAGAGAGCCAAACCTTCACTGGCAGCGTCTCGGCTGGTGTGCATTCAGCGACGTTCACCAGCTGAAAATCTGGTCCCAAGTCACTGTGGAAAGAACAGTTACTTTATTAGCTTCCAAGGAGCAATGTTTTGGCTGCTTCTGTCTGTCAGGTACAGTTCTTCCTCTGAGAATGAGACTTTGTAGGCTGGCTCAGCTCTAAAATAGGAAGCGACAGCACCACCCACACAAGCTCACCCCTTACGTTGCTCTAGTTTATGTGGAAACTCTTCCTCACGGGATCCCATGCATTGATTCAATAGCTGCTTATGGTTTTGATCTGCTGCTGCTCGTATGGAGCAGACACAGTTGCTCTTTAGACAGCTGCCCCCTGCCATTTGTTTGCTTATGCCATGTTTTGATCTTTAGAGAGAGTATTCCTTTTATTCCTGTGCACTGTAATATCTATTACATTGGTCATGTCAGTCACGTCTGTCTCCAGCAGATACACTGCAGCCATGTGGAAAATGAACTAGTCTTACATAACACCACCAATAATGGTAATCATAATAATACCACCACAAGCCTTCCAGCTCACAATAAAGCACCGGTCTAAGTTTCTATGGTCTAGGTAGGTGTCTCTGCTTCCCCTCTGCAGGGCAACCCAGCCAGGTAGGCTGTAAAGAGATACACGGACTGGAGACATAACAGAGAGAGAAATTTCAGGGAGCTGGTCCCTTGTTCAGTGCAGCAGCAACTGATGCCACGTGCATCCTGGGCGTAGGGAAGGAGGAAACTGTGTGTCATTCCTGCGGTGACATGAATATTGTCTGGACTGTGTGAGCCAAGCCATGCACTTGGCTGTGCTGGTGATGTTGGTGAGGTAGCAATCTGTATTTGTCTCTAATAGACAAAGAACGTCTTCTCCGACTAGCTCGTGCCTGGGAAGCTGTTTAGAGATGAAGGGGTAGGTGCTATTACTGTCACCTGTGAGCTCTTGGCTTGCTAGCTGCTGACCACAGTGAACCTTTCTGAAGCCACCACGGCATTACAGCACACTGAGATCAGTGGGAAAGTCAGTGACGTTTTGTGGCAGAGTGAAGCAGGTCTTCAGGAACTGCCAGGACATGTCAATATCTGCATCCTCAGCCCCATCAGAGCAGAGCCCATTAACAGCCTATGGCTCATCTATCATTCCACAGTAGCATTTTCCTTTGGCACTGATAAATTAGGGAGACCTACCATGTACCGGCTGATTCAGCAACTCCTGTCTCTCACCCCTGTCTGCCCAGGAGCACACAAGCCTGGAGGAGACTGTTCTGCCATTGGGGCGTGACTATCGTTGCCTGGAAGCCAGCCATCTACTTCAACAGGCGTGGGAGCTTTCCTCCCCTTTGTTCTCTTGAAGGAACCACCTTGCAGGGCTGGATCTCTGTCACCAGCCAGCCAGTCCCCCCCACCCCTTACATCTTGCTGTCTCGGTCACTGGATTGGCAGCACGGTGAGGTTCAGGAGCGAAGCTCTTGTGCGCTCGTTCGCTCGAGAGCTGCACTGTTTTGTAATGATCACTGATGGTGAAGGGCCGTGCACTGCCTCCTGTGAAGGGCACCAGGGTGGAAGAGCATATTGTATGTAATAGGGCCAGCTCCCAGCTATGCCCTGGGAAGCATTCCCTGCAGTAATCCTGCCTTCTGGCACCTCCTGTGAATGCAGGGGGTCAGCAGGGCAAGCTGATTTCTGCTCGTGGAGCTGAAACAGAAGCTGGGTTTTATTTTCCTCGCCTGTTGATTTTCTCCGGAGGGGATGTCAGGGCCTTGGTGGAGTGTTATTTTTCTAACCTCCTGTCCGCCCAGAAGGATGAATCTGAGGGTTTGATATCATGGTTTGAATCAAACTGCCAGATCCCCCCTCGTGAAGCCATTTCCCCGAGCCCTGAGTTACCTGCTTACACCAAAGCAGTGACATCTTCCTTACATTTAGGCTTTCCCAGGTAACGGACCCTGGTCTCCAACCTGGGGGGTGTGAACTGCAGAAAGGGCCCACAGAGTGGCTTTGCCTGCCAGACACCCCAGAAACCCTTCTGGTGGGAATCGCTGCTGCACCAATAAACCAGTCTGGGGTAGCCAAGGGAGTGATCTTGTTTGGGTCTTTAAAGCTGCACGTCTTGCCCTTGTGTCCTCCAGACTCTCTCGCTGAAACGAAGCAGAAGGAACAACTTGGGCTCGCGATGGAGTTTTTTCAACATTGTATTTTAATTTCAGTGGCCTCCCTGTTTGCTTGCAAACATGGGAATGTGATTATTGCGCTAGACCGTGCACTGCCCCCCATGCACTACCCGGGCCACACTGGCTATATATAGTTTGAAAGCCCAGAGAAGCTGACGTCTCTCCGGAATTCCACAGTGCAGGCACTGAGCCCCCTTTGGTCTCCTGTTCCCTCTTCTGGCAGAAGGAAAGCTGATCCTGGAGCAATTCATGCATACTACCTGGATGATGCCCCCTAAGCCTCACTGCCCAGGCCCCTTGGCTTTCTGTGTCAGGAGATTCGGGAGCCACAAACACAGCCCCTTCCAATCAGCTGAAGAAGAGGGGCCCCCTGAAAAGGGCAGACTTGTCTTCGCAGCCCAAAAATGTGCAGTAGCTGGCTGGTTTCTTCCTCTAATCGTGCACTAACTGGAGTGTTGGAAAAAGGAGAGTGGCTGCCTTGTCTCGGACTCGCCCCCTCACTGTGTGAAATGTTTTAGACATGCTGCACGTGAACATCCACTCAGGACAAATCCTTCTGGCCGGCCAGACTAGCCTGGACCCATTCAGCAGCGTTTCACCCAGTCTCTTCTGTGGTGCAGAGGCCAGCAGGGTCATCATTTTCCCCAGGAGGTAACAGTGGAGGTTAGGTCAGCAAGAAGCAGGCAGTTCTGGGGACTGGTTTCTGGCCTGGTTTCTGGTTGGGGATTTGGCTGCTTGCTCTGCTCAGCGTGACTGATTTTACACAGCACTCTCTAGTCTCTTCACCATCAACTCTGAGGCCTTCTGGCCTTAGGAAGTAACATAGGTTTTGACATCTCTCTTGCCCCTTGCTAAGGTAGCCTGATTCCTGAGGTGACTCTCTATGGGAGGCCATTAATACCCCCTTGCCCATCTGGTGGGTGTGTTGAGTTAACAGGTGCTTGCATTAACAAGGAGATTACCCCTTGGAGGGGGCTGCGTTTAGGGCCAGATCTTCAACTCCCAGCAGCTTCCTGTGTTCTCAGTTCGGGATGGGAAGGGCATGAGTGGGGCATTCTTCATGGGGGAGTGGAAAGGGGCTTCTCAAAGGGAGCTGTTGGGTGCTGGGTACTTTTGAAAACCTGAGGTACAGACCAAGCAGTTGCTGGTGGCTGTGCATGCAGGGAGAAGACATTCTATGATCTGTGACATCCCTGCAAACCCATGCTCGGACTGCAAGCTCCAGCCAAGGGAAAGCATCAGGGAAGAGTTTCAGAACCATAGCTCAGGTGACCAGAATCCAAAGCAAATGCCATTGGAGGTTGGTGGACTTCAACCAAATAGCAGAGAGCTAGAAACTCTGGGGCTCTGCAGAGAAGAACTCCACTGCTTCTCTGGGATTTTCAGAGGGACTCAGAAGGGCCAGTTCTGCATCCAGTTTGTCAATAAAAGACACGATGGATTGTGTATGTTAGACCCCCAACGGGAGGGGGGTACAATGTGGATGTGCCATGCTGGGGTGGTGAACACATACAAGGAGGGCATGCAGTGCAGTATGTGGAGCAGAGCTCTGACAGTTGGGATTCCTGGTGTCTCTTGCTCGCTCTGTGTAAATCACTTCACCTCTCTCTTGGGGCCTCCATTTACTGATTCCTAGAGTTTAAGGCCACAAGGGATGATTATGATCAACTAGTCTGGCCGGTATAGCGCAGGCCACAGAATTTCAGCACGTGGCGCCTGCATCCAGCCCAGAGCCAGAGCCTGTATTTCAGCCAGAGAACCAGTCCTGATTCAAAGGCATCAGGTGAATTGTTCCCATAGTCAGTTACTCTCACTGTTAAAAACCTGGAGTTTAGTTCTAGGGTGACCGTCTGGCTTCAGTTTGCAGCCCCTGGATCTTGCTGCTAGATGAAAAAGCCTCTGCTATCAGAAAGCTTCTCTCCATATGGATACTTGTAGACTGAGATCCAGTCGCCCCTTCACCTGGATACACGAGACAGATCGAGCTCCTTTAGGCTCTCACTATAAGGCAGACTTCCCAGACGGTGGATCAGTCTTGTCAACCTTTTCTGAACCGTTGCCAGATTATCCACATCCTTTTTGAAATGGGAACACCAGAACTACACAGTGTTCTAATAACACTCTCACCAGTGCTACACACAGTGATAATGCTGCCTCTACCTCGATACTCCCCTGCTTAGAGAGCCCAGAATCACATCAGGTCTCTTAGCCACTGCACTGCACTGCACTGCACTGGGAGCTCATGTTCAGCTGATTATCCACCATGACCCCTAAGTCCCTATGGCGTTGCTGCTTTCCAGGCTACAGCACCTCCTGCCCCCTGTAAGCATGGGCCTGAAAGCTGCTCTTCATGCACATTCGTACAAACGGGACCCAGCTTGTATGGCTGCACAAAGGGAGACAGCGTTTGATCCCTGTGCTGTTCTGAACTGGCAGAAATACTTGCTACTTCCCCAGCTCTGCTTATGTGTATAATTTCCTCAGCTGAGCCTGCCAAAGGCTCACACAGTGTCTGTACTGTGTAGTTTAGATTTCAAGCAGCTCTCTGAGACCTTGCCTTCCTGTGTGTCTGTAGAGCACCGTGTACACCCAGTAGGAATGACGCTAAAGTGAGATTTCTCATCTATGGTACATGGCCATATGGAAAACTCAGACCCCACCTCTTCCCAAGGTGGCAAAGATTGGGAAAGATTCAAAAGATTGGGATTGTTCATCTTAGAAAAGAGACGACTGAGAGGGGATATGATAGAGGGCTATAAAGTCATGACTCGAGGAGAAAGTGAATAGGGAAGTGTTATTTACTCGTTCACTTAACACAAGAAACTGGGGTCACCCAATGAAATTGATAGACAGCAGGTTTAATACTAACATAAGGAAGCACTTCTTCACCCAACACTCAGTCAGCCAGAGGAACACATTGTCAGGAGATATTGTGAATGTGAAAACTATAACTAGGATAAAAGAATTTGACAAGTTCCTGGAGGATAAGTCCATTGATGGCTATTGGCCAAGATGATCAGGGATGGAACCCCATGCTTTGCATGTCCCTTAACCTCTGACTGCCATACGCTGGACCACTCGATAATTGCCTGATTCTGTTCACTTCCTCCGAAGGATCTGGCACAGGCCACTGTCAGAAAACAGGATACTGGGCTAGATGGACCATTGGTCTGACTCAGTATTGCCAGTCTTAGTTCTTAATGGTATACCACAAGGCAGGACCCCACTCCCATGCACCCTATGGAACCATTCACTGCAGTCCTTGTACCTGGCTGGAGGCAGCATTTGCTATAGAAGAGACATGGCTCTGGGTGCAGAGAGCTAGCCCTGAAATAAAGAGGTGGGTAGGTGAGAATCTGTGTTTTGCTGTCATGGAGTTGGAGTGGAGAGCATCTTCCTTCCCTTTAACCTACTGCAACCAGCACGCCCCACTGGCCAAGCACTGGAACCTGCAGCAGCTGTGACTGGCTCCCAAGCCAATTAGCGTTGTGACCCATTTTATAGCTAGGATTGCACACACCTTCCTTGCCCTGATGCTGCCAACCTAGAGGAGCAAAAAGAACATTTCACAAGATAAAACCTCTGCCTCATTCTGTCCTGGTCAGCTGCCAGGAAAGTTCCTCAGGAAGCAGCACAATCTTTGTTTAGCCATTAAAGCCGAAAAAGGGGGAGAGAATCTTAGGAAATGCTTGAAATGATTAGTTGATCTTAACTCTAAGGAGCTAAATAAATGCAAAGCAATTCCCCCTCCCCTAGTCCCTCGTGCTGCTGTAGAATGTAATCTCATTTCTAAACACACAATTACAGAAAATAAAAAGAAAAGAAAAGAATAATTAATTTCTGCTTCCTCATGCAAATCCTCGGACCAATCATTTAGGGATCAGGAGCAATTCAGCTTCTTGTGCAAATTCCAAACTGAAGGCCTGAAAAAAGAAAGTGAATGGATTTACTTTTCTAAGAACCAGCATTAACAAAGGTTCCATTTTCCATGGTTATGTGTCTGGCTAGACAGCCCTTGCTGACAAGCTCTCAAAAAACATGTGTTGGCCTGTTGAAAAGGCCTCAGTGTTGACTGACAGACAATTGAAGTGACAAATTATTTCATTGTACTTGGCAGGGAGAGCGCTGTATTAGATAATTATGGTGAGGAGGGAAACGATAGGTCAGAGGTCAGAAGACATGTCTGACCCTATTTTCTGAACACTCTGAATGGAGCCCGGTCCCTGGGGACCAGTGTGTGACACTGTCTCATTTTTTTAAAACTTTCCGTTCAAATGATTAAGAGCTAAAGAATATAGAGAAGGGAAGAACTCTGCTTGCTCCTCCCTCTGTCCCTGGCCTTTTAGAAAGCAGCTGTCAGAGTTTAGCTATGACAACAAGTTTGCAAACTCCCTTTCTGTTAGTTGCATGTTGTAACCTAAGAGGAGGGCAAGATTTCTGCCCAATACCTCTGTTAACCACACAAAGACGGGTGGAAAGGCAACAGGGTGTTTCTGAAGCAAGCCCGGACAGCAGTGTCCATGACAGAGATGCTAGAAAAGCACCTTGGTAGATGTTTACATGCTTTCCTGGGAACTGGCCTGGTGTGGATTTAAGGGTACTCATTACACAGATATGACTCAAAAAATAAAAGCCAGACTGTGTCCACACTGCCGGCAAAGCTAGATAGGGCTGAGTGAGCCTGGGCAAAGCCTAGATAGTAGCAGACAACAGGTCACCTCTACCTGGACCCTCTGCCCAAAGGATAAAGGGCAGCCCCAGGAGTACTATTAAGCAATGGTAGAGTAAAGGCCTGTTCATCAATTCATATGGTCCAGAGTCAGAACGGCCGGTTGTGAGCATCTAGTCTAACCTCCTGCATAACACAGGCCAGAGAATTCCCCCAAATAACTCCTAGAACAGATCCATCCTCGTATGGTCTGCAGCTTCCTCTTGGGCCCCCCTCCCCACTCTCCTCCCGCCTCTCTCTGGCCATTTGCTAGTGAGAACAAGAGATCATCAAAACCAGACCTAGATTATCTGGGCCTCCATGACAACAGCGACAGCAGCAGAAGCACCTCCCAGTGCAAGGAGCGGAGGAGACACTGAGCACCTACCCTGCTCATGTGCCAGAGCAGGAGTTGAAATCCACACACAGGCAGCAGGCTGCTGGTAGCATACATAAGCTGCGGGTTCATGACAGTGTCAGTCACAGGTCACTGTGTGCCATCCCAAGGAGGCAGGGTTGCTGCAGGTGTGGATGGTGCACGAGTCTGACAGCAAAGCAGTGTCCCGCAGGACACAGGCAGGAAGCACCTGGAACCTTGGCATGGACAAAGAGCCCACCTGCCAGCCAGGATGGGCTAGGGAAACCAACCCCGGAGCAATCCCTGATGCCCAGGGTATCTGGGCACGCCGACTCCTGCTTTGGCCTGGCTATGAGGCTGTGTTGTCTTAGCTGGGGCTGCTGCACACTCTGGCCCTGAACAGGCGCCACCCAACATGTGTAAAGCAGTTTTGCACAGAGTGTGGCTAGCACCTTTTTACTTTGCACCCCCACCCTGCACATTTTCACCACCTCTCTGAACATCCATCGCTGCAGAGTCAGCACAAGGCAGGTGGAATGGGATCACTGGCCCTGACACCAACTTTGCAGCCTCTGCAGAAGCCCCTGGGATGTAACAGAAGTTCAGCCTCAGTTGGAAATGCCTCTGGTGCCCTGTGTGAACTGGCTGAGTCCAGCAGGCTGAGTCCAGTCTCTCACTTTAAAATACAGAGCATTCTGGGAAACCATCTCCCACAGCAAAACTCTCTTCTCTCTTGTAACGTCTAAAATCACCTGTGGTCACAGGAAATCCCCAGAATGAAATTCTGGGCCTGCAGAAGGGCACAGTTGGTGTGGTACATTTTGGGGATTGGCGAGGGAAAGAGAAACTAGCAAAATGAGGTAACAATGAAGCTCTTGTCCTTCAGCCACCGCCATGGGAAGCAAGTCAGGAGAGGAAAATACCCAAGAAGGGGACAGAAATACAATCAAGTGTCAGTAGAAAAGGTGATGACCTGGGGGAGATATGTAAGAGGCAGACAGACTGACTGACTTTGGACCACAAGGAAAACTGGGACAGCTGTTGGCAATGGAGGCTGAGATGTGCAGCTGGAATTACAGGATTATGCAATGAAGAGGAGTGTTACAGACAGAAACAAAGATTTTTGGGTGTTTATTTGGGGAAAATCTGGACGTCAGGAGAGCTGTGCAAAGCTGCAGTGACTTTGGGATAAAATATTTGTACAATGTTGTTGAGGTGCACCGACCCTGAGGGGATGCTATTCCACAAACATGCATCAATGGCTGCATAGACCACAAGTAACTTACAACATTGTAACAAAGTTTTTGGAACAAATTGATAAAACTAAACAGTAATAAGTCACCAGGACCAGATGGTATTCACTCAAGGGTTCTGAAGGAACTCAAATGTGAAATTGCAGGACTACTATCTGTCGTCTGTAACCTATCATTTAAATCAGCTTCGTTACCAAATGAGTGAAGGATAGCTAATGTGATGCCAATTTTTAAAAAGGGCTCCAGACATGACCGTGGCAATTACAGGCTGGTAAACCTAACTTCAGTACCGGGTGAACTGGGTGAAACTATAGTAAAGAACAAAATTGTCAGATACAGAGATAAACATAATTTGTTGGGGGAAAGTCAACATGGTTTTTGTAAAGGGAAATGATGTCTCACCAATCTACTGGAATTCTTTGAGGGGGTCAACAAGCATGTGGACAAGGAGATCCAGTGGATATAGTGTATTTAGATTTTCAGAAAGCCTTTGACAAGGTCTCTTACCAAAGGCTCTTAAGCAAAGTAAGCAGTCATGGGATAAGAGGCAAAGTCCTCTCATGGATTGGTAGCTGGCTAAAAGATAGGAAACAAAGGGTAGGAATAAATGGTCAGTTTTCAGAATGGAGAGAGGTAAATAGTGGTGTCCCCCAGGGGTCTGTACTGGGACCAGTCCTAGTCAACATATTCATAAATGATCTGGGAAAAGGGGTAAACAGTGAGGTGGCAAAATTTGCAGATGATGCAAAATTACTCAAGACAGTTAAGTCCAAAGCAGACTGCAAAGTGCTACAAAAGGATCTCACAAAACTAGGTGACTGGGCAACAAACTGGTAGATGAAATTCAATGTTGATAAATGCAAAGTAATGCACATTGGAAAACATAATCCCAACTATACATATAAAAAGATGGGGTCTAAATTAGCTATTACCACTCAAGAAAGAGATCTTGGAGTCATTGTGGATAGTTTTCTGAAACCATCCATTTAATGTCCAGCAGCAGTCAAAAAAACAAACCGAATGTTGAGAATCATTAAGAAAGGGATAGATAAGACAGAAAATATCATATTGCCGCTATATAAATCCATGGTACACCCACATTTTGAATCATGCATGCAGATGTGGTCGCCCCATCTCAAAAAATATATATTGGACTTGGAAAAGGTTCAGAAAAGGGCAACAAAAATGATTAGGGGTCTGGAATGGCAGCTATATGAGGAGAGATTAATAAGACTGGGACTTCTTATCTTGGAAAAGAGACGACTAAGGGGGGGGTCATTATAGAGGTCTATAAAATCATGACTGGTGTGGAGAAAGTAAATAAGGAAGTATTATTTACTCCTCATAACACACGAACTAGGGGTCACTAAATGAAATTAATAGGCAGCAGGTTTAAAACAAAGAAAAGGAAGTATTTTTTCACACACTGCACAGTCAACCTTTGCAACTCCTTGCCAGAGGATGTTATGAAGGCCAAAACTATAACAGGATTCAAAAAAGAACTAGATAAGTTGATGGAGGATCAGTCCATCTAATAGCCATTGATGGGCAGGGATGGTGTCCCTAGCCTCTGTTTGCCAGAAGCTGGGTATGAGTGACAGGGGATGGATCAGTTGATGATTACCTGTTCTGTTCACTCCCTCTGCGGCACCTGGCATTGGCCACTGTCAGAAGACAGGATACTGTGCTAGATGGACCTTTGTGGGCCTTTCTTATGTTCTTAAGACATTTTTAAAAGGTTGGGATGTGAACTGGGGGCCAGGAGGTGGGTGGGAGATAAAATGTTGCTGCACTCGGAACGGGGCAGGGTATTATTGTGTAATATTTATATTATGGTATGGCCAAGAGGCCTCTACCAGGTCTGGGCCCATTGTGCTCGGTGCTGTACAGCCATATAGAAAATGACAGGCCCCCGCCCAGCGTGCTCACAGGCATAACCATGCATGAGACAAAGAAGCCAGTTGGGATAGCTGGGGTTACAAAATGAGAGATGTGAGTGTATGTCAGAGAAGCACAGTGCCATGTGCAATCTCCTTGGGGCCGGGGCTGTTCTATTTAGCATGGTTGGTGCACAGCAGTAAATACCAGGAGAGCTGCCCGGAAGTCAGACATTGCTGTAAGTCCATCCCCTTCTCTCTGTCTAGCCAGGTCCTTCTGCAGTGCAGCCTCCTCACCAAAGTATCTCAGCAGCAGCGTGGGCTGAACGCTTGTTTGTTTGTTTGAAACGTTTGTTGCATGGAGCCTGTCCCGACAGTGGTACCCATTTTGTTTTCAGGGCTCTCAGACTCCGCATAATGTGCTTTGTGTAGCTACAGTATTTTTCTGCCTTGGAAGCACAAATTGTTGCCTGTTTTTGTTGCCGAAGCCATGTATGTTTGGGAACGGGCTCACATTTACTAGAAAAAATGTATGCATCTTAGTGAGCCCATCTGTGAATTCATGAACCACACCCAGCCCAGAATTCCAGGGAGTCTGGACACTTGGCCCAGAGACCATCAGCCAAGGCTGAATGGTGTGTCAGGCGCAGAGCTGTATGGCGACTTCACCCAATGAACATGGGTGTGTGTGTATCTCTGGGAGTGCTGTGGCAAAGAGAACTTGAGGAACTAGAGCCTCAGCAGCCTGCAGAGGATTTAGGAGGGTCAGCACTCGTGTGTGGCCAGAGACGGAGGTGAGGGGAGACCAGAGCTGACCGCTGTGTAACGTGATTGGTTAATTTCTGAATATTTTCAAAATGTCTCTGTAGTGGCAGCAGACTGTGGATGCAAACTGCCTGTCACACAGCACTAGTGCTCTCGCTGAAGCCAGGCCTGCTCAAAGCCAGCACTAGCAGTTTATGAAGCTAACCCTGCCTTACCAAATCAGAACTTGAACCAGTCGTCCCATCTCCCAGGCTCAGACCTGGGTGCTCCATAACTCTACACTTGTCTGGACAGTACTGTAACTCCCTCCTTGCTCAAGATGAATGGCTTCTGTGCGACTACAAACAGACCTGCACCCACACTTACTGAGGCTGTTTTTTTTCACTGGCTGCAACAGAGTACAAATAATAATTATTGAAGCCTCCCTCCCACCATAGAAATAAAATATGGCCATGGAAAGCCAGCACAGCTACTCCATTGAGAACGCTGTTAAACTGAGTAATACCAATAATTCAAAACAGATGAGTGGAGGGCTCAAATACTATAGACTTAGTATCCCAATCTGACCTGACCTTTGAAACTTGCTGAAAGTTACCTTGAAAATCACCAGAACTCTTAGTAACTTCTGTAAAGGGTTATTTATTGCAAAGTCATAAATATTTGTTATGGATTTTCTCCATCAATCTTGAAAATGAATTAGGATAGAAAAAATTTATGTACATGGATCTTGGGCATGTGTTTCGGGGGAAGGGGAGGGAAAGTAGAATCTCCATTGTGCACAGGAATGAGCCACTGCAGAGCTGTAAGCTGCACTAGTTGCACTAACCAGTTCCCTTCTGCAAATGGTTTAAATGCACCATGCTATTGTGGGGCAACAGGGGAAGAGGAGGGGAGCTTTCTAAAAACCCTCTTACAATCTTTCTATAAAGCTGTCTGTGTAGAAAGGGAAAGTTCCCCCTCCTGGTGCTCAACCCACTCAAGAGCTCAGTTAGCAGCCAGGGCCGGCTCCAGGCACCAGCTTTCCAAGCAGGTGCTTGGGGCGGCATTCAGCATGGGGCTGCCGTCCGTGTCCCGCGGTGGCAATTCGGCGGCAGCTCTGCTGCTCTTCCCGCCATGGCGGCAATTCGGCAGCAATTGCTTGGGGTGGTAAAATTGGTAGAGCCGCCCCTGTTTCCAGCCAGAAGGGCCAGTATCCCCAATCTACACAGGGCGCTGCCTTGTATGTGACACATTCCCCTTGGGATGGAGCCAGAGCGGCCTCGCCATTCCTTGCCCTGCAGCCAGCACCCCAGTGAATTAATAAGCCCTGATTCAGGGAAGCATGTAAGCATGTGCTTAGCATTAAGCACATTGAGTTCAGTGGGATTTAAGCACATGTTAAAGTTACATGAATAGGGCTGCTTCTCTGAATTGGTGCCATATGGCTCTGTGATGGGATGTTCACCCCACACCATTCCTGAAGGGGTTCAGGTAGTTAGAAGGGGCAATTAACCACATAGGCTGCACCTGGAGGGGAGCCAGGGCTCAAGAATGTTGAATTAAGGACAAAGGTCACCTGGGCAGGAGCAGGCTTCTCTAGCGCTAAGAAGCTGAGCCCAGAAGGGGGCTGTCACAGAGCCTCACAAGAAGCCAAAGTGGAAGGAGGAAGCTCAGATGGGTGATAATCCAGAGGATGGAAGGAGGAAGTGGGGCAGAGCACAGGAAAGTAGCAAGCAGGTCAGGGAGTAAAGGAGACCCAAGCTGTGGAGTAGGGGGTCCCTGGGCTGGAACCCAGAGTAGTGGGCAGGCCTGGGTTCCCCTCCCAGCCACTGGGGAAGTGGCACAGCCTTAGATGCAGAGCAGAGGACTGCCTGGAATGGTGGAGGGACAGCTTGACAAGGACTTTGCTATACCCTGGAAGGGGAGATTTAGAGTGAGCTGGCCAGAGGGCCAAGCCATGTAGGACTCCCATGAGTCCTGGAGGGTGAGCCTGAGATGATGGGCTGAGCGACTGCAGGGAGGGGCGTGCAACTGGTGGCGAGCTAGTTCCCAGCTTAGCCTGAGGAGGTGCACCAGCGGTGAGTAGTGATCTCCATTACAGGTGCCCTTTGAAGGCAATGAAAAGGTTCCCACTGGTGTTCTCCGAGGGGGCCCCAGAGCCTGGGTTCCAGCCCAAGCTGGGATGGCTACACTGCAATTTTATAGCTCCCGAGCCCTGTGAGCCCAAGTCAGCTGACCTGGGCCTCAGCTGCGGGTGTTTTATGGCAGTGGAGACATACCCTTAAAAGCCTGATTTTCGTGTGTTAATGTGAAGTGAAATTCATTCTTCTCTTCAATACTCAGGGGCTGTGTATCTTTTCTGCTTTAGTTTTATAGGCACCCCAGAAAATCCCTCAAGACCCCACAGGATCCCACAAATCATACCAACACTCGTAAGCTGTTGGCACTGTAGCTAATGAGATGCTATTTTAAGAGGTTATTGCCAACAATTAAATCTGGCTGCATTTTTTGGTTTTAAAATTGTTTGTAGCAGCTGTGCTTACCCTGTATATAATTTCAACAAGTGCATAGGAGAATCTGCCATAGTTCAGAATAGTTGCCTGATAACTTTTCCTGGCCCTTGCATAAAGGTGTTATTGCTGAACAAAAGTCAGAATGGAAAACGATTGTTTTTCTTAGCAGCAATAATCCTGGCTTATGATAAAAGTGGTTTATTAGCAGAGATACTAAGGAATGGCTGAGGCAGCAACATGCAAGAGTTTTTGATGAGCCCAAGTCTTTCCTTTTGTAGAACCCAATGCAAACATATTTTTTTATTCATGCTTTCCTGGAAGAGAGGCAGCGACTCATTGGGTTGTAGGTTTCCTTCTTTCCTCAGAAACTTTGACTAAGGAAGGATCAGAGAAGATGGTTCTAACCAAGCCAGTGCTGAAACTTTTAAATTCATATGCCTGGTGCCTAGATGCCATGGTTACTGGTGCTCTACACCATACATCTGTAGGTATCTAGAAAGAACAAAGGCCCCAGGCCCAAGCCATGTGGGAAGTTGCTGCAGGGCCAGGTCTTCAGATTGCTGGATGGGATGCAATGTATTCTTCATGGAAAGGGATTTAGCCTTGCATGGCTAAATGGGGCCAGAATTTGAGGGGAGGGAATACTCTTTGTAAAAATATTAACCAATTGTTACAGACTTTAAAACTCCTGTGACTGAATCATAGCAAACATGTAGCAGTTGTACATTTATCTGTATAGCTCCTTGTGGAAATACATTTCTGCTTGAGAATATGATGAGGTACATGGACAGATGCTGTCTGTATGTAGATGCTCATATGGGTGCCCCCCATGGCTGATATACTTGCTGAATATCTCCTTCTTTGTCATACTCACACTACGGAGGATGGCAGTTCAAAGGTCATAGTCTTGGTGCTCATATGTCATCAGGAGAAAGACCATAGAACATTGGTGTTTGGCCACATTGCAGGGAAATAGAATGGGAGATTTAAAGTTGGTATGATATGAATTTATCAGCTGGAGTTTTGGCAAGACACCTGGGCTAACGTACCCCCTTTGGGTACTTTCTGCACATTTTTTTACTTTTACTACCTGAACTTGCACAGGATTTATTCTGTGAATTATTCCCTGTTTTTTAATTGTATTCTATAGAGGCTAATTTTGTATCCTAAAGGCAGAGATCAGGCAGGCCCTGCAGCGTCTCCTAATGGTGAAGGATAGCACAGAACCAGAGGACAACAAGCACTGCTACTTGAAGTCTTCTTTCTCTTGGGGAAGTCAGGGCAGTTGAGTTAAATGTTATCACAGAAATACAAAGGAAGGAAAATTATTTCTATCTTAAACTGAGCCTGCTAGCCTATCTCCTCTCAATTTGGCTGTGTCTCTGACTCATGTGCCGGAACAAATTGCTGCTGCTGATCAACACTGAGTGACTCTTGCACCTTGACATGGTTAGGATCAAATTCTACTCTTCTGAGGCCTCAGGACTGGACGTTCCTCCTCCCTCCAGCCATGAGCATCTTTCCAGCTGACTCTGTAACCTGTCCCCAGGATGCACAGGGATCTCCTGTGGGTAGCAAAGCTCAGTGAGTCGCTGGTAGTTGTTTCGGTTTAGTTTTCTCCATCACTGCCAGGAGTCAATAAGGCTCAAAGTGTGAAACTCAGTACTGAAAACCAGAAGCCAAATGCTGACGATATCACCAGGGCTTGGGCTGGATCCAAATGAGCTGACTGTTACATCCAGGAAGAAATCAGCTCACAGAGGCCCTACCACAATATAATTATTATACAATAATACCCTGCCCCATTCCGAGTGCAGCAACATTTCATCTCCCACCCACCTCCTGGCCCCCAGTTCACATCCCAACCTTTTAAAAATGTCTTAAGGACATAAGAACGGCCCACCAAGGTCCATCTAGCACGTATCCTGTCTTCTGACAGTGGCCAATGCCAGGTGCCGCAGAGGGAGTGAACAGAACAGGTAATCATCAACTGATTCATCCCCTGTTGCTCATTCCCAGCTTCTGGCAAACAGAAGTTAGGGACACCATCCCTGCCCATCCTGGCTGATAGCCATGGATGGACCTATCCTTCATGAATTTATGTAGTTCTTTTTTAACCCTGTTATAGACTTGGCCTTCACAACATCCTCTGACAAGGAGTTCCACAGGTTGACTGTGCAGTGTGTGAAGAAATACTTCCTTTTCTTTGTTTTAAACCTGCTGCCTATTGATTTCATTTAGTGACCCCTAGTTCGTGTGTTATGAGGAGTAAATAATACTTCCTTATTTACTTTCTCCACACCAGTCGTGATTTTATAGACCTCTATCAGGACCCCCCTTTAGTCGTCTCTTTTCCAAGCTGTAAAGTCCCAGTCTTATTAATCTCTCCTCATACGGCAGCCGTTCCATACCCCAATCAGTTTTGACAGATTTCAGAGTAGCAGCCGTGTTAGTCTGTATTCGCAAAAAGAAAAGGAGTATTTGTGGCACCTTAGAGACTCACAAATTTATTTGAGCATAAGCTTTCGTGAGAAGTGAGCTGTAGCTCACGAAAGCTTAAGCTCAAATAAATTTGTGAGTCTCTAAGGTGCCACAAGTACTCCTTTTCTTTTTGCTAATCATTTTTGTTGCCCTTTTCTGAACCTTTTCCAAGTCCAGTGTATCTTTTTTGAGATGGGGCGACCACATCTGCACGCAGGATTCAAAATGTGGGTGTACCATTGATTTATACAGAGGCAGTATGATATTTTCTGTCTTATTATCTATCCCTTTCTTAATGATTCCCAACATTCGGTTTGCTTTTTTGACTGCTGTTGGACATTAAGTGGATGGTTTCAGAGAGTTATCCACAATGACTCCGAGATCTCTTTCTTGAGTGGTAACAGCTAATTTAGACCCCATCATTTTATATGTATAGTTGGGATTATGTTTTCCAGTGTGCATTACTCTGCATTTATTAACATTGAATTTCATCTACCATTTCAGTTTTGAGAGATCCTTTTGTAGCTCTTCACAGTCTGCCTGGGACTTAACTATCTTGAGTAGTTTTGTATCATCTGCAAATTTTGCCACCTCACTGTTTATCCCTTTTCCCAGATCATTTATGAATATGTTGACTAGGTTTGGTCCCAGTACAGACCCCTGGGGGACACCACTATTTACCTCTCTCCACTCTGAAAACTGACCATTTATTCCTACCCTTTGTTTCCTATCTTTTAGCCAGCTACCAATCCATGAGAGGACTTTTCCTCTTATCCCATGACTGCTTACTTTGCTTAAGAGCCTTTGGTGAGGGACCTTGTCAAAGGCCTTCTGAAAATCTAAATACACTATATCCACTGGATCCCCTTGTCCACATACTTGTTGACCCCCTCAAAGAATTCCAGTAGACTGGTGAGGCATGATTTCCTTTTACAAAAACCATGTTGACTATTCCCCAACAAATTATGTTCTTCTATGTGTCTGACAATTTTGTTCTTTACTATATTTTCAACCAGTTTGCCTGGTACTGAAGTCAGGCTTATTGGCCTGTAATTGCCAGGGTCATCTCTGTAATTGGTATCATTTTAGTATCCTGCAGTCTTTTGGTACAGAAGCTGATTTAAATGATAGATTACAGACGACAGTTAGTAGTCCTGCAATTTCACATTTGAGTTCCTTCAGAACTCTAGAGTGAATACCATCTGGTCCTTGTGACTTATTACTATTTAATTTATCAATTGGTTCTAAAACCTCTTCTATTGACACTTCAGCCTGGGACAGTCCCTCAGATTTGTCACCTAAAAAGAATGGCTCAAGTTTGGGAATCTCCCTCACAGCCTCAACCGTGAAGACTGATGCAATTAATTAATTTAGTTTCTCCGCAATGGCCTTATCGTCCTTGAGTGTTCCTTTAGCACCTCGATCGCCCAGGGGCCCCACTGGTTGTTTAGCAGGCTTTCTGCTTCTGATGTACTTAAAATGTTTTTGCTATTACTTTTTGAGTCCTTGGCTAGTTTTTTTTGAAAATCTTTTTTGGCCTTCCTAATTATATTTTTACATTTAATTTGCCAGAGTTTATACTCCTTTCTATTTTCCTCATGAGGATTTAACTTCCACTTTTTATAGGATGCCTTTTTGCCTCTCACTGCTTCTTTTACTTTGTTGTTTAGCCTCGGTAGCTCTTTTTTGGTTCTCTTACTATGTTTTTTAACTTGGGGTATAGATTTAAGTTGAGCCTCTATTATGGTGTCTTTAAAAAGTTTCCACGCAGCTTCCAGGGATTTCACATTTTGCGCTGTACCTTTAAATTTCTGTTTAACTAACCTCCTCACTTTTGTGTAGTTCCCCTTTCTGAAATTAAATGCTACTGTGTAGGGCCGCTGTGGAGGGTCAGTTTAAAGGTAACTGTTTTCAGCTCCTCCTGACTTAGCAAGCTCAGGGATATTTCTTTCTGTGGTGGCTAGCATCCCCTTTCTCCTTAAACTTGGAATGAAAGTGAGGCGGGAGTGCTGAAGCCTGCATGTCTCTCTCAGCTGCTGTTAAAGAACCTCGGGGTATGTCTGCACTGCAATTAAAAACTTGGGGCTGGCCTGTGCCAGCTGATTCAGGCTCCCAGGGCTCGGGCTAAGGGGCTGTTTAACTGCATTGTGGATGTTCCGACTCAGGCTGGAGCTCAGGTTCTGGACCCTGTGTGGAGGGAAGGTCCCAGAGCTTGGGCGGCAGCCCGAGCCTAAACCTCTGTACCACAATTAAACAGCCTCTTAGCCCGAGTCAGCTGGCATGAGCCAGCCACAGATGTCTAATTGCAGTGCAGACATTCCCTAAAAGCCTTAATGAATACTGGAGGTTTGACAGCATCCAATTGTAAAGCAGTCTGGCAGTTTGTGAATTCCAGTGTGTGTGTGTGAGAGAGAGAGAGACGGACACAAACACGCAGAGTCACAACTGATGGCTCCTGCTCTCCCATATCTCTCTGTCCAGCCATCCAAGAGCTCCTGAAAAGGTTTGACATGAATGGGCTGATCTGGCTTCCTTTTTGTTTCCATGCCTTGCCCTTTCCCCTTTGGCCTTTGCCCAGTCCCATGGGCAGCAGAGCTGGGGTTTGGCCACAGATCACTGCACAGCTGGCCAGATGCTGTCATGGGAGTACAATGAGCCTTAGCTGATCTGCCCACAGCAGGGATTCAGAGACCCTCTTGGTTCACTATCGTCCCAGTGTGGCTGCGGGGAGAAGTTTGGTGTGAGCCGATGCCAGAGACTGCATCTTATGCGGGTGCTTATCTCTGTTAAATGACCGGGCCTCCCTGTTTAGAAGAATGATCCAGTGCTACCCGACCTTAAACCCAGGCCCAGGTTAACCCCTCCGAGTGCTGGATCTGAGGGAGTGGTGTTGCGATCTGCTGGGCCTGGGGAAGCATGGCGGAGCGGGAAGCACCTGCTGTCACGGGATGGTTCTGACAGGTTCCATTATTGCTTGTTGCTGCCTGGGGTCAGTTCTGTGGCAACACCAGGAGAGGCATTTCCCCTCCCATTTGGGGACCCTGGGGCTGTCTGTTTTTACAACTCCTCCGGCTCTCAGCTTGTGTGTGTGCTCCAGGTGCGGGATTTCTGCCGTGGACCATTTACACCTATCCCTCACCCTTGGTAACGCCACATCTGAGGACATGGCTTTGACCAGAGTGGTTCTCAAGGGATAATGCACTGTCCGGACGTGTCTTGAAACATTTGTGTGTGACGCCAGCTGGGAAGTCAGCCCATGAAATGGAAACTAAGCACAGCACACTTGTGGTCACTGTGGGTCCAGGTTAATCACTAGTGGCTGGGGCCCTCCTCCTCACCTGTCATTACAAGGGCATCTCTGAAATTTTCTCAGAATGGCCATGCACTGGATTGTTCTGGAGTCTCCAGGAATGAAAGATTAATCTTTAATTAAAGATTATGTCATGTAATGAGACCTCCAGAAATATGTCCAACCAAAACTGGCAACCCTAGCTGGCAGAGGGTATGTAGAGCAAACCCCTCTGTCACCGAGTGCCCTCTTTGAAGCCAGGCAGGGTTCACAGTGCTTAAAGTGCTCTCCCTCTATTAGCAGAGGTCTCCCAGATTTGGTAATGATCTGCATAAGTTATTGTGTATATATCCAAATCACTACATCCCATGACATCCTAGTTGAGTGTGTATGCACCTCTCTGTGTGCATGCATATGTACATGTGGGTGGGTTGGGTTGGCAGGCTCAGAAGCAATGGGATTTTTGTGAGGATGAGTCTATGCTGGGTAACCTAGTAGTGGGAAAAGCTGACAGAGGGAGCATGACACCAGGAGCTATTTGTTCAATCAATGATTTACCAGATGTGTACACTGCACTAAAGGCTTGTAAACATACTTTAATGGCCAGCTGTAAATCCAGCCAGTAGCAATGCAATCTCCATCAGACACGTTTTAGCAACAGCAGTGTGAAGACTTTGAATCCCTTTGCTTTAGGCTCTGTCAGTTTTGCAATTTTGCATGTAAATCAAAGAACAAATGTCCTTAGGTCAAAATTATTTGAATGCCAGAAAAGGTTTTAGGATCAGCAGCTTCTCCTTCTCTGGATTCCCTGTAGTTTCTTGTCTTCCCCAAATGGCAAATCTCCAGAACATTGGGTTTCCATTCGAGTGCCCTGAAGTGGATGGCTGTGTTTTCATTGACTGTGTTGGAAGTCTTTTTTGTTAATCACTGAAGCAAAGCATCATTAGTGAGAAGTGCAGAGTATATACAAAGAGGAACTTGCCAAATTACTAATAAGCAGAAACTCCATCCATCTTAATGAGACAGGGTTAAGAAAATAGCCACCTAGAATATACACAATGGAGCGTTTCCACACTGTTTGTTTATTCATGTTAGAGAGTAGTTCAGAACTCCATATCTGATGCTCCTTGGAGATTGTGACATAAGCTCCAACCACAAACTGTTTATACTTTTGCAAATCATTAAATAAATAACAATAAATAGATGGATTGTTCAGAAAAGCTTTAAAGAGGAGACACAAACATCTGGCACCCAAACAAACAATCAGCCCCTCTCTAAGCAGCTGGAAGACCTTCTCAATGCTGAATGAGTCAAGTTTGCATGAGGAAACTAATGGAAATGAACATATTGCTCACATTATGGCTGAGGTCTTCTTTCTTGCAAGTGGAAACAATTTCATAGTGGACCGAGCATGCAGTGACATGGCACAGGACAACAGGGTGTCTAGAGGGGCCTATAGCATGGCATACCCATCTTCCATAATGGACAACTGCGCCAAGTTAGTTCCGTTACTCAGCATAGATGGAGGGTCGGTGTGTGGGGAAAGCTAAGAGGGGCCGAGTGAAGGGGAAGGCAGGAAACAAAATCAGATCCTTTTATGTTTGGATTTTGTTCTGGAGGGTCCAGAGGAGAAAGCTCCAGAAGTCCAGAAAACCACAGTGGGGAACCCAATATATTTTCATGAAGCAGAGAAATCTGGCATGCTCTGCAACAGCTCACGCTGTTTCTGTGCGCAGTGCAGCCGTCGGAGAGAATCTGTGGCCCATTTGTTGTTCAGTTCATCAAGTCCACGTGACCCTGGGTAGCAGCTGTCCCACCAGGGTTCCTTCTGGCATTTCTTACTCTTGATTTTGCAAATTTCCAACACGAGTGAGAAAAGCCCAGAGCATGAAATAAGGTGCATCGCCACACTAAGGAGCAGATCCAGCCAGCCCGGGTTGTGTTGAACAGCGCCTGGGGGCTTGGGGTTCTGGTGAGCTACACAGGCAGTACAGGCCTTGTAGGCCCTGGTTAACCAATGTGCATTAGGTGCACTTGCACAGAACCCCCATCTCTGGGGACCCCCACCCTCCCAACCCCCTCAAAACACGCCAGTATCTCTCCAAAAAAAAAAACAACCCAGGGCCAGGAAAGGGGGCGGGGTGGGATTTGGCCAGGGAGGGGCATTGCCTGCCCACTGAGGTGAGAGCCAACGGGCTGGAGCAGGAAGCTGGGCCAGCCCCACAGGACAGGAGGTGCTGTGGGGTGAGTGCAGGGAGAGCTCATGCTCCAGTGCCTCCCCCAAGGGCAGGGAAGGGGGGGTCCTACGAGCCATAGTGCACAGGGCCCCAAAGTTCTTTAGCCCCGCCCTGACTGCAGGTGAGAAGCATGAGGAAGGACCGTTCCTCTTGGAAATGCAGCGCCCAAGGCCCTTTCTCACATTGTGAGGCTGGAACACTCGGTTATTCGGGTTCTTCAGCCACGCCAGCCGAGGGCCCGTGCGGGTGAAGTTACGGTGGCGGCTGTTGCTGTTAAGTGTCGTGAGTGAGGTTGAGGCCTGCATCCTGTTAGGCCTGGCTGTGATTTATGGCTCACAGCACTGCCCCTTGGTTACTGGGGCAAGAGAGCAGGAGTTTGCCCCTGCACCGAAGTCCCTGCACACCGGTGCTGCTGAGCCACATTTTTCTTTTGTTGGGTAAGAACTGACATGTGGCGCGTTTCCTGCAAGCAGCTGAGCTGCTCGCTATTTTATTGAACTCCAGTGCTTGCTGCATGCTATTCATAAGGGCTTTATATAGCTGACAGCCCTGCTCAGCAACCCCCACCTGGGCCTGGGTACAGCGTGGGCTCCTGGAGAAGAATGTGTGGTAATACAGAGCTATTACAGGATAAATGTTTATAAGCCCCTGTAAATATTTGCCATCAATTCCCTTCTGGGATTAGGGCAGATAGAGTTTTCAGCAAGGTGCAGCCATGAGCTGTCTTTGCTCTGTACAATACTGTTGCAGCCAGTAAACACTGTGTTGATGGTGGATAGCTCTATAATGGAATGGTGGTAGTTTCACATTAACAGGAGACATTGATGGGGTATAGCTTCATAGAATAACTCTTGATGCCCAGCCATAAGTATAATTGTCCTACCCTGCGGTAGGCACTGACTGGTCCCTATGGCTGCAAAGCCTCCGCCAGCAGGTTTCCAGGTAGTGCAGGCTCAGGGAACATTCCTGATTGTATCTACCTGATTTAAACCTTTGAGCCATCTGCTGAGTAAAAACAAACAAGGCAGAACTAACATCCTGCCCAGCAAGCCAGCCCAGATACAGGGACTATTAGTTTAGGGATGGGGTATCTAATCTAAAGCAAATATTCCCTCTGGTATTTCAGATGGCCTGGCCCAGTGCACGGCTGTGTTGTGGGAGTTGTGCATCTTCAGGAAGAGTGGCACGGTCTAATTCATATAATACATGGGGGGAAGGGTTGAGATTTGGGCCTCGTCCACTCGAGCATTTTACGTCAAACTCCTGGTGGGAAGCGGGGAGAAACGCCTGTGCAGGCAAAGCTGTGACTCCTCCACGCCAGCAGACCAGGAAATGCAGCAACGGGCCCTGGGTGATTTGGGGAAGCAGCAGTGCTCATTAGATTGCCATAGCTGCAGCCCGGGGTGGAATCCATCTGGGGGCTCCTCCATTTTGTTGCTCATGTGCTCTAGACAGTCATTTGGCAAAACCCGGCTCAGTCAGCAGCTATTGTTCTGAAAGAGCCTGGGGCTGCCGGGTGTGGTGGCTCATCTGTTCTATCACACCACTCACGCTGGGCTTCCGTTGGGGCATCTGGGGAAAGGTACATTCCACAAACCAGGGCTGCCCTGGGCAGCACGTCCCCTGCAATCCCGTGGGCAGAAAATGCAACCATCGCCTGCAATGCATGAGAAAGGTCAGCTCAGCAAGGACGGGGAGGAAGGCTCCAATTCCAGAACCGGAATTCCCTAGATGCAGGGCAGTCCCAGATGCTCAGGATGGAGATGGATTTTGTGCTTGGGGACCTGCCAAGGCAGCCTTACGCCTGAGGGGTGGTACATGGGCCTGGGAGACCAGAGATGCAGGGCTCACAGCTGAGTACAGTGATATGGTCCTTGAACCTGGGACCAGGGGAGAGAACCCATGCCTGGAGAGTGTGGCAGGAAAACGGGCCATGAGGGCCCATCCTATAGAAAATGCTCAGGATTTCATGGGTGTTTCAGGGACCCCTCATTTCTCCAGGTCCATTTGCATTCCAGATTTGCCTTATTAATTAACAACAGATTTCACAAACTCCAGCAGTCTGTGCAGCAAATGTCCAGGTTTTTAATGTGTGTCCATGGAAGCCAATTCTGAGAGCTAGCCAGCTAGGCTTCATATTTCTGCTCTGGACAGTGGCAAGAGACTCTTCCCCCTTTCTCTGGGCCTCAGGTCTCCTCAGGGGGAACAATATGGCCTGCAGTGCTGAAGAGAATTCCCAGTGGGGCTTGCACGTCACATGCAACTCACTTCCCAATTGGTTCACTTGACTAGTTTGTCACTAATTCATCCGAGCAGTAGGCCAGACGCTGCAGTGGTAGGCACAGGATGGGACATAGATCTACAGATAGATACTGGGGATGGCAGGACAGACAGAGGTTTCTCCAAAGCTACAGTGGTGAGGACAGACCCAGATGGATGTTATTTACTGCCCCCTCACATTGTTTCCTGATTTATGTGAGTTTTCAGGTTGAGCTGTAGTTCGAATGTATATGGGCCCCTAAAGACTCCCTCGACCGGGCTGTTGTGCTGATTTGACAGCAGTTTTGACTGTGATTCTCCTGAAAGGCCAGCCCTCTGTCCCTGGAGCAGGTGCGACAGGCTTTGATCTATGGATGCCCATGATCATTTAGCAAGAACTTGGGTTCAGCAGCACAAGGTAACAGATGAACCACAGACCAGCAGAAATAAACATGCTGAATTGGACAGAGCTTTCAAAGGAACAAACAAGCTGAGGACTGCAAATTGTTGAAATTATGGATGTTGCAAAACATTTCATTATGCAGTGAGGATACATCATGCTCCTGCCAGCAAGCCAGCAATAAATGGCAGTAAAACAAAGTTACATGATGATATTAGAGATGATGCAGTAATTTAAGAAACAGCTGGTTATATATTTATGAACTGCAATGGCTGGGTAGGCTTCATGCAGGAGAAGCTAATGCCTAACTTGGAAGGAGTTCCTAGGGAAAGCGGTTCTTCTTGGGCAGAACTGTTACTTATGGGGTCTCATACTGTGAATTAAGCAATTTAGCGGTCTAGACCAGAGTTGGGGGAAAAGAACGAAAAAACGGCTTGATGGACAGACACAAGATGTTTGGTTTCTGATTTACTCCAGCATTCTAATGAGGGGTATCATCTGCCTGTAAATGCAGATATGAAACATAGTGGAGTGCAAAGATTGTACAGACTTTGCATTAGATCTCAAGAGAAAGTGTCATCCATGCTGCTGAGTTTAGATCTATTTAATTTAAATAAAATCTGTCTATGAGCTAGTGAGAGCTTCAGTCAGAGAGGCTATAAAAGCTGAGTTCTGGCAGGCAGCACTGGGAAAGAATTGGGGTTTGTTTTTTGACATTGTTTAATTTGTTTTGATAATGTTGAAATATTAATCTATCAAAATGAAACAATTTCAATGTTTCTGAACTTAAATACTTCAGGATTTTTACTTTGTCTTCATTTGGGATGAAAACAAAATTTCAAAATGTTGGGATTTCCTGCAGGACAGAAATTCCATTTTGCAACCAGTGTTCGTTGCTTCACTGCCATTTCCTGAGCCGCGAGCAGCAGGAAAGGTCTCACTCCATCCAACTGCTTCACTGTATGCCTCTTTCCTGCAGCCAGTGGCACACTGTGGTGAGGATTTCTCTTGTTTACTGCTGAATTCTCCACTTCATTAGTGGTGCTAACTGGCTTCTCTCTTTTCTTAGGCCTCAGGTGAAAGTGGCTCTTTCACGCTTCCAGGCTGCAGAGCTTCTTGCATTTACTTCTCAATGAGGTGTAGTTCCTGTATTAAATGGCACAAGCTGTTTAAGCAAAAGGCAGCAGCAGTAACAGGAGCTTTGTACAATTGTAGAGAAAAGTCCTTCAGAAACTCCAGCACAGACGTCTGGGTACTCGGGCAGAGCAAAGGTGTCTAACGTTACAATATACCATGTCCTGGGGAAGCCGGTCTGTGCTTCCTGGGTGCTGGGATGTATGGACAGTGCCCAGCTGGCTTTCAACTTCAGCATCGTGCTCCCAGCATGACACACAGTGGAGTCTCATTGCCATCTGACTGAAAATAATCATTTGAATTCATAGTCTCTTTTCTCTGAGGAGCTCTGAGTGCTTTGCTGACACTCAGAGACGAGCAGACACACAAAAAGTGGGGGAGGATGTTTGCTGATTCTCTGGCTGTTTCTCTTTTAAAGGAGTCTTTCTTCTTAGACCCAGACGTGAGCATAGCAACAAGTCCTGGACACCTTACATGTAGTGTTTACACAATACATGGCTTCACCTTTCTCCTGCCAACTGTTGCTGGCGCTCTGATGGTGCAATAGGGAATGCATGCAAGGAATAACCTGCCCCTTGGAAACAGAAGGACCGCTTGCCTCCTTCCTACGGAGCAAGGACAGATGGCTTAGGATGCTACCTGCATGTGCTTGCTATCTGGGCTCAGATTCAATGCAGAGGCAAATCTGCACACATTCCATCCTGTGCCACAGTGGGTCTGAGTGATGAGTGACCCTCGGGGAATCTTGCAACCTGACAGAGCCAAGCTCTTCTGCACTCTCATACCCCAGGTGACTAGTGCCCCTGCCACTCCTCCCATCCGCTGCTTTGAGTTCACTCCTTTGGGAACCCGAAGGTTATTTTAAAGAAGGACAAAAGACAGGCTGAAGGGAAGCAGAGGAAGCCAGGTTATTCCGTGCCAGTAGAAAGCCTGGTGTACATATTGACGTGGCTGTGCCTGCAATTTTCTTGTCATACATCATCCCAAAGCCCTGTAGGAGGGATCGTTCATTCTGAAGATCAGTCTGTCCCTGATGCTGAATTCCCTCCTCGCTCAGATCCTCTGTGTTATAATCAGGGATTGTGGCTCCCGGTCTTCCCCTTTGTTAGCAGTGATAGGACAAGATTGAGCCCTGTGGTGCCAATGCACCCTTTCGATACAGTAAATGGGACAACTGCTGGGTCAGACGGCTGTCTGTGGTGCACCCTCTTTCCATGGCAAATGCGTGGCTGTACTTGCCTTCTTGGTGTGGGGTGCCTTGCGTTCCAGTGTCCATACTGCATGCCAATCACCTATCACTCGGTATTATTTTTCATATACAAAGCCTCTTTGAAACAGAAAGGCTAATATCCCACTGGCTTCTTTGGGGCTCCGGCTGTAAAAAAATAATACATAATAAAAATAGCATGTAGTAAAGATAATTAAATCCAGCTCCCCGGGGCGAGTGGGGCACAAAAGCAATGTGCTGGTGGATGGGGGCAGGCATGGGATGAGCAGTAGAGATGAGGCGCCGGCGCCTGCCCACTGCTGCTCACAATCAAATGGTCTGTGTGCAGGGCAGGATTCTCCCTCCCTCCCGGCTCTGATGGAGCTGGCAGCCAGAATTCAGGACCCTGAACGGAAGGGAAGGGAGGATTCAGGACCAAGTTTAGCTGTACAGCCCAAACTCCTGGCTTGGTCATCAGGTGCTTCTGCAGGACTATTCACGCCTGCTACATCTCCCATGCTGCAGCGAAGGGGGCTAGGGGAGTGTGTTGCTGTAGATCCATGGGCCTTGGCCCCAGCCTGGGCAAGGAGCTCCATGTGGGCATGAAAGAGCTGGACCCCTCTTTGCTTCTCCCCTGTGGCCAGGACCCTAGGGCAGGAGGCGTTTACTCCCAGTGCCATGGGATGGTCGGGCACCGCTGGAGGAGTTCAGAAACGTTTTCAGCTCAGTTTTTGCGGGCTGAGGTGTTTCCCCGAAGCCCCATGAATCATTGTGAGCATGGCAGGGAGGGAGTGCTGCTGGAGCACCCAGTGTGAGCACTCATACTGCAGGCAGCAAATACCTACCCAGAGTGAGGGTTACTGCTGGCGCCAGCTCACCTAGAAGCCGGGCCAGGCCTGAGGTGGTGCAGGAGACAGGAAGGAATAAATCACAGGCAGACGGCGTTCGGAGTCAGGTCCACCCCCAGCGACAGGAGCTGGGGCAGTGATTTCCGAACACAGGCCGGCAATATCAGTCCATATGCCATTATTGTACCTAGCTCATCACAGCGGGTCCCAGGGGTCTCGTCACTGCTGGGGGAGACATAGAGACACCCGGCTAGTTCCCACTTGGAAAAATAGCTCTCTGGTGCTGGAGGAGGATGAAGACAGGAATGCTGGGCTGCCTGCACCCGGGATACACATGCTTCCCCCTTTGTCCCCTAAACAATACAGCCTCTCTCTTAGTCCTAACGATTATCACAAAACCAACAAGACCTTGGAAAACAAAAAGAGCTGCCAGCCCCACAGAATAGTCCAGGAAAGTGTAATTCCCACAGAGATATGTTTAACCCCTGTTATCACCAGCTGGCCAGGGGACAGGACCAACCGGATACAGGAGAGATGATTCCTGGGGACACATGCCTGTTCTTACATCTAGCTCCACTTACTGAAGTGATCTGAAAAACGACCCCACTCTCCAGGCTCCCTGCTTTAAATGAGAGATACCAGGGGTTTCTCTTTGTCCTCTGATTGTAAGTTTAAAGCTGAACGAAGGGCCTGCAGTGAATTGTGTGACTGAAATGTAAAAAACTGTGTACGTAAAACACTCAGTATGTGCCTTCCCTTCCCCACCCAGGCTGCTCCATGCGCACGGCAGCTTCCCACACCCCATACCAAGTGTCTCCATCTCTCTCTCCCTTTCCAACCAGGGATCAGCCATGGCACTCTGCTCCCATCTCGGCACCTTGCCCTTTGTTTATACCACAGCCATCCCAGATCAACAGACAGGGCCCTGGCCAAGGAGCTTTTGTAAAGGGCCATAGCCCTGCACAAATAATAATTCTGTCCCCTCACAGACCCTGTCTCCCTGCACTCCCACACTGCTGGCCTCTGACAGAGGCAAGGTTCAAGGTCATCTTGATTCCTTGTGGCAGTGAGTTCCATAGGCATGGAGCAGCAGCCAGTCAAACTCTCTCTCTCTCTAATGTGTTACCCTGAGAGCTAATGGGTCCGTGTCTCCTGATTAATGTAACCGTGGTGGGAAGATACATCACGGGGGACAGAAAGAGATGATCTCCAGAAGAGACCTTTCAAGGCTAGGAATGAAGCCTTGGGTCTGGCCCTGGGAGCAGCAGATCAGGGTGCTGTGCTCTCAGCAGCCCTGTGCTGTCCCATTCTGGGCGAATGGAAGCTTTGGCTGTCACTGTTTCTGTTGCTAGGTCCTGTGAGGTCATGGAAGTGTGGGTCCCTATGCCTCGTATTGTGTCTGACAAGTGGGAACAGCTCTGGGGGCTGGAGGAAGCTGGTTGCAGCCATAGCTACATGGGTATCCAGGAAGGATCCTGGGCACTGGTGCCTTGGACAAAGGGTGCTGTTGGGGTGGCAGCTAGTTCTTAAAACTTCTTTCCTCTCCCTCCTCACCACCACCATCTTACCCAGATGCCGAGCTGCATTTCCTGTCGATGTCCCCACAGTGGGGATAGGAATCCAGACAGTACAGGGGCAATGTTCCCTCTAATTTTTGACAGGCTGTGGGCACAAAAAATTTCTTCTGTGCAAATTTTTGTGCACGTGGTGTTTTGCCGTGTACGTGGGGTTTAGGATCTGTATGCGTGCGTACATGCGCACAGCTTAGAGGGATCAGTGTACAGGGGCTTTCCAGGGCTTTTCCATTTCACTTCGGGGTAACTCCTCTCAGACATATGACTTTTAAATAACAGTCACAGCTGGATTTGGAGTGGAAGGCTTGGCCAACTCCAGAAAAAGAAACACAATGGGAGCAAACTGAGCTGAGCTGCCTTTTCATGTGACCTGGGCCCCCAGACTGCCCCAGTGCCCCAGCCCAGGGATCTGTCCAGCTTACTGTCCAGGAATGGCCAGTACTAGGTACTGGTAGGGAAGGGACAGGTATTCTGACAGTCCTAAGGGTATGTCTACATTATGAAATTAGGTTGATATTATAGAAGTCGATTTTTAGAAATCGATTTTATACAGTCAATTGCATATGTCCACACTAAGTGCATTAAGTCAACGGAGTGCGTCCTCACTACCGTGGCTAGCATCAACTTACGGAGCGGTGCACTGTGGGTAGCTATCCAACAGTTCCCGCAGTCTCTGCTGCCCATTGGAGTTCTGGGTTAAGCTCCCAATTCCTGATGGGGCAAAAACATTGTCATGGGTGGTTTTGGGTACATGTGTTCAGTCGCCCCCCCCCCCCCGTGAAAGCAACGGCAGACAATCGTTTCGCGCCTTCTTTCTGCACAGACACCAAACCACAGCAAGCATGCAGTCCGCTCAGCTCAGCTCACCGACACCGCCGCTGTTGTGTCCTGCATGCTGCTGGCAGCAGATGGTGCAGTAGGACTGCTAACCATCGTCATACACTGTTTCTGCTGCAACTTTGCTCTGCTGCTGTTGTTTCAATAGCAAATTTCTCCATGTTGTCTGTCATGGGCTCCCCGGTACGTGTGTTCTTCCTCGGGAAATGTGCGCGGTGCTAACCGTCATCCTCCACCGCTTCCGCTGCAACTCTGCTCTCCTGCTCTCATGAATCCACTTTGCAGGTCCTCTCGTTGTTCTCTATAAATATCTATTCTCGTGGCATCCATCATCAGCCACCGCTTCTGCTGCAACTCTGCTCTCCTGCAGATGCCATACCATGGCAAGCATGGAGCCTGCTCAGATCACCATGGCAGTTATGAGCATTGTACACACCTCGTGCATTTTTCTGCAGTATGTGCAGAACCAGAACCTGAAAAAGCAGGCGAGCAGGCGGCGGCAGCGCGGTGACGAGAGTGATGAGGACATGGACACAGACTTCTCTCAAAGCATGGGCTCCGGCAGTTTGGACATCCTGATGGCAATGGGGCAGGCTCATGCCGTGGAACGCCGATTCTGGGCCTGGGAAACAAGCACAGACTGGTGTGACCGCATAGTGTTGCAGGTCTGGGATGATTCCCAGTGATTGTGAAACTTTTGCATGCATAAGGGCACTTCCATGGAACTTTGTGACTTGCTTTCCCCTGCCCTGAAGTGCAAAAATACCAAGATGAGAGCAGCCCTCATAGTTCAGAAGCGAGTGGCAATAGCCCTCTGGAAGCTTGCAACGCCAGACAGCTACTGGTCAGTCGGGAATCAATTTGGAGTGGGCAAATCTATTGTGGTGGCTGCTGTGATCCAAGTAGCCAATGCAATCACTGAGCTGCTGTTATCAAGGGTAGTGACTCTGGGAAATGTGCAGTTCATAGTGGATGGCTTTGCTGCAATGGGATTCCCAAACTGTGGTGGAGTGATAGACGCGTATCCCTATCTTGGGACTGGACCACCTTGGCAGCCAGTACATAAACCTCAAGGGGTACTTTTCAATGGTGCTGCAAGCACTGGTGGATCGACGTTTCACCGACATCAACGTGGGATGGCTGGGAAAGGTACATGACACTCGCACCTTCAGGAACTCTGGTCTGTTTGAACAGCTGCAGGAAGGGACTTACTTCCCAGACCGGAAAACAACTGTTAGGGATGTTGAAATGCCTATAGTTATCCTTGGGGACCCAGCCTGCACCTTACTGCCATGGATCATGAAGCCATACACAGGCACCCTGGACAGTGGTAAGGAGCTGTTCAACTATACGCTGAGCAAGTGCAGAATGGTAGTAGAATGTGCATTTGGATGTTTAAAAGTGCGCTGGCGCAGTTTACTGACTCGGTTAGATCTCAGCGAAACTAATATTCCCATTGTTATTGCTGCTTGCTGTGTGCTCCACAATATCTATGAGAGTAAGGAGGAGACGTTTATGGTGGGGTGGGAGGTTGATGCAAATCACCTGACCACTGATTACGCGCAGCCAGACACCAGGGGGATTAGAAGAGCACAGCAGGGCGCGCTGCGCATCAGAGAAGCTTTGAAAACCAGTTTCATGACTGGCCAGGCTATGGTATGACAGTTCTGTTTATTTTTCCTTGATGAAAACCCGCCCTCTTGGTTCACTCTACTTCCCTGTAAGTCAACCGCCCTCCTGCCTTCGATCACCACTTGCAGAGGCAATAAAGTCATTGTTGTTTCAAAATCATGCATTCTTTATTAATTCATCACACAAATAGGGGGATAACTGCCAAGGTAGCCCGGGAGGGGTCGGGGAGGAGGGACGGACCGGGTTGTGTGGTGGATGAGGGGAGGAGGGAAGGACAAGGCCACACTGCACTTCAAAACTTATTGAATGCCAGCCTTCTGTTGCTTGGGCAGTCCTCTGGGGTGGAGTGATTGGGTGCCCGGAGTGCCCCCCCACATTCTTGGGCATCTGGGCGAGGAGGCTATGGAACTTGGGGAGGAGGGCGGGCGGTTATACAGGGGCTGCAATCTGCTGCCTTTCCTGCAGCTCCACCAGACCCCAGAGCATATCAATTTGATCCCCCAGTAGCCTCAGCATTGCATCCTGCCTCCTCTCATCTTGCTCCCGCCACCTCTCATCTCGCTCATCCCTCCTGTCCTCACATTCATTTTCTGCTTTCCTGGATTCTGACATTGTCTGCCTCCACACATTCTGCTGAGCTCTTTCAGTGTGGGAGGACTGCATGAGCTCAGAGAACATTTCATCGTGAGTGTGTTTTTTTCACCTTTCTATCTGCGCTAGCCTCTGGGACGGAGATGATAGGGGGAGCATTGAAACATTTGCAGCTGTGGGAGGAAAGAAAGCGAGAGTAGTATTTAAAGAGACACATTTTAGAGAACAATGGGTAGACTCTTTCACAGTGAACTATGCTGTTAGCATTACATAGCACATGTGCTTTCAGAACAAGGTCGCATTTTGCCTCTTATATTGAGGGCCTGCCAATTTGGTGTGAGAGATTTACACACTCAGGGCCAGGCAACAGAATTCGACTTGCAGGCAGCCATGGTAAGCCACAGCCTTTCGGCTTCTTCAACCTTCATAACATGTGGAAATGGTTTCAAACAGCAGCGCCCTCCTTTCCCATATCAAGCACCCGTTGGGTTGGTCATTTACAAGGAGGGGCTGCGGTTTTCGGGTTAACGTGCAGCACAAACCCAACTAACCCTCCCCTCCCTCCAATTCTCTGGGATGATCACTCTCCTGAGGATAACACAGAGAGCTAAAGAATGGATGTTGCTTGAATGCCAGCAAACTCCAGGACCATACGCTGCCATGCTTTGTTATGCGATGATTCCAGACTACGTGCTACTGGCCTGGTGTGGTAAAGTGTCCTACCATGGAGGACAGAATAAGGCTGCCCTCCCCAGAAACCTTTTGCAAAGGCTTTGGGAGTACCTCCAAGAGAGCTTCATGGAGATGTCCCTGGAGGATTTTTGCTCCTTCCCCAGACATGTTAACAGACTTTTCCAGTAGCTGTACTGGCCGCAAATGCATCCCAAGTCTTCAGGGCAAATTAATCATTAAACACATTTGCTTTTCAACCATGTATTATATTTACAAAGGTACACTCACCAGAGGTGCCTTCTCTGGCTTCAAGGTCCGGGAGCCCACCTTGGGAGGGTTGGGAGGGTATTTGCTCCAGGGTGATAAACAGTTCCTGGCTGTCGGGGAGAGCAGTTTCTCTGCTTGCCTGCTGTGCGCTATCCTCCTCCTCCTCATCTTCCTCGTCCCCAAAATCCTCATCCCTGTTGCATGAGACTCCCCCCTTGCAGGTGTTCATGGACAGGGGTGGGGTAGTGGTAGGGCCCCCCCCCCCCCAGAATTGCATGCAGCTCAGCATAGAAGCAGCATGTTTGGGGCTCTGACCCGGAGCGGCTGTTTGCCTCTTTGGTTTTTTGATAGGCTTGCCTGAGCTCCTTAATTTTCAAGTGGCACTGCTGTGGGTCCCTGTTGTAGCCTCTGTCCATCATGCTCTTGGAGATTTTTGCAAATATTTTGGCATTTCATCTTTTGGAACGGAGTTCTGATAGCACAGATTCGTTTCCCCATCCAGCAATCAGAGCCAGTACCTCCCGTTCGGTCCATGCTGGAGCTCTTTTGTGATTCTGGGACTGCATGGTCACCTGTGCTGATGAGGTCGCCATACTGGCCAAACAGGAAATTAAATTCAAAAGTTCCCGGGGCTTTTTCTGTGTACCTGGTGTGACGGGGTAAGGCCAGATGGCTATATAAAAGTAGTGGGAGATAGCTATATTAGCTCCAGGCTAAACAAATCCCTGGTACCAGGATAAGTGAAATGGCAGCTGCTCCAGGTCAATTAAGACACCTGGGGCCAATTAAGAACTTTCCAGAAGGCAGGGAGAAGGCTAGGTTGATTGGGACACCTGAAGCCAATCAGGGGCTGGCTGAAACTAGTTAAAAGCCTCCCAGTCAGTCAGGTGGGTGTGCATGTCAGGAGCTGTGGGAAGAAGTTGCGCGGTTGGAGAGGCTGAGTAGTACACACCATATCAGGCACAAGGAAGGAGGCCCTGAGGTAAGGGTGAAGTGGAGCTTGAGGAAGTGAGGGGTGCTGTGGGGGAAGTAGCCCAGGGAATTGTACGTCATGTTTCTAAAAGGTCAGCTACCATAGCTGCTACTATTAGGGTCCCTGGGCTGGAGCCCGGAGTAGAGGGTGGGCCCGGGCTTTTCCTCCCCCCCGCACTTTGCCCCCTGATTAATCACTGAGACTGGGAGACAACAGAGACTGTGCAAGGAAGGATAACTTCTCCTCACCTCCCTCGCTGGCTTATGATGAAAATGGCTCAGTAGACTGTGACTCTTGTCTCTAGAGAAGAAGGGTTACGTGCAGGATCACAGTGAGCCTCTGAGGCTAGCGAAATCGGCCAGGAAACGCGGGATCCACGGAGGCAAGGACAGAGCTTCGTCACCCTGGCTAGTGCATTTGAGTTGAAAATGCTGTCCAGAGCGGTCACAATGGAGCACTCTGGGATAGCTCCTGGAAGCCAATATCATCAAATTGCGTCCACACTACCCCAAATTTGACCCGGCGCTGTTGATTTCAGCGCTAATCCTCTTGTCGGGAAGGAGTACAGAAATCTATTTTAAGAGCCCTTTAAATCGACAAAAATGGTTTCGTCGTGTGGACGGGTGTAGGGTTAAATGGATCTAACGCTGCTAAATTTGACCTAAGCTTGTAGTGTAGACCAGAGCTAAGAATGAACACTCCAAAGGACAGCCCCTGAGGCTGCTGGGACGGGACCATTTGTGACAGCAGAAGAGTTAAGCTGCTGGCTACCAACATTACTTTTCCCCACTGTGTCCCTTTTTGTGAGGAAAGGGGAAAGAGTGCTGCTGAGAGTCAGAGAAGCCGCAAAGTCACTGCTGTCACATAGCTGCCCACACTAAGCCCCAGCTGAATTTCATTATGGGTAATACCTCTTTAAGAAAAACCTGGCTTTTTCTGCCAATACCATAGTTTTCCTTGGACTCCATCCATCGGGAAGTAAGGTTTGCAGAGTCCAGACCAGGTTTCCAGAAACATTTTGCAGCGTTGGAAATGCTGTTTGCAGAAAAGCTGAGAGTTTCAAATAGACCCTAGATTCCCTGATGGCATAGGGCACATGGCCTTGTACAGTTAGGGCCAGATTTGTAAAGGTATCTAGGTGCCTAAAGATGCAGACTAGGTGCCTCATGTGCAAACATGTCTAACTCTCATTGATTTAAAAAACCTGCTCCACAGTGATTCTGTCTCATAGCAGCACAGCTTGGCAGAATCAATAGAAAGAGTCACACAAATTAACACATCTGACTGGCTGTGACGAAGTGGGAATGTTCTTAATGTTTTCTCTGACTACTGTGGGGGTGCCTCAGTTTCCCCTAGGCATTTCTTAAGTATCTAGGTGGTGGGATAAGGGGGTGTGATTGTGGCAGAGCCCTAGAGGGCCAGTGTGATGGTGTCTGCACAGAGAATGGCCGACACCCTGTCTCCTGGCAACTGATGGCCTGGGCCCCTCCCCTGCAAAGGTGCCAACTGAAGGGGTTGGAGAACAAAGAGGTCAGGTGGCCTCCTGGCCTGGGAAAGAGACAAAGGCCAGAGGAGGGAGGGGAGAGTTTCAGTTTGGAGCTGACTGGGGAAATGGAGGGAGGCCCAGATGGGGCTCTGGCCTCCCTGCCCCCCAAGATGGACCTGACTGAGGGGTCCTGTTCTCTGTACCTACTAGCTCTATTTTAGACCATATTCCTGTCGTCTAATAAACCTTCTGTTTTACTGGCTGGCTGAAAGTCACGTCTGACTGTGGAGTTGGGGTGCAGGACCCTCTGGCTTCCCCAGGAGCCCACCTGGGCGGACGCGCTGCAGGAAGCGCATGGAGGGGCAGGGGAGGCTGAATGCTCCGAGGTCAGATCCAGGAAGGTCGATGCTGTGTGAGCTTCTTGCCCTGCAGAGAGTCTGCTCCAAGAGAGGAGGATTCCCCAGAGTCCTGCCTGGCTTCGAAGGGAGCAGCTCCAGAGCATCACCCAGTGGCCCGGTGACACTGGCCTTTCCAATTCTGGCCCTGTATTTCTCTGGAGGTGGCTGGCAAATATAAAACTACTTCTGAATTAACCGCTCCTGCACAAAACCAAGGAAACAGCGCGTGCAGCCATTGTCGGAGGACAAAGGGAATCGCTGCAAAACAAAAAACTGCTTGGAATTGTTTATTCCACAAAGCCCAAGCCCAGGGGCTTGTGAACCCAGCTGGACCAGGTGTAGAGCCTCTCATGGAGCCAACTCCCTTTTCCCCTCCATGACTGAAGCCTTTTGGAACCTTCTAGCAATCAGCTTCCTCCGAATGATTTCTCTCCTGAGGGGAGACTTATCAGCCCTCAGAACGGGGAATAAAGCTGCCCTGCGCTGCAAGGTGTTGGACCATTTACTGATCCTGGCTAGGTGCTCTGAAGCTGAACAGCTCCAGAGAATTGCTGACTTAGGTAACAAATTGGACTCAAATGGGTGCTTGAGTGAGGGGCTTGTCAGATTTATACAAGCAGCTCCAATGAGCTAATGTGTGTTTTTAATGTTTGCCTCTCTAACACCCTGCGTCCCATCCAGCAGTAATTATTTGGGGGAGGACAGCAGGGAAGCCAGTGCTGGTTTCAAATTGCAAGAACAAGTGTACTGTTCTCTGGGCTGCTGGACAATGCTAACTGCAGAACTGCCATATCTTCACTCTTTCAGGAAGCTCTGACAAGAGAACTCCTCCACTTGGCAGCACAACAGACTCTGTAAGGAGCAAAAAGTTCCTGGCCTTGTGCTCTGCAGGTTTCACAGCACTCAGAAAGCCTCCCAGACAGACTTGGTTGATTTGTGAGTCAGCGTGTGCAACTCTGAAGGTAAAACATGAGCTCTCTCCATTAGCTGGCATCCGAGAAGTTTGCTGCTTCCTGCAGGGAAGATGCAGTTCGCTCTGTTGTGCAGCTTTGGGTTTTGTTTTGAGGGGAGTTGACCTGTATCTAGCTTATACCCAAATGAGCCCGTGCTAGGGAGGTGATTGGCTAATTGAGTCTGTGACTGACACTTGTAAATGAGCACACTAGGAGCAGCTCAGTGCTGATTGGCTGGTGTGTGAGGCTCAGAAACTCTCTCCCACAAGAGCTCTGGCCATTCTCAGTCCGGCTGCCTCCAGAGTAGGTGCTCCAGGCGCAGCCACCAGGCGAGAGAAGCTGCTTCCTTTGCTCAGGCACTCAGAGGCAAGGGAAGGAGGGCAGACCTCTGCCTTGCACCGGGCGGGAGGGTTTCCCTGCAGACCTCCAACCCAGGAGGGGAGAGGAAGCAGAAAGCTCCTGGAACTTGATTTCATTCAGCTTAAAGAATGGGCAGAGTCCAGAGTTCAGGAGGCCCCAGCTGGAGCGGAGCCGAGGCTCTGCTGGCCTTGGCAGCCGGACTCTTTGCTTGCAGTGATGCAAATGAATATGACTATGTGAGTTTCCAGTCCGACATAGGCTCTTACCAAAGTGGGCGATTTTACACCAAACCCCCGCAGTGTGTGGCCATCCCAGCGGACCTGCGCCTTTGTCACAGCGTGGGCTATGACAAAATGGTCCTGCCAAACCTGCTGGACCACGAGACCATGGCCGAGGTGAAGCAGCAGGCCAGCAGCTGGGTGCCCTTGCTCAACAAGAACTGCCACATTGGCACCCAGGTCTTCCTCTGCTCCCTGTTTGCCCCCGTGTGCCTGGATCGGCCTATCTACCCCTGCCGCTGGCTCTGCGAGGCCGTGCGTGACTCCTGCGAGCCCGTCATGCAGTTCTTTGGCTTCTACTGGCCAGAAATGCTCAAGTGCGACCAGTTCCCCCAGGACGACGTCTGCATTGCGATGACCACTCCCAATACCACAGAGGCTTCCAAGCCCCAAGGTAAGTCTCACTGGTACTGGCCCTGTCCCTACTAACCCCTGGGTTCCCCCCTTTCCTAGCAGAGCAGAGGCTGGCCTGAGGGAGATGCAGCTCCAGTCCAAAGAAGAACTCCCTCCAGAAGTGATAGCACAAATCACCTGAACTCTGCTCCAGGGTAGCCGCCCCTCCTCCAGCCACAGAGGGGGGAAGAAAAGGGAAGCAAGTTCTCCCTTTAGAACTTGCCCCAGCTACCACTTTGCGAGCAACTCTTCTCTCTGACAGGTTTCAGAGTAGCAGCCGTGTTAGTCTGTATTCACAAAAAGAAAAGGAGTACTTGTGGCACCTTAGAGACCTTAGAGATTAACAAATTTATTAGAGCATAAGCTTTCGTGAGCTACAGCTCACTTCATCGGATGCATTTCTCTCTGAGTGTCCCCTCTCTGCAGCAAGCGTTCTGCCGAAGTTCAGTATCTTAGACCCTAGCAGGATCAGCCTCTAAGCATGTAAATGTTCTCCGGGCTGGGCTCCTTCCTGGTGGTTTTGATTCTCTTAGGCTGGAGCCTAGTGTTGATATCTGGGACCTCTCTACCACTATTGACAGTGATGTGAAAGGGACAGCTGCTGCCTCTGTTCTAATGGACCTTTCCTCGCATTCCTAAGTCTCGTGGAATCATTTTATAGTAATAGCCCAGGCCACATGTCTAAACCTGGGCTAACCTGGGGAAGCAGTGAAAATAAACCTGTTAGGAACACCCTGTTTTCCTAGCAGCGCTGAAGTTTGAGGCTGGATGGGTTTGCTTCAGTCATGCCACAAAACAGCCTCAGTGCAGCAGGTTACACGTATTTAGAAAAACAAACCCTGTTCATTTCAGGTAAGGGCTGTAAACCTGGACCTGAGGCTAGAGTTTTGTATGGGGCAACATTTCTGATCAAGAATTTTATTGTAAGTTAAACAGACTTCCAGGTTGTTTGGACAAAGCAGAGGCAAACTGCTTGTTTGATTCTATTGGACAGCAGGTCTGTTTGATATTACATGGGCTTGCGTGGATTGAGTTACACTAATCTTTGGTTTGTTGCTTAAAACTTCTAAAACAAATACAGGACCAGGTGTTTAGCTGTCCAGTTCTGGGTCCTAAAAGTATTTCAAAGGTCAGTAGGAAAGAAAATACTAAAAAAATGAAGACAATGTATTTAAAAAGGGGGTTGCAGCTCTCTTCTTCTGGTGCCTATAGCTTCACTTGGAAGGGACAGGATCACTTGGTTTTCCTGAGCTGCTTTTGGAGGGAGTTCGTGGCAGCCAGGAGAATAATTCCAGTGATTTATTCCCTGTTTGTGTCCGGGGTTCATCTGAAGATAAATTTGCCATTCGCTATAGCTGCTCAAGTGCAGTTACCTTTGGCAAACAAAGCACTTTATGTTCTGCTCAGTGCTGAGGGAGAGCCCTTGCCCAGCCAGCCTGGGTTTCTCCTCTCACTGTGGGTTATATAATATTATGCTACTTTCCACACCAGAAACTGTACTGCCCAGAATCCTCCAATTATCATTTAATTTCCACTCTCTAGAGCAGGAAATGAACGCAGTCTGGAATCAAGGAGTAACATCCTCAGAGTGTCTGTAAAAATTAGAGCACAGAGTACTTGCAGAGAGAGAGGCACAGCTCAGTTAACTCTTAGTGCTGAAAAGAGTGGGGAGCAGAGGGGTGGAAGGTGCTTTCTCCCTGTCCATTCACAGCTAGGATCCCAGCCCCTGCCAACATGGGGGCTACTCAGCTAGGGAAAAGAGTAAGAGTTCTGGTGCTTTCGTTCCGCAGGGATGAGACTGACCTGTTTCACCATCCCTGTCCCAATGCAGCAGGGGCTTCCACAGAGTTTCCCATCTCCTTAGCCTTCCTTGGCAGGAGGGAGGGTGGCTCCTTGGAGAACAGGGAGCTGGATTGTCCCTGCTGCTGAGAATTAGAACATCTTAGCCCTCAGTTTAATACTAGGTGGAAAAGAGCAGAGTGACGCTGTGTTTGGGTTACAAACCTGACCCGGTGGCAATGTGTGACAAGGAGTGTGGGGGGGGGGAGACACCATCTCTCAGGGGGGCCCTGGTGCAGCTGCACCAGCACAATCTGTCTGGACATCAGCATGTGGGGCATGACACGCACTGCTATGTCCAGCCATGGCCAGTAAATGATTCAGGGGCGGAGGCGGAAGAGGCTCTTAGTCTGCTATCACGTCCCCATAGGGAACCCACCACTCCACCCACAGTCGAGGCAAGCTGGGCAGCCCAAGTGAGTTCCCAGGTACACTGAGAGTCCCACCTGATGGGTGAGTGCAAGGGGCAGGACATGGGGGAACAGCAGGGATTTGTGGAGCACAATCTCCAATTTTCTGGCTTTTGCTGGTTTTTTTCCCAACTTTATCTCTTGGAAAAGTCCTTTACTTTGAAGGAAGGCTGTGAAATCACTGTCTTGAAAGGCTATGGCAACTCAGCAGAGCTGTGCTCTCGTCTTCTGAGAACGTAGGAGGATTTGTTCTGTGCCTCTTGGAATTCTCAATGTAGTGCTGTCCCCATGTGCTTTCCGCGGTAACCCCCATCATTACAGATTCCCACTGCTTTGGGTCAGCCCAGACTCAGCACTTCCCAACTTTTTCTTTTAAAATCAGTGCTGTTTGCAAGGGCTAGGAAAGAAGGTCTTTCCAAACAAACAGATTCTGCTCAGCTTTCCCATATAGGTTAGGCTATGCCTACACGGGAGACCTTACAGCCTCTCAGCTGTACCGCTGCAGCTGCGCCATTCTAAGGTCTCCTGTGTACCTGCTCTATGCTGGCAGGAGAGAGCTCTCTGGTAGGCATAATTAAACCATCCCCAATGAGCGGGGGTACCTACAATGGCAGGAGAGCTTCTCTATGCTGCTGCTTCTGACGGTGTAACTTATGTCGGTCGGAGGGGTGTGCTTTTTTTCACCGACAAATGCTTTTCCGACAAAAGTGCTAGGTGTAGACATAGCTTTAGAAATGTCCAAAAATAGTTTCGGATAAACACAGGATTTAAAACTCAGCCCCCTCCCCTGGGGAGTGCTGATGAGAACTGTCCCTCTCTAACCATTTCTAACATGCTCGCCGACACAATATAAATATCGTTATGCTATTCACGGTAATCAGTAAAGTGACTTTGTTACAATAAATGATGTCAACTCCGATTCCAAGCATTTGTGAATCCTTTTCTGTGGGTTGCAGAAAGGACCTAGGTTTGGCCCACACTTAAAAGTTACCTCAATATAGCTACAGTGCTCAGGGGAGTGAAAAACATTCACATCCCTGAGTGCTCTGGTTAGGTCCGACCTAGAAGCGGGTAAGTTGATGGAAGAATTCTGTTGACCTAGCTACTACCTCTTGAAGAGGTGGATTACCTACAGCGATGGAAAGACCCCTCCATCAGTATAGGAACCCGTAGCACCATAGCAGTGTCTCTGTAGTGCCCATAGTGTAGACATGGCCCTGTCCTATCAGCACTTGAGAAACATGCCCATCACAAAAGCTTCTGGATCCATTGACTGTTCACTTAAAAGCACAAATTAGTAACTAGGGATGGGCAAGTTGTGGAAGGAAAGTACTGAAGTCCTCAGCTACACCCACACCTCTGTTAAATGGCATTCACACTCTTGTTTGCCATGAATGTTCATACAACTGATTTTGTTTGTTTGTAAAAACATTCCCAGAAAGCAAGAGTCTTTGAATGCTCATGTAAAAGTGTGTTCACATGAAGGCATGTGCTGGGAAAATTCATTCAGCCATCTTGAAATCCCTTTCACTTTCCTGGCTCCTGCTGGTAAGGTTTTAGTTGTGTCCATTTGGAGAAAAAATACGATGTGACATAGCCGACCAGTCATCCACCAGGGATAATAAATAGCGACTGCTTTGTGCCTATTCCTTCGGCAGGATATTTCTGCATCAGGCACATAGGTTCAAATAGAGAACATTTTGCAATAATCAGAGGGCTTGATCCTCAGCTGGTATCACTTGATATAGCTGCACTGACGTTAGTGGAGTGATTTACAGCAGTGGGGGCTGGCCCACAGTCTCTTTGTGGGTAACTGACAAACAGAGAAGTGGGCTCAGTTTCCCAGATGCATTATTTACAAAGAATTGTTTGCCCCCTTCTATTAGAAACAAGCAGCTAACAGGCAGAGTGAATTTGCAAGTTAATCCCAACCCCCTCCCTAACCCACAGCAACTCTGGGACCCCTCCCCAGCCAATGTCTCGTACTCAACCTCCTAGCAAAGAGTTGGACCTTGGCCTGAAATCAATAAATGCAGGGGCCTGATCCTGCACGGTGCTGAGCCTCTGCTAGTTCCCAGCACCTCACACTCCTGCAAATAACCACTGCAGAGAGAGTTGCAGAGTTCCCTCTGAAAGCCCCCAGCCTCCCAGCTATCGGCTGATAACGGACCGCCGGGGGTGAATCAGTTGCAGTATAGCAGCTCGGCCTGTGCTTTTCTGCTGCTAAACCTCTGGGGCTGTTGGGCTCCTCTGCTCCTGGTGGTAGATTTTGTTCTTTTTTTTTTTTTTTTTTAATAAAAAGAAAAATCCAAACTAAACTGGAGCCCCCTTAGATTTCAGGTGCTGGGACTTGTTTCCTGTTGACTTAAATAAGGTCAGAGCCCAGCACTGCTCCCCCTCCCATATTAATAAAAACGAACGAACCCTTTCAGTATTTTTCCCCATTAACACCTTAGCACTGGAATTTGGTTCTGCCTCTCAAAGAGCTGACCTGCTGAATTCCTTTCTCCTTAAGTAGGAGGCGGTAAAGCCTGCAGGCCTACAGGATGCATCAGGGGAGTCACAGATTAATATAGCATTACACATTCCTCTTCCTGCCCCTGGAGTAAGGCTGCTTGAAAGCTGAGTGGTAGGAAACGGGCAGCAGGGGAAAACCAGGCTGGGAACAGACTGAGGTTGTGTTCAGAAATGCAGAAAACAGCGTGTTGGCTCAGTCACGACTCATACCAGCTAGAAGATGCCCAAGCAAGGCTTTGTCCAGGCCTCCGGTGATCTGAGCTCACTGTATAGCCTGGGCCTCCGGGCCAGCATCAATTTCCTTGCAGCCCCAGAGTGTTATTTTAGGCCAGGTCTGCATTACAGGGTTAGGTCGACGTAAGCTGCCTTGCATCGACCTAGCTGTGGAAGTGTCTTCACTTAAATTTGGCTCCAGATGACGTAAGTGCCTCTCTAGCAAATTTGGTAACTCCGCCTCCCTAAGCGGCGGAGAGTCACGGTCAATGCAGTTAGGTCGACACAGTGTCAGTGTAGATACCGCGTTGCATCCGGCGACTGTTACTGACTTTCAGGGGCAATCCCACAATGTCCCACGCTGACAGTACAGTCGCTACATGGTGAGTACACGCACTGCTGACACTAGGAGCAAGTGTGCACACACAAGGGATTTAATAACTGCAGGGGCCGTATGCAGACGTAAGTTAGGCCGACATAACTTTGGAGTGCAGACAGGACCTTGATGCTGCTGGATGTTGGTCCACGTCAGAACCAAGTGTTGCATTGCTCCCCAGTTTGTTCTGAGTTCCTCCTGGGCCCAGTGCAGGGGCAGTGGAGCTGGGTTATGGGCTGCAGGGAAAGACTCAGTCCTGTCACTGAACACATTCTGAGCAGCCTGGGGGCTAGTGACTGTTCAAAGTCAGACAGCTCTCACAAGTGCCCAGCGAGGAATCTCGGAGTCTGAAGAGTCCCCTTTGTCCTTGAAGGGCATGCTTCCTCCCCCATGGCATCATGGGGTTAAGAGACACAACGCCTGGGAATGCTGCTTGGTCCAGATAACAAGTAACTTGTTTCACCCGAGTCCCTCAGGCATTGTGGGGTTGCCTTGCCCCACAGTGTCCACGCAACCCATTCCTGGGAGCCAGCCAAGTGCCAGCTTCTGAATATGTATTGCCAGTACACAGTGCTTAATTTGTAATGAAAGAGGGGCTGGGTCTCAAGCAATTTTTTTACATTCATAACTGACGTGACAAGCCCAGATGTGCCAGGCTCTGAACTGCCAAGCTGAGAGGTGCTGGGCTCTGAACCTCCAGGCCCAGAGGTGCCAGGGCTCCACCCTGCCAATCCCTGGCACCAATTAATCACTGCCAGTACAGGAATATCCATTACCTTTCTCTCCCCCTTCCAGCTGGAGATCTCCAAGTGCTGTTCAAACAGTCGCATTAAATCCTTACGCCATCCCTTCACGCAGGTAAATGTTACTAACCCCGGGGGGAGTTGGTGGCACAGGGCGGGGTGGTGACCTATCCAGGTGCATGCCTGGGGGCCAGTGGGACTAGGACCTCTGGTCTCTGCTATTATATCTGTAATGAGGAGATGAGTACATAGCTGGCTCCCATGTGCATTTCTCTGTGGGTTGCAATATCATTTGATAACCATAGGACAGCACATCCCGTACCTTAGCCTGCACCTCTTGGGCCACTCTCTCTGCCCTCATCAGGGGCCTGACATGCATGGAGGGTGAACTCCAGCAGGGTCCTGGATACGGGATGTGATGGCATTCTCCCCTCAATTGGAGCTGTATGTGCACAGTATGGGGAGATGTGGCCGTTAAGGGTGGGCGAAAGAGAGAGGAGAAAATGGAGTTATCATTAGGAAACACCACTGAGACGCTTGGTCTTAGTGCTGGTGGAGGTGGGGCTGAGAAGCATGTGGCAGCCAAAGCCATGCAGAGAGAGAGAGAGAGAGAGAGAGAGAGAGAGAGAGAGAGAGAGAGAGAGAGAGCGCGAGAGAGAGAGAGAGAGAGAGAGAGAGAGAGAGAGAGAGAGGAGAGAGAGAGAGAGAGAGAGAGAGAGAGAGAGAGAGAGAGAGAGAGAGAGAGAGAGAGAGAGAGAGAGAGAGAGAGAGAGAGAGAGAGAGAGAGAGAGTGTGTGTGTGTGTGTGTGTGTGTGTGTGTGTGTGAGAGAGAGCTTGGTTTGGCTGCTCTTTGCCACGCCTTCCAGCATGGGGATTTCCCAGTCCCTGCTCTGCGTCCTGCCATGCAGGGAAGCTTATGCAGAGCTGGTAATTGCTTTTCAGGTGGGATGTTGAAAGGGATGTGGCTGAAAGACTTCAACTTCCATGAGGCACGCTGGGTGCTGCTCTGCCTTTAGATGGCAGCCTTTTCCCATGAAGAGCCAAAACATGGTTTATGTGAAACTATGTGACAACCCCCGGGGGCAGATATTATCAGCAATTAGCTCTCAAATAGGCTGGACAGAATTCACTGCTTTTTATATGATATTGATGGATAACATCAATGGTTATTTTTAAGGATTTGTTTTTTCAATTTTTATCATTTTAAATTTTCACGGTTGTGCAAAATTATGGGTTTTAAGCATTTTTTTCTGATTTGTTTCTATTTAAATTGTCAGAGTTGTGGGAAATTATGGGGGGGGTCAGACAATTATTTAATGACAGTAAATGTTGAGACTCAAAAAGTTAATGCTTTATAAGTATTAAAACACAAATTGTCAACATCATGTGTAAATAGACCATGTAAACAGCCTTAAATCAAACGCTAACAAGTTCTTGGGCAGCATTTTCTTCCCTTTGCCTAGCTTTGAATTTCGATTATTATTGATGGAAATGTTTGTGGTCAGTTTGTTTGTATACGGTGAAATCAGTGTTTATTGACACTTACTGATAAAAATCTAATCATTCTGAGCCTGATGGCTCCACACAGCACCGGCCCTTCAAGCCACAGAGAGCAGCAGCTGCTCTTTGGGCTTTCCTATGTTCAGCTTTGGTGTCATGTTCCTCAACAAAAAGAAAAGGAGTACTTGTGGCACCTTAGAGACTAACAAATTTATTAGAGCATAAGCTTTCGTGAGCTACAGCTCACTTCATCGGATGCATTTGGTGGAAAAAACAGAGGAGAGATTTATATACACACACACACAGAGAACATGAAACAATGGGTTTATCATACACACTGTGTGTGTATATAAATCTCTCCTCTGTTTTTTCCACCAAATGCATCCGATGAAGTGAGCTGTAGCTCACGAAAGCTTATGCTCTAATAAATGTGTTAGTCTCTAAGGTGCCACAAGTACTCCTTTTCTTTTTGCGAATACAGACTAACACGGCTGCTACTCTGAAACCTGTTCCTCAACAGTTCCCCTCTTTTGTGGGCATGCTGTAGAAGTAACTCCTGGAGCTCCTGACCAAGTGGAAAGCACTCTGCATTCGCTCTTGAACCAGCAGGAAGTTTAATAATGGTCTGAGGGCACTGCTGCTATTGTCTATGCCTCACGGTTATCATCAGTAGGCTTCAAAGCACTTTACAAAGGAAGTCAGTATCATTAACCCCATTTTACAGATGGGGAAACTGAGGCAAGTAGATGGGAAATTACTTGCCCAGGTCCCTGGCAGAGCTAGGAATAGAACCCAGGTCTCCTAAGGCCTAGGCTAGTGTTCAAGCCACTACTGCTTTCTTTGGGTAAAGTCAGACTAGAAGCTATTCTGCAGTGCTGGAAGTGAGAGGGGGCCTGTACGTTCCACCCCATGGATTGCACCTCCCACAAGATACAAAGCAAAGTGCACCCGCTGGTGTGAGGCTGGTTCTGAACTCACCCTGCACCCCAAACACCTGCCTGCATGCATGTTCCAGGATGTGGGGCTGGCACAACAATGGATTAAAGTGCAGTGGGACCAGACCCAGGAAAGCCGGTGGACAGCACAGGAGAGTAGAAGGTCCACTGGCAGCCCCAGTGTAGGTGAAACCTCTGTTCACAGGTCAGTTATTCTGTGGGAACCGGGAAGGCACCAGATTCCCTCTAAGTCAGCGCTTTGCTGGCTGCAGCCTCCGTCCAGGTCTGATGCTGGCTGGGACTTTCCGGGAAGCCAGCTGGAGATGTTTTCTTATCTACCAAGTTCATTCTCGATTGAAACAAATAGAAATTGGCTTGATTCGCCCCCACCCAACAATAGGTGTTGGCACCCTCTGGCTTCCAAGTGGGCTCCAGCAAGGAAGGGCAGCTTTAAAGTACAGTGAGCAGTCTTGGTAGAGGCTGCACAGGGGACGTGCTGAGTCAGCAGATTGACCAAAGGGTCAGTTACTTTCAGGACTTTTCTGCTGGGCCCTTGGTGTAGGAGGCACCTTGCACTATTGCTATGCACTTGGCCTCTGGGGTAATTCCTGCCACCAGGTAACACGGCTGCCATAAACCCTGCAGCGAATCTAGCCCTGCTGCAAACATCTTCTACAACCAGCCTTTTGGTGATGAGACTGTTAACAGGAGGACCGCAGTGAAAAGTCACACTGAATGACTGAGTTACAGACACTGAGCGAGGGGATCGGGGAGTCCAGGGCACTGGGCTGGGATTCAGGAGCCTGGGTTCTGGTTTCATCTCTACCCTGCCCTGCTCTGTGACTGTGGTCGAGTCACTTCCCTGCTCTGCCTCCCTCCCTCCCCACTCTTCCTGTGGGTCTGTGCAGCACCCAGCACAACGGGGAGTCTCCAGGGCTCCAGTGACACGGATGCCTGCCCTCACTAGGAAAAAGCTGGGTTAATAGCATTCTCCTCCTGGCTCTCAGTCCAAGCACTTGGAGGAGAATGCCCTGGCGAGGCCCTGTGGCTTCCTCTGTCCATTTCATACAGTTCATTAACGTTTGGAGGCTGGATGGAAATCTTCCTTGACTGCTTATTGAAAAATAACTTCCTGGGGAGTTAACTGAGGCCCTGGCTAAAGCTGCGAGGGCTGGATCCTGCTCCTATCAAAGTCACTTGTAAATTGAAAAGATCGAAGTGATGATTGCATGTTATTGTTTCACAAAGGGCCTGTGCCATGCATCCCTGCCCACTCCTCCTCCCACCCGTGGTGGAGAAAGAGAGACAGAATCCATGGACACCTGGATCATGAGATGAGCTAAATTCTAGATGTTATATGAACACTGTGGTTAATTATCTGTTCCCCAGTAGCATCTACAAACTTGATTGAGATCAGGGCCCCATTGTGCAGGGACCTGCACATGCAAATAGTAATAGACAGTCCTTGACTCAAAGCATTTAGAACCTACATAGAAAAGGGAAGGTTTATCATCCCCATTTAACAGAGGGGGACAGAAGTACTATGTGACTTGGACGAGACTGTCCAGGGAGCCAGTGGCAGAGAATTGTTTCAGAGTAGCAGCCGTGTTAGTCTGTATTTGCAAAAAGAAAAGGAGTACTTGTGGCACCTTAGAGACTAACAAACCTGAGTGGCAGGACAATGCCTTAAGCACAAAACCATCCTTCTCCTCTGAGTTTATACCTCACTTCATTTGGGATCTGTCTGTTTCTTTGTCCAATAATCCTGAATGCTGTCGAGGAGGGATGCCCGTCCTTCTGCCCTCAAGAGCCCGGGGGAAAGCCATCCCCCCACAGAGTAACAGGTTCCACATCCAGAAGGGACCACTGTGATCATCTAGTCTGACCTCCTGGATAGCACAGGCCAGAGACCTGCTGCAAAATAACTCCTGCAGCAGATCTTTTAGAGCAACAGCCAGTCTTCATTTAAAAATGGTCAGGCAGGGAGAATCCACCCTGATCCTCAGTGACTTGTTCTACTGGTGAATTACCCTCTCTGTACGTTGTACCAGGCAGAGGTGTGTTCTTATATTCCCTGGGAATTACTCTCCTGTGGAAAAGGGCCCTCTAGTTTGCTGGACCAAGAGCAGAAGTAGCATCTCCCTTTTCGATAAATGTACCTGTCAGCGTTGTACACCTGTGCTGCTGGGTGACCACAGCCCATCTGCCGAGAGCTGTCTGCAGGACCTGGAAACAAGGCTGTAGGTCAGGGCATAGTGTAACCTCGTCACAAGGCGGACCTCAGGAAATGACCCGGGATGGCATATCCCATCCTCCCCTAAGAGCCCTGCTGCAATCCAGGATGAAGCCAGGGCTCAGAGCGAGGCATGTGGATGGGAGGAGTGTAGCTGTCTTGCTGCCGCCCAGGCTGGGCTTGTTCTGGGGATAAACTCCAGCCATTAGGGCTGTCAGACCTGCAGGCCCCCTCTGACGTGTATCCCCCACTGCAGCTGCGGGAGTCCAGCCTCACCCCTCCTCTGCATTGTTAGTTCGGGATCTTACCTGGCGGAGCTGTGCTGCCCGTTTGGGGCTCCGGTGAGTTCCAGGATGTCACTTATGGGGATGCCCTTTTTCCCCCATTCATTGGAAGCATTGGAGGCAATATGGAGTGACACTGCTTAGGGTCTGGCCCCAGAACAACTTCTCCCTGCCAGTTTGGCAGCAGCCTTCCCCGGCCGGCTCCCCACCTGGCCCAGCAGCTCAAAGCCAGGCCGCTGTTCTGTGTGTGTCTTGGCTGGGTGCACCGTATCGCTTTTAGGCCACCCCTGGGGAGGACCTTGTGCCCCTCCTGCAGCAGAGAACCCCAAGGGCAGTCAGACCTTTAGGAGCAGGAGCAGAGACTAGTTTCTCAAGGGCACAGCTGTGGGACTTGGGGGCGGGGAGGGGCAGAAAAGCACCATTGCAGCCCAGAGCATGGTTCATAACAAGGAGGGATGGTGTGAGTGCGGTGCAAAAGGAGAAAAACGGGTCCTGTGCTTCCCTCCACTTCTCAAATAAACAAGCTCGCCTGTACTTGGTGGGAATTCCTGACACATGCTCAGAGGGGACTGTCCCTCGGGGGCCATCGCAGCAGGTGACACGGCACTAAAACCTTCCTGACTCACAGAGATATTGTGTGACACATAGACCCCCAAAAAGAAAAGGAGTACCCGTGGCACCTTAGAGACTAACAAATTTATTAGAGCATAAGCTTTCGTGAGCTACAGCTCACTTCATCGGACCCCCAACACTCACTCACACTAGTGGTGAAAGGGTTTTGTTTGCTTAGGGAGGGAGGAGAGTGAGCTGAGTCACCCTGAGGGAATTTCTCCTCAAAGCATGTGGAAAGTAGCCCCACTGCAATAGGACCAGTAACAGGTAAAAGCCACATCTCAGTCGAATAATTTCCTCCCCTCCATCCTTTAAATCTAAAACCAAACCTCAGACTGGGTAACAAGCTTTGTACAAGTTTGGGTAACCCTTTATGTCCCACGTTGGGCCACCAAAAAGGTGGTATTAATGTAGATGGAATAACTCCATACATTTCTGGTTCCATAGCTTCTGTTCTTACCAGGCAGGATTTCACCAGTCAGCCACAAGAGTGGCAGTACTGGCCCATTCGCTGAGTAGTGACTTGTGGCACTCAATCCCAGCCAGCAGCCTTTAGCTTTCAGCTCCATTGTACAGGGAGGTGGGAACTGCAGAAGGAAGTTGGTGCAGAGAACTCCTGTCTGTAGGAGGCTGTAGCTGCAAGCCCCACTTCACCACAGAAAATTCCTGGCCAGGGCTCCGGGAACCTGTTTCAGCAGAGTTCCTTAGGCCTGGTCTAGACTAGAAAATTAGCTATGTTGTTCAGGGGTGTGAAAAATCCACACCCTGGAACAATGTAGGTAAGCCGACCTTAGTCCCTGTGTGGACAGCACTTGGGAGGAGCCAGAAGAATTCTTCCGGGGTTGGAGAACCCCTCCTGCCTGCATACGTAGTGTCTGCGCTGTGATATTTTAAATGTAGAGCAGCCCTTTATCTGCACACCAAGCCAGGCTCCTCATCCATCTGAAAGCAGCTTCTTTAGGCCTTCCCATGGGTTTCAGGTGGCAAAATGTTTCTCAGGCCTCAGGCCCTCCCCAAGGCTGGGCCATTGGTCCAGCACATCATGGGATGCATAGCGAATGCCTTGTGGGAGGGTAGCCCTGGTGGGAACTGGTCTAAGGATGTAACCAGTTTGGCACCAAATCTCTCCAGTTTGAGTGTGTTCTGTACTGATCCCTCTCTCCTCCCTGGCTAGGAACGGCTGTGTGTCCCCCCTGTGACAACGAGATGAAGTCGGACGCCATCATTGAACACCTGTGTGCCAGTGAATTCGGTAAGGAAACATTCCGGCCTCCTCTTCTCCCTTTTCAGAGTTTCATGTACACGAGGGAGGAGAAACTCGATATCATGCCGAGCCCCCTCTCCTTGGGCTGCTCTGCTAATTACTGGCAGTTTCCTGTCTTGGTTAGGAATTGCCATGGTGCAGTAAATTCGGTGAAGGAGGAGCAGCTCCCTCCTAGCATGCTGGGAGCACTGCATGGCTGCTGCAGGGCCATCATGCTTTGCCTTTTCTTTCTGGTGCTTGCATCAAAAACTAATGTGGATGGATCCACCCTGTTGAGCCAGCAGGAGCCCAGCTGGAAGTTCCCCTGGGGCGGCCATGGCTGTTCGGCTGAGTCTGGTTATCAGACGGGAACTGCACTGCCCACAAAGTGTCTTTGGTGCTGGAGCTGCATGGAGCCAAGTCTGGGACTGCACCCTCTGAGCTGTGCAGAAGAGAGCTAATCTCACCCAGGAGCAGGGCCTGATCCTGTACATGTCCTTCGCCCATGTCATCATCTACCCCATGGCTACTGGGCTGGAGCAGCGGAATGGCACCCCAAGTTGGCAGTGGGGAGCATGGCCACTCAAGTAGCAGGGCAGTGGGGGACTGGCCCCTTGGGGTGCCTCCCTGCCAGGCCCAGGAAGCTGCAATGTCACCCCAGCCGGGGCTTCCTGGGGCACTTGGGTGGCAGGTTTCTCTCTAGTAAATGGACATGCCCCTAGATGTCACTGTTGTGCCATGGGAGGTGGGGAGAGGGGAGCGGAGAGATCAGGAGGCTAACGGGAGGGCAGGCAGTGAGGGATAAAAAGCTCGGATGCTTACAGCAGGGACACAGCTGGGCTCTAGAGTTTGAGTGACTCAGACTTAGCCACACAGAGAAGCTGGGGAAGTGGCGGCAGTGGGAAGTGGAAGGGGTGCATTCCCAGATTGTGGATCCTGCCTGGCTTTGCTAACCTGGGCCCACGTGCAGCTGAGTTTTGGGGCTGGGATTGTGGAGGGGGAAACTCCCCCACTCCTGTTCCGGGGGGAGAGAGCTCGGTTTTCCCTTTGGTGCTTTGCCCGTCTCCGCCTTACACAGCGGGCCCTGTGGTTATTCATCCAAAACCAAGGCTGTTTTCTGTAGCATCCTCCACCCTGTGCAGTCCCGGGGCCTGCTCGCCTGGAGTGGAGGCAAGGACAGCAGGGGGTCTCGCAATCTCTCTGACTTGGCTATTATGATTTCACAGGACTTGATAAGGTCTCTGACAGCCAGAAGTCACTTATTGTTCCCTGTCCCACTCTGCAAACCCCAGTCATCACCCACCTCACCCAGATTACTCCTTCCCTTGTCTCTCCGGAGCTGCAATGGCCTGGCTCCAGAGTTCTACTCCTTCATCCAGCAGCCTCCCCTCCGCCCGTGCCTGAAGGCCCCACTCTTCGCCTATCTCTTTCTCTGGGGGCTCTCCCTGGGAGGCCGCTCATCCCTACTAGACCCTGCTTGGGGCATTTCATGGCCTTGCCTCTAGCACAGGCAGGTCCCCTTCTGCAGAAATGGGGCAGTCCCTCCTGAATAACGCCTCCTCACTCTGTTAACTCTGCTCTGTAGGAGACATCACCTAGTGTCTGTGTCGGTCACAGGGCGCGGAGGGGGTTTGGTGGTTGCTGTAAAGATTATTAGGCGCTCCAGGGTTAACGTGGCTTCCCTGGAGCCTTAGCACATTTGTGTTTTGATAGCGTCTCTGGCTCTAAAGCCATCCGTTTGGGGATTTGTGTCCTGGCCAGTCAGCCTGTGGTCCGCCTTGGGGAAGGCTGTAGCCGAGCTGAGCTGGCTCTCTGCCTGGAGCGTAAGTAAGATTAGTAACTGCGAGTGACATCCCAGGAGTCTTGCACCTGCAGCCTCGTCTGGAGGAGAAGGGAAGAGCGTATTCCCCATGCAGAGAGATGCAGCCTCCCAGCTGGGCTGAGCTGCTCTGCAAAGAAGGGGCCCAGAGCCCACCCTCTGCTGGACCTCTGGCACTGCTCACTATTCAAGCAAGAGCATTTTTGACCCACGTGGGAAGAAAACTCCCTCCAGATGCCTACCAATCACCAGTGATTCTTACAGAGCAAACTTCTAGCAGGTTTCCCTGGCCATGTGCAAGACAGGGGAGGAGTCTGCAGGATTTCTAGCAGGTTTCCCTGGCCACTGCAGAGAGGAGGCCAGCTTGGTCCGGCTGAATGGAGAGGACAGAGCCAGGCTGTCAGTAAAGTGGTTGGTTCGGGGACATCGTCTGTGCTGGGCTGCACCCCTGCTGTCCAGTCTAGAGCTTCAGGGGCTCAGGTGTGCCTGTCAGGTGGCCGATGAGTCCAGGACTGGTTGAAGTGAATGCTCTGAGCTCCCTGGCTGATGTGCGACAGGCTGGTGCTGCTGACACATCGTAGAGCCAGCCAGTGTCCTTAGTTACTCCATTTTCATGTAAAATGCAGCATTTCCCCTCCAAACTGCCCTGGCCACCGTCCTCTGCCATTTGCAGGAGACATCCAGACGTCAGCCCCCTCGCCCCCTCCTCCTGCAGCCCCATGGGGCAGCCTGTGTGTTTACAATAGCTGCTCTATTGCTCACAGAGCCCCTGTCTCTGCTTGGAGCCAGAGGTCAGGAAGGTTCAGCCAGTCAGTTATCTGATTGGCCGGCTATTCACCAGCGCGGGGAGCAGGGCTGTCCAGGCACAATCCTGGTCAGCGCTGAGATGGACAGTTCTATGGACCAGTGCAGAGCAAAGGAACCACAGCCTTTCCAGAGATCCTCCCAGGCCACTGTCTTTGTGAGAAATCCTCATTCGTAAAAAGAGGAAGCTGTCGATCAGCATTGCCCCTGCCTGAGAGAGAGAGATCTCCCTATGGCTCCACTCAGTGGGTCACTCTGCTTTTCTCCTCTGGTCCCTCAAATGATTAACACCCCAGGAGACACACAAATGACCCCCTGCCCCACCCCGGCACCTGGTAACCCAGAATGCTGGGTACTTTAAACTATTGCTTTAAGGCATCGTCCAAAAGTCCTAGGGCAGGTGTCCCCATTGTTGAATGGGGGTGTGTGTGTGAAGATTTGGACTCAAATGTGGGTTTCTCGAATGTGGCTGTAGCCCCAGCTGGCTGAGCTGTGATGTTGATAGGGCTTCAGTGGCTTTCCTGGGTGATTTCAGAGTAGCAGCCATGTTAGTCTGTATTCACAAAAAGAAAAGGAGTACTTGTGGCACCTTAGAGACTAACAAATTTATTAGAGCATAAGCTTTCGTGAGCTAAATGCATCCGATGAAGTGAGCTGTAGCTCACGAAAGCTTATGCTCTAATAAATTTGTTAGTCTCTAAGGTGCCACAAGTACTCCTTTTCTTTTTCCTGGGTGAGTCTGTGTGATGCAAGAGGTCAGACTAGATGATTATATTGGTCCTTTCTCACCTTAGAGTCTGTGAAGAGTCTAGAGTCTGTTGCTAGCTGGTCCCACAATATGCAGCCTAAAGCCCACAAGGCAAGTGTGTGCCACATGGCTAGTGCAATGCAGGCATGTGTGAGCAGGGTCAGGGGAACTACGTTGCCTTGTCCCATGACTCCTTGCATTGCCTAGCACATCTGCCCAGGGGCTCCAATGGGGAGTGGGGCTGCAGGGTGACAGCCTGGCTTAGAACTTCAGAGTCATCCAGATGCACCCAAAAATTTGGATGCTTCTCTGAGCTCGTTTGGCCTGCCAGACTGCTCTTCAGGACTTGCAAGGCTTCCTGGTGCTCGGATATCTAGGCAGAGGACACTAGCTGAGAAGGCTGTGCTGTGCTGCTCCTCCCCCCGCCCCTTTTGGAGCAGAAAGGAGGAATACCACACCAGACTTTCTGAGCCTCCTGAAGGCTTGCGGTAGGCTTGGGGTGGGAGATGAAGAGGGAGGCCTGTCCTGAGTGGCTGCTCGGGGATGCTTGTATAATGAATTTGGTTCACTCCATTATCTACTTCAAAGTGTCACGTTCCAGCTTTGATTCTTGCTTTTGTGGAGAAGACACAAACTTGCAGTAATGAGCGAGTGAAAATCCCCAATGATGGCCTGTTCTGCTGGCTTCCTTTTATCAACTCTGCATTCGTCTGCCAAACCCATGTGCCACTTTTGCAGCTATGGAAAACAAAAATAAGCCCTTATGTTGCTAGTGTTGAGCAATGAGGAGAAGAATGCAGAGCTGATGGTTTAGGATGTGAGACAGACAATCATAGCTAAACAGAACTTAATGAAAAATAGCGTAAGGAAAAATATTAGTTTTCTCAGATCAAACCAGCATTAACTGTTTTTGACATCCTTGCTGGTAAATGTAACTTTCCTGGAAGGTTCTTAAGGCCTTATGAACAAGGTGTGCATTCCTCAGGGATTAACACTTGTGCCAAAGGGTGCTATAGAATCCCAAACCTGCTCAGCATGCAGGCCTCATTATCCTTTCTGCTGGCAATGAATGCGTGACTCTCCGCAGATTTGATTGGCCAAATGTCCCAAGTTCAAGGCAGATTTTTTCCAACAGGGAAAAACATAGACAGGAAAACATATGTAATCGTTTCCCAGGAGTGCATATGCTTCAGACTGGATCAAGTAACAGATGGGGAAGGCAAAGTGGATTTTGAATTCAATATGGCAGCCAGCCTGCAAGCCTGCTGTCTTTAGAAATGCTTGCTCAGGTGAGAGAAGGCAGTCTGAGTTCTGCCCCGTTGCATGGGTCTCCTCTCAGTCTCCTGAATCATAGAAGATGAGGGTTGGAAGGAACCTCAGGAAGTCATCTAGTTCAATCCCCTGCTCAAAGCAGGACCAACACCAACTAAATCATCCCAGCCAGGGCTTTGTCTGACTTTCATGTTGAGACTATTGATTACTGTAGAGAGAGATGAATAAGGGGGGACATGGTTAAAGTATTCAAAATAAATAATGGGACAGAGAAGGCTGCTGGAGATTGTCTCTGGTCCCTGTCTTAAAGCACCGGAATGAGGAAATGGAAAGGAGGCTAAATCCAAACTGATCAGAGGAAATATTTTTTCACACTTGTAGTTATCCGGTGGAACTCACTGCCACAAGATATTATTGAGGCCAAAAGTTTAACAGCATTCAAAAAGGGATTTACATTCATACAGGTGAAACTAATATCTAGAGCTGTTGCAGTAAATATTGAACAAATTTTGGGAGGGGATACAAACTCTCCTGCTGTAGGGCAGGCACCATTCTCTAGCTATTGTGGGTTGGGAGGAAACTTCCTGGGGGCAGGTTAGCCCATCATTCCCACACTGCAGGGTTCTTGCACCTTACTTTGGAGCAGCTGTACCAGCTACTGCCAGGGACAGGATACCAGGCTAGATGGGGCCTTGGTCTGATCTGGTCTGGAGATTTCTGTGTTCCTAGAAATCAGGCTACATGATCATTAGCAGCTGAACATCAATGTCTATAATTTTGCTTATTCCAAGAGAGGAACAGAAAATGTCATTCCTGTTTTCCATAAGATCATGTCTCTGCACTGGACTGTCGACTCCCTCTATCTTCTCCCACTGTTCAGCAATTCCCTTTTGGCCTCTCTAGCATTACATGGTGATAGAGCTTTCCCTGAGGTGTGTCACATCCTTCTCCCATCGAGTCTCAGATGCAGCTTCTCCTCATTGTTGGGCTTGATTTCAGACAGCAGCACTTGCTGCCTGCTGTCTGGTTTGCTCTGTCTATAAACAGAGGCTTTTCTTTGCTGTTAGACGTCTCCCTTGTCTTTTAGCAATCCTATTTCCTACACTGACCAGGCCCGCTCTTTATATTGCGGCTCAGGTGCACTTCTGGACTTTGCAACTCAACCGCTGAGTTGACTGCAGCAATTGGAGCCAGCACTACATTGCACACCCAGTCTTTGCTCTCGCTTAGTCTGTGTTTGGAAAGGGGCAGACTCCACTTGGGACCAAAGCAAATGCCATGGTATTTTGTTAGATCTAGCTATGGCTTTGCCAGAAGAGAGGAGGGGTCCATGCCTGCTGAGCCCCATGGGTAATGAGTCAGCAAAGAAACTTCCAAGCAACTGCTAATAAACCCAGAATGCCAACCTGCACTTCATGTTTGAGTGCAGGAAACTGCTACAAGCACTGCCTTGGCACCAGAGCAGGTGCACTTAAAGGGAAAGTGTAGCATCTAGAAACCCACTTCGCTCAGAGCAAAAATAAATAAACCTGGGAGGAAGAGCTGTTGCCCTGAAGTCGGGCTGGCAGGCTCAGAACAACTGTTTCTCATTGTTCCTGGAAGTCCCTGCAATGCACCTTACATCCACAGAGACTGGAATGTGAGGAATGAGCCATTATGGCATCTCCATAGTGGGCAAACAGTGGGAAGGGAAATAAACATTTAACCACACGCTTGTCATCAGTGTCTTGTTCTGAATATTCTTCCCAAATGCTGGGACGGTTACACAACACATGAGGGTGGCCAAACCAGAAGTATTCAGGCCCTTAGTGGAGCAGCCCAGGACATTAACAAACCCATATGGCAATCTGATTATTGAGAAAGTTTGTTGCAATAGAGTCCATAGGGTGGAAATACTCCTTTGGAGACAATTCCCTGGGCCAGGCTGCCCAGCCTCCCCTCAGGTCTCGTAGTGTTTGCGGGGAGATGAAGCAGTTGGGTTAAACTTAGAACAGGCTCTAGGACCCTGCGAGGTGGGAGGGTCCAAAAGTTCAGACTGCAACCAGAGCCCAATTGTCTACACTGCAGTTAAACAGTCCTTTGGCCAGAGCCCCATGAGCCCGCCCAGCTGCAGAGATCAAACTGCAGTGTAGGCAGACTCTTAGATGCTGCCAGAGGGCTCATGTCCCAACCAGCAGCTCTCAGGAATATTCCTATTGGCTCTACTCAGATATTATTCTGGGGTATAAAATATATAAATCACTTAGGAGTGGAAGGTGGGGAGAGTCCCCCTCAAACAATGTAGACCTAGATCCCTGGGGTTAGTGGTATGTGCCAGCACTGCTAAAATCTACCTAGAGTCCATTGCCCATTGGCAATGCCTGCATATGCACATCAATTGACATATAATTGTAAAAAATCATATGATCAGAACCAGAGTTACATCATCTTCAGATCACTGTAAGATCCTGAAATTTTACTGTGATTTGACCGATCTTGAATTCCTGGTGTCCTCAGGGTCCCAGACCATTTGGGGTTCAATAACCAGATCTGTAAACCCACCGCAGTGTGTGTGGCTGCAGGATAATATAGACTCTGGGACTCATTTTATTTGGCCTGAACTTTTCATAGACTAGACTATTATGGAAATACATGTTCCATGTCTGGCCATTTTTAAAAAATAATATTTTTTTTAATTTTTCAAGAAAAATGCAAAATCAAACCAATGCAATGAGCGAGATATTTAAATGAATAAAACAAACATTATGACAACACCAAACTACTGCAGCATACTTTCAACTTCTTTGTTAGTCCCAGATACAGGAAAGAGGCATAGGGTTAGTGTGTACTGGTTGCAAATGTAATCTGAAAGAAAGTTGTTTTAGCAATGACATCACACAGGAACTCTCATAGAATCATAGAATATCAGGGTTGGAAGGGACCTCAGGAGGTCATCTAGTCCAACCCCCTGCTCAAAGCACAACCAATCCCCAACTAAATCATCCCAGCCGGGGCTTTGTAAAGCCCTGACCTTAAAAACTTCTAAGGAAGGAGATTCCACCACCTCTCTACGTAACGCATTCCAGTGTTTCACCACCCTCCTAGTGAAAAAGTTTTTCCTAATATCCAACCTAAACTTCCCCCACTGCAACTGGAGACCATTACTCCTTGTTCTGTCATATGCTACCACTGAGAACAGTCTAGATCCATCCTCTTAGGAACCCCCTTTCAGGTAATTGAAAGCAGCTATCAAATCCCCCCTCATTCTTCTCTTCCACAGACTAAACAATCCCAGTTCCCTCAGCCTCTCCTCATAAGTCATGTGTTCCAGTCCCCTAATCATTTTTGTTGCCCTCCACTGGCTGTTTTCCAATTTTTCCACATCCTTCTTGTAGTGTGGGGCCCAAAACTGGACATAGTACTCCAGATGAGGCCTCACCAATGTCGAATAGAGGGGAATGATCATGTCCTTCAATCTGCTGGCAGTGCCCCTACTTATACATCCCAAAATGCCATTGGCCTTCTTGGCAACAAGGGCACACTGTTGACTCATATCCAGCTTCTCGTCCACTGTAACCCCTAGGTCCTTTTCTGCAGAACTGCTGCCTAACCGTTCGGTCCCTGGTCTGTAGTGGTGCAAGGGATTCTTCCGTCCTAAGTGCCGGACTCTGCACTTGTCCTTGTTACATCATAACGGCGTGAATGCATCCATCTGGCACCAGATACTAGTATATTTCCCCATGTTGCCATTGGTGGATTTTTCTCTCCCAAGCCTGGGTCGGACAATTCTTTCAGCCATTCCAAGTCACCTGGAAGTCAGTCTTTGTTTCCCAAACCAGCATGACTCTGAGGTGTATCTGTATTTTTTAAACAAGCGCTGAAGCTGTTGTGGGTCTGAAGTGCAACCCACTCTTCTCTTTTCCCAATGCCTCTTTCCCCTGGCTGTCCCAGAAACTGTTTCTATTTGAAAACAAAATGCTCTCCCAAGTCTAGGAAAGGTTCCAATAAGCTGATCAGCACATGACTGCTATCTGTTGTGGATGAGTTTCCTGGTCCTGCCCGGCAGCTGGTAAATCTCAGTGACAATGGGAAGGTGGCCGAGTTTTTGATATCCTTTCGCGACCATGTCCATTTTCACTGCTGTTCTTCTGGGGACAGATTCGCGGTTCATGCAGCTGTAGTTCATGTTCCAGCTCCTGCTGCTGTGTTTTCTTCTCTCCATTAGATGGAAGTCCTGAGAAGGGTTAATAATGCTGTTTCCAAATGTGCCCAGTCAGGAGAGTGGGAATAAGAAACACTTAATGACTTAGTTAATTCAAGGTAACTGCAAATGTGCTGGTGGGCAGCATGTTCCATTCATACCGGGGAGGGGGAAGCGGGACAGGACGGAATTCTGTGAACACCTGCCATGACTTCATGCCATAGCGGGAGGGGACTTGAACCTTTCGTGTCTAGCTCCCTTGTTCATGTGGCAGGGAGATCTGGGCATCGGACCTCTGGCTCAACTCTGTCCACTCTTGCATGAAAGAGAGTCAGCAGCAGGTGAAGCTAATCCACCAGTCGTCTTTATCCATCCTGCCATTCACTTCATGGCTTGTCCTTGTTTTGACCAACAAATGTCTTTTGTCTATGTCATTTACTTGTAATGACGAGGGAGCTCACAGTGGTTGGTCATGGGATAGCAGACCACCCAGCCAGGCTTTGTGCAAGGACCTGGGTTACTGCATTATACTTTGACAAAAGTCTTTTTGGTGTGTGACAGGGTTGGGCCAGATGGCTACAGGAGAGTAATAGAAGGCAGATATATTAGCCCCAGGTTAAGTAGGTCCCTTTTCCCTGGGTAAGGTAACAGGGAAGGTTCCAGAACAATCAGGAACCTTCTGGAGACAATTAAGACAGGCTGATTAGAACACCTGCAGCCAATCAAGAAGCTGCTAGAATCAATTAAGGCAGGCTAATCAGGGCAACTGGGTTTAAAAAGGAGCTCACTTTAGTTTGTGGTGCACGTGTGAGGAGCTGGGAGCAAGAGGCACTAAGAGCTGAGAGTGAGAACGTGAACTGTTGGAGGACTGAGGAGTACAAGGATTATCAGACACCAGGAGGAAGGTCCTATGGTGAGGATAAAGAAGGTGTTGGGAGGAGGCCATGGGGAAGTAGCCCAGGGAGCTGTAGCTGTTGCACAGCTGTTCCCGGAGGCTCTCTAGACAGCTGCATTCCACAGGGCCCTGGGCTGGAACCCAGAGTAGAGGGCGGGCCTGGGTTCCCCCCAAACCTCCCAACTCCTGGTCAGACACAGGAGGAGTTGACCTGGACTGTGGGTTCAGAAAAACGGCCAAGCTGAGGGCTGCCGTGAAGCTCCAAGGCAAGCAAATCCGCCAATAAGCGCAAGACCCACCAAGGTAGAGGAGGAACTTTGTCACAGATGTCACTAAAGACTTGCCAGGCAAGTGAAGGTGACACAGAGGCAGGATTCTGATTTGCACAGAGGCAATTGGCTTCAATACTTCCCATGGCACCAGGAGGAGATGTCCTAGCATCTCGCTGCTCCTGCTTTAGCTGCACAGTTTCAAACAGCACATGAGCCTGTTACCAATTTCCTCTGAAAAGGATGAAGGCTAGAGAGAAAACTGGGAACTTTCAGAAGTGCTTAGAGCCCCAGTCGCACCATCACATCTATCTGCAATGTCTTTCTTCATCTATCCAGCCCTTTCTTTTTAGCCTAACCATAGGTAAGGCATCTGCTTAGCTGTTCAGAGAGGTCTCTCCCGTTCACCTACAAGAAAGACTTTGGAGGACAAGTCAGTTTTTCAGTGAATGGCTCTAATGTTCTTGATTCTCGCCCTCTCCATCCCTGGAACTGTGTAAGTTCATTTCCTCTCTCCCCACAGATGTTCCTGGTATTTAGCTAACACCTTCAGCGCCCTTGGCAAGCAGCACCATTTAGAAACAGTAAATCTTACCTGTGGCTTTAACAGAGAGAAAAGTGACAGGAGGAGTGTCAGCACATTTCAGATCCTGCTCTGGGCATCTGCTCCAACCTGTTAAGAGCAACCAATTAAGGATGCATTAGCTTTTGGAAAGTTCCTCAAAGGGCTCTGGATTGTGCTTGAGATCTTTGTTTAGTCTTTGAGGGGTACTGTCACATGGGTGATTTATCAAGCAGAACTGTTTATCTGGCACTAAAATAAACTCTAAGATGTTCAGATTGAGATTTCTCGTGAATTTCCACCAAGGTAAACATTGGTAACTGGCAGGTTACAGATTCTCTGTCAAAGCCAGACACATACAATAAATGTTTAAACTAAAGCTTGCTATAAAGGGCAGCTGTCACTGGGTCCACCACACCTCTCTGCTCTCTACAGCCTTTTCCCATTCATTCTTGTAATTCTAGTTTACACTTCTAAAGCTTTGCCTGCATCCCCATGGCAATTTACAGACTAGGTTTAAGCATTGTCTCACCCATTGCTGAAATGCAGTCATGTCAGGGGTGGGAGGCAGCAGCAGTTTAACAGCACACAACAACACTATGCAGATAATTAGGACATGAAGTGAAGAGAGCTGTATCCATTGAAACCACAGGAGAAATGTTAGGGAGTCAGGACATTGGGGTTCACACACTGAGGCCTGGAAAAAGTGCTAGGGGGATCATTTATGAGAACAAGTGGTGAGGAGCCTAGTGTTGCATTTCATGTGGAAGATGGCACCTCCAGCAGCCCCCTAACACCAGCACTGACTCACTGGGAAGCACCACTTCCTGTAGAGCCGATGGTTCCCTGGAGGCTTCTCCTCTGAGTTCTGGTGCAGCCAGACTTTGCTACACTTCTGATGTCTGATGGGGTCACAGCCCCCTGTACTTTCCCAGGGGCTGTCCAGAGAGCTTTCTGTTGGCACTTTGGGGTCTATTTTCACACAGCCTTGAGCGATGAACCCCTCATGAACCCAATGAACTGAATAGCTTCACTGCAAAATGTGATTTTTTTTTCCTTGTTATGAATAGGAAGCATTTCCCTGGGTAACCAGATGTCTAATGGCGGGTGAGGTTTCCACAGTAGCTGGGTGGCGTGAAAGTGGTGCTCACACATTTCCAGCTACAATGGCAAACGCTCTGCCAGAACAGCTCTCCCCTCCTCACTTTCTTATAATGGTGAAATAACCTGCAAAATACTTCACAACTCTCCGAAGAAGAGAGTCGTTGGGTCTAGGAGTCGAGCCTGGAAAGAGTTCTGAAAGGTAGGGCCTGGCATGGTTCAAAGGAGTGGGAAGATAAAGGAGAACATTCGCAACTCAGCCTGTCTGTGACACCTGGCTGCAAAGCCAGCGCCTGTTGGGAATCCCAAGGTCAAAGGGAGGGCCATGCACAGCTAAGTTGAGGCTAGAGGAGCTGCTTTTCTTAATGCCCTTTCTCGTAACATCAGCGCTGCTGGGAAGAAACGGGGCTTTGAATGGTTCTTCCAGGCCTTGTAATACACGTGGGACTTTGTTTCCTTAACACCTGTGATTATTATTGTTGTTATTGCGGTAGCATCTAAAGACCCATCTCAGGGATCAAGGCCCCATTGTGACAAACCCTGAACTACGGAATACCTGGCCCTGCCCCAGGCAGCTCACAGTTTCTCTGTGCAAGGGTAACATCTCAGTTGTGCAGCTGCACCCAGCTTTAACAACCACCTTCAAGGTTGAGATTGTTGAAAGTGGCCCATGGGATTAGCCTTGCCTCAGCAGCAGGCACTGCAGCTTGTCAGGTGCTTTCCCCCTGACCACCTGCTAAGGGCATGTGGTCCTAACTGCAGCAATCGTGTGAAGGACAAAGGGACGGTTATAACCTCCACAAGGTGGCAGTTTGGGACTGGGGTGTTCTGTGTGTGGGATCGGTGGCTAATGTTACAGTCTGTGCCTGCAAAGGAACGCCAGCTCTGGAAACAGGTGTCATGTGAATACTGATGTGTTAACAGATGCTAGTGGTTGGGATTGTGCTGTCCTCACTCTTCCATTGTGGGAAGGGGAGCGGGACCCTGTCATGGAGTGACACTTCTCCCCCGTATCCAAGGGGAGAAGCACAACCTGCCAAGGAGCAGAGCCAGAAAGCCACGCCCTGGCTAGCCACTTCTCAGGGACTGAGCTGATGTTCAATCCAGAGCTGTCTGAGGGGAGTGAGATTGGAAGAGGGGGAATAGTTCACTCCTGGCAGGGATGAGTCTCTGATCCAGGCTGCTCTTCCCTGACTCCCAGTCGCTTCTGACAAGCTTCTGGGTCCCGGACTGTAATAGACGCTTCTTTGTGATTCATTCCCCTCTCCCTGAGCAGTGGGGGGAACAAGCCAGGCAGCCCCAGTGTAACTGGGGTTTGTTGGGATGATACGGCCCCAAGTCCAGCAGGCTCCTGCCCTCTGCACTTCCACACACAGGTCTCGTGTAGGTGCAGCTGCGGTTAGATGTTCATGGCTCGAGCGCTACGCTTGGTCCAAGGCCAGTGTTTTTGGAAAGCAGTTGGCAGAACTGGGGCTGGCACTGCTGTATCTGCCGTGGAGTGAACCCTCTATGTTGGATCTCTGAGGTCCCCGTGTAACATGAGCGCAGGTTCACTAGCCCACGCGGGGGTGACATTTGGAGGATTGCTTACTGGCTGGTAACAAGGCTGGAGAATGCACTTGCCAGTGTTAAAGATGTTTCTTTGTGCAGCTTTAGAGAAAGTCTCACTCTGATGTGGGATAACTCAGATGACTGGAGTACTGTCATGGATATAAACTGTTCAGGAAGGACAGGCAGGGCAGAAAAGGTGGGGAAGTTGCATTGTATGTAAGGGAGCAGTATGACTGCTCAGAGCTCCGGTATGAAACTGCAGAAAAACCTGAGTGTCTCTGGATTTAGTTTAGAAGTGTGAGCAACAAGGGTGATGGCGTGGTGGGAGTCTGCTATAGACCACCGGACCAGGGGGATGAGGTGGTGAGGCTTTCTTCTGGCAACTAACGGAAGTTACTAGATCGCAGGCCCTGGTTCTCATGGGAGACTTCAATCACCTTGATATCTGCTGGGAGAGCAATACAGCGGTGCACAGACAATCCAGGAAGTTTTTGGAAAGTGTAGGGGACAATTTCCTGGTGCAAGTGCTGGAGGAACCAACTAGGGGCAGATCTCTTCTTGACCTGCTGCTCACAAACCGGGAAGAATTAGTAGGGGAAGCAAAAGTGGATGGGAACCTGGGAGGCAGTGACCATGAGATGGTCGAGTTCAGGATCCTGACACAGGGAAGAAAGGAGAGCAGCAGAATACGGACCCTGGACTTCAGAAAAGCAGACTTTGATAACCTCAGGGAACTGATGGGCAGGATGCCCTGGGAGAATAACATGAGGGGGAAAGGAGTCCAGGAGAGATGGCTATATTTTAAAGAATACTTATTGAGGTTATAGGGACAAACCATCCCAAAGTGTAGAAAGAATAGTAAATATGGCAGGCGACCAGCTTGGCTTAACAGTATAATCCTTGCTGATCTTAAACACAAAAAGGAAGCTTACAAGAAGAGGAAAATTGGACAAATGACCAGGGAAGAGTATAAAAATATTGCTCGGGCATGCAGGAGTGAAATCAGGAAGGCCAAATCACACCTGGAGTTGCAGCTAGCAAGAGATGTTAAGAATAACAAGAAGGGTTTCTTCAGGTATGTTAGCAACAAGAAGAAAGTCAAGGAAAGTGTGGGCCCCTTACTGAATGAGGGAGGCAACCTAGTGACAGAGGCTGTGGAAAAAGCTAATGTACTCAATACTTTTTTTGCCTCTGTCTTCACAAACAAGGTCAGCTCTCAGACTGCTGCACTGGGCAGCACAGCATGGGGAGGAGGTGACCAACTATCTGGGGAGAAAGAAGTGGTTCGGGACTATTTAGAAACGCTGGACGAGCACAAGTCCACGGGGCCGGATGCGCTGCATCCGAGAGCGCCAAAGGAGTTGACGGATGTGATTGCAGAGCCATTGGCCATTATCTTTGAAAACTCATGGCGATTGGGGGAAGTCCCGGATGACTGGAAAAAGGGTAATGTAGTGACCTTCTTTAAAAAAGGGAAGAAGGAGGATCCGGAGAACTACAGGCCAGTCAACCTCACCTCAGTCCCTGGAAAAATCATGGAGCAGGTCCTCAAGGAATCCATTCTGAAGCACTTAGAGGAGAGGAAATTGATCAGGAACAGTCAGTATGGATTCACCAAGGGCAAGTCGTGCCTGACTAATCTAATTGCCTTCTATGACGAGATAACTGGCTCTGTGGATGAGGGGAAAGCAGCGGACGTGTTGTTCCTTGACTTTAGCAAAGCTTTTGACACGGTCTCCCATAGTATTCTTGCCGGTAAGTTAAAGAAGTATGGGCTGGATGAATGGACTATAAGGTGGAAAGAAAGCTGGTTAGATTGTCGGGCTCAACGGGTAGTGATCAATGGCTCCATGTCTAGTTGGCAGCTGGTATCAAGCGGAGTGCCCCAAGGATCGGTCCTGGGGCCGGTTTTGTTCAGTATCTTCCTTAATGATCTGGAGGATGGTGTGGATTGCACCCTCAGCCAGTTTGCAGATGACACTAAACTAGGAGGAGAGATAGATACGCTGGAGGGTAGGGATAGGATACAGAGGGACCTAGACAAACTAGAGGATTGGGCCAAAAGAAATCTGATGAGGTTCAACAAGGACAAGTGCAGAGTCCTGCACTTGGGACGGAAGAATCCCATGCACCGCTAAAGACTAGGGACCGAATGGCTAGGCAGCAGTTTTGCAGAAAAGGACCTAGGGGTTACAGTGGACGAGAAGCTGGATACGAGTCAACAGTGTGCCCTTGTTGCCAAGAAGGCTAATGGCATTTTGGGCTGTATAAGTAGGGGCATTGTCAGCAGATTGAGGGATGTGATCATTCCCCTCTATTCGACATTGGTGAGGCCTCATCTGGAGTACTGTGTCCAGTTTTGGGCCCCACACTACAAGAAGGATGTGGAAAAATTGGAAAACAAAAATGTTGCCAGCGGAGGGCAACAAAAATGATTAGGGGACTGGAACACATGACTTATGAGGAGAGGCTGAGGGAACTGGGATTGTTTAGTCTGTGGAAGAGAAGAATGAGGGGGGATTTGGTATCTGCTTTCAGCTACCTGAAGGGGGATTCCAGAGAGGATGGATCTAGACTGTTCTCAGTGGTAGCAGATGACAGAACAAGGAGTAATGGTCTCAAGTTGCAGTGGGGGAGGTTTAGGTTGGATATTAGGAAAAACTTTTTCACTAGGAGGGTGGTGAAGCACTGGAATGGGTTACCTAGGGAGGTGGTGGAATCTCCTTCCTTAGAAGTTTTTAAGGTCAGGCTTGACAAAGCCCTGGCTGGGATGATTTAGTTGGGGATTGGTCCTGCTTTGAGCAGGGGGTTGAACTAGATGACCTCCTGAGGTCCCTTCCAACCCTGATATTCTAGGATTCTATGATTCTATGATACAGGCCGCTCAGACCCGCTGATTTGGCTTTCACTGTGTGCCAGTAGCCAAGGGGCATTTTGGCTCTGTCTTTTTAAATCAGGTCTCAGAGACCTGCAGGGAGCAGAGAGGTATGCAGAGGGGCCTGGAGGAGCTGGGGCAGTGAGCAGAGACCTTCCGAGAAAGGGAGGTGGGACTTTTAAAGTCAGAGCAGTAGTTTTGCCCCAGACTGTCAATTGGCAAAGCCAGGCAAGGCAGAGGCTTTCTGAGTCCCAAGGCCACATGGTGCCTTCAGGTTGCCCCTGTGCCAATCCCACTGACTTCCATGCAGCAGAGCAGCAATTGTCTCAATCTCCATTATGAATCAATGGTGACCGCTTTGTGTGAGATGGTGACATGGAGCGTTTCCACGCCCTCAGTGCTCTTTGGAATCATCCTCACAGCTCCATTCTGCAGGGGGGAAACTGAGGCAGAGCAGGTCACCAGCAGAGCATCTGTGCCACAGCTGGGACTAGGACCCACCAGGAACTCTTGGCTCCTGTCCTGAGCAAACAGCCCTCTCTGAAGCAGAGGAAATGCTGTAGTGCACGCGGACGTTCTCCCTGGAGGAGATGCAGCTCTGGAGGAGTGGGCAGAGCATGTGTTGCAGTACCTGAACTCTCAAGTGCTTGGCATGGCATGGCTCAAGCCCGATACTCTGCGAGCGCCTGGAAAATTCACTATGGGGCTGTTCAGACTGTCGGAGGATCAGTGGGGAAATGTCCCCTGCCACGAGCCCAGGAGTAACAGCAGTCCTGGTGTGTGGCTCCAGAGCACCAGCGGTTCTTGAGGTACCCATGTGGCCTTGGCCAGCGGATGGGCTGTGCAGACCTGTCCTCACTGGGACCAGGACTGCCGCTCTCTGCCTCCACGATCGGCGTCCCCCTCATCCACGGAAGGAGCGGAGCTCTGACCCTTGGTAATGGAGGCCTCGATTCATTGGAGCGAATTAATGAGACCTTGAGGTTTGCGTTGCCACAGTAGCCTCGAGAGATCATCCCTTTAAGGCAGCTGGATGCCTGGAGATTAGCATTGGTTTTTATTTGTGTTATATCAGCAAGGTCCAGAAACTGCCTGTCGTCTCCTTCACAAAGCCCTTCCTGGAGAGGGAATCTGCGGAGAACCCCGATATGTGCTTCCGGGGTGATCCTTCAGGGTTTTTGGAAGGAGACAAGATGGGAGCACTGAGAAACTTCTTCAACCAGTCTTGGTAATCGAAGGGTCTCCCTTAAAATCCATTCTCCCTCCCCTGTTGCAACTGTCATTTCTCAGCTCCTGCTGACAGCTTGGACTTCTTTCCTGGAGCTCTAGACTCTGATAGTTCTGAGCTCTGCTTTTCATAGAATCATAGAATCATAGAATATCAGGGTTGGAAGGGACCCCAGAAGGTCATCTAGTCCAACCCCCTGCTCAAAGCAGGACCAAGTCCCAGTTAAATCATCCTAGCCAGGGCTTTGTCAAGCCTGACCTTAAAAACCTCTAAGGAAGGAGATTCTACCACCTCCCTAGGTAACGCATTCCAGTGTTTCACCACCCTCTTAGTGAAAAAGTTTTTCCTAATATCCAATCTAAACCTCCCCCATTGCAACTTGAGACCATTACTCCTCGTTCTGTCATCTGCTACCATTGAGAACAGTCTAGAGCCATCCTCTTTGAAACCCCCTTTCAGGTAGTTGAAAGCAGCTATCAAATCCCCCCTCATTCTTCTCTTCTGCAGACTAAACAATCCCAGCTCCCTCAGCCTCTCCTCATAAGTCATGTGCTCTAGACCCCTAATCATTTTTGTTGCCCTTCGCTGTACTCTTTCCAATTTATCCACATCCTTCTTGTAGTGTGGGGCCCAAAACTGGACACAGTACTCCAGATGAGGCCTCACCAGTGTCGAATAGAGGGGAACGATCACGTCCCTCGATCTGCTCGCTATGCCCCTACTTATACATCCCAAAATGCCATTGGCCTTCTTGGCAACAAGGGCACACTGCTGACTCATATCCAGCTTCTCGTCCACTGTCACCCCTAGGTCCTTTTCCGCAGAACTGCTGCCGAGCCATTCGGTCCCTAGTCTGTAGCGGTGCATTGGATTCTTCCATCCTAAGTGCAGGACCCTGCACTTATCCTTATTGAACCTCATTAGATTTCTTTTGGCCCAATCTTCCAATTTGTCTAGGTCCTTCTGTATCCTATCCCTCCCCTCCAGCGTATCTACCACTCCTCCCAGTTTAGTATCATCCGCAAATTTGCTGAGAGTGCAATCCACACCATCCTCCAGATCATTTATGAAGATATTGAACAAAACGGGCCCCAGGACCGACCCCTGGGGCACTCCACTTGACACCGGCTGCCAACTAGACATGGAGCCATTGATCACTACCCGTTGAGCCCGACAATCTAGCCAGCTTTCTACCCACCTTATAGTGCATTCATCCAGCCCATACTTCCTTAACTTGCTGACAAGAATGCTGTGGGAGACCGTGTCAAAAGCTTTGCTAAAGTCAAGAAACAATACATCCACTGCTTTCCCTTCATCCACAGAACCAGTAATCTCATCATAAAAGGCGATTAGATTAGTCAGGCATGACCTTCCCTTGGTGAATCCATGCTGACTGTTCCTGATCACTTTCCTCTCCTCTAAGTGCTTCAGGATTGATTCTTTGAGGACCTGCTCCATGATTTTTCCAGGGACTGAGGTGAGGCTGACCGGCCTGTAGTTCCCAGGATCCTCCTTCTTCCCTTTTTTAAAGATGGGCACTACATTAGCCTTTTTCCAGTCATCCGGGACTTCCCCCGTTCGCCACGAGTTTTCAAAGATAATGGCCAAGGGCTCTGCAATCACAGCCGCCAATTCCTTCAGCACTCTCGGATGCAATTCGTCCGGCCCCATGGACTTGTGCACGTCCAGCTTTTCTAAATAGTCCCTAACCACCTCTATCTCTACAGAGGGCTGGCCATCTCTTCCCCATTTTGTGATGCCCAGCACAGCAGTCTGGGAGCTTACCTTGTTAGTGAAAACAGAGGCAAAAAAAGCATTGAGTACATTAGCTTTTTCCACATCCTCTGTCACTAGCTTGCCTCCCTCATTCAGTAAGGGGCCCACACTTTCCTTGGCTTTCTTCTTGTTGCCAACATACCTGAAGAAACCCTTCTTGTTACTCTTGACATCTCTTGCTAGCTGCAGCTCCAGGTGCGATTTGGCCCTCCTGATATCTTTCCTACATGCCCGAGCAATATTTTTATACTCTTCCCTGGTCATATGTCCAACCTTCCACTTCTTGTAACCTTCTTCTTTTATTAGGCTGTCAGCTCTCCAGCATGCTCCAGCGTGCTCAGCACAAGGTCAGCAGAGTGGGGCTGTTCCTGGACGGGGTGGGCAGGCAGCAGTGGGTTCTGAGGAGGGGGACGTTGCGTGGTAGACAGGATCTGAGAGCACTCTGGGTACAGCGGCAGCAGTAGGGGAATCAGAGACGGAGCAGCGATTTGCACTGCATTGTGAGCTGAGTGACTGTCCCAGCAGAACGGGTCCCAGGTTCAAAGTGGGGGAAAAGGACGACTCATAAAATGAGATGTGTGTCTCCTGTCAACACCACTGACCAAACAGTGCACTCTGGTGCTGAAGGCTCAAACCGAGAGCATCTCAGCCCTTACTGCCTCTGCCTGGCCAGGGTCTTGGTGACGTTAGTCCTGCCCATGTACCCAGCCATCCCTGCTCTTCCTACCCCACCAGGAACCTGCAGCTCTCCTCATTCCAGGGGATGGCGAGACCAGCAGGGAGCTCAATCATTTTATACACTGGGAATGTCACAAACTCCTGAGAGCTACCAGTTGACGGGACGTCAACCTGGGGAGGTGCCCGGTTAACGGGGCTGGTCCCAGCTTGAAAAGGCTCAGCACTGCAGGTCATTGCCCCAGCTGGGAGATAAAATCTAACAATAAAGTCAACTTCCCCCTTCAGTGCTTCTCACCCCCAGTGGGTAAAATACTGAGCTTTGGGTGCGAGAGCCAATCCAGGGCCCTTCACAGGAGCAGGTGTGTTAGCCTCTGGAGTCACAGCTACAGTTCCCGCCGTGCCAGCAACCTCCCTTCAGCTCCTGCTGTGGGTCTGGGAGCGAGGGCTCTTTCACTTCCCTTGCTAACCTCATGGGTTGTGTTAGCCTGCTGCCATGTCCTACCCTGGGCTTGGCTGCCTGTCAGTGGTGGGCCAAACGACTGTTGTGGGTTGGACCTGATCAGCGCAGGGTTATTGTGCCTGTAAAGGGCTTGGGGATGCTGTGAGCTGGAAGGCAGCAGAGACTCGCATGAGATTATTTACTGTTTGCTTGTGCTACAGACCAGCTCCAGGAATGGTCACGTCAGAGACTTTCGGGTTAAGTGCTGCTTAGGTTTCAGTGTGCCTCCGCCATGCTGAGGGCACTGACAAACGAAGACTGGAATGCAGGGATGCCCTCCTGGGCCACTCACAACTCCTCCCAGGAATCTCGCTCCCCTGCATGTGACCAGACTTGCTTCTCACTCCTCACTTGGGCCGGGCCAATCCTGGAGCCTCCTGGGATTCATTCTTGGGTCTGTTTCTCTTGGTGATTTTATTTATTGTTCTTGCCCTTTCTCTGGGGTGGGAGGGGATCCTGCTGAACCCGTGGCTCTGATTGCAGTGGCGACTGGAATAAAATCAATACACTCTATTTATTTTCTTCCTTGACTGGCAGCTCCTTGCCTGCAGCCTTCTTCTCTTACAGTCCTAATGTGTCTCCTGGCAGGTTTCCTTGCTTTGAGTGGTTTTTAAAGGAAGCAGCAGTTAGGCTGAAGGAAAAGCCGAGTTTTTCCTTTCTCTCTTTCCCCCACCCCTCAGTGGTGCTGGAGTGGGGCCCTGCCAGCAGGCGCTGGGAAACTGCAGCAGATGGAGGAGGATTTTCCCTAGTGCCTGACTCCACATTCTGGACAACAGCAGGGACTGCAGATGCATGTAATGCCACAGGGCTAATAGTTTAGCTGCAGGGTCACAGTAAGCCATGGTACACTTGACTCTTCTGTAGATTGGTGGCTTGTGGCTGGGAGCTGACACTATGTCTTTTGTGACATAGCTAATGTAGACTTGGCTTTAGCAGAACGTACTGGTGGTTAGCAAATCTCTCTTTTCACCTGGGTACTTGCCATGCTGTCAGCATTAGACCTAGAATAGTTACCTGCCTTCCCCAGCTGCTAAGCCTCGTGTTATCTAGTACCCAGAGCTTCCCAGAAATACAGTTCCTTTATACCCCAGTTGCTTGTTATTACAGCAACCCAATGGCTTTCAGTGCAGTACAAGTATGGGGGTGCACCGGGGAAGATTACTTTGTCTCTGAGTTTCCTTTCAGCCTTCTCTGCGTTATATTCAGAGGCGTGTGTTGGGGAGGAATGGCAAGGTCACTCACCTGTGCCCACGCTGCTGGTTTTGTCACAGGTCACATGAGTTAGCCTTGCTGGAGCTGACAGAGTTTGAATGTTCATGACCAATGGAGCCAGCCCGGGGATGGTAAGGGCCCTCTGTCACATTGCGTCAGCAGACTCAGCCAGAGCATGCAGAGAATTAAAGCTGGGATCAAAAATAAAAAAGGAAAACGTGATTCTCCTGGTTTGGTTGGGCCACATAAGTGCCACCAACAGATAGCTGGAGGGGTGTCGCCAACCCGCCCGCCAGCACACGCTGAGTCTGACGTAAGCAGACCAGACATCCCACCACACAGAGGACAGCTGGGCACAGCTGTGCTTCTTACAACATGGTGCTTGCAAGTGCTGAAGATGTCACTACAGCTTTCCAGAGAATTTCATGGGAAAGGGAATCTGGCAGGTCTGGGGCTGTGGGAATGTGAGGCCAGGTTTATCTCGGTTCTCAGGAAGCACCAAGGCAAAGCATCTCGTTTGCTGGAGAGACTGAGTTTCCTCCTTCCCCATTTGGGAGATGGGGTTTGACAGCCTGAGCCTTGAAGACTATTGATAAAGAATTGCAGGAGCGATGAAAAATGTCTTGCACTCTCCCAGACTGGAGCCCTACCAACTTCTGGGGGCTTTTGCTCTTTCTGGAGCTGTCGCTGCCAAGACTAATTTCATTCTGAGTGAACAAACATTTTCATAGATCCTGTTTCATGTGAGCGGAAATCAGAAAGGACACTTTTATATCTTCAGTGCTTACTGCTCTATCTGCATTAGTGATAGCAGAACTATGCTACAATCTGATACAGGCCCTTTGTAGTCAAGGCCAAATTCCTGGCTTCAGTCTAACCAGGCTGCATGTTGTCTTAGCAGAGGAATACTGCTCCTGGAGACCCAGATTCATGGTGATGTCAGGGCTGAGCTCCTAGAGCCATTGGCTTGTCCCTCTCAAATGTGCTCTTTGTGCTCCAGGAAGTGAGACAAAAAACCAAAGGACAAAGTAGAAAGCAAAGCTGGATGCACAGCAGGGCAGGGGCCCATGGAGGATGTTGGGGCAGGACAAAGGGCCTGCCTGGCTGGGAAATGTGACCCAGTGCAAACCATTAATGTGGACATGCTACACTGGGAAAAGCAGGGTCTGCCCGGAGGCAGCTCAGTCCCCTAACAGTCTGGCGCTGGCCTGCTGCAGCCCGTCTGCACTGGGGCTGTGCCAGTCTAACCAAGTGGAGGTCATTGCTGGTGCGAAGGTCCTTATTCAGGCAGAAAATTGGACTGAACTTTGGTTTCACTCACCCATAGGGTGTTGGGGGGCTCCCGATTGCCCGCTGCCCTCTGAAGGGGGGCTCTGAGCATCGTGACTGGAGCCATCTCAGACAGCAGCCCCCCGGGAGGGGTTTGTGGGAGTCTGCTCTCCTGCCATGGTGCAGTGTCTTGAGGTAGGGATGCTGGGGGAGAATCAGCTCCATGCACACACTCGGACTGTGAATCCACCCCACTCCCTCGGCGTCAGAGTCCAAGCTCCCGCCTGATCCCTAACTTCAAAGCGCTGTCTAGGCAGGTATTTTTAGAGTGCTAGTGTGAGTCCTGCTAGCCTGAGTCTGTCAGCCGGGGCAGCGGCTTGCTCCCACTCACTCCAAAATGCAGGGTAGACATACCTTGTGTGGGGCTGGATGTCACATTGCCACCCCTTGCTGGTTATGCTTTTGTGGCTTGGGTCCTTTTAGTGGCTGCTGTCCAGACCCTAAGTCTGGGGAAGGGCAGGTGAGTCTCTTAGCTGTTCAGGATTGTATCGGGGTGAGCCCTGGTGTAGCCTGTGAGTTGATACCCTGGGTTAGAATTTGTTGTTGTAAAAACAATATGGTTGAAATATGTTGAGGTCTGAGATTAAAAATATTTCCTATAATCTGGCCTCGTTTCCGCCCCCTCCCCCCACCCCCCCAGATGATTCTCAGCCTGAATAAATCTTGAACTTTCGGGCATTCTGGGAAGAGGCTTTGAAGTGGGTGGTTGGAAACCTGTGCTCACAGTAGTAAACTTTCGTTACTCACCAGTAAGTGACCTCAACCGCAGTGCTTACAGGAACGGCGTGTTTCATAACAGCATCTGGTATGAAATGAAATCCTAACCCAAACAGGAACACCACCACTCCTTGTGCCCAATACTCCGCTTCAGCACGGGACTGGGCGACAGGACATGGATCACTCGATGATTGTCTGTCCTGTTCATTCCCTCTGGCGCACCTGGTGTGGGCCACTGTTGACAGGCAGGATACTAGGCTAGAGGGACCAATGGTCCGGCCATGTATGGCCGTTCTGATAGCCCCAATTTTGCTCTGGAAGGAGTTCCAGGGCCTTCAGTGGCACTACTCAGATGCTTAAAGTTAAGCACGTGTGTAAGTATTTTGCTGTGTTGTGGCCAGAGCACGGAGTAGGTTTTATAGCTGGAATGCCGCATGGAACAGGTGTCTTGTAGGAAATTACCCAGCAAACTAGAGAGGACAACTGGTCTTGGGGTCAGGGCTCTGGATTGAGCCTCCAGTGACCCGGCTTCAATTCTGGGCCTGCCACTGAGTTCCTGAGGGATGTCTCAGTCCTGGGAGAATGCTTACTAGCTGCTGCCTTGTTCACATCGTCTGTCAACTCTTTGGGGCAGTGACTGCTTCTTGCCTAGCACCGTGGGGTGCCAGCCTGGGTTGGGGGGGCACTTTTAATAAGACCAATGAATAATAATAATGACATCCAGCTGGGTCCCTGTGTGACTCTGACTGGCCCCATCAGGTCTTGTGTTACTATTCTGGGAAAGTGATCATGACTCTGGCATTCCAAACAGGACATGCTGTCACGGAGTCCCCGGGCGATGCTCTGGAACTGCTCCCTGTGAAGCCAGGCAGGACTCTGGGGAAGTCTCCTCTCTGGGAGCAGCCTGTCTGCAGGACACACAGCTCACCTGGCTTCCCCCTTCCTGGGTCTGACCTCGGAGCATCCAGCATCCTCTACACCTCCGTGCGCTTCCCACAGCGAGTGCGCCCAGGCGGGGTCCTGGGGAAGCCAGAGGGTCCTGCTCCCCAACTCCGCAGTCAGATGTGACTCTCAGCCAGCCAGTAAAACAGAAGGTTTATTAGCTGACAGGAACATGGTCTAACACAGAGCTTGTAGGTGCAGAGAACAGGACCCCTCAGCTGGGTCCATTTTGGGGGACAGTGAGCCAGACAACCACATCTGCCCTTCACTCCTTGTCCCCAACCAGCCCCAAACTGAAACTCTCTCCAGCCCCCCCTCCTCTGGGCTTTGTCCCTTTCCCGGGCCAGGAGGTCACCAGATTCCTTTGTTCTCCAACCCTTTACCTCTCACCTTGCAGGGGGAAAGGGCCCAGGCCATCAGTTGCCAGGAATCAGGGTGTCGGCCATTCTCTGTGTCCAGACCCCTGCACACACCTGCCCTCTAGGACTGTGCAAGGATCATACACCCTTATCCCACCCCCTAGATACTTAAGAACTGCCTACGGGAAACTGAGGCACCCCCACAATATTCAGAGGAAACATTAGGGACAGTCACGCTTCGTCACACATGCTACGGGGGAGATGCCATTCTGGGACTGCATCTCATCATCAAGCTCCATGCGCCTCTCCCTGGGGCAGTCGCACATTGATTGACAAGTCCTCTCAGCAGACAATACTTTTAAAAATTGTATTTGGATTTTCAGATCCACATAACTAACATCTGGAAACAATGATGCGCAGGGTGTGTGCTTTCTGGGAGAGAGGCTGAGGTGACGAGCCATGTGTTCGCTAGTGCTGGTGCAGGAGGACACATGATCTCGGCTGGACTGGTCATGGAGACCTAGAGCAGGCCTGGACCAGTTCTGTCATGAGAAAGCGTCCTATGCAGTGTCCCTGTTTGGGAATGGTTGTGGTCAGGTTGAGGTTGAGTTTCTAGTGTCGACAAGCCTGGAGAGAAAGGAACACACTAAATTCTACTTTGTTCTGTACAGGTTCTTATGTCGGACTCATCACCACAGTATCTGAGTGCCTTCCGGGTGTTCATTAAGCGATGTGACTAACATCTGTCACGTGTTTGTGTGCAGGGGAGTGTCTTGCTTTGGAATTTATTTTAGAGAGATGATAGATACACTCTCTCTCTCTCTCTCTCTCTCTCTCTCTCACACACACACACACACACACACACACACACACACACACACACACACACACACACACACACACACACACACACACACACACACATTTGTGTTGCTCTATGTTTCTGTTCGAGAAGACAGGTCAGAGAAATGCACCCTGCACTGTGATTGGAAGCTGGTGAGGTTTGGGATAGCCCTTAGTTACGGGGGCGTTCATTCCACAGTCTTGGGCCAGCCCCCAAGAAAGCTCCGTCTGTTTAGGAGACACAGGACTGGGGATGCTGCACACACAGCAGTGACCCCCATGTCATATCACTGAGTTGTCTGTCTATGTGAGACAAGGTGGGTGAGGTATGTCTTTTATTGGACCGGCTTCTGTTGGTCGCAGAGACAAGCTTTCGAGCTTACACAGAGCTCTTCAGGTCAGTGTAGGTGTGTGTAAGCTCGAAAGCTTGTCTCTCGCCAGTAGAGGTTGGTCCAATAAAAGATATTGCCTCCCACACCTCGTGTCTCTAACATTCTGGGACCAACATGGCTACAACAACACTGCATAGATCTCTATATACGTATCCTTGTTGGCGGACAGGGTACCAGACTAGATGGATCATTGGTCTGACCCGGTGTGACTGGTTTTACATTGCAGCTCACGTGGCGTCTCAGCAGCGGTGTAATGTTGCATACAAGAGCTGGTATAATGGCCTGATCTTAAGTAGCCTTCACTGGCTTGTGTGTAGTCCTGAAAGTGGCTGGCTTCTACTACTGCAGTAGCACAAGCGAAGGGCCTTTTCCTGTAACCATCTCTCCTGGGACGTGGCAGAAGCTTTGCTGTTTTCTGGGCACTAATCCCGACGACTCCCCGTAGCTCTGAGTTTGTTGCTGGGGGTGGTGGCGGAAGCAGTTTGCTCAGCTGTCAGACAGCGCTGAAGGATGGCTCCGTTCGGGGCAGCCAATGGGGAGGGAGCAGTAATTACTGCACGTTCTGTCACTACTGGAAGTTAACAGCTCCTCACTGACTAAATCTCAACTAATGTGAGAGTTCATGTGTGGAACTGTGTGTGTGTGTGCGCGCGCGCGCGCTGCTTATCTGGTTTAAAAACCGGTTTCATGCTCAGCTGAAAAGGAAATGAAACATTAAACCAGAATCCCATTTGCTAACATCCTTTCTGCCTTTCTCGGCGAGAAGGGTTAATGGCCAGCCTCGCAGCCTCATTCACGCTTGACTAGGGGCAAGTGAAGTGAGTGCGGCTGGCTGTATGGAGCAGTGGAAGATGGTGGGGAGGGTCTGTAAAACCCCACCTTATGGTGATTTACATTAATAATACTGGTTTGACCACACCTACCCGTACCCCTCTTAATCTCGCTTACCCAGCAGATCAAGGGACGTGATCGTTCCCCTCTATTCGGCATTGGTGAGGCTTCATCTGGAGTGCTGTGTCCAGTTTTAGGCCCCCCACTACAAGAAGGATGTGGAAAAATTGGAAAGAGTCCAGCAGAGGGCAACAAAAATGATTAGGGGGCTGGAGCACATGATTTATGAGGAGAGGCTGAGGGAACTGGGATTATTTAGTCTGCAGAAGAGAAGAATGAAGGGGGATTTGATAGCTGCTTTCAACTCCCTGAAAGGGGGTTCCAAAGAGGATGGATCTAGACTGTTCTCAGTGGTACCAGATGACAGGACAAGGAGTAATGGTCTCAAGTTGCAGTGCGGGAGGTCTAGGTTGGATATCAGGAAACCCTATTTCACTAGGAAGGTGGTGAAGCACTGAAATGGGTTACGTAGGGAGGTGGGGGAATCTCCTTCCTTAGAGGTTTTTAAAGTCGGGCTGGGATGATTTAGTTGGGGATTGGTCCTGCTTTGAGCAGGGGGTTGGATTAGATGACATCCTGAGGTCCCTTCCAACCCCGATATTCCATGATTCTATGATTCTAAACCCAATGGCACTATGGCTATCTGAACTGTACCAGACCTGCTGGTCTGCTATCATATTGGTTTAGTCAGCTCTGGTGTGTCCCACTTCAAAGAGCCCCCATGAAGGAAGGGACTGCAAAATACAATCCTCCACCTCTTCCACTACAGGCACTGTAGAAATACCTTAGATAGGGGAGCTGGAAAACACACGTCAGACTGACCATCAAAGACAACCAAATAGCAATAACCTCCCTCAGTCTGTGTGAGTGGCCGGAGGAGTGAAAATGGCTGGAGTTGTAGATTTAAAAACCAGAAGGGACCATTCTGATCATCTAGTCTGGCCTTCTGCATAACACAGACAGGAGACTTTCACCCAGACCTATAGCTTCTGAAGGAGATGGGGTGTCTCTTTCAGAGAGACATTGGGTTAAAGACTTCAGGCAACAGAGGATTTGAGGGATGAAGAATAATTCTCTCTGCCCAAGCGTTTATCATTGCACCAGAGATTTAGGCTTGTAGCTTTACTCTCCAGTTGCTGAGGCAGCTCTTGTGCAGTAATGATGCCCGTCTGGCAGAATGAGGCACATGGGGCCTGTCGTGTATTCCTGCACAATGTGACATTATTTAACCAGCGTTTTGAGGCCATCACAACCATTAATGGTGAAGTAAGTGAGGAGACATAACTGAGATTCATATAAGGGGGAGTGTGGAGTTGAAGAGCTTGGACTGGCTGTTTGTGTATATTTATACACTGATACAAGCAACAGAAGGACAGTCTTGCGGTTACTGCACTGACAGGGCGTCGGTGCCTGTGGTTCAGGTTCCAGCTCCGCTGTTGATCTGGGCACGTCACTTGGCCTCTCTGCGCCTCAGTTCTCCATCTGTAAAATGGGGATACTCCCTTTGTCAGGCTTGTCTAGTGAGACGGCAGGGACAGTCTCTTAGCAAGGCCATGTCCACATTGCCCCACAGGTCAGACTACAGGAACATGAATAGCAGAGAGCACCAAAGTGCTGCTCTGTAACTGCCTCATGGGGATGCTACGGGCCTGAACTAACAGGTTCCTAGTTCACACTAGTGCAGACTACACTAGGAGCCTTTTGGTTAGGCCCACAGTGTCCACACGGGGGACCTTCCAGCGCAGCACTTTGGTGCGCACTGCTTTTCAGGCCTCCACAGTCTGAGCTGTGGGGCAGTGTAGACAAGCCCTGCATGTCGATGCAGCACCCAGCACCGCGGAGCCTGGATCTTAGCTGGGGCTATCGGCACTGCTGCATTGTAAATAACACATGAGAACAGAAACAATAAGGTGTCCGTTCTGTGGAGCCATGCCACTGTTAAAGTGCTGAGTGCCCTCACGAGTCAGTTGGATATGGGGATGCTCTGTGCACCTCTGGAAACCAGGCCCATCATAACTGGCAAAGGGGGGTTCAGAAATGTAGCTGTTAATGGCCTGAACATGGTGGGGGTTCTGCTGCAGCAACTGGGGGGTTGTAACGTGCAGATAGCCCTGCAGGGCCCTCTATACAGAGAGGGGCTTGTGCGCATTTCCATGTGAATTCAAGTCGCTCCACTGCATGGCACTGCCTGCCCATTTTGGGTTTGATTCCTAAATGAGAGCTGGCACCAGGCTGCCCTGGAAATCCTCGGTGGGTAACTCGCCCCCTTCCCCTGAAGAAATGCTGGGCAGGGCTATTGTTCCTCACTGGAGAGAGCTGCCTCCATTTGGCTTGCTGTGATGTTACAGGGAGATGGGAGCATTTCTCTCTGGGTCCTGAGCCTTCTGCTGGTCTCTGCTCTCTTCCTGCCAAGTGACCTACCATGACCCCGCCATGGAAGTTTTCCGTCCCACTGTACTAATTAATACAGAGGCACAGCCCTTCCCAGACTTGACTGGTAAAACTCAAGTGCTTGTGCTGAGTCACTGGCGGGAGGGGAGGGGAGCAGGAGCTCTCCCCAGACACTTTGCAAATGTAGATCGTGTTTGGTCAGTGGTAGGGCAGTACTGCCAACCCCAAATGTTCAAAAATTTTGAATCGGGCTCATCAAAAATAATGAGATTATGTAAAAATAATAGATTTTGAGTTCTATGTCGTTGCCTTCTGCTTTTAGAGCCTTTAGGGTGCACTGGGGATACATTTTGAAGCTTTCTCCACAGCCACAAGGGCTAAAAACTAAGTTTTTCTTTAAGAATGAAGGCTGAAATCATCACAGATCCCCTTGACTCCAGGAGCTGGGGCTTTAAGGAAAACAATAATTATCACGAGACTCATGACAAAATCATGCGAGTTGGCAGCAGTTTGTCCAGATGCAGGGCTCAGGCTGGAGCAGCCCCCTCCAGCCAGTTCCCATTCATGCTCTCTTTGCAGGCAAGATGCAGGCAGCCCAGCTCCTGGGTTGGGAATGGCTGCACATGCTGTAGTGCTATAAATAGCTCTTTGTGCTGAGCTCTCTCAGGGGTCGGTACCTGCCTGCATGAGATGGCTGAAAACCAAGGCAGTGTGAGCAAGAGCTTCCTGGGGACTGGAGTCAATTTCATCTCCTCCAGCCCCAATCTCCCTGACTCCCATCTGGCATTAGGTTGTCAAGATCATCTCAAGCTGAGTTTGGTTTAATGCTGGGGGAGCTGGAGGGCTGGGGCTCCAAGGGAAAGAAGCTGTTTGTGTTGGCAGCACAGTTAGACCCTGGAGCCAAGATTCAATCAGCCCTGATGACTGACTTTATTTAAACCCATCCCCTCCTGTCCTTGCCTGTTGCTGGGAGTGAAGGTGTTCATTGGGATGGGATCAGTGTATGCCAGGACAGTGCTCCCCAATGACAATTTGCACAATGGTCTCCACTGCCACAGCATTTCTTTTTAATAAAACCACAATACAAGGGGCCCTGCCTTAAATAGCCAGTGTTAACCCTGCAGCATCAGTCAGCAGCATCAGACAGCTTGGGATGAATCAAGCCATTAGGCTAAGGATCCCTAATTGCCTTCACAATGTTCATGCAAAAAGCAGTGGAGTTGCCAGGCCCTGCTGTTTGCAGAAAGTGTCCTTAGCGCTCAGGCGGCTGACAACCAGCAAATACATCTGACATTAAATGATCTACCTTGAGACGTCCCAGGGAATTGCGAGAATACAAGTCACCAGCAGAGGGGAGAGAGGGAATGGTGCTTTTACGCCATTTTTTTCACATATATCCATTGAGTCTATAACCTAGGAGCATCTGATTTGTTAGGCTGGATGGTATTTTAACGTGACATAACTACAAGCTCTGTGTGTTGCTATCAGAATGAATGACCAGAATGTCTTTGCCGTGAACAGCAGAGTCTGCTAAACTGAAATTCTTGTCCCTGGTCAGCCACCTTTTTGTTCCTCTCATCTTCCTGTTCTCTGATCCCAGTTCTGTACATTGGAGACACCGCTGTACACAGGTGAGGGATTTTACAGTGACTTAGCCAAGTCCTGGATTTATGGTTTGTCTGAGCAGGTTACATGTCACCCCCTAGCATGGATCTTTGTCCCATAAACACTGGTTAAATTGAACAAGGAAGAGGTCAGAGCTGTTGAGAACAGGACGGTTCCCATGCATGGGGGTTCCATTACATGTGATGCCTGGAGCAGAACAAACCCCCACTAACTGTGGGGCAGCGTTCTTTCCGAGGGCTTTAGCAACAAGGATGTAAACTAGCAATGATATAACTAAGTCAGTTTGCAAACAGGACATTTCCAAAGAGTCCCTGCGTATTCATTATCTCTAGGAAAAAGAAAAGGAGTACTTGTGGCACCCTAGAGACTAACAAATTTATCTGAGCATAAGCTTTCATGAGCTACAGTTCACTTCATCGGATGCATTCGTTGGAAAATACAGTGGGGAAATTGTATATAAAACTCCCCACTGTATTTTCCACCGAATGCATCCGATGAAGTGAGCTGTAGCTCACGAAAGCTTATGCTCAAATAAATTTGTTAGTCTCTAAGGTGCCACAAGTACTCCTTTTCTTTTTGCGAATACAGACTAACACGGCTGCTACTCTGAAACCTGTCATTATCTCTAGGATTATACAGGTTTCCTAGACCCTTCATCCTGCATAGACCTCTGCAGTGCTTAGTGTGGAGTTAAAATTCTGAACCGCTAAAGAAACTGGGATTCATAATGATGGAGATCGCAGCCCAATTCGTGTCTCAGAGCATAGAGTGGACGAAAAAAGGTTCCTGTATTTTCCAGACCCGTTGAAAATTGATCTGGGTCAATTTCTTTAGCTCTTTAAACATCCTGAATCTAGAAAACAAATGGAATGAAAATGTGACTGAGGTTTCTAGCTCCATTACACTCTTGTATGGTAATAGTATCACACAGCAGGGCTCTTGTCAAGTGGGCTGGATATTTCTGGCACACAAGTGGATAAATACCATTATTCCCGCTGCCAATGCAGTGGCTAGGAGCATGGGGGTAATAGACAGATTCCGCTGCCTTTTCAATATTGTCATCACCATCTCCTTCCTCCCTTTGTGTCTGGAATGGCCCACAGAGCTGCTTTCCAGAACTCAGAACGTACTGTGCAGTGCCCTGCTAGAGCCAAAGGCTGCCACCATGTCTGCTTCTGCAGATACATTTAAGATGCAAAAGGAAAGGGGCACAAGACAATTGATCAACTATTCAAGCCCTGTTTCTCTGCAGCCCTAAAGTAAACCCCAAACGATGGAAGCATGTTAGTAATTTTTGGCTATATGTGCTTTCCCCCAAAAACAGAAGAGGCAGAGCCAAATGGCACTGAAGGGATACTTTAATGTACAACACATTTTCATCATTTTCTCCCATGTAAACTAAATTCCTCTGCATGGTCGCGGTGAAGGAACATTAACGTTAGCTCAGGAAAGCACGGAGCCCAGTGAGGGAAATCTTTTCCATTGAAGTCATATTGGATTAGCTCGCCTTCTCTTACAGGAAGGTGTCAGCACCTTTGTTAGCGCAATGTGGTTCGCCCTCCGACAGCACAGGTCCCCATTAGACATACCTATTTCCAAGGAGGTTTCATTGCTCAACTTCACTGCAGAAATTCACTGTGTTTGGAAACTTGTTTCACAGACACCCCAGGGGCAGGAGCAACTAAAAAAATGTATTTGAAAAGCTGAGTTGACCTTTTAATTGGCCCTTTCAGGAATCTCTCTTTGTGCTTGTAAAGTAAGGAAATAGCTTTGTTTATTCAACTAACATTTTGCCAGCAAATTGTGCGCAGTGCCAGCTAAACACATCTGTCTTTCGAATAAAAAACATGCAGCATGGTTTTAAGAAATAGCTTGCCTTGCTCTCTAGCTTGAAACAAGGACATGAAAATCCCAACTTCACCCAGACCTTCCCCTCTTGGTGGTTGGGTAGGATGCAAGGATAGCAGTGGCAACTGATGGAACGGACATAGGGTCTAAAGGAGCAGAATGGATATCTGCAGTGCTGGTCTTTCTGGTGTCCGTACATAGCTACTGACACAGTAGGGAGGTAACTGCTGCAGCGTCTCTATGGGTACAGGTTAAGCAAAGGGCTAGTTGTTCTTTCTTATTTGTATTGCATGGCACTGAGGAGCTGCAGTTATGGACCAGGACCTCCGTTCCAGTCCCAGAGAGCTTACAGTCTAAGGAGAAGACAGGAGACAATAGGCAGATATGGACAGTTAGGAGGGGGAGCACAAAGAAACAACGAGACGTTATTGCTCAGCAGCGCACTCAGCACACCTGGCCCAGATGTGCAGTGTGCTGGCACTGTCTCAGTTCACTTTGGAAGGCCGAGGAGCATTGCAGTGCTTCTGTTTCATGTACGCAAATGGTGCTCAGGAGTTGTTTTCTCTCTCTTGTTTTTCAGCTTTCAAGATGAAAATAAAGGAAGTGAAAAAGGAGAACGGGGACAAAAAGATTGTTCCAAAGAAGAAGAAGCCCCTGAAATTGGGCACAATCAAGAGAAAAGATCTCAAGAAGCTAGTACTGTATCTAAAGAATGGAGCAGACTGCCCTTGCCACCAGCTGGACAACCTCAGCAACCACTTCCTGATCATGGGCCGCAAAGTGAAGACCCAGTACCTGCTGATGGCCATTCACAAGTGGGATAAGAAAAACAAAGAGTTCAAAAAGTTCATGAAGAAAATGAAAACGCTGGAGTGTCCAACGTTTCAGTCTCTCTTCAAATGATCAGGTGGCTAGAGGGACTCCTGCTGGCCCAGAACTTGCACAGCCCTAGGACTTGGGGGTTCAAATGTTGCTCCTTCTGTAGTAATGGATGTTGTACCTGAGTCAATTTTGTTTCTTTGTAATTTTTTGAGCTTCCTTTAAAGCTCCACCCCCAGTCTCAGTATTTCCCTGTAAGCGAATGTTTGAAAGTGCAGCACATTCATACAGAATAGTCACTGAGGTCACAAACTATTTACACCTGCAATGTCTGAAGTAACCTGTTGCTGTAATGATATGCAAATCTATTTAAATAAGGAACTTGTCAGATAAAGAGAGCAAAGCGTGTGGGGGGGTTGATACTAGATAATCCTATTGAATTGGTCTAAAGTGAAATAATTCTGGGTAAATTGATTTTTCTTTAGCTCAGGGGTGTTTATTGCCTATATAGGATGTTTTCTGCAATTCTCACTGAAGGCCAATTCCACAAAGTACTATGTGTGGGGAAAGGCCTTTTAAAGCTAATGGGGTGATGGAATTAGGACATAAATGCTGCAGAAAATCCCACTTTTTAATTTTAGACCAGTATTTGCAGTGTCGTCTTTGATGCAAAACTAATTCTAGATAAAGAACTTTATCATTAGTTGCTTTTTAAATTCTGCAGACTTGAATGCCATAGATTGGTTAGGACATGGGGGAAGCGACAAACCGGAGCCATTAGGAGGTGGAACAGTAAGGAAAACACAGGCTCAGTCAGTACTATAAGCCATAAAGCAGGTGATTAGGTTATTTTAAAACAACATACACTTAAGATGTCTGCAAAGCATTATGGGACATGGGGGAAAGCCTGCCAAGTCCACACAAGGATTGTTTCCATTGGCAGAGCAATAGGGACAGAAAAGAGATTAGTTTTGCATCAGAGAAGGGAGATGCTAAAGGGTTTTAATGATTTGGGAATCTTCATGCTGGTCCCTCTGGTTTTATTGGCCTTCTCTCATCACTGCTTCAGCCATAGGAATGTACCTTATGCCTCTTGATGGGCAAAAGCTGATTGTTTTAAACAAAATTCAGATATTTCAGCAGGAACCATCAGCCCAAATAGAAACTCAATTCATGTAGATTTAAACTCACACTCACCCCCTGGCACTTCTCAGAATTAGGCTGATTTCTATAAAGTGGACATTGAGCCAAAAAGTCCAAGTTCAGAGACAATTGGAGCCACAGAACTGAGCAGTACATCACTTTTTTCAGTGTTCTAGTGTATTGCATGAAACAAAATATCTGATCCTTTTACATTTTTAGCAGTGTCAATTAGTTTCCTACACAAATCCTGAAAGGAAGCAAGTTTAGAAGGATAATGTGTTCTTTGTATTTCTTTCTCCCTCTGTAACTATTCTGTACAGGATGTTAATTACCTGGTAAAAGTCAGGTCAGTTACACAGTAAGGACCAGCTCTAGCAGACATTTGTGTCATTTTGCAGGACCAGGAAGTATCTGATTCCAGAACATAGTTGGTTGGTTGGCATGAGGTAGGGGTCCTGCAGTCAGTCAGACTGTGTGTCCTGGTTACGGGGACGGTATTGCTCTGCTTGGGACAGGAGGAGCGAGAAAATCTATCACCTATCAAAGTTACATTGTGGAAAAGCAATTTGTTATTGTAGTTACCTATTTAAAGCATAGCATAATTGTGTGCCTCTAGGTACTGTATCAGTTAGTTTACCAGCTCTCTGATCTTGTATTCTAGTCCTGTGAAAAGAGGATGAGCTAGATCCTTTTATCAGATTTGTGTGTAATATTTCAGTCAAGGTTTTTTGGACATTTTTATGTAGCTGAATAGTAATTTTACTTTTCCTTTTGCCAAATTGCTTGGTGAACTGTCAGCGATTCTGAGACTGTATGGATCTAGCTTTTAGGTTTGATTGGTCGTCATTCGGACTTTTTAGTTCTGTTTTATGCATGTGCAGTTTTTGATAAAATTAACAGCACCCAAGAAAATGAGTCCGATGTAACATCATGTTATTTGTAGGCAGTGAAAGTATCTTTACATTTTGTCTTAATGTAATTGTTTAGAGCGTTAATTTAGGGAAGTGTGGCAGATTGGGAGGGGGGAACTTGTTTTTTGTTTGTAAATAGAGATTTTGAGAGAGGAAGTGAAATGTAAAAGGTTAGTAAGAATTGGAACTGAAAAGAGCTTCCTTCTAAGGGCTGTGAAAATGAACGCAAGGCTTTTGTGTTGTTCCTGAAAGTGGCCTAATTTTTCTACTTTTACGAGCATTATTACACCTTTCAAAAAACAAAAAAGATATTGCAGCCAATCATGTGAAGGCTAACACAGCCCCACATTCTGGAAATAGGACCTGAAAGCACATCCAAAACATTTCAGTATTGTTGGAACAATAACAGGCTTTTACCTAGTCCTGTCAGACTAAGCCACAGATGGTGAGAGAGTTTTTGTGTTACAGGAATTTAGCTGCAATCATTGCTATAATGCCAGTTTGCTAGATAACATTATGGTGTTTCCATGTAATCATAAAAATAAACTTGCCAGGGAAATCAAGGGTTCACTGAGAGACATGATCTGAAAATGTTAGAATTGGCACCAAAGGAAAATCCTCAGTAATGCATTGATGATTTCATGAGAAAATAGTGTCTGGTTTTTGTAATGTACTTCATTGCATAGTTCTAATAGGTACTTCTTGAATTCCTTCTCAGAGCAGCAGACATATGGTATGTCCTTGATTTTTAAATGATTCCTACACTGACAGGGCAAATGCATTTGAATTTTCGGATGAAGATGCCTTCCTAGAAAAGGTCCAGTAAGTTTCATGCTCTCGAAAGTCAGAACCCAGTTCTTGTCTCTTTTTCAGGAATCACCATCTAATAGCTGTTGATATATTTAGTTCCACATGCATTTTAGCTATATACATTAAGCAATTGATGTATCCTAATGGACTGGCAGTACCTATCTTTCATGCAGTAAGGGTGAAACAGCCCAGTGCAGGGAATATGCACAAGGCGGTATGCACCACTTAAACATCATGTTAGCCCACATCACAGATGCTCCAGGCCTGACTCAAAGTCCATTGAAGTCTCCCAGTATCTCCTCCGATGTCACTGGGTTTTGGCTCAGGCCCTCTCTGAGAAGCTTGACTCTTCCCTAGAACTAGTATCGGCTTCTACTTTCTCCTGAGATGTGTATAAAAGCTTAGGATACTGTGAAAATGTTTGACATTCCTCTTTTTTTTTTACTTCAGCGTTTTATTCATGTTACATTATTTTACCAGCTGTTTTGATGTTATGACTTATGTTTAATAGCAAGTCCAGTATCTGTTCCTTATTCTTGCATATGCTTTCCCTGTTTTTTCATTCATGTATCAATATTCACTTAACTAAAATTGCTGAATTAATCAATTACAATGTGATTTCCCCCTCCCCCCTGTTTTTTATAAAGAGATGTTGTTTTCTAACCCTGGTCTGGTGCCTTTCAAATGGTTTCTGTAGAAGGATGGATTAAATCAGGCACTTGGGAATAATCTGCAGCAGAACCCATTGTGTATTTACACATTCTGCAAAACTTCCAGAAATGCTTAGAATGTTCATTTGTGTGTGTGTGTGTGTGCGCGCGCGTGCGCATGACATGGTTAGTCCTGATGCTGCATTCCTCACACACCCAAAACACCCACTGAAACTGGTATTTGGAAGTCTTATGGTGGAAAAGTAATGTACAGTCAAGCCTAGGGGAAGATCCTTGTTAATTCCTAATGATTACCTGTTCTGCTCATTCCCTCTGAAGCACCTGGCATTGGCCATTGTTGGAAAACAGGATACTAGGCTAGATGGACCGTTGGTCTGTCCCAATTTGGCCGTTCTTACATTCTTAAAGGAAACCTTCACAAAGGCTTCTCCCATGTGCACACTCCTGGATGAGCTTCTTTCACATTCACTCCCCAGTTGGCACTGCAGCATGCTGTGCTGATCTATATGCTTCCCCCCAGTGCTGCCCAGCCTCTGGCTTCCTTCACCTTTCAGGTGAGTTTTCTCACCACAGTGTGTGAGTTTAAACCCAGCCGCCATCACATGGTCCTGGGCACTCACTGCTGAAAGATGAAAGAGCCAGAGTACCATGGGGACAAGGGGTGGGGAGAAATCAGGCTTGTCAAGGGAGTCCTGTTGGGTCACTGATTGCTTAGCGGGTGAATCCAGCACCAGCTGGTTAATAGGGCGGCCTCTGAGGAGTGTTCCAACTAATTGAATGGAATAACTGAGGCTGGGGTTTCACATGGGAAACACCTCAAGAAGCTCTGTTCAGAATGGAGCTGGCCCAAACTTTGTGGATGAAAAAGATATTTCACTGAAAAAATGGCCTTTCCTAAAATGTGTGTTTGAGAGGCAGAGAGAAATTATTGACATTGGCAACATTTTTTTTTTTTTTGCCAAAAATGTCAATGCTTTTAAAAATAAAATCCCCTAATCATTCAATTGATACAATTATGTTTTTGAAAAAGTTTTGAAAAAGAAAATGAAAAAAAACTCACAACAAACGTAGCAAAACTGAAAATGGGTATGTTTGAACCTTTCAACATGAAAACAACTTTGCAATTTTGAAATTTTTTGCAAACATAGATTCCCTTTTTCCAACCATCTCTAGTTCAGACCGATAGCATCCCCTCTCTAAGCACCTGTGGATAAAGCACTGGACTGGGATTCCGGAGACCTGGACTCTAGTTTCAGATTGGCCACTGGCCTGCGGGGTGACCTTGGGAACATCACTTCCCTTCTCTGTGCCTCAGTTTCTCCATATGTGACCTGGGTATAATGATACTGTCCTCCTTTGGAAGCACTTTGAGATCTGCTGATGAAACGCGTTACGTAAGAGCTGGGTATTATTGCCATTAAAGCTCTGGAACATCAGACACATCACATATTTCCACAGAGTTGTTGACAGGACAAATTATTTTCTCACCTACAAGTTAAAAGAGAGGGCAACGAGCACGAGTGGGGAGGGAACACAATCTGTACGACACTGTGCAAATGGCCACGTTTGCAAGCTTCCATGGATCCTCTTTGCTTTAGCAATGAAAACAGCTCAGCGTGTCTAGTGTATAACGTTGGTTTGGAGGAAAAATAATGGACACCAGCTCACAACCTCTGCTCCTTGCAAATGCACAGACGAAACTGAGGCAAAGCCAGTGAGACCAGACCTAGCACTCCCCCAGCCTGAATGACGAGTTACCACCTCACCCTGCTGCATCTCAGAGGTGCCCCAATAAAGCAGATTTTAAAGCCTATTAAATGTATGCCAGGAAGCAGATGTCCAAGCATGCAGCCCAGCAAGCAGACCCGTTTTGCTGCTGCTGAGAGAGCCGGGGTCCCTGTTCCCTGGGAACCTGCAAAGTCAGAGGTAGCACTGACAGCAATGCAGCTCTGCAGCTATTCCCAGGCTCGCTCTGCCAGTGCTCCCGGCTGTCCTAGTCAGGTGTGTAGACTGCTCAGTGGAATACATCTAGATGAATTGTCCCAGGCAATGAGCTGGATTGGAACACCATAGAGTAAAATACCCATTCCTCAGAGCTGCAGCGAGGTGCCTGGGAGCCCTTGCAGGGTTACCCCTAACCAGGATTGCATGGCACTCAGGTTTTCCTAGTTGTATCCCATTTTTCAGTTGAAATCCCGTTGCTGGCTATGCTGTCTCCTTTATGTTTAACAAGCTCTCGGTGCTTATTCGGGAGGAATAGAGTCTGCTGATTTGCAGGAACGATGTGCTCTGGCTCAGCCCCACAACGTGGCATCAGGCCTGAAAAGAACAGAGTGGAGGGAGTGCTAGAGTGCACACCCCTCACTGCTATGCCATTTGGCTGCCTTCCCTGAGTCCTGCCGGACCATTTCTCCCTGTGGGCGCTGTGCTGCCCTTGCACTCACTTCACTTGTGTGCTCAGTGCGGTGGAATTTACTTCTGTTGTGTAGTAGCCTCTCTCTGGGGCACCTCGCAGGGCGGGGACATCATGGACTCCTGAGGCTAAAATTATGGGTAGTGAGGGGGAAACTGTCAAATCTTTTCAGCCACCAACCTGCTGAGGACAGAGTCCAGTGGCCCCCAACTAATGGGACAGGCTCCATTGGCACTGGTTTTACAGGCCCTACAAAAATGCAGTGTGCTCCCTCAGCTAGTCCTACAGAATCAGTTAAGTGAAACAAAAAAGCCAAACGAGCAAACATTGCAGCCCAAACTGGGCCAGCGTAGGAGGTGACGTGGTTTGAAACAAAACAGCAAAGCGTCCCTCCGCTTGACTGTCACCTCGGCATTCCACCCCCCAGAGATGCAATCAAAACAGAGTTTATCCACATGGGAAAATGACAGAGCTGTGGAGAAACCTGCCCCCCCCCCCATTCTCAGCTGCATCAAATGGATCACAACTACTGAGAGTAAGAGAAGAGTGATTCTGCCTATCCTTTCCCACATTCCCATCCCAGCTAGCAGGGCTCACTGACTCACCTGGAGCACAGAGGGGGTTTATGGGAAATTTCTGGCTTGCATTCTGTACCAAGGTAAGTTCCATGCTGACTGGCAGGCTGGCTGCACCAATTCTACAGCGAATATTCATACCCAGCTTGCCCAGTGGCACGGCTCAGTTTGTGCGGCTGCTGAGGGCATGGAAGCTGGGCTGAACTGGGAAAGCTTGAGGTGGTTTTCTTCAGAGTTTCACCTGGAGCATGAACGTGGACTAGGAAGCCTGGTGACAGGACTTTGCTTTCATGGTTCCTTTGCTAGCAACTGGGTTGTTTCCCTGCAGAAGGAAAAGAATTAAGACAGAAAAATACTTTGATCCACTGGCAGGAGAACAACTGGGGACAGGTGGCTGCTGGCCCTCTAGAGGACTCTGTAATGATTAATTATGCCCAGTATGGACAGGCATGGGCTGCAGCATGAAGGCCAAGGGGAGAAGGGTGCCAGCTCCAGGATAAGTACAAACCCCACTCCCCTGTCACAGCTGTGCACTCACTCACATCAAGAGCTGTTTGCTTAAAAGGAAAGTACGGAAAGCCCCAGCAATTTCCAGCCTGCAGCCCTGGCACATCAAGTTGGTGTGGTTCCCGTTAGGGTGTCCTCCCTGCTAACTGACAGACATGAGGAGGCCCTTACTGCTGGGTTGCTGTGAGAACGGTTCTCCCTTGCGGTCCAGGTGCATGACATTACTAGTCACATCTGAGAAGCTAAGCAGGGATGAGCCTGGGGAGTCCGTGGGCGGGAGAGCTGCAGGGAGAACCAGGTTGCTTCAGGGGATGGTGTTGGTGGTGCTCCTCTCTGAGTTAATTGGGTTAGTGCAGTGCTCCAGCGTGACAGCATTAAGGAGAACAGGAGTGAACGTCCCTTGGCCACTCAGTCATCAGAGAGTGGGGGCCCTTCTGAGCAGTGGCTGTTAACTCCTTTCCAAATCAGATAACTACCTCCAGCATCACAACCTAAAGCCCTGAACAGTTGCAGCTGGCTCTGGGGTTCTGTTGGGCGCTTTGCTCTCAAGTGGTGGAGTGCTCTGCGAAACAGTTGCTGTCTTCCCTCTCAGAGTCAGTTGTGCTTTAGCGGTGGGTACAGAGTTGCTGCCTTTGTAAAATGCTTTGCGGTTCTTCACTCTATCCTTGTCAGGTTATTTAGGCCTTGATTTTTGAAGGGATTTAGGCATCGTTGCAGTTAGCATTGCAATGTCTAACTGAGTTAGAAGCTGATTTAGGACAGTCAATGAGATTTTAGCTTCTAAGTGCTTAATTCACTTTTGAAATTAAACCAGGTGTTGCAAAATGGCCTGCAGCAGCACCTAAATATCTTTACAAATCTGGGCATCCTGGAAGATAAACAGAGTTTTTGACAGGGCAAATTATTTTCTCACCTACATGTTAAAAGAGAGGGCAACAAGTACGAGTGGGGAGGGAACACAATCTGTACGGCACTGTGCAAATGGCCACGTTTGCAAGCTTCCATGGATCCTCTTTGCTTTAGCAATGAGAACAGCTCAGCGTGTCTAGTGTATAACGTTGGTTTGGAGGAAGAATAATGGATGCCAGCTCACAATCTCTGCTCCTTGCAAATGCACAGACAAAACTGAGGCAAAGCCAGTGAGACCAGACCCAGCACTCCCCCAGCCTGAATGACGAGTTACCACCTAACCCTGCTGCACCGGGGGGTGATCCCCGGAGAAATGTAATTTTCTGACTCTGTAAGCTGACCCATTCTCACTTTCATCAGCATGAAGAATACAGTATAATAAGCCAAGTATATTTGGAGTCTTTTCACTGGGACAGGGTAGGCACAGCAAGGTGGCACTGGGTGTTGAACTGTGAGGAATAAAGGAAAGAATCTTTACTGAAGTCCTTTATAATTTCCCCCCCGGCTAGTTATACTGCAAACCTCTCCCAAAAGCAGAATGGAGCAAAGTATGTCTGGAGGGGCAGCTTGTCCCAGGAACTGAGAGGAGGCCATTCTTCTCCCATCACCTAAATAAACTACCACCTTTGTTATCTTCTGTGTGCTCCTGCCTGGGGGAGTGAAGAATGGCATGTGCTGCCTTGAACCCAAACTTGTCTGGATACCACAGAGCAGAATAATTTGTGGCCAGTTGTAAACTTGGGCTAAGTGAGAATCGCCCAGGGTTAGAATGTTCAGAAGGATCTCAGGGTTTGTGCAATTGTTCTGTGCCATGGGCCCAGGCAATTCTGTACCGACACTGAGCTTAAAACAGGTCCTAGAAAACAGAGAGATGATCTTGTCAGTTTGGTACCTGGCAGAGATTTTCCTTTGGTTAAGGGCTGCCTGTCCCTCCATTGATCTCTGAGTTTTAAGATGAGTAAATCTTAGATTAGCGCAAACTACATGGAGTCCATTGTCTGAGCAATGCACCCCAAAGATATACTTCATGGGAAAGAGACACAAAAACATACAGGCCCTCGTTCTCCTTAGCACTATGGCTCTGTTCTGCCTGACTGTGTATAGAGTCCTTATGTGGAAGTAAACTACCAGACCAATGTCAAGGGGCTGGGGTATAAATAAGATACATAGTGTGACAAAGCTCTGTCCTTGCCTCCGTGGGTCCCGCATTTCCTGGAGGATTTTGCTAGCCTCAGAGGCTCACTGTGACCCTCCTTTCTCTAGAGACAAGGGTCACAGTCTACTGAGCCATTTTCATCATAAGCCAGTGAGGAAGGTGAGGAGAAGTTATCCTTCCTTGTACAGTCTATGTTGTCTCCCAGTCTCAGTGATTAATCAGGGGGCAAAGGGGGGGGGGGAGGAAAAGCCCAGGCCCACCCTCTTCTCTGGGCTCCAGCCCAGGGACCCTAATAGTAGCAGCTATGGTAGCTGACCTTTTAGAAACATGACGTGTACAATTCCCTGGGCTACTTCCCCACAGCAGCCCTCACTTCCTCAAGCTCCACTTCACCCTTACCTCAGGGCCTCCTTCGTTGTGCCTGATACGTTGTGTACTACTCAGCCTCTCCAACCGCGCAACTTCTTCCCACAGCTCCTGACATGTACCCCCACCTGAGTGACTGAGAGGCTTTTAACTAGTTTCAGCCAGCCCCTGAATGGCTTCAGGTGTCCCAATCAACCTAGCCTTCTCCCTGCCTTCTGGAAAGTTCTTCATTGGCCCCAGGTGTCTTAATTAACCTGGAGCAGCTGCCATTTCACTTATCCTGGTACCAGGGATTTGTTTAGTCTGGAGCTAATATATCTATCTCCCACTACTTTTCTATAGGTTTCAGAGTAGCAGCTGTATTAGTCTGTATTTGCAAAAAGAAAAGGAGGACTTGTGGCACCTTAGAGACTAACAAATTTATTTGAGCATAAGCTTTCGTGAGCTACAGCTCACTCTATAGCCATCTGGCCTTGCCCCGTCACAATAGATACAATGCCTGTGGCAGAGTACTGCTCAGTTCTCTAATGGTACATTTTGATGAGACAATCTGGATCTATTTGTCTTTTGTTGTTGTTATTTTTAGCCAGTATATAGACTTCTGAGCTTTGCTTTTCTTTCTTCTGCAATGGTACAAAACACCCTCCATAAAACAAATATACAAGAAACCAAATCAATCTTTATTATAACTTTTTCCACATAGACGGTATTTCCCATGCCTTCAGATGTTAGCTTCATGTGGAATAATCATATTGTCTGTTTTCTTTTGAGATGTAGCATATCTACCCTGCTGTCCAGCGATGGATGAAATGAAAGTTCAGAATGTAGTTCAGATAAACGTTTAGATCATAAAATCACAGACACTGGGGATGGAAAAGACTATTGAGAGGATTGATATTAAATAATTATTTATTCTCAGTGTCCGAGGTGGGCAAGCTGCCTTTAGATGATCCATTTGTGTGGATGCTTATTTGAAACGTAGCTCACCTATCCAAATCTCAGTCTGCAAAATTAGTTGGGAGACTAGAGAATGTGCTTCCATGGGACATTGCTGCTGCTTATGCAAATAGCATGGGAACCACTTTCCAAGGGGTAGGATTTCAGAGTTTCTGGTTCTACCCTCCATCCAGAAAATAAATAAATATGGAGAAAAAATCCCCAAACAAAACAAACTGTCCAATCAATTTGGAGCCTCAGACATAGGCAGAGCTTTGGGCATTGTGTGCCCAAACAGGGGATGGACTGTACTTGTTTTTTCCACGGTGTTTCACCCATTTGTGAATGGAGCGAGAAAGCTAAAGCCAATTAGCTGCCAGCTGGCAAAGGTGTCTCCTGGTGAGCTGTTAATTGCAAACAGTGCCTGCTTAACCTCACCAAACTCCCAAGTGTTACCCCGAGAAGCTGATAGATTTGGTGCTCGGGGTGTTTGTAATGTACATGCAGTGTGGATAACATGGGAGGAATCAGACTCATCAGAGAGCAAAGGCCCACACGTCCTGCTGCTGAGGCCAGAACCTGTTATCCCTGAGCTCTGGTGGGGCAGATAAAACAGGGCCCCCCCACGGGAATCAAATCTTCCCCAGGTTTGGGTTTGCAAAGCCCAGGCCTGTTGGCCTAGCTCCAATTCCGCACTCCCCATTCATCTCATTCCCTGGGGGCCTGGGGCTGCCACCAATCCTTTCTATAGTGTTGTGGGCCAAGGGCAGGCCAGAGATCATGTTCTCAGGCACAGCCTGCCAGAGGGAGGGCATCAGGACAGGGGACTCACATGGTTTGTGCAGCCCCTAATAAAGAGCCTGGTCCTATGAGGGAATGAGTCACCTTAGGAGCTGAGGGTGTTCAGCATCGTACAGGACCGCATTGCTTTAATGTGTGGGGACTGTAGTAATACCAGAGCACCCACAACCGGGTGCAGCACCATGACCCAGTGGAGAGGGCACTAGCCGGAAGTCAGGAGATGTGGGTTCTCTTCCCAGTCCTGCTATTGGCCTCTCTGCGCATTACCCACTCTGATAGTATACTCCACCCCTAAGCTTCAGCCTGGCATTTTTCCTTCGGAACCGGTCTTCTCCACCAGTCAGAAATGTGCCTGCCGTTAAGAAAAGGAGCCAGCCTGCATTTGTATTTTGTGATTTGCCTCATGCAGAGAAACGGCAGAATATGAATTTACACAAATTAAATCAACATGTTTAACGGCCCCCAGGCACACAGTTGCTCGGTTGATCCAGATAAGGCCCAAGCCACGTCAGTAGGCTGCACATTCTTTACAAGAGGTAAAATGATCAATGTCTTAATTTGCTGCTATTGCTTCATAATCACTGATGTGTTCATATAATTATAACTCACTAGTGGCACATTTGTCTCGGTGCAGTTGCTTACAAACTTTTCCATATCAGTGTCTCTTACTGTGCTGGTTCTTGTGCAATCCTTTCTGTTACATGGAGATTCCTGCACTTCCATCAGGAGACATTATCAGAAGATTATCTTCGGTGATATTTATGTGGTTAGTATTTGTTTTTCCATAGGAATTCAGCATTCAGTTTAGGAAATGTTATCTAGTAAGTATAAGTATTAGAGAATCAGAAGCATCATCTAGGCTTGGCCAACAGCCACTAGCTAAACAAGAAGGCATTACACAACTACAGACAAGGTTGCGTGGGGATAAGAGTACAAACAGAACAATGAAGTGATGGTCTGCAGTAGCCTGCAATAAAGAAACTCTGCTTAATGCTATTGGATATCTTGTACCCTCTCACATTCTGGGGAGAAGTGCCCCCCAAAATAGATGCATCCGATGAAGTGAGCTGTAGCTCACGAAAGCTTATGCTCTAATAAATTTGTTAGTCTCTAAGGTGCCACAAGTACTCCTTTTCTTTTTCCAAAATAGAGTGGGTCATTGCTTCCAGAGCATGTTTAGTGCACAGGTGCTTCGCACATTTGGACCAGGTGGGTTAAACACATAATTTTATGCATACTGCAAACACAAAAGGTGCCTTTTATAGCTTTACTTTTTAAACATGAACAATGAAGAAAAAAGGCATGTTCAGAGCATTTGAATATGAATTTTTTTGTTTATACCATTAAACTGCTTGTATTTCTTGCTTTAAGAAGTTAAAACTTCTCTCGTTTTTTTTTTTTAAACTGAAAAGTACTGTATGTGAGCATTTGGAGGGAATGTACAAACCCTGCAGTGGGTGAGCTGCTGGGGGCTCAGGAAGCTCTGCCCCGCCACACCTACAAGGCATGACAATCTTGGAGGAGGAGCCTTGAAAGGGAGAAGCCCAGTTCCAAAGGGCCCAGCCCTGGGAGGTGGACAGACCTCTTCCTACTAACTGCTAGGCTGGAGACACCAGTAAGAAGAGATGGGCTTGTTGATCCCTCTCAACCTGGGACGCTCTGCCTGGTGAGTTACTTTGCCACAACTATGTTAAATCTCATTTGTGTTGTGGGTGCCAGGGGATTAACATGCTGCAAAGCTGGATACTTGGAGCTGTTAACATGAGCCACAAGATTCGTATAAACATTTCTTCAGTTTTTTTTGCAGAGAGGACCCCTCTGTGGTTTTATTTAGAGTACCTTGAAATACATCCTCATTTCAGCATTGGTCACTCATGCCGCCACAGTCTTCTTATTCTCACTGAATTTTCTGGGTTTTTGAATATTCTGATGTGAAGGCCAGAAAGCAACTAGCCCTTTTGGTAGCAAACAGTTTAATTTGGAAAACTTCTTCTATGCCAGTGAATTTCCTAGAGACAGTGGGTATCCTTGTTTCGTTAGCAGTAATGAAAGCAGGCAGCTTTCAAAAAAAAATGCCCCCATATCCTCCCCCCAACTCAATCTAGGGTTCTACTCTCAGGCCATTTTGATTAAACTAATTATTTCCCCATCACTAAAGAGAAACGGTCAATTGATCTGAACGCGCTGCAGATGGTGATGGCTCACAGGTGGTGCGCATCAGATGTACAATCCTTTTGATATCCCAGTGAAATCAGAGAGAGCTGCTTGTAGAGTATTTCTGGCAAGAAAGACTGGAACTGACACTATATCAAAATTATGGCAAGTTAAAGCGAAGGGTCAGAATTCCTGGCCTATTGCTTTGAAGGGCTTTGAAGTTTTATCTTATCTCTGCTCATAGGACAATTAAGAGTTGGCATCTGGGATTGCTTAAATTTGGGGATTTTAATAGTTTAACACATGCTCTGCAACTAAATTTTTCAGGGTTAGATTTTCTTAAGCTGCTACTTAAAGAGAGAATTACCAAATCGGGGTGGCATGTCAGTGAACGTCACAGGTATGTTTGCAGAGCTGTTTGAGACAAGGGAACGTTTTCTCAGATAATGTGCCCCTTTTTCACTGAAAGTTCTGAAACTCAAAATGTGTTGACCAGCTCTTTTCATCTGAGGGCTTTGGTGGCATCTGGTCAGAAGTGTGGGGTACCAAATTAGAGTGCGCTTCTGGGTTATTGGATTAAAATAGCCAAACGGAGAGCCCATGCTGTGCCATATTGGTAGAGATGGGAGATATTTCCCTTAGATTCTCTTGAAAGAAAAAGTTATTGAAACGTGAAACCCCCAATGAATGTAAACGATGGGCGAAATATGCTGTGAGAAAAAGTTACATGGAGATATCAGGTCATGTAGGGATCAAACAAATAGACATGCTGACATTTGAAAGCATGAGAAACTGTTAAATCAGAAAATCTGTAGGGCTCTGCTAAACTGGAGCCGGCTGGGGGCTGAAATGCCAGATCGTATGCAACTGTCTTGCATATTTTTACATTTTAATTGTAATCTCAGGTTTAAATCCTAATAGTTGAAATAAAATAGATTTAAAACATTTGCTCAGTTTAAACTAACGCCTTATTGTGCTGGGAGACAGCTTCCCTCTTATTGTTCATATGTGGACAATGGAGTAATTTGAGGGACAGGAATATACTGTTTTTGTGATGTAGTCTCCTTGTTCTTTCACCATTTATATACTCTGATGAGTCTGAGACCTCTGGTGTAAAATCATCATGGAGAGTTTTTTGACCTTCTCTCAATTCAGTCACATAGTGCAAATGAAAAGTGACCATGCCCGTTGCATTGGTGCAATTTGCTTAGTCTGGGCAAGCTCTGCCCATGTCCACATTTCCAGGGAGTTCAGCCAATTGTCTTTAAAGTTCTGGTTCTCTGCAAAGCACTTAAGCACATGGTTGCATCCCACTGAGATCAATGATACTCAAATACTGGCTTAATGTTAAGCACGCGCTTAAGTTCTTTGCTAAACAGGAGTCTAAATTAGTCCCTCCCCTGCTTAGCCGGCTACACGCACAGCAGGAGTCCAAAACACTCCATGTTTAGAAAGAAATTATGTTAACTGGAAATTGATTGATCTTCCCGAGGGACTTTATCTAGAAAACATTAACTGTGTGAAGACTGAAAATAAGCCTCCAGTGGGACTAAAATGGTGCCTAGGCCCCTTGTGCCGGCCCCTCTGCACTGGGGTGGATTGCACCCACTGTGAGCACAAACACATCTGGATCGGGAGCTGCTTGATACACTGCAGGTCATTTCTCTGGGCTGCAAATCTCACTGTACTGGACTCTCTCTCTCTGGATGCAGATTCTTGGCTGCCCATGTGGGTATGGCAGGATCTTCTAGCCGCAAAGGATTCAACACAGACTAGTACAGAGAGAGGGAAACTGGATAACTTTCAGATGCTGCAGCAGGTTGGGAGCCAGTTTCTGGAGATCAGCTTGCCTGGTGGTGGTGAGAGTGTATCACTTATTTGCAAAGCCTTGCTGTGGGATGACTGACTGGTTAGCTGTAACACAGAGGAGTCGAGACTGGGCATTTTAAAGAGAAACGCCATCAAGTACTTAATTTCTATTGAACATGAAGCAATCAAGAGATGTGGTGTGTAGCCAGGCAGGGCAACCCAGATCCTGTGTGCCTTCTGATAGTGCAATCTCAGGCGTTGGGTAAGTCCCTGGGGGGAACTGTGAAAATGACTTTATTTCATCTTTCAGCCATTGGCAAACCAAGTCCCAGCAGAATGCTGCAAGTGAGACCTGAAGGGAGAAGGACTGGTGGAGCAATAGATCCTGTGCCACACAGCACTCATCACCACAGGCCAGAGTCGGTTCCCATTTTAAAGGTCAAGGCCACTACTTTTTTAATGGGAAACTCCGCTTCAGGCTTTCTATCCCCCTCACATTCCCCAGCAGCTGCACAGAGCTGGAGCAGAGACATTGCACTGTCCTGACTGGGAAGCCAGTGTTGATTTATGTGTGGGTCGCAGCAGCTAAACGAAGGGAAGAGAGGCCTTTCAAGCTTGGGAGCTGCCCGCCATGTGGATCTTCTAGGTATGAATTATTGCACATAATAAAGAGCCATCACTTTGTGATTCAGTTGATCCTCCCCAATAATGTTTAATTTTTTGTTTCCTCCAGCATTCCTTCTGCTGCGTATCATCTCTTAATTGAGTTTCTGGCCTTCAGTCTGTAGCAGAGTTATAAACAAACAACATTTTCTTTCACGCTAGACAAAAGTCCTCTTCCAGCCCTCAGTTAATTTTCCACATCGCTGGCAATTTGCATTCTGCCTTGACCCTTGCTGGGAAAAGTGGGGACTGGGAAGAGCGGACAAGTCAAGGGGAAGGTTTCTTCTCCTGAGGTGTGCAGAACACCAGTCTGCCAGCCAGCCACTGGGTCTTTTTGGGACCCTGCCAGGACAGACAGCTGCTGAGGAAGTCAGCAAATAGTTTGCAGGACAAGGAGCTGTAGCAGAGCTGTTGTCCTTGCTCCTACTCTCAGGGGGCCTGTAACCAGCGGAACTCACAGCACGGCCAGGAAGAGAAAGTCAGGCGTGCAGAGGGGTGTGGGAGAGTGCAAGGGGGACGGTGGTTCTGCCTTGGGTAGGATGGTAAGGAGGGGGCAGGGACCTGCCTCTTTCTTTTTTAGATATCACCAGCCTAAGATCTGAGTACTGGGAACATGAACATTGTTCTTTAGCATCCAGAAAAACCTTAGCCCTTGCCTGCTCTGGAATGATGTGTCTGAGCCTTGCCCCAGAACTGGTGCCCCAGAACTGGTGCTCCAGTCCCAGCTCCCTCTGAGCAGGGTTATTGCAGGGGGCGGAAGGATAGATTACTCAGTCTTCAGACCTGCTCTGGATGGGGGGGGGGCTGTGAGCAGAAGGACTCTTGCCCTGGGGGATGACCGAGTTGGCTTCTCTGCAGCGGTTCATATTATTTCACATTGAAACCATTTGCCACTTTGTAGCACCTGGCACATCCCTGGGAATCCACAGAGCAGGCTGTGATGCCTTTACGCCGCTAGCCTGGTGCTGTAAAACGCTGTAATTGCATGTCCTATCTGCAACTGCTCGAGGGGCAGCAGAGCTGCTGGCCCTTCTCCTGAGCCCCAAAAGCCCAGCTTGCTTCACCTCATTCCCCTGGGATTAAACATGATGGCTCATCCGCACTGACAGCTTCCACCCTGGCCTCTAAGGCTCTGTCCGAGTGCTGAGATAAGGGCTGAGAAGTGCCCATCTGCACCTGGTTAGAGAAGTGGCATCTATATTAGAGTCCTCATCACTCATGGGCTCAGTGATTCAAACGCTACCCCTGTGATCGCTCATGAATCTTCCTGCGCTCTGTCAGGTGTGAACAGCAGGGGCCCTCATCATTCTCAGTAGGGGAATGGAGAGTGTTTGATTCAAATGCCGAAGGAGCAGGGCAGAGAGAGTGTCTCAAATCATCAGGCATGATAAAAGACTGTCTAGTTAAAAAACAGTGAAGAAAAACTGTCCATGTAACCCTGGAGGGAAGGAAAGAGCCGGCGGAGACAGAATCACACCAGTCAGGAGATTCTGAATAACACATAAGCACATGCTGGTCTGGTACCCCAGGCATCTGAATTGAGCACTGCAGTCAGATAGTGAATTTCCACAGGGCAGCACGGCACAACGTCCATGGATTCTGATGCATTTAGTGCCATTGGAAGTCTGTAGATGTGCAGCGATTAAATTCACTGGTGATTTGATGACCTTGGAAAAACTGCCATAATGCAGCTGACCTAGGGACCTGAAAGAGAAGTCACGGTGCTTGGAGCACTGTTCAGAGTGTTCTAAATTCACTCCATTGCCTAATCCTTCGTGTAGCAGCAAATCAGTAACTTCACATTGCTGTCATTTCATGAATGACTGAAATTCATCCTTTGCATTGTGCTGAAGCCAAGTGAAGTGATAATGGTGCAGTATTAAGTCACCCAAGCTGCTAGACGCAGCCTGCTAGCAATGATCAGTGGCTTCTTCTCCAGTGGAAGTGCACCACATGCCCCAGTGGAGAGGGACACACTCACTGTTGGGGTACATTACAAGGGGAGCTGGCAAGGGAAGGAGATGCCAAGGTATTTCTGAGTTGATCTCCCCAAAGCAGGAGCATTGTTCTCTGGAATTCCTTGTGATTTCACACACTTGTCAATGCTGCAGTCATTTTGTGAACATTTTGCCAAAGGTTTCTATTCCCTTTTCAACGCTCCCAAAATGACAGCGTAGTGCAGCACTTTGGCCTGGCTGAGAAACCTGCAGCCTCTTCTTAAACCTCCTTAAAGAAAAGGTTACCCACAACCTACCAAAAGGAGGAAACAGCCCTCCCTGGGATTTCACGCCACTCTACATATCCAGCTTCCACCCCTCCCTAGATCAGGCAAAAGAACAAAGCAGCAGGAGCGTATTTGGTTAGCTCCTCTTTGGAGTTCCTTTCCTAAAATGGGGGGTACTCTGAGCCCTGGAGTGACTCAGCAAGCAACCATGATCTGCCCCTGATCTCCTGGTGCTTGCACTAGAGATGCAGACAGCAGAGTTCAGTGACAACATGCGTAAATGCTATAGCTTGCCACATTCCATCACACACACATGTGCACCAGTGGCACAGAAAGCATGCACGGAAAGTCAGCCAAACCTCAGCTAATCAGAAATATACGGGGCTGCAGGGACAAAAGTCATTTGGTTGCTTGTACAATCAAAGGCTTCGTGTCAAGGCTCGAGGTCCCAGAGCACTGAGCAGTGCTGAACAAGGTAGTGCTGAAAAGAGGAGTCTCTATCCTAATGAGTAACAGAGAAATGGTAGCCAGGAAGACAGCTTTCTGATCTGGGTTACTGTAGTTTGCTGATCAAGCAGCAGCCCTATTAGGAAAAATTAATGGAGTTTTAAACTATGAAAACCAAATTAACACTTTTTTTCCGAAACAAAGATCTGGTGCTGTATAGGTATTGGGACACAGTGCTTGTGTCATGTGATGCTTTGCTTTGGAAGTCAACCGTTTGCTAATCTATTTAGCATCATAATAAAGAGCACCTGTATAGCACTCCTCATGCTTAAATTGCTTTAGAGACACCCATTGTCTCGTTGTCACCACGCACCCAGGAGGACAGGATTATTACCTTCATTTTTCAGATGGGGGTGGGTGGGAAACTGAGCTTCTAATTCAAGAAAGTGCTTTAACTTTAAGCATGTGACTTCAAAGGCCCCTAAGCATGGGCTTAAAGAATCAGCAGATTTTTAAGTGCTACAATCTCCCTTTCCATGGACAGATCCTCCACAGAGTCAGGTTTGGGGGGAGGTCATTGGAGGCTAAAATACGTGGGGGCAAGTTTCTTTTCTTTTTTTAAATGTGAGCTTTCCAAAGCAGCCCATCCCACTTGTCTGTGTCATGTAGAGCAGACAGGCAAGAAACACACCTGGTGCATGTCCCAGCAGGCAGAGCAGCTGCGAGGGCGAGGCAGCGAGTGCCCTGAAGAAAAAACGTTTTATAAATGCTGCTGATCAGGATCCGTTTTGTGCGTTTGTTTTAGTGCCGATGGAAGGGCTGTCTGTGCATGAGGGAGGGGAGACAATCCTGCAAAGAGGCAGTGCCCCCCCCACATGCTCACACACAGTTTGAACAGTGGGACACTTTCCCTGGGGAATAGGAAGAGAGTCCCCCCGAGGGCACTGAGGCGATGGAGAACAGTAAGCAGGGGAGACCTGGCTCCTTCAGGTTAGCAAGAGTTTTAGCCCTTTATAACAGCTGAGGAGCAATACACTGTGTGGGGGCTTGTGGGCACAGATGGAATGGACACGTGGAGCCAGTAGCCATGTGACAACGAAGTGGCTCTTTTGGCAATGAAGGATTTGCGGGATGAGTGAATTTGAGAGGGCAGCATCAGCAAGAACAAGGGCTGCAAACCCTCTAAGCTGGAGGGAAGGTGGTAAATTAAAGGGGAAAGCCAGCTCTGCAAATGAACAGAAATGCTCGTTGTGAGAAGCCCCCATGATGTCTGTTTGTCCTATGCACAGTGTGCTCAGGTTTTGGCCCTTTGCATGGATTTTTGGTAGGTTTGCAAGTAGCTTGGCCTGGAGTCGTCATTATGGTGTCAGGCATTATGCGCAGTGTTCTCATGAGTCAGCTTTTCTCTTTCTGCAAACAGGCATCCTAGCTCCTGGGGCAATAAAAATGCCCCAATAAACCCAACAAGTGGAACACTACATCCACAGCAGGGAGAAAATAATGAGCATTAATGAGGCTCCTTCCTGTTGCCTGCAGACGGAAATGCAGTTCAGGTGCTTGTTACTCTGTCAGTGTGGGAAGCGGACAGTGCTGTCTGAGACAGTAAGAGAGGAATCCCATTGCTGCATCACTAAGGAGACAGTCTCTGTTGGAGATGAGCTTGGAAGGAAGAGAGGCAACCCTTCCTTAAGGGAGTGCTGGGTCTCTTCCAAAGACTCCATCTCATGCCAGATCCCAAGGATCATTTTCTAACCCAAACTCAAGATGTTCTGTTCCAAAGGACCACCACTTCTTGTCTTGTATTGGCTGCTTCTAACCCCCTTGCTGTGCCATGTTGAATCCTCCCGAGAAGGACTCATACGCTAAAGCCAAACTCCAGTCCCAGCTGGTGGTGGAGTTTAGAAACCATTGCCACTTGAGTTAGGGTTTCTGGTACTTCAGCTCTATTTGGGAACTGGGAAGCCAAGTCTCTCCTGGGCAGCTGCACTGGGTATACCCTCCTAGGGCCAGCTATATGGAGAGACATTCATTAGATCAAATGAAAAAAAATATCCTTGTATCACCAGCAAGTGGATTTAATCTCTCTCTCTCTCTCTCTCTCTCTCTCTCTCTCTGTGTTTTGTAAGGCGCCAGTCACCATAGATTGTGACCCCGTAATATTTCCTCATTATTTTTTTCACTGAGCTCCATTTGAGAAAGCAAGAGGCTTGCTAACCTGTTCCTTCTTGATTAACCCTGGATGTCCAACTCAGGCTGGAATGTACATCTTGAACAGGGCAGGGGTAAGTCTGCTGTCTCTGTGGCTGGGTAACCATTGCTGTCAGAGCTCTTGCATATGTTACAAAGCAGATGCACATGTCGGTTTCAGAGAATCCGCAGCAAAGGGATTCCAGAGGCAAAGCCGCAACCCATAGATCTGTGAGCCGTGCCATGTAAATCAACCTGCCAGGGGAGCCTGCTTCACAACAAGACCCACCCAGTGCTTGGAAAATAAGAGTCTTGTTCCAAGACCCTTCTCAAGGGAAAGTGGAATCTCTTCTGGACGAGCCTAGTGCCACAAGAATGTTGTCTTCATTCAGAAAGCACAGTCTGTTACCTCCCTGCAGTTTATGTGCAGGACGTGCCAGAGACCACGGGCACCATTAGGAGGCTTGGGCCTGTCTCCTAGCCATGCACTCAGAGCGATGAATCTGGCTTCTCCAAGCAGCACAGTGCTTCACTGAGGGGCCTGCCCAGAGCTTGCCAGGGTCCTGAGGGCCACGTGCAATCTGCAGATAGCGGCACTTCTTGGCATGAATGTGCACAGCACGGGTAGCCCCTCGTGTCTGTAACAAAGCGAAGATACTTGTCACATCATTTCATTAGCATGGAGGTTAGGGAAAGCCAAGGCACAAATGGGAAGGGCCATTTGCAGGAGCAGCCAGTGTGTGCTGCATGGTGGTTAGAGTCGTTGGGGCCATGGGTTGCTCCTTAATAGTGGAGATGCAGAAAACTGCTGCACTTTAGACCCGTTGGGGCCCACTTTGTACACCTGCATGCTGGTCCTTTGCCCAACCCTAACAATGCCCTGGCGCCTCGCCACATGGTGTGGAAATCTGCCTGGCATAATAGGCTGGGTTCGCCCCTGGGGGTGTGGGGGTGAGTACAAATGATACATTTACGGGGGTTGTCCATGTGTTCTGCTGCAGTCCTTTGTGTTGTGGAAGAAGGAGGTAACTTGAAAAGATATTTTGGGTGCCCGCAGCCGCCTATTCCAATTGCCTACTGAGAGAGCCCGTAACATGGTCCAGAAAGATGATCTCCGGCAGTGAGTGTGTGCAAGAAAGGGACTAACTGTGGCCATGCACCATCAAGTGCCTATTTCCTAAGTGATAACTAGGAAGCTGAAAATGTCTGCTGCTCAGTGCAAGAAATACCTCTCCCAATGCAGATTGGTCACTGGAAAAATGTTATCCTTAGGATAGAGAATAGTAATGAATGCTGAAATGGCAATTATCCTACCATCCTACCCACCCCTGCTCCATGCCAGACCCATGTCATGCTTTGCAGAGTTGATCTTCTAACTCACAGCTTTGGGGGTCTATCCATACAAATCTAGATTACCTGACTTTTTTGTAATGCCAGAGTAGACAAGGAAGGCCAGAATTAAGATGATTTATTCTGACCTTCTGCATACTGCACAGGCCAGAGAAATTCAGAACACAGGCCATAGACTAGATATTGCAGTATCATCTTTATCTGTCTCATTATAACTCTCTCTTTTTCCTGGATTAGTCTGGATTCTTGGCGATAGGATCTATTTGGGAGAAGTTCCAAGGCCTGTGTTATTCAGGTCAGGCTAGATGATCACAATGGTGCCTTCTTGCCTTGGAATCTATGAATCTATATTTAGATCTGGGCTCATCTGGGCTTGTTTGCAAACTTTCCTGTCTCCTGTTTCCTTTCCTGTTCCTACTTCCCCTTCAGGAATCTGGAGTTTGAATGGTACTCTTTGACAGTTACTAAGATTAAAGCCCTTTCCTCTTCCATCTTCTTTGTTCAACTAAGGTGTCATGATGTTGTGAGCAAGCCATTGCTTTCACAGTTCATTATCTCAGCCTGACTTTCCCCAAGCTCTTGATTATTAATGTGGCAGTGAGGTTAATTTACTAGGAGTTCCAGTGTCGGTTATCAATAAGTAATTGCCCGAGAAGGATAATGGGAAGTGAATATCTCATCTGACTGCCACTTTACTGTTATCTAGGAAGTGTTGACCACTCTGGGCAAATCTTTCTTCTAAAATCCTTTGGAAAGCATACCACAGCATCTTGTGTCTGATATTCATAATTGCACTAAACCAAAACAAGTTATGAACTATAATGTTATAACCAAACACATATGTGATGCCTTCACACAGCCATCTTCAAGGGTGGGTAAACATACAAAGACCAAATGTTCTCTTTAGTTACTGTCATTTAACAAGTATGAAAATAGCTTTGATTTGGAGAGGATTGAAAGGTTTTTGGAAGCTGCCAATTATTTCAACGTGTAATGAGGTATGGGTTTAAATGGGAGTTTAGCTCAGCTAGAACAGACTTTAGACAAAGGTTTAGTTCAGGGCAGAAGCCATTGTGAAACTGGGATGAATTCTAGGGCCATTGGGAGGCATAGGAGGTCATCTGAAATTATTCTCCTTGGTTTAGACAGGGTGTCTGATGTGATGCACATTGCACCTGTAGAAACAGGTTTACAGCCCAGGGCTGGATTTGTTTTATAAGTAAAAAGTTGTTGTATGTTAGATTTCTGGGCAATTAATTCTGCATCAAAGGGAACTCTGGGCAAGCATGTAGAGTCAATGATGGTACTGATGATTCCATGAACTACTGAATTCAAGCTCTGTCATGAGAACACAGAAGGCCTCTCCTGGAGTGGCAGCAGAAGGATCTCAGGATAAACCCAAAGCTGCTTCGGAACAGGGTAGTCCGAAGCTCCTTTGCCTGGTGATTAAGTGGGGGTTAATGAATCAGATCAATCCACAATGGACTGGGTGTAACATTTTTTCCAATCTGCCAATAGTGGAGGAAAGATGCTCTAGACAGGTGCTGATGAGGGGGATGAGCTGGGATCAGCTGTGAGCTTTCTATGTGTTCTTGGTATATGGGTGACTGGAAGGAAGATAATGGAAGTACCTGAAGACCTCTTAGAAGAGGCTAAAGATCTAATCATTGGACACCATAATGTGACAGCCTGTCCAGAGTGGCAAGCAGCCTCAGGGGCCCAGATTTTCCCTTTGAAGCTCTAGATATGCTAGATTTTTCTCAAGTACTCAGCATTCAGTAAAAAGAATGTGGAGTACTTGTGGCACCTTAGAGACTAACAAATTTATTAGGGCATAAGCTTTTGTGGGCTAAAACCCACTTCATCGGTTGCATGCAGTGAAAAATACAGTAGGAAGATATATATATATATATATATATATATATATAAATATACACACAGAGAACATGAAACAATGGGTGTTGCGTACCAACTCTAACGAGACTCATCAATTAAGGTGAGCTATTATTAGCAGGAGAAAAAAAACTTTTGTAGTGATAATCAGGATGGCCCATTTCAAACAGTTGACAAGAAGGTGTGAGTAACAGCAGGGGAAAAATTCGCATGGGGAAATAGTTTTTAGTTTGTGTAATGACTCATCCACTCCCAGTCTTTATTCAAGCCTAATTTAATGGTGTCCAGTTTGCAAATTAATTCCAGTTCTGCAGTTTTTAGTTGGAGTCTGTTTTTGAAGTTTTTTTGTTGAAGGATTGCGACTTTTAGGTCTGTAATTGAGTATCCAGGGAGGCTGAGGTGTTCTCTGACTGGTTTTTGAATGTTATAATTCTTGACATCTTATTTGTGTCGATTTATTCTTTTGTGTAGAGGCTGTCCGGTTTGGCCAATGTACATGGCAGAGGGGCACTGCTGGCACATGATGACACATATCACATTGGTAGATGTGCAGGTGAATGAGCCCCTGATGATATGGCTGATGTGATGAGGTCCTATGATGGTGTCCCTTGAATAGATATGTGGACAGAGTTGGCTTTGTTGCAAGGATAGGTTCCTGGGTTAGTGTTTTTGTTGTGTGGTTGCTGGTGAGTATTTGCTTCAGGTTGGAGGGCTGTCTTTAAGTGAGGACTGGCCTATCTCCCAAGGTCTGTGAGGGAGAGGGATTGTCCTTCAGGATAGGTTGTAGATCCTTGATGTTGCACTGGAGAGGTTTTAGTTGGGGGCTGAAGGTGATGGCTAGTGGCGTTCTGTTACTTTCTTTGTTGGGCCTGTACGGTAGTAGGTGACTTCTGGGTACTCTTCTAGCTCTGTCAATCTGTTTCTTCACTTCAGTAGGTGGATATTGTAATTTTTAAAAACGCTTGATAGAGATCCTGTAGCTGTTTGTCTCTGTCTGAGGGATTGGAGCAAATGCGGTTGTATCTTAGAGCTTGGCTGTAGACAATGAATCATAGAATATCAGGGTTGGAAGGGAACTCAGGAGGTCATCTAGTCCAACCCCCTGCTCAAAACAGGGCCCATCCCCAATATTTACCCCAGATCCCTAAATGGCCCCCTCAAGGATTGAACTCTCAACCCTGGGTTTAGCAAGCTAATGCTCAAACCACTGAGCTATCCGTCCCCCGCCCCCCATTGTGTGATGTGGTTTGGATGAAAGCTGGAAGCATGTAGGTAAATCTAGCGGTCAGGAGGTTTTCGGTATAGGGTGACCATCACTTATTAGCACTGTAGTGTCCAGGAAGTGGATCTCTTCTGTGGACTGGTCCAGGCTGAGGTTGATGGTGGGATGGAAATTGTTGAAATCATGGTGGAATTCCTCAAGGGCTTCTTTTCCATGGGTCCAGATGATGAAGATGTCATCAATGTAGCGCAAGTAGAGTAGGGGCGTTAGGGGACGAGAGCTGAGGAAGCGTTGTTCTAAGTCAGCCATAAAAATGTTGGCATACTGTGGGGCCATGCAGTGCCGCTGATTTGAAGGTATACATTGTCCCCAAATGTGAAACAGTTGTGGGTGAGGACAAAGTCACAAAGTTCAGCCACCAGGTTAGCTGTGACATTATCGGGGATATTGTTCCTGACGGCTTGTAGTCCATCTTTGTGTGGAATGTTGGTGTAGAGGCTTCTACATCCATAGTGGCTAGGATGGTGTTTTTAGGAAGATCACCGATGGATTGTAGTTTCCTCAGGAAGTCAGTGGTGTCTTGAAGATAGCTGGCAGTGCTGGTAGTGTAGGGTCTGAGGAGGGAGTCCACATAGCCAGACAATCCTGCTGTCAGGGTGCCAATGCTTGAGATGATGGGGTGTCCAGGATTTCCAGGTTTATGGATCTTGGGTAGCAGATAGAATACCCCAGGTCGGGGCTCTAGGGGTGTGTCTGTGCGGATTTGTTCTTGTGCTTTTTCAGGGAGTTTCTTGAGCAAATGCTGTAGTTTCTTTTGGTAACTCTCAGTGGGATCAGAGGGTAATGGCTTGTAGAAAGTGGAGTTGGAGAGCTGCCTAGTAGCCTCTTGTTCATACTCCGACCTATTCATGATGACGACAGCACCTCCTTTGTCAGCCATATGATTATGATGTCAGAGTTGTTCTTGAGGCTTTGGATGGCATTGTGTTCTGCATGGCTGAGGTTATGGGGGAAGTGATGCTGCTTTTCCACAATTTCAGCCCATGCATTCAGAGTGCACCCACTTGGCCATGCTCCTTGAAAGTTACCCTGCTCCATGTTGTGATGCTTGTGACAGCAGCGCTAGCGCTGCCAGCACTGAATGAATCAGCCAGGGGGTGATGCCCTCCCAATGTCTGTAGCAAATAATTCAGACTCATCCCCAGGCACCCAGAAAGTGTGGCCTTCCATCAGCTTCTCCAGCACTGCAGGGCTGCCGTGTGCAGCTCTCATGCTGATCTGGCTTATTTTGCTCAAGTGGTCTTTGAACAAACTGCAGTTGAGAGAATTATGTGGGCCTGATCCCTCCTTTTAAAGACAACGTGCTTCCTGGTGCAGCTGAAATGGGCTCCTACCCTTCCAAGCACCACTGTGCTTCTAGCTTTGATGTGAATCCTGCATCCTGCCAGGGGGTTAGAAAACCTGCATCTTGGCAGGGGGTCAGACTAGATGATTCTTGTGGTCCCTCCTCTTATGGTGCTAACTGCATAACCGTTAGATCCAACTGCACGTTTAACAGCTGTGCTCCCTGCTTCAGAGGTCTGGAGGAGACAGGCCCTGCTGAGGCCTCCCCATGATTCTTAGTTTAAAAAGCCAGCGTGCTGCAGTTCCAGCGAGGCTGAGATGACATGTTTAAAGTTTCTTGTTAAATGAACTTAATAAAATGTTAATATCAAGCTAAATGTTTATAAGAGTCTTTCCCCCTCTATTAATACTTGCCAGAGATTGCAGATGTAATTACTGATGATCCTTATTTAATTATTAAATGCCCTGCTGCCCCTTTGCATTAGTACAACCCCTAACCACCCGGCCCAGAGTGTTTACAAGTTCTTTGCTATTTCATATCTTTTCCTCTCACTCATCCTAAATGTTTATTTAATAATCCTGAAAGACCTTTTAAGCTTCCTAGGTTTAATGTTTGCTAAACACCCTGTCACTTCCACTTCTAGTGATAATTCCCGGGCTGCTGCAGAATAGCTGAGGCTTTATGTTCTGTCTGAAAGCCCTTGAGAGAGAGATGGGAACATCGTCTGCTGCAGAGCAGTTACCTCCATCCACTCGGCCTCGGGAGCCCCCAGGTCAGTCATGAGGGACAAAATTAATGGGGAGGCTTAAAGATGCCAAATCAGCCCTGGATTAACAGCTCAAAGAAACTTGGTTTAAACTCTGCATGCCAATTTTAGCTGGGAGCTTGTGTGTGTGTGTGTGTGTGTGTGTGCGTGATTGGCTGATCCCGTGACCCTAGTGCATGATGCTACAGGGTCCTTGTTCTGGCCATGGGGCCGGACCCCATGCTTAGACATGGCATTCAGAAAGGAGTGTGCTGGTCCTGGTGTACAGATGTCCTTCACGGACTGGCATTTGGCTCCCACTCCCTATCTGACTGCCTCCACTTACCCCACCACCCCCAGCCCACCTGCCCCACGATTTCAGTCTCATTTCTGCCCTGGGCACAGTCAGTCCCCAGACAGCTGAGAGGCCCCTGTTAGGTGGCTAAAGCAGTAGCATTGGGGCAGCTGTCACTAAGGATTCAGAGGTAAGTGTGGGAGCAAAGGGTCCTTGCTGCTTGTGGCTGGGCTGTGATCATGACTCCCTTTGGAGGGGTGAGCTGGCCAGCAGGATGGCATGGAGCGGCTGGGGACTGGCCTGTGGGTGAGCCGTAACGCTGTTCCACCGTCCGGTTGCAAAGAGCCCACTGTCCATCAGTACAGCTGATGGGGCATTTGGGGCCAGGCCTAAAAAGGTTGCAGTGGTGCAGCCGGGAGCCCTGACTCATGATGAGGAGTCAGTTTAGTGCTCAGTGTGCGATCGTCTAATGCCCCTGGGGCCGATGGCTAGAACCAGCACCACGCTTCCTATCAGCTGGGCCACTGCCCCACCTGAGCGCAGGGCTGGCTATGGAGGGGCGGCAGCTCGGCAGGAGTGAGAGGCATTGGCCAGACTGTGTGGAGGACCCAGAACCGTGGCAGCACAGACCTGCATGAGTAGAGCTGTGCATGAGGCACTTGCACTGCACTGCACTGCCTAGCTCCAGCCTGCACTCTCAGACCTTCTGTGAAGGGCTGTCTACTCCACACAGGTGAATAAAGGGTTAACAAGAGTCTGAGTTCTTAATTAGCCCCCCTCGCTGCACCTGGAGGGTGACTCAGGCTTGATTTGTGATTAGACCCTGCAGAGGAGGGAGGGAAAGCTGCGGGGGGGGGAGCCAGGAGAGAAGAGGAAGGGGCGCTCTGGGGAGGCAGTTGGAAGAAGGCCTCAGGGATGGAGTTAACCCTCTGTGGGGGGCCCTGGAGAGGAGGCAAGGTACAAAAAGGCAGCCCTGAGGGGTTGGCATTCAGCAAAGAAAAGGGCAGCTGGGAGGGCCTGGGGAGAAGCTGGGCCAGGGCACCAGGGGAGAGGTTGTGTTAAGCACCGTCCACAGGGAAGCAGCACAAGGGGCTTGGAGGTCAGAACTGGCCCAGCAAGCTGCAGCGTGGATACAGCTGGTTAATATGGGGGCCAGACCCCAGAGAACAGACCAGGCCTGGGTTCCCCCATAGACCCTGCGTAAGGACTGTTAAGGCCTGGGTGGGGCTGAAAGATGGGCTGAGGAACAGCTGAAGCGCAACTGAAGAATCTTTTATTGTGCTGGGCTCTGTTACCTTGGAAAGGTACCTGGGCCTAAAACAGGACCTGGCTGGAAGGCTTGGCCAGAAGAGGCAGGCCCACCACGGGACCAGAGCGACTCTCAGCAGGGGATGCTAGAGCGGAGACAGCTGCCATGCCTAGCCACATGTGGATGCTCCAGTGATGAGTCACTCTTCGGCACCATCACTGTCATGAACAATAAAGTACAGTTAATCATGGGGGGGAAGCAGTTACTCAGCTTGCACTGTCTCAAAAACAGAAGCAAAGTTCATATGAACGGCCATATATGGTCGGGCCAATGGTCCATCTAGCCCAGTGTCCTGTTTTTCGACAGTGGCCAGTGCCAGGTGCCCCCGAGGGAATGAACAGAACAGGGAATCACCAAGTGATCCGTCCCCAGTCGCCCATTCCCCGCTTCTGGCAAACAGAGGTGTATGGACACCCAGAGCATGGAGTTGCAGCTCTGACCATCTTAACTAATAATCATTGATGGACTTATCCCCCATGAACTTATCTATACTTTTTGCCTTCATAACATCTTCTAGCAATGAGTGCCACAGGTTGACTCTGTGTTGTGTGAAGAAGTGCTCCCTTTTGTTTGTTTTAAACCGGCTGCCTGTTAATGTCATTGGGTGACCCCTGGTCCTTGTGTTCTGTGAAGGGGTAAATCACAATTCCCTCTTCTTGCTCTACACCAGTTCTGCTTTCCTAGACCTCCATCGTGTCCCCCTGAGTCGTCTCTTCTAAGTTCACCAGTCCCAGACTTTTAAATTTATCCTCATATGAAAACTGTTCCACGCCCCTCATCATTTTTGTTGCGCTTCTCTGTAATTTTTTTCCATTTCTAATGTATCTTTTTAAAGATGGGACACCCAGAACTTCATGCAACATTCAAGGTATGGATGCACTTTGGGTTTATATAGTGGCATTATGATATTTTCTCTGTTTCTTTGCGGTTCCTAACATTGTTAGCTTTTTTGATTATTGCTGCATGTTAAGCAGATATTTTCAGAGAACTCTCTGCAGTGACTCAAAGATCTTTCTTGAGAGTGGTAACAGCTAATTTAGACCCCATCTTTTTGTATGTATAGCTGGGATTATGTTTGCCAATGTGCATTACTTTGCATTTATCAACCTTGAATTTCATCTGCCATTTTGTTGTCCAGTCACCCAGTTTTGTGAGATCCATTTGTAACTCTTTACAGTCTGCTTTGGATTTAACTATCTTGTGTAATTTTGTATCATCTGCAAACTTTGCCACCTCACTGTTTACCCCTTTTCCCAGATAATTTATGAGTATGTTGAACAGCAATGGTACAGATTCTTCAGGGTCCCCGCTATTTATCTCTCTCCACTGTGAAAACTGACCATTTATTCTTACCCTTTTCTCGTTTTTAAACAGTTACTGATCCATGAGAGGATCTTTCCTCTTAGCCCATGACTGCTTACTTTGCTTTAGCGCCTTTGGTGAGGGATCTTGTCAAAGGCTTTCTGAAATCCAAATACACTATATTGACTGGATCTCCCGTGTCCATACATTTGTTGACCCTCTCAAAGAATTCTAATATATTTGTAAAGGGAAATCATGCCTCAACAAAGACATATTGACTCGTCCCCAACATATCATATTCATCTACGTGTCTGATAATTTTATTGTTCTTTACTATAGTTTCAACCAATTTGCCTGATACTGAAGTTGGGCTCACCGGCCTGTAATTTCCAGGATCATCTATGGAGCCTTTAAAAAAAAAATAAAAAAAATAAAATTGGTGTTACATAAGCTATCCACCAGTCATTTTCTACAGAAGCTGATAGGTTACATACCAGGGGGGCTGGAACAATGTGTACTGTGGGGGTATTGAGAGTCATTGAACCAAACTGTAAACCCTGTGTGTGATGGGAACCACTTCAAGCCAGAGGGTGCAGCAGCACCCTGAGTTCCAGCACCTATTTTACATACCACACTAAATATCTGCAATTTCATAACTAAGTTCCTTCAGAACTCTTGGGTGAATACTGTCTGGCCCTTGTGACTTATTACTATTAATTTATCAATTGGTTCTAAAACCTCCTCTATTGACACTTCAGCCTGGGACAGTTCCTCAGATTTGTCACCTAAAAAGAATGGTTCAGGTTTGGGAATCTCCCTCCACATCCTCTGCAGTGAAGACTGATGCAAAGAATTCTGCACAACATCTATGGTGGATAAAAATCAATGATTTAAAAAAAAAATTGGATTTTTTTAATTTAAATTGGATTTTTGAGGAAAAATCCTATCTAAAAATAGGCAAAGAGTTCTTTGCCGCTGTTACAGATCCGGACTAACATGGCTACCCCTCTGATACTATCTAAAGATAGTTTTAATTAAGATACATTATAGCTCAAAGATATCTCATTATGGAATAAGGATTACATATTCTAATTCTATAGTATGAGACAATATTTTCATGTAATGTTTAAGAAAAGTTTTGTAAATGAGTTCCAATAGTTCATGGATTAGGGATCCAATCTTATGGGGTTCCAGGGGCGCCTGTATAGATTAATTAGGTTAATCTTTCTATCTACCCAATGGGACTCAATGCTCAGTCTAGAAGATACCATCAGAGATGCTTAGTTTTGCAGTTCTCAAACTGTGGATTTGTGTCTCCAGAGATAACAACATGCTTGTTAACAGCAAAAATGCTTTTAAATGAATAATATATAGAGGTGAGAAATAACAGACCTCAACCCTATTGTCCCTTTGCAAATTTGTGTACACAGAGTCAATCCCTTACCTCTCTCTAAAAGTGCAAAGTTTCAAAAAGTTCAATGAATAGAAAATTGTTGGGGGTGGAATAGATCTGGACAAGGAGAAGTCATCTGGAGATAAATGTGAGAAGGGAGGGACAAGCAGTAGAAACAAAAGTGAAACTTTGAGCAGCATATTCCAGAAGTCTTGAGGTTTTTCTGAGTGTAGCCTTCATTATTTGAGATCTACCATACCATTCTCTCACTAGAAGGGAAAACCTATAATGGCAGCAGGCTGTAAAAGAGTTAAATTACAGGCATTTAAAAAAAACAACAAATGGGACAAGCACTATCTCCGGCTCATTTTCTTGCAAATATTCTCAATACTTGGTACCAGGATCAAACCTTAACTGCTGAAGAAGAGGAGTTGGCTATGACGTGGACATCCAGCAATCATCCTTCCATAGTGCCATTATAATAAACTTCAGAGCTAAGGGTGAACCATTCAAGAAATATATGTTTGCTGATGATGTTTTAAAGAAAGTCACACTGGTGAACTGGTGGAAGTCACTTAAGCACTTGGATTCAGAGACTGTTGAAATGATAATCTCACTTTTAACAGCAGTAGCTTCTTCTGCTGGTGTAGAAAGAATATTTTCTTCCTTTGACTAATTCATTCCAAATTGAGAAATCGTTTGGGACCTGAAAAAGCAGGAAAGCTTGTTTTTCTTTTCCAGATTATGAACAAACAGGAAAATGAAGGTGAAGACGACTGAGTTAGCTGCAGAAGCCAATATTTTAAATTTCTCATGTTGACCTGGCTGACATAGTCGATTTAATTTTTGTTTTTTAAAAAAATATTTCATTAAACTATTTTAGTTAACAATTTTAAGAAAAACAAACCTGATTTTGAAAAACTTGAATGTTTAACTAAATTCAAAAATTCACATGCTTGTTTTGTTAAAATGTTATGTGTTTGCTGTTGAAGAAAAAAATCCAGAATACATAACGTTGTTGTTTTAGTTAAATAAAACAATTTAAATGTCTGTCTGGTGACATTCTCCTCCTAATATAGCATGGCAAGAAAATCCCCCAAATAATTAACCAATCATTAGTTTTACAGCCATATCAGAAAATGAATCTGAAAAGTTTTCAAAATAAATCACTTTAAAACTGTATAGTGTATACCTTCTAAAAATGGGACCTACATCTATCTCCGAGTTGTGAAGAATACGTATTAAGGTTAAAACAACCAACAAGAATGCACTTTTATGTAGAAATCCATGGTTAAATTGAGTCTTCGTGACTAGTGATTTAAATCATTTAAATCAAATCCACCCTGACAACAGCCCTGTCTTCTACGAGTGCTCCCTTAGCATTTTTGTTGCCTAGTGGCCTCGCTGATTGTTGAGCAGGTTTCTTGCTTCCGATGTACTTCAAAAAACTGTTGTTAGTTTTTGTGTCTTTTGCTAGTTGCTCTTCAGATTCTTTGTTGGCCTGCCTAATTATTCTTTTACAATTGACTTGCCAGAGTTTATGCTCCTTTTTTCTATTTTCTTCAATAGGATTTTGCCTCCAATTTTTAAAAGATGCCTTTTTATCTCTAACCACCTCTTTTACTCTGTTGTTTAGCCATGGTGGCATTTGTTTGGTCCTCTTACTGTTTGCTTATTTGGGATGCAGGTATAGTTTGATCCTCTATTACGGTGTCTTTAAGATGTTTCCATACAGCTTGCAGGCATTTCATTCTTGTGACTGTTCATTTTAATTTCCATTTAACTAGCTTCCTCACTTCTGTGTAGTTCCCCTTTCAGAAGATAAACGCTACCGTGTTTGGTTTCTGTAGTATTTCCCCTTGAACAAGGATGTTAAATTCAATTACATTATGATTGCTATTACTGAGTGGTTCTGCTCTATTCACCTCCTGGACCAGATCCTATGCATCGCTTAGGACTAAATCAGGACTAGCATCTCCCTTTGTGAGTTCCAGGACTAGCTGCTCCAAGAAGCAATCATTAATGGTGTCTAGAAATGTTATCTCTGCGTCCTGTCCTGAGGTGACGTGTACCTCGTCAATATAAGGATAGCTGAAATCTGCCATTATTATTGGGTTTTCTGCTTTTGGAACCTCTCATCTTCCTGAACATTTCACAGTCACTGTCAAGTGGGGTAATATATTCCCACTGCTAGATTTTTTTATTCGAGCATGAGCTGCAGAATTCCTCCGGGCTCAGCTCGGAGCCTCAGGGGCACTCCATTGTTGCAGCAGTCTCTACCGCTGTCACACTGGATGGTTTTCCCTGCTGCTCAGCTGATCTCTAGTGAACTGTGCCAGGCAGCAGTCGGCTGTATCACCCAGGGCAGCGAGGAGACAAGGGTGGGATGTAGAGCTGTTATCACAGCACATTTGTTTCTTCCTGCTGTTTCTCTTGTATACAGGGGAGAGATTCCATTTATTTATCGACCCCAAAGGCACCCAGCCAGCCTTCTGAGCACCCTGGCATCGATTTAAAGCTACCAAGCAGGGGCGTTACAAATCAGAAAGCAGCCAAAGCAGCCACCTATCTCTGTTCTTCCCCATATCGCCCACCAATCAGCAGCTAGCAAAGCCAGCTGGCCCTCTCAATTGCCACAGCCCCTTGCAGTGCTGCTCAGGTGGGTGGGCTCTGCACTGTGCCCCGAAGGTCAACAGGTCTGTGCCATTTTGCGCCCGAAGGAGGACAGCCTGCCATGGGAACAGGGCCATGGCTCTGCCAGCATCAGAGGGCTGGGACACTGCTCAGAGCGTCAGTGCGCACAAAAATGAGTTAGAATGAACCCGAGATCAGACTTTGTGTTATAATCGAAACCCGCAACTAAGGGCTGTGGTCAGATAACTGCTACGCTACTGTTGGTTAGAAGTGCTTGGGCGTGGACGAAACCGTGATCCCAGCCCATGCTCTAGCCATCCCCAGAGACCATGAGGGAGAAGACTGCTGACTCGTAAAGAAGGTTAGCTGGTTATTTCCATCCCTCCCTCTTTGGAGTCTCTGCTTTGTGTTTAATAAAAGCTAAGTATTCTGCTGAGGTTTTTCATAGGAGTGGGTGGGTGAGATTCTGTGGCCTGCGCTGTGCAGGAGGTCAGACTAGATGATCAGAATGGTCCCTTCTGACCTTAGTATTTATGAATCTATGACTCTATGGTGTCCAAGTGGGCGGTTATACAACGTCAGGGAGATGTGTCCTAAACTTGCTGAGCTCTTATGAGAGACTTAGTCTGTTAATTCAGGGCTGGGTTTTTTTCCTATGATTTTTAATGTTCTGTTAAAAGAAAATTACTCCCCTCCCCTCATCTCTGTTGGTTGTGGAACACCCGAGGATGCCACTGGAGCAAGAGGACCTGGTGGGAACTGACCTGACACTCCAAGCGAACGTGCTGCAGTGTAGAACTGGCACCTCCTGGGTGCCTGGCGATGCACTAGCTTCTGAAGGAGCCACTTCTCCAGGGCGGGCAGGCTCGAGGTCCAGGAGGGGTCCCGAGTCTGAAGCTAGTTTGAATGGCAGTAGAATGTGGATCACCCACCTCCCAAACGGCAGGGGGAAGGGGGGGGCAGCAAAAGCCCAGATGTCTTTCTGTGGGGAGCGGGTAAATGCAGTGGAGATTCTAGCTACAAAGGGTCACCAGGACAATTCACCATGTCTGTTACATGGACAAGTTCTGTCACAATAAACGGTTCACAATCACTAAGTCTGCGGGAGCTGGGGGGAGAATGGGTTCTGCTGCTCATTTTTGCTGGCTGGCTGACTCTGAATGGCCTGGCTGCTCTGCATTTCCTGCTAGCTGCAAGGCTCTTTAGCAGCCTTTGTTAGAGTGGGACCCAGGGGCTTTTGACAATCCCTCAGTTACACAGGATGAGAGGCCACGGCTGGGCATGGCAGGCTCCCTGGGGCTAGGGGCTGATCCACCTCCTGCACATCTCTTGTTCATGTGCAGGGAGACTTGTCCTGCTTTTACACATGCTAATATAGACATCTGAAAGCCAATAGTGCTTATACAATATATACACAGAGAGAGAGAGTTAATGCTAAAAAGATGTCAGCCAGATAACCTAACCTTCCCAGTGCATTACCTCAGTTCCAAAGTTTTCCACAGGCCCCAGCCGTATTAATTTCAGCAAATTAATTTTACTTCACAAAAGCTTTTGGTTAGTTTGGGATTAAGGCCTTTTGCAGAGTTCATTATTTTCCTAAAATGCCTTGTTTTGCCATAATGTTTAGATGCCTGGTTCTATAGGAATTTAATCTCCCTGCTCCTCCAGCAGTTCTGTTCTCTGCTTTAGTGCAAATTGATGATGGAAGATAGCAGTGGGCCTTTCTGCTTCTATTTAACATGTCAGCAGGAAAAGCCATCTGTTTGCAATTATGGGTACGGCTGAGTTGAAGGATCAGCATGGCAGATTTTATAAAATGATAGAAAACCTTTATCAATTCATAACTCCTCGTGTCATACAGAGGAATATATTTCATTTGAAATAATTCATCTTTTTTACAAAATTAAGGAATGCGCCATGAGATTAATATCCAGAGAGAATGCCCTGTGCTCTCAGAGTAGGAGTCACGCTTTCGCTGTCAAAGGGCTGCAGCAGTGGCTTGGGAAATGTTTTCTGAGAGTTTTTGGTTTCGTACAGCACCCTTTAAAGCCCTGCTCCCTGGCAGAGGGTCAATGCCAAATGCATCAGGAACCTTCACGATGCAAAGCAGAGATGCGGGCCTGAGAACTGCTCCAACCTGCCGACACCTCATCCTGGTGCACATGGGAGTGAACCAAAGGGCAGAGTAGTGCCTGGCAGATTGGGCCAGTGGCCAGAACCAGGCTGGCCTTCAGGAAACAAGTGTGTTCTTAAAAGCAGGATGCGCCTGGGGTTTTGAGAGACGGAGTTTTTGTCTTTCTTTCCCCCCAGTGATTAAAAATGGGTGTTGGAGAAAGGTGCCAGACGGACAGCTCACCCCGCCTCCTGGGAATAGGCAACAGCAATGCGAGATTCCCATCCCCTCCCTCCTGCTTCTCAGGGATCTATCTCTCTTGGAGAGAGGAGAGCTCAGTCTCCATGGTGCTTTCAGAGCACGGCTAGCCTGTGCCGATTGCAATGGGTGGGTTGTGTGGTGCGGGCGCTAGTCCGTGGGGTCTGAGACCCACCACACAGTTACTGAGCCATTGGGAAGCAGTGGAGGGCACAGCTGTCTGTCTGCATAGTGGGCAGGTCTGGGATCTGGGTCCTCCGGTCCAGAGGAGTGCCCTCACTGCCAGGCTAGAGAGAGTCATTCTCTCTCTGGCCCCTGGCTCTCATCTGTTCTACAAAGTGGAAGAGCTTCAACAGGAGAGGTTGAGAGAGATCCCCTGCGTTAGCCAATAGCCTGGTGGTTAGGGCATTTACCTGCAAGTGGGAGAGCTGGGTTCAAGATCCTGCTCCAACATGCGGATCAAACCCAGGACTCCCCCATCCCAGCTGAATGCCCTAACCACGGGGCTATTGGGTAGAAGGGATCACCACTACCACATCCTCCTGAGCTCTGTGAATCTCAACCTCTGGTTCCCAATTTCATTTCCTTTTTACTAAAACCCAGAAGGGTTAAAATGCCTGAAATCAAACAGAATGTTATGTTTGGAAAAAACTCATTTTGGATCAGACTTATCAAGTCGCCAGAATTCTGGCAGAGGTCTTTCAGGCTCTCCCAAAGTGATTTTCAGAACTGTTGGCTCACTCAAAATAGAGTGATGCGCCCAGCTGTGTTCCTCCCCTCTGCAGATCATGCAAAGGGGGGACTCACACACTTGGCCAAGGGGGAGCTTACTTTCCTGGTTAGTCTCCTTCACCCCCACCCCATTTCTAGGAGGTGTGGGGAGCTCTTGAGACAGGCTGAGTAAAAGACTGCATACGCTCCCTCCCTATTCCGCCAGCTCTCCTCTGGCTCTTTGAAGGCCATTCGTGGCTGGCTGCAGGCGGTCTTGCCAGTTCGCTCTATAGTACCTGACTGCTTCCCACAAGTCAATTAGAACAAAGAGAATTAATTTGAGGGATATGGGGCCACAGGGGCCGTGGTGGCTCAGATGTGTTCAGCAGGGACTTTCTATCTAATGCTGCTGTAGGCCAGAAATACTATCCTGGCCTTTTTCCTAGACAATTCTCTGCACTGCTGCTTTCATTCCTTAGTCAAAAAAAGGAATTTCTGTTGCCTGCCAGGCTTTTGCTCTTAGTGGTTCTTGAGGGTACTTTTGAGGGTACTACATCAGATTCCTACATCATGGCAAAGCTCAACATCTGACTCCACGTTTTGGAGCCTCCTTCTCCAAAGTGGTTAATTGGACCAGTCATTATACGTTATGCATGGTGGTCTGCTGGGGGGCCTCCTCAGTTCCAGCTAGAAGGGAAAGTCAAGGTGTGTTGGATTGGGCCATGTGTATGTGATTGCTCTGCTGTTGCTGAGTGACTGCGTCTCGCTGGGGAGCTGAATCAGTTTGCCTGTGAGAGATAGAGACCAAGCTTGCCGTGCTTACAAATAGAGACAAAGGAATGCAGCGTTAGGCTGTTAAAAATGATGTTTCCCCTGTTTCACGTCTGCAGGAGACAGGTGTGCTAAGGAAGCCGCGTGAAAGGCTGAAGTCAGACACCTGGGACCACGTGCATAAACAGATAAAATTGCATTCTAAATCTGTGAGCACCGATACTGCAGCCGTGCTGTAAAGCAAGTCTTTGCCCAGTTTGGGCACAAAGCCCTGGGTTTCTGACTGCTATGGATTATAAGCCCCTCTTCTCAGGCGTCTGGGGATGGATTCCCAAGGTGAAAGGCGCGAGCTGTAGCATGCAGAGGTCACCAGCCCAGGATAATACAAACTGCATCTTAGCTAAAAGCAGGGGGCATTTGGTAGCGCACTGTCTGGTCATTTTTTTTCCATAGCTCAAACAAAAGGTCACAGGGGGAATGGGCTATGCAGACCCTTCTTATGGATCTGCTTCCAGCGGGTTACCATCCAGGGGAGAGGGAACAAGAATCCTGCTTCTCAAAGAGAAGAGGAAACTCACTGCAGCGAGGGCTGGGGGAGAAGCAGCTTCTCTTCCTGGCAGAGAGAGAAAGGGGAAGAGATCTTGCAGAACCCCCTCTGCTGGTGCAAAGGCTGCAAAGCTGGAGGGAGTTTGGTCAGAGAACAATGTGTCAGGCTTAGAAATCCGCTTTGGGATTCAGTAAGGAAGTTCTAGAAAATAGGGGCCACTCTCTCCTGGAAAATGTGGGATTTTTAGGATGCACATGCCAGCATCTGGTTGAGTGAATGGATATCATTGCTTTGCCAAAGCACCCCAGTCCACTCTCAGGTTGTAAACCTGCTCTGGACCCCTCAGCTAGTGCCAGCACCACCTAGGGTGATCAGATAGCAAGTGTGAAAAATCGAGACGGGGGTGGGGGGGTAATAGGCCTCTATAGGGACAGTCCCAATATTTGGGGCTTTTTCTTATCTAAAGTCGGGACATCGGGTCACTCTAGCACCACCACAAATGCTGTAACAAACTCCAGACAATCACCTCCTACCCAGGAAAAGCCACATACCCAAACATACTGGAGTGAGGGACAGAGACATTAAAGGGGCAAAAGTCCTGGACTAATTGCCATGCTCCAGGCCGCACTGAGTGCCAATGAAACAGACACATTGCAAGGGAGCTGAGCAGCAGAATTCCAGAGCCCCATAGATCGGTCTCCAGAGCATCCAACCCTCCCCCACTTCTCCATTGCAGAGAGGAATCCAGAGGAAAGTAACCACACTTCCCCGGGAGCCTGGGATCACGAACAGAGTGATCCTAGCACCCATCCAGCATCTGAACCTGCCCACAGACCTCAGGTCCTAGTGAGACAGGCTAGGAATCTCTTGGCACCTGCTCTGTTATACTCTGAGAGGCACCTATCCCTGCAAACCCTCCTCACAACGAAGAGTGATATTGTTCATCATACTAGCTGCAACGACTGCATTAGCCTATCATTCATCCTGCAAGATAACCCTGTCTCCAAATTGTTCCTACTTTCCAAGTCCTAGTGGCACATGCAAACCTTACATCATCTGCTTCTGTACCACCCAGGAGCTAACAATCCTACCACAAAGACCTGTATCGATGTTACACCAGAAATCTACATACACATGAATGTTGTACTAATTACCTTCACAGCAAATGGTAAGTGATGAAGGTGTAGCAAAATAAACTGTGCATTGCTTACCCCATATACCTGCCTGTAGAGGTGTGTATGGGCCTGGGTAATTAATCAACACTGAACGCTGGACTGAGCTGGCCTGCTCCCAGTGCAGGTGGGGTGCTCTGGGGATGAGTGTAAAGGAACTGGAGTCAGTGGGAAGGAGAACCAGACACAGGGAAAAGTGACCATGTGCTTTCTGTGACCAAATCTATCATCATCACTGTTCTGCAAGATGGAGAAATGGTGGCAATTCCTGCTCCAAGGATAATTTTCATGCCCACGTGTGCTGTGGTGGGCAGTTCACATGTGTAATATGAAAGGGACCGTGGCTTTCATTGGCACAGGTAATGTGTGACTCACTCCAGCTGGGAAGCAGGTGGCTGACAGGCCACTTGCTGCTGAGCCCTGTTGGTATGTTGGGGCGGATGCACTGGATTGGACCGCTGGGCTCCCCATGCTGAAGACGTTTGTTCCTAAAGGAGAAGGAATGTTCTGGCTTCATTTAAAACACCACAGCTGTTGGTCACGTTGAAAACATTTATTGTTACCAAAGCAAATTCAAAACATAAAAGAATTTTTTAAAAAAGTCTCAGACTTGAGCCCCATAGAGAAGTTCACATCTGCCTGGCTTCCAACTCCCGTGCAGCACTGTGGACCAAGGGCTGGGGCTATAGGATAAGCGTGCCGGAGATTCACCTGGGATAGCCCATCTCTCTGGAGAACTGCCCATCCCCACGTATGCCTGGGCAGCTCCAGGTTGTGTGTCTAGGGCTAGAGCAAGCGGTGCGTTCAATCCATATACACGACAGCCTTGTGTAAAAGGGGGGTGGTAGCACGGGCTCTCACCAGTCATTTCTGGGGCCTGTAAGCTCCTTGAGCTGGAGCCAGCATCTTATCTTCGGACTGAGCTAGATGAAGTGTTGAGTTAACTCGTTCTCTGCTCTCTCCCTCCTTCTTTGACCTCTCCCAGCCTGCAAAGAAATCTTTCACTCCACACTCACACTTTTGACCCTCCCCAAAATGCATTGCGATGCTTGCAACAGCGTTAGCAACATGCAGTGCTGATCTGCCTTCCCAGGAGACCCCCTGAGGGGGGCTGTGGGGGTGTGACACCTTGGGCAGGGAATGCGCATGTCAGAGCTGCGCCTGGTGCAAGGGGGCCCAGCTCACAGATGGGACTGCTAGGTGCCACTGAAGTACAATGATAAATACTGCTGAACAGAGAAAGATGTGGCTCCTGCCCCCAGGAGCGTGAAGCCTGACTAACCCGCCCCGATGATTCAGACACACTGTGCCCGGGGTGAATGGCAGGAGAGGGTCTGCCTGGCACCATGATGGGTTTGTGAGAGTGTCTCCTGCATAGCGGGGTTAGCTCTGGTGGACTGGCTGGAAGAGGTGAGATGTGAATGAAATGAGGGCGGGTGCGAGGGAGCTGCATGGGGGGCGGGGGAAAGGCAGAAAAGAGACTGGGAGATGGTACAAAGGGAGCAGGCAGTTAGAGGAGCAGCAGGAGGGAATGGGAGCAGAGTTGAGGGGCGGCATGTGCTTGGCACTCACTGGTGACTCCGGTCCGATGCCACAACCTTCTTTCTGCTGCGCATCACTGGAGAAATGATGTATTTCTCCCCTGTGATTCTGGCACCCTGAATCCCAGAGAGAGAGAGAGAGAGAGAGAGAGAACCCCAACGGTGCAAGCGGGCAGGGAGCATTAAGCCAAGCCGGGATCTGGGGTCAGATGAAGGGCCAGAGCCACTGTGAAATAATTTGATACCCCAGAACATGATGCAGCCTGAGGATGCCCAGCCCCAGACCAGGCTGCAGTGGGTTCCTGACATTGGTGGTTACATGAGACTTTTATAAGAAATCTATTTCCAGGGCGATTTAGAATCTTTGTTTCCCATTATCTTTGATCATGACAAAGGAGAGATGAAGCTCATAACGTTCTCCTGCCTGAATGGGATTAATGGGAACAGTCTTTCCATGCTTTTCTGGGGGTTCCCAACAGACACCCCCAGCCGTTTGGCCAATCCCTGTTTGGCCTGATGCAGCTCTGTGGAGTGACGGGGAAAATAACTTCTCAAACCACTTGGAGACAAAACCTAGATTTAATTTCAGTCTGAGCAGAGACTCGGCTCGGGCAGGCTTTGCAAAGAAACTCGAACTGCTTTTGTCTCTGTACAGGGATGTGGCATTTGCAGGTAGCAAGGCTGGAGCCAGGAAATCCCCCTGGATGCTGCACCAAGAGGTTCATGCAAACCCAGGCCAAAGTCAGTTCATTAGATTTCACACACATGAATCTGCTGATAAACTGCCAGCCCAGCTGTGTGGAGTGATGGAAATTCAGAGTTGTTTTCCTGAGCTTGTCTGCTGATTATTAATGAGCAATTAGTTTCCATCAGTATTCGACCACAGGTTTCCTTTGTGGGTTATATCGTTTCATGATGTATGATCGTAGAATCTAGTGACCTCAGCTGAGGTCAGGCCCTCACTGCGGCAGGCCCTGCCCTAGAAAGTTTAGTCTGTGCACAGTGTTACAGGAATGCTCCCTATCTGTGTATAGGTAAATAGTTCATGGGTAAGATGCCAGTAGATGGTGCTCAGGAATATGTGCCATAGTTGCTGGATGTTGTAGGACTGATAAAACTTGTAGCTGTGCACTGGCTCCATATGGCAAGGCTCAACACCCAGGCGGTGCAAAGCACTGCCATCCAGAGCTGGTCTCATTTGACTCCCACTTTGCACAGGTGTAAATGACGAGACAAGCAGGGGTGAATCAAGCTCTCTGGGCCTGATTCTCGGGTGCTGCTGTTCTGAGCTCTGCCACTGATCCACTGAGCAGCCTGGGGCACCTAGGGGAAGGGTGCTGGGTGAGTTAATTAACAGACTAAATACACCCTTACAGCTGAGGCTGCTGCTCTGGCCTGCTCATGTATATAAAAGAAATGCACCCTCTTTTTCAAGGAGCTGCCATGACGTTTCCATGTGTGTTTGTAGCCTGAGCTGCTCCCTCTCCCTTCTCTAACAAACTTCACCTGAGCTCAGGTTGTGTATCCAAATTGTTCCCACTTTCCAAGCCTAGTCGCAGAGCTCACCTTCCCCAGCTGCTGCTGCTAACATCTGTCTACTGAGGGACTTGGACAAGAGCAGTGAGTCAGAATAACCATGAGTGTTGGTTGAGCTCATCTACGTACGGATACATCTGGAGCATGGGACAGTCATCTGGGAGAGCAGCTCCTCATAACTTTCCCCATGAGAGTGAGTGGCAGTTTGATTTCAGGGTAAGGCTATATCCATAACAGGCTCTGGTTCACACACGCAGCGGGTAAGCTCTCTAGGGCAGGGATAGTCTCTCTCGTTGCTGGCAGTCCTGTAATAACCGAGTAATGATGGGTTGGGGGGGGGTGAGATGAGAGAAAGGAAACAAAAGTACAGCGCTGGCTGGAGGATTTTCCTTGTTTCTTGTCCAAGAGGCTCGTCAGAACCTAAAGCTGACCCAGCAGGAGAGCGGTTGGCGTGAGTGGGTCCTGTGGCTGCATTTCACAGGGCCGTGATCGGAATTGATCTCCTGTTTAAGTGCGATCACTGGATGTTCCTGATGAGAAATGGTCAGGGGCTGAGCCATAGGCTCAGAGCTTGGGGGATGAGGGTGGGATGCAGTTGCAGAGGGGCTGCATCTCGGAACTGAGGTGCATTGGCGGAATTGGGGCGGCTAAGGCTGCAATAGCAAGAAATACTGCCGGTGAGGGGGGAGGAGAGCTGTTCTCATAGTACCTGTCCAGGCAGTGCTTTCTAATGCCTTCCTTCGGCATTGCTCGCCTCACTCCCGGTTCGATTGGCTGATATAAGTCACTCTTCAGGCTGGCTCCCAGAGCCGAGAGCCGTTCCTAACCCTTATCGGTTCAGAGCTTCAGGGCACAACCAGCAGCTGAAAGAAGCTCAGAGCTGGCAGGTTTAGATGTAAAATTCTGTTCCACTGAGGCTTAGCGGGTTCTTTGATCTTGATACCACCAACGCAGACGTGAATCATTTCCCTGTTCTCACGGCAAAGCTGTGAAGTCCCCAAGAGACAGAGCGTGGCGCTGTGGTGTTCAGAGGGTCGGGGGCACTTTACCACATCCTCTGGGCCTTTGTGTGCAGCTGGCAGGACTTATCCTGGGGCACCAAGCGAGTCACGTTTAGGGCAGATTTTCATTTTTTACTATCACATAAAGATGTGAAAATAGTTGAAAGAGAAGGTGCAAATTCCCTGAAAACTCCAGCCCCACATGGCTGAACAACCCCTAACCTGCTGCTATGGGCTGTGACTCCCGGAGACCTGTTCTCCCCACCCCCCATGCAGGTAACGCCCATTGACTCGTCTTCTGCAGGATGCAGCGCTAGAATGAGGTCGTATGCCCTTTTATTAAACACACTAGGAGACCTGCCAGGCCTCTGCTTCTGTGCCAGTGTGTCCTGCCAGCATCACTCTGCTTCTCACAGCCTAGCATTCACAAGGCACCTTTAGGGTCGTGTGGAGGAGAGTATGACCTAAGAGCTGCTTCCAGTATCCCCTTCAGAGTTCAACAGCATGACCTACTAAGAGGGCATGGTAGTGACTCCATAGCTAAATCCAGACCTTCCATTGTTTTCTGCCCACTTTGGCTTTTGACTGAAGGAAGAAATCGGTTGTCTAATTTGTGGCATTAAAGCTGGAGAAGAATCTTTAGTGAGAATTTGGAAACTAGAAGATCGATTCATTCATTTGGTGCTTAGTCTCCAGCTAGTTGGGTTTAATTGTCAATATGCCACCTCTTGATCTGGTGCACCCCTTTTTCTCAACACAGAAAATATTTGAGAGTTTCAAATCTCTTCCATCCACCCACTCAGAGAACAGGGTGTTTTACACAGAAAGCTCATTCTAAAAAAGATAGTAATAAATCTCCATTTGCACTTTGCAACTGTCAAGTGGTTTATAACAGGGGCAGAGTTAAGGCTGCTTGCGTGCAAGTTAGTGATAACCTTGAATGGTCTGTGTGTGTGTGAGGGTGGAGTGTTAAGACTGGTGTCAAGACAGCTTGTGTCCCTGTGGCTTGTGACTTCCTATAGTGTTTTACGATATATTTAATGTAACAGTGTCTTGCACTTGTCAGCCCAGCCAGTAACCTGGGAAAGATTTCATTTTGGAATAAGCATTAGAACTGCACACACTGGCTTGTAAAAAGAAAAGTAGTACTTGTGGCACCTTAGATACTAACAAATTTATTTGCTCAAATAAATTTGTTAGTCTCGAAGGTGCTACAAGTACTCCTTTTTCTTTTTGTGAATACAGACTAACACGGCTGCTACTCTGAAAACTGGCTTGTAGGCTCTTGCTGATGTTCCTTAAGCAAACCTGTTTTCCAGAAGAAGTCTGAAATCACCTGTTCAGATAAGAGCAAACAAGACAGTGAGAATAAATTGCAAGAGAAGAATGAGAGTCTGTGTAGGATAGTTAAGGCAATGAACTGGGACTTTGACCTGAATTCAATTCCTACCTCTGCTGTGTCACCTTGGCTTTTCGCCTTTTGTCTCCCATCTTTTTCTGTTCAGACTCAGCTCCTCAGTGCATGGACTGTCTCTCACCTTCTCTGAGTACATAATGGAGCACTGAGCTGGGTTGGGACCTTTGGGTTCTATCATACCAATGCTAATAGAAGAATGCACTTGAGGTAATAGCGCCTTTTCGGGGGGTGATGATATTCCCCAGGAGGTCTCCATGCCCGGGGTGGGGCAGATCCTCCTTTGATGCTGTTCCTATGCTGGTGCAATTCTGCTGACTTCAGTGGAGTCACCCCAACTTACTGTCTATCTAAGGTACTTCTATGGCCTACATGGTAGCAGTGTCTGAGCAAAGAATTGAATTCACGTCTCCTGCACCCTAGGGGAGCACCCTAACCACTAGATCTTCCTTCCCTCAGACCCTAATCTAAGTAAGAGAAGAGCTGGCCCCATGCTCTTCTCTGCAGGGCTACACAGAGGCTGAAGGGGAGAGTCTGTTCACACATATGTGTGCAGCTCCCTGCACAATGAAAGGGGGTCAAGAGAAAGGGCCAGTGGTCGGGGGAGGTGGGGCAAGGAGAGCGGCATAAGGCTTCAGATAGAACCGGGTGATTGGGGCCACCTGGCCCCAATGTGCGTGAAAAGCTCTGCATGCTCAGAACCATTTTACAGCAGCTGGTGAAGGTCGTACCAACCCCGTGCAGTATTGGGAGCCCCCTGCCACTCCTGGGCAGCCCCCTCTCGCTTGCACTATGTGGAGTGAAGGAGAGCGCAAGGGTCTGTTGTAAGTGGACACTGACCCAACTGGATTCCTCTCCCTGTGTCAGGACTGGGACGATCACTGCAAATATCTGGCTGTGGCAGAGCTAGATCCACCCTTGCTGGGCCAAATGTAGCCTGCTCGATCCAGGTCCCCTGTGGATAACGCCCTCTGCCCCCCAGCCATAGCCTTACTCTGTTTGGACTGTGGAAGGGGGTCTCCTGGCAACTGTGAGCACTGAGGCCAGGGGGTGGGGGGCTTTCTCATGTCATTCACGCACCTCAGCCCTCCCACCTCGGTCTCTCTCTGCCCAGCGGACCGATTTGTTTACTCGCTCCGATTTTCAGTCCCTGCCAGTGAGTGCCTCACGCTGGTAACAACTTTTATTTTGAATGTTTGAGTTCATGCTCGTTAATCACTTCCAAATGCCCTTGTCTAAGGGCTATATTGTTTCAGCATTCAGCCACTAATTTTTGAAATCTCTGAAATAAGACTCTGTTTTCAAACATGTGCCGGAGAGTTGTTTCTTTCTGCTATATTTTTAACATATCCATGTGGTTTAATTCCATAAGAGAACTGAAGGGGACATTTTTCCATCAGGTTGTGTGGATCCCCCCTCCCCTGCTTTTTCTTTAGTGTTGTCTCTCCCAAACTACCTGGCTGGATGCCACCAGCAGCCCAGTGGCTGGTACCAAATGTGACTGGAGGTTAGAGTATGTTTTCAGTATAGTCCAGGATTGCTGCCTTGCAATATACTGATAAAAGCCCCAGATGGCCCATTCATGCTCACCTGTTGGCTAAGGACAATTGTGTCTCCTGGATACAAATAAAGAGAAACTAGGCAAGAGATTTGAAACTGGGGCCAGAAGTCTTGGCAGCTACGGAGCTCCAGGATGCACCCCACCCTCTGAGCTACCTGTTTAATACACAATAAACTGCCAAACAGACCCTAACAAACACTTCCACAGCCAGATGTTGTGGATGGGTTTCAGTGACTTTTGAGCAGCCTTAATCAGGGACTTGCTATGAACAACGACCTCTAACAGCACTGGGCAGCTGCCTGTCCTATGGGGGCAGATTAATTCTTATCCTCTTCATTTTCTGCACACAGAATGAAGCCATGTTTTAGTGTTAAGTGCCTTCAGGTTAAAAGTGTGAGCCATTTCTGCTTTCCCGTAAGGAAAGCATTGTGCAGGGGTTTGGGTCTGTGGGATTGTCAGGTTTTTTGCAAGGTGGTTACCAAGTCACCATTTGACTTATTCAAGCCTCCAAAGACTCAATGCTTCTCTCTATTGCTCCAGTGCCTGCTGAAGTCAATGGAGTGGCATGCATGTAAAACCAGTGGAAGTGAAGAGAATCTAGCTCCAAGATTTTGACACAGGTAGAGATTGATGTGTTTGAAATGGCACCTCCAAATCAAAACCAGCAGAGAAATAGCAGAGCCCTTCTGTGGAAGCTCCACCTTTAATGCATTCAGGCAGACGTGGGAAATCACTGTACAGATTATCCATTGATACTGATAATTCAGAACGATGAATGATTACAACTCAGAGATATGCAGTACAGAAATCAGAGTAGCAGCCGTGTTAGTCTGTATTCGCAAAAAGAAAAGGAGTACTTGTGGCACCTTAGAGACTAACAAATTTATTAGAGCATAAGCTTTCGTGAGCTACAGCTCACTTCAGTAATGCATCCGATGAAGTGAGCTGTAGCTCACGAAAGCTTATGCTCTAATAAATTTGTTAGTCTCTAAGGTGCCACAAGTACTCCTTTTCTTTTTGCAGTACAGAAAGGTTACCTGCTAGCTACCACACCTCAAAGGCCTTGATTGGGTCTGCACTCAGGATTCCCAACTAAACGTTATTCTGTGATTAAAGTTGCTTTTATGTTGTTTAGCTTTGGTAAAACTCTTTAAAACCACCGAATGTTCTTTACAGTCTAGCAGATAAAATAATTATTCCAAACTCACAAGATTTCAGTCCGAAAGGGTCCTGTGCTCGAAGCACAAAGGGCCAGTTTCAAAAATAAATAAGTAAATAAAACAGATTAAAAAATAAAAGAAAAAGCTGTCAGTGGAGCATGTGGTAAAATAGGTTGTAGGAAGGAGTTGTGCACAAGTTCAACACTCAACTAGCTGGAACAGCTGCTCTTCTGACCTGACTTTGAGATCAGATAGGAATTCTTCTTATCATGGCAGCTCCTAGTGACCTCAACCCAGAATGGGGCTCTGTGGTGCTAGGTGTGGCGCACGCATGTAGCAAGAGACTGTCCCTTCCCCCAAACAGTTAACAATCTAACAGGGAACATGGACAAATGGGGGGAGAAGGGAAACTTTATTAGCCTCATTTACAGATGGGGAAAATGAAGCATAAGGGGATTAAGAGGCAGATTATCAGCAGAGTTTGGCGTGCTGAGCTGGCAGTAAGGAGCCCAATGGAAGTTGCAGGGAACTGAGCACTTTGGAAAATCTGGACCCAATTGTGAGTGGGAAGCCCTGCGAAATCTGGCCCCCTGTGACTTGCCTACAGAGGCTGTAGCTGAGCTAGGAATTCAGCCCAGAGCTCCTGATTCCCAGTCCAGCACCCTCACCACAAAAACCACCCTTCCTCCCTTGCTGTGGAAAGTGTGGAAGCACTTGGATGTGTCTGAGGCTCTTCTCTCCTGCACTAGGTGAGCATGAAATGGATTTGCATTGGCCAAGAACTATTGTTTCTATTAGGGACAGTGAACGTGGGGTGGTTAATTCCCATCGGGCTGTGGCCTGGCTGTCCCCGGAGCTATCGACCTCTCTAGAACTCTTTGGATTACCGCACTCTACCATAGCCAGTCATGCCACTCTTTATAGTGGAAGCTTTGGAATTACCAGCCCCTGGGACTGCTCCATTCTGTGGATGGGACCCACGCTAACGGGAATTCATACGCTGCCATATTTGTGTCTCTTTCTGTGCTTCTCTATTTCAGAGAGCTTTAAAGGGGGGCCTCACATGGCACTGCCTGTGTGATTAAAGGCTGTCCCCCTTCCCCTCGAGTAGCACAGAGTCAGAAAAGAAAAGCCCATTACGTCATCTCTAGTCCATCCCCTGGGAAAAGAGTAGAATCAAAGGACTGGAAGGGACCTTGAGAGATGGTCTAGTCCAGTCCCCGGCACTGAGGCAGAACTAAGTATTATCTAGACCTTCCCAGACAGGTGTTTGTCCAACCAGCTCTTAAAAATCTCCAATGATGGAGATTCCACCACCTCCCTAGGCAATTTATTCCAGTGCTTACCACCCTGACAGGAAGTTTTTCCTGATGTCCAATCTAGGATTTGTTTTTCAGTGATATTTACCTCCTCACTGCTGTGGTGCTGATAACCTCCAACCTGAGAGCTCTTCCCTCAGGTCACCATTGACATACATCCAATCATCCACTCTGGACCAGGGGTTTTTGTTGATTCTGCTGTGTGGTAATTAACACTTTCAGAAACGTCGTTGTTTTGTGTCAGGTTGGTGCTTTGCCCTGGCCAGAAGACTTGCATCTGGGTGCCTGAAGTCAGGTTTTCAGGGGGGCTGGGCAGCTGTGGTGAGTGCTCAGTGCCTCTGAAAGGCAGAGCACATTTAGGTGCAGAGCTTTTACACGTCCGAGTCTGAAATTTTTGTCCACAGCACATTTCACAGAAGTAAAATAAATGAAGCTCAGCCCCTTCCTTCGATGTTATTCCAGGGAGCCAGATTACACTCAGCAGCGATGCTATTCTCCAGGGCACTGGCTGTGGAGAGTGCAGGCAGGAGACATTAGCTGGTTCTGATGGAAGGAGTGCAGGTTTTGAACACCTAGAGTGGCTGAAGCTCTTCTCAGCTTTAATTTAGCTTTCCTTGTCTGGAGGAGAAGGGGAGCTAGTTCAGCGAGGATAAATCACTCTGCCAGAGCCTCAAGGGAGCCACGTGCTGTGGGAAAGATTCCCACCAGCACAGCCCAGGACAAGCTAGCACCAGGATGCCCAGTGCCATGAATGTAGTCATTATACACTTCTTTTGTGAAGCGGATGCTGCGTGGGAGCCTATAGGCCTGGGCCCAGCTGTCAATGCTCAGCACGGGTCACATAAGCCCAGAGAAAAATCAAGTCGCTGTGTGGAGTTTCTGGGGAGATGTTTTGGTATAGAGATCCCAGTGCTGTGCCTTCTGCATTGTTGGGGATGGGGAAGTCCTAGCACAGAGCTACTCCTTATCCTGGGGAAAATCCTTAACACACGCCAGCTCAGGGGGCAGGAAAGCACTGTCACGCATGGTGTCTTAAGGGGCAGCTCAGAGCTGTGTGTACTAAGCCACTTCATGCACCTTACATCCCCCTACCTCACCGGACAGCAGCACGGACAGGCGAAGAGAAGGCCACAAGCTGCAGAAGTCAGATGTAATGAGGGCAGAGAGACATCAAAGGGCTCGGTGGCTGGAAATCTGACATGGAGACCCAGACTCTGACTAGGAGCTGACCACTGTTGAAAACCAAGTGGTCAGCCCAAGGGGAGCCCTGAAGTTCCCAAGCTAGGTAGAGAAAGCAGTGGAGGGTATTCAGTGAGGTGACAATGGACACAAGCAGTTGGACCTGACCCCTAAGGAGTCACTCACTCGAAGACAGAAGGGGCAGTGGGGGAAATTGCGCACGCGTGCTCTCTCTCTCTCTGTTTTCCTGCAAAGCCAACATGTGGTGTGAATGGAGAAAGCAGACGCCACTTGCCAGGGTCTGGCTCATTTGTTGATTCCCCAACGTCTCCTCCTTCCTGGCTGGTGTCATGCAGGTTCGCTTCTCTGACTAGAGCCTAAGGACACTTCTGAGCTTTTCCCAGCTGTTTGATTATTTTACCAACAACTCCTTGCTGCCTCCACCTGGGATTTATTAGCCAGGAACATTAATAGAATCTGTCACTGAAAAGTGTTTACACTAAAACACAGTGGAATCTCCTGGCAGGAATCTCTGCTCTTGAAGCCAAACATACAGCTATGGCTTATATCATCCAACTGGTATTGAAATGAAAGCAGAACCTGGGTCTCCTGATGAATCTAACAGGGCCATGTGCCCTTTGAGGCTCCCCAGGTTTCCCCAGGAAATGGCTACAGAGCTTGCAAAAGAGTGTTACTCATACAGTGAACTCTGGGGCTGGGTAGTCTCTGCTCCGTCCGCACAACAGACATGCTTCCTGTGTGTTCATGTGGCAGTAGAATGGGCCTGGGTTGTGAGGGATCGGCACTCATAGGAATCCTCTCAACCCAGCAGGGAACTGGAGGATCTTCCACCTCCTCTGAACAGAAACGGATCACAGCCTGAGCTGCTTGTGGCGATGGATGGGGCTGTCTCATGGAAGCTGGTGTCAAATTTGTGTATAAGATAGGGGCGAATAGGGCCAATTTACACCAGGACAGGGGTAAAGATCCATGCTGAAAACAGGTGCAGTTTGGAGCACAAATGGAAGAGCAGAGGGTAGTGTGCTCGTTACTGAGCTTGTGGGATGGAGGAGCAGGTCGGAAGTTCGCGCACGGACTCCCAAGAGACTGCCAGTGCCTGTCTGTCTGCACAAAACGGGGGGTATTTTTAGAGTCTTGGTAGTTCTCGGCTTTGATGGGTATGAAACTGTAAATGGAGCAAACAATTTGAAATGAGTTAACCACCATGACAGGCCTGTCAAGTGCGTTCCCCTGTCCACCTGCTTCCAGAGCATCACCAAAATATTACCCACAATGCCTGAGCAATCAGCACAGGCCCAAAGGGTCAGAACTGGCTCTCAGGATCCAGAGTAATTCAATCCACTGGCTCAGCCCTGGGTGACTCCTGTCACTTTTAGCAAAATAGGTGGCAGCTCCATAGCTTTTCAGACTCCCTCAGCTCCATCCCGGGCATTTGACTGATGTTGTGGCTCCTACAGCTGAGGAGACCTTTGGAAGCAGCACTTTTATTTGCCAAGCACTTAACCCGTTGGGAGACTTCATCAGTGTTTCAATGGCACACTGAATGGCTCTGCCAGTTCGGTCTGGCTCACACCAGGAGCTGGGCACCAAGTGGCCATGAATGGTGAGCGAACGGGCAGAGCCGGTATCCTGGGTCCACGCTCCAGCTTTCCGGCTCTGGCCCAGCTTCATCTCCTTCTTGAGGTCAGGAGCGATAACGAGTTTGGCATTTCCCAGCGTGTCACTCCCTGGCCTCGTGCACTCATCCCCCTTGCACGCCGCTGGGTGGGCTCAGGCGAACTCCAGCATGGGAATGGCTGGCGGTTCTCTGGGTGGAGATCCAGGCCTGGAAAAGCAGGTGATGATTCAGGCTAGGGACAAGGGGGCCTAGGCAGGACTGGATGGGGGCTTTGGTCTGCATGATAAGGGCCAGTGCGGGAGAGAACTGAGGTGTCATGGCACAGATGTCCCCTTATTGTGGGCCTGATCCTGAAGTCAGTGGGGTTTAATGGTGCTGCGAGCTCTGAGCTCTGCTAATCCTGATGCTACTGAGGTCATTAGTAAAAATCCTATTGACTTTAATGGGAGCACGGCTCAGCCCTGTGCCTGGGGCCTCAGGAGAGCACCTGCTTGCTGCATGCCTCGTAAGTGTTAGCAGTACTAACTGGCCAGGTGCACAATACATTCCCACACTCCCATTATTGATCAGATGAGAAAGGGTGGAGGAAGGGGTGGCTGCTGCCCTCCTGGGAAGGAGATTTACAACCTGCGCGTGGGGAAGTCTACACCACGCAGAGGAAAGGAAAATTCAGCGGCCCTTAAGTGGCATTTATTTATTAAGATGAGGGTGGTTTTTGAGGGAGAGATTTATGGTGGAATCTGCCTGTAAAAGTGGTAGGAGTGAAATGTTGCTCAGAGCATGTGTGGTCTTCATATCCTTTCCCCCTCTCTGCTGAAACGAAGTCTGCGGCCATAAAACTGCCTTCCCTCCAGCTGGTCTTCATGAAGCCACTACTTGCGGTATTAACATGCATGAGAGAGGCTGCTCAAGCCCGGAGCTGGCAGTGTGTCCCAGCCTCTGATCTGGTGGCCAATCGAGCCAGCCTCCTTGCCGGTGATGCATTCTGGCCATGTCTGTGACCTGCTCTCAGACAACACACCCTTCCACAGGGCAACATGAATTATGGGGAAAACTGAGAGCCTTCACACATTGCTTTTTACCAAGGGAGCAGGGATGGGCATTCTCCAGCTTTGCTCTGGGGCTATTAAGGGTCTGTCTACACACAGCCAGGAGTATGTCTCCAAGCGTGGGTTGACCTACATCCACTAGCTCCGCTCAAGCTAGAGTGCTAAAAATAGCAGTGTGGCCACAGCAGCTCAGGTGGAGTCTCAAGCTAGCCAGCTGAGACTGTACCCGGGGGGGGGGAGGGGGAAGGATTGGACTTGGGTGGTGGCTAGCCTCAGCCTGGGCCATCACGGCTACACTGTTACTTTTATCACATTGGCCAGCATCGATCTACCTGCACTGGGAAGCACCCTCCCATCTGCTGGGTAGCCTTTCCTTAGCCTGTCTGTGTAATTGCTTTGTGATGGCAGCAGGGAGTGGCCCCACAATTCGCAACACAGACTGACTCTATCAGTCCACACTGTGACAAGTCTTCTGTGCACTGCAGAAAGCCCCTGGGGTTGGATCCCATTGGCAAAGTATGACAGCCTGGTGTAAGAAAACTGATAAAAATCCTGCTCTCCATTGTGCCCCTTTCACCTTCTTAAATTGCAGCTTATCATGCATAATATGGCAATGAGCTAGTGGAGGTTCTTTCTAGCAGTAACCCTGACAACCCTCTTCATTACCCATTTCCAAAGGAATATATTTTTTGTGACGTAAAGAGAGTTAGAGCCATAAATCCTCATGGACCAAGATGACAGCATGCGCTTCTGGAATCACTAGTTCCTTGTATATAATGTGTCCAGCTTCTATATAACATTGATTTGCGATTTGCTGGGCATAATTGCTTCTGTTCAACATCACTGAGCTGTTTTCAATACACATTGTAATGTCATCTCTTACAAGAAATACAGAAAGAAGTCTCTGAGTATGCATGACTCTCAGTCAATCAGCCAGCTTCCTATAACGGAGTCAAGTAGCAAAAAGTAGAAAAGCAAAGGGGTACTTATTGATCTTTTTCTTTGGTAATTTCAGTTGGGACTTCCTTGGAATCATTAGACAGTGACTGGTAGTTCTGTTCCCTTATGGAGGGCTCGGGCTCTGAGCAATGTGTGTTCTACCTTTTCTTTTTCTGTGGCTTGATTTTGGTCTGCTGCTTTAGGGACTAAAGCCCAAGGCCACTGGAATAGGGCTAGCAGAATTTAATCATGGGTCTGCAAGAAAAGGCAGGAGACAGTTTCTGGAACAAATGTATTTTCGCATCCACCAGGAGCAAACATGACTTTGTACAATCTGTTTAGTCGTTTCTGAACACAATAACCCTGACAAATACAAGGAAATGTCTCCATTTCTCACCCACCAATTTAACTGTGCCTCTCTCCTTTTGTTTGCCCATTGTCTTCTTACAGGGCAATCTCTTTGGGACTTTTTTTGGGACTTTGGTGGTTTTTTCCACCAAATGCATCCGATGAAGTGAGCTGTAGCTCATGAAAGCTTATGCTCTAATAAATTTGTTAGTCTCTAAGGTGCCACAAGTACTCCTTTTCTTTTTGCGAATACAGACTAACACGGCTGCTACTCTGAAACCTGTCTTTGGGACTGGGACTGTCTCCCTAGGTGTTCGCGCAGCTCCCAGCACAGCAGGGCCATGACCCTGATTATCCCCCATGTACTAGTGTATAAATGTTGTTCAAGGGAACTGGGGAGCTGCAGAGGGATAGACTCATAGATTCCAAGGCCAGAAGGGACCACTGTGATCATCTCGCCTGACCTCCTGTAGAACACAGGCCAGAGAACTTCCTGAAATAATTCCTAGGGCAGATAGTTTAGAAAAACTTCCAATCTTGATTTTAAAAAACTCCAGCAATGGAGAATCCACACAACCCTTAGTAAACTGTGCCAATGGTTAATTACTCACTGTTTAAAAATGTACACCTTGTGTCCAGTCTGAATTTGTCTAATTTCAGCTTCCAGCCATTGGTTGGGTTACACCTTTCTCTGCTAGAGTGAAGAGTCCATTACCAAATATTCATTTCCCATATAGATGCTTGTAAACAGTGATCATCACCCCTTAACATGTTATGCTACATAGATTGAGCTCCATGGCTTTATCACTAGAAGGCAAGTTTTCTAATCTTTTAGTAATTATCGTGGCTCTTTGCTGAACCCTCTCCAGTTTATCGACACCCTTCTTGCATTGTGGGCACCAGAACCGGACACAGGATTCCAGCGGCAGTCACACCAGGGTGGAAATACAGAGGTAAAATCACCTCTCTGCTCCTGTGTGAGATTCCCGAGTTCATGCATCCCAAGCTTGCATTAGCTCTGTGGGCCACAGTGTTGCACAGGGAGCTCGTGGTCAGCTGATTGTCCACCACAACGCTGCCACATCTGTTTCAAAGTCCCTGCTTCCCAGGACAGTGTCTCCCCTCCTGTAAGGGTGGCCTGCGTTCTTTGTTCCTAGATGGATACACTTACTTTTAGCCATATTAAAATGCATACTATTGCATCCAGCTTGTGCCCAGCTTACCAAGCGATTCAGATCACTCTGAATCAGTGACCATTATTTACCACTTCTGCCATTTTTGTGTTATCTGCCAACTTTATTGGGGATGATTTTGTTTTCTTTCGGGTCATTGATAAAAATGTTAAATAGCGTAGGGCCAAGAACCAATCTCTGCAGGATCCGGTTAGAAACACACGCACTCAGTGATGATTCTCCATTCACAGTTACATTTTGAGACCTATCAGTTAGCCAGCTTTTAATCCATTTAATGTGTGCCACATTAATGTTAGGTTCTTGTTTTTAAATCAAAATATCACGCGCAAGTCAAAAAGGAGCCCCGGAGGTGTCAAGACACAACATGGCTCTTGAGAGGACTGGCTGGGAGGTGCATGGAAGAGCTGGAGGAGGCACTGCCAGTGGCTGGAGGAGCTGGAGAAGGCGGCATGATGGTCCCTTGGTCCTCGCAGGAGGATCTGGAATAGAAATGATAGAAGACCAGGGAAGCAGGAAACATGATTCAATGGCCAGCAAAGCATTATAGAGCCCTGGGATGTGCAGAATTAGACCAAGGAGCACCAGGGAGTAGTTAGACACAAAGAAAGGGCTGAGAGAACTGACAAGTGCTATTTATAGGGCAAAATGGGGAATTGAAAAGAGCAATGGACATGTTAGCCAGAGCCTGAGGCAGCATGTGCATTTCTCCTTTCTGAGAAAACTAGGCATAGAAATATATTCCCATGAATCTTGAGTTCTCACAGACGGTGCTTTGCTCTGGGAATGTCACTGCCTGATGTGTGCAGTGGTGTTGTAGGTGTGTTGGTCCCAGGATATGAGAGATTCAAGGTAGGGGAGGTCATATCTTCTATTGGACCAACTTCTGTTGGTGAGAGACAAGCAAGTTTTCACCTTTCTGTGAATGGCAGCTGTCCCCAGGAAAATCTCTGGCAAATACCAGACCCTTGTTAAAGGAGATCTACAGGTCTGAGCTAGAGGCTGAGTTGGCCATGCATGCTCCTTGGGAGCTGTACCCAGTACAGGACACGGCAGGCTGCATGCCCAGAGAGAACATATTATACTCTCAAATGCTGCTCTGCCACCAGGGAGAGCCTCAGAAAAGTTCTCTGCAACCCTGCAAAACGCAGGCTCCAGCTCAGTAACAGTGTTCCCCAAACCATAGAGCAGGGCCCCCCAGCCATGCTGCAGGCTCCTACCCCAAAGTTTTCACAGCTCAGACATACAAAAGTCCCTTCCTTTCAGGAGTGGTTTGTTACATTAGGGCTGTGTTATAGGGAGAAATCTATAATAATAACAAAAGCACAAAACATATATGTCAGCTTAAAGCACCAAGACTGGGAATTTCAAGGATGCACAAAATTTAGCTGGGCTCCTAATCCCCTTAGGCTCCTGTGATACCACAGCCTAAGGAATAAAGGCACCATATATAAGTTTCAGTTAATTTCTGTGGACCAAGGGTTAAGAATGTCACCCCAGGCACACAATGCCTCTCAACAGTCTGCCCCCTGTTTGTTATGGGCAAGTGAAGAACCACAAAACAAGGACATCCCATTGACCTTTTTCTCGTCTCCATGCACGTCAGGGCAAACCCGCCAGGGCTGCTGCTCTTGGGTTAGGAACAAAATCTCAGCCTCCTGCTGCCTCCTGTGAGCGCAGTGCGGCTCCCCAGGGCCCAGAGGAAGTTCCTGAGTATCTAACCACAGCTGCAGAACTAGAGACGAAAGCATCCCTCAGACCAACCGGAGAAAGTGGTGGAGTTGCAAGTCTGTTTGCTGGCCCTCTCTGGGACGCTCGCCAGAGCCTGTTTGTGTCTCAGACTTGTACCCATCCCTGCTGTCTCTGGGCAGGCCTGCCCCAGGCTAGACTGGAGAGCCCTGCCTTGTGACATTTGTAAAGCATGAAGGAGAAAGGCTCCTCCTGGAACCAGGGCTCTGCCTCAGGAAGGATGCAGGTGACTTGCTAGGGGGCCACATTCTGTGCCCTTGAATTATCATCTTTAGCTGGCTGACCCAAGCCCTGCAGTGCCATTGGCACATATAGCTTGCCAAGGCAGAGAAGGCCTGTGTTCAAACCTGGGCACCTCTTTAGGATGATGGTGAAATCAATCCTTACTGCCCTGACCTTTTAAAATCTCTCCTCTCCTACAGGTGGTTTCCAGCCCTGCAGGGCAAAATCCATTGAGTGACACTGAGCTCCTTTAAAAAAAGACAGCCCGCTTCCTGTAGAACCTGGGGAAGATTAAAGGGAAGGGGCTCTGGGGATAAAAAATGGGCCAGTGGGAAGCCTGGAAACACACCGAGGTATGCAGCTTTGGGGGAGCAAAGGGCCTTGCCATTCGGCAGTCTGTGTCCGTTCCATGCGGGTACCAGAGCTGCAGGAATTTGACTAGCTCCTTGCACAGATCATTACATTACATGGGTCTGGGACAACTCTGCAAACTGTCCCTTTGGTGTCCCTGCAAATTGCCTGCCTGGCTTGAACATCCCAGGCCCTCTTTGAGAGCAGCTTTTCTGCAGCTTCCTGAAATCGCTGTGCTATAAACTTGGCAGGAAAAGCTCCCTCCAGGTGTTGTGCATAGAGTCAGCTTCGGGTGAGCATGGCCTGCACACAGACCCCTCACCAGAGTTGGGTAGATTTTTTTCCATTTCTAACATGGCCATCCAGGAGCTCTCAGGCCCAACGTCAGCCTGTGGCTTGGCCAGGGCAGTTCTTTCCCCCTTCCCGATGGATTTTTCTGGCTTTACTGAGTCTTGTGGTGGATGCAAATGTAGCTGTCTGATTCGTTCATGCTGAACCTCCCATTGAGGTAATTTAATATATTTCTGCCTGGTGCATTTGGCAGTGTCCCCTGCGCTGGCATAGACAGCACGGCATTCAAAGGTCAGCATCTCAACCTGCAGGCAGCTCACCTGCCTTTCTGCCCCTTGCTCTGGCATTTTAGCTTTGGGAGTCACTGGCCTGGGATTCTTACAGCTTGGGGTAAAGACCTCCAACCCCCAGGGTTTGCTTGTACACACTCTTAAAGCACATGCCACCTAGAGTTGATGTTTGCTACCTGTGCCAACCGGGTTACTGACCATGATGCTGGTGTCTGGAAACACCCCCTTCTGAAGGCGGTGCTTATGGAAGCAAGTCCCGGCATTAGCCAGCTGCTGTTCTGAGTGCCACATGGGAGGAGGGGGTCAGCATCAGCACATAGCGATGGCAGTGCCCAGTCTGCAAACAGGCGGTAATGGAATGGCCACCCTTCCCGCAGGGCACTGAGTCTGCATTTTAGAGGCAGGTCATGCTACTTAATGCATTTTAAAACTAGCCCATTCTGCCAGTGAGTCCCTACACATTTCTGCATATTTTCCAGGCCATCTCTACCCCAGGAATACTCCACAGAAGGGGTAGTAACAGCCATAGGATTCTGTGTGTGAGTGACAGTAGCAGTGTTGCCAGCCTCTCATAATTTCATTACGAGCGTGTCATGTTTCTTAAAGTCCCAGCTGCTGGAGTCATGTGATTGTATCAGGCTCTCATTTAAAACCAAAAGTAAGTCTCTCGCCCGCGTGGCTGTGGAGAGAAGTTGGAAAACTTGACCCTGAAAGGCTCAGACACTAGTAGACGAATGAAAAGATCAATTTGTTTTAAACCAGGGTGTGATTTTTTGGGGGACCTGACTCATGATTTTTGAGTGGCTGGGACTGTAGTGTGTGCTGGTCCGTGCACCGAACACAGCACATGAGCAGCGGTAGCAGCGCGGGGAGGGGGGGGATACGAGTTATCTATAGAACATGCTGCAGGTAGCAACAGGCCATTAGCGAACCAAACCCCCTTCCCAGCTCCCCTCCCCCCTTGCTCTGTCTACAGCTGTTGTCTTGGAGCTGGTTTCAGAGTAGCAGCTGTGTTACTGTATTCACAAAAAAGAAAAGGAGGACTTGTGGCACCTTAGAGACTAACAAATTTATTTGAGCATAAGCTATAGTGAGCTACAGCTGAAGTGAGCTGTAGCTCATGAAAGCTTATGCTCAAATAAATTTGTTAGTCTCTAAGGTGCCACAAGTACTGCTTGTCTTGGAGCTGGACACCAGAGATCACTCTTGATAAAAGCCCAGGGTGCCTGCTGAGGAAATGCTGGAGGTGCCTGGCCTGTGTGAGGTAACCATGAGTAACAGGGCTCTGGCAGCACTCAGCGGGTATGGCTAGTGTAAGCCTGGAGTTACTGGGACTGGAGCCAGCTGGCCTGCATTAGGGAACCCTGGGTTTTAGTGTCTACATTGTATTTTAACCCCACGTTAAGACATTTCTAACCCATGCTTGGCCCTAGGGCTCTGGTGTCCACACTGAAGTGCCCAGACCTGAGTCAAAGTAACCATGTCTTGAGTCCCAAGTGCTCCCCTGCCCTGGAATGTGGCCGCTGTAGCCATAGGACCTGGTGCACTGCGGGAAAAGTTTACTGCCTGCCCTGCATGGTACCAGGAAGCAGCTCACTTGCAAAAAGCTTGATGGGTTCGCTGTCCGTTGCGAACCCTGGAGACTCTCGGCCAGTGACCCTGCAGAGTCCTGGGACCTGGGTCCGAGCCCTGGGTTAGTGCAATTGCAGTGTAGACGCAAGTGTGGGCTCACGTTGCAGTGTAGACATACCCAGCATCTCTCTCCCAAAGGAGGGGTGTGGCCCTGGACAACCCAGTGACAGCGAGTGAGGAGAAAAGAGCAATTGTTACAGAGAAGCAGGCTCAGCAGAGGCAGGTCAGGAGCAATGGAGCAGACCCCACAGCCAGACATGCTCTGCAGGAGGACCACTGATCCTGTCCAGGTGATGTGTGACAGCAGCTGCCACTAACAGGGAAGCAGTGGGGGCAAAAGATCTATCTGGTTTTAAGATTCTACTCGATAAGTTTATGGAGGAGATGGTATGATGGGATAATGGGATTTTGGTAAGTAACTGATCTTTAAATATTCAGGGTAAATAGGCCAAATCCCCTGAGATGGGATATTAGATGGATGGGATCTGAGTTACTATAGAAAATTCTTTCCTGGGTATCTGGCTGGTGAATCTTGCCCATATGCTCAGGGTTTAGCTGATTGCCATATTTGGGGTCGGGAAGGAATTTTCCTCCAGGGCAGATTGGAGAGGCCCTGGAGGTTTTTCGCCTTCCTCTGTAGCATGGGGCATGGTTGACTGGAGGGAGGCTTCTCTGCTCCTTGAAGTTTTGAACCATGATTTGAGGACTTCAATAGCTCAGACATGGGTGAGGTTTTTCATAGGAGTGGTGGGTGACATTCTGTGGCCTGCGCTGTGCAGGAGGTCGGACTAGATGATCAGAGTGGTCCCTTCTGACCTTAGTATCTATGAATCTATGAATCTATGAAACAGGGAAACTGGGCAAAAATACCTATTGACTCACTACAGCTTCCAGCAGAGGAGCCTCTTACCTCCACGTGTCACACCCCCACTATCCTGTCACACCTCCCACTATCCTCAGCCAGCAGCTGGGACAGAAAAGCAGCCCCTGCCTGTCTGTGCAGGTCTCTCCTTTCTCCTCTGAGCTACTGGAAGACCTCTGTCATATCTGTCAGATGTTAATTAATGATTTCCCCAAATGCAGGGTAAACTGGTGCAACCATTGTAATCAGAATCAGAAGCCAGAATAAGCAAATTGCCATTAGCCTCTGCTGGAGAAACAATAAACAAGGGGATTAAGTGGTCCTGTGTGGGGACAGCATGTCAGGCTCCAGGATTCCTTTGGGACACCTTGTAACGTGAGGCAGCTGGAACCATTTAAGTTCTAGTGGCAACTGTGAGACTTTCAGAGGCTTGACTGTGTTATTGATATTTGAAGGGGCTGGGGTTCCACTGCTTGCGTCCTTGCTCAGGACACACAGATCCCATCGACTGCATGGCTAGTGTATGCGTGAAAAGACACGCATTGCAACTGGTGCTGTAAGAAGTCCAGGGTGTGCAGAGGAGCCAGCATGGCAATGCTGGCCTGGTGCAGAGAGCTTTGTGTGCAGTGCAGCGAGGGTGATGGGGATCCTCTGCATTTAGGGCTCAAAGTGCCTTGCAAAGGAGCTGGGAAGTGGTATCATCATCTCCGATGTCACAGCTGGGGAAGCTGAGCACAGCGAGTCAGGGGTTCACTCAAGAATGAGACAGTGCTACATGTGTAAGTGCTGGGCGCCAGCCACCAGACTGCAGATGCCTGGAGGTCGGGTGCAGAGAACCAGAAGGTGGGGGATGCCAGTGGCCATGGGAAGGACCAGTGGCATAGTGTGGGAATAGTGTGAGGTGTCATGGAAAGCGCTTCCAGCAGCTCCATGGTGATAGCACGTCGGGAGCAGGCAGTGTCTCCTGCTGGTAGGGCATACAAACCCAGCCACCTGCCCACAGTGTGTTACGGAAATCTCTTGGCTGAGCGCTCTCAGTTCCAGTTATTGGTCTTGGCTCCTGTGTGGCGCTTGTTCTCTCTGCATGGAGAAATGTGTGTTTGCTGCCCAAGCTTTGCGTTATCTTGCAGTGAGGGGTTTGCTAGTTTTTCAAGCCTAAAACTATATTGCATTAGAGTTATATTAACTCATCTGGCACTTGGCAGTTATTCCAGTGCAGCAGTGTCCTTCCAAGCAATTCCAATCTTCAGTCGGTCACTCCAGCTGCCCAGCGTGGCTGGTAGAAATGTGATATTTTAGGCACAAAGAAAGGGTGTGCTGCTTTCTCATCAGTGTGCTCTAATCTTGCGCCCCTGCAAATTCCCCTGCTGGCCCTGTGTGCGGGTCCTGATCCCTGGGCTCTTCAGCAGGGAAGGCACAACAGGCTGGCTTATTATGTGAGTGCTGTAGGAAGCGCCTACCTGGAGAGCTCTCACCAATGGGCCATGGTGGTTGTGCTAACATAGACTGAGTGCCCTTGCCTTGCACACGTGAACACGGCAGCTCTGCCACAATGGTTGATGTTCCCTAGAAGATGCCTCAGCTGCTGATTCTGTTGCTGCCAGCTATGCTCAAGGCCCGGATCCTCTGCTCCCACTATGGCATTTATCAGCATGGTATGCTGTGGCTGCACATTCACCTCCTGGACCGGCAGCATTTGGCATGAGCTGTGAAGGCACAGCTAGTGGGTCCTGTACGTGCTTCGGAGCATCTCATCTCAACAGGACAACAGGGGCCAAAGAAACTGAGCCTGAGAGTGGTTGAACCGGAGATCTGTGAATGTTGCTCCCCGCTGTGTGTAGGAGGGATGTTCATTTCAGGGCTCCAGGCATTTCAGCAACAGGGTGTACACTAAAGCATTCCGGGTAAAGAGCTGAACTGTGCTTTCCACTTCAGACTTTGTCTGCCACCATCTCCACGTCCCCATCAGTAGCGATGGGATACTGGTGCCATCTCATGGTGAAGGAAGGGAATGGGCCATGGAGCAAGTACCGAGAGGAGCCAGGAATGCCCTGCTGAGAACTTTGCTGAGAAAACAGCTCTCCAGGAGCAGAGGCAGCGATTAGCCTCTTGATAAGCCCTTGACAGTGGTTAGCCCACTCCTCTTCAACACCCCCTTTCCCGAGTGCTCTGGGGATCTGCTGCCCCTGTGGAACTCCTTTTCTCTGTCACCCTTACAGCAGAGCATTGAGCTGAAAGGGCAAAGTTCTCTACATAATGGAGCCGGTATCACGCGCTCACTCACCGAATCGCCCTCCCCACATACGTGCAAGCCCAAAAGAAGCTGAGGCTAGCCCCACAGCTCTGAATCCAGGCCTTCCTCTTTCTGCAGTCATGGGATGCACAATACAGTACAATACAGGAGAGATGTGGACAAATTGGAGAAAGTCCACAGAAGAGCAACAAAAATGATTCAAGTTCTAGAAAACATGACCTAGGAGAGAAGATTGAAAAAATTGGGTTTGTTTAATCTGGAAAAGAGAAGACTGAGAGGGGACATGATAATAGCTTTCAAGTACATAAAAGGTTGTTACAAGGAGGAGAGAGGAAAAATTGTTCTCGTTAACCTCTGAGGACAGGACAAGAAGCAATGGGCTTAAATTGCCGAAATTTCAATCTATTTTCAGCACCTTTGCTGTCATCCCTCTCTGGTCATTCAACTCCCATTATCGATTGGTCCTTGGCCAGTTCTTTCTTTCTGGAGAAGAGCTGTATCTGTGCTGAATCTGACAAACCTACTGAGTTTTGGGAACCAGTCTATGACCTTCTGAGTCCTGAGGTTTTTTCCAACCCTCATCTTCTATGATTTACGGCTGTGTTCCCAATGAGCACTGCATGTGCTCCCCAGAGATCTGATCCTGGGTGTATATGATACTCCCCCACTAAGATGGTTCCATGTTTGCATAGCAGCATGTGGTCAAGGGAAGTGTGCAGGCATGTCAGTGACCATGGCTGGGACTGGGGTGGGTCTGTCCTTAATGCCCCTTTGAGCTCTTTGACATGAAGCTCTCACATTGAATATTTCCTAATATCTTGAATATTAGGAAAAACCTTTTCACTAGGAGGGTGGTGAAATACTGGAATGGGTTACTTTGGGAGGTGGTGGAATCTCCTTACTTTGAGGTTTTAAAGGTCAGGCTTGACAAAGCCCTGGCTGGAATGATTTAGTTGGGGATTGGTCCTGCTTTGAGCAGGGGGTTGGACTAGACCTTTGAGCAGAGGGTTGGACCTCCTGAGGTCCCTTCCAACCCTGATATTCTACAATTCTATGAAGGCTCCATATTTCCAACCCCCTTAGCTCACTGGTGTAAAACACCAGTGGAATGGGTCCAATTCTCACTTGGGACCAGTATGTGTAACTCCACTAATGTCCATTGCATTGCACCTGCTCACACAAAGTCTGCATTTGGTCCAGGGAATGGAAACCTCTCCATTCAGAAAGATTTCTTCTGTCCTTACTGAAGTGCTTTTAATGCTGCAGAAGCTCAGACTCTGTGTTCCATAATTGATTTCCATAGGTTTCAGAGAGGGCACCTGCACTTTATTAGACCAGACCTGAAGAAGAGCTCTGTGTAAGCTCGAAAGCTTGTCTCTCTCACCAATAGAAATTGGTCCAATAAAAGGTGTTACCTCATCCATGGTGTCTGTCTAATCCCCAGTACTGACATTTCTACCCTATGGGATTTGGCTGGGTGATGTTAACGGGCTTCTTGCACATTGGTGCAAAGCTCCTTCCTTGTGCTTGGTGTTCTTACACCCTCTATTTGTGACCAGGCCTCACCCACTTCAGTGTTAAGTGATGACTTGGAGGCCCCCAGGGGGGCTATTTCTGAAGGCTGGGATGTTGCCAGCCTGTGGGTTTGGTACTGATGCCACTGGCTTCTCATGGGCAATAGTAGGGATCTGTCGTTTGTACCAAGGGGGAACTGGACCCTTGATTTACCAGGTGGAAACTTTACTGTAACTTTGAATGAAAAATATGCAGCTTGCCATAACTCTTAGTCACACGCTGCCCATTCGCGCTGCACTGCCAGGCTCCTAAGTGCTGAGTGCACAGCGTAGAAGAGCTGTGTGTGGTGCTAGCTCCTTTTATGGTGTGTGTTTACACTAACATGCCAGCTGATAACATGTCTGACATGAAACAAAACCATCGGAAGGAGACTAAATGGGGGAACCAGCCGACCAATTCGGTGAAGCTGTTTCCATTCCCTGAAAAAAACCTCAAACCAAATACACTCCGTGTGCTGTGGTGATTGAATCCAGACCCTGCTGATTTGGGAAGGAGAAAACACACTGACAGGTTAAAACAAATATCACAAGAAGGGAACTGTGGTCTGAAGGCCCTGATGGCTCGGGCTGACTGGGGCTTCTTCCTGAAGCCCTGGTTAGAGGCGGTTTCTTCCCCAGCCTCTCTCGCACGCAGGTTTGGAGCTGTCATACAGCAGCACTGCCATCTTTGGGGCTCCATAGCAAATATCCTAAAGACCAACTGTCCTTTTGAGTGATATTTAATTGGAGAGTTTGTTCCACTTTAATGCAATCCCAGCGGAGGCTTAGCACCAGGGTAGCAGGTACATATCTAACAATTGAGTCCTTCCAGAGGACATGGAGCCAGGTCTTGCTCTAGGAATCCGGCCTATGAAATCCCAGCACCATCTCCTTCATTGATTTTTATGCTACTTCTCTTTCCAGGCTAACTTCATTAGCTTCCTATCCATACCCTCCATCTTAAGCCACCTACTGGGCTCCCTTTCCTCTGTCTCTTTTGCTAAAGATTTTCCCCGCTGGGCTTCCAATCTGCCTTCAAAGATGGGCACCACCCCATATTGTTGTGTCCAGACTTGGGGTTTATTTTGCAGGGGGTTCCATGGAGCAGTGAGTGAAGCAGCCGCCCCAACCCAGGCCCAGGGGCCATGGCTGAAAAGGCCCTCCACTCTCCAAGTGAAAACTGGATCCAAGCTGAGGAAAAACAGATGGTTTCCAGTTCAAGCTGATGATGTGGATGGAAAGTCAAACAACTGAGCGATGGGCAGTGTTCAGCTCAGGCAGGGAGCCAAATTCAATGGTGTCCTTCCCAAATTTCAGCTTCACTGACAACTGGTAACCAGAGCTCTTGTCTGGCCCCGTTCAGAACTGGCTGGGGACATGGAGCATGATTTGGCAGCGGAGATCGCTGTGGTGTCTTTGCCCTTCAGCTCAATCTACTGCATCATCAGCTGTTCCTGTACAGCAAACCTGTTCCATGTATTTCTGTAGCAAGGAGCCTCAGTCATGACTCTGTGGTTAAGTTTGACAGAACTTCTTCCTTCTAATTCTAAATCTGTTTAATTCTTTTTGTTTCCCTCTGCAGCTCCAGCCCAGGACAAAACCACGCTCTTGCTGGGGAAGATGGAGTGCCAGCACAGTGCAATATACGTGCAAGACTCACACCATGCACAAGAGGTTAGTTTTGAATAATTTTGGCCTCTGTTCAAACAGTTTTGTTAGAATTAGAAGATGCATGCGAGAGTGTGGAACAGCTTATGCCAAGAAGTTTTCTTTAGAAAGAGGATTGAAACAATGGGCCCATTTCAGGACTGAGCGTCAGTGGAGCTGAGACTCGGTCTAGGGAGATGAGATTCTGAGAAGAAATGATTGGCCGTGTCTGTGGCTCTGTGCACTGTGTCCTGTGACCTCCTGCCAGGGGATGTGCTTCTGCTTTTTCATTGTTTGATTGCATCAGAGCATTTTGCATTCACGTCTGAAAAATCTAAGTAGTACCAATGGGGGAGAACACAAAGAAGGTATTGCTTCAGTTTGGAGGGAAAGAGCCTGTTTAGGGTCATGGATGAGTGCCTCCATCAGCAGCCAGTGCAGGATTGTTCCTTAGAGTGTATTTCCTGGGACACTGAAAGGCCTGCGGTAAGGTTTGAGTGCGGGATGCTTGAAAGTGTTTTGCTCAATCTGGCTTCAAATGTAATTGGGGAATGGAACTTCGACCATGTGCTTCTGGAGACTCGTCCCAAGTCTCATCGTCAAGTAGCTTTGCCTTATATTTACGGCTCCATTTAAATTCCCCTTGTCTCAGTTTCATCTCATTATTTGTAGGACTATAAAGCCCCCTGAGCTAAGCTGAATAGACAGAGAATTTGACTTCAAACCCTCTTGGGTAGAAGGCAGATGTTGGGAAGGTTTTGCTGGAACCACTGATGTTTTTAGAGTTCTTTTGGGTCTTGTGCGCGTAGATCCTCACACCCTCTCTAACTGGGTACAGTCTGTAAATTAATATGTTTGGCATTTGTGCTTTATAGAACAGAATGTATTTCCTGAAGAATTCATCCAGCTGAAATATTTCTCATTCAGCAGCAATTCTCTCTCTAAAGGGCTTCCTCTTCCCCTTCCCTGCAGCAGATGCCTGCGCGTATCTGCAGCCACTCCAATATGCTAGACAATAGGTGCCCGCATTGTAAAACCGACACTATCTGTGCTAAATAGGATGGCTGCCCCGAATGATCTGTGAGTTCTGGGCTGATGTTAGAAGAAGGTGTAAGTGCCCTGATGCTATACCTCCATGGCACATTACAAGGTAGTTCGGAGAGCCATGGAGTGTAAGACCAGAAGGGACCATACTGATCATCTAATCCAGTGGTTCCCAAACTTTAACAACCTGTGAATCCCTTTCACTAAAATTTCAAGTCTCGAGAACCCCCTCCTAAAAATGAATATTTCCAGGGATTTTCTCCTTTACCTGAGTATAAATTATAAAAGCAGTGATCTTAGAAATATAACATTTATTTTTATGACATGCTTATTACACACTATTTACATTAATTATTATTTATCATTACAGTATTTTTATTACATCACGAAAACGGCAACACTCTTCCAAGATCTCACTTTCGTAGCTTGTATCACTTTGAATAATCCTGTTTATAAGACAAGGCTCCTAGGTTTCATCAAGGAGTATCAGATGTGAAACAGCATCAAGGTATTTCAGAAGCCAACTCAAGGAGTTCCTCCTACACAAGCATTCAGGTCTTGAGCAGTCCAGGCAAATGACGCACTTTACAACAAAACTTAAACTTGTTCTTCATAATAATTTTAAAAACAATACTAGCTGCCTATTTAATTTTAAAAACAGCAAAAAATAGCCACCTCCCTTTCCATTTCTTATAAGGAGTCTTGAAGTTTAAATCTCCTCACTGTGATAGATATGCTTGCTTTGATCTGCTTAGCTCTCGGAAGTCCAGGGGCTCCAGGCTGCTGGCCCCATGCTGCCAGGGGTCCCTAGGGACAGCTCTGTCCGCCATTAAGGAATTTTTTCCCAAGAACCTCCTGTAACATTTCGTGAACCCCCAGGGGTTCATGAACCCCAGTTTGGGAACCACTGCTCTAGTGTGAGCTCCTGCAGAACACAGACCCTAGAATTTCACCGTGATTTCTGCACCACACACAATAGTCCTGGCTGAGCGACTGCATCTCTTGTAGAGACACAGCTAGTTGTGATGTAAACGTTTCAAGTGATGGAGAGTCCAGCACATCCCTAAGGAAGTCGTTTCAATGGCGAATTACCCTCATTTAAAAATCTGTGCCTTATGTCAGCCTTTGGATCTCCTTCTCGCATTGTCTGCTAAACTACAGGGCTCCCTGCTCTCAGAAATCTTCTCCTCATGTAGTTATTTATGGACTGTGATCAAGTCACCTCTGAACTGTCTCTTCAATAAGCCACATGTGACAACCATGTAATGAAAGGGAAATAGCTGCACCCTTCCCTCCCCCTGTTCTGACTCGGAGCTACTCCCTTCACTTTGCAATACTGGGCTGGACGTGCTCAGCAGGCCCTGCAACCTTGGCAGCTTCCCTGTTAGCCAAAGTGACTGGTGAGTCCTCGGGAACCCTCAGGAAAGCTGCTTTGGGGCCTGTGCTTGGACATGCTCAGAGTGAAGGTGCATTGGGACCACAGTGCAGGAGAGCCATTAGGCAGTTCCAAAATGGTTGTGGGAAGGGGCTCTAATAGGTCAAATTCTCCCTGGGGTAAGCCGGCGCACACTGCCTCTGATGCATCCCCTAAAGCCCAGTGTCTTACAGTACAATATACTTGATGCAGTGCCATTTGTAACAACGATTATTTAAACCCTCCAAATCCAGCAGATCACAGATATAATCCATTGTATGTGTCCTGTGATCTCACCACCAGGAGAGTTCATAAAACCTACCACCATGATTTTACGTTAATTACACAATTCTGACCTGCAGGGAGACTTCGACTAAGCAGAGTTTCACCATTTGATGCCTCCTGCCGCGCTGTACAAATGGGCAGATTCAGCCTTGTCCTCAGCTTGTAGCTTCAGGAAAAGGGGTGAGATGGCTAGTGTACCCCACTGGCTACTTCGCAGGTCTCTTGGGCAGAGGCTTTGGATGGCACCGGTTGAATTGTCGGCCTTAAAAGGACAGGCAAAGAATGAAGCGATTTCAACATGCAAAGAGGGGAGTGTGATGCACCAGGCTCCTAGGCTCCATGCTGCCGTCATACAGCTGGCACTCCTGCTGAGCTTTTGGTCAGGCCCCAAGGAAGAGGGGCCTGGCTACATTCTGAAGAGCACCAGACGTCACACACAGGACACATGTGATGCTGGCAGGCCAGGTGCCAGCTTATAGCAGGGTCCCCATGTCTCCACTGCACACTGACAAATCCATCGGTGGAACAAGTCTGGCTTGCCTGTGTGTTGGTATTGTTACGATAGGTGTTAGGATTATAAGAATGCGTTTAGTGTTTAGACTTTATGGAATGCTGGTGAGTGGCTGCCTGCACTGATCTCACAGCATCTGTACCCCATATTGTATGGTAATATCTGAGCATTTGCATTGGGACCCTTGGTAGCCCACTTGCACCTTGTAAATAACTCGTTTCCTTTTCTTATGCAATAAATCTTTATACCGTTTATTACAGAACTGGCTATAAGCATTGGCTTTGGTGTGAGTTCTGCGGTGCATCTGACCCAGGTGACTAGCCCTTTGGGCCTGGGTGTGACCTGCTTTGCTGTGATCCTGGGTGAAAGGGACCATCTATCACAAAGGCAGGCTCCCCTGGGTAGCAAGACAGATCAGAGTATCCAAGGGGACTGTCTGTGACACCAGGTTTAGGCTGTTACAGTGCTGAGGAGTTTACACTTGATAACTGGTTGGTGAAATCTAAGTATAGGACTCGCAGCCAATTTGTATTTTGTGCCTTGGATCTTAAGTCTGCCCTGAGGTTGACACTCATGCTCCTGAGTCTCTGCAGGACAGGTGACAACAAGCAGCTCAGTCTTCCTTGCACATCCCTGCAGAAAGGATTTAGGCTATTGTGAAGGTGCTCAGGCTGGAGAGAGGCTCTAAGAAGAGTAAAATAATTGTTTAATTCAATGCAGAGCCTGGCTGTTTTTCTGCTTCCCACATGCCAAAGCAATTAGTGTGCACTGGGCTGCTAACCACAGATCCCCGATGGTGGGGGAGACACGTGACAACTCAGGAGGAAGGCACATGAAACGCTGTGTATTAGGGCAAGATTATTTCATCTACAAGGAGCAAAGCGACTTACAGCAAATTCCAATGAATGCAAACTCCTTAATGGAAGCTTAAGTGTGAAACGCAGCAACATGGTCACAGGGTTTGACTGACCCCAGACATATGGGGATGAATGACATCCTACCTTCTCCAGCCCATGGGTGCAGCATGGCCCAGGGGGCATGGTCCCTGTCAGAGGGGTGCAGTGACCAGCTCGTCAGGGCTGCCATCTTAGCCTGAAAGGGGATGCACCTGTCGCTGATGAACGAGTCATTACTCGCAGCTGGAGGAAGCAGCTGAGAGGGTAATATAGAACAAGCAGGCCCCTAGGCAGGGGAGCCTGGCCAGCTCTCTTTGGGGGTAGAGTGATAACACAGTGTGTAGAGACAGCCAGAGAAGGCTGCCTGGGGCAAGGGGCTAAGCCTCAGCTGGCAAGGACTGCTGAAAGGTCTAACTAGCTAAGCAGACACCAGGGAGTGAAGGACCTGGGGGTCTCCTTCTCCACATACTCAGATGAGTACAAGTCTGTGGCAAGACCAGGACAAACCAGGGTGGAAAAGGCTCAGGTGAGGCTGTTTCATGTTATTCCTTATGTCAGTTAGACTGGGGGGAGGCTGAGGAGAGAACCCTGTGAGCTGGTGCAGGTGCCATCAGTGGGTGGTATTTGAATTAAAAGGACAGCGGCTGTGGTGGCTGGTGGGACCTGCAGGCTGTGCACCTGGCTCTAGGTGGTGTGCTGATACAGGTGTGTCTCCCCCCTCCCCCCCAGTTGTCTATTAGCTGTTGTTTGCTCTGCTCTAGAGAGAGTGGAGTGGCTAGTGAATGTGAGAGCTCCTAGCGGCTGCAGACCAGCAAGTGGGAGATTGCCTAACAGGGAAGGCTGCTCCTTGTCCCACGCCTGTCTGCAGAGTATGTGATCCTTGCCTCCCTTCCCCTGGTGCTACCCTTTGGGGGGTTCCCCTTTGCTAATCAGGTTATCACTGTAAAAGGTTCCCTCGGTGCCCTGGTGTTTCTGGAGAGGGTCCCCTTTCTCATGGGCCTCCTCCCTGCAAGCTGCTTATGGCAGAGAACATGTGGGCTTGGTGCTGTGGGCAGAGGGTAGTACAGTCAGTATGCACATCCACTGTGGCTGTAGTGGGCATTAAGTGCCCTGCTTGTATTAGGTACTAGGCTCAGGTTGTGGTGCTCTGAGCACCCCACTCTGTCTGGAGAGGCACTCTTCTCCTCACTGTAGGAAATGTGTAGACAATGCTAATTAACTCCTCTGCCTGGCTAGAGGATAAAGGGTTTGTTTTCTTGGAGGAGATGATTAAAAGCAACAAGTTAGTGGGGATGCCAGCTCATTAACTGACCATAGAAACCAGAAAGCCCAGGGCTGGCTGAGCTCAGAGATCCCAGTAAGAGGACATCTTTGCAAATCTATCTACACAGTCACGACTTTTTAAGTAAGTTGTGTCACGCTCTGTGGAACTATGGAACGTCCATACTGTTACATTTTAATTATTACCAAGGCTTTACAAATTAGCCATGTTTCTGTATCCTGTGGATCAAAATCGGTGGTGGTGTTATCTCTGAGAACAACAAAGCTCTGGTTATGTAAAGTCTCCTTGGAGTCAGATTGTATTTTATTCACCTTTGTATGTAACTCCGCACCTGAGTCATACAGCAGATGAGCTGTGGGCATCGGAGTATCCTCTAATAGCCCTCAGGGAAGAATATTCTTTCCCAGCCATGTCATGGATTCACCACTCAAGCAACCCTGACTCGATTATGAGGAGTTGATCTAGAAGGATAGTCAGTACAGAAACTGAGCTGCTCTTATTGCTTAACACACTTCACATTGTTTGTAGTGCCAGTCCCAAGATGTTAGAGGAACAAGGTGGGTGAGGTAATGTCTCTTATTGGACCAATTTTCACCGACAGAAATTCTTCCAGAAGGTATTACCTCACCTGCCTTGTCTTTCAACACTTCACAGCAAAGGGTCAGTCTGAGTTGTCAGAGCACCAGCCCTGGCTGACACAAACCTTCCTGCCACCTACACTGGAGGAACTCCACAGCAATCAGACTGGAGTTATACCGGTGTAATGAAGAGCAGAGCACAGATCAGAATGTTGACTCCATGGTATAATGCAGAGTGCTATTATTGCGATTTATAGTGCAGTAGCAGCTTGCAGGCCCGCTCCATGGCCCCACTATGCTGGGTGGTGCACAGACCTAGCAAAAGACAGTATCTGACCCACAGAGCTCAGTCTAAGCATGGAGCAGCCATGCATGGAGGAGATTACATTGCCCACAATGCAGTAACTAGGGATTCACAGTGGGTGAAACTCACCTCTGCAGAAGAGCTAGTATGACCTGGCTGAGGCACTGCTGAATTCCCACTGAAGACCTCAGGCCAATCCCCTCAGCCTTGTGCTGGCTGGCCCCTCTGTTCAGGGGTGAATCTCGTTCAGTATCACAAGGTCCATTTTCAGTAATAAGTCCTCCACACTCTCCTTATGGCAAGGGCTTCTGGTTTAGAAAATGGAACTGTGAATTAGACATTTGTATAGATCCGAGCCTTCTCTGTGCTACCTGCGACTTGCACATCAGTGCCGTCTCCCTGGCAGGGTGAATTCAGAAAAACCCCGTTTGCACTTGAATATCCAGTTAACCTATGGGTGGGCAGTTGATGTCTCAATCAATTTCCAAGGCTCACCACTGAACTGGTGTGTGTGTGTGTGTGTGTGTGTGTATGAGAGGGGGAGAAAGAGGGGGGGGTGCTGTGCATAAAAGAAGAAATTGCACAGGGTGGAATGTGTTGGAATTGGCATGTTGGAAAAAGCACACTCTTCTGGAATGTGCAGGAATGGAGCTCACATATAAGGTAATTAACTCTATTTATGTTCCTGAGATTGAGTCTAAACCCAGCCTCGGAAAGCAGCTCACTCACATTTAAGGCTTTATAATCATTATGCTAACGTATTTCTTTTGAAAACATTTTCAGTTTCTTAAACAGTTAGAATATTTATAAAATATGGCATCAGTTACTACATATTTCTTCTCGCTGATTATACAGCCTCTAATTACACTTAATGCTGCCATGATATACAAATAAGAGGCTTAAGAAAAGCTCTGTGACTTGTCTGTGTGGTGGTCTTTTCAAGTAGTAGATTGCTGCAGTCTCTCTCCTGGAAGAGAATTCGTTTAGTTAGGCTGCCTAAACTACAGTACTCCATGTGCTCTCCTCAGTCCAGCCAGCACCTCACCAACCATGTTGGTCAAGGCTAACAATTTATGACTGGTAACATTCAGCTTCATGTTGTTTGGACTTCAAATGGTGTGTTTTCAGCCAGCTTTATGCAGTCATTTAAAGACAGAGAAACACATTTTCTTGGATCCTTCTTACTGGCTGTAAAACAGCGATTGTTGGAATAATTGAACTCCTGTGGTTGATCACTAATAAAAGTAACACAGGCTTGCACTATATATGGCAGTACTGTTGTATTCTAAGCCCTATGACATCATTCACTTGCACTCTGTTAGCATATCATAATGATGATGAGCTCCATTAGGGAGTCCAGATTGGGGCCCACAAACATCTAGAATTTGATAAATGAAAATCAGAGGGGAGTGGTGTAGGGAAATTTTCTGTTGTCTTAAGTCAAAACGATGAAATCCCAGCCCTCCCAAGCCATCTATCTTAAGTGATAAGAGTCCTGTTTGAATTAGACAGGATATTAAAAGTTGGCTGATGCGGACTATGCCCTTAGGAAAACAAAAATTACTTGGCCTGGAATGTCTTGGCTCTTAACTTCTGTTACAGTTTCCCTGACTATTTAAGTCTTATTGTTTGTATAGAATTCCCTGTTTGCCAATCTGCTTGTTATAGACTAGACAGCCCCCCCTCCTCCCCTGGCTCCTCTGAGTTACAGCAGCCTGTTGAGCAAACTCATCTCTGGTACTGCAGAGACTCACAGGGGGCCTGGGGAGATGGAGGGTAAAGTATAAGCCAAACCTGCTGCTAGCAAGAGCTGAGCTGAAAGGATTCTCACCAGTGGGGGAAACCATGCAAAATCCACTCTCCTCTGATCTGCTAGAGCAAATGGCAGCTGCCCTTTCAACCTATTGGGAAAGTTTTTTTTTTTTTTTTTTCAGGTGGCCTTGGCAGTGCTGGGAATCCCTTCCTACAGGACTCCCTCACACAGCTCCCCAGGGAGCAACTTATTTCAAAAAGGTTGCTAGAGGTTTCAAAGTGAGGGCCCAATCCTGCTGAAGCTGTGTGTAAGCACTCCAGGCTGACTCCAGCAAGAGCAGGCACAGGCTGTATGACTAAGAGCATGGTGCCGATGGATCCCTGCATCCTGGAATTCAGTGGGACTGTGTATGGGTGCAGGGGCCTGTCTACACAGCTCTCCTTATAGGACTGAGTGCTTAGTTTAGAGCTGAGACTCTCTGCCTCAGATCCCAGGGAGCAGCATGAAAAGGAAGCTCCAAAAGAAGCCAGAGGCCCCTAACCTACAGAGGGAAAAGAATTTAACAAACAGGTTAACAGCCCCCTGCTCCCCCACCCTAAAATTAATTTCCCTTTCTTTCTGCCAAGGGAATGGGAGGAGAGTGGGAGAGGCAGTGGGTTGGGCACCTCATTCACTGTACGCCTGCTGAGTGCTCTAGACAAATTTCAAATCGTTCTTTGCAAACCTGGGAAATGAATTCCGCTCTGATTAGCGGCCACCTGCCCCGTGCCAAAGTCAGCAGGGAACTTACAGCAGGGCTGTGTTGCTGCAGGAGGAAGGAGCTGCTAGAGCTTTATTTTCTCTGACTGAAATACAGTCTCTCCAGAAAACCTGGACATATATTTGCAGCTTGGGCGACAGCAATGTTTTTCTTTCTCTCCCACCGCCAAAGAACACTTTGGACTCAGCCCAAGGCCAGTGTTGTTGCTCCAGCCAAATCCCCTCATCCTTCATGGGATGGGACCCTGGCAGTGACAGCAGGGCCTGACAGGAGTCTCACCTGCCTGCCATTAGCTGGGGCTGGCAAGCTAATCTGCTCAATGGATCAGCATTTGAGAGAGAGCGACTCTCGCTTCTCATGACCTGAGGGGGGAAAAGCTGACAGTGCTAAGGTTATAGATGACCTCCAAGCCCTGCCAAAAAGGCACGGTTCCTGCGTGTGGTTCTGCTGCAGAGTCCTTGGGGAAAGGCAGCATTTGCCAGCTATTAACTCACCTTTCCTGAAGGTAAAGCACTGTTCCTCCCTAGGGAGGCAGGACAGTCTGGAGGAGGGCACTGGCCAGCGCCTCAGGAGCTGTGGGTTAACTCCTGGCATAGCTGGGCCAGACCTTTCAAAAGAAACCCACATTGGTGCCGAGCTCTCATGCAACCCTGGCCCCTGCTATTTCCTCACTGCAGCTCCCTGTGTATCAAACCAACCTGTGTCCAGTTAGACTGAGCTCTCTGGGGTAGGGACTGTCTCTCGCTGCAGGCGGGATTGGTGCCCAGCACACCAGTGCCTTGAGCTGAGCTGAGGTCTCTGTTTCAACTAACAGTGATCCATGCCACGCCATTATGGTGAGGGACTTTGAGGAACAGCTCAAGGGGAACGGAAACCTCTTCCCCAAACAAACCCAGGGATGCACAGGGTTTTGGGGGCTGTGCCAGGGACCAATCCTGCTCCCATTGAAACCATTCTGTGAAATCTCCCTCAGGCCAGTCCCTGTTGAGGTCCAAGGAGGTGGGAGGGTGCTCTGCAGCTCCTAGGATAAGCCCAACTGTGTGACCCAGGGGAAGTGGCAGCACAGAGGGGATAAGAAACTTGCACGGATCAGGAAAACTAACCTTTGCAGCTTACAAATGCTTCTATTGGAGTCCGCCCTTTACCAACAGTGACAAACTCCTTCCGAGACACGCCCAAGGAGACAGTGTGCAAGGAAAGTCTGCAATAATAATTCTACTAACTATGCCCATAAATTATACTAAACAATTCCCCCGTGGCCTCAGAAACCAGCTTGTTTTTCAAACTGGGGGGAGCAAGTCATTCTTTAATCAAATATTGAACACAAGTCTGGCCAGGTCCCCAGAAGGCATGGTTGGAGCATAGAGGATATTGCTGGCACCAGGAGAGCTCACACTGGGTCACATTTGCAGGGGGTACATATGGTGGGATCTCCTTTGACAATGGAGTTACGCCAATTTATACCAGCAGCAAATGTGGCTCTGTGCTCCTGGACCCTCTTTTCTTGTTAGATGATTACCATGGTGCTGTCTTGCAGTGTGACTCAGAAGCACTTTGAATTTTAAAGAAATCAAATACTAGAGCTGGGCAAAAATTTTCACAAACACAAATTTGAAAATTTTTGAAGAAGCCCTTTTGTTTTGCAACCCACTTGTAGAATAGGTCAAATTTTTCAAAGTTTGGAGAAAACATTTTTTCTAAATCTTTTTTCTGCCCTTTTTGACCTAAAGTTGGGTGCAGCACAGCAACCAGCAGCTGAGCGAATAGCTTTCATTAGCTGGTACTTCTGCCTCATAGGGCCTGTCTACACTGGCTAGGTTCAAGCGCTGCCACAGCAGCGCTTTAATGTGGCTTGTGTAGTGGTGGGAGAGCACTGGGAGAGAGCTCTCCCAGGGCTCTTAAAAAAAAAAAAAAAAAAAACCTCCACGAGGGGAATAGCTCCCAGCACTAGAGCACTGTCTACACTGGTGCTTTGCAGTGCTGAAACTTGCTGCGCTCAAGGGGGTGTTTTTTTTTTTCACACTCCTGAGTGAGACAGCTGCAGCGCTGTAAAGTGCCAGTGTAGACAAGCCCTTGGTAAGACAGCTGGGGCAGTCAGTGAACAGGCACTTCCAGATGTGTCCTTGCAACAGGAACTCTGCTAGCTCTCAATCCATGGCTGAGAGGGCAGAACAGGGCAGTTGACGCAATGAGGTTATGATGATCCAGTGCCCAGTAAAAGCCAAAATACGGGATCTATGTCGTCTTATGAGTTTTGAAAGTGCCAAACCCATCATGCCTGTGTGGTAATGATGACAAATGTTCAACAATGGTGAGGGCTGCCTTTGTCCCGGCATAGTGGGACCTCGATCCCCAGACTGCGGCCTCTGGGTGCTACCACAATCCCAGTAATTACACTGACAGTCACAGCTGGGCATGTGGTCAGAATGTTTCTTGAACAAAGAGCAGCTTGTCCACCCAAACAAACATTGTGTGGAGAGCTGCTTAATTCGATTGAGACCTTCCACTTTTTCCAATGGAAAAAAGAGAACCAAACATTTTTGGCTCTGTTTTTATCCCCTCCCTGCTCCTTTTCCCTCCTTTACCAGTGAACAGAGTGGGGTGGTGGAGGGGAGGGGGACAGAAAAGGGAAAAAACAAAAGCAAAAAAAAAAGAAAACTGGAAATAAAGACTCTATTTCAGTTTTTTGAAAAATGAACTGAGAATACATGGCATTTCTTAGTAATAAACACTCCTCATTCAGGAAAGGTGCCTGATACCTGAGCTGAGTGTGGCAGCTTTGTGTGGGTTTGTGCTCAGGGCATCTGCTGATGAGGGGCAGTAGTGTCTGAATTTATTTGCCAGGGTTCTTTTAGAAAAGCTTTCCCTCTATCCTGAGTAGGTGGGGCCTGATCCTGGGAGGATGTTGAGCACCTTGCAGCTCTGGCCCACAGTCTGTGTCAGCGCTCCCCTCTCTGGTGTGTGTGTGTTGCTTTCCCAGAGAAGAAGCCAGGCTTTAGACAAGGAGCAGGTGTGAGCTGAGCATTTAGTGATTTCAGGCTGATTACACAGGTTGGATTAGGTGCACTGGAGATGGCATGGGGAGTTGGAATGATTGGGCAAGACGGGGCATCTGGCCGAGGATTCTGCCATTTTAGCTCAATGAATGAACTAGATTTTTCTGCAAGTTTCACCCACAACGGTTTCAGGTGTGAACCTGGTGGCTGTATGACACCCACTTTTCTGCTGAGGCAGCCTCTAAAGTGAGATCCAGCGTCTTTCCTCTTCTCTTGCCCCTGCTCGCATCATGAATGCCTTGCGCACGTGAACAGCAGTGCAAGGGTTAAGAGACACAGCCTGAACGAAGCACAGAAATTTCACAGCATAATGGAACTCCCTTGCACTGGGTAAGCAGCAACACAGCTCCCCTTGTTACGCTTGACAGCTGTGCAACAATAGACAATGAGTCAAAGTTGGGAGCCAGAAAATAGCTAAGAAAGATGTGGCTGAGAATTAGCTGCCTTGGCCAGGAGAGTGGCGCTCTCCTATAACCGTGCATTGTTCTCCAGGATATAAATCTCAATTGAAATATGAACACCAAGACATCTAAAACTTTTCTAACGAGAATGTGCACCAATAAAAACAGCCTCCTATTTATCAGCTTCACACTGAGGCACCAAGCTGAAATCCCATGCTCCAAGCCTGGGCTAAGAGGCTCACTTACAAATGGACCCTGCAATCTGGGCCAAGTAGAGCTAGGAAAAGCAGTTTATGCAGTCTGCTCAGCAGAGAGCATGCTGGGCTTTGGCTGTGTCAGCCAGCATTATCCCAAAGGGGGCCTGGTTAGTGGGAGACCAAGGCTTAGACGTGGGGGTCTGGAAGAACAGGGCCTTAAGGACAGTGTCCTTGATTGCGAGGTTCTGAATCAGTCATCACTGACCTGTTGTGTGGGCCAGAAATGAAACTTCAGAGATAAAAATGATCTCATCATTAAAGTAGTAGACTGGGGTGAGGCGGGCTGGATTCCCCTTCGGCCTGAGTGACCTGGGGCAAGTCACTAGATATCTACCTCGGTTCTGTCTCTCAAACTGGGAAAGTAGCACTAGCACTTCCTTTCTCTTGCCCCTCTGCCTGGTCAGTCTACTCAGATTCAGGGCCAGCTCCAGTGGTTTTGCTGCCCCAAGCAGCAAACAAAAAACCTTGCTGCCAAACAGAGGCAGAGTGATGGCACGGCCACCGAATTGCTGCTGAGCATGAAACGCGCTGTGACGGAGTGGCCGACAAATTCCCACCACCACCAAGGGCGCCTTTGCCGCCCCAGAGCCCGACATCCTGCCTCCTCTTTACATTTGCTGCCCCAGGCACCTGCTCGGTTCGCTGGTGCCTGGAGTTGGCCTACTCAGATTGTCACTCTTTGGGGCAGAGACTGTGTGTGTGTGTGTGTGTGTGTGTGTGTGTGTGTTGGCTGGGAGAGGGAAGCCCTTCTGTAGTAGCTTTGTTCTCTTGGTCAGTGAAATGTAAGCCCCAACAACTAAATGAAGGATTTACAAATATCCCTCTGAAAAGCTTTTCTTCCTCTGTTGGGCTGGGGGAAGGGACCCTTAATTTTGTCCCAAGAGGAGCAGAGGGAGTTTCCTGTAACTTGAGTCTCTCACCCAGAGCTGAGTGAATTTCACCTCTTGTTTTGTTCCTGGGCAGAAAGTGAAATTCCCAAACACATCCGTCCTCCAAAATGACTTGTGAATATTTTCAGGGAACAATTCTTGGTCTGTAGATCATTTGCACATGGCTCATTGTGGATATTCCCAGTTGACAATTGGGAATTCACTAGGTGCTATTCGCAAAAAGAAAAGGAGTACTTGTGGCACCTTAGAGACTAACAAATTTATTAGAGCATAAGCTTTCGTGAGCTACAGCTCACTTCATCAGATGCATTCTGTGGAAAATACAGTGGGGAGACTTGTATACACACACAGAACATGAAACAATGGGTTTTATCATACACACTGTAAGGAGAGTGATCATTTAAGATGAGCCATCACCAGTGGGGGCGGGGGAAGGAAGAAAACCTTTCATGGTGACAAGCAAGGTGGGCCATTTCCAGCAGTTAACAAGAATGTCTGAGGAACAGTGGGGGGTGGGGTGGGGGAAGAAATAACATGGGGAAATAGTTTTACTTTGTGTAATGACACATCCACTCCCAGTCTCTATTCAAGCCGAAGTTAATTGTATCCAGTTTGCAAATTAATTCCAATTCAGCAGTCTCTCGTTGGAGTCTGTTTTTGAAGCTTTTTTGTTGAAGGATAGCCACTCTTAGGTCTGTGATCGAGTGACCAGAGAGATTGAAGTGTTCTCCAACTGGTTTTTGAATGTTATAATTCTTGACGTCTGATTTGTGTCCATTTATTCTTTTACGTAGAGACTGTCCAGTTTGATCTATGTACATGGCAGAGGGGCATTGCTGGCACATGATGGCATATATCACATTGGTAGATGCGCAGGTGAACGAGCCTCTGATATTGTGGCTGATGTGATTAGGCCCTATGATGGTGTCCCCTGAATAGATATGTGGACAGAGTTGGCAACGGGCTTTGTTGCAAGGATAGGTTCCTGGGATAGGTTCTGTTGTGTGGTGTGTGGTTGCTGGTGAGTATTTGCTTCAGATTGGGGGGGCTGTCTGTAAGCAAGGACTGGCCTGTTTCCCAAGATCTGTGAGAGCGATGGGTCGACCTTCAGGATAGGTTGTAGATCCTTGATGATGCGTTGGAGGGGTTTTAGTTGGGGGCTGAAGGTGATGGCTAGTGGCGTTCTGTTTTCTTTGTTGGGCCTGTCCTGTAGTAGGTGACTTCTGGGTACTCTTCTAGCTCTGTCAACCTGTTTCTTCACTTCAGCAGGTGGGTATTGTAGTTGTAAGAATGCTTGATAGAGATCTTGTAGGTGTTTGTCTCTGTCTGAGAGGTTGGAGCAAATGCGTTTATATCGTAGAGCTTGGCTGTAGACAATGGATTGTGTGGTGTGATCTCAATGAAAGCTAGAGGCATGTAGGTAGGAATAGCGGTTAGTAGGTTTCCGATATAGGGTGGTGTTTATGTGACCATCACTTATTAGCACCGTAGTGTCCAGGAAGTGGATCTCTTGTGTGGACTGGTTCAGGCTGAGCTTGATGGTGGGATGGAAATTTTTGAAATCCTGGTGGAATTCCTCAAGGGCTTCTTTTCCATGGGTCCAGATGATGATGTCATCAATGTAGCGCAAGTAGAGTAGGGGCATTAGGGGACGAGCTGAGGAAGCGTTCTAAGTCAGCCATAAAAATGTTGGCATGCTGTGGGGCCATGCGGGTACCCATCGCAGTGCCGCTGATTTGAAGGTATACATTGTCCCCAAATGTGAAATAGTTATGGGTGAGGACAAAGTCACAAAGTTCAGCCACCAGGTTAGCAGTGACATTATCAGGGATACTGTTCCTGATGGCTTGTAGTCCATGTTTGTGTGGAATACTGGTGTAGAGGCTTCTACATCCATAGTGGCCAGGATGGGGTTTTTAGGAAGATCACCGATGGACTGTAGTTTCCTCAGGAAGTCAGTGGTGTCTCGAAGATAACTGGGAGTGCTGGTAACGTAGGGCCTGAGGAGGGAGTCTACATAGCCAGACAATCCTGCTACCCAGGGTGCCAATGCCTGAGATGATGGGGTGTCCAGGATTTCCAGGTTTATAGATTTTGGGTAGCACATAGAATACCCCAGGTCAGGGTTTCAGGGGTGTGTCTGTGAGGATTTTTTTCTTGTGCTTTTTCAGGGAGTTTCTTGAGCAAATGGTGTAGTTTCTTTTGGTAACCCTCAGTGGGATTAGAAGGGTAATGGCTTGTAGAAAGTGGTGTTGGAGAGCTGCCTAGTAGCCTCTTGTTCATAATCTGACCTGGTCATGATGACGACAGCACCTCCTTTGTCAGCCTTTTTGATTATGATGTCCGTTGTTTCTGAGGCTGTGGATGGCACTGTGTTCTGCATGGCTGAGGTTATGGGGCAAGTGATGCTGCTTTTCCACAATTTCAGCCCATGCACGTTGGCGGAAGCACTCTATGTAGAAGTCCAGTCTGCTGTTTCCTCCTTCAGGAGGAGTCCAACCAGAATCCTTTTTGTAGTGTTGGTAGGAAGGTCTCTGTGGGTTAATATGTTGGTTAGAGGTGTGTTGGAAATATTCCTTGAGTTGGAGAATCTTAAGTGCTCATCTTAAATGATCACTCTCCTTACAATGTGTTTGATAAAACCCATTGTTTCATGTTCTCTGTGTGTGTATATAAATCTCTCCATTGTATTTTCCACCGAATGCATCTGATGAAGTGAGCTGTAGCTCACAGAAGCTTATGCTCAAATAAATTTGTTAGTCTCTAAGGTGCCACAAGTACTCATTTTCTTTTTGAGAATACAGACTAACATGGCTGCTACTCTGAAACTAGGTGCTATTGTTTCTGTTCCTGATCGGATGGCTGACATCACTCACCAGTACACCTAGTCATATGGATTTGCCTGTGGAATATTTACTTGTAAAATTGTGTTCCCTTTCTGCAGTTATTCCCATGTTTGAGTTTGAACTGTGCTTTCACTCTAATCAGACTCAAACTTGCAAATGTTCAGTGGAGGCAAATGCAAGAGGGTCACTATGGGGGAACTGGCTTTTTTTATGTGAATAAATATTCACAAACGGCTTTTCCCTCAGCTCCACTCACAATGGTGATAATATGCAGGTTGGTAATTGATTTAATAGTGGCATCTAAACGAGTACAACTGGCATGATTTTCACAAGCTCTGGAGTCTGAGAGCCTTGCTTGGTTGCTTGAAAGTTGCTGGCTATTTCCAGAGCCCTCTCCCCTCTTTAAGATGAGGCAGTAGGTAGGTTTTCTCTGTCTATAATCAACCTCTCCCACTTTGGGCTTCTCCTGAGCAACTTCCTAATGTACATTCAGCTCCTGCTGTGCATGTTTAATGGCCATCGAGATACTTCTGGAAAGGCTATGGGCAACTCCTGCTCATAAAGCCAGTTAAAGAAATGACTTTCACCAGCTAATTGAGATTTCTGCTTCTCCAGACAAACGGTTTCCCTTTGAACACAGTTCATTTGTAGCCCTGATGGTCCCCCTCTCTAATTGATTAGCATCTAATAATACATGGACTGTTTTCTCAAAGTAAAACTGACTTAATGGCAGGGTACTTGGGTCACTTTTATGCAAGTATTAAATTGCAGTCACCGACTCATTCTCAGTCTAGAAGCCAAATCCTCTGCTATTACAAAACAGAATTAAGAGCAAGGCAGACAGTGGCAGGTAAATTACGAACAAGAACCATTGTTTGCCTGCAGATATTAGTTTCTTCAGCTCAGTCCTAGAAAAGCACTGCTGTGCCTTCCAGAGCTAGATACAAATTTAATCTGCTCCTAGTTTTAGCTTTAGGACGGGACCCAAGACAAACTCTGTGCAGATCATCTTGCTTTGCTCATGAATAGGAATAGCTACTCCAGCAGTGCACCTGTCCTTGGAAAAAGGTATTGGAAGAAGCCAGTGGAGCTACATAAAACCAACCCCAATGCAGTTGCTAAGCTAGACAGCTGGGCTTTTCTTCCCAGCTTACAGAGATCTCTCCACTCTCCCTCCTCATGAGGGGTCCCTCCTTTTTCTGCTCCATCCACCCGCACAGCAGAGATGCACCCGATGTGCACTATTGTCAGAGTTGAGGAAGGAGCCGACAGGATGCCATGTGTTAATGGATTGTGCATCCTAGGGAGAGGCCTGTGCTCTTTGCATTCCTCGCTGAGAGTCCTGGTCCCACATTCGACTCTGCGGGAATCATCTTGCCAAGAATGCAGAGAGGAGCAAGGTGGGTTGGGAGCCAGCGTGGAGTCAGATACTCTGGTTTTCCCCCAAGATCTCAAGGGAGTCTCTGGTTTTGAGGGTTCAGCCACATCCATGGGAAGCCCCACCCATCCCAGAAACTTTTAGAGTTTCTAATCAAGCGAAAATGTGTGAATGTCGGTGAGAATTTCCCATGTGGGAATAACATGGTCCGTAACATGCAAGATCTTTGGAGTAGGGAACTTGTCTTCCTACCTGTTTGCAAAGTCCCCCGCCCACCTGTGGTGCTGTGTGAATGACAGTGAGCAGTGGAAGGGTCTACTGAGACAAATGAAGCTGTGATTGCTGGCAGCTCTGCATGGGCTGGGTCAGTGCACTGGGGGAGAGGATAATTGATCTTCAAATATCTATAAATTATCAAGTTGGGTGCTGTGCCCTTTGGTAACCTGGCCCTAAGTGTCCCAATGGGCACTGAGTGGTTTTGAAAATGTTCCTGTGTTACCAACGTATACCACTGGGTGGCACATTTTGCACAAAAACATTCTTTAATTGAGACCTGTGCAGTCAGTGTGCTAGGAAATGGTTCTCCAGAATAATGTTCCTTGACAAATGCACCATAATTTATATTTTGTTAATATTTCAGTAATGATGTTTGTGTTGCATCAACTCAAAGGGTGGTCTTGTGCCTTTTATTTTAAGGACGTTATTAAAATTCTAATCGTGGCCTTATCGATCCTGGTCCATCCAAACTCATGGGGTTAAAACTTCCCAAGCTAAGCCAAAGGAGATGCCCTGATTATCATGGGGGAGAATGTTGGAGTGAATACCTGCGGTCTGGATGCTTCTAAAATTGCTCTTTCCTCAAGTCCGGGCCCTTTTTACAATCATCTCTCTCTTGACTGACTTGTAGGATTGAATTGCTTTAAATACTGGCTTGTTTTAAATAAGTCAGAAGGCTGGAAGCAGCTTTTGTGTTCCTAGCTGGTACAGGCTGAGTGCTCATTGCTTTGGTGAGAATATGCCATCTGATTTACTCATGTTTCCCATTGAGCAGTGGTAGGCGAAGCACTCAAAAGCTTCCATTTCAATCCAATTACAGGGGAATCTCTTCATTGTGTAGCCAATCTGGAGTACGCAAGCTGGTTCATTATTTGTTTCTCTAATTGCTTGCTGCTTTTAGAGTTCTCTTTTTAAAGATGAAAAGGTAAAAGCTGGTCCCCAGAAAATTCAGAAATTGACAAGTCTTTGGGCTGTGAGACATGGAGATGAGATGACTCTTTCTGATTCATAATTTGCAGACTAATAAAGCTTTTATTTTTTGCTTCTTCATTAGTTCGCTTCTTTGTTTAGCATCTTAAAATCTAAGTCAGTTAATTTTTGCTTTGTGGCTGTGAATGCTAATCGCATTGTAAATGGAGACCTCCCTGTCAGCCAGTCAGAACCTTCAGTGAAGTAAACACGGATTGGTTGCATATAAAGTGCCTTCCTCAGGAAGCATCTGAAACTTGGAGACACCAGGAGATGCCTTTAAGGCCCGAGTACCCCCAGGGAATGCAGTCAACAGGCGTTGGAAAAGGTGAGATTTCTGTTGTCTTGCCTGGAAATTTGAGCAAGAGAACTCAAAGCAGCAGCAGACTAAGCAGAGGAGCACGAGAGCAAGGTCAAACTACATCGACTCGCCTTGATCAGCATCCTTTTCAGGGGCCGTAGAAATGAGGTTGTAGATGCATCTGTTCCGTGCTGGCTCTGCCATAACAGACAAGAGGCAGCCCCCTGTGGCACCAGCAACAGGTAACAAGCCATTCAGTCACTACATGTGGCCATAGGCAGGCCCCTGTAGGGCAGTCAAGCCCACAGAGCTGGCGGCACACCAGCTGTAGCCAAACTTCCCCAGATGTAAACTGAACCTAGTGAGGAGCTGAGGGTAAAGCCAGAAGCAGAATATGTAAAGCCTGAAGATGGAATTTTACGGCAAGTTTGAATTAGATAAAATGGTAAACTCCAGGGAAATTTCCTTTTTTTTTTTTTTTAACTACAATCTCTGTACAAGGGTCTGCTCTGCAGTCAGTACTTCGCTACCCCTTATGCAGTGGAGAGACGTCTCATGCCATCCCTTCTCCTAGGGCCTCATGGTTATTTGCTTAGCAGAGAGAAGGGCCTTGCTCACCTACATGAGCAGACCGAGGTGGTGGTTGTTGTTGTTGTTTATCATTTTACAGCTCTTGAGGTACCTCCTGTCACGGAGTCCCCGGGCAATACTCTGGAACTGCTCCCTACAAAGCCAGGCAGGACTCTTTGTGAGCAGACTGTCTGCAGGGCAAAAAGCTCACCCAGCTTCCACCTTCCTGGGTCTGACCTTGGAGCATTCAGCATCCTTTGCTCCTCCGTGCACTTCCCACAGCGAGTCCGCCCAGGCGGGGTCCTGGGGAAGCCAGACGGTCCTGCACCCCAACTTTGCAGTCAGACATGACTCTTAGCCAGCCAGCAAAACAGAGGTTTATTAGACAACAGGAACATGGTCTAAAACAGAGCTGGTAGGTACAGAGAACAGGACCCCTCAGCCAGGTCCATTTTGGGGGTCAGTGAGCCAGACAACTGTCTGCACTTCACTCCTCGTCCCCAGCCAGCCCCAAACTGAAACTCTTTCCAGCCCCCCACCCCCCAGGCTTTGTCCCTTTCCCTGGGCCAGGAGGTCACCAGATTCCTTTGTTATCCAACCCTTTAGCTCTCACCTTGCAGGGGGGAAGGGCCCAGGACATCAGTTGCCAGGAAACAGGGTGTTGGCCATCCTCTGTGTCCAGACCCCTGCACACACCTGCCCTCTAGGGCTCTGCAATGATCACACACCCTTATCCCACCGCCTAGATACTTAAAAACTGCATAGGGGAAACTGAGGCACCCCCACAATATTCAGAGCAAACATTAAGAATAGTCCCACTTCGTCGCACGCACACATGTGCTCACACACCACACAAGTCCCTGCCGTGGAGACCTCGTGCCCTACAGACCTAGCCGCCAGGGAAGTACTACTACAACTGTGACAGGTTTCAGAGTAGCAGTCGTGTTAGTCTGTATTCGCAGACACTACAGATACCTGACTGGCCTGTCCAATCGAGGGCTAAGTGAGGTGCTATTTTACACAAGGCAAGGGAGAGCTCCAACAACTCTCCAGGAAAGTTCCTGGCCTGATTCTGCTTACACCAATGCTAGTACTGCAGTTCACTGATAATGGTGGGTCACTCCTGCTGTACACTGGTCTCACTGAAGAGAGAATCAGGCCCTTTCTCAATTCTGACCTAGTCACAGCACCTGCTTTGGGGCCGTGTACGCTTTGTCTAAAGTCTTACATTGCTGTAGCTTTAAGCTGACGTTCTTCACTAACTGCTTCCCCAGAGACTGGCTGCCAGCATCTCTGAGTACTTCCCCTCTGATCTCAAGGTGGCTTGAAATTGTGTCCGAGGCCTTGCCTTGGTTGGGCGCATGGCTTGCTGGAGGTTTCACGGGCTTTAATCTTGCAGATGGGCAGGCTGGCCGAAGGTGCTTTGCGTATTGGCTCTTAACTGACGGTGCAGCTAAAATGCCCCACCTAGTGCTCTAGGAGACTTTGCATGGCTGGGAGGCTTCTAGGAACCAGGACCTGCCTTTGTGTCTGCTAACTGCCTAGCTGAGCTGGGTGCGCTGTAGATAAACGATGCCAAGAGGTTTCTGTAATGTTGAGTAGGCATGGCAGGGCAGCATGCCTGAGAAGGGTTGGGATGTTGAGAAGGGGACATTCAGCACCTCTTGGGCGGATAGCCTGATGCTGTTCTATTTGTAACTTGCCTGGACTACCGTATACATTCATAAAGAATACCCTGATCATTGGCTGTGAATGAATTTCCAGGTCAGTGTTACCCTGGGATACCCCATCTGCCTCCTTGCAGAGAGGGCCTTGAGCCACCTCCTTATGTTTCTATCCTGCACCCATGCCAACTCGAGGACTGGTTTGCTTAATGATTTAGAAGTTCCCAGGGAGGCTTCCAAGGGAACGGTGTATAACAGCTGCAATTATCCAGCAAGCAACATTCCATTTTATGGTTTCAATTCTACTTAAAAGTGTAAGGAGGAAACTGGTACCATCTGTTTGAGTCTACAGGTCTCTCTCCTTAGTAAAGTTACTGTGACACTGGCAAAGCAGGTGCCAGCTCATGCCAAGGTCCCTATGGCTCAGTGGAACACTGACAAATACATGGCTGGAATCCGCCTGGCTCACCTGGGAGTTACTATTGTTAAAATAGGGATTAGAGTTATAAGAATGTGCCTAGTGTTTATTGAATGCTTGTGAGTTGCTGATGGCATTGATCTCACTTATAACATCTCTATCTGCATTATAAGGGAATACTTGAGCGTCCATGTTGTTAGCCTCTAACTATGTAAATCCCCAGACAGGAGAGAGAGATTAACCAGGAGGAAATGCTGCTCTCCAACAGAGCATACCTCCTGCCCCACAAGGAAGGCTCATCGACACCAGACAGAGCAGAAGGTTAAAGAGGACACAAGATTTTGTTTACTGCCCCATTCCCCACCCACCTTTCCGGATGAATTCCTCTTGTCAGCTGAGTTAGCAGCTCAGAGCACGGGGGAGGGGGGAGGGAATAAAACCCCTAACAAGAAGAAACTGGATCTTTATGCTGCCTGGGCACTGGGGAGCAAGGATTACCAGGCATAAACAAAAGATCCCCAATGGATACCTTGGGTTTGCCCTAAAGGATGTATATTATAGAAGCATCTGTTACTTTTTGAAATTTAAGATTGGAACTTGTGTGTGTGCGCGCACATATATTCTATATAAAACTGTGTGTGTTTAGCTGCTTTAACTTTTTTAAATAACTTTGTCTTCAGTGTGAGCTCTAAAGGGTAAGTAACTGACACTTTGGGACTGGGAGTAACCTGGATATTGCTGTGATTCATGGTGCCTGGGACCATCTATCACAGAGGCAGGCTCCCTGTATGGAATACTCCATGTCTGACTCCATGTTAAGGCTGTTAAGTTCGATAATTGGCTGGTGAAATCTAAGTACAGAACCCGCAGCCAGTGTGGGGTTTGCCCAGGTTCTTTGCAGTCTGCCCTGAGGTTGGTCCTTGTGCTCTTGAGCCACTTCAGGACAGCTCAGTTCTGACAACTAGTTTAGATTGGAATGGGGTTTTAATGCCTAACTAGGCTATTTCCTCAAATATCCTAGGTGGTTATTGCTGAATGTGCTGATCTCCAAGGGCCCTTCAGTGTCCACAAAGGAGTTGGGAGTGGGCTCCTGCCAGACCCAGGTATTTTCCCCATGTCCTGAGGGGGACTGGCAGTATAATTAGGGTGTGATTCAGGCAAGGGGCTGTTTGTGTTGCTTCATTTTCTGATGGTGATGCTTTGATCTGCATAGGTAAAAGCCACATAACTGAGTGAAAGCAGCAGCTGGAATTGAAGCCTGCTCATTCTCTTTCCACCTGAGATAATGACATGACCCTGCTGGTAAAGACATGTAACGGGCAGCGCACGAAGCAAGGAGTTGATCACAAATTACTTCTGTGTGATTCCTGGGCCCCTTCTGATGCTCAGTGTTCTCCCAGCTGCTCTCATTGTCCAGCCGGTAAGGATAAAGTTGTCTCAGTGCGTTTGTGCCCAACGCTCTGTGTCTGACAATGGGGGAGGGCCCCTGTCAGTTCAGACTCCTGTGCATTAGAGAACTGTGTAGACACATAACTCGGCCGGCTGTAGGGCCCTTTGTATCCTAATTCAAAGCCAGCTTGCCTGAGGTTCTTCCCAGAGCAGCAATGCCCTTTCTCAGGCCCAGGGGGCAGCCTGAGCAACAGCTAGTTGGAGAAAAAGCAAGACTAACGAAATATAGGAAAATCTAATTACCCATGAGGAAGGCTGGCTCCTGAGGTGGGCTGTGATCTTGATTATCAGTTGGCTCGAATGCACTGTTTCCATTTATCCTGTCTCTGATATAAATGAGTTCTTAACCTGCTTTCTGCAAAAGAAGAAATTATCCTACCCACATTCATTTAAGTATTGTTTAATGACCGTCTAAATTAGCAACCTGATTCATGGCATCCTAATGCTGAAGTTACCAGTCTAATTTGGAAGGGAGTACATTCCATGTGATCCATCCTGATTTTAGGTATTTTAATGGCAAGCCTCGTTCCCAAAACACCATCCTGTCAAAGTTCCCCTCTCATCTGGGTCATGTTGCTCTACTTTGCAGGTGGCTCAGTACAGAACCTGCATTTTTTTTTTTGTCACAGCTTAAGTGTCTTTGAAATCTGACTTTGCACCTAACATGGAAGGTAATGAGGAGACTTTATAGAGCTGCTGACGCCTCATGGAAAACAGAAAAACATTCTGTTCAGGAACACTTCTGCCTGGCTGTCTTATCTGCTCTTCCCTTTGCTCATGTTCAGCTGCAAGGGGCACTATAAATATACAGAGTTAAACATCAAAATGAGAAACCTTGGAAACCAAATGGGAGTTGAGTTGTTCGTTCACCATGGAGCAGAATGGTAGTTTGTCTGCTGGTATCTCAGTTCTATGGCTACTGTGGTTTGCACGAGTACCTGAGTCAGTAGCTGTGTACTGCTGGGCAGTGCTACTGAAGGGGGATCATGCTGCATTTAATTACCTTTCCCAGTGCCTTGCAAGCTGCCATAACTATTTTTAAGAGCTAACAAGTGGCCCCAGGAAAAGTCAAGGGTTCAATGGAATGGAAGTGTAAGCTAAACTTTACAAGGGGAACATAGGCTAGGCTAGGCAATACACTATACTGGTACTCGTGAGGCTTGGTATTTATCTGGAAATGCTGTTCCAGGAGATGCCCCCTGGAATTGATAGGATTCATTTCTGGCAATCTTGGAATAAATAGGGGATTCCAGGCTTGTGCTTATTAATATCAAATAAGTAATTTTTTTTTCTTGCTACACTTGTAGGCTTGAAGTTCCTTGAAGCTGTAAAATGAGGCACATCTAATATACTGCACATGGCAATTCAGCAGCATGCCAGGTGAATGGGATTAAATCTAGCTGAGCAATAACCGGTCCTCTTAGTAGCCAACTGATAGTGATATAATGAGCAAAGCCATTAATCCTTGCTCAGTGTTACTGTAAATGTCATGTTTCAGAGTAGCAGCCGTGTTAGTCTGTATTCGCAAAAAGAAAAGGAGTACTTGTGGCACCTTAGAGACTAACACATTTATTAGAGCATAAGCTTTCGTGAGCTACAGTTCACTTCATCGGATGCATTTGCAATTCAATTCCAATTCAGCAGTCTCTCGTTGGAGTCTGTTTTTGAAGCTTTTTTTGTTGAAGGATAGCCACTCCTAGGTCTGTCATCGAGTGACCAGAGAGATTGAAATGTTCTCTAACTGGTTTTTGAATGTTATATGAATTGGAATTTAATTTGCAAACTGGATACAATTTAATTTAGGCTTGAATAGAGACTGGGAATGGATGAGTCATTACACAAAGTAAAACTATTTCTCCCCCCCACCCCACCCCCCACTGTTCCTCAGATATTCTTGTTAACTGCTGGAAATAGCCTACCTTGCTTGTCACCATGAAAGGTTTTCCTCCTTCCCCCCCCCCCCCCTTGCTGCTGGTGATGGCTTACCTTAAGTGATCACTCTCCTTACAGTGTGTATGATAAACCCATTGTTTCATGTTCTCTGTGTGTGTATATCAATCTCCCCTTTGTATTTTCCACCAAATGCATCCGATGAAGTGAGCTGTAGCTCACGAAAGCTTATGCTCTAATAAATTTGTTAGTCTCTAAGGTGCCACAAGTACTTTTTTTTGTTAATGTCATGTAATTTATATCAAAGCAGAAAAATAGCATGTTGCATTCTGGGAGGCAGTTAGTTTGGAAGATGCTAAATAAAAATCTTTCTGCTACTGATTTGTACCCTGTGGCCACAGTACAGAACCCACAAAAGTCACTTGTTGCCTTGGACAGAGAAACTGATTGCAGTTGTACCATAGACAGAAACACACTGACTGCTCTGACTACTCATTCATGCAAACATCTTCATTGTCACCTTGTCTTGCCACGTCGTCTTTGGTTTTTGGATGTATCTGTTGCACCCTGTCATAATCAGACTGAGAGCTCTTTTGGGTCCAAATCTTTGCTTTACTCGGAGTCTGTGCAGTGCCCAGCACATTGGGCCCTGATCCCCGAATGGAGCTTTTTGGCTCTACTGCAACATGAATAAATGACCGCTACAATGTTGCTAATATAACAGTGCAGATAACTAGAGTGAGGCAAATAATGGATTTTCTTTGCTTCAATGTCAATTTGGAAAAATAAACTGTTTTGGGACAAACTGAAAACAAATATTTAATCAACTTTCCATGAATTGAAAAGTTGATGATTTTTGTGCCTCTGTTTTGACCATCCAAAATGCTTTTGATTGCTTTTTAAGATAGAAGGAAATTTTGAAGCAGGTGTTTTGGGGAAAAAACAAAAAAATATTGACTTTTTACTCTCTAAACGTTGGGTTTTTCCAACCAAAACAATTTGGCGCAACAGACACATCTGCAAAATATTTAGGTGTCACTGAGGCTTCATTTTTTTTTTTTTTTTTCCCTGGGGGAAAAAAAATCTAGCCACCTGTGTGAGTAACAGCCTCTGAAACCGGCCATAAGGCCAGAATGCTTTACTCCCAGTCCTGAGGACTGACACAGTGCCCTAGTTTACCAGGTTGTGGTTGTGTAGTAATTTAAATAACCCAACTCTCACCTCTCCCTTTCTCTAATGTCACTTGATAAGGGTACTCAGGCCAATGAGAGGGGCCTCTTGGTAACAGTCAGCCCCTGCTGCTGTTTGGATTCTGGGACCAGGCTGTTTATAAGACACAAGGTGGGGGCAGGAATCTTTTTGTTGGACCAACTTTTGTTTGTGAGAAATTTTTGAGCTACATGGAGCTCTTCTTCATGTCTGGGACATGTACTCCGTGTGACCGCTAAATACAAGGTGGAACAGATTGTTTAGCATAAGTAGTTAACACGCATGTCAAGGGACTTTTCAAGATGAAGTGGCTCCCAGCACCCCCTCAGTCATAGGAGGGAAAGGTGGGATGGGAAGGATGGTTATTGGCTATTGCATGTTAATCTCTTTTCTCCACAGATCTAGGAAGCCTTGATCCACTGGATTAAACAGTCAAATAGCCATCCAGCATGTGCCACAAGTTACTGAAGACACCAGCTGGGTGTTGCAGACTGAGGCTTGTTATGGTGGGGCTGTACTCTCTCCCTTGTTCCAAGAGACTTCCCTGAGTCAGACCAGTACAAACAGCACTTCCACTGAGCCCCTCAGCATGCAAAGTGCTACACTTCTCCTTCCCATGGAGGAGAGGGGCTTGGAATTAGGGCCTTTGTCCTGAAAAGCAGCCTGCATGTGCTGGTCCCATTGCAGTCCCTGTGGCTGGCCCCTTTAGCAGGACTGGTGCTATTCTCACTAGTTCTATAGCCTAGCAGAGCCCCATTTGAATAATTCACATCTGAGCTGGGGCTGGGCCCACCCTTCTTTTATGTCTCAAACACCCAGGGCAGGTCAGCAGCTCAACCCATGTGTCTGCTCTCATCGGTGTGTGACTTATGCTGCTGGGCTTATTCCTCTTTTTGGAGTTGTGACGGCAGCAATGTTTCCCTGCACAGTAAGCCCACAGCAGAAGGGCAGCGATGGGCTCATGATCTAGAGGGCTATTGCAGCCCTGGTCCACAGAAAACAGGCCAGGCAGTGCAGCTGTTTGTGCATATGGGGCTTGTGCTGCCAGCAGGTTTGTGGCCATCTTCGTTGAGATCAAGGAGCTGTGTTTGTTGGTGACTGGCTGGCCCCAGCAGGACATGTTTAGGAGGAGAAAGCAGAGCTTCTATGCCAGCTCCCTTCAGCTCCTGGGATGATCCCAGACTGAATGGTGGCTGTGGAGTGACTGCAAGTAGCTACTGAGTTGTATGGCAGCCCATCTGCTGCAGGGGCATGAGCCTTCACATACCTAGGGTGTGGCCTTTCAGGGGCTAATGAGTGCACAGCTGCATCATGCTATCCCCCTTCAGGCTGCACAGTGGGGGCACCGGGGGCCCTTTCAGGAGCTGTGGTACAAAAGCAAAGTGTGAGCTGCCAGCCGGGCTGCATGGAAATCCATGCACTCACCTGGCTCTTTATTGCTCCTTTCCTGCATAGGCACCACCCCTTCGCACACAGCTGTCGCATCATAATTGCCACCCCAATTTAACAACAAACCTGCTCTCTCTCTGTGGCTGTGCCCCAGCCAGTAGGCCCATTCTCCTGCCTCTCAGCTGCTTCTTACTCAACAGGAAGCCCTTGGGTCAAAGGCAGAGGATCTCCCCTTTGGTTAGCCAAGGCTTCCCCTCTCTTCCCTGCCACATCCTGCTCTGTGTCAGAGCAGTGCCTTATTCACCAGGCTGTAACTGCAAGTCGTGCTAAAGCCCCCTGTCCCCTTTGGGGATAGTGACTTGAAATTGGAAGTGACTTCACTTTGGGTGAGCTCAGTTGCTCCCCTTAGTGTTCACAGTCCCCATGAAGATTCAAGAGGCTGAGTTTTGGTGGTGCCGATTCACAGATTTTTTTTTTTTAAACCTCAGGAATCATCATAATCCTCTGAGCTGCATCACACAGGATTTCACTCATTGATTCCTGCCTCAAGTCTAGCAATTTGTGGTTGCTAGTGTCCCCAGAAAGCACAAGCCACACATACCTGGAATCCAGCTTTTGTGTGTGGGCACTTGCTCGTTCAATCAATAACAAAACTCCTATAGAGCTTTTCATCTCTAGATCCCAAAGTGCCTGACGGAGGTCAGTAAGCAGCACCACCCCCATCTTACAGATGGGGAGACAGGCCCATAAAACCTTGTCACTGATCTCACCTCTCAGAACTAACAAACCCAGGGTGGAGAGTGACTGCTCAGCCAGCAATAGTCACATAGGATGCCTTGCACTCGGTGCACAGAGACTAATGCATTGCAGAAGACTTAATTCACCATATAATTATGAATGCATCTGAGAAATTCACAGCCTGGTCACGGACACCCAGCCAGCAGAGTGAGTGACTCTATTCTATTTTACTCACTGCCTAGGCACTTCCCAGAGGAGACAACAGTCCCTGCCCTACAGAGCTCCTTGTCTAAAGACAGATAAGTGAACAAATAGAGAGCAGGCAGGGGAAAACTGCAACAGCTACCCAGGGGAGGTGGTAGGATATGTACATTGCAGAATCACAATGAACAAGCTTCTTGCAGGTACCACAACAGACCCAAGTGTTCAGGAAGGACCAGAGTGCATTGAATAAATTACTCATTTGCCAAAGTCTATTTAAAAGGTAGATAATTTCTGTTTCTTTTTGCATCTGTCCTATTCCCCCAGTGCTGATACAGGATTTATATCATTCTGATATTTGTTTAGATTTATACCACTGTGAGAAATTACCTCTCCTAGGCTATAGACTTTCTCCTGATCATATTGGAGGCAGATCAGGGTCTTGTATCCCCACTGCTGCAGCTATTCCTGACTGATGTCATGGCTCCCTTTGCTCCATTGCTGAATTCTTCCTAGAATTACAAAATTGTCTCTACTAGTTACTTTGGATTCTTCCTACTGCAGCCTGAGCCCCTTCCTTCTCAAACTGTGCTCTGTGATGAAATGCATCCGATGAAGTGAGCTGTAGCTCACGAAAGCTTATGCTCAAATAAATGTGTTAGTCTCTAAGGTGCCACAAGTACTCTTTCTTTTTGCAAATACAGACTAACACGGCTGCTACTCTGAAATCTGTGCTCTGTGAATAGCTCATCCTTGTCGTCTAGCCACACAGCTTCCCATTTCTCTAAGTGAGGTAGAAGAAAGCAGGACCTTAGTCTTGGAGGCAATTTAATTAAATAAGCATGTGTTGTGGAGGACACTGTTAAAGCAAGGAGAGATGCTTTCAGCAGTGGGCTAAAGCTCACATGATCCAGCAGGCTTTCTGAATTGCTTGTTGCATCCCATACCTGCACTATCTCCTTAATGTTTGGGTTTCCCTCCTCTGGGCCAGATTCAGGCTGGCTCTGTCTGCCTAACTGCTTCCTTTACAATACTTTTTACAGTAGAAATGAGCGTGTGCTTTTTTGGGGTGGGCAAGGATTGAATTTTCCAAAGCTGCACAATGATGAGGTGAGGAGAAATAGCTGCGGGTGATAAATATTGCAAGAGGAACCTATACAGCACAGTCATGGAGAGAATTCCCAGTGAAATGTATTGATGCAAAGGGAGAGTTGTTGAGGCCGGTTCAGAAAAAAGCAGTTTTTTGGTGATTTATAGAAGGCTGCTCCCTGGGTGTTCTGGGGCCACTGTGCCATGGCTCTGAGGACCAATTGAGCTGGTGTTGCTTAACAAAACTGCTAATGTAATAAGATGAAAACAATTCAGCAGGTTCTTGTCTGGTGATGCACAAACTGTGGGTTTTTAGGCTGCTAGCCAGACTCCTTTTCAGCCCCACAGGAAACGTGTATCCATCTAACTGGATTTTCCTGGCTTCATTGTAATGATTTCCTAAATGAAAATGTAACATGGTGCCATGCATGAGATCAGCTGCTCCCCTCCCTGGCATTCTGGGAATTTCATTAACCTCATCCCTTTCCAAAAAGTCCTGATGGGCAATAGCTGAGTCTCCCCCAGATCTTGGCAGCATGGGGTCCATCCTGACCCCATCTATGCACAACCTCTAGGGTCCATCATGCTGTGGCACAAAGTGCGATGCACCAACCACACCCCTCTAACAGACTCCCAGCTCTTTCTGCCCAGAAGAGCCTGGCTGTGGCTGAACCCAGGAAGGGCTGAAAAGATGCAAGCTAGGGAAAGGCACCACCCAGATCCAAGTGTACACCGTTTGAGGAAGGGACTGTCTTGTTCTAGGGGTGTAGAGTGCCCCACGCGCTGGGGCCCTGAGACAGACTGACTGGGGTCTCCAGACGCTACGGTCATATAAGTAACAACAATCACTGAGCACTCTTGCCCCTCCAGTCATTCAGATAGTTCCTGGCCTTGGGGTGATGCTGGCCTTATCACTGGCCACTCAAACACCAAAAGAGCCTTCTGACATCTGTATTGCACTCCTCTCCATGGTCTGGCTGCAGTCTTTGTCCTCCATTATTGTAACTTACACTGTCTGAGCCAAGATAAGACATTCCAGAAGAAGCTTCAGCTGCTCCCCCAGGTGCTGGCACATCTCCTAAGCAGGTTGTCCCAACAATCATGCCATAGCATGCTGGTGCTCTGCAACCTGCATAGACGTCTTCCTCACGACTGGATTTGTTTCAAGCAGGGGTCCTGGAACTGTGGGTGCAGCAGGTGCAGCAGCAGCACACCCGGCTCGAAGGGTTTACAATTTGGTTCAGAGGCTCTCAGCACCCCCACTACACACATTGTTCCAATGCCCCTGACTTTGAGGTTCTGGTGCCAATCTACAAAGCTTTAATGGGGCAGGCTCAGAAACCTCCTGTCCTTTGGGGGACCCACTATAGCAGCTGTGATCATCCGGGGGCCAGATGCAGAGTCCCACCGTTTGGGCACAGATACAAGCAGGTGTTCGTTCTCCAATGACGCTGTGGGGTGGGAGAGGACACCCTTCTGGGGCTGACGCCTTTGGGCAGTGCTTTAGCAATGGCATCAGGGGTGCTGGCATGGAGTCTGCAGGCAGTGTGACTCCTGGGCAGCTCCTAGAATGCTCCGAACATCTGAGGGTGGCAGGAGCCTCTTACAGATTTGGCCAGTGCTCTGCAGGGTCTGATGAAATGGCTTTGGCAGTACAAACGAGCCCCATGGGGTGAACAAACCAATTGGCACATTACTTCTAGTTTTGCTTTCCCCTCTCTGCTCATGTGCCTGGGGCTTGCTGGCCCTGCACCTGACTGAAGAGGCACCTTGTCATGCGTTGGGAAGCTCTTACAGCTCTGAGGGGCATTTTATAAAATGTAGCTATTCCCTCCTCTTAAATGGTCCCCTTTCCCCCAGTTCCCAATGAACCAAATGGACATTTCTCTGCTACTTCCTTTGTGCTCAGAGTTGCACATATCAGAGCTTTAAAGGGGGAGTTAGAGGCCGGGGTGTGTGTGCACGCGCTCAGACACTGGCCATCTCCTCTCAAAGAGAGAGTCCCAATCTCCGTGGAGCAGAGGGCTCCGCTGCACAGGTGCAGGGGTCTGTCCCAGGAGTTGTGAGCTCCATTCTTGGGCAAAGTTAAATGAAAAGCCCTTTCTGCTTCATTGCTGTGACAAGCTAAGGTGGGTGAGTGCCCTCTGCCTCTCTGGGGGAAGCCCCTCTGGGAGGACAAACCAAATCCTCAGCACTTTCCAAATGTTACTAAATACCAAAAGCACTACATAGTGTCAAACTCTGCTGACATTTCCAGTGTGCCAGCATAGCCTGGCTGCTGGCGTTCCCTGATTACAATGCCACAACTGTTTTTTTGTGAGAACAAAGCATGCCGACTATTTAAATGCTAATTGAGCTGAAGAACTTTATGAAAACGTTCTGAGAATTTGAGCTCCTGACTTGTGAGTTAGCGGAGATTCCCTCCTTCTACCAGCTCCTCCTGCAGCCCCCTGCTCTGTGGCTTCCCCTTGGAACAGGGAGCTCTGTTTTACTGAGCTGTGTGTGTGTGTTGCTGCTACCGGTGAATTTAATGTTTAAAAGCAACCCCAGTGCAATATAAAAGCCAATTACAGGGAAGGTAAATCATTTAAAAGGAAAAATTTAAAGTCTTAGCTGGAATAAGAAATCAGGATTAACAATTAATCCGGGAGCTGCCATTTGAACCGCCTGGAGCTCAAGATGGCTGGAACCAAATCCCCTGCTCCACAATCAGGAACTCTGGGGAGGCTTCACATCTTTCTCCAGCTCTGCGTAAGGCTGAGCCAAAGCCCTGGATCAAAGCTCTACTATGTGTGGAGGGGACTCGAAATCCAGAACTGAGGTATTTTAGCTTGGCTCCTCCTCTCTGCTGGGGCAGGTTTTGGCTCCCTTGAAGTCCTGAAATCAGAGTTCAAATTGCTGGAAGATGAAGTTAAGTTAAAAACCATGACAGTTAAACACCCAGGTAAACCCATTGCTCCATGAACTGATTAATGCTGGTTTACAAGTCAGAGCGGCTCCTACAGCCGAGAACTCTTGGGATTCTGATGCTTTGACATGGGACCCCACTTCTCTCCATCCCATGTCTGGGCAGCACACTGAAGCCAAACACATGCACCAGGAACTCCACCAGCTCCCTATCTGCTTCCATTCTGAATTCAGAGTCCTTGTACTTCTCTGTCCATGCCCCATCTGTGCCATATCGCACAGGGCTGCGGCAGCTAGGCAGGTGCAGGGGAATGCTCTCATGGGGAAAAAGAGGTAGAGATTTCCCAGTAGCAGAAATGTTTAGAGGTCAGACTAAGCCCCCAAACCCAGCCACATATAGACATGTCTTCACCGGGGGATTACCGCCATCTCTCCTTGCCATGGGATCCAGGGCAGAAGAAACAGACCATGGAGATATGGGCAGTGCAGTGCTGCTGTGCTATCTCCAGCTGCCATTTGCTTCTTAGAACCGAAGGCAATAGATGGCTTAGAAAGGCCTCTGCCAGTCACAGACCTGCAGCCATGTCAGTGCACCAAACCTCACTGGCCTCTTGGCAGGTCCATCGTTCATTGCTACCAAAGGAACATCCCCTCTCCATCTTTTGCCTGTGATGTTTATGGGCACCATTCCAGATTTCTGTGGCAGGCAGGGAAGGGAGGAAGCTGCCTGTGGAAACTCTGCTGTGCTGCAATATGGAAACAAAACCAGACCTTCCATCCATCCTCTTGTTTGGCTTTTGACTTGCAGTGAAACTAATGTTAAGGGAGACTATAAATAACACTTAGGAAAGAGCAAATAAAACACCTTGAAAGAGTTTAAAAGATTTATTTGTAAGTTTATTTGTAAAATGTTTTGCCTAGGTGCTCCCATTGCAGGAGTAAATCTGAGAGCTGAAGCCATCTATTGTTGCTGTGAGTTATGTAACTCTAGAAATAGTTAAACATTGGGTAGAGCTTTAATGCCTCCCTGCTGCCACCCCCTCTTGGATGGTAGCTGCATCATTACAAATATTTTGTCTGATGTGCCTGTCTAAGGCCTCATCACTTAAGTATCTGAGGCCTTAGGAGGCGGTTCTAAAGAGCTTGTGTCAATTTCAAAGGCTTAGGTGCATGGCTTAAATACTCTTTTTAATGGTTTAACAGCCAAAGAGCCAAGCTGGATCATGAAGTAGAACAACTCAAATAGTTTGTAAAACTGCTGTCAAGCAGCCTACCAGCAGTCTTTCCATTTCAGACAGTCTTTTCCCAGTGTTTGGGGGGAGGGCTGTGCTTTTAAAGAGATTTCTGCACCTTTCTTTCCCTACCTCCCCCCCCACCCCACCCAAAAAAGTGTCTAGAGATAGCAGTGTGAATATAGTTAACAAGCAGGTGCAGGAGACAGGAGCAGGTAGCAGCTCTTGCCCCGGCCAAGGTCTCTGAATGGTCAGTGAGGCATATTTAATAGAAACCAATTACACTAAATAAACTTGAAGTTCCTAGATTCACTTTTTGTTAAGAAACTTAAGTGCTCCCACGTTGTCATAAGTCAGTCACAGCTCAGCCATGAATCCTTAGAAAGCTTCAAACCCAGCTTCCCAGTCAGTAATTTGCTATTACTCACTTATTTATGTTAGACAACGTTTCTCTCCTACTCTATGACCGATGAGTCTATTTGCCAGAATACAGGTGGGGACTGTAGGTTAACCTTGATTATTCAAGTGCTTTAGGGGGGCAGGGAATGAAGTGGCTACAGATTTACTTGGCAGTGAGAGGGCAGCAGTAAGGGCTTATTTGTGCATTCCAGTATGAAAAATGTAAATGCTGCTAAATATCCTCCAGCTTCCCTAGGGGCTACGTTGCTTTATTGGCTTTAGTAGCAATGAGCACCTTAAAAAGAGCTATCCTAGACCCCTGGTTCTCAGCCAGGGGTCTGGGGCCCTTTAGGGGGCTGCAAGCAGGATTCTGGGGGTCTGTCAAGCATGGCTGGCATTAGAATCACTAGGGCCCAGGGCAGAAAGCCAAAACCTCACCACACAGGACCACAGCCCAGGGCCCCGAGCCCCACCACTCAGGGCTGGGGCTGAAGCCAAAGCCTGAGCAACTTAGCTTTGTGGTGCCCCCTGTGGCATAGGGCCCCCGGGCAATTGCCCAGCTTGCTACCACCAATGCAGGCCCTGGCTTTTATACACAGAAAAACAGTTGTTGTGGCACAGCTGGGCAGTGGAGTTTTTATGGCAGGGCTGGGGGGGCTCAGAAAGAAAAAGGTTGAGCACCCCCGTCCAAGACCAACCCCCCCAGCCCCTCTTTAAAGGAAGGGAAGCAGGAGATGCCCTCAGCAGGCCTGATGGAGAAGAGAGAATGACCCAGATGAACTGACTTTCTCCTGGGAGTTTCTAGCAAATCTATTGCAGGCAGTAAATATCACCTAGAAACAGCCTGCCCCCTCATCTACTCCAGCTACCCACTTAATTAACTCCCCACAAAGTGATAACAGGCACAGCGGCAACACCCTGGTGCATTGGCCCCTGAGCTATTGCACTGTTACCCATTGTCTCTTCCTTCATCTGTGACATTTCTAACCTTCCCCCTATGGTCCAAGTGGTTGCACCTAACTCATGTGTCAGTCCTTTCTTGAAATGCAATACAACTTCGTTAGTTTTTCAGCCCTGTGTTAATGGGACTCTTCCACGTCACTGCCCTGCCAAGGCAACATGGCTGGGTGGGGGCTTCTGAAAAGATCTGTCATCCACCAAGTGGTGGCTCCCGTGAATGCTGCTAACAAAGGCTTTTTGCCACACTGATACTGACATCCTGTCATCCTCAGAGATGCCCCAGACACTCCTTTCCTTTCATTATTTCTTATTTTTAATCAATGCCTTGTTCCTTGTCACATCCCATGTCTCTTGCTCCCTGGACAGGACACCAGTTGGGGTTTAATAAAGACTCATCAAAGTATAGTGGAAAGAGATGCATAAACAGTAAAATAAACCAAAACACCAATTTATTAAGTTATGTAGTAATCGTGGTTAGCAGGGATCCCAAGAAGGCGATATCTGATGTTGCTGACTACAATATTGTATACCAGGGATCTCAAACTCAAATCACCATGAGGGCCACATGACTAGTACGTTGGCCCAAGGGCCGTATCACTGACACCTTTTCGTATAATGATACAAAAGTATAGTCAAAAATGAAGAATAATATAGTAAGCTCTTAAAAGTCAATGTATTAACTTTTTAAAAACTGTAATGTGAAAAGTCAGTGCTAATTTTGACAGTCATTTCATTTTTGGCCACGTAGCGCACACAACTTTTTCTCTGCCCCTTTGAGACTGTTATGTAATCTTTTAATGACAGGGTCACGTACTCTTTCTCATAATGTATACCTTTTTTTCTACACGCTTAAGTTGTATAGCATCTCGGTGATTTTTTTTTCTACTGACTTTTATTGGGTTGTCAGAGTAGCCCAATATATGCTTACTAGCAAAGGACTTGCCACTTACCTTGAGTGGCTAAGTGGTAAGTACGAGTGAGGGCGGGCAAATGTGTGTTGTGATGGGAAGCTGTTGATTTGTGCCTGGGTTGTATTGTGCTGTGCTGGTTGATTTGTGTTGGTGGCAAATAAGGGATGTGTGCTGGGGTGATAGGCTCTCTGTATTTCGACTTGCAGGTTGTGGTGTTGTGTAGGTGGTTGTGCTGATATGTGAGGTGGCAGCTAGGCACAAGGGTGTGGCAGTCAGGCCAGCTCATCCACCATCTGTGAAGTCTCCCTCATACAACCAATGACACTGTAGCATGCAAATTTCCTATTGAAAAAGGGTGGTGATTGGTTGAGTTATCTCTATCACAGTGTTCTAGAACTCTTGGCACAACACACACACACACACACACCCCTTTTCTGTAGCTGTACACCAATTGTCAAGTCAAAATAGCTGAGAACTTCAAAACTGGTTGGTAATAGACTGCAGAACCCTAACTTCACCCCTTCCATGAGGCCCTGCCTCTTCTCCGTCTCCTCCCCTGAGCATGCCATGTCCCCCCCCTCCCCCCTCCCTCCTGGAAAGTCCTAAGCGCCACCAAACAGCTGTTTTAGCAGCAGGAAGCACTGGGAGGTAGGCGGAGCAGCGGGGATGCAGTGCGCTGGGGCGGGGAGGGGGGGAGAGCTTGGCTGCCAGTGGCCACTAATTTTTCCCCATGGGTGCTCCAGCCCCAGAGTGCCCATGGAATCACCGCCTATGGCAGGCCACAGGAAATAACTCTGTAGACTGCGTGTTTGAGACCCTTGTTGTATACGATTCAGAAATAGCACCTTTAAACAGTGCATGAATTCATCCAAACAGCATAGAACTCCTCCAGTCCCTAAATCCTCTAAAATAGGCGAGCTAACAAGGCTCTGTTCAGCCGTAATGGATTACTTTGTCTAGCCCTGCTAGCAGAAGTGGTATTTTACAAAACATAGTTTGTACAGAAATGAATGATGATGCTCTCCAAGTAAATAGTCACTATTAATAAGATTATCTGGAGAGCTCTCATTTAACATACAAATCAAAACAGTAGTGGAATTTCAATACTTCAAAAAATGTATTTTTGAACTCACCAAAGTAATGTGTCTATGGAACACAAGGAATTATTATGCCATCAAAGAGAATATTTATGAGCATCTGAGAAGATGCTAGAATAAACTGTTTTAGAGGACCCATCCTCACCTCTGTAATCCTCGTCACAAAACCAAACACATGCAGTGTCTGATTAAAGCAGATGAGGCTCCAGCTGCAGCAGGGGAAGGAGTTTGAAATGCTCCCCTAATTGGTCACCTGTCTGGGGAACCATCTGCTGTCCCGGGAATAGTGGATGTTGCTGTTCCTAAAACCTTCCAATTTCAAGGAGCTACAGCTCTGTGTCTTCAGCTCTGAAGTGCAGGGAGACCAAGGATTTTGTATCCACTCTCCTAACTGCATTTCTGGGCTGTGTGATTTGGTGTGACCTCAGTTTATCTTCAAGGCAAAGCACATTCTCTCTTCTGGTGCCAGGTAGGCATGAAAAGCAAACTGACTGCTACTCAGCCCAGAGAAGATGGGAATGATACTCGCTGAAAGAGGTACAAGCACTGCCTTCTTTGCACCCCCAGATGAGGGTGTCTGCGGGATCTGGATCCTACTGGACTCGTTGCTGGTTGTGGGCTCTCAGATGAGAGCCAACCAGGGCTGCAGCCATTCCTCTCTTACGGGGATTTGGCAGAACAAGAAGCAACAGTCTCAAGTTGCAGTGGGGGAGGTCTAGGTTGGATATTAGGAAACGCTATTTCACTAGGAAGGTGGTGAAGCACTGGAATGGGTTACCTAGGGAGGTGGTGGAATCTCCATCCTTAGAGGTTTTTAAGACCCAGCTTGACAAAGCCCTGGCTGGGATGATTTAGTTGGGGTTGGTCCTGCTTTGAGCAGGGGGTTGGACTAGATGACCTCCTGAGGTCCCTTCCAACCCTAATCTTCTATGATTCGCAACAGCTAGCCAGGACTGTTTCTGCTTCAGACTAGTCTGTAGCAATGCACAGTACTTCAGGGCAGGCTGGAAGCTTCAGCATCTGCCCATCTCCTGAGTGAGGAAAGCTGCCTCAAGGATGACACTTGTGCTCCAGTCCGTGCCCTGCCTTCCTGTGTGCTCCCAAGTGCAGCTGGTGGCAAGTGCTGAGTGCTCTGGGACCCACCCTGCACCACTCCCTGTGCTCCATCATGGCAGCTAAGATCCGTTTGGAGGTTCTTGCGATCGGTCTGTGCTGTATGTCTGACAGCAGAGCTTTCGGGGCAGGGAATGCTGCTGTCCAAGGCAATCCATAATAGCCAGAACGTAGTGAGCTGCAAAACAGTACAAGAGGCTTTCTGGCTTTTTGGCTAGTGCTTTTAGTTTTGTTTGTGTTTGGTTAATTTGTCAATATATTACAGCGCCCCCCTGAATGGGCACTCTAAAGCCACTGCCCTTGTGTGAGGGTAAATAGAGACAAACACCAGCTGCCTCACAGCTACAGCAGCAAGGGAATCACAGAGAATAAAAACTTTGTTCCTTACATGTTGGCATATAATGGGACTGAGATAAGTGTTTGCATCCTGTCAGCCTAGTCAATGAATAATATAGCCCCTGAGATGAGCCCCTTTCTGGTGCTTCTGGGAAAGCTACTGCTCTGCAAGCCAGAAGGACAGATTGGAAAGGGCTTCCTAGCCTGAACTCCCTGAGCCACCATGTCCCTGGGATTCTGGAGCAAGGAATAGCAGAGCTTATGGGGCAGGGTGAACCAGTCCAGGTAAACACAGACCTGGCCCAAACTGTGACTGTAAATGCAGAATGATCCTAAAGCTGTTGCCAGGGTCTGTAAAGTTCCTGTCACCTTTTGTTGCTTTCTGATTTTTATAGCTCTCTGCCTGCCCTTGATTCACATAGGAGAGGAAATGCCACATTTCCCCCCTGGGAAGCTTTGGTCAGAGTATGCCAGCCTGGCTAGAGCTAGGAAATCCTGAGTGGAGAGATACCGATCCCCGTTTCCAAACCAATTGGTCCAGCAAAGCATCATGTGAACACCTGAAGTTTAGGAGACGTTCCCGAAGTGAATCTCTCTCCTCAGCTTCTCCTGGTGCAGGGTGGGGGGACACCGTTAGGGCAGAGAAATGACAAATGGGAGTTCTCTTTTCTTACTGTGTTTGTAAGCACTTGGGTTCAGGATTTTTTGTAAAATCACTGGATCGTGCCACAGTCGTGCTGCCCTCACTTCTGGACTTAGATGACAAAAATGTTTTTCCTTTAACAAATTAATTGCTCTCGGAGGCTTTTCCTTTTTGGTTTAACATGTTCTGTTTGCCCAGTGGTGCATACGTGTGCAATGGCATATTGATAACCTCACCCTGAGCAAGTTCTGCAGAGCTCTGCACCACCCTACCTATCCATCCTCCGTCAAGCTTCAAATGTCCACTGTCCTGCCAGTGCTCCCAGCCTGATGTGTGCCTGTTTGTCACAATCATTCTTGCACAATCATCTGTCTCCTTCCACATGCCCCTCTAGGCATGGTACGAGCTCCCTAACTGTGTCCTGGAAGCCCCAATACTGCCCATAGTGACCCACTTCTGCAATGGTCCTTGAGTGGCAAGACTCCTCATAGAACTGGTTTCAGAATAACAGTCGTGTTAGTCTGTATTTGCAAAAAAGAAAAGTACTTGTGGCACCTTAGAGACTAACAAATGTATTTGAGCATAAGCTTTCGTGAGCTACAGCTCACTTCATCGGATGCATTTTTTTTTGCTCATAGAATTGGGAAGTGTGGGTCCCGTGGGTGCTCCGAGAGACTCCTCCCATTTCTAATAGTGTCCTTTGCATGCTATGGTAGGGTTATTTTCAGTGTACTAATATCTTTTCTTTCTCTGTTTATATGCATAGTGTGAGTGTATAATGTAGATATACACCATTGTGAACAGCCTTCAGACAACCTTATACATTGGAGTGGAGGTCAAGGATAATGTAGGCATGGCCCAATATCTAAACAAATACTTTGCCTCAGTCTTTAATAAGGCTAAAGAGGATCTTAGGGATAATGGTAGCATGACAAATCGGAATGAGGATATGGAGGCAGATATTGCCATATCTGAGGTAGAAGCGAAACTCGAACAGCTTAATGGGACTAAATCGGGGGGCCCAGATAATCTTCATCCAAGAATATTAAAGGAATTGGCACACAAAATTGCAAGCTCATTAGCAAGAATTTTTAATGAATCTGTAAACTCAGGGGTTGTACCATATAATTGGAGAATTGCTAACATAGTTCCTATTTTTAAGAAAGGGGAAAAAAAAGTGATCCGGGTAACTACAAGCCTGTTAGTTTAACATCTGTAGTATGCAAGGTCTTGGAAAAAATTTTGAAGGAGAAAGTAGTTAAGGACATTGAAGTAAATGGTAAAGTCCAATGGTAAATGGGACAAAATACAATATGGTTTTACAAAAGGTAGATTGTGCCAAACCAACCTGATCTCCTTCTTTGAGAAAGTAACAGATCTTTTAGACAAAGGAAACGCAGTGGATCTAATTTACCTAGAATTCAGTAAGGCGTCTGATATCGTGCCACATGGGAATCATTGGTTTAAATTGGAAAAGATGGGGATCAATATGAAAATTGAAAGGTGGATAAGGAATTAACAGGGAGACTATAGCAGGTCCTACTGAAAGGTGAACTGTTAGGCTGGAGGGAGGTTACCAGTGGAGTCCCTCAGGGATCAGTTTTGGGACCAATCTTATTTAATCTTTTTATTACTGACCTTGGCACAAAAAGTGGGAGTGTGCTAATCAAGTTTGTGGATGATACAAAGCTGGGAGGTATTGCCAATTTAGAGAAGGACTGGGATATCTTACAGGAAGATTTGGATGACCTTGTAAACTGGAGTAATAGTAATGGGATGAAATTTAATAGAGAGAAGTGTAAGGTCATGCATTTAGGGATTAATAACAAGAATTTTAGTTAAGCTGGGGATGCATCAATTAGAAGTAACGGAGGAGGAGAAGGACCTTGGAGTATTGGTTGATCATAGGATGACTATGAGCCGCCAATGTGATATGGCCGTGAAAAAAGCTAATGCGGTTTTGGGATGCATCAGGAGAAGTATTTCCATTAGAGATAAGGAGATTTTAGTCCCATGTTACAAGGCACTGGTGAGACCTCACCTGGAATACTGTGTGCAGTTCTGGTCTCCCATGTGTAAGAAGGATGAATTCAAACTGGAGCAGGTACAGAGAAGGGCTACTAGGATGATCCGAGGAATGGAAAACTTGTCTTATGAAAGGAGACTTAAGGAGCTTGGCTTGTTTAGCCTAACTAAAAGAAGGTTGAGGGGAGATATGATTGCTCTCTATAAATATATCAGAGGGATAAATACCGGAGAGGAAGAGGAATTATTTAAGCTCAGTACCAATGTGGACACAAGAACAAATGGATCCAATGGTCATTGGGAAGTTTAGACTTAAAATTAGACGAAGGTTTCTAACCATCAGAGGAGTGAAGTTTTGGAATAGCCTTCCAAGGGAAGCAGTGGTGGCAAAAGACCTATCTGGCTTTAAGATTAAACTCGATAAGTTTATGGAGGAGATAGTATGATGGGATAACATGATTTTGGTAATTAATTGATATTTAAATATTCATGGTAAATAGGCCCAATGGCCTGTGATGGGATGTTAGATGGGGTGGGATCTGAGTTACCCAGGAAAGAATTTTCTGTATATCTGGCTGGTGAGTCTTGCCCATATGCTCAGGGTTTAGCTGATCGCCATATTTGGGGTCAGGAAGGAATTTTCCTCTAGGGCAAATTGGAAGAGGCCCTGGAGGATTTTTGCCTTCCTCTGTAGTATGGGGCACGGGTCACTTGCTGGAGGATACTCTGCTCCTTGAAGTCTTTAAACCACGATTTGAGGACTTCAACAGCTCAGACATAGGTGAGAGGTTTTTCGCAGGAGTGGGTGGGTGAGATTCTGTGGCCTACATTGTGCAGGAGGTCGGACTAGATCATAATGGTCCCTTCTGACCTTAGTATCTATGAATCTATTATAATAACACAACCTGTGACTAATTTTCTGTGTGTATAATCCATAAAGCCACCACCCTATCTTCCATGTAACCTCTCAAACCTCACTGCAACCATGATGCATATGGTAAGCAGCCAGCTGATGATGATGTCTAGCCATGTAATGAATTGTGATTGCTGCTCCCACCTGGTAAAGCATGGTGCACGTCCTATTACTTTTGTTATCCCATCTCTCCCCACTGCCAGTCTGGCCAAATGGTTTGCGTTTGTTAGACTGGAGGCTCTCTGGGGTGGGGATTGTCACTTACTGTATGTGCTTAGCAAAACAGGGCCTTGACCTTGCTGGCAGCTGGGCGCTGCTGGGATATAAGACATGCTTTCTACAGTAAACTCCATCTATCAGAATAAGTGCATTCTCTGTAATGTCTGCAACTGAAAGTAACTCTGCTCCTCCTTTCTGAGCCTTTGATAACTACCCTAAACTGTCAGAGAGGTTAAGAGCAGGTTAGACAAACACCAGTCAGGGATGGTCTAGATAATACTTAGTCCTGCCATGAGTGCAGGGGATGGGAATAAATGACCTCTCCAGGTCCCTTACAGTCCTACACTTCTATGATACCCATCCCAGTTTGTACCCTTTTTAAGTCACTCATACATCCTTTTACTAACACCATAAGAAATATAATTTCAAGGTGCTTTTGACTTAGTCTCTGCTCTGTGCGAGTCAGTCTGATCTCTCCCTTCCCCCCCCCCAACCTGTCACGCTCACCCCAATATCCCTTATCCATGGGACACAGAATTCAGTTGTTTTGAGGCTCTGGAAAATGGTAGATTGACTGAAACCAATGCAGACTTGCACAGGGCCAGAGGACCAATCAGAGTTGTTGGGGGCGGAGCCTGGTCTCTTGCAGATAATTACTAAGTGCATTTCCAGCACAGTGGGTCTGGGCTGCTGAGAGATCTGGTTGCAGAACAGGGAAAGCTGTATCGTAACTCCAGAGTGCTTCTGTCTCAGCAGCATCACTGGAACAGCTCTGTTATCCTCTAGCGCCTGCCCAGCCAGCAATAGAAAGGTACTGCCTGCATCCCTCCTTGTTTTGCTTGTTGTTTGAATCTGTCTAGCTTGTCGTTAGAAAAGTTTATGGGGAAATCAGAGCTGTTAAATAGCAGAATGTTTGTGTGAAGGGAGGAAGATGGTTTCATAAACTTCTCAGCTCGGGAATCAGGTTTGTTTATGTTGCTGTTATTTCAGGGACCTTGTGTGTACCCGTGCCACAGTATCCATTGCATGGAGAGCTGTGTGTGTGTATAAATGGGGCAAGGATTCTTGAACCAGCCATTGGACTGCTGAGGATTCTGTGCCAGGTGTGTGTTGGTAGTACATACGCCATCACACCTGCAGGAGGGGGCGGCAGGGGACCAGAATATATTATCAGTATTACCCACCTCATTTCTCCATGTCAGACTTTAAAATACTTCCCCCGTTATTGTTGTTAAGCATCGCATTTTGTTGGTTTATCAGGGGCTGAAGTCTTCAAAGGCCTCAGAGTCAGACCAGCCTACCGGCTGCAGAGGCTTTCACCAGATTGACTCCTCTAGGTTGACCCAAACACAACGGGAAGTTAGGTTCCGAGGGCCGTGAGTCTTGAGAGCCAATGCTGGTACCTGTAGGAAAATAACTTAGTTCTCCCCATTGCAGGCAAGTCTGGAAAACTTTCCAACCTGGAGCTGGTTCAACAAAGTGAAGGCAGATTTCTAGAAATCCTGTCGTTCCTGTAAAGATTGGAGCCGCCTTTCCATGAGGCACCTCTCACCAAACTCATCACAGCAGCTCCGGTTGCAAAGACCAGTGTTGTGAAAGCAACTCCAGGTCTTGACAGGTTGTCATGCTAGTGGAAGTGAGCTGAATTAATGGCTCATTGGGTCTGACCGCACACATTTCACTGTATTAATCTGTATGTGAGAGTATGAAACAAAAGCCAAATCCTCAGGTAGTACAAGCTGGGGTATCATTGGTTCAGGCTGAGCAAAATAATTGATTCTGATGAGACATCGGAATTGTTGGTGATCTGTCTCCACGGAATGAAAATACCCAACCTGACCCATGGCCAGTCATCCCCTGCGTGTAAATGTGTTTTCACCCTTACTCACAGGTCGGTGCCCCCTTCTCAGATGCTGGAATGACATTGCGCGTGGTGTCAGGTAGGAGAGTGTTTTGTAAAGCTGTGCTGTGGCAGTTAAAAATCTGCAGTTTGCCCTTTCTGTGTGTGACTGTGCAGCTGACTCTCCCATGAACACGTGTTATCTGTCCTCAAAACAAAACAGCCAGCCCTGAAATCCAATTACAGACACAGACAGGGCTTCAAAGCACACAATGAGCTCACAGGCCCCCTGTGTCCCCACCTGATGGGCACTAAATGAGTTGCTAGACAAGGTACAGTGGGGTAAAAGATTTGTGCCAAGCAGAAGGATTCCTGCTTTACGGCTCTTTGTTTTCATGCAGCAGATCAACAGCATCCTAGGGCTTCTGCTCCCTGCGCTGTGGACTAGAAATGCTTGTGATTTGATACAGAATTTTAGAAGAGCTGTTTTTGAAAAAGGTTCGCAGACAATGACTCATTCTCTAGAGCGGGGGGAGGGGGAAGTGAGGAGCCTCTGAAAGTGAAAAATGGATCTCTCCCTCGTTTTATTGGAAATAGTAAAAACAATAAATCATTGTTAAAAATAGTAAATAGCAGGGCAGGGTCATAAAAGCTGAGCTGGAAAGCTATCCCCTGCAGCAGTCCCTGCAGTGCATGTTCTAGGGCTCTCCCCAGGTCTGTGTTCAGTGTCCCAGGCTGCAGGGCTTCCACCACTTCCCTTGGGAGACATCCCTGCGGTCTGAGCTCTTTCACCAAAGGGGAGCTGGTCCTGGTAATCAGACTTGTATTTCCCTCCTCTTAGCCTCATGTGATCAGTCCTAGTTGCCTTTCAATCCCTCCTGCTCAGATATTTGCACCGCACCTCTACACACACCTTCCTCCAACTCAGCAGTCACTTGGCTTAGCTATAGACACATTATGTCTAATATTTCCTCAACTCAAACCGTCCCACCCCTTGGTCATTTCTGGCTTTCCCTGGACTCCGGAATAACAGTGGCCGGATACGACACAGTATTGTGGGTACAGTCTCACGAGCATACTGAACGCAGTGTGCTCCCTACCTAGCATTTGTCTGCCCCATGGGAGAAGAGAACGAGCCCTGATAACTTCTCCTGATCCTGTTTATTTGTAGTTGATTGTGCTCTGTTGATTAGCCCACCTGAAAAGGGAGCTGAGTTGTCTACAAACAGGAGTGTTAATACTTACTAGGATCAGGTGTAATTTGCTGCTTCTAGCTAGTAATGGAATTGGCCCAGCCAGACGGACCCTGCTGACTTAGCATCCTACCGCCACCACCAGTGTTCTCTCAAGATGGTTTTACAGCACTGTTATGCTAAACGCCTTCCATCCTGCCTGCTGTCCCCAGAGATTCACCTGGAAAGATTAATGGCCCCTCATTCCTCTGTACCCACTATCAATCTCTCTGTGAACTTGTCATCCCTTCCTGCAGGACTCTGATTGATTTAAACTTACCCCTGCTTCCACTCCCCAAAAAAGTGCAAAGGTCAAATGTAGATAATAAACATAATTTTTTTTAAAGGTTTGTCCTTGTGTAACAAGCAAACTGGAGCTTTTAGTCTAGTCTATTAGTGTAGTCTATTAATTTCTAATTGGGTTTTGTTTCCATTATGAAATACTTTCAGGGTCAGGAGGACTCCAAGAAGGCAGGGTATTTAATTAATTTAAACTGTCCAGGAGTTCTTCTGAGGGTGTTAGAGGACAGTGTGTATGGTCCAGGGGTTAGGGTATTGGGACTCCTGGATTCTATTTTTGTCTGTAGCCATCATGTCCCAGACTGTCACACTTAGGTGTCCAACATTTGGTACCAAAACTCTGATATTTAAACTCTGTGATGGGGTGTGCACCCCACAGAGCCCTGACAGGATTAACTAGGCCAAGTGGGCACCTCGAGTCACCTGAGAGGAAGGCCAGGGTTAACTGGGAGTGAAGCCCAGCTGGGGAAGGGCTGGGCCAACATTATAAAGCCAAGTTTCCAGAAGAGAGATGGTCACAGAGGGAGCAGACAGCCGAAGGGGGCAACTGGTGTCGTGAGAACTACTTTCCCAAACCTAGACCCAAGGAGGTGCCCTGGTGGTGAGTGGAAACCCCATTGCAGGCTCGTCTAAATAAAAGTGAGGCCTGAGATCCAGCCATGTCATTAGTGCTCAGCACCTGTGAAAATCAGCCCACTTACTGTGTGCCTACTTAAGGATTTAAAGGCCTGACTAGAAGTAGCCAAGTTTGAAGACTTTTTGGTCCTAACCTTGCAGTGTCTCAATTTCTCCTTCTGTGTAATGGGTTGAGTTCTACACATGGTGCTACCTACCCAGGAGAGGGGGGGTGGTGTAAGGGATGGAGGCTTAATTAATATTTGCAAAGTGTGAAGACCCCTTTGCTGACAGGTGCAATGGCTGTGAACATTGGTTAACAGGCATGCAGATTACTGAAAGGTAAGGCCGCCTAACAAACAGAAGTTTTCTCACCTGGGGTAGAGAATCTTTCTCCCACCTGAATATTTATTTTATTCCTTTTTATCCTTTACCATTGGCTAAGGGAAGTTGAAGAGGACCCAGCCTCATGCCAAGACTTTTGGGCAGAGCGTGGGTGCAGCCCAGGAGATGCTTTGGCTCCATGTAACTTAGTACCTTTGTCCCCTTCACTTAAGTTTTCTCTAGGGCTTTTCAGGGCATCTCCGTGGTTCCCCAGGGAGCTCAGTAGGATTCAGATGGTTTTTGGAGGCTCTAAACCAGATTCTCCCTATTCAAAGGGCTTCATGCTGCTGTAATGGAGGGATGCGGCTAGTTTGTGAAGAGAGAGGACTTTAGGAGGCCTTGATCCAGGTATTTCCAGGCATTGTGCAGTAACAAAATGCACTGGCCACGCAAGTCACATATTGGAGAAACGACCCCGAGATCAGGAGAGCACTCAACATGTTCTCACCCTCGATTGCACGAAGTGATTTTTTGTCTGCAGTTATTCTCAATGTGGAGACTGCTCCAGTGACCAAGGGCAGCTGTGCCAGGCAGCGCTCCTGAAATGTACCTCTGGGAGCTGAACACACCTGGAAACATCCTGCACCAGTCTAGCACTGGTTGAGTACTAGGGATTCTGGTATAAAATGGGAGCAAGCACTTGTTCCCAAAGATCTACTGGACCTGCCAACCCTTACCCTGCTTAGTTGTCTTTCTATAATGGGTTTCTGCATTATGGTCACAAACCAGGAGAGCAGTTGAGCAGGTGCTTAACTCTGTGTGTATAATATATAAAAGCAAACTGAAGTCAAGGGGAATTAAGCACATGGTTAAAGTGAAGCACACGCTCAAGTGCTTTTCTGAATCAAGGCCTAACACTGGGATTTCAAATAAGAGGGAAGCGAGTTTCCTGAGGTTACAACGTGTGATTGTACCAATGCATTGAGCATTGCCTGGCTGTCATAAGTGGTGGTGATGGGACATCTTCAGAGCATGCAGCTGGGTACCACATTGTCGTTACTTTCCTGAGCTGTAACATGAGTTCAGACTGCATCCACCTGGAAGGGGACTTGTTGCTTCTAGTCTGTGCCACTTGGTAGGAGCAAGTTTGTTTCAGCATCTTTAAGACTGGAGTAGAGCTGGTTTTCCAAGGGTAATGTTGAACCCAGGACTCTGACTCCATAATCAATGCGTTTCCTGCACGTGGTCACTCAGGAGTGAAGGCCAGACAGCCTCAGGACCAGCTGGTGATGTCAGCACTCTGCCTTCTGGATAGTGCTGGTGAACACAAATACTGCAAGGGCCCTAAGAGGGAAGGTGAGCAGAAACAGCATCATGCTATGTGGGAACCTGCTTCTGGATGCACAATGGGGTCACAGGGGTCACTCCTCCAGCTCAGGGTGGGTCCCCAATGTCGGTAGGTCAGAGCTGCCCCAACAGGCTCTGCCTTTTTGGCAACGCTTGTCAGGCCAGTCAAGCCTCACTGAATTTAGGGTCTCCTGCTCCCTCTTCTCCCAGGTAGAGCTTCCGTGGGTGGATGGTCAAGCCCTGGCAAATGGGGTTAGCCCCAAATGAGCCTTGCTTAATTAACTTGGCCACTGAAGCCGCTGTCTCCTCACTTGTATGTGGCTGTTGGTCTGGGACAGCCAGCCTCTGATCAAAGTATTTCACCTGCTCAAGGAAAGGCAGGTTAGAAAAAGCAGACATTGCACCCGGTCTGTCCGCTTGGGCCATTGAGCTTCCCCACAACAATTCCTAGAGCAGATCGGTCAGAAAAATAGCCAGTCTTGAGTTAAAAATGTCCAGTGATGAAGAATCCACTACTGCCCTTGGTAAATTGTTTCCACAGTTAATTACTCTCACTGTTAAAAATTTATGCTGAACTTGTCTAGCTTCAGCTTCCAGCCCTTGGATTGTGTCATCCTGGTCTCTGAAGGGCCCGTTGTTGAATATTTGTTCCCCATGGAGGGACTTAGACTGTGATCACATCACCCCTTGACCTTCTCTTTGTTAGGCTCTTGCACGTTAGCACAAGACACCTTCCCCCTTCAGTCACCTTGTAACAGACGCTCATGCAGGAACTTCTGTTTTCGCAGCCTTTGCCATTCATTCTGCTGACCGTGGGATTTCTCTCTGAGCTGAAGGTGTGCATGCTTCTACCTGCCACCAGCTCTGCCCTTCTGTGTTATTGAACACAAATGGAAAGCTCTTGTTCGGAGAGGACCGGGGGAGCCATCTCCCTTCTAGGAACCACGCCGTTTATTTACCCATTTATTAATTAGAAGGAAATAAAGTTGCTGGGAATGATCAAATTTTGAGAGAGACCTTAGGCTCTGAAATGCTCCCAGAGGAGCGATGCCTAATCTCTCCCTAATTGTATTGGTGTTTAATTTGTTGTTACTGGAATGTTCTCATTTTTCCAGATAGTTTTAGTTTCGTTAACTAGAGATGGTAGGAGACGAATATTCTTGATATTAACACTTGCCTGTTGTGTAAGAACACCTTGAAGACTCTTAATGTGCTGGTGGGAGAAGAAGCAGGCTCAGCCTGGTCTGGCTCTTGTGCTCTCCATGTAGAGTGCCTGTGAATTTGTGTATGGTGCAGCGCTCCCTCTATGCGATAGCCAGTGCCAGCATTTCGCTCTGATCTTTGCAGGGGCACAGGGGCTGTTCACACAGTGCGCTGCAGGATCAGAGCCATAGAAAGTCTGTATTTCCAGCAGTGGCTGCGTGACATAGAGGGTCCAGGGAGCTAAGTACAGAACTGACAGCGTGGTATAAAGAACTAGGGACTGAGTGGCACAGAGAGCTCTGTAATAGCAGCCATGAGAGACAATAGGTGCTGATTGCTGTCTTAGTACAGCCACATTTACCTTAAGCCACATCATATGACTGGTGCCAGGAAACAGTGTCAAAGCCAGATCCTTTCCTGGTGTAAATCAGCCTAGCTCCATTGAAATGCAATTGGTTTCCTACCAGCTCAGGATCCAGCCATCGACTCCTGACCAGCACTTGTGTGTCGGACCTTAACGAGGGGGTTGTGACAGGACCCCTGGGTGTAACCTGGGACTGTGGGACCACTGTGCCCTCTTTACTCCTTAGTCTGGGTTTTCTCTCACAATGCCTTACTAGTGGCAATCAGCATAACCCTAGGTGCTGGTACCACTCAGTACAACTGCACGTGGAGCTCCCAGAGCTACTCATGAATCTCAGAGAAAGGTACCAGCCAAATCCGCTCCCAGCTTTGTACCTTAGGAATATACCGTCTTGCACTGCTCAAGACCCTTTCTTGAGCAATGCAAGTTTATTTACTGGTTTACCACTGCATCAATGGAGAGTGGATATACACCGGCCTTTGTAAACCTCAGCAGATTTACCAGACACTTCAGGCAAACTCACTGGTAAAGACACTTTTTGCGAATGCAGGCTAACACGGCTGCTACTCTGAAACTTGTTTTACTGTTTAAGTGATTATAAGCGACAGGCAAAAAGTCAGAGTTGTTTCCAAAATAAAATATAAGTTTTGCAGTCTAAACCATAACCCTTATCACACTAGACAGTATTTAGGTCAAGCAATGTTCTCACTCCATTGGATCTTACAGTCCTTAATATACAGTTTTCTCCCTTTAAACCTGGGTCACTCTCCTCTGGTGAAATCACCAGTCTTCTTAGCATAGGTGGAGGGAAGAGAAAAGGCCAAGCATGGGGCCCCTGTGTTCTGTTTTATACCCTTAGTACCATGTGCTTGGAGAACACAATCTGGACATGTCTGGTGGGCATTGCTGAGTCCCTGGGCAAGGTTGAGCAATTCCCTGGGGAATTGTGACCTTGTGCAAGTGAGTCCTTGCATCCTAGCTCCCTGGCTGGACAACAGCTGTTGATGGTGGTTTGACACCTTCCTGGGACTGGTTACCTCCCTTGTCCTTGTCTCTGGGGATCTAATATCTGGGAGATTCCCCAGCTCACAGCATATTTTAGTTACCATCATACAACACAATTCTCATAACTTCCTGTGCATTAATGATGCACCCATTTATATGGAACAGAGGCATAACTTTTCCCCTGGTACCTCACATGGCATGCTTTAGATGCAGCAGCGCAGTTATATATAGATGAGGAATATTGGATTTACAGGATGCTCCCCTGAGGTATAGTGTCAAGGGGGTTTCAGAACTATCCAAACTGTTTGCGAGACCTGGGTGCAAATCCCACAATTTAACTTCCATGTCTGTTGCTTGAAGGCTGGTCCAAGTGGATACATGTCACTAAGCCTGCCATGCAGCTAAACATTGGGGAACATTTTCAAAAGCACTGAAGTCATTTAGGAGCCTGGCACCTTTGAAAATGAAAATGTTACACATGTTATGATTTTATTGCAGCAGCCCCATTGTGTCAGGCACTGTCTAAGTGCACAATGTAAAGATAATCCCTGCATTCAAAGGAGCTGACTGTCCTGCTCAAGAGATCCAGAAATGCTGCACGTCCAGACTCAAGTGAGTGGGCAGAACTGAGTGTGGGAAGCCTATCGTCATTCTGTGCTTGGTCCTATTCAATGTCATTGGTCCTTCATTTTCATGGTTAAGTGACACCATCTTTTAACCAATTCCTGATCCATGAGAGGACCTTCCCTCTTATCCTATGATGGCTTGCTTTGCTTAAGAGCCTTTGGTGAGGGACCTTGTCAAAGGCTTTTCCAAAGTCCAAGTACACTCTACCTTTGGATCACCCTTGTCCATATGCTTGTTAGCTCCCTCAAAAAGATAATGAGACATCACTGGTGCTCCATGTGGGCTGGGGATATGCCTTGTATTATGAGGATGCTGCCTGATAACCTTGAGCTTTGAGGCATAAGCAAAGGCACGTGATCCAATCCAGGAGCCCCAGCTCTTCTGGTAGTGCATCCTTCGCCCAGCATAGTCCTTGTGCTAATTTTAAAGGAACTGGCAAGCCAGGCCTTTCTACTAAAGTGATAAAATGGTGCAGGATCCATGTACAGGATATGATGGCTGCAGGGTATGTATGCATCTACAGGATAAATGGAAGCCCTGAGGCAGCCCTCCCAGCAAAGATATAAGGCAGTCATGTCATGTGGAAGTTGAGAGAGGCCTGTATTTCAAACCCAAGGGATGTACTGTATGACTCCACCTTTATTATGGCTTTTACATCTGCAGGGAGAAGAATAGATGACAGGGAAATCAAGAGGGAAATGGCATTTATCCTCCCTCCAGTACTTGACAAAGTGCAGAGCTGAGCCAGTCTCCAAACCATTCGCAAATGCTGACACTTCAAAGGACTTGTTTTCATCCATTTCACCAGTAAACTGATGGAGAGCAGGTCTGGAAATTCACACAAGAGGCTTCAAAAAGGATTTTAAAGAACCTTTAAAGCGCAGAGAGAAATATTAGGTTGTTTTTAAAAAATTTTTTTTCCAAAGCAAAGATAGATTAGTCTTCCTTCTTAATAGGGAAATGGGGCATCAAATGTGGTTATGCCAGGCACTGCTCTTTGCCAATAAGCATTTATTGGTGGAATGATTCCTGGATGCAGGGGAGAGTGAATGAGCCATTCTGGTTTATATCAGCAGCTTCACTTGAAGCTGTGGAGGTGTCATCCCCCCTCTCTCTGATGTTTGCTTTTACAAGCATGTCTATTATTGAAGGGCAGCTATGGGTTCAGGGTTGCAAATCCCTAGTGAATTGGGAGCTCTGCTGGCAACAGCTGGCAGAAGCTGCTGCTCCCAGGTATTGCAAAAGCCTGATTTGGCCCCAAAGAACACTGGACGCTTTGGAGTTGATGGGAAAGGACAACACAGGGATGTTTAAAAACACCCTGAAAAATACACCAGATGCAAAAACCAGCAATTGTCTCCTGGCTCCCAGCACTCCTAGCTCTGCAATCTTAAAATGAAAGAAAACGGAAAAGCTCTGAATAGTGCATATTCTACACCCAGAGCCGCTTGTCAGAAACCCCAGAAATAGAATGGAAACTAACACCCACTGCTTTTAAAGCAGTAAATTAATAAACCAATTAAAATCCTGCTGTATAGGCTGCTACAAACCCTCCATCGTCTGAAATATACCAAGCACATGTGAACAGACTGCGCACTAGTAAACAAAACAAAAACTTGCAGGGTTTTTTGAAGGAGCTTGGTATGATGAGCAGTATGTTCAGCGTGGCACAGCCTGACCTGCCAGCCTGGGCTCTGTGATGCTGTGAAGGAGAACTAAGGGGAGGGAGATCATAGCAGGTACAGGCAGCATTGGGTTTAATGTTACCTTGCAATCTTTTCTGAGGACTGGCTGCTTTAAGGGGCTCTGCATATCTCTGAGCTGTGTGAAAACAAAAGGAGATAGGATCCTCTAAAATAGGAGAAACTCTCTGGGGTGTGTGTGTGTGCTTTGAAATATTTTATGGTGGAGAGAGCTCCATTGTCCAGTTGTGGACTATGGGAATTGCCATATAGTGTCAAAACCAGATCCATCCATCTATTCCAATGTCCTCTCTGGCCAGCCCCAGCAATATCAGAGGAAGATGGCAGTGTGCAGACATGCATTAACCGGCTCTGCATCAAAGTCTTGTCCCCAATGGTTAGTCTAGCTTGAGTCTGAAATACCTGGTTTTATCTCCTTTGTAAATTTTATGTTAGCATCAACTCTTCTAACTCTGCATATTTGTGTTTCCCATATAAATATCCAGTCCCTCTTTAAATCTGGCTGGTTCTTGGCCTCAACAAACATCATGTGGCAGTGAGTTCCAACATTTAATTACACTTTGGGTAAAAAATGTTCTTTTAAGAGGCGGCAAACTCAAAACTGATAATTTCACTGAATTGCCCCTTGTTGTTGTTTTATGAGACGGGGAGAAAAGAAGCCCCCAGTCTTCCTTTTTCTATCCCATTCATTCTTTATCATTCATGTCTCCACTTATTTATCTAATTTCTGAGGTAAACAATCCCAATCTTTTCAATCTCTCCATGCGAGTTTGTCCATGCCCTAATAATTCTTGCTGCCTTCCATTAACCTCCCCCCCACCCCATTCCCCATTCCTGCAATATCTTTTTTGAGGCAGGGTGAACCATACGGCACACAGTATTTCCGAAAAGCCACCCAGTTGGCTTGTATAATGGCATTATAAGATTCTCTCTTATCCTCCATCTTGTTCCTTATGCATCCTAACATCTTGTTTGCTTTTTTTTTAATATAACCTCATTGCACATTGAGCAGAGGCCTTCAATAAGGTGTCCAGTTTTACTTTTCTGTCAAAAAAAAAAAAACATTGATGGACAATGTTCAGCCAGTCCAAGTCCTTGACGTTTGTAAGCCACATCTCGTAACTTCTCCCAACCACATTTTTTCTCTCTCATATGATGAAAGCAATGCTTGCATTTAGTTTACACCTTAGGAGAAGATTTTGATCCAGTTGTGGATGCTGAAAAGCATTTCCCAGTGGGTCAGGGATTTTTCTGAGAAAGTAACACAGCTGGGAACTTGAAGTGTCATGGATAACAAACTTCACTTAACCCAAACAATCCCCTGGTCTAAAACTGACATATGGTTGTGAACTCTCCTAACCCTTCACCTGGTCATAATGGAGAATGAAGAAATGGCAGCTGTTTCAAAAATAAGCCTACAAAGGCATAAAGTTAGTTATTCTAGATCTGACTATCAGAAAATATCAAGCAATTAGACAATTTTATGACATTATTTCCGGCCACTAGAGATGCTGCAAGATACCACTAATTATAACAACAACAGTTAATCATTCTAATTCTCAAATATGCCAGCAGCTGTAGCTTAGATCTGAAGAGCTTTAAGTTGTGTTGACAATGGAACTGTTATTTCTCTTGGCTGTTTTTTGTTTTTTTTCTTGTTAATTTTTGGATATCTTTGTTGCAATTCTAACCACTTTGCTGACATTTAAAGTCTTTAACAGTCTAGGAAACTGCTCTCTGAAAGGCCTCACTTGCTGCTGATTTCCTCGCCTCGCTGGACTTTCCACTCATTCTCAAACCCCTGTTGCATGGTACCATTGGCTGCCTTACGTTGGCAGTAGAGTATGCACTTGCAGTGGGGCTCCAGAATATGGATAAGGCTGTTAGGAGCTCTTTGACAAGAGCTGCATGCAAACAGTGCACAATGCTGACCAGTTTTATCTGTCTTTCAACGCAAAACCTGGGCAGTAACTATGCTATGTATTCTCGAGCAGCATCTGATGGCAACTTAACTATTTTCCTATATACAAGACAACTCAGGTGCTCTTGTAACATCTGTCTTCCTGTAGTGGAAACCGAGTAATGTTGATTAACAATATAGCCTTTGAAATTACGAGGCTACTTTACTAGTCTTCCATTTGGTGTTGCTTTAAATTGAGCCCCTTCTTTCTCTTGCTGTTTGCCCAATGGCTGCCAACTCAAGAGGGTCACCATCCACTACTCCTTGCCGCTTGTCCTTGTCATTCCATTTTGGTCTTAAAACATTAAAGGCGCCTTTGTTCTGCAGATGCAATGGTGCTTGAGAAATTCCTTAGTTTGAGGTTTGATTAGAATTTTGGGGGGGGTGTATTCTAGATCTCAGAGCTTCTCGGGCTTTTTTTCGACCACAGCACCAAGATCCCCTGCTCTCATCTGAGTGAGTACTACCCTCTGTGACCTGTTGAAAACAGATGTTGTATCTTGCTGTAGCTTTAGGTTTTTAATTCCCTTCCCACCATCCTCAAGCACTTTGGCAGGGATGTCCCAAACAGTGTAATGGTGATAAACCGAATCACTGTGTAAAAAAATTCTAGTGTCACAGAGGTGACTTCTCAGGGGCACACTTAGCACTCAGCATGGTGTGGGCATGGTGCTGGGCATTTTACGACTTATCGAGGGAAGTCTAATACTTTGCCCCTTGGTAGCACCTTTCACGCGCGGAACTCAAATAATATCAGAATTAATGAATGAGACTCCTGACCCATCCACTGGTAGGGGAATGGGATGGTGGTTTTATTCTAGGGAAACGAGCATGGAAAGGCCATGTGCAACCATCAATCATGGCAGGGGTTGAACAGAACCTAGGAGCCTCGGCTCTAAGCACATAAGACAACTGCTGCCTCTCTGACCCACCGATGCAGGAAATAAAAGTGAGTGATTTTTAAAAAAAGCAATAATCAAGGGACAATGTTTGGAAAGAAGGGGATGCTGGGATGTAAGCGCCTTATGCTTTGTTTCTGGGAAAACATCTTGTTGCCTGCTGTTGCTGATGAGACGAATATACAGATTACATGATAACAGAGAGGTTTAATGAAATCTGCTGACCCCTTTTAGACCACGTGGAGTCAGCACATGGAATTATATTAAAAGAACAAAGACTGAGATGCTCAAAGCTGACTAGGAGATTTAGGCACACAGCAGTAGTGGTAATGCGGGTTCTCTCTCTAAATCCTTTAGCCAGCTCTGAAAATCTCAGCTATAACCTCTAAGGTTCTGCTGTATAGTAAAGGCTGGGAAAGTTACCTGTCCTATACTGCTCTTTGGGGCCAAAGCGCCTCCCCCTCCCCCCAACTGTCAGCATCTCAAACTGCCTCCCAGTAGAGAAGTGGGAGTTGAATTGTTCTGATCCTCATGAAAAGGGACAAGAGGGAATCACGATGTACTGAGAAGAGTGACGGTGATCTGCAAAGATCTGCTCTGCAGGGTGGGAAGAGAGAAAATTCCCAGTGGGCTCTTACTGACATGGTTCACACTGTGGACCAGATCCTCCTTCCTAATGTACCTGACTTGATTCCAGTGCCGTTGATTGCCTGAACAGAGCAAGCAGGATTTGACCTTTCCTCTCTATTTGAGGACGAAATAATTTTGATTACTGTACAATTCTACAGCAAGGCCTTGCTAACCCTGTTGGTATTACAGTTGCACGAGGGACCCCCTCTTCCCACGGAGATCAGGGCCCCGTTGTGTTGGGTACTGCACAAACGTGGCACTTCCGGTCTAAACAGCCAAGACAAAGGAGGGGAGAAAAGGAGAATGATGCTCCCTAGTTTACAAAGAGGAACTGGGGCCCTAAAAGGTTAAGTGACTCACCAAGGTCACAGAAGACGTGTGGAGGAGCCAGCAACCGATCCCAGGTCTGTCCAGTGCCTCAGCCACAAAGACCATCCCCATCGCTCTTCTGGAGCAGGGACCAAGGGTAACTCGGAACTATACAGGAGAGAGCAGTCCCCTGCTTCTGGGGCCACCTGTGAGTGGAATTCGCCCCGGGCGGCGTGACCGCACAAGGCCTCTGCAACACTCATGGGCTATTTGGCCCTTGCCTGACAGCCTAGCAGAGCCGTGCACATCATGGCTAATGCATTCATATTTAAGGAATAAAGGCTCAAGGGAGCTTTTCATTCTGAGCATTTTCTGGTCGTGCTCCTTCATAATCCTGGATGGAATGGGGTTAAATCTCTCTTCTCATGTATAAATATTTGTTTTTGGTGAGTCGTAAAGTGCAGAGGTTAACTTGTCCCATTCTCATAACGTATGGGGGGGTTCGTGATGAGACTCTGTATTTTGGATCCCCCTGGCCGACGCTGCTCTGTAGCCAGCACAGCCCATTGGAGAGGGCTGTGATGTGCGACTCCATCCAGCCTTTTGTGAGGAGGAGATAAAACTCGACACCCTCCATGAAACACTGTGGGGGGGCAAGGGGGTTGCAGATCTTCAGGTGACCTAAATAATCTTAGTGCCATTGAGTGGGGCCAGTTTATGGTAGTGGCTGAGCTAGCCCTCCCGTGTATGGAATGATGAAAGAAACTTCACTGTACTTCTGTATGGGGTGGCCAGGGTTTTTAGGGATTTTTTTTTAAATATTACTGTAAATCAAGTGTTCACCCTTTTAACTTTGTGTGGTACAAAATTGGATTGGTCTGTTACAAGGGGACACTGGATGATGGCCAATGCAGGCTTTACTCATAGCACTGGTGTCCATGTGCTGATGCATGCTATGGGCTGTGATGCCATTTATGGTTATGGGGGTGGTCGACCAAAGCATAGCTGCTGGAACTAGGGGTGCTGGGGGTATGGCAGCAGAAGCAGCTTCCATCATATGCAGGATTTACAGTTGGGTTTAATGGCTCTCAGCACCCCATTATTCCAGCGTCCCGGACCTAACTGTCCCCCATGTCTGGCTGTCGGCCAGTTGGTGGCTAGAGCGCCTCAGCTGCGCAGGGTAGCGCATTTGGGGGAAGAAGATCACTGTGATTGCTGCTGCTGACGGGCTCTGAATTACACATGCAGCTAGTCTAGGCAGAAACAGCCTGCTGTCTTTGTTACTGTTCTCCTTCCTCCCAGCAACCCCTAGCCTGCTGGTGTCTCCTCCTGCTTTGTCTTGTCTTTTTAGAATGTACGGTCTTTGGGACAGGGATTTCCATTTACTGTAAGTTTGTACAGCACCTACCACAGGGGCCCCTGACCTAGTCGAGGCCTCTGGGTTTGCCGGGAATACAAACCTTAAATAATGAAGGGGGACTAGCTATGCACAAGGACTGAGCTGGCCCTTACCTGCAGGATTTGTAATACTGTGACTCGTTACAGGCAAAGAAAAAAGAAGCAGACATAAACTGAGCTTTCTTTTTGATCTGTATCGCTAACTAAGCAGCTGACTCCTTGGGATTTACTATAATCAGAATGAAGTAAAATAGATCATGGCAGAGGAGATATAATAATGGAAATAACCCTTAAGCAAACCCAGTTTTCATTACCAAACATAGAATAGAATGGAATTCTCTCTGCAATTTGCTTAAAGCAGGAAGAGAAGGAAATTAGACACAGGTCCCCTTCTAGAATAAAACATCCTGGATACAGGCTCTCTTCCCTGGAAGGTATCCAACAATGGGCAAATCCAAAGTTTTGGTAGTAACCTTTCTGGCTGCAGCAGGCAAACAGTATAATGTAAAATTGACTATCAGTCTGGTGTCTGTGGATCCACAGATAATTTCTGAGTGTGTTGTGTACTTGTACTTCCCATCCATGCATCTGTGAGCCCTCATCTCTCCTGCCAGCAGCGGGAGAGCATCTTCTAAATGAATGATCAGCAGAAGTCTCGCTGAAATAAGCAGGGCCATTCACCTCAGTGAGGGGAGGGAAAAGCCGGCCACTCTTTGAGCACTGTTCAATTCTAGCTGTAGCTAGAGCCCTTCAACAGTTCCTATTACACTCAAGTCCCTTTGCTGGTCTTGTGAACTCCCCTGGTGACAGAGTTTTTTTGCTGACACAATAAACCAGCTAAAATATTGAAATAAACATGGCTCATCTCTCAATTGTACATCTGCCCAAGTGACCAGGTGCTGAGGGTGTTTCCCTAAAGAAATGCTCTTGGTTTATCCAGCTGGGCCTACGTAGGTTTTTATCCAGGAATCCAGTATTAAAATAATCTCCCAAACATTGATAGTCACGTTCGTTCGTTCGTTCTCCAGAGGATTCTTCATCTGAGCTCATTGCCACCTAACATGGCTTTGCCTCTTGGGTTTCTGAACTGATGCTGATCAGGGATGACAAGCTCTGATTATGCAAACTACCAGAGGCTGAGTTGTGTTTTAATGGTAGGCACAGACTTCAGCTTGATTCACTTCCTACTGTTTTATACATTATTAGGGATCCACAGGAAAAAGTAGGTCCTGTTTCTCCAGAAATAAACATTGCATCCTGAGGATAATGGCACTGAAATTGACACATGAAATATTTACAGACATTTCCTTTTAATGTATGTTCTTTGCAGCAGGGAGAACCTGTCCTGTGTGCCCCACCTGGGACAGGTGAGATTCCAAGGCCTGGGGCAGCCTCAAAGGGCGAGGGCCAGACAGCATGGAGAGGAAGGTGTTCTGGTTACTGCAGCCTGGCAGCAAGGAACTCAAATTCCAGGGAGGCTTTCACAAGACTATTTATGCCTCTATTCATGAGAAACCACTGTTACCATAGCAACTGATACGTCACATGACAAGCGTAGTTTGGCTGTAGCTAAACTACAAAGCCCTTTCACGCTGTAAGAGCACGTTCCCCACAAGCGGAGAACTTTGGTTCGGTTCCTTCAGAACCGTGGTGTCCCTTTCCTAGTGGGTGCCAGGGCTTCACGCTCGCCTCCACGGTGTCATTGGGGAAGAGACTGGCAGCAGAGAAAGGTGGAGGCGCGTGGCTGGATTTTCAGTAGAGCTCAGCACATTGGTGCATGGTGGGTGCTGAGCTGTCTTGAAAAATCTGTCCACAAGGGTCACAGTGGGAACTGCTGGGAAATCTGGCCTTTGGGGTACAGGCAGTGGGAGGCTGCCCTTAATGAAGAGTGTGGTATAAAAGAGGATGCAAGTGAAAAGGCGAGAAAGGGAGGAGTGGGGGGAAATAAAGGGCAAGGACTTTCTATCATGGTTTCATTCCTAGGGTGTCAGATCAGCTTGTCTCCCGAGGGGTGGGGGACTTGCCAGGTTTCAGTACAAGCAGAATGCATTACTGCAGGGACAGAGCCATGAGCTGCGCCGGAATTCACAAACAGCAATATCCTTTGCTTATACTAATCAGTCCTCCTCTCCCAGCACTTTAAATGTACCTGTGTGTCTGTCTGTGTTCCTTTCCTCTGCCATTTAATTACATCAAGCCAAATCCTAACCAGAGCACATCTCCTCTCTCAGCCTGAGAGCAGTTTGATGTTCGCTCCTCTTGGTCGGAAGCATCTTCGTTCTTTCCTGCTTGGACAATACATGCATGAGGCATCAGTGGGGATTTCAGCATGAATCTGGGAGTGTGTTTTATGCACTGACATTTCTCCCAAGTGAGCTTGTAAATCTCTCACTTTAGCCAAGGACTGCTTTATTGTATCATGGCTGGTTAGCTGCATGTGCAGATTGGACTCTATTAGCTAGGTTCATATATCACAAAACACCCATCTTGGAGTGCAGAGGGGCTCTTGTATTACAAATACACCCTAATAAATGGGGTGGGGGGGAAGATCAGCGATCATTTTCCTGGGGATTTAACATGGGTGGCCACAGATTTTTAATTCACATGTTTGAACCTGCTGGGAAAATCCATTCCTTTGCAGATGGCCAACATGAGGCTGAAACATCAGCCCTAGTTTGAGGGCTCAAGTGTGACTTAAGTAGTGCACAGAACTTGTACTTTCTTTCTGCATGGAGGTGCATTTGACCATCCCTCTTTTTCTTTTACTCTCAATACTGGCATTTCCATGGTGGGGTTTCTTCTAGATCGAGGTAGTTGTTGGTTGCCTCCCAACATCCATCATTGTTGTTTTTACAACAAAACCAACAATATTAGCTACAGTGGTGAGAAGCAAAGTAAAATGCATGCCTCAGTCACGTTTTTGCCAGTGTAATGCATCTGATGAAGTGAGCTGTAGCTCACGAAAGCTTATGCTCTAATAAATTTGTTAGTCTCTAAGGTGCCACAAGTACTCCTTTTGTTTTTGCCAGTGTTAGTTACATTCTTTTGGAGTTTGTGTACCAGAGCCTTGGTGGCAGAGATTCCTCTGAGACAAGCTCCTCCCACTGACTGACGAGATGCATTTAGAGTCAGGAAGAGGGGTGGGCAGCTGTAGTGCATGGGCCCCATCCCTCCGGTACCACTGGCACACGTAAAACATCCAGTAAGAGAGAGGAGCTGAAAATGGGCAGTGGTCAGAAATCGCTTGGAATGGATCAGTTTGTAGTCACAGGTACCCCAGTGGGAGAGGCTGGGTGTTGCTGAACATGCTGTTAGTGGCCGTACTATGAGCTATGCGTGTTTGCTGACCCACCACTGCTGTACCAATGGCAATGACTGCGATTAGGTTAGTTGCAGAGCTACCAGATGTTTGGCACATGTCACAGAGCGTTATGGTTGTGGGAAGCTCAATCCTTTTGAGTGCAATAGAACCATGCATGATATACCACAGGGAGCCAAATGTTTGCCTTCCTAGTGGAAATCCTGAATAGAGTGGGAGAGGGAAAGAACTGTGGTAACTTTAGGTTAACCTCCGACTATGGAGCAACAACATGCTATTAAATTCAGTGGAGTGATTTGCCAAACCCAAACAAACCATTGGTTCATCAAATCTGGTATCTTGCTTTTGGCTCTGGGCAATATCCACTGCTTGCAAGGAAGATGGATCTTCCCACCTGGCCAGGGGCACAATTCTGCTCTGGGGCAGGTGACTGGGATTCCTTCCTGTCCCCTGCAGGGATTAGTTTATCTCCTGAGACATGGAGTCTGATTATCCTTCATTCCATAACACAAACTTCAGTACAATAGCCATAAAATTATTAGGCCACTATTCAAAATCTATTTTTATTCAAGATAGCAAAAGTTTGCAATTAAGATTTGACATACGCTGTATAGATTATTTAAATGTCAGTTAATTGGACACACTTTGGTGCGCTCTATATATATATATATAATATTAAATGAGATTGTGCCACTTTAAAAGGAACTGGATTCCCTGGAATTTTGTTAAGTCAGCTATAGTATTTGAACTCTATGACCTTGCATGGAAATGAATGTCACAGCCTGGCAATCTGCTCTGTGTGAACAGTTCTTTCCTTTATCCAGGTTTCAGAGTAGCAGCCGTGTTAGTCTGTTTTCGCAAAAAGAAAAGGAGTACTTGTGGCACCTTAGAGACTAACAAATTTATTAGAGCATAAGCTTTCGTGAGCTACAGCTCACTTCATCGGATGCATCCGATGAAGTGAGCTGTAGCTCACGAAAGCTTATGCTCTAATAAATTTGTTAGTCTCTAAGGTGCCACAAGTACTCCTTTTCTTTTTCCTTTATCCAGTATGTTCTAAATTAATCTGCCTCTAATTTTATCAATTGACCCTTTTGTTCCTGTATTCTATGGGGCAGTGAGTAAAGGAGGTACTGCTCAATTTTTACTACCATTCATAACCGTATGTGTCTCAGTCATGCACTCACTATGTCAACCTTTGGCCATGCTGCATCACACATTGCTATTTAGGGGGGACTCTCTCTCTCTCTCTCTCTCTGAGCTCTTGGTTTCACTCCTATTCTGCCTGGAAGGCATAATCTACAGAGAGCGACTCCTGCTCCTTTTTGGCTCAGGCACTGTGCATCTTTTTTTACATACACAAATTGTTGCTTCCTTGGTTCTTGCTCTTTGTGGAACTAGGTGAAAGGTAGGAAGGCGCATTTGGCCATTATCCTAAATCCTCATTTATTAGTATCACTGGAATTCAGTGGGAGGCTGACAAATCACCTGCTTGGCCAACCCCCACTCTCAGTACAGCAGCATGTTAAACCAGTCACTTTCTCTGGGGATCTTGCAGAATAATTGTGCCCCCCTCACTGTATGACATGGCATTCCTCATTCTGCACTTGGTGAGATGTTCTCCTAGCAACTCTTCATGCACAATGAGCCAGACTCATCCCATGTGTGACTCCATCAAAGGTGTAGAAGTTACAAAAGGGGGACACTTGGTATCTGCTCCCCCCCAAAGAAGAGGAACACAGGAATTGCCAGGTTGGATCAGATCTGTGGCCCATGTTGCCGGGTATCCTGTCTGTGACACTGACCCGTGACAGTGACTCATGACAGATGCTTCAGAGGAAGGGTGTGAGAACCTGACAGTCGCAGCTATGGGATGATAATTCTTTCCTTCCCACATGTCAGTCCTTGTCTCTAATATTTGGAGATTGGTTTAAACCCCAAAGCAGGAAGTTTAATATTCCTTGACATTTTTTCATTGTTAATTATGACTGGATATCTATGTAACTATCCAGTCCCTTGCTGAATGTTGATAAGCATGCAGCAGTGACTTGGTGCAAAGGAGAAATTTGGTGGCTTGTGTTAGACAGTTTGTCCAGGATTCAATATTTTTGGAAGTTCAGTACAAGCCCATTGTAAATATTGAAACTTCATCCCCTCCCACTCTGCTGCATTCCCGTCTCAGCCTTTGAGATGTTTTGACATATGTAGCTCAGCTGTGCATGAGCCGCATGCAGAATCCCTCCTGCTCCCTGGCTTGTGCCACACACTCTGGCTCAGAAGTCTGTGAATATTTGTCAAAATGCATCAAAAGCTGAAAACAGGAGTGAAGCCAATTGAGTCTGAAGAGACTGTGATGGTTCATGGAGAGGGGGACAAACCCCAGTCTGGATGGCAGAGCAACCGAGGAAATGAGAGGCAAAGGCTGGCAGAGGGAGACCACCCAGCCCTGGAGTGGAGGAGGGGGCCAGCTTCAGAGAGCGAGGAGAGGAAGTCCTCCCTGCTCCCAGCAGCATTTACTGGCTCTGAGAGCGAGTCTGACTAGGAGGTGGCGTCTGCAATGCAGCACTTCAGGAATGAGCAGGGAGGTGTGGGATTAGCCATAGTGAATCACATGGCTGGTCCAGAGAGGCCAGGGTCCAGGCTGCGGCTGGTGGCCGGTGCTTCAGAGGAATTTCACCTGGCTGGCTGTGCACTGCTGAGATGTACTGAGACGAGTCCTGCCTGGCCTGAGACTGGCTGAGCCTTTACTTGCCTGCAAAGGGAAGGGTTTTCAGGAATGCCTTCTCCACCAGATTTGCGGGTGCCGCCACCTCCTCGAGGCCGGCTTCTCCTTGCGGGCCACGAGCAGCCCAGACTTGTCTATTTGTGGAAGACTTTTTAAAGATTTCATTTAAATGCTTTTATCAAAACTGATGCAAAGAGTCACTCAGCCACGTAGCACCCTAGATAGCAAGTGACTGATCTGTTACTGCAAACCCACCACATCACTCCTGACCCCTCTGCCCAGCTGCTTTGCTGTGCTACTAGGCTGAAAACTCCAAGGCAGGGACTGGGCCACCTTCTTGGTGCTGTCAGGTGCCTAGCATGCTTTTGGGCACTGTACGTGCAAAAAGAGCCATTATTCCTTCACAGCTCAGTAGCAGCAAAGAGATTCTGCTGGTTGGCCAGCTGGCGTGATTGCCTCAAACCCGCTGGCTCACAGCATGTAAATCCTCAAACAGCAGGAAGCTCTCTGCCCATCAAGCTGTGTCTGCCCCAGCCACAAGGGCTCCCCTAGCAGCCTTAGCTGATGTCTTGACCCAGGGTGGGCTGTGTTGTGTGACAGCTGATTCTGAACCATAAAAAATAAAATACTGCAATTATGACTCTTGGCCAGTTTCCTTTGTGCAGTAGTGACAGTTGTAGGCTCTGCCCTGTCAGTGTGCAAGGGGGTACTGCTGTTGTAGGAATATACGATTTCCAACGCTGGCCATAAGAATGGTTTTGCCACTCTCCTTACCGTGGCCAGTGTTCACTGGAAGCATTAGCCTTCCAGACAACGGCTAGGTGGCACTCTAGGCAGTGCAGTTTTAGGCAGCTCTGAGCCCGGACTCCTCTGCTCAGAGTCCCTTAGGAAAAGGGAACAAGTGAACATATTCCCGATTTTTAGTTTCTGGAAAGTCAACACCCTATGATCAGGGGGTTTCTGTAATGGCAAAGCCCTGCAGGTCTGGAACCGCTGCCATCCAATTCTCCATAGATTGGGGTCAAACCAGCCCCTCTTGGAGATGGTGACCCTGAGCTGGACTCACACCAGCACTGGCCAGCTTGGGGGTCAGGCCATGCAGTTCATAGGAGAAATTCTTGAGTCCCAGCTGCAGTCTTGCTCTCTGGGTCAGGCAAGAAGGCCTCACTTCAGCAGTCACCCCTCTGCTTTTTGCACCCTTTCCCCTGAGCTCCTCTTATCAGTAGGATCCTAGTGTTGCTTTATTTCTTGTAATGGTGGTTTCCTACATTTTGTTGGGGGGTGGGAATCCACTGCCCAGGGCTCCACACAACAAACCCTTTCTCCTCTGCAGCATTCATCAGCCTGGAGTTCTGAGAGCCTGCTGCAGTCTGTACTGCAAGCCTACTAACTCCATTAGTATTGCCCTACTGCCAGCGGGAGGTGCTAGCGCTCTCATTAGCAACTTCAGGTAGGCCGTTTCTCTGCTCTCCATTTCCTTCTGCTTATTTGGTCCTACCCCCCCCCCTTGTTATGCTAGTGACCTCTCTGCTCCATGTGATCTCCACATGCACGAACTCTGTTGTTCCCCGTGCACGGCTGAAGCACCACCTACCCCATGGCAGTAAAAACGTACAAAAAATGTTAACTCATGAAATGGGCCCAGCCATCCATCAAGCTGACTCGTCTGCGAAAGGAGCCACTTCAAAAGGCAATTGTTTGCATTTCTTCAAATGCCTTGTTATAAATGTAGCATATGCAGACAATTGCTGAAAGCACATTAATTATTAATAAAGGAATTTTTTACTCTTGTTTGCAAAATGAATTCAACAACTTGAGAAAGCTGGCAGTGTTACTCACGATCCCGAGTCACAAAAGAACACAAATAATTCCTAACACTGATCAGAATCCTGGACCTTAATTTCTGGATTGTTGCTCCCATTTGGCATTCACCCCAATACTCACTTGTCACCTATCCTTTGAATTTAAACATTGAATATCTTGGGCCTTTAATTCTGGAAAAGGTGGGCAAGGTGTCTGAGAATAAATTGGATCAGGGATTGAAAAGTGAGGATCCCTCCCTCCCCATCCCCAGCTGGAGCAAACACAAGAAGGTACAACTTTGTGCTTTATCTTGTTAATGCTCTTTGTCATTGATCAGATGAGATGAAAAAATCAGCCAGTGCAGCAATTCTAATTACACGGCCTCGAGCAGGTGATCAAGCAGGTGACTCTAATTATGAGGTCTGGAAATGTGCTAGCAATACATGGCTTTCTGAATTCCAGCTTAACTCAGCTGTGGCCAGTGCCACCTGTAAGTAACCATGAGCAGCAGGATGTGTGCTGGTTTTGAGAAAAAACATGTCCCAGAGTGTGTGCCAAGTCTGAACTGCTGCCCGTCCTTCCAGGCTTAGACAATTGCGATTAGAAAAGCATTGCTCACTTTGAGTGGAGAGAATAAATGTGTAGCTCAGAACTACTTTAGCCTTCCAGAGCTGATGTCCACAGACATGAGGTCTGGGGCTGGAGCTAGCCAATCAAACTGATCCCTGCTGTCCCATTGGTCTGTGGTTTTTCATCTCTTTATCTAGATGATGAAACAGTTTTGCATGTACAGTTAGCTGGTCTGCAGTCACACGTCACAGGTGTATTCTCTTTTGTGGCGTTCGCTGTAGCTTTTATACTTGTACCTGTGCAGTGTGTTCTAGGATTTGGATGACAGTTGCTAAGGCACTCAGCTTTGATGTCAAAAATGTATATCTTTCACTTTCAGTTTCTACGTAGTACTCTTCCCCGCCCCCCCACCCTTGGGTATTGTTCTAAGTGCATTTGGATGTACATTTTGTGGGCATTATCAAACAGAGGGTAAAAGTAGCTTTCTGAAACAGCAAGGCCACAAACTGTCTCTAAAAGCATGATCTTTGTACTAAAGTTTGTAAGTATTTTTAAAATCCCTTTCACATTAGTTGTTTTCTGCTGATTGTTGTCTGCCAAAACGTAGAAATAACAAATTGTGAAACCGAAAATGTGAACTCTGAAATAAGAGAGACTGTGTATGAAAACCATTTCTGGAGGTATATAGTTGCCGAAGCTAGTGAGAAGAATGGTAGCCATATGGCACAAGATATTTAAAATAGTATCTCATGACACAATTTACTAGTGCTGAGGATGCTGAACTGACATGCAGAGAGGATACTGATCCGGAAAGGGGAGGTTTAGCACTGAAAAAAGGAAATCTTCAATAAATAATAAACCTCTGTGAAACAGCAGCAGACAATGACCATTGTTTGCAGTGGAGACGGGGAAAGAACGAAGAGTTTGAAATATTTAGAACTTGCAGCGCACTCTAAGTGCTTGCACTCAGCCGAATGGTTTGAGTCCAGCTGGCAGAGACCGTGGCTGTGCATTAATTCTTCAGCTCCCTAGAAGTAAGTAGGTGCAGAAATTGAATCCCTTTGTGTCTCAGCTTCTGCATTTCTTATCTACCACCTAAAGTACTAATGTTTTGCAGCAATATTATCTAGGAGGCTGACTGCTTGCTGGCAGTGGTGGAAGAGGGAATGTCCAGGTTACTTTTTGCATGGTTCTTGACAATAGGTTCTGAGATACCTTCTTAAAGCAATTCAGCCATGTATCTCTTTTAAAAATTCAGGTTAGCTACTGAAGATGAGCCAAGGACTAACCGATTGTGGGCTCAATAATTGCTAGGATACATCTACACAAGGATAGCAGACTTGTGGTGTGGCAGTGGCTGGCTTTGGTCAGCTGACCTTGCGTTGTGGGGCTAAAAATCACTGTGTAGACATTTGGACTTGGACTGAAGCCCAAGTTCTGGGACCCTCCACCCTCCCAGTACTTAGATTGATGCCTGAGCCCAAATGTCTACACAGTGGTGATTTTTCAGCCCCTGAACCCAAGCCTGAGTCAGCTGACCCAGGCCAGCCATGAGTTTTTTGTGTTTTTGTTTGTTTGTTTGTTTTTCCTGGTGCAGGCATATCTTTAGATTTTTCCAGACAGAGAGAGTTAAAGTGGAATTAAGTGATTAGAAGTATTCAATTGCTTTTGAACTCCCTGCACCTACAAGTGTCAAAGGGAGTTAATAAATGCACTGCTTGCCTTTGATTCTCAAAAGCAATAGAACAGAGAGGCTCTGTGGCAAAAGAGGATGGGAGAAAGCTGGAACCTGCTTTTTTCCATGCTCCGAAAAGGAGTTTGGATTAGGGTTGAATAGAATCATAGAACTCTAGGGCTGAAAGGGACATTGAGAAGTGATCAAGTCCAGCCCCTGGCGCTGAGCCAGGACCATAGGCGTTGACTTCCTCTCTGCCTGGTGGGTGATCGACCCCCCCCCCCCGGCCCTGCCCCAGCCCCACCCCTGCCCTGCCTCTTCTCACCCCTGCACTGTCCTTGCCCCACCCCAATTCCACCCCTTCCCATTCGGATTCCATTCCCTTCCGCCAAGTCCCCATCCCTGCCCTGCCTCTTCTCCGCCTCCTCCCCAGTGTGCGCCACATCCCCGCTCCTCTCCCTCCCTCCCCAGAAAGTCCTAAGCACTGCCAAACAGCTGTTGGGAGGTGGGAAGGGCTGTTATGAAGTCCCCCCACAGCCGCCTTTTCTCAAAACACCTAGACTGCATTACCCTAGTTTGCTTATGAGATGGTCATGTGGGACTATGTTGAAAACCTTACTAAAATCAAGATGTATCGCATCTACGGCTTCCCCCCATCCACTAGGCCAGTGACCCTGTCAAAGAAGGAAACGAGATTTGTTTGACATGATTTGTTCTTGACAAATCCATGCTGGCTATTCCTTATAACGCTATTATCCTCTAGGTGCTTACAAATTTAATTGTTTAATAATTTGTTCTAGTATCTTTCCAGGTAATGAAGTTAGGCTGACTGGTCTATAATTCCCCAGGTCCTCTTTGTTCCCCTTCTCCAGTCTTCTGGAACCTCACCAGTCCTCCAGGAGTTCTCCAAGATAATTGCTAATCGTTCTGAGATTTCTTCATCTAGTTCCTTAAGCACTCTAGGATGAATTTTGTTAGGCCATTCTGAATGGAATACATATAACTTACCTAAATATCCTTTAACCTCTTCTTTCCCTATTTTGGCTTGCGTTCCTTCCCCCTTGTTAGTCTTGTGTGTTGAGTATCTGTTCACCTTCACCTTCTTAGTGAAGACTGAAGCAAAATAGGCAATGAACACCTGCCTTTTTGTTGTCATCTATTATTAGCTCTCCTTCCCTGCTAAGAAGAGAACCTATACTGTCCTTCAGAGTAGCAGCCGTGTTAGTCTGTATTTGCAAAAAGAAAAGGAGGACTTGTGGCACCTTAGACTAACAAATTTATTTGAGCATAAGCTTTTGTGAAGTGAGCTGTAGCTCACGAAAGCTTATGCTCAAATAAATTTGTTAGTCTCTAAGGTGCCACAAGTCCTCCTTTTCTTTATACTGTCCTTCGCCTTTCTCTTGCTCCTATTGTATTTTTAAGAACCTCTTCTTTTTGCTTAAACAATGAAGTAACTTGCCCTGTTCTTGGGATTTGTACCTAGAATATCCCCTTTGTTAAAGATTAAAGACCTTGTAAATTATCTACAGATGCTGTGATGGAGAAATCTGCAGAGATACAGCTGCTTAGTGATCCTCCCTTCTAGAAGACTGCAGGAAGCTTCCCCCTCTTGGTTCTATGCATCATGGCAGAGCCTAAAAGCTTTCCAAATACCTGAGGGTGATAGACTGACTGCCCCATAGTGTGTGTCTATGGCCCAGCCCAGCTGGGGCCTGTGGTCACGACACTAGCACAAAAATAATCATTGCTGGGTTTAGGTAGCCGCACTGGGAACTTCAGGGTGCCAAATTTGGAGGCAGATTCATTTTAGCAGCATGGAGACTTCTCAAAAGTCAGTGCTCATTTAAAAAACAAACAAAACCCCACTGCACTGCCCCTACGGGGCTCCCTGGGAGTCACGATGCATAACTGCATCCAAGGAGAATCTCTGCCTTCATTGCCTAGGGAAACACAGGGTCAAATATATATCTAAAGGGTATATTATACCCCTGTGAGGCAGCTTAGCCCTGCAGTAAGCAAGAGGGAACCAGTCCAGAGCACAGGCAGTGCTTTGAAACTCAGCAGGAGTTCTGCCAGCAGAAGCACCTGAGAGGGAGGCTCTGAATTGTTGCCTTGTCTAGATATCCCCTTGGCCCCACCCCATGTTTTCCCTGGGACCCGTCACCTCCAGATAGGGTTGTCAGGTGCCCGGTCAAAAAGGGACCTTTTAAAAGTCTGGTCGGCGGCGCAGTGGGGATCCGGGGCTAAGGCAGTTTCCATACGGGTCCTGGAAGCAGCCGCCAGATCCCTGCGGTGCATGGGCAGCCAGAGGCTTCACGCGCTGGACAGAGCGAGTGGAGGCCAGGGCAGGGATGTTGGGCTTTGTGTGATTAGAAAGTTGGCAACGCTACCTCCAGAAATGCCTGAGTGCTGAGTGGGCTGCATGCTCCCCAATAGCTCCATCACTGAGCTCTGTTTGTGAGACCCCCGCTTCTGCAAGGTGCAGGCATGCTGGGAACGTCCCCTCCTGCCAGGGCTGGCCAGATTAAGGCTGCTTCAGCTTTGGGAAGCCATTGTTAAAAATAAGGTGACTTTCTCCATTTCCCATGAGCCTTGTGCCTGCCCGCACCACTGCTGGCCCCCGAGAGTCTGTTCTGTGAGAACATGGCATTGCCCTTAGGGAAAACTAAGGGAGAAACACAACAAAGGTAAAGGAAGCAGGAAGGGAGCTGCATCGAACTGCAGCCAAATGTAAAAAGGCCACGTTAGGGATGCAGCTGTTTGTATCAGCCAAATTTAAAGAGCTAGTCCTCAGAAAGGCATGCTGGGAATCTATAAGAAGGCAGCCCTCTTCCTCCTCTGCAGACCTTGAGTAACAACCAGGGAGTCTCTGAGAGAGATGGTGCTTCTGTGGTACATGCTGCAGCCATGACTCAGTGTGATAGGAAATGCCTTAGTGACTTACAAGGGAAACCGGAATAAGTACCTTTGCGAGTGTGTTCCCTGAGACTAGAGTTGTGCCAACGTTTTAGCCTTCTTTTCAGGCTAGCAGTGGCCTCTTCCCTTTTAACCTGTTCACGGTACAGACTAGAACTGGTGAGAGAACTTTGGTCAAAAATGCTATTTCAGTGTGTGTGTTTGAGAGATCGTGTTGATCTGATGAAATTTTGTTTGCAAAAAAACACGGAAAATAAAAATTCAAAAATGCCAAAATGAGACCACTTTGATATATTTGGAATGAATGGGTTGATTTATCTTTTAAAAATTTCCTTTAAGAGTCAAAACAAAACATTTTGATTGACTCAATTATTTTTGAAATTTTGTTTTGTAAAAAATGTTGTGGGAGAGAGAATCCATTTTGTGACTCCTCTGTAAAGGAGCTGATGAGTGAGATTTGACTAGAGACACAAAAATAAGCAAGGCCAAATGATTTTATCTTAATAGGGATCTGGACTAGGTTCCCAGTAAACAATTCATAGCCCATCAAACCTTGTGATCATCCTATTATCTTAAGTTGTATTAAGGAGTGGCCAGTGCTGTCTGTATTATTACTTCCAGGACGCATTAAGTGGAAGGCAAGAACTTTTAAATGTTACTGATTATGCTGACTCTTACATCTCCATGATCTGGGGTCCTATTACCATAGGACCCAATGCTCTCATATAGGAGTTGAAAACACAGTAACCTGGAATGACTGGCTCAGCGTCCCCAGCTCTTTGCAGTTGTTGCCTCCAGTTCCCATCACCAGTCTGGCTTTAACTTTAATCTAACAGAACAGAAAATATATTTTTTTTCATTGTACATATAGCTAGTCAGGAAGAAGAGAACTTGAATCTAGTTTTCCTTGAAGATCAAAGTTCTGTTTAGTAGCAAAGCTTCAGTATTCCTCTGTTTAGCTTTTGCACCCAGACCAATGATTCAGAATGACAAGTTGTCAGATGGCAGAAGTGTTTTGGGAGTCATGGGTGGCCCTCCACAGGGAGCACCCAGTGCTGGCTGGTGTGTCATTCATTCTATTCTCTTCTTATCACCCTGTGAAATACTACATCCTGATTGATTTGATCTGAAATAAATGCCCTGAGTGTGATTATGGTCTCACACCTGTTTTTATATCAAACTGTTGACTTAAGTGAAGTTACTCCTGATTTACACAGGTGTAAGTGAAAGGAGAATCAGGCCTTTTATGTAGAGTGAGTGTTTTTAGGAGGGAATGTGAAAGTGAATCCAGCTTGGAGTAGGAGTGATGGCAGATCTTACTGAGTACACATCCATCTATCCTCTAATCCTGTGATCTTATATGCATGTCCAGCACAGCACCTGCCAATAGTACCATTCTGAACCCGAGTCCAGTCCCTTATACTCCGAAGTGCAGCATGCACTGGTTACAGGATCTTGCCTGTCTGCTTGGGAAGCACAGGGACCAGTCTGTTATGGGTTTGTAAAGGGAAATCTCTAGGACAGGTAGAATGACGCTTTGATGCTGGACAGGAGCCACATTCTTGCTTGGGGGTGGGTGTGCGGACTGGTTCGGGTGGAAATAGGAGCCACCATCACACTAGTTTCTCAAGTTAGATGCATCCCAGATGTTTGTTGCGGTCCCCAAAAAAGTCAGTTTAATTCTTTGGCTACTGAGTTACCTCTGCCACCCTTGTGTCAGCCAGAAACCGAAATATCTGACCTGCTGTTGGGGAGACAGCTTGGGAGGTGTTCTCGGCCCATTCAGAGCAAGGATGTGGCCCTGTGAAGGAGTTTCTCTTGCATGATTCAGAGCCCAGAAAGGGAGAAGATTCACCCAGGCTTGGGGAAATACCGACGTTTCAGGAGCAATAGAGTCTCTTGTCGAGGGGAGAGACACATCCTGGACAATCTAATTGTCTTTCCTCTCCCCTTCCTCATATTCTCCCTTCCCTATTCTAACAACCTGTATTTCTAATACTCTCTGCTTGGGTCTATATGCTGTTGCTGAACAGGTGAGTGGTGGGTGTCTTGTGTATTGTAATATGCAAAAGAAAGCTCAATCAAAATACTGCCTTAGCACCAAGTGAAGTTTGCATTTATGCTGTAGTTTGTTGCTGAGGAGAAGTCCAGTTGAAAATGAATGTTTATTTCGGCTGTCATTTGGCAAAGTACAACAGAAATAAAGTGATACTTTGTCTGCAGCTGTTGCTCTAGGTACCTTTTAGCTATTGACCATTTTTTGCAAGAAATATGTGGGATTGGTAAAAACTCTGTTTTCTCCTTGTCAGTGCTCGATACTTGAATTTAAATCTGTCCTCAATCTGTCTGGCTTCATAGAGGTATTTTTGTGAGGATGATTTATATAAACGGGTACAGGTTTTATATGGAAATCTTCCTTTAATGGAGGTAGCTCACATTCTAATATAGAACGCCCCTTTGCTGAGATGACTGTTGTTTTTTTTTCTCAGACACTTGGTAATAAATTGCACCCGAAACAGCTGCTGTTGCCAAAAGCTTCTGAATTTTTTTTAACTGCACAGGCTTTATGTACAACTGAGATCTCTGCATGCTTTAGTCTAATACAAAGACTTCAAGAGATGTCATAAAGGAGGCTTTGGTTCCATTTATTCTCCTCTACCCTCTAATCTCTCTGTCCCACACTCTTCTTCCTCTTTGTCATTGTGTCTCTATTAAAAAGCAATAAAGCCCTTTAAAATGCAAAGGCAGTCAGCGAGCCCTCGGGCCAGTATTCTTCGTGTGATTAGGGCACTGGGTTCTCAGCTCCTGTCATTGTGTAAACTCAGCAACTAGCCTTGGGAGCCTGCACCCAGCTTTGCCTGTCAGCACACAGAATAGCTGTGTTTCAGAGTAGCAGCCGTGTTAGTCTGTATTCGCAAAAAGAAAAGGAGTACTTGTGGCACCTTAGAGACTAACAAATTTATTAGAGCATAAGCTTTCATGAGCTACAGCTCACTTCATCGGATGCATCCGATGAAGTGAGCTGTAGCTCATGAAAGCTTATGCTCTAATAAATTTGTTAGTCTCTAAGGTGCCACAAGTACTCCCTTTCTTGTTAGATTTAAGTGAGTCTATTTCCCTGCATTTTCAGTCTGTGCTTGACAGGATTTCACAATGAAATTTTTGGTACCTGAAATACCCGCTGGAATATTGGGGAATAGTTTTCCCCATATGTCATTTTCCAGAGAATACAAATGGAGGCTAAACCTAGAGCAGGTAGCAAAAGTGATTGAGCATACCTTCAAACCCAGTAATTAGCTATCAGAAACAGTGCTTTCTGCACATGGTAATTTTTCTGCCGACACTGTTCTGTAGCCTTTTGTTTTCCACGTTATTTATTTTCCATCACAATCAGTTGACTCAGATCGGTGCTAAAGAAGCTGTATTGTTTACCACCTTCGACTGCACATGGGGTTGTTGTGACTGATGTACAAATAAAAAATGGATTTTGATCAGGACACAGATTTTTATATGCTGTTTCTAAAGCGATTTCTGCTGCTCTGTTGCTTTGCTAGGGTCCATATTCCTCCCAGCCTTGCTCTTCCTGACTTGTACCTTGGATATCTTTTCATAATGTTTGATTTCTGCAGTCACTTGCATAATGAGGAAGGAGTGTGCAGTGGATTTAGAGATTCCTATTAGCCAGGTCACTCATTTAATGTATATTTGTGAATTTCCTTATAGGAAATTGCAGGGAAAACAAAAATATTTAAATAGCTCTCTGAGAACAGCAAAACCTAGTAAATCTCCAGGGCTGTTTCCCTCAGGGTCTGGAATACAGTTGCAAAATGCTGTCATGCAGTTTGATGTGTCCATCACATTTTATAATAAAGTTACATGTTTAGATAATCATTTATTAACTCTTTATAAACTAGCAGGTGTTACAAGCATGTTTCAGGTCAGAGTAATGCATGTTATAAATGGTTATGCATATCAGTATTTGTATATTTAGAGGATAATTAAGATGGAAAACAGTTTGCAATCTTAATTCATACACTTAAAATAGTAAAACAGGGCTGTGAGGAGATAGTCCGCCCCTGAGGGCAGTAGTGCCTAATGGGCAGCCCGTCCTGGTGCCTGGCTTTGACTTTTAAGGGTTTGGAAGGTCCCATAAATACATTTGGAGACCGAAGGATGATTGGAGAAGGAATCTGAGACTGGAACTTTAAGGGCATAAAACCTTGCAGAGAAGGCAGGGCCAGGCTCCTCTGTCTCGCAATCCCTTGGGAAAATGTTAGAAGGGGAGCAGCATAAAAACTGGTGCTGCCTTCACCCCCCAGCAGACAGAAAGTGAGAGGAGAAGGCTGGGCAGCTGACCCCTGCAGATTGGAAGGCTAATTGGGAAGGGTGCTCAGCTGAAGAGAGCTGGCTAAAGCCTTGCAACTGATTAAGCTAAGGCAAAGTAACGGGATACAAACCCAGTCCCAGAGAGAGAGCTGGGGGGGGGGGGGGGGGAACCTGTTTAAAGGAGAGAGATACTGACTTGTAGTACAATCCAGCTGCCACAGGGAAGAGCTGAGACTGGTTTTTAGGAAATGCTTCTGTAGTTGGTCCTAGGAGAAGCTGAGGAACCACCAATTCAAGGTAGGGGCTGCAGAGTCTGAAGATCTTGTGAAGATGCTGGTGACTGAGGTACAGGTAGGAGCAGCCCAGAGAAAACTGGGGAAGGATGGAAGGAATGTCCTTAGCTGCCTAAAGAGGGTCCCTGGGCTGGAACCCAGGGGACAGAATGCTGGGCGTGGGCCCCTCTACCTCTCCCCCCAGGCAGAGTTGTGCTAGGCATAAGCAAACTTAGGGCTTGTCTACACAGGCACGTTACAGCGCAGCAACTTTCTCACTTGGGTGTGAACCCCCCCCCCGGGCGCTGCACATTTCAGCACTGTAACGTGCCCATGTAGACAGTGCCCCAGTGCTGGGAGCCACACCCCTCCTGGAGGTGGGGTTTTCAGGGTGCTGGGAGAGCTCTCCCCCAGTGCTGCGCTGTGACCACACACGCCACGGTAAAGGGCTGCCACAGTAGTGCTTTAGCATTGCTAGTAAAGACAGTTCCTAAGCTTTTGCTTAGGGCCCCAAGCAGTTCAAGGGGGTCCCCCTTAATTATTAGTATGTGTTTGTCGCGGGGTGACTAGTTCCCCTGAAGTGCCACCTGGAACTGGGGTACCACTGAGCCCTTTCCCCCACCAGCCTGGGCTCCCTCTCACACTGTGCTGCTTTGACAAGCTGCACTTTCGCTCCCAATCCTACACTTCTGCTAGGACTCTCACAGGTAGGGACACACCCAGCTGCAGTTACATGCAGGCTCTCTGACCAGCCACGGCATGAACCAGCAGTAGAAAGGCTGCAGCCGAGGTAACTCTGCTCTCCAGGCTTGCATTCCGTCTGGATCATAAACCCAAAATTATACTGTCTTGCACTGCACAGGGATTTGTACAGTGTAAGCTCATAGAGTTGCCCCCCTACCCCAATGTAGAGAGGAATATGCAACAGCCTTTTCCCCTTGAGCTACGATTTCCAATGCATTTCACTCAAATCCACTGGTTTAGATAAAGCAAAAACAAGTTTATTAACTACAAAAGATCAAAGCAGATTACCTAGCAAATAAACAAAAATGCAAACTAAGCATAACACGCTAGTTAGATTGCCTATGAATTAGCAGTTCTTCAAGCGCTTGCTCATGTCCATTCCATATTAGAGGGGTGTGTGTGTGTGTGCGCGCGCTCACCATATGCACCGGTGCTGGAAATTTTTCCCCTCGGTGTTATCTGTAGGGGACCAGCTCTGGTGCCCTTTGGAGTGGTGTGCACATGCCGCGGTACATGGGGCACTGCCAGCTCCCCACACCCTCAGTTCCTCCTTGCCGCCAGTGCCGGTATGTTTGCTGCTTTGGCTAACGTTGGTTTTGTTCTCCATTCTTGCGAACATTATAAAACCTGTAATACAGTTGTATGTAGTTAGTAGTTGAATTAGTTCTTAGTCTTCATTAGTCCTGAATGGGACTTGGCCAGGGGACTGGGCATGGCCTTGTCCCCAGGATTTAAGCCCTATGATTGTTACAAATGGCCTATGCCCATCAGCAATCCACATAGTAGCTGCCTGATCCACTTGGGCGAAGGGCACATAAGCAACAAGTGTCGCATTTATAAGTGCTTCAAAGCCAGGATGGAAAAGGAGTGTGACAACCGCCTGAAAGCACTTCTGATGGAGTTGGCGCTCACTCCAGCACTGGTGCAAGGGTCCGACTCCGCACGGAGCTCCACGGCATCTGTGCGCAGTGCTCTGCCAGTGCCGTCCCCCACTCAGCACCGATTCCCCCTCCATGGCTCCAGCCAAGAAGCCGAAGAAGACAATGAGGAGAAGATCTCCTACCTCCTGCAAGGGAAAGGAGAGGGCTTGGGCTGAGCAAGACCCACGCCGGGCAGCTCAAGTTGAGTGATGCGGAGCAGCCCATCCCATACCTTGCCTGTGACTCTGGATAGCGGTACAGGCCTCTGTCAGCTTCAGGTGCCATTGATGCCCAAAGCCCTATAGGTGGCTCAGGTGATCCTGACCCTTTGTCTCAAATCCTCGGTTTGTGGAAAAACGCTGACATCCCAAGATGGAGTCCAGAGTCCGATGATCTGATCACAGGCCCTTGCACACCTTGCTGAGTCAAAGCAGCTATTACTTACGAGCTGTCTGGAGTGTTCTCAGGAAGGCTCACCAGGTGGGGGATAAGCTTCTCCTAAGGCCTGTTGTTCCCCCTAAGGGCCTCATTACCCCAAATAGGCCCTTCCTCACCCACAATCTAGACTAGAAGCATCTTGCCTAGTAAACATCACCCAGGTGTAACTGCATGTGAAATACAGATAGAGTCAATAGTCATAACTTCAGACACAAAAATGATCCGTGCACACAAATAGGATAATCGTATTCAGCAAATCAAAGCTTTTCCAATGACATCTTACATGACCCGTCTTGCATAAAATGCATCCTAATTATGCCATTATTGTATAATAATATCACTATGGAGAATATGGGGTGCAGTGTCATGGGGGGGGGGGAAATATTCTTGCATAGGGCCCCAATGGGGTAGCAGCAGCCCTGCCCCAGGCTGAGAGGAGAGAGACTGTGAAGAACAGAAAGGGCCAGATAGAGGCTGGGAGATGGGCTTGAAATAAAATGGATTGAGTTAACCCCAGAAGGGGAATGGAGTGAGTGGTGAGCTGGCTGGAGGGAGAGGCCACACACCTCAGTAGACTTTTGTAGCACTAGGATAATTGCAGGTGGTGCTGTGCTGAGAAAATCCCTGTAATGTTGCACCTGGCCACTAGGGGGCAGTCTGGAGGTGAGAGGCATGATGACATGTCGTAAAAATCCATGTATATAAAATGGGAGGTGCAGTGGGTCAGTACCCTGTCTTATCCTGACTTTGGAGACACGTGTTCAAGTCCTGCTCATGCCCCAAGTAAAAGGGACTTTGGATCACTTAAATGATCCATCAGTCCTAAGTAGTGATCCGTAGGTCTTGAACATGTCTCCTGTGTTGACTCTAGTTGTTTCTTAGAAATGTTTTCACAGCACTTCTGGTCATCAGACTGAGGCATGTCGCCATACACTGCAGTGAACAGTGTCATGGCAGAGCAAGGGGTGTGTGTTTGGGGGGGGTGGGTGTTTCGTAACTAATTCTGTGTCTGGCTTTTCATTGTGGAAATCTGGAAATAATACCAGCACTAATTAATTATGTTTATTAAAAAGGTAAATGTTTTTAGATCTGGATTTTCTTTTGCAGGCTGAGAACATTTCATTTGCTCTCCTCTGTTTCCTTTGAGTCCTTTATTATTATTTTATTTATTATACTGTAATGGAAACCAGAAGGCCAAGCCCATATTGGGACCCCATTGTATTACAGGGTATCATGGTTCTTGTCCTAAAGTTTATTTATGATCCAATTTTAAGAAAGACACAGCAAGTATCAGCAATAAGAAAGCGTATTTACATAGGCTAGCTGTGTGTATAACTTGATGGTTCCAAATCATTCAAGAATAGAAATAAATAGATCATCAGCTGTCCCTACTGGATGCACAACTCACCATTTATGTGAGAATTGCATACAATGATATCTAGCTGGGGTTGCCAATGTTCTCCATACTTACATGTGCACTTACAGAATTTAAGATGCTACAGCTTCGTTCACTTGTAATGAAATTTTGGAGAGCATCCAACTTCTTCAGAACGTTGGCTTGCTCCGCTCTTCGTGGATCATTGTGAAATGTAACTATTCTATGTTGTCCGTGCTATGTGCTAGCACTGAAAATAATCATTCCTTCTGTTCTATTGTCTGTTTGTATCACTGTAAGCAGATGAAGTCGTCTGATATTGACCAGGAATTATTCACTGAAAGCTATTGCAAAGTGTGCAGTGCTCAGCTAATATCAGAATCTCAGCGGGTGGCACATTATGAGGTAAGATCTTCTTTGTTACTCAGAACCTAAATTTGTTAGAATGAAGTTTTGCAATGGCTATAATCTATTGCTGGAAACTGCAGAGTTCTTCTGCTATGGTGGAATCACTTTTTGGGCTATCATTGAATATTGATACAGAAATGTAGAGACCATTCTTCAAAATTCCCATGCTTAGAGAACAGTAAAACAAGTCCCTGAGCCACATCCACTCAATATATGGCCTGGACTTGATTTTCTAAGTTTTTCTTTGGCACTTAGGAATGCCTGGCGATGCGACCCCAATATATGTAATACTGTGTTGTTCTGCTTGGTCTCATTATGTTAATACCTTGATAAAACTTCTCCTTTATAAGATTATTGAACCTATCCATTATAGAAAGGAAATGCATGAAAAGAACACATCTTTGCAGCTGATTTTGTAACCGGCCAAGTAGTATTTTAAATGGGACAATGCAATCAAAAATGTAAATGCAGAACGACGCTGTTTAAATTAAAAGTAATTTTATTGCTGGTTATATTGTTCTCTAATTGTTTAAATAATGCCATTGTAACATTCCCTGCTGCATCTCTTCTTGCTGCTGTCTAAACTTGCAAAGTCAGTTCTGCAATTTGAAGACTATATTGAAAAACTAGGTTTCAAAAAGAAAATAGTTAGTGAGATCAGTTAAGAGTTCAGCAATTTGAACTTAAGTTTTCATATTAAATGTGCTGTGCTATCCATTGCTGAGAAGAAATTTCTAATTTTGCAGAGAATAGATTAGTATTTGAATGTATAAGCACTTAAGAGGTAGGCAAGCTATAAACAATTAGAAAAGATATATCATTAGAGATGTGTTAGAACAGCAATTAACAGCACTGCACATCATCAAAACAAAATTAAACAGGGAGGGAATCGCAGAAGGATATCCCATTGTATAATGCTAGTAAGAGGAAAATGATACAGTACATATCCCGCCTTGACATGGGATACCAGAGTGTACACTCTTTGAGCTGTAGGGAACATGCTGCATGGAGTTCGGGAGGAAAGGTATAAATGGTTGTAAGTGTGAGGCTGGCTTTATGTAAGTCAGAAATGAATACTGCACTCAGATTGCTGATTTGGCCACTGTGTGGGGCTGTGTTGGGATAAATGGAAGATGAATGCATTAGCACTAGCGGACAGGCTGTGGAGTATTAATCACAACGGGACTTCAGTCACTCTCGTATCCACCCCGGCTGTGCTTTTAGTAATCAGCGACGGGGGCAAGTCTGAAATGGGACCTGTCTTTCCCAACCTAGAATACTGGCAAGCTCTAGGGGAAGGGAATTTTTACAGGCAGTTTGAAGGTGGGGGGCTCTTGTGTATAGGTTTTAATGACTTCAATGCAAAACTCTGCCAATGCCACCAAGGTTTGAATTGTTGTCAAAAAAAAAAAAAATGACAATTCTGTTCTCAGGGTTCCTCGGCTCAGATTGGTTTGCCCAAACCTCAGCTCCGGTTTACATGAATGTTTTGCCATGGGTGTACATTTGAGGGAGAATTTGTCCCACTGTTGTTGGCAGTGGAAACTGACAAGAGCCTTGATTGGTGCATGGTAGAGGAGGACATGTTAATAAATAAGGAACTTGTCAAAACAGCCTTGCCCTGTATATACTACCCTGGCTTCCCTAGAGATTGAAATGAACATCCCTAGCAGCTACTGCCAACTCTAAGGCAGTAACCTTCCAGCTCTTGATAATGCTGAAAGAGGAAGCCAAAATTCAGCGCACAGGAGACGGAGGCACTAGTGCAGAAAATAGGAACTGCTACCTGAGCAATGGGATATGCTAGCAGCCTCTTTTCGTCTATCTGTGTAATTGCTGGTGCAAGCTGAGTTATTAATGGTTTGGAAATGGGGGAAAATAACCTGGTTTTGTGGTGTTTATCTGGAGCGATGTCAGGCTAGTTTGTCATACTTGTGCAATCCCAGCAGACGCTGCTGACATCAGGCGCAGCAGCTCCATTATGTAACCAGGCCTACCAGGCTCTGTGACACAATGAGTGCAGGGAGCTGGAAATCTGAAGGGACAAGCCAAACATGCCCACCCACCTCAAGAAATTGGAGTGGCAAAGACCTGACCCGGAGCTTTCCTTCCGATACAGCGAAGATGTTGAGCTGCTTGTGAGAAGCAGGTGCTGCGCTGATGGCGCCAACAGTAGCGTATCGAAGCTGGCACATTCCCCTCCATCCATCTCGGTATTTGTTCCTCTTCAGCTGGCTCTGAGCGGCTCTTCCAGCAGCTGCAGCAGTGTTTATTCTCCTGGCAGGCCAGGCCAGACCCCTACTGTCTTGGTTTCTTTATGCTCCAGAGTAGAATGTTACCTTCTGACAAAGCCCCTATAAAACACAATGTCTCCCAGGTATTTGGGTGCTTTTGAATATGGGAGCAACCATGACTGGTCCAGACTGTTTTATTCCCTGGATTAACCTACTGCTAAATGCAGAGGGGAGGACATAAGCCCTGTAGTGTAGCTCTTGGTGATACCTCCAGTCTTGAGACACAATATTTTAGAAGAAGCAATGCTGGCACAGATGGCTCTTCCAGGAATGTTGCTACAGGGGACAGAAGCAGCAGGGAGAAGGGGCGTAGCTGTGCAATTGATTCATTTTATTTGATTTTTACCTTCTGTTGGTATCTTGCATTTGTCTTGTAATTTTAAAAACAAAAAAAAGCCCACTTACAAATCAATCTCCAGTTCTTGGATTCTATACGCTGTGAAGTGTGGCACATGTACCCTTTGGCCACATTGTACCTGATGTGCTCTCTGCTGCCATTAAGGAGATGGATTCTTTGATGCAAAATTTTGTAAGGAATTTTCTGGGACAGATTTTAGTTTTTCTCCTACATTTATAGCTGTTGAACAAACACCATTTATGTCCCAATTTAGAAGAAACTCCAAAAACAGTCTTTGCTCCAAGAGCATACTCCCTGCAGAGCTGGTATTTTTAAAGAAAACCCCTCTTTTACTTTGGAAATAGCCTGCCGTTTGTCACTAAGGTCTCATATTTCAGCCCCATAAGAAAAGATTAATTGTGCAAAAACGGGTTCTGAACTTTCCAGGGCTCATCCCTGTCCCCTTTAAGGTACTATATGTGGCACTAGTGAGCCAGTTTTTTGTAAGTGCTCAACACCCAGCAGCTCCAATAATGGGAGCTGAGCCTATTTGTAAATCAATTATGGAGGCTGAGCACTTCTGAAAATCTGGCTGTCTTGTACTGCAGAGAGTCCAGGGTAGAACTTGCATGTATTCTTGGGCTTTGGAGATGGGATAGTTTGCTCTCACTCTAACTGAATATTTTTCTCTCTGTAGACTTTTTTTTTTGCAACTTTTGAACTTGCCTATGTGTCAATGTAGCATTGATCTTTGCAGAGTTAACTTGCTTTCTGTGGAATTTGATTCTTTGGAAAACAGATGCAAGTGAGAACTGCCTCTATCCCAGACATCAATAGGACATCTTCATACATCTTTCCCAATAAACAATGGATGTGGTTTAATGAAACCTGAGCAAATAATTTGTAGTGAATAATTTATTGGATGAACTTAGCTTCTTTTTTCTGTTCTGAGATGGAGTGAGCAGTGTGTGACTTACCCAGATGTATTAGTAATTCAGAATGATTGAACACATCATTTCTGTGAATAATTCTGAGTTTCTGATAGTTGAGCTGGGATGGTTAGTTTTAATTGGACACTGGAGTCGCAAGAAGAAAAGGAGTACTTGTGGCACCTTAGAGACTAACTAATTTATTAGAGCATAAGCTTTTGTGAGCTACAGCTCACTTCATCGGATGTAGCTCACGAAAGCTTATGCTCTAATAAATTTTAGTCTCTAAGGTGCCACAAGTACTCCTTTTCTTTTTGCAAATACAGACTAACACGGCTGCTACTCTGAAATGGAGTCACAAGGTGTTTGTTCTCTGGCTAGGTGAACAAATCAAGTTTCCAGTGAGAATATTTGCCTTTTACAAGTTCAAACTTTGCTTTCCATGAATATTCTCTAATATGTTTGTTTGTTCAGCAGCTAACACAATGGAGCCCTATCCTGGCTGAACCCTTTAGATGCTGCTGCAAAATAAATGATAAATAATTACATGTAAGGTTCACGGACTCCTACAACCAATAAATAAAGCTGGTCAAATTATTGTTTGGTCAAAACTGAAACTTTTTTCACAGAAAAATGTCAATTCAGACCAAAAAAAATTCCTACAGGAAACGTTGAAACTAAAATTTTTGTTTCATTTCAACTTCAAATAATGCTTTGTTTTTGATTTTTAAGAAGCTGAAATAAAATGACATTTTGATATGTCTTCCTAAAGCATTATTCAAAATGAAATGGAAATGATGGTTTCATTTTGAATTGTCCATTTGAAACAAATGTTCATTTCAAATTTGGTCTGAAACCTCCTGCAGGAAAACTGAGAGGTGTTTTTTTTTTTTCCAGCTGATTTCAATTTCTATGATGATCTCCCTTCCATCCCCCCAAAAAACTTCTCCCGGGAGAAAAAAAATCTATTTTTCTAACTAGCTCTAGTAATAAATTTGTTCACTAAAATGTTCAGAGAAAACACACACAGAGGTTTCTTAGATTATAATCAACTTGGGTAGGGGATCAAATCTTCTCCTAGCCCTGATTCTCATTTGGCTCTTTTGGATCTGACTGCAGCAGAAATTAACAGAAACAGCAGGGGTCTGAACACAGCCATTGCACACTCTGTCAACTGAGTGAATATTTGCAGGGGTTCCTGAGGCGTACACCAAGCTCAGTTTTTCAGTGGAAATACCCAGGAAGGGCCTTAAATGGACACAACACTGAATTTTCTGTGCCCAAACTAAATTTCATTTGTCTTTGTGTTAGGACTTATAGGAACAGGGTCCCTGCACAATCATGAGACAAAGTTGTTTATAACCATATGCACTTCTCTGCATGGGATAATAATGTCTAGGCATGGATGTCAATATGCAGAAAAGAGATTTGGACCAAAGCTACATCTGGTTCCTTGGAGAGCTATGCAGGGTTAGTGGCATCCTGCAGTCTCCTCTAGCTCTGTAATAGGATTAGGGACCCTGAAGGGCCTTGGGCTGTCCTGAAGCACTGGCACATAGTGGTCTTGTGCTGCTCTGTCTTTTTTTTTTTTTTTTTAATTTTTTTTTTTATTTTTTGAGGCTGTGTGGATCAGTTGCTGTTGCAATGCAGTGTGGGTGTGCCTGCAGCGGCCAAAGGTGGTGGTTTGTTTTGGAAGACGGTGATTGCAGGGGAAGGTAGAACAGACTGGGGCAGGCTGCATTTTACAGCTGGCTTCCATGCCTGTTATGTAATGTTCAAATAAAAATAATCCAATTGTTCATTTCACAAGCTGGCTCTGCCTTAATAATCACACCCACCACTTGGAAGCATGGCAGGATGACTTTCACAGCTCCTGATGTTTTGGGGGCTTGATGCTTCTCCAGTTGAAATCAATGGGATGACAGCCATTGTCTTCAATAGTGCAAGATCAGGTTCTGGGCATGTAATTCTGCATACATCACACCCCCAAGATATATCCACGCATCTGATGGTTTGGCTTATAGCCACTAACACATTACAATTTATTTTGAGTAGCCTCTTCCATGCAAAGATATATATTATGTGTGGGGAGAGAGAGAAACCTTGAAACTACCACCGTATGATCCATCCTTGAGCACTGATTTTAGTGCAGTGGGAATAGTCTGCACCTCTAGGCCATGGAGTGAAATCTCAGCTCCACTCTGCATATAAAATTAGACATTTCAGTGTGTGAGAAAATGGGGGAGAGAGGGAAGGCGTATGAAATGAGGTTTTAATCTTGCCAAACAGGAATAGTCAGTTTCACTTAGTCTCTCTTCTCCATCTCTGAGACATCAGCAATAACTCCTTTATTTCTTGCTTTCTTTCGCACTATTTTGCCAAGGAATAAAAAAAACCAAACAATTTGTTGATAATTCTGCAGATACTAAACAATCTTATTTCCAAGGGCAAGAGTAGCAGGAAAAATGACAAAAGAATCTGAATGTTTGCAGCATATCTTCACTTGCAACTAGATATGCAGGAAAACACTGCGCTCATTTTGTCTTTGTAACAACTCTCTCCCCTCCGCTGCTTCGTCTCTCCCATATACAGTTACTGTACCTCAGCTCTCGTCTACATTAAAATCCACAAATACTTCCCCCTGTACCGTCCCCTTTCTCTAACACTGCTTTTAATCCAGGATGCAGCTCATGAGCGCACTGATGTGTGTAGCTGGAGTTGGGGTATTTGCTTGCAGTGAAGCTGCATCTATCCAAATGCAGTAAATACCCTAGCAAGGTCCATTCACATTGTGATATTGAGCTGCACAGGATGTTGCTTTAGAGGTGTTGGTTAATTTACAAGTGGAGATAAGTTTCAGAGTAGCAGCCGTGTTAGTCTGTATTCACAAAAAGAAAAGGAGTACGTGTGGCACTTTAGAGACTAACAAATTTATTGGAGCGTAAGCTTTTGTGAATGCATCCGATGAAGTGAGCTGTAGCTCACAAAAGCTTATGCTCAAATAAATTTGTTAGTCTCTAAGGTGCCACAAGTCCTCCTTTTCCTGAAGAGGAGATAAGTAGGTGATGTGTGATCTGCATACCACTTACCAAAACTGAGGAAGACCAAGCATTTGAATTACAACTAGAATTGTAACCCTAAAATGAGAGTTTTAGGGGCACTTGTATGAACTCTTTCCATTACAATACTTTATCAGAGAAATCTGTTCTCTTCTATTTTCTGTTATTGTTACTGTTTATGACACTGCAATGAAGTATCCAAATATGGATGCCTGATAAATTCACTGCTAGGTAACGTTGCACTACTTTGATTTGACATTCTGCATTGTGGCTGGCTCACCTGTTTTTTCTCCCTGTGGGAGAATCAAGGAAGAAACTGGATGAGCAGATGAAGAAACGCTAAATAGGACAAAGTAGTACAGTGCACGTCAGGTGTTTCAGGCTGCCTGCAGCATGTGGTGACAAAGGAGCCCATGCACATGGGAAAATAGAAAGCAAAATTCCTGGAGAAAGGGGGTATGAGTAAAAGAATACAAACCTCACGTTCACTAAAATCATTATGCACATGAGGGGTAATCTGGGTTGGTTTTGGATAAAACCAATCCGACTCAGACGTGCATGGGGTTCGGCTCCTCATCCTCCTAAAACGAGGAGTCCTTGTGGTACCTTAGAGACTAACAATTTATTTGAGCATAAGCTTTTGTAGGCTAAAAATCACTTAATCAGATGCATGGAGTGGAAAATACAGTAGGCAAGTAAGTGTGTGTGTGTGTGTGTGTGTGTATCACACACTCTACATGAGAAGATGGGAGTTGCCTTACCAAGTGGGGGGTTAGTGCTAATGAGACAATTCAATTCAAGTGGAAGCAGGCTATTCTCAACAGTAGAATACCAAGGGAGGAAAAATCACTTTTGTAGTGGTAATGAGGCCAATGTCATCAGGGTGGCCCATTTCAAACAGTTGACAAGAAGGTGTGAATATCAGTAGGGGGAAACTAGTTTTTTGTAGTGACCCATCCACTCCCAGTCTTCATTCAGGCCTAATTTGATGGTGTCTAGTTTGCAAATTAATTCCAGTTCTGCAGTTTCTCATTGGAGTCTGTTTTTGAAGTTTTTTGTTGAATTGCCACTTTTAAGTCTCCTATTGAGCGTCCAGGGAAATTGAGGTGTTCTCCGACTGGTTTTCGAACGTTATAATTTTTGACGTCTGATTTGTGTCCATTTATTCTTTTGCGTAGAGACTGTCTGGTTTGGCCAATGTACATGGCAGAGGGGCATTGCTGGCACATGATGGCATATATCACATTAGATATATATTGAATATATCTGTCAGGAACAGTATTCCCGATAAACCTGGTGGCTGAACTTTGTGACTTTGTCCTCACTCACAACTATTTCAGATTTGGGGACAATTTATACCTTCAAGTCAGTGGGACTGCTATGGGTACCCGCATGGCCCCACAGTATGCCAAAGTTTTTATGGTTTCAGAGTAGCAGCCGTGTTAGTCTGTATTCGCAAAAAGAAAGGGAGTACTTGTGGCACCTTAGAGACTAACAAATTTATTAGAGCATAAGCTTTCGAGAGCTACAGCTAGAAAAACACTTCCTCAGCTCTCGTCCCCTAATGCCCCTACTCTACTTGCGCTACATTGATGACTCTTCTTCATCTGGACCCAGGGAAGGAGGCCCTAGAGGAGTTCCACCAGGATTTCAACAAGTTCCACCGCACCATCAACCTCAGCCTGGATCAGTCCACACAAGAGGTCCACTTCCTAGACACTACAGTGCAAATAATCAATGGTCACATAATCACCCTATGCCGGAAACCTACTGATCACTATACTTGCCTACATGCCTCTAGCTTTCATCCAGAACCCATCACACGATCTATTGTCTACAGCCAAGCTCTACGATACAACCACACTTGCTCCAATCCCTCAGACAGAGACAAACACCTACAGGATGCTGCTCTGCCATGTACATTGGCTAAACTGGACAGTCTCTATGCAAAAGAATAAATGGACACAAATCAGATGTCAAAAATTATAATGTTTGAAAACCAGTCGGAGAACACCTCAATCTCCCTGGACAGTCAGTAACAGACTTAATTTGCAATTCTTCAACAAAAAAAACTACAAAAAAGACTCCAATGAGAAACTGCGGAACTGGAATTAATTTGCAAACTGGACACCATCAAATTAGGCCTGAATAAAGACTGGGAGTGGATGGGTCACTACAAAAACTAATTTCCTCCTGCTGATATTCACACCTTCTTGTCAACTGTTTGAAATGGGCTACCCTGATGACATTGGCCTCATTACCACCACAAAAGTGATTTTTCCTCCCTTGGTATTCTATTGTTGAGAATAGCCTGCTTCCACTTGAATTGAATTGTCTCATTAGCACTGACCCCCCCCACACTTGGTAAAGCAACTCCCATCTTTTCACCTACTGTGTGTGTGTATGTGTTATATTTATATATCTCTCTCTCACTCTCTCTCACACACACACACACACACACACACACACACACACACACACACACACACACTGCCTACTGTATTTTCCACTCCATGCATCTGATGAAGTGGGTTTTAGCACACAAAAGCTTATGCCCAAATAAATTTGTTAGTCTCTAAGATGCTACAAGGATTCCTTGTTGTTTTTGCCGATACAGACTAACACGGCTACCACTCTGAAACCTGACATCCTCCTAACTAATTCTAGGGATTAGGAATTTCTTGCACTGTCCTCTGAAGCATTGGGTGCTGGACAATATTGGAGACGGGACACTGGGCTAGAGGGGCCATGGATCTGCTCCTGTGTTCCTAACTCTGATGTGAAGTGCGAGTGCTGAGCACCCACCCAGTGCAGAGCTCCTACTCTGTTTGGCATTTAGGTAATGGAAACGTCACAGAGCTTTGGAAAGTCTTTTAAGATGCAGTGGGTTTCAAATGGCATGTTCTAAGGGCACCTTTTTTCACTGGGCATGTTTCTCGGCTGGATGTAAAGCTAAGTGACTTCTAAAGGCAAGTGACCTTTTCATCCAGCTCTGACTGCACTGAATACTCAGTGTCCTTCAAACACAATTTGAAATGGTGGGATTGATTTATTTTTATATATTGATTTTTATATAAATTTAAAATCTGTGGGTGGGGGGAAAATGCATAAGTCGGTGGCCTGAGTAGGTAACCCTGAGCACAGTGCCCTTTGCAAGGCCTGGCTCTGCCCCGTGGAGAGCCTGGGGATTCAGATTAGAAGAACTGTGCTATGTGAACAATGTGCTAAATTGTATTCCCTAGGCTTTTGTCAACAAAGCTTCGCTATTAAAATGTCTTTCTCCCTTCAAAGGTGCAATTGCTTTTTCGTCTGTGCCAGAAACCACTTTGCAGAGAAATCCTTGCGAAACTCACCTGTAAATGAAGCCCATTGCAGTTATGGGGTCACTTGATTCTCTGGTTAATGCACACAGAGGTCACTGCAATGTATGCATCCGATGAAGTGAGCTGTAGCTCACGAAAGCTTATGCTCTAATAAATTTGTTAGTCTCTAAGGTGCCACAAGTCCTCCTTTTCTTTTTGCGAATACAGACTAACACGGCTGCTACTCTGAAACCTGCAATATATCTAGTGAGGGGTGAATACAAAGCATACACCACCCTGGAAGGGAAGCCAAGGGGAGGGGGGAGGTTTTTATCCCGAGCCTGGAGAATGATGCTGGAAGGATGTGGGGATAGCAGTTGGAGAAGGGTGTTTTGTAACTGAGCTCCCTGAACAAATGTGGCACCGGGGTCCAGGTGAAACCTCTGCCTGCAGAGTAGTCATGGCCCACCCATGGAGAGATACTGTGGGGATGAGGGGCCTGTAAGTACCTAAATTTATGCATTGTTCAGCTGAACAGGCTACCAGGGCTTGGAGGAAGCAAGAAGTGACTCAAAGCTGATGCAAGGGTCAGAAAAGCTGTTTTTTTTTTGTTTTTGTTCCCCCCCCCCCCCCGTGTGCTTCTGCTGCTCAGCTGTGCTACTTGCATGACAAACTTGACAAGCAGCATGCCTGTTGTATGTTTGTAGAGCACATGACATCACAGGGCCCTGGCCTCTAGGTGCTACAGCAAGACATATAGTCTCATTGTGCACTCCTGGTCAGACCCATCTCAAACCTAGAGCAACTGGAAATCTCAGAGAAACTCTTCTCATGTGATTTCCAGACCAAAAGAGTTTGGGATAAATGCAGATGAACACTGGCTTACCTGAATGAATCTCTTGGAGTCTTCTCCTCCAATGTCATTTAAATCCATATTTAGAGCAGGCATTCTCTCTCCGGTTCTATGTCTCACCTTCCCTCTAAGTAATAGCCCATTTGCTCTTCGATAGCTCTCACAGCTCCCATCTGTAATGCAGCTCTTCCTTACAGCTGTCTCCATGCAGAGAGCTGCAGCAGTTCCTTTGGGGGATTTACACTGTAAATTAAATATCTGCTTTCTCAGGAAGTCCTGGTGAGTTTTCAGCACCATACAGAAGCACTTGCAGCCGTTAGAAAGACATTCACTTTACTTTCAAGTTTCTCCTTGAAAATCCCTCAGTAAAATTACTGAATATGCCGTCGCCTTCAGATTTCGCCTTGAGCTGTATATTCATTACCGCATATGCTTTAGAAGCGGCTATAACGCTTTTCTTCAGTGTAAACTTCAGGTGCTTGAACAATTTTATTTTTTTTTATCTAAAATAAAGAGATCTTGGGTTTTTAAGAGAAGCTCAGGAAGGTGCAGTTGGAATGTGGTGGTGTTGGCTCCCCTCATAAACAAGGCAATGAATAACCAAAATGTGGGGGAATAGCAGAGACAAGTTGATTAAAATTCCGATGTTGAGAAAACTAAGGGAAAGAAAGAAAGTACCATGTCCTTTGGCTTGGCCTCTAGGAACTGAGGGCTCTTTGGAATCTCTTGCCTTGTCATAGACAAGTGATTCTCATGAACAGTATTGACAGCCTCATCAATATTCTTTTTCCGTGGATAGATTGGATGCTTCTGATATTATCTGCTGTCGCTCAGGCTGTCCAGGTGTAGGGAATTTTGTGCCAAATGTCTCCTGTCTGAAGGAGTAATAAGCATTGTTTATTATCAGTACAGTAAAAGATCACAATGTGTTTGCCCAGAAAAGCAATCCTGTATATGAAATATTAATGTGGAGAAAAAGCACACATGCCATTCAATAAATGCTAGAACCAAAGGTGCTAGGATAGTCTTTGAGCATCAGAAGAGAGCTCCATTTTGTGTTGCTACAGGCTAGAATGTATACCTGCAAAATCTTTTTTCTCCTTCCTACTGCCTGTTCCTTGACTTCCAATCCATAGCAGGGAAGTCATCCATGAAATGCCCTGTGCTTCTGATTTTCTCCATGGGTTAATTTTCCTTTGACGTATTGTCAAGTGTGTCTGTCCCCAAAGCAGTCTTTCACGGGCGGATGAAGTTTTAGCTACGGTTGCTGCTCTAGGCATGCTTCTTGCTAAAGGCTCCAAGTGGGTCTTTAGCTTCCATTCCTAAGGAGCGAATATGTGGCAACACAGCAGAGATTTGGAAAATTTTATGGCAATAAGAGTCATCTTGAAAGATTGTACAATATGAGGGACAAATTACTGATCAAACTGTGCGTAGAGTGGGCACAGTTGAGCAGGAAATATTGACTGCAGAATAATCTGAAATGACTGTGTCATACAGACCCAGATACTGTATAATCACAAACCTCCTCCTCATCTCAACAGACTGAAGGCCCTTGAGCTGTTGTGCTATACTAACTACAATCATTTTCAATAGCAGAGCCATACCTAATGCATTGACCTTACTACTGCTATATCCCACGGGTGCAGATCCCTGCAGGCGGGACTGAGCGTGGGAGGAAAAATTCAACACTTCTGAATATTTTGAATATTTTTTGTTAAAGTTGCAAGGAGCAGTAAAGAAAAATAAAACTGATGTGCATGAGAATGTGTGCATGGTCCTGCATCAACCTTTGTGTACATGTCTGTGTGTATCATGCTCAGATACCATAACAAAACAGCCACTTCCTAAAGTACAATTTAACAGCAGGAGCTAAAATTGGTCTTGGTAAATATGGCCTTGTATGTTGTACTAAAAAAACACATTGACAGATGTATTTTATGATGAGATGGTTACTACCTACCTTTTTCCCATTTTCTGCATACAGTAAGCAGATCCCCAGGATAGCATTAACCACTAGATTACAGGTTTCAGAGTAGCAGCCGTGTTAGTCTGTATTTGCAAAAAGAAAAGGAGTACTTGTGTCACCTTAGAGACTACCAAATTTATTTGAGCATAAGCTTTCGTGAGCTACAGCTCACTTCATCGGATGCATTTGGTGGAAAATACAGTGGGGAGACTTATATATACACACACAGAGAACATGAAACAATGGGTTTTATCATACTGTAAGGAGAGTGATCACTCTCAAAACCCATTGTTTCATGTTCTCTGTGTGTGTATATGTTTCCCCTCTGTATTTTCCACAAAAGGCATCCGATGAAGTGAGCTGTAGCTCACGAAAGCTTATGCTCAAATAAATTTGTTAGTCTCTAAGGTGACACAAGTACTCCACTAGATCACATTGCTCTTTAGAAAAATCAATTTAGATTAAACTGATTCTTTACGAGGCTACTTATTAGCACATTGTTGTCAACATTAATGGCCAAACATCATTTCTAATGCACTCCCTGTGCTAAAATCTGTTGTTGAGGAGAAGTAGCAGCAACAGCAGACTAGATAGAGCTTGATCTAATTTGACTTCATTCCAGGGCTCCCTTCAAACAACATCACATTTCTGGATGAAAATAATTTAAACTATGGAGGCTTCTTTCAGAAAACCAAAGAAATACACCAAGAGTGAGACCCTGAAGTTCATGTTTCGCTGACATTAACAGTGATTGAAAGTCAATGGGGACGCCGGCATTGTTAACAGCAATACGTGTATCTTGCTCTTGAAATAACAGTGAGCATAATTAAGATAATAAATCAGTTAGTCAGGACAGATCCAGTGAGGCGTGAGGGGACATTAGTTTCTTTCAAAGTCTTCATTGTTGCTTTTCATTAAGGTTTTTTTTTAAGCTTGCAACTTTCACTTTTGATTTAGATTTCAGGTATTGTGAGATGAAGGATTAGCTGTCTCCATGCATTCTGACAAAATCCACCCACACTTTGTACACTGGGGCTCTACTGAAATTGTCACACTGACATACTTCTACAGCAATTTGCTTCAAATACATGATACTAAAATAAAACCAACACAGCAAAATTATTTTTTATATATATGCGAGAGCGAACGAACGAACCAACACAACACACTAGAGTAGCGTTAGCTCTTTTGATTCTGGTCTCCAATTTGGTATTGCAATTCCAGTATCAGTAGTTAAGTTAATACACCTCTTGAAAGTCTACAATCATCCTGTTAACTGACTCTGGGCTCAAAATATTTGTTTGTGATCTCTTAGTGGGCTTTGCTTTTAAAAGGAACATGTAGGAAGATGTTAGGTTACATAAATCCAAAGTTGAAGCAAAACTTCAATCAAGTTAGCAATATGAAGTGTGTGCAGATGCGGATTTGCCTGCACTATATCTTCATGCTCCCTGGGCTGGCCTGCCGTTGCACACAGGACTAGTGGGTAGGGCTAGTGATGAAGCATTAAGAAAAGGAGTACTTGTGGCACTGTCTAGACTAACAAATTTATTTGAGCATAAACTTTCGTGAGATGCATGCATCCGATGAAGTGAGCTGTAGCTCACGAAAGCTTATGCTCAAATAAATTTGTTGGTTTCTATGGTGCCACAAGTACTCCTTTTCTTTTTGTGGATACAGACTAACACGGCTGCTACTCTGAAACCTGATGTAGCATTGTGTCTGACAAGGAACAAATAGTATAATAGTATACTTTCCCTCTTTCACACCTTGCTGAAATTTGCAGCCAACGAAGAATGGCCCACAGGGCGGAGCTCTCCTTTCCTTCCTAGGAGCACTCCCTGCATGCTCTAGATGAGGTATGTTGCTAGCAGGAGGCATAGGGAAGCTTGTGCAATGCTGACCTGTTGTGGCTAGACAGAAGCCTTCAGTATGTAGGACAGGGCTGTCAATGTGGCCCCTTTGAGCACTACAGAGGGGAGAGATCAAATGAGTAGAATGGTTAAAGAAAGCTACATTGGCTTTTTAAGGGAAGAAATATTAAAAGGCATGGTACACAGAATATGATATGCACAGAAGCAGTGCAGGATTGCTCCTCTCTTGAGTGATGATAGCAGCAGCTGCCGTGAGGCTAAAACTTCTAATTTGAAAAATAATAAATAGCAGAACTGTAGGTCTGCAGGCTTAAAGAATTTAAAATGCCACTGAAACGTTGATAAAGTGCTTGGGTGCAATCAAAAAGTTTGTGGCTGACAACTATAAAAGTTGCTGTGAGAAGCAGATATTCCACAGACTCTTCCCCTGCTCTAAGTGATTTTCTCCCTGTGCTTGGAACTGCACAGAAAATCATCCTGAAATACAGATTGAAGAGCAAACTTCCCATTTTTAATATCAACCCATGTGAAAGATTTGCCTGGAACAAGAGACCAAAGAAGGTCTGAAGGGGAAAGAGGTCTTTAAATGTACTCAGTCTTATAGCCAAAAAATCCTCTGGTCTGCACCCAGACTCCCATCAATAAATGTAGCTGGGGACAGAGTCTGAAATACCTATTTTCTAATTTTCCTTTGTGAGAACTAGCATTTAGAACCAGTCGCAGTGCTTGGTCTCTCTGGTAATACAACTGTGTTCAAGCATCATGGAGTGTAGAGTAAAACATTTCCCTCCTTGCAGGATATGTTCAGTTTGTGGTGTTAGATAGGAGATACTTTGACTGCCGGTATTGTTAAGGTTAAAGATTTCATCTTAGAATGTAAAAAGAAAAAGGAGTACTTGTGGCATCTTTAGAGACTAACAATAAGCTTTCGTGAGTTTATGCTCAAATAAATTTGTTAGTCTCTAAGGTGTCACAAAAACTCCTTTTTCTTTTTGCAGATACAGACTAACACGGCTGCTACTCTGAAACTGATCTTAGAATGTGTGACTCCGAAGACAGAAAGTTCATACCTTGGGGTTCCAAATTTTCCAATCTGTAAATCAATACACAGAGTATGGTGGTGTAAATCAATACACTAAAGCTGCTCCCTTTTAACTTCAATGGGAGTTTTGCCTTTGGCTTCACTGGGACCAGGATTTGGACCATAATGTAGATATTCTAAATATGGAAGAAATCCTGTCGAGAAACAAGAACAGCATGGATTCCTGAGAGCCTCATTTTCCCTCTCTCACGCTGGACACACTGGTGTAATTTTGTTGCCTTCTTTGCCCCTAATCCTGATTTACACTAGTGAAGTGAAAGCAGAATTAGGCTCAGAATTTGGGACCTTTAAGGAGAAAAGAAGGAAAAAGGAGACACAGAATCCAAACAACACCCCTCCTACTGCCCCTCACACAGCTTCAGAAGAATTTTAAAATAGGCATCGTTGTCGCACAGATAATCCAGAGATAGCCCGGCTGATCATTGTCACATATATAAAGAGTGAAAACCCTTTTGTTTATTCTCTAACTTTAAACTATTTCTTAATTCATAATTTACCCAATTTCAAACTCTGTTAGTTTCTGAGAGGTCTCCAGTTTGCCCCTTGGTTTGAAAAGCACAGCCCATCTTAGCACCTAGGGCTCTACTCCCCGTTACAAGACTGTGCTGTCTGTGTAGCTACGTAGTTAGTTTAGTTCACAGAGCAGGTGCCAGGGGATAGTGCTCAAGAATACATAGCATAGTTCCTAGGTTCTGTAGAGCCAATGGAACTTGTGCCCTGCAAATAGCTTCTGCAGTGCAGCTCTCTGTATCCGTCCTTAATCCTCCCCACTGATGGGGATGTGTCATTTTTCTCACTGGCGATGGGGAGTTGTGCTCCTGCACGAAGGGGAGAGTCAGCACCCTGAAGTGGCATTTTTTCCTGTCATGGCAGAAGCACAATTTGAACACTCTTCCTGTGATGAGACTGTACCTGCCTCAGGTCAGTTTTGAGAGTTTATTCTGCATTGGTTTCAGAGTAGCAGCCGTGTTAGTCTGTATTCGCAAAAAGAAAAGCAGTACTTGTGGCATCTTAGAGACTAACAAATTTATTAGAGCATAAGCTTTCGTGAGCTACAGCTCACTTCGAAAGCTTATGCTCTAATAAATTTGTTAGTCTCTAAGGTGCCACAAGTACTGCTTTTCTATTCTGCATTGGCTTCTCTTCCGTTATCTTGAAGGTTTAATTTTCCAGAGCGTGGCAGAAGGAGATCTAGGGAGTGAAGTTTCTATTCTCTCTAGTGAATGAGTTGTTTGGAGGGAATGGGATCCTGGCATTTAAAACTCATTCCTCTGCTCCAGGAATTCCTTGGTGTCCAGAACTGGAGAGTTGGTTCCAGTGTTAGATTTCTCTTATGAGGGTGACTTGAAGAACAGCAGTGTTTGTTTTTAATTAAAGTTGTCAGGCTTTGGCTGCGCTGACCTCAGGTGATTCCTGGGCTGAGAAGGAGACCTAGATGAAACAGCTCCTTTCATTACTCACAAGCCAGCATCTCTGCGTGCAGCAGGTCATGGCTTATCCTTAGCCATTTGTTTTATTTAGAAATGTTTCCTAAGCTTAGTTTTCTCCTTTTTCCTTTTTTAAATTGCAGCATTCAAGAAAGAGGAAAAGCTGCTAGGGTTTGCAAAATGTTCCCAGCCAGAACCACGTAACCAGACGGCTCCTGCAAAGGTTAGGAGATCCAGTCTTGCCTGAACTTGTACATAACTCTCATTGGCATGAGGAGAAGGGGGGTATGTGTGTGTTCTCTTGCATACATAGCTACTATCCAGGCAGAGGGATGTCAAAAGGGCATAGTGGGGACTGACCACAAGAATGCTGATACTAGAATTGATGGACAATAGTCAAAGTACTATAAAGACCATGAATCCTCACACACTGGTACAAATGAGTATCACTTTGTACCGACAGGGAAACGGAAGCACAAAGTGGTTAGGTGACTGGCCTAAGTTGACACAGTTAGGAGCAGAACTCCCTTATTCCTGGGTTGCACATGGGGTCCACCAGATGCCATTTCTTAGCTGGAGGCACAGAATGAACTCTGCCAGGGTATGAAGTGCCTCAGTCTCTGTGCAGTGTCATCCTTATATATTGTGTGTAGGGGGAAAAACCACCATGTCCTGGGGGACTTCGTTCTGAGCAACATGCTGAAGGTCTCGTGCTGCCAGAATTAAAACATCCTTGAAATTTCTAAAAACTATAGATGATCATTTCCTAACTCCAGAAGTGTTGAATCCACCACAGGGAACCCTGTATTGGACCCTGTCGTGACGGATAAGGAGGGATTGGTCGTAGAACTAAAAATTAGTGATTGTGTACGTGCAAGTGTTCATGACTGAACTACTCTGTTTGTTTGCACATTACTGGTTTGGACTTTACATTTGTTAATATATACTTGGTGCTTTGAAAGAACCAATTTCACAACGCTGAAAAACATTACAAGCAAAATGAGCTGGGAGAAGGAATTGAAAGTGAAGGAAAATTGGGAATTGTTTAAGAATATTTCCGTACCTGCTCAAAAAGCCACAATTGAGAAAAAGCTACGGTGGTTAAAATAGCAACTTGGTTTAGCGAGGAAATGAAATGAAAGCAGCTATAAAATGTATAGATATACAAGTAAAATATAGGGAAAAAGGAGTTTGATAGCCATGAATATAAACTAGAATCTAGGAACTGATGCCAAAAGGATATCAGGAGAAATCTATAGCTCGTATTGTTACAGACAATAAGAAGCAATTGCCATTTACCAAGGATCATGGTGGATTCTCCATCACTGATAAATTTTAAATTAAAATTGAATGTTTTTCTAAAAGATATATGCTCTAGGAATTATTTTGGGGAAGTTCTGTGTCCTGTTTTGTATATACTAGATAGTCACAGTGGTCCCTTCTGTCTTTGGAATCCATGAATGTATAAATCTATTAATTCTTTAAGTGTAGTAGGAACAAAAGGAACCCTAATAATGGTATGAGTCTGTTCCTAGATGGGAATGGTAGAATTGTCAATAACAATGCTGAAAAGGCAGGACCGTTCAATACATATTTCTGTTCTGCATTTGGAAAAAAGCCAGATGATGTATTCGTCATATGATGCTGATGAAATACTTTCCATTCCAACAGTAACTCAGCATGATGTTACACAGCATCTTCTCAGGTTAGACCATTTTTAAATAATCAGGTCTGGATAACTTGCATCCAAGAATTTTAAAGGAGCTCACTGACTCAAGTGCCTTGTGGATTATTAATGTTGACGTTGAATAAAAGTCTTGAAACACTGGGGAAGATCCGGAGGTCTTGGAGAAACTAATGTTGTGCCAGTATTTAATATGGCTAAACTGGACAACCCAGGTAATTATTCGCATACTAGGCGGACACAGATCCCAGATAACTTAATGGAATGGCTGATATGGGACTTGATTTAGTAAAGAATTGAAGGAGGGTAATATAACTTATGCCAGTAAACATGGGTTTATGGAAAATAGATCTTTGATGCTGTTGCCAAAAGGGGTGATGTGATCCTTGGATGTATTTACAGGGGACTCTCGAGTAGGAGAAAGGACATCATTTTACCTCTGTATTTGGCACTTGATGTGTCCACTTCTGGAACCCTGTGCCCCATTCGGGTGTTCAAGAAATCCCTTGCAGGATTGGGAGATATTTCATATTGCCAGGTCATCTTAAATTAGTGGAATAAAGTAGCAATGGATCACATTCCTGTTCCTGGCTTGTGGCATGGTGATTGGCTGGAAGAAAGCTGCTTGTGTGCTGCAGCCAATTAGACTATAGAAATGAGGGGATTTTTTTTAAATGTACAAGAACATCGCTCCCATCAGTCCTCGCTCCCCACATATAAACCAAACAAACCATTATCCCAAACAGAGGTCTGACATGCGAGAGACTCAATGAAATCCAGTAGGGACAGGGCTGTTGCTATTGATTTTTGCACAGAAGGTGCCCAGATACTGTGATGAAGGGCGGCAGGATAAAACTCTATGATCGATCAATCGATAGAGCTTTTGTTAATAAAAAGCAAAATAGCTCCTGTCCCAGGTTCCTCCCAGTGTCGGAGACCAAATGTTTTGTATCTGAATAAGCAGAGCTACTCTGCCTGAAACTACCATTGTCTTTAATTTCCTGGGACCTGCTTGCTGCTATTATCCAGCAGAGAATGTAATTGTATAATCTCACCTATGGTGCTGCTCGCTCGTGCTCGTGCGCTCGCGCGCTCTCTCTCTCTCTCTAAATAAAAGCCTGTTGCAGAACTGTGATTTATAACGCCAGCCTCAAGAGGATGAATCTGGCTTTATGCTGCAAGTTTGACTCCTGTTTGTCCTACATTAAATCACTGCTCTTTTGCTTCTATATCACCTTTTGCTGTATTAAAGAAATTCAAAGTAGGTAAGTAGATAGATTATCTATCTATCCGGAGAGGTAATTATTTTATCTAATCTATTTGGTTCTATGACTCTTATTGCCATAGTACCTGAACTCTGACATCGCAGATCTCTGCAGTTGCAGAAGGAAAACTGCCCCTTTCCTTGCTCTTTTCATTGGAGAAAGTTGTCTTTTAAACTGCATTGCATGAAGTGGAATTTTTTCCCATTTGAAGATAGTTCTTTTAGTACAGAGATTAGAAATAAAAATGTCTAGTGCATAGCACTTGATTAAGCCACTAAAGAAGTACTCAGACACAGAGAAACACCGCGCACTCTGAGGACAACTTTTGGGGCTACAGCAGATGAATCAGTAGATTTCTTCTGGACGAGGATTCTTGTTTCAGAGCTGGTAATCTTTTATAGATGTGCCTGTTTTTGTCTTTAAACTGTAAATCAGGTCATCTTATTTTTCAGGAACTATTACAGATAAAGAGATGGGGAAAATCAGGGGTCCAGGCCTAGGTCCCATTTTATCCAGATACCTCCGAATTCAGGTAAATGGTTCTGGTGTAGGCTCTTTTCCCCTGACATCTACAAGAATTTGGTTGCAAACTGTCAGTAGATGCAGAGTTATACCAACCTACCATGGCTCTCATTTAGTTTGGAGGAATCTCCTATGGCATCTTTGTACACAGAACTGACTCAAAGCATGTAACGAGGAGGAAATGGGGCACTTTGTACGTATTTATTAGCATCAACGATACTCACTGCTAAAGTATCTGTCTTCATGCCCCTTTGTTCTCTGAAACATGGTGAAGGGATAGAAGCTGTTCAACTGGGCCCCCAAGTTTGATTCAAAACACTTTTTTCTCTCCTGAAGAAATTTGTTCTGCTCAGTGGCATTTTAAGTTCTTTGCAGAGCACAGTGCAGCAAAGAAGCTGTCAGCCTGTGTCATATCACTACCTCTCAATAATGACAGGTTTCAGAGTAGCAGCCGTGTTAGTCTGTATTCGCAAAAAGAAAAGGAGTACTTGTGGCACCTTAGAGACTAACATTTATTTGAGCATAAGCTTTCGTGAGCTACAGCTCACTTCATCGGATGCATCAGATTGAAGTGAGCTGTAGCTCACGAAAGCTTATGCTCAAATAAATTTGTTAGTCTCTAAGGTGGGACCAGTGACATATGGGATTTACTCGCACAGCTCAATCCTTTAAAATTCAAGTGGATTTACTCTGTCATTTTTAAATTACTTAATCACTTGTCTTGACTTTTAATCTTTGATAATACAGGCATTTGAATTTTCCTCTATTTAGCTCTGCCCACACTGGTTTTAGATAGATTTGAGGTCTGTCGGGGAAAATCTATTTTCTCAAACCTTATAAGAAGAAAAGGTGGGGAAAGATACGTTCCACTATTTATCTTCACGGATTTGTTCCATCTTTTGATTTGTTTATTTTAATTTATTGCATGATCCTGCTTAAAATGCACAGTCACATTTACGTATACAAATTTAGCTCCATGTTCGCACCATGGAAAAACTCTTACGCCACTCTTTAATGGTAATTTAATTTTTTAAAATTGCAAATCTCTGATCTGAAATTATAATATAGTGGTGCAGTTGTTCTGCAGGGCACTCAAAAATGGAGACTCAAAGCAAACTTGTTTGCATAATAATAGCTGCTGTGCATGTCTGGATTTTGTATGCATGTCTGTTAGCTGCAGATTTCTTCCCTTAGATCTACAGGAAGACAAGGATTCTGATTCTGATTAAGTGAGGCCCTGAAAACTTGTCTGCAGCAATTTAGGGCTGTTGCTGTGGAAGCTTTAGTTCCTCTTTGATATATTAAAAACACAGGATTTTTACTAATGTGAGGAGCACATTTCATTTTCCCTTTTCAGCTGTCCAGAACACAGTGTGGAACTAGCACTTACGAGCTCCCTCCTATGAGCTTGGAAAAATAATGATCCCACCTAGGCCTCTGCAAATGTTTTTTCTGTCCCTTCTGCACAGAAATAAGCCCTGTGGAAACTTTCCTGCAGTATGAATAATTTGGGAATGCTTAGGTGTCTGTTCAGCAGATCCTGCTGGGGTAGACCTATGTTCCTTGCTCTGGGTTAATACATGATTTCAAGGAGACACATATTTGATGGATGTATGACTTTGCTAGAAGAACTCGATAATGTAGGAGATTTTATTAAAGCATTACATAAAGTGTGCTCTCCGTCACAAATTAGACGACTCTTCTGCATCACTGCTGTAGAGTATTTCTCTTTGAAGGCCTTGGGGTTCTGTCAGACATAAAAATAAATGTGAGAAGGAGTCTTGACTCTAGCAGAATTGGGAGCACTAAGGGGCAAGGGGTTTAATTAACCATGAGGGAGGTTGGTACTAGCCACTCCTAGAAGCATGAAACAAATGTGGTTTGAATCAAAGTAATGACTTTGCATAAAATGGAAAATTATTAATGCAAGAAATAGCATGAAACTGACCCTCGATGCAATTTAAAGTAATTGTTATTTCCAGTTTTCTTTTTGCTTCAATGGCACTTTTCTTGTAACTGAAACTGAAATAACCAGGTCTGGAGTTTAACTGCTCTCAGCCTATTTCTAAGTGTTTATTTTCGGCCATTAAAAACTGGAATATTTATACTGCTAAATACTTCCCATCAGAGGATGTTGTTTATTTATTTTGTATATATTACAGAATGTCAATGCTATTCTCTTTTCCTAAGCTATCCTAAGACTGTTGGCAGAGATACTGTCACAGTGACTAATTGTCGTTATCTCTCTCTCTCTCTAACCATCTGACCTTTTGTCATGTGCCCATTATCGGAGTATTTAGGCACCATGTCACTGCCGGTCTGTGTCATAGCTGGTCAGCATGCTGGTTTCCTGGTGCCACTGGCATGTGTACTGTATTGTTCACTTGCATTTGATTGACCTGAGGACCTAGCAGGTCCTTCACCCTTCAACACTCTGTCCTAAATATTCTTGGGGGAGGGAAAACAGCCCGTAAGTTGCTAACCTGGGAAGAGTTCATACCTGGGAAGCGTATTGTATTGTGTAGCAATTAGTGCCTCACATGGAACTTGGGCCTGTGGGTGACTGGGGTCTCTCTTCTTTAAGTCCACAAATCTTTTATTTCCACTTCCTGAGAGGTTGACGGCCGTTATCAAACAAAACGGAGCATTCGCACTTGGAAGCAGTATGTTTGGATTGGTGGGGGGGAGGGCAGAAGGGTTTTTGTTTTTTTAACATAATGGAACTAATTTGGGCCTTTTCCCTGCCAGTGGAGCTTGGTTCCAGGAACAGTCAACCTCCCAGGTTTTCAGAGTATTGGGCAAGGTTTATCTGAGACTACCACTTAAAAAAAAGGAGAGAAGGAGAATCAGGATTCCTATGCTAGCTCAGACCAAGGTCCATCTAGTCCAGTATGCTGTTTCTGGCAGTGGACAGCACCAGATGCTTCAGAGGAAGGCATAAAAGCTCTATAATGCACAATTATCTGCTAATTTGCCCATAGGGGAAGTTTTGCCCTAACCCTATGCAGTTATTGGTTTACTTATTTCCTGGAGCATTAGGTTTTGTATCCCTTATATGTTTTTATCCTATCTTAAGTACAGCAATTATGGATGTTCCAGTTGTTCATATAAATGTCTAATCCTTTGTTATTAAATCTCCCCTGGGATGGAAATCTTTCTCTCCCTTTAATAATTTGGTTTCAGAGTAGCAGCAGTCTCTAAGGTGCCACAAGTACTCCTTTTCTTTTTAATAATTTGTGTTGCCATTCTCTGAACCTTTTCCATTTCTGCTCTGTCTTCATGGAGCTGGGCAACCAGGACTGAATGCAGCATTCAAGATGAAGTTGTACCACTTATCTCTATATCTGATGGCTTTACAATATTTCCAGGATTAAACTCTGTTCCTCAGCCTTGGTGAAAGTCCTGTGAAATGTTCTCTGAATATAGGAGTTACTCACTAAGGGTTTCCTCCTCTCGCATCCCATGGCTGATATTTATCAAGGGGACTGATAAATCTCATTCAAGTTTTGGTTCTCTCTGCTGTCCAGTAAGAATGTTTTGATTGTTGCCTCACCAGTTTTTGCTCTTCCTTCACAGAGTCGGAAACACGCAAGCAAAGTGAGACTTTACTACATGCTACATCCCATAGACGGAGGCTGCCCGGCCAAGAAGCTCCGATCAGAAAACGTGAGTATGTTTCAGAGCCTTATTCTGCACTGCTTTGTGAATCGGTGACCCTGTGCAAAGGCACATGCTGTAACAGCTTCAGAGGTAACAGTTGGGGTAGCTGAAATGCTGAGTTACTGGAAACCTTTTTCCATAAATGTTAAAGAAAATATGACCTGCATCTGCAGCAGTAATTGAATTTTTAGTTTTTACTTTTTTTTTTTTTTGGTAGTTTCTAAAACAGAGACACCCTCACAACACTAATCTAGTGTGCATCCAGAGCCAAACCACGCTGCCTGAAAGACCTTCAGCTCGTTGGCTGGTGAACTGCAGTGGAAATGACTGAAAGGATAATGATTATGTGGATGATTGCACTTTCAGTTTAGTTCCCTTTGAATTTGGGGTAGTAAAACCTGCTCTTTAATTGTGATAGTTAAAATTCTGTAACTGTTCCACCGGAAGTCTGGATTGAAGTCCTTTTGGGTTCCATACATTCAGATGATATTTGTGCACAACTTTCTCATGCCAGGGGAAAAACATCAGGGAGAGAACAAGTGACGGCAGAGGGAGGCACTGGGTGAGAGGCAGCTAGAGAGAGATTCATGGGGGAGAGTAACTAGTCAAAGGAAAATGAGAAAGGAAGAAATAATGTCAGTGAGCAATTTCCATTCTAGTGTCCTGTAATCCTTATTCCACTCTCCCTTATGGCCTTTGAATAGATCAACTTCAGTTTCTTGGCAATTCTCTGCGTACTTGGCTGTGACAGCTTCTCTCTTTGCCCATCTCAAGATCCTTTCATTTAGGTCCATTTTGTATTGCCCTCATTGATATCTCTCTCTTCCTCGTTTAGATCACTTGGCACAAACCGTTCGGTGTGGGAGATTTAATATTCATGGGAGCTGGGCAGCAAAAGCCATGGACATCACACTAAAAATATTTCTTCCTGTGAAACAATCCGTTCTTCAGATCTGGGTCTTGTTGAAAGCACCTTCCTGGGGTCTCTCACTTCATCCCTTGGTGCCTCCAACCTGCTTTCTAATTCCGTCCTAGCCCTTCCCTGCACATTGCTCAGCATCCAGGTGCTCGCCCTTTTTGCTTTTGAAGCACATTTGACTTCCTGTTTTCTCCTGCTAATAAGAAACCAGTCTGAGTTTTCACTGACAGCTCTGTGCCTGCCCTTGTCCTAGACACCCCGTGAGTCTATATGCTCTGTGGCTATGTAATGCATCATATCCCCCATCTGTCCATTAAGTGATTGCCATGTGACAATTTTGCTTCCCTTAAGTATCCTTTGGCTCTTCCAAGCTCAGTGTTCCCGCACAACAGAACTAGTTTCAGTCTGTTATGATTGTCCTCTCCCAGGCCTTCCAAGGAGGAATATGCTTGTCCCTGCTCAGATATTATCCAGTCCTTTGTATTCATCTGTAACCAACAGAGTTGAGATATTTAGACCGTCTCTTGAAGGCAGCTTGATAACATCATTATCATGTCCAGGACATAGCTGAATCCCGCTCATTTTAGCTTGATGGTAGTGTTGTTGATGTCACAGCATAGTGACTTTAATGAATATTAAAAATGCAGTAATTTGAGTATATTACTGGAGCCCAGTTATGTTTCTCTGTAAAAAAACATACGTAACCAAAAAGGGCACCTTGGCCTCCTTGCAGAGAAAATGGTCTATTTGTGTGACTCTAGAGTGTATCCTACCTTTTGTAATTATGAAAGTAAATGCTTGGCCTTCCAGATGATACGAAGGGAAAAGGTTTCAAGGAGGCAACACCTGTTTCAGCTTTACATCTCTGATACAGGCCTTTCCAACTGTACATGATCAACATCATTTTCCAGCTGACCTTTAAATAATGTGGAGGATATTTGCCATTATCTGATGCTTATGAAAATATGCTCCATTCCTTAAGCAGCCATTAAACCTTCATCTGAAAAAGCACTGAATTTACACAACCCAATTATTAGGCAGCCTTTTTTTTTTTTTTTTTAAATTTTTTTTTGTAAAAGAAACCTGGTGTCTTTGGCATACTGAGTGGTCATTGACCTTTTCTTTTAAATGTGCACTTAACATTTCAGCCGAAAGTAATTCGAGAAGGTCACAGGCTGGGACCGGGTCACAATTTGAGAAGGTCACAGGCTCTGAAATTTAAAGTCAATCAGGACTTGACTTGACAAATTTAGTTTTCATCTGGTTTTCCGCATCACCTGTAAATAGGGAATGGGCCCCGTTTAAGACTGACAGAGACTATGGAATCTTCTTGTATGCTTTGGGGCAGATGTTGGGATGGGGAGAAATCCATTTGTACTTTCTTCCTGGTCCAGTTTGTACTATTAGGTACAGTTAAGAAGTATGGCAGGCAGCCTTAGTCGGCGACTATGCTTATTGAAGGGGAGGAGAGATGCTATTAAGACATGAATTGCCTGAGGAAGCCTAAGAAATGAGATCAAAACATATTGCAAAGAGCACCATATGCCTTGTAAGGAATGCTACAGACAGTGCAACAAGGGAGCTGAAATGGTTGGTATCTATGAAAGAAGCATAAAGGATAGAGGCTGCTTTGTTTTGAAGCTCAGATTGTGAACTAGCAGATGAGTTATCAGTACATCACTTTTGTACGGTACAAATTTTATAGTTCCTGGTGAAAGCTTTAATATATGCTTTAACTCACATGTGGAATAATTACACAGAAATTAAAGAAAAATGCTCCTTTTGAAAGCCTAAAGACTTCTAAACAATGTGCAAATCTTGTGCAACGCTTTTAACTGAAATTTCCATCTAGCTATAAACTGCTTGGCGTAAAGTAATTAGTGTTGGGTGACTACAATTTCTTTTTTACAGCAATAGGGAAAGGAAGAGCAGAGATGTTGCCATCCTGAATTACCACACTCTACAGGGTTTCTAAAGCAAGGTCCCTGTGTGTATCCCCCTCCATTCCTGTCTGAGCGGAATCCTCTTGTTAGTTCATCACATGGCACAAAGCCATCATGCATGATGCATCCCTCATAGGGATTGTCATTTTTGAGGTTAGTCTACTGCAGTTGTGAGCTGTTGGGCTGCTACCTCCATAACTAGAGGCAAGAAAGTCCCTGAAATCTAAGTCAGAGTACTGCAAGGTCTGCATGTCTGCAGCCTGCAATTGTACCTTCAGATCCCATCATACTCTTGTATACACACCCCTGTGTTGTTAAATGATAAAATGCCCAAATGAACTGGTGCCTGGTTGGTGTCCTGGCTGTGATGATTAGATGCATCTCATGGATATTGCTAAGAGGTCCAGGGTTCTTTCTTATGGTTGGATTCCTTAATAATCACAGACATGATATAAACTTTCTGGATGGGGTTTTCAAAAGTACTTAAGTGACATATTAGCATGAAGCTTATACTTAAGCACTGCCTTTTTGTTCTTTCTTTATACAGTGCCTAGCACTGTGGGGTCTTGGGCCATGACTGGGGTTCTTAGACACTACAATAATATAAATAATAATAAGTTGTATTGACTTTCAGTTATGTCCCTACATTACTTAGGCATTCTTGGGGGCGGGGGGGAAGGGGACGACAAAGTCAGTGTCTATCTGTGTGTGTCTCTCTCTCTCTCTCTCCTTACACATGAGGAGGGATGGGGTGGGATTGCATGTTACAAAACCAGCTTTCCTTCTAGAATTCTTTCCTTAAATGATGATGGAAATATTATTTGGGTGGCAACCAACCATACTCAGCTGACTTGTAAAACTGCTGGTTTGTCTGTGGGAAAATGACTTAATAAAACATAGAGGGGAAAATAAGCTCTTATTTTAACATTAGGTAGGTACTGGTAGTTGTCAGCTTCAGACTCAAGCTGTGGATCCATCCTCTCGCAGGAAGAGTTCAGAGGTCAGGGTGGAAGGCTGGGCTGGAACCTGGGTCCAGTTGTCAGAGGAAGTTTCTCTCTCTCCTGGTGGTGGGAGCTAGTGTGGATGGCATCAGATGAGCAGACAAAGACAAACCCAGGACTGGGAACATTATTAAATCCAAGAAGTGTTGACTTGAGAGTCACCAGGCTTTAGACCCAGGAGACCCACAACTTGCGGAGAGAAAACCCAATTAAAGGCAGTGACCAATGCCCCCTTCCTCATCACTCTAGGTTTTATACTGTCTCAGTCCATGGAAAACTATCCAGACTGTCTATAGCAGCCCTTTCTATTTTAGCCTGAACAATATCGGCTTGTAAATAAAGTAGCTATGGACACAGCCTCAGAACATGCTCAAGTGTCCTGTTCTGATAATGGACACTGCAGTTGACACCACGTTCCTCCATGATGCTACTTTGGGTAAGGGAGACAGGCACGCTCAGAATTCTGGGTCCCACTTCATTAGTCCATAAGGTAGGACAGGTCTGTTGGTTCATGGCATAGGGTGATTTACCCATTTAACAGGGAGCAGGGTCCGGTGTATGTGAGATTCATCAGCTGCCTCCCAGTCCCAACTGGATTTAAGAGGAGGCACCTGGACTGTATGAAAAGGAGACGGATAATGTCAGGGGAGAGCTGCCTGAGGAGGAGAGGAAAGACTTGGAGACAGGAAAGCAGCAGGGGAGAGCTGCTGGAGACAGAGAAGGGTGGGGGGCTGCCTGATGAGGAGAGGATAGAGGCAGGAGCTGGATCAGAGAGCTGCTGGGGAGAACAAAAGGTGAAGAATGTTATTGGTGAGGACTGGCCCAGGTTGGGGAAACCCACTGAGTCATAGGAGAGCTCATGCAGAGGCTCCTGGGGACATGAAGAGCCAGCCTAGTTGAGGGAAGCTGAGCCCAAAACAAGAAGGTTGATGTTGGAGGGTGGCTTTTGTAGCCAGCAATGGCTGGGTGCCTTGAGCGCTGTGGGAAGCCCCCTTGCAGCAGGCCTGAGTGGAGGGCTGTGGGAAACGGAGCCTAAGGGGTTGGTCCTGGAAGGAGGTTCCCTGAGCAGGAGTAGGACTCTCGGGTGAGGAGGCCTGTGGGGTGGATCAGTGCAGGGAGCCCTTGTTCAGAGGACCTGACCTGGGGCCATCGGAAAAGAGGAGCTATGGGAAAGAAGTGGATCTGGGAACGCTCACGTGGATGGCCGAGAGAGTGAGGCCCTGGAACAGGGTCCAAAAATGGCACCAGCCTGGAGACAGGTTCTTGGAAGGGTGAGCTGGAAATGATGTCCCTGTCAGGGATAGGGATAACTGTTGCGAGTCTGTTGTCCTTTAGGGTTTGGGGAAGACTGGTTTTATCATGAGGGTTCTGCATATTATTTCCTGTGTAACTGAATAAATTATGTCCAAGAGTGGGGTTTCAAATGGACACAGACTGTGTTCCTTTTTATGAGCAAATGAAGGGGAAACTGAGGCAGGCATACTGGTGATGCCTTGGCCTGCCACAGGGATCCACTCAAGGTGAGGCTGCCCTTCTACAATTCCATTGTTACAATAGCGTTAACTGGATCTGAGTTTACTCTCATTTGGTAACTGACCGTTTTTCACAAGGGGTGTGTCCTCTGTGTGAGATTCTTGCCACTGTGCATTCCCTTGCTCCTAGAGAATACGGTGACTATTCTGACCTGTGCTTGGAAGTTGGACATGGAGGTTCAGCCATAGCAAAGTCATGGGGCCAAGGCTCTCTTATTGTTTAGTCTCTAAGGTGCCACAAGTACTCCTTTTCTTTTTGCGAATACAGACTAACACGGCTGCTACTCTGAAACCAATATTCTAGGATCAGCAAGTGCAGAGTTCAGTCTCTCTGCATTGCGTGTTGGCCCGTCTAGCAGGTGGTACGATAAACTTGGACAAGGTTCTGAGCTGTTTCAGTTGTGAGACTTGATCATGGAGACAAGGGAGGGGACTGAAAGTGGAAAAAACTGGCAGTCTGGAATGAAGAGCGAGAAGCCTATGAGTGAGCCAAAAGCTGGCACCAATCTGAAAACTGATTTCCTGGCTGCACTTTTCCTAGCTGGGGGAATCAAGGAATAATTCCCACAAGTTCCATCATCTCTGTTCCCCTTTCAAGCCATGAAACAAAGAAACAGAGACATTGAAAAGACTCGTTCCTTTCAGTATATTCTCCAGTGCTTTGTCCATGCTAGTTTTAAATAGATGCTTGTGAAGCCTGGAAGCTACGTCTTTGACTGAAGCCAAAAGCAGGGATCCAAGATCTGAGCCTAAGGGCAAATCCATTATTTCTCTCCTGAATTAGGAGTGAGCTAGGGCATTGTCAGAGCTGTGAAACTTGGATTATTTTATTTTGTGGACTATGGCCCTTAGTTTAAGGTGGTTTATTCAAAGTAACGTGCTGGCTGTAAGAGATTCTGAGGCACAACAAATCTTTCAGCACCAGATACAAATCACCATAAATCAGCACTTGCATTTTGCTTATATGATGATCGAAGCACAGGCTGAAATGAAGGCGATTCAAACCTTACACTTAGCATTATGGAAAATAGCTTTTTAACAGCAGCACTTTTTTGATGCACAGAAATGAACTCCTATTTAAGACGCTTCTCATTGCTTTTGGTGCTATGTTTTGTATTGTTATATTTCATGGGGTCATATTATCTTTTATTCTTAGTGAAACCCAGAAATGAAGACAGGAGGTTCACATTGATTGAATAAACTTCTTCTTTGTTTTTTCCCCTAACATTGCTTAAGGGACATCCAGCAAAGGACTGCAGCTGCATAGTCTCTTGTAAGGATTGTACCATTTAGCAACTTGTTAACAGGCATCTGAATAACTAAAATTAATTCTGTTGATGTACAAGATTCATTTTGTATTCATTCATTTCAATCTTGTAATGTTATTAAAAGAAGGCCTATGAATTAGCAGCGTGGCTAGGCATAAATACAAAATCACAGGGAGATGAATGGTCTTGTCATTGGGGAAAGTGTAACAGAATGAAATCTCAAGTAATCTTTCCGGGGTTAGAAATAAAATACATTCTGCTCTCAATTTATGCAAGGGTGACAGGGTTTATGCATGGAGACAAAATGCTTTGTGATGAGTTCCTTTCTGGTGGGATTATTTAATCTTTGGTCTGGCAAAACCAATTTGGATTTTGTGAAACAGCAAAGTATGGCTCCCTCTGGAAAGGGGGATATTTTCAGGGTCAGTTACTGAAGGTCACATGTTAAACTCTGCTCATCATGTCAGAACTTTGCAGGTCTTACCCATCAGGACTCGGGCAGAGCCACACTTAGGGGGAGCGTACACTCTGTAACCTGTTAACTCTGAAACAATCCCATTTTGCATTGCTGGCTTTTTGCTTTGCATTTTTATTTCAGTGGGGATCCGGAAGACGGCCGTGAGCATTGATGCTGTTTCAGACAGGGCCAGTGGAAATACAAGTAAAGGCACTCACTGGTGGGTTGATGCCAGGGCTGGAGGCTTGAACTCTCAGCTTCGAGTGAGAAGCTACAGAATCCACCTCCATTGGGCCCCACCTAGAGCTGCAAACTCTCATGATTTTATCACCAATCTTACAATATATAAGGTTTTTTCCTTGAAGCCCCAGCTCCTGAAAATGTAGTGACATGATTCAGAGTAGCAGCCGTGTTAGTCTGTATTCAAAAAAAGAAAAGGAGGACTTGTGGCACCTTAGCGACTAACAAATTTATTTGAGCACAAGCTTTTGTGAGCTATAGCTCACTTCATCGGATGCATTCAGTGGAAAATGCAGTGGGGAGATTTATGCGCGCGCGCGCGCGCACACACACACACACAGAGAACATGAAACAATGGGTTTTATCATACACACTGAAAGGAGAGTGATCACTTAAGATGAGCCATTACCAGCAGGAAGGGGGGGCAGGGGAAGGAGGAAAACCTTTTGTGGTGATCAAGGTGGACCATTTCCAGCAGTTAACAAGAACGTCTGAGGAGCAGTGCGGGGTGGGGGGGGGGGAGAAATAACATGGGGAAATAGTAATAGTGACATGAGAATCTCAGATTCAGGTAAACTAAGCTTCTAGTCTTCATGGTTGTAGAGAAAAGCTGGAAAATGTGACTGAGTGTACCCCAAAGGTTCAAAACCCAGAAAGCAAGGACAAATGAACCACAAGTGTCTAAACCTCACAATCTTTAAGACAGTTTCAAGATTTTTGGGGCCTAACTTGAGATTTTTTTTAATAGTAGGAGTTGGCTATAGTACAACACAATGTCTTCCAGAGAGGGTCCAATGACTGGACCCTCATAGGAATCCATGTTTTTAAAATCGCTTTACAAAGAAGTATGGCAGCCTAGAAACTCAAGAGGTTGTCAAGGAGACAAGATAGCTGCCTCGAGGGAAGACCCTTCCTGCTACCAAGGTTGGCATGACAGAGCTTCCAACAGAGGCCAACGCCTTTCAGAACTGGTATTGGCTCTAAGCTGCTGTCCATAATGGGAGATGTAGTTGATTTTTGAGGAAAGGGCTAAGCAGCAGAAACTGGAGTAGAGAGCATTCTGATGTAGCGTTGAATTTGCAGGCCAGAGTCAAGCAGCTGGAGTGATGGGATCTCTAAAACCAGTGATGTGGAGAATGGTGAAATAAGAAGGAACAAGGGGAGAATTAAATGGCATCCTTGAGACCCTGGAGGAAGGAAGTCGTCTCTGTTAGCACAGAGTATCACTAAGGAGACTTTTACCTGAGAGCAGCAGATGAAGGAGTAAACGGCAGGGCCCAAAGAGCTTTTTTTCTCCACTCCCACTCCTGCAGCATGTGGAATTGCTGCAGGGACAAAATTCTAATATTACAAAATCCAGCAACCTCCTGTTAGGAAAAGCTAGGGAGCAAATAGGTATCTCCTCCCAAGGCTGTGAAATCCACCTATTCCAGGATTTATTAACTGAGGCTGTGAAAAGAAATGGGAGTAAAGGAAGAGGTGAGGAAAAATAATACAAGACCTTATTTGCACAAAACTTGTACCAGTTAAATAAACTGATTTCAGTTAAGTTGGTTCCACCTCTTGTGTAGACATTATTTGGGTTTAAGAGTAGTTTACCGCAGTTCAGTTTAACTTTGTCCCCAATTGACTTATGCTAAACTGCAATAAGCCACATAAACTGAAATCCGTGTGTCCACACAAAGGTTTGTTCCTGTTTAGCAGAATTGGTTTAAATTCACACCTTAGTTTAAAGCACTGCAACTCTCTATGTAGACAAGACACTAGATGGGTGTTTCAGCAGGACTTACCCAAACTATGGTGCTGGTATATGCTCTGCCTTCATTCTCAGAAGACTGTCTCCTGAACAGTGGCAGTGCCATACTGTGAGCAGACCAGCAGGTGTGGGATGTGCACATGTCTGTATGGATGTGGGTCTGTTTCACCCTTGCTGATGTGAGTTGTACATCCTGGAAAGGGCAGACTGCCTTTCCCTAAGCAGGATGTCACCTCTGCAGAGCATCTAAACTCCCCTGGCCTGCATTCCTTCCTAAACCCAGCCTCTGGCAAGGCAGTCCACTGGAACATTGCCAAAACCCCAGGCTGGCTTATTAATAGCATTTGTCCAGATCATCTTGATATACAAGGAATGTTATTTTACCAGTTGGTCACACAATCCTATCATAGAATCCTAGAATATCAGGGTTGGAAGGGACCTCAGGAGGTCATCTAGTCCAACCCTCAAAGCAGGACAAACCCCAACTAAATCATCCCAGCCACGACTTTGTCAAGCCTGACCTTAAAAACCTCTAAGGAAGGAGATTCCGCCACCTCCCTAGGTAACCCATTCCAGTGCTTCACCACCCTCCTAGTGAAATTTTTTTTCTTAATATCCAACCTAAAACCTCCCCCACTGCAACTTGAGACCATTATTCTTCATTCTATCATCTGCTACCACTGAGAACAGTCTAGATCCATCCTCTTTGGAACCCCCTTTCAGGTAGTTGAAAGTAGCTATCAAATCCCCCTTCATTCTTCTCTTCCGCAGACTAAACAATACCAGTTCCCTCAGCCTCTCCTCATAAGTCATGTGTTCCAGCCCCCTGATCATTTTTGTTGCCTTCCGCTGGATACTTTCCAATTTTTTCACATCCTTCTTGTAGTGTGAGGGCCCAGAACTGGACACAGTACTCCAGATGAGGCCTCACAAATGTCGAATAGGGGGGAACGATCACGTCCCTTGATCTGCTGGCAATGCCCCTACTTATACATTCCAAAATGCCATTGTCCTTCTTGGCAACAAGGGCACACTGTTGACTCATATCCAGCTTCTCGTCCACTGTAATCCCTAGGTCCTTCTCTGCAGAACTGCTGCCCTAGCCATTTGGTCCCTAGTCTGTAGCGGTGCAAGGGATTCTTCCGTTCTAAGTGCAGGACTCTGCACTTGTCCTTGTTGAACCTCATCAGATTTCTTTTGGCCCAATCTTCTAATTTGTCTAGGTCCCACTGTATCCTATCCCTACCCTCCAGCATATCATCTTCATGTCACTCAACCAATGACGAAAGGAACCTGGATCAGGTCCATCTAGCCCATCTGTTTACACACACAACCATCTCCTGACAAAGTGACAAAAGGAATTATTATCCCTCCGGGTTAGAGCAAAGCTCTGAGCATCTGGACACTTTTTTGTGCAGGGAATTTGCCTTCCTTATTTCCTCCATAAGGGTAATGCTACTGACAAAATGCTGCAGACTTGTATATTTAATTAATAATGCTTTAGCCAAAACATTTCCCCTACTGCTGGTGCTTATTAGCATTATAAACATAAGAAAAATGGATAGAGGGAATTAACCGGGAAGGTGTGTTTGCATTATGCATGGATGTTGACTTTCAAAGCTAACTAGGGATTTAGCTATGCAACTCCCATTTGAAATTAATGGGAGCTGTATAACTGAATTCCCCAGTAGGCTTTGAAACTCTCAACCAAAAACTTTAGTGGCCAGTTAAAGTTTGTGATCTGAGAATCAGTGAAAAAGAAAGCGCTGACGTTGTGAATACAATACAAGTTAGATGCCTGCAGTTTGAGGTGGTTTGTTTCGTTTCAACCTGCTTTCATGAATGGCATGCAGTTTAAAAAAAAAAAAAAGGGAAGCACAGAGGCAAGGTGGGGGAGGTACTATCTTTTATTGGACACCATATTACCCTTGGGCAAACACTTTTCACAAAACGTTTACTCCATATCTTATCTCTGTCCTCATCCTCAAAGGAAAACTGCCCAATGCCATGAAAAGACAAGCCTCGAAACTTAAATTCATAACTTTGCTAAAGCTAAAAATTGTGGTCTTAATAATGATACTGAATGTATGGTTTATTACAACAATCTGTAACACACTAAGCCCCCCTCTTTTTGTCCGGTGACTGCAGAGGTGTTAATGGACCACTTTTGGTCCTTTAGAATGTGTTAACTACTTGTGCTAAACTATCTCTTCCACCTCATATTTAGCTGTAACACTTTGAGTGCCTTCTCCAGACCTGAAGTTCATAAACACCTCAGTGTATAAGGTTGTTGGACAAGAGCTCAGGTGGTGGTTCTTATCTATTGCAGCCACTGATGATCAATGAATTCTGAGCATTTTTCACTATGCACTTGACTTTCAAGTAATTCCTCTTTGAAGACATGTAAAATATCTTAGGTTTCAGAGTAGCAGCCGTGTTAGTCTGTATTCGCAAAAAGAAAAGGAGTACTTGTAATATCTTGAATCCCACTTAACAGAAGTGTGAATTGCACTCAGTAGAAAATATACTTCTGTGGGATTTCCCCTAGGGGCTACAACTAATTTAGATTAATTAAAGTGAAGTGATGAAGTGAGCTGTAGCTCACGAAAGCTTATGCTCAAATAAATTTTAGTCTCTACTGTGCCACTGGTCCTCCTGTTCTTCTTGCGGATACAGACTAACACGGCTGCTATTCTGAAACCTGTTGGAGGGAGATGCTCTCCTGCTGATATAGCTACCGCCCCTTATGGGGGGTGGTTTAATTATGCCGACTGGAGAGCGCACTCCCGGCTGCACAGGAGACCTTCCAGCCACAGAGCTGCAGCAGTACCGCTGTGCCACAATAAGGTCTATAGTGTAGACATAAAAAGAAAAGGAGTACCGGTGGCACCTTAGAGACTAACAAATTTATTAGAGCATAAGCTTTCGTGAGCTACAGCTCACTTCGTCGGATGCATTTGGTGGAAAAAACAGAGGAGAGATTTATATACACACACACACACAGAGAACATGAAACAATGGGTTTATCATACACACTGTAAGGAGAGTGATCACTTAAGATAAGCCATCACCAGCAGCAGGGGGGGAAAGGAGGAAAACCTTTCATGGTGACAAGCAAGGTAGGCTAATTCCAGCAGTTAACAAGAATATCAGAGGAACAGTGGGGGGTGGGGTGGGAGGGAGAAATACCATGGGGAAATAGTTTTACTTTGTTTGTCTCTATAGAGACTGGGAATGGATGAGTCATTACACAAAGTAAAACTATTTCCCCATGGTATTTCTCCCTCCCACCCCACCCCCCACTGTTCCTCTGATATTCTTAGGTTTCAGAGTAGCAGCCGTGTTAGTCTGTATTCGCAAAAAGAAAAGGAGTACTTGTGGCACCTTAGAGACTAACAAATTTATTAGAGCATAAGCTTTCGTGAGCTACAGCTCACTTCATCGGATGCATTTGGTGGAAAAAAAAAACAAAAAAACAAAAAAAAAATTCTGATATTCTTGTTAACTGCTGGAATTAGCCTACCTTGCTTGTCACCATGAAAGGTTTTCCTCCTTTCCCCCCCCTGCTGCTGGTGATGGCTTATCTTAAGTGATCACTCTCCTTACAATGTGTATGATAAACCCATTGTTTCATGTTCTCTGTGTGTGTGTATATAAATCTCTCCTCTGTTTTTTCCACCAAATGCATCCGATGAAGTAAGCTGTAGCTCACGAAAGCTTATGCTCTAATAAATTTGTTAGTCTCTAAGGTGCCACCGGTACTCCTTTTCTTTTTGCGAATACAGACTAACACGGCTGCTACTCTGAAACGAGTGTAGACATAGTCCCTTTTCCAATAAGAAAAGGAGTACTTGTGGCACCTTAGAGACTAACAAATTTATTAGAGCATAAGCTTTCGTGAGCTACAGCTCACTTCATCGGATGAAGTGAGCTGTAGCTCACGAAAGCTTATGCTCTAATAAATTTGTTAGTCTCTAAGGTGCCACAAGTACTCCTTTTCTTTTTGCGAATACAGACTAACACGGCTGCTACTCTGATCCCTTTTCCAATGGTTCTTTGTGATGAAAAGGAACCTGATAGATGGACTAGGTGTGAACTGCACAAACACATTGCTGTTCCCTGCTGCTGTCGTTCCTCTTACCTGATCCACAAGTGTCTGGATGGACAGTGAACATTTCTAGTGTTTGAAAATGGACCTGCTTTTTGGCTGTTGTAGCTGGTTTTGACAAAATGCACATCTTGCTGGCTTACTGGCTGTAGATGGAAACGTAGTCATTTACAGTAGGTTTCCAACATCCCAAGTTTCCCTACAACACAAACTTAAATATTCTAGCAAAACCACCAGCACTGCATGGCAAAAATATTGCAGGGAGGAATTAATCATCTGAATTTAATCAATGCATAATGCCAATAGGTCTGGATAGAACAGAACCGCATGGCTCTTGAAAATGGCTGATTTATATTTTGGTCACACTTTGCTTGACAAGAGGTGAGCTAGAAACTAGTCTATTTCCCCATGACAGGTTTCAGAGTAGCAGCCGTGTTAGTCTGTATTCACTAAAAGAAAAGGAGTCTCTAAGGTGCCACAAGTACTCCATTCCCCCATGTTTATTCCCCCTCCTCCACCCCCCACTGTTCCTCAGACGTTCTTGTCAACTGCTGGAAATGGCCCACCTTGATTATCACTACAAAAGGTCCCCCCCCACTCTCCTGCTGGTAATAGCTCACCTTAAGTGATCACTTTCTTGTTACAGTGTGTATGGTAACACCCATTGTTTCATGTTCTCTCTCTCTATATATATATAAATCTCCCCTCTGTATTTTCCACTGAATGCATCCGATGAAGTGAACTGTAGCTCACGAAAGCTTATGTTCAAATAAATTTGTTGGTCTCTAAGGTGCCACAAGTACTCCTTTTCTTTTTGTGAATACAGAGTAACACGGCTGCTACTCTGAAACTAGTCTAGCAAGATGTGTTGTGTGCAGGGGCATGCTGGGTGGGACAGAAAGAGAGGTCTCCTATTAAACCCTTTCGAAAAGCACTGGGATCCCTATTTAGGTTAATTAATAAACTCTGCACACTCTCATGCCTTTAACAATACTATTAATGGGTCATTGTGGTGTACTGGCAGCAGTAAATATTTCTTCCAGGCAAGAGAACTACACCCAGTGGTAACATCACAACTTAAAAATAACTCTGTTATTGAATGCTTCAATCAGACTCTTTCTTCTGTTAATGCTGTTCCAGTACTGTGCACCTTGGAGCAGCACAAGATCATCTAGATTGGAGATGGAAAAATCTTAATTGGCTACAGTTGCTGTAATATATCCTCCTGCAGGACTGTCCCTGATAGTATTAAATGTCAAAAACAATTGGACTTGCGCCACTTTCATTGGAAGACTAATCTGCAGCCCTCAATGTTTCCAGATATTCAGCTTGCATTTTTCTTTTCCTTAATTTCACCCTCCATTAAAATTATTTAATGCAGTGGCTTGATGCAGTTAACAAATGTGGGCTTTGTATTCCTTAGACAGTATATAAGGAGGAGATTTTCAAAGTCTCAAAGGGAAATTAGGAATGCAACTCCCACTGATTTTCAGTTGGCTTCTAACTGCCCCTTATGCCTTTTGAAAAACTCTCCTCTCTCCCCGCTTCCCACCCTCCCAAGAGTAGTCAAAACTTGCAGCCACAAATGGCTTTTTTCTGTGTATAAAGGAGCAATCTTGGTAAAAATCACCCCTATGCAGATGATCAGCACAAGGCTAATACACCAGTTAAATCTCATTCAACCCACAGATTGAAGTGGAACTAGAATGGTGTATAGGTCTTGCTCTGGCCCTCTGCACCAGTGTGAATATCACACTGTATGTTTACAATTTGGGGATAATAATAAACACTTCCATGTAGTTCTATAATGATTACACTCCACAGCATAAAGGAAGTAGAGAGTTTAGTTGTGGGGACTGGCTGTCCCTTGTTTTTGCGTACAAGAAGAGAGATGGTGCATCCAAATTAAATGCTATTGTTGGGCTTTTCTTTGGCAACGTTAGAGTGGGTTTGAAAGTAGGGCAGGCAGTGGGGCCTTGGTCACCACCTTGACTATGCTGCTATATTAGGAGTTCTGTAATAAAAGAAGATAAGGACAGCGGCTGAAACATTCCTCCTTTTTAATGAACCCATCCAACACACTCCCCAGGACAGCAATTGCTAAAATCCAGACTGTTTCACTGCAGCTCATAAGTGAAACTCTTGCCAATAGTGAGTATGTACCATCCACTGTAGAAACAGTAGGGTAAAGAAGTGCACAATGCTGTCTCCAGATGGCTCACTGCTAGAGGAATTTTTACTGTGGGTTGGGGGCCAAACTGGACCAGCTTGCAGAGTGAATGAGCCCAGACAATAAATGCACATACACTGCTAATCTGCGAAAACGCACACATTTGGAAAACTGCATATTCTAGGGGGCAATCGGTCAAGATGCCTCCAGGAGCAGGCTAAAGCTGTAAGTCTTCCAAGTTCTAATCAGACAGTCTTCATTTTAAATAAATGAAAAGATTACATTATAGTCAATGCAGATCACAGTCAAGAAACTATACTAATAAGAGGCTTTAGTATATTTCATGCCTCGTTCAGATCTTTTATTGTCAAGCAGCCTTATTTATCTGTCTCTGTCCCACTCCATATGTTTGAACTGCTCTTGTCTTGGAGCCCAACATTTCAGTGGTCTAGATAGTAACCATTAGTTTTTGTCAAAGTATCTGTTCATGTTCAGTTTCTGTATAATCACAGGGAATGAAAATACCACTCAATGCAAGAGAGACCTAAGCTCATGAGGTGTCTGGAGAGCTTGGCACACATCTAACATATTACTGCATTGGCAGCATTGCCTAATGATTCATGGGGTGAAAGAATACAGGTTTGTATATGGTTTGATTCTGGGCACCCTGTTTTGTTATGACTTCACTGTGAACAGCTGTGCATGCATACTCGCAAGAACACAGGGTAGCTGGAAGAGAAGTGCAGTTTAAACAATGGCTTTCCACTGATTTCAGGTGGGATAAACAAAAGGAAGAGGCAGATTCCCTGGCTGTTGGAAAGTTCTTGCTCCAAATAGGGACAGATTTTTCAAAAGAGTTCTGATCCTATTTAGGCACTTAAATAAGCAGCCAAGCCAACATGCTGAGCTTTTCTGAAAATCTGGCCAATTGCATATAGCTCTAAATGCACTCCTCACGTTTCCTCATGGTGCTGACTCAAATATTCGTTCTGACTAATACAACAAATGCAGCCCTATTCGTAAATTGTTGACAAAAAACCCAATAGCTATGAAAGTGTTTGTTGTTCTTAAATATTTGCCAAATTTGGTTGTGTGAGCGAAGTTTAGCTTTTGGGTTGTTTGGGAACTTTTTTCTCCACCCATTCACCAGTAGCGATGGACAATTATTCCCTACCCGCAACTCACATGTTATTGGCTCTGCTCCCTGCTGTTAAACCTACTGTCTCCTTTAAATACACCAAAGACAAATTTTGTGTGTGTGTGTGTGTGTGTGTGTGTGTGTGTGTGTGTGTGTGTGTGTGAAATATCATTGAGAGACCAAAAAATCAGAGTAGGTGAGTACTGCACCTGAAAAGTGATGCAGCAATGATGTGAGTCAGGACACACACTCTATGGAGGCTTCAGGTGCAGCCTGCTCAGAACCATAGGACCAAAAAATAAAAATAGGTGTTGAGAGAGATCCTGGTGATCAATGCCTGAATAAGAAACAATATGGATAGAGATAGATGTTTGGGAACTGTTAAATGCTTAATTCTCACAGTTGTGACTGGGCAAGGCCAGATGGCTATGGAAGAGTAGTAGGAGATAGCTATATTAGCTCCAGGCTAAACAAATCCCTGGTACCAGGATAAGTGAAATGGCAGCTGCTCCAGGTTAATTAAGACACCTGGGGCCAATGAAGAACTTTCCAGAAGGCAGGGAGAAGGCTAGGTTGATTGGGACACCTGAAGCCAGTCAGGGGCTGGCTGAAACTAGTTAAAAGCCTCCCAGTCACTCAGGTGGGGGTGCATGTCAGGAGCTGTGGGAGGAAGCTGTGCTGTTGGAGAGGCTGAGCAGTACACACCATATCCGGCACAACGAAGGAGGCCCTGAGGTAAGGGTGAAGTGGAGCTTGAGGAAGTGAGGGCTGCTGTGAGGGAAGTAGCCCAGGGAATTGTACATGTCATGTTTCTAAAAGGTCAGCTAGCATAGCTGATACTATTAGGGTCCCTGGGCTGGAGCCTGGAGTAGAGGGTGGGCCTGGGCTTTTCCTCCTCCCCCCCCCTTTGCCCCCTGATTAATCACTGAGACTGGGAGACAACAGAGACTGTGCAAGGAAGGATAACTTCTCCTCACCTCCCTTGCTGGCTTATGATGAAAATGGCTCATTAGACTGTGACCTAGAGACCTTCTAGAGAAAGAAGGGTTACGTGGAGGGTCACAGTGAGCCTCTGAGGCTAGCGAAATCCGCCAGGAAACGTGGGACTCACGGAGGCAAGGACAGAGCTTTGTCACACAGTATATAAGCAAAAGATTCTTGGCACAGATGATTATGTAATTGTTTTATAATGGTAAACGTTCACAGCGTCCTAAAGTCTATATGGCATTGAGGAATGTGAGTATTCCTTAATTGCCAAGCAATCTGTCTGGTCCTCAGCACTAGCTGGTGCCCCGCATGGCCAGATATGTGAAATTGGTGACTGCAGGGATCGCCAGGTGGAAAGCGAAGAGACTGGCTTAACCTAGGAAGTTAGCCAATATATATAGAGAAATGCAAAGGCTAGACATCACAATAATGGGACTAAGTGAGATGTTCTGGAGAGGTCAAGATAACTTTGCATTACAAGTGGCAAAGAATACAGGTTTCAGAGTAGCAGCCTTGTTAGTCTGTATTCGCAAAAAGAAAAGGAGTACTTGTGGCACCTTAGAGACTAACAAATTTATTAGAGCATAAGCTTTTGTGAGCTACAGCTCACTTCATTGGATTCATTCAGTTATTAGTGCAGGTGGATGGCAAAGTAGGAAAGGAATGGTAATTATAGTAGGTAGGACTGTAACTGGAGGGATCGAATAAGTGAATCTATCTGAACAGTAATGATTATGATAAAAGTAGGAAGGGGTAGGATATCTGTGACAGTTGTCACATTTGGTCTTAGTGGAACAAATGACAGAGGAGAAAAGATTAATGGAATTTTGTGAGAAAGATGACCTCGTTATTTGCAATACTCATCTTGAAGAGAATCTATCACAATCAACCATAGTTATAGAAATGGGGTTAGGAAGGTTAAGGTTATGCCAAGTGCAAATTGTGAATCAGATTATAGATTGGTATTGATAAGACTGAATATCAACCTGAAAAAATGTATGGAAAGCTAAACACTATCTAGGTTGGAACCTTGAAGCTCCGAGGAATCAGGAGATACAAAGTCATTACCAAGAAAAAGTGTTGCATATCATTCATGAAAACAAAGACCCAGTGACTTGAGTACATCTGAAAGATGCTATCAGAGAAGCTGCAGATAAATGTGTGGGAAGAAGTTACTAGCTAAGAAAACCCCCTGGATACCAGATGAAATTATTGCTGTGATGGACAAAGAAGGAAAGTTAAAAGCACGAAGATCAATAACAGAAAGAGGAATATTGAAGACTAAATAGAATGATAAAGAAAAAAATGCAGATTAGCAAAGTTCGAATGGTTGAATGAGAAATGTAACGACATTGAACAATTGGATAAAGAAAAGGAACAAGAGAGGTAAGAAACTTTTAATTACAGAAAAAAGGTGATCAATACAACACTTAAGGACAAAAAAGATCCATCAAACGTTGCCCCTAAAGACAAGAATGAAAGATAGAGAATATATCAAGGAACTATATGGGGTAGGCCTGAAAAATCTCAATTTAGAGATCAGTCATGTAAACCTGCCAATAATGGATGAAGAAATCAAGGCAGCAGTGACTTCTGAATAGAAAAGTGCTAGATTGTGATTGAATACTGGCTGAATTGTTAAAAAGCATAGAGGATGAAAGCTTGAAAGCCCTGTCAGAGATAATGAAGAATATGTTTGAGACAGGAGAATTGCCAGAAGATTTTACAAATCTACACTCTATCCAGATCCCCCCAAAAAGAACACTTCTGCAGTCTTTACAATTCATAATCAGCCTGGTATTGCATGACTCCGATATTTTTGCCAGTTGTTAAAGACTGACTACCTGGAAAGACAGATAAGAAAATAAGTGAAAAACAATATAGCTTCAAACATAGGGCAAGATAAATACCATTATGAACTTGAAGCTCATATTAGAAAGATCAATTGAAATGAGGAAAACAATATATTTCTGTTCATTGACTTCAAAAAGCATTTGCCAGAATCCACAATTACAAATTGCTTAATATATTAAGATCTGTAGGGACTGGTGGATACAAACTCCAAGTAATAAAAGAATTATTCTGGAATCAGAAGGTGATTATAATGGGAGATGAAAATGGAAATCTAATAGAGATCAAGAGAGCAGTGAGATAAGGTTGTATAATGTCACTTTTATTCAACATTTATAGTGAGTGATTAATCAAAGAAACAGACGGTATTAAGATGAATGGAAAATAGGGGAATAACATTCACTATGCAGATGACACTGTTGTTGGCTGATTCAGAAGAAGGCCTGATGAAGTTAGTGGAGATTATATATCCTCTCATGTTGAATGTGGACAAGACAAAACTACGGTGGTATGCAAGATTCCAGTGAACAACATAGCTGTACAGTAAGTGAGAAATTATTGCTACTTAAGAAGCATCATTATGGAAGATTAGGTGCTGGAATCAGAACCAGAACAGAGAGAGTAAAAGAGACATTTTGGAAATATAAATTTCTGATTAGAAGGGACACAAAACTGAAGACTAAATTCTGACTCTTAAATTTATATTTGATCTATGTTAAATTATGGCTGTGAAACATGGACATTGAAGCAAAGAAACAACAATCCTTCAAAGTACAGTGTTATAGAAGAATTCTGAAAGTATAATGGAGACATGGTATAATCAGCACAAAAGTATTGGCGATAACTGGAACTCGGCAAACACTAATCAGCCCTCGAGGAACAAGCCTCCCTGTTACTCCCCTCACCAAAAAAAGCCTTGGTCACCCCAGGGCAAGTTCTAGCTGAGGGAGTATTGGGGTTTTTTTTCTCCCCCTTCCCAGGGCTGGCCATCTCCCATGCACCTTGAGAAGAAGATGGAGCTACCCACCACACTGTACTTGTTTTTCTCAGTGCTCATCGTCTGGATGCCCACTTCCCGGCAGGCATCATCTGGATTCCCACTTCATGCCCCTTTAGAACCTTTATTTTTTCCATCACCCCTTGCCAGTCTGCTTTTCTGATGGCCTCTCTGGCTCTCCATTCCTCAGGCTGCTGTCCAAGAAAAACTGCTCGTGCTTGCTCTCTCCCTCCCCACCTCCCCCCCCCCCGAGCTCCCTTCCTCTCTGTCACCCGGACCTGAAGCCTGTCCCTCTCATCCTCCAGCATATCAGTTTGCCACTCCACGCCCCATTTACCCAAGGCTGGCTCATCTCTCTCTTGTAGGGCCTGCTGCTTGCTGTCCTTCAGAGCAGCCGTTTGCCTCTGGTACCTTTCCTCTCCAATCAGAGTAGTCTGCTCCCCACTAAGTGGTCTGTTCCCAGCACTAAGAGATGCTGTGTGTATCACCACACTGCTTATTCCTCTCACCTCGGGCACAGTGGGATGAGACACCTTGGGGAGCGTAAAAGGAGCAACCCCTCCCCCCCCCGCAACAGAAACTAAAGTAGTTTTTTTCAGTGTTTGCTTTGGACCTGGTGTTGTCCCCCATTAGGCTATTATGCTGTAGGGACGCTTCCATAATCAAGGCCAGGGGCAATGGCTGCAGCTGTAAAGGGCACGTGGCTGGGTAGGGGGAAACTCTTGAGGGGACGAGGGATATAAGGAAAGAGGAGCGCTGAATGCAGCGAATGGACAGGGATCTCCAGCAAGGTTAGACTGTCTCTCTGTCCTGCAGGAATTTCAGCAGTTTGTATTTACAATGCGTGTTTATAATCTCTCAAATATTCTTGATGTGGCTTATTAATTATTCATGAAATACAAATTAGGCCTTCTGGATGTACTTGTCCTACAGAACTTTACTGGCTCAGAGCAGTAGGGGCCCAGCACATGTGTGCATTTCACTGTGATGTGTGTGTGTGTGTGTGTGGGGGGGGGGGGGATTTATTTATTTTTTAAAGAGCACACTAAAAAAAAATCACATATATTCTAAAAGGTGGCCAGAAGAACATTTTTGTTTTAAAAGGCTCAGTTTAGCAAAAATTTTATTTGCATGGCTGTTGACCATGTTGCATCTGTAGGTTCAGAGGGACAGAGTGAGCTGAATCAGAAATGATTATAGATCATTAGCAGTAACTTATGGAGCATTCACCATGAGTATTGGTGCTCATATTGTTTGTAGGTGAGCCCATTGGAGGGACCTGCAGTTATATACATTTTTCAGCTCTGGTGTTCCATCAAAGAGGCAGCATGGCTTCTGTACATTGTGTGACACTGGCCAGTTACACCAGTGTAGAGCATTACTTCAGAGATGATCTCTACACCAGATAATCGGCAGCCAGGATCCACCGCACTTTCAACGTGCTCTTATTTCATTTCTTATTTCTGTGCAGCTCTTAGGACTTGAGGCTGCAGTAGTCCTCTGGATGCGAAGCAGAATAACTCTCCATCCATTAGAAAATATATCCCCCAACCTGATGGAGTCTTCTGCTTGTCTTAAACACTCATTTACCTGAATCTGTGTTTCCCCAATTTCATGAAAATACAGAGATTACCAACTCTGGAAAAAAAATAATGGAAATGCTATGCACGCATGGGGACCTTTCACGCAAGAGCAAGTGACTTTTAGTCTGGGTGTCAGACTCACGTGGTTGTTGCCACAGCACTCACAAGGCATCACTCTTGCACCAATATGTTTCATTCCATAGACACCACCACCACCAGGCAGAGCAGCTGATCACAGTTTGAGAACCCACTGTATGAGAAGAAGAGTCTCTGGCAGCATCAGTTTCTCAGGCATGTTTTTCATACCACATGCAAAAAGCCCATCTCTTTGTGGTTATCCTTTTTCATATCTGAGTAGTCACCAGGCAGAGTTCAAAAGTTCATCTCCCACAAGGGAAGAAGCAGAAAGTAGCAGATTTTTCCTGGCTGGTGGTTCGGTCTGCTGGGCAAGCTTTGTTGCAGTTATTCCAGTCTTTAGTAGGTGCCATTAGGCTGCTCTTGCCTTCAGGTTTATCTTGTTAGCAGCTGGTAGTAGATAATTGCTGGAAGATATGAGTCTGGTTCTACAGTATGTGTCAACAGATGAAATGCTGGGGATGGTCCAACACTCTCTTTGCAGGAATTCTCTCTGCAAATGCCAACCAGAATGGGAGCACAAAATTCCCAGACACAATTAATAGTGGACTATAAATGTTTCTTCATCATGCCACATTATTTAATAATTTTCAAGCACACCACAAGCCAGGAGAACCACTGTCCCTCATAATATGATCCTTCCCCTCCAATCTTAGACTTTTGAGCAGTGAAATAGTTATCAATGTTGGCATTTAAAGTATCATCATTGAGCATCTGAGTTAGCCCCCATTTAGATGAATGGGGCAGTTTGTGACTCAGAGCTGTTTGTTTTTGTTTTTTTGGCTCTCTGCAAACTTGAGCAGGCATCACTGCATTGGTCCCACTCTGATCACTTTAGTGTGGGTTTCTTTGCAGCCACAAGACGAGAGATTTCTTAAAAAAAATAAAAACCTGACATGCTGGAGGACAAATGAGGCCTGTCTGTGAACCCCTGACTAGGTGCTGGCACCTCCCCAAAGCACCTTTTAGAATATAAGTGCTGTATGGACCTGCTCGGCTTGTTACCCATGGCTCGTGTACTGAACAAAGCTCTCCGGGAAGAGTCAGGGGAACTAGTGCTGTGTCATGCGGTGCTGGCCAATGGTGCAGTCAGTTAGATTCAGCAAGGATCTAAAGAGGGTGAAAATGATTCTTTGCACTAGGGCGCACTGGCGTTTTTGGAAGGGAAATGGCCAAGGAGGTGTGTGTGTGTTGTTGTTGTTTTTGAATGACCAATAAGCCAAACCCCAGGAATGGAATGTGTTGGGCCACTAACTCAGGCTGTACATGGTCTATTGAGAAAGGGGGTGGAGGGACTCGCATAGCTAGATCCTAGTTCCTGAATTTCCCTGTCTGTTGATAACTAAGAGTTTGCCTTTGTGCACCTGGAAAGAGCAGAGAAATTGTTCTGGAGCATCTCAGATATTATTCCCAGCATTGGGTTAGTTAAGGAAACTGTCCTAGCTCTAGCCTTTCTAGTAGGGGCCCTACAGAAGGCTTCACTTTTAGTCCAGCCTGAATGATCAGTTTACTAATCTCTGATTAATAATTGAAGGCCCTGCGTGATCTCTGGTACGTACAGAATGTAATGAGAGTTACCAGGTGTTGCTTTGCCTGGCAGTGCCAGACCACTGCTGCAGACGTGGCTGGCCATCCATCTGATTGTTCAGTAGTCATTTTATTTATAAAGCGATCTTTTCCCTATCCCCTCTCTGGCCTGTGCCTGAAATGCTTGGCACGCTGTGTCACAGCATTAAAACAGAGGAGATTTAAAATTACAATGAACCTTCTAGTGATTTTCCAACAAATGATCCGAGGGGCTCTGTGCATTGCTGGGGAGGCTGGGCAGAAACCAAGCCTAGCCACTGGCAGGAGAGAGTCCTCATAAACACAGACTAAAGAAGGAACCATCAGCAAAAGGATCCTGGGGAGAGAGCACTCGGCCTTCCTGCAGGCATTCTTCTCCTGTCTGCAGCAGCTCCTGCAAGGAGAAAGGCAAGGGGTGCTAAATGGAACCCCTTTAGTGCCCCTACACCCAGCCCCAGGCTCTAGCACACCAAAGAAAGGGGGACAATAATCTAAACATTTAAGCTGTGATTTCCAGAGGTGCCTGCAGGAGTGAAGTGCCCAAATACCATTGGAATGTGGTGGCCTGGCTCTGGTGAAACCCCTAGCCTGGTTGGTTTTTGTGCCCCCTTCCTCTAAAGAGGGGCCCGTCCCATTCTAGCTGCTCCTTGGCACATTTTAAAAATCATTATAAAAGAGACTGCCCCTTTGACCCATCTGAAATGACCCATCTGTCTTATTTCAAAGTCCCCCATAGCCAGTGAAAGCAAATACAGGGCCAGCAACAAAGGGAACCTCTTGAGGAGTCATTTGAAAGTATGCGGGGGAAGGAGCCCTGATAACTGGCAGGGAGCGAGTTACACCCCATGAGGCTTACCACAGCAAAGGAGCAACGGGGAGAGCCCCGGAGCAACTGGCATCGGAGCATGTACTTAATCGTCAGCGTCGCCTTTCTTTGAGGCCACGGTTGGATAGGGCTGAGGTGATGAACAGATTCTATCCACCATCTTTTGAGCCACCATTTGAGCCTGCTAAGGGGTTGCCGGAATGGTTTTATATACCATGTAATACCACAGTCTCCTTGGGCATCCAAGGCTTCAGGCCTACTGGGACTCGTATTAAAGCAGGCGATGTGCTGTCATCCATTCCAGGAACACTTGGGGGAAGGGAGTATCTGAAGTGGGGAGTAATTCAATAAGCAGAATTAATGCTTGGGCCGCAAACGGGGAATGCGTTTCAGATAGCGAAGGAAGGGAAAAGCCACTCTGGATTTCTGGGGTGGTTGTGGCTTTGCAGTGACATCACAGAAACTGGATTTCGCTCTTCCCTTTCTCTACAAAGATCTGTCCAGTTTTACTTGACATCTTTCTTTTGTCTCCATCCAGGGGAGTGATGCTGACTCAGTGGACAAGAACAAATGCTGCACGCTCTGTAACATGTCCTTCACCTCGGCAGTGGTGGCTGAATCACATTACCAAGGCAAAATCCACGCCAAAAGGTTAAAACTGTTGCTAGGTGAACAGCCAGCACTAAAGGCCACAGGTAGGTCCAGAGACCATGAATATGAGGAGACATTAGAAAGCAGAACCTTCTGTCCATTCAGATTTATGACTATTCACTGCACCAAAGCAGGATTGGGGTGCACTGGAGCCCGAATGACTCTGCCAATTGAGAACGTAAAGGGATAGCTAACGAATAAAGATCAGCAGAAGCAGCTATTCGTTTTTCTTGCTGTCATAATAACCTTTTTAAAAAAACCTGCTGATGCCATTATTGCCTGTCTGGTTCACATAGATTATTAGTTTATCAGGCACCGTTGGCCCTTATATTAGAATGTTATCTCTGCTTCCATGTTTCTGAAAATCGTCTGCACATTGGAAGACAATGTCTCCTCCAGGCATGTATAACCAATGATAAGATTCACTTTTATTATCAGAAATTATTTGTCAACTCAGCTAATATGTTTAACCCCTTATAGTTACTGCACACGGCAGAATATAATCAGCTCTCACTGTAGAGGAAAATCTAGACTTTAAAACATTTTAGATCACTGGCCTCTTGATTTTTGCCTACATGGTATTCATGTCATTCTCTGCAGCGATTCCAATAATGCAGGCTCATTCACTTTTACATTTTAAAAAAGACAAATGTTGGAATCCGATAATTTAGCATCTTGTTGTTTGCCTATCCATAAAATCCTTTCGACTTCTAACATTCTGTGTACCTGAACTTCCACTGCCATTCAATCTGGACAGAAGATACTGGATACTAAACGGGCATTAACATTGGGCTGTAATCCTAGAGATAGGTGCAATGTATTTCACTAAAAGAAAAGGAGTACTTGTGGCACCTTAGAGACTAACAAATTTATTTGAGCGTAAGCTTTCGTGAGCTACAGCCCACTTCATCGGATGCATCCGATGAAGTGAACTGTAGCTCACGAAAGCTTACTCTCAAATAACTTTTAGTCTCTAAGGTGCCACAAGTACTCCTTTTCTTTTTGCGAATACAGACTAACATGGCTGCTACTCTGAAACCTGTCATGTATTTCACTGTTTCTACCAGCAGCAGTTCCTTTAGAAAGGAATTTAAATTTAGCTGTGCATTTTATATCCCTATCTAATGCGTCAGATGTAAATCCTAGGTATAATTAAATAAGGTTTTTCTTGCTTTACAGACTGTAGGTAGTGAAGTATAAAATAGCACTTGTCTTTTAAGAATGGTCACTCCCTTTACCTGGGGGGGAATAGCAGGGAATCACTTTAAACCATGGCTTACTCATTGTTTTAACTAAAGAATATCTTCCTGAAGGCAGTCATTACAGATCTTCATCAATTAAATTACAGAAATATAATAGATACAGTGGGCATTTGGTGACCAACTGGTGCAGCTTTCTGTCAGAAGACACTATGGGTAAAAATTTCAAAAGCACCTAAGTGGCTCCAGAGACTAAGTCCAATTCCTTTTCAGTAGGACTTAGGCTCCTACGTAACTTAAGTGCTTTTGAAAATTTTGCCCTGAGTAGTTTGGGACCCGAATATGGGAACTCAGACTGGGCATGGAAGTTATTTGCAACCTTGTTATATTTCTGCCCAAGCTTTGCGTGCCATGACTTCTAACCCCTTACCAATGCTAAGAGAATTGATATGAGATGGCATAATGACTTGATTTACAGTTGCTTTCTTGCTTGGAAGGCCAGTATCAAGCCTTTGTCCTCAGGACATGCATCGCAGTTTGACTCAGATTATGGGAAACGCTAAGAAAGGCATCAGTGGAAAGAATACCTTTGTTTATATTTTAGACTATGAATTTCTTTTTAAAGACCAAACTCCTTCGTAGGGAAAATATTTGAACTTTCCAAGCTTCCACAGGTTTGTTCTCCAGGATGTAAGCCTGAAGGGCTGGATACAAAGCCCATTGGGCTCAATGAGCTTTGGATCAAGCCTCAAATAAATGAATGAATATCTGTTCTCTGAGCCATGTAGAGTGCTTTGCATGTAGGTCAACTGTTCAAATCCATAAGCTGTTTTCTGGCCAATGTGAAATTAGTTGTTAATTATTTTTATTACACTAGCACCTAGGAGTCCTTGTCATGGATCAGGTCCCCGTTGTGCTAGGCACTGTACAAACACAGAACAAAAAGACAGTCCTTGCCCCAAAGAACTTCCAACTGATGCATAAGACATAAGACAAGAAACAACAGCTGGAGATCGATGAGGAGAAGAAGGAAACAACGTGACAATATTGGTCAGCATGATAGACTATGGTCTCAGCTCACGAACTGCCTAATCATGATGTCTTTTCAGTTCCTAATGAACGATATGTTCGTATTAAAAACCTGAAACCCCCACACCATAAATTAACTAGTCAAGGACTGAATAGACATGGAGACTGACGTTACCTTACCAGAATGGGGTCAGAGATTGTGTAGTGGAAACTTGCAATGGTATTGTCCATGCTGCACCTCTCCTATGTAAAGAGAAAACATTACCCACAACACTGTCTCAAGCAGCACTGTAAAGAGCCCTGATTTCACTCTGTGTTTTCATTTAATTTTGTTAATCTGAATCAAGTGAGCTGAGTCTGTACTACACCCGCACCCCTTGCTGCATATTTCTCTGTGTAACGAGCTCTTCAGTTGTAGTAATCACTAGGAAAGAATAACTCAAGTATTCTTTAAGTCTTCTTGATACTTGATCTGATGAATCTAAGCACTAGGAATATATTAATCAGCAGTGGTCATCCTTCTCCAGGAGTTCTCAAGCACTCCCCTTTAAATACAGCTTTTATGTGGGCTCCCTGCAGAACCAGTTTCTTTTGAGATTTCTCTGCTGGAATGGAGACTAGCTCCTTTGTGCTCCTCATAACAGAGGCTCTCTCTCATACTCCAGACTGCTGCTTCAAAGATTCTGCTTTCAAAGAGTCCTAGGAGTCACGTATAGACAGCTGTGAGTGTGGCAGTTGCTGTGTGTGAAGTAGCATCTTAAGGCCTATTTGCCAAGCATTACTCACATTGCATTAACAAATGTGATTTCAGTGCAGGCTTACAGAAAAATCTGCTGGTAACTGTGTGCTCTGTGGGGTGGGTGGCCCCAAGTTCTAGGGCAGAAATACATAACTGAGATTTGGCCCTGGAGTTTTCTTATAACAGCTCCAGGAAGAGCCCCCCAGAGACTTTTCTCTATTTTTATGGAAGATTTAGGTGGTTGCAGGAAGACTTAACCTACGTGCATTTCAATCTTCCTATTGAAACTGCTACCTCTGACTCTGATGGTGGAATTACTGGCTCCAGAAACCTGTTTTCTGCTCCTTTCTCTAGATAGGTTCCTTTTATTCAGTGATACTTAGGAGTGTCTCTCAGCCTTGGAGGACGCTCCAGGGTCCAGTGGCTTTTTCCATATATTCTATCTCGGGATGAATCTTAGTTGAAGTGTTTTGTGAGAGAAAGAAAATAGAGAGCAAAAGAGCATTTAATATTAGGATTATTTTAATCCACTCAGAAGTAAATCATTGGCTTGTAACAGTTCAAGCAGTGATCATTCTTTAAACAAAAAAGCTCAGGTTTCAGATTGAATCAGAGCATATGTCCATTAGACCAGTGGTTTTCAGCCAGGGGTCTACGCAGGGGGCATGCAGAGGTCTTCTGGGGGTACACAGCTCATCTAGATGAGTGTTTCTCAGCCTGGGGGTTGCAGCCCCAAGGTGGGTCACGGGTCAGGTTTAGGGGGAATTGCAAGTGCAGGGCTGTCACTGGGGATGGCAAGCAGGGCAATCGCCCGGGGCCCCATGCCACAGTAGGCCCCATGAAGTTGCATGCTTCAGCCTTGCTGCCTGGGGCTTGGGCTTCAGAAAAGGCTCACAAGTGAAAAACAGGCTGAAGTATCACACTAAAATGTAAGGTTTCAGAGTAGCAGCCGTGTTAGTCTGTATTCGCAAAAAGAAAAGGAGTACTTGTGGCACCTTAGAGACTAACAAATTTATTAGAGCAAAAGCTTTGTGAGCTGTAGCTCACAAAAGCTTATGCTCTAATAAATTTGTTAGTCTCTAAGGTGCCACAAGTACTCCTTTTCTTTTTACTAAAATGTAAGTACAATATTTATATTCAAATTGATGTATTTTATAATTGTATGGTAAAAATGAGAAAGAAAGCAAGTTTTTAGTAATAGCGAGCTCTGGCACTTCTGTATTTTTGTGTCTGATTTGTATTTTAAGTGAGATGGAACTTGAAATCAGATTCCTGAAAGGGGTACAGTAGCCTGGAAGGGTTGAGAGCCACTGCATTAGACTCTCCACCAAAGAGAGAAGATGAGAGTGATTGAATGAAACCCAAGTCCCCCACCCCCACAACTGCACATATCTGCACAGCCCAGTCACTGATTCCTGGGAGAAAATATCAAATAGAAACCCTTTCAAAGTATAATGTTATACTGCAGGCCCCATTGACTTCAGATGGCGTTGTAGGGACTCAGCCACCCTGACCCGAGATTGGCGAGCACAGGCATTGCTCTTGCAAGTCTAAAACACCAAGTATTCTCCTTTGGCCACCCGTCTAACTATTAACCAGGCCCAAAACTGCTTAGCCTTCAAAATTCATCAACATTAGCACCCTTCAGACCAGTAAGCGTACTTGTTTATATGCATCAGTTGCTTCTCCTTCACTATCATCCCACTGTGACTCAGACTTTTCATCCCAGAATGAATATAAACATGGAAAATCAAAGTGTGCTGAACAGAACTCTCTCAAGTTTAAAAATTGCAAGTTCTTTACAGGGCATATAAATGGAGGGGTTAAAAGAGACTGTCTCGTTTAAACTTCTCCCCTCCAGCTATGAGATTGATGAAATCTTTTGGTCTGCAAAATTAGGAACTAAAGGGATGGCAATGCACAGTGCAGCATGTACACATGAAAACATTTGCAGTGACCTGGAGTACACCATAATATCTGCTGCTATATGGGCCATCTCTACTAAAAGCAGTATGTTCAAATGTACTATAGGAACAAAATACCAAGGGAGGTGGTGGATTCTCCAACCCTTGGTGTCTTCAGATCACAACTGGACGCCTGTCTGGTGGATATGCTGAACTCAAACAAAGGTTAATGGGTTCGGTACTGGAGTACCTGCATATAATTCTTTGGTCTGTGTTATACAGGAGGTCAGATTAGATGATCACAATGCCTTAAAATCAATGAATCTATTCATAATGTTCTAATTCTTTGTTTTAACATGCAGATGTATTGTGTGCACTTGTCCATGTTGGAGTCAGGTGTACTGCAAGACTAAACTTTTAGCATGAAAGCCTTTTTTAATTTATAGGACAAAAAAAATACAAAATCTCCACAAACAGGTAAACTATTCATAGTCCCCTCATTAAGAAATGCTCCAAAAATTATGAAACTTCCCAAAATTTTTTCATTTGGGCTGAGATTAAGCAATCTTACTTTTCGTCCTACTGATAGAACCATAGTATGTAAATATCTATAATGAGAATTTAATTAGCATTGTTGATACGCTTGAGAGATGAAAGAATTTATAAACTACATCTGGCTATACATAAGTCACTTCAGATGTGGAGCCGCCTCTGGATTGAAGGTAGCAGCTGTTTAAATCATTCAGTAACAACAACAAAGTTTAGAGGCAAAAATGAACACTAATGTGTGCAGCTGAAACTTCGGGGAAATTTACGAAGAGATAATTCTAGAGCTGGTTGAAAAAAGCGGAAATTTATAAAAAAAAATAAAATAGAATTGAAAAAGTGTGTACCGTTTCACCAAAATCTGAATTTTTTTCTACCAGCTCTGCTACCAAAGTTCCGTTCCTCATCACCCGATGTGAACATTGGCTGGAACACCAAAGGTAATACCCCTGCTCTTTCAGAAATTGTCTTGGGAGCTTTAATGTTCAGAAGCTCTGTTTGACTTCTTTTCTGAAAGAGAGCTCCTCCAGAAGCACCTGACCTTTTGGGTCTGTACTGACTCAGAGGGCAAAGTGCACCTACTATATTCTAACACTCACTTCTAGTCTTTGTTTTTGCCCTCCCTCCCCTCCCCCACCCCTCCCCTCATGGATTTCTCCCATCCAAGTACTTGCCCATCTTGACCCTATGAATCTGACATACATATGAGTGTGAGTACTTTTCCCTGTAAGCGAGGTAGTGTTAATGCCCAGCTTGTTTTCTTTGCTGCTGTTTAATACAGTTGAGAGGGGTTTAGTCCTTTTGCACGGATTTTCATGCTAGATCCACACTTGTTGTTTGAGCTCTCTATTGAATTAGTAAGGATCTTCTGAATCAGTGTGAGGTTACATAAATTCTCAGTTTTGACTAATGTATGCCCTATATAATTCAAGCAGTGAGCACACTTGCATGTATAATATTCTCTGCCATAGCAGCTTTACCAGATAGGAGTACCAGGATAATCCTTCTTTGTTGATAATCTAGATGCTTTTCTTGATAGCTTTAAATAACAATTACTCATTACACAGCAGTCTTCCTCTCTGACCATGGGAATAATGCAGATACATTTCAATGTACTCTGCGTCTCTGCACAAACTCATATTGTATCCCCGATGTGAGAGCTAACTGCTACTTGATTTTCTGGTTTTCCTGTGTACTCAGTATCACAGAAAATTTGGGTCAGTTTTCAATTTATTTCAGAAATATTATATTTCTGAATTTTATCACCTCGGAGTTAACAAAATGCTGATCTTTTATCATTTCCCAGTTGGAGCAGTTAGAAGATTGAGGAGTGATTTGACAATAAGCTTTTTTATTACTGGAAAAAGTGATTGTCTCATCACTGTGGTGAAATATTTCTGATCCTTTCCCATTCCTGATCCTTTCCCATTTTTGCTGTTATGCTGGTGCCCACAGAGGCTTCATGTCATCAACACTACTGATGAATTTCTCTAGTCACTTCTAGCATCTTCTGTCAACTTGCATTCAGTCATCAGTGCAAATTATAAAACAGAGAATTGTGGGTAAAATAATAGCTGATACCCTCATTTATTCAAGTGCTGGGACATGCCATTTCAGGAAGGTGGAAAATGGCACACCAGCACCAGGAGAGTAGGATAGTTGATGATGAATCATCATTTGAGGAAGTGCCATGTCTCCGGAGCAGTGGGTCCACAGCTGATAGTTGATGTGCAGTAGAAAACCTAGCATTGCCATTCTGGGTAAGAAATGATACTACGCAGCAAAATGTCAAAGGCACCCATATTTTTAGAGATGCAGTAATCTGCACTCCGCTCCCATCAGGAACCACCGTGAATAGAATTTCCTTGGCATTTCACTCCACTGGTGCCTGATTCAGGTTTTCAATCTCAAATCTGTTAAGTGATAGAATAAAATAACCCTCAGAATTTGGTTGTGACAGTCAGGCCAAGCCTACGCTACAGACCTATAGCAGTATAACTACGTTGGTCAGGGATATGAAAAATCCACACCCCTGGTCAACGTAGTTATAACCGACCTAACCCCCCGCTTAGATAGCACTATGTTGATGGGAGAACTTCTCCCGTTGACATAGCTACTGCCTCTGCGGGAGGTGGATTGACTAAGCTAATGGGAGAAACTCTTCCGTCGGCATGGTACGGCAGCACTGTAGCGATTAGTGAAGACAGGCTCTCAATGTCAGCCTTATCTGTGGAATTTCTTCTTTTCTGAGGGAAACTATATTTCCATAATTCCCTTTTGTGCAGCTGAGTGGTTAATTTCTTAGTATTGTTATCCTGAGCTCCTCTTGGATAGGGTGAGGAGTTCAGTGCCTTTGTAAGTAGTCCTATGATAAGAAAGCATTGTACACAAGAAATAAGTGAAACAGTTGTCCATCACCAGTGTGCTGAAGTGTTTAACTGTAAATGTTGCCTCACACCCCTCCAATACCAAAAAACAATGCAAGACAGACTGTTATAAGCTACATAACATGTTGCACCAGTAGAACCAGAGTCAAAGGAAGGAAGAACAGGTTTTTTAAAAGTCTGAAGTTTTTGCTAGGGTTAATTATTTTCATGTTGCTACTGAGGGAATGACATTTTGTCCTGTTTCTGGCTAGAAGGTACTGTACGTTTAAAAAGATAAATTCCCATTTGGAGTGAAGTCAGCTGTCATTTATTTCTGTTCAGGAAGATCCTGAGTTCCAGTAGATATGGGATGTGTTTCATTAATTGTTGGTTAAATATGGCAATAGTTCAGGCCTAGCTGTAGTTGTAAACTAGGTCTAAGTGATGCAACTCTACAAAAATAGATTTTGCATTACAAATGCATCACTAAGAGGAGGACTAATGCTTCACCACTATGTACCTAGTGAAATCATGAACACCTATGCAAAGTGAACACAGACTAGGGTAAAACACTACCACTAATAAGCGAGAGGAGTTCTGGTTTGGTAGCTCAGTACGCTCCCTTCACACAGAAACAAAGCAGCTATTAAAAATGCAGAGGGAAATCCTTTAGGCTTCACATCTTTTCCTTCCACATCTGATGTAGCCAACCGCTCTTGGAACGAGTAGAACATTCCACGCTAAACTCTTAGTACCATGGAGATTATGGGCTTTGATAGCACAGAATACCTGGTGGCTTGAGGGAGCGTAATTGCTGCTTTATCCCTAACTACTAGATCACTTAATGGGAAAGACAAAGGCCTAAATTTGAGTCCCACTAATGCCTACTCCCCATTAATTATGTTTTGAATGGCATACGCTGCAAATCAGTGAAGGAAGAGTTTGTGAGACAGGCTCTGACATGCAATCTGGAGTTCACTCTCCCATTTAGCTAACACAGCAGCAAAGGGAATAGTATGCTCCAGTCATAATTCTTTAGTGTGGAGCAGACATAAATCCTGAGGACACCACCAGCTATGTGAACTTATGCCACCCCAGTCCCTTCAAGGCAGCAGCTAACATATAAACAAGGACAAAGCTGGCCAAAGGAGCTGACATATTTAACTTTATAGCTGGGGCCTAGACAAGGAGCATGTCTAATATACCTCATAACTCTAACTCCTGGATCTCGACATGTAATAACTATTTATTATAAAGTGCCAGATGCCCAAATGCTTCTACAGTTATTGTGGATAATCCCAGCGGTCAAAAATAAAGTTAAGAATAGAAAGATTTCATCTTATAAGAATGATCCTCTATAGACTCATGGGTGAAGCAATTGCAGGTTTTAGACTTGCACTCCTCTTTTAAAAAAAAAAAAAAAGTCAATCACTAACAACTTTCACGATACAGTGTGTGTATGGGGATACAGTGGACAAAGCATGAAACACATCTCCAAGATTTGGCTGAACTGGAATAATCACCCAGACACCACAGTGTACAGCCACACAGCTTGGAATCTTTGAGATGTGCACATACCACCTTCTGCACTGGAGAGCATCGAATATCAAAATGGTGTAAAACTGAATGGGCTTCTGCTTTTGGCTTAGCCTTGTGTGTCATTAAGTCCATTCTCCTTGACTGGGACAAACTACGAATAATCAGGGTTTTAGTGGAATATATAGTGTGTGAGTACAGTAAGTAGACAGAAATTTGTACAGGGAGTACTTTTTACCTGAACTTTGCATAATGCAGTAAGAAGGAGTTCCAGTGAATGGGGAGCAGCAGGTTTTCCAAACTGCACCTGCTTCCCTGCAGCAGGGCCAGCGTGTACTTAGCACTTAATTAAGGCTATACATGGAAGTAATTCTTCTGCTCTACTCCATGCTGATTAGGCCTCAACTGGATTATTGTGTCCAGCTCTGGTGCCACATTTCAGGAAAGATGTGGACAAATTGGAAAAAGTCCAGAGAAGAGCAACAAAAATGATTAAAGGCCTAGAAAACATGACCTGTGAGGGAAGATTGGAAAAAATTGGGTTTGTTTAGTCTGGAGAAGAGAAGACTGAGAGGGGACCATTTTCAAGTACATAAAAGGTTGTTAAAAGGAGGAGGGAGAAGAATTGTTCTTAACCTCTGAGGACAGGACAAGAAGCAATGGGCTTAAATTGCAGCAAGGGAGGTTTAGGTTGGACATGAGGAAAAACTTCCTAACTGTCAGGGTGGTTAAGCACTGGAATAAATTGCCTAGGGAGGTGGTGGAATCTCCATCCACCCAGAGTGGGGCTGGGGTAGATTTACCCTAGCCAGTCCCAAGTCCCTCTCTGAGCCCCCAGCACCACAGTCCCTCACGCAGTGACAGTGTGAATGGATAAAATGTGGGGAAGGAACAATAACAGCACAGAGTAAAATCAGTGAGTTGCATTAGCTTGTGAGTAAGGGTAGCTAGTGTTCCTATTTATTGTTTGTACTGGAGAAGCACCTAAAAGCTGCAGTCAGGATTAGGGCTCCATTGTGCTAGGCAATCTTCAAGCACATGGACTTCGCCCCAAAGGGCGTACAGTCTAAGGCAAGCAATGGATGTGAGAACGGGAGACAGTCTTATTTAGCAGAACTACTCTTCTTTTTGTTTCTAACTATACCAGTGAAACAACAGCTATACAAAAAGAAAAGGAGTACTTGTGGCACCTTAGAGACTAACAAATTTATTTGAGCATAAGCTTTCATGAGCTACAGCTCTGATGTAGCAGCCGATGAAGTGAGCTGTAGCTCACGAAAGCTTATGCTCAAATTTGTTAGTCTCTAAGGTGCCACAAGTACTCCTTTTCTTTTTGCGGATACAGACTAACACGGCTACTACTCTGAAACCAATAGCTATACAGTGAATAGACAACACCGCCACTTTTGTGGAATGAAATAAATTCAACCAGAGTAAGTGGAAAGTCCATTAGCCAATACAAAGAGGAGAATAAATGTCTCCACAGAAGAGTCAATTATATAATAATTTTATATTATACCCAAAGGAGCTCATTTTGTTAATACTCTGTAGTGTATCAATCTTGCCAGCACATATGAGGTAACAGTCTAGGATATTTTTCTCTTCCTAAGTGGGTCCCCGATCAGGGCTTAGGAAGTAGGACAACTTTGTTTCAGAACCAACTGTAATTCAGGCAATGAAAATCCAATAGCTTTGCCATTGCCAATAAAAAACAATAGACTCTTACAAAAACCCTGAAAATTGATAAGGTCATAAGTAACATTAGAGGCAAGATACAGTTTCCTTAATGAAAGCTAATAGAGATCCTTTCATATACTGGTCAGCTGAAGATTTGTAACTTGTATTAACACTCTTGAACCATGGGGGAGATCACAGAGGGTTCAGGTCATAATTATGTGTCTAAATCTATCGTTATTTTGCCCACTGAGGAACTTTGCAGAATCAAATAATGAAGTTCTTTCATTACTTTGTCAGTCCCTCCAGCTGCAATCGCATTAGAGCTGAGCTAGAATAGCAGTGAAACCTTGTGATCAGAAGAGATCTCAAACTGATTTTTAGAGTGCAAATTTTCCTGCTATTATCCCAAGAAGCATCTTTCCTGAAAGCATAGTTTTAAGTAATTATTTTGATATTAGACATTTTATTTAAAATCTAAAAATGGAAAACCAATGAGCTAGGTTTGCCAATTAAGTACTAATAAGTGTGTATTCTGGTATTCCAATAGCATCACAATTTTTACCTTTTTATTATAAATTAATTTTTCTTTTATCAGCTGTACTATATTCAGCAGAGAGATCACAGCAAACACATGCGGCTCTTGTTTTGCATTATAAGTAATGATCCATTTTTCTTTTGAATCAGGATCACTTTTTAAAAAGTAGACTGCTAGAGCCTTCTGGTGACTTTGAGGAGGACTGAGGGGCTACACCAGAAGGTTTACATGTTGATGGCACCTATTAATAGTGTATTAAGATATTTGAGCGAGGTAATTGACTACTGAATATGCTCTTTATCTGTGGCATTTTAAAATTCTTCTGGTTTTTTCCCTATTCTTTTCTAAAAACAAACAAACTGAAAACAAGAATGTTCAGATGATTATAAATCTAACAGTTTTCCTACCCTGAGAAATGTTTGGTTTTATACATGTAATGTCCATACATAAGTTTGTGCTCTTTGATTACTATTTTTATTTATTCTTCACCAGTATGTTTATATATAAGTAGCAGGTTTAACAAGAAAATTTTAACAGGTAAAGTTTAATTAATAATAAAGCATGTAACTATAACTAAAAGAAGCTTTGCTTCCTGAGCTGGTGTAATGCAAATAATTGAGGAATAGTTTCATGCTACCTAAACGCACTAACATTTCTGTTTTAAGGGAGATGGTAGATTTCCAAGCCATACCATTCAAAATATGTAGAGCAGCAGTCTTTGCAATGGAAGGTGCTAACCACTGCTAATTCTTCTTTGTGTCAAATGTATGAACCGTCTATTCAAGGTTCTGGTGTGGTATGAATAGTGGCTGGGCTGGGAAGACTCCATGTCTGGTTGTTTTCTTTTACAGAAACCACTCTGAGTTCACTAAAGCAGCCGCATGCGGATAGTTCTCCTGTGGTGTCTTCACCTCACCAAAGAAGAGACTCAGACAGGTACTGCCAGCTCTGTGCAGCCTGGTTCAATAACCCCATGATGGCACAACAACATTATGATGGCAAAAAGCACAAAAAGAACGCAGCCAGGGCTGATTTATTAGAACAACTAGGGAAGACCTTGGATCTAGGAGAGTTGAAAGGTAAGAGCCTGTCTTGAACATGAAGAATCTGTGCTTTGAGAAGGAAAATTCATTCTCTGTAGGTTGTAATGTGTTTGCAGCCTAGTGTCTCTCTGTTCACCTTAGGCATTTCTCTTAGCAGTTAGCAGATTCCAGTCTTGTCTGGTTATAGAAGAAAAGGATGCAGTGTTTGGCTCATGCTGCTCATATGCAGCTCTTCATGACGTTCCTTTTTCTAGGATAGTTTGTTAATGTAAAAAGAACGAGAAGTACTTGTGGCACCTTAGAGACTATCAAATTTATTTGAGCATAAGCTTTCGTGAGATGCATGCATGCATCCGATGAAATGGGATGTAGCTCACAAAAGCTTATGCTCAAATAACTTTGTTAGCCTCTAAGGTGTCACAAGTACTCCTTTTCTTTTTGCGGACACAGACTAACACGGCTGCTACTCTGAAATCGTTTATTAATGTAGGGTCTGAGCCTTAAGGCATAGCACACAACAAAGTAAATACGTGTTTTAAAATCAGCACATTTCAGTAAGATCAATACTAATTTTTAAAAATTGTTAAACATTAACTCAGGCCTTCCACCAGGCTCAGTTACACCTTTAAAACCACAACCCCTGAGACAATATTCAAAAACATAGTAACAAGTATATACATTATTTCATTTAGGTTTATAAGGAGCCTTCCTTGTTCTTGTTTTTGTGATCGATAAGGCAAATAGGGTGACAACCTGCATACCTTTCTGTGGGATAACACTCTGCAGTCATAGCAGCATCATTCAGAAGTTGGTCCTTTAGCATATCTTGTTCCTCTTCCAAAGGAGGAGGATCTTGGAGATTAGCGCTTGTCGCGATTCCCTGGCAAACACAGGATCACTCTTCTAGGAGCCACGTTACAGAGAGAACGATAGTCTAGTACTTGGCACAGTTTGACTGGGAGTTGGACTCCAGGGGTCTATTCCCATTTCTGCCACTGACTTGCTGTGTGGCCTTGGGCAAAGGACGTCCTGTGCCTCCATTGAGGCATTTGTAAAATGAGCATAACACATATCACATTCAATGTGTTGTGACTGTTTTGTGGAGGTTTCTTGCCTTCTCGCAGAAGGTATGCTAGGCAACTCTCTATGATCAGCTAACGGACCTTCCTTGACCCTGCTCCACTTGCTTAAACAGCACGCACAGCATCAGACCATGTCAGGGCACCAAAGGAGACAAGTCACAACCTGTCTGTTTTATGTCTGATGTTTGCTTAGAGAGCAAATGTTCCTGGCTGCCTCAGCCTGAGTTATCAGCACTTCAGCTCTTACAGAAATACACATCTTAATGACTTGACCTCTAAATTCTTTAGTGTTGGAATGGCCTGTCTTTTAAATAAAAGACAAAAGGGCTGTCCCCATTTGGTAACTGGAAGCGACTTGCTCAGCAGCCCATGTAAGGCTATTAGCTCTCAACATTGACCTTGAGACTTACCTTTGCATCAAAGGTTTGAGCCTCACCTGGAAATTCTTGCTTAGTAGCGACACACTCAGGGCTTAACTATAATTGGTTATGAACGACAACAAGTGTCTCTGATCCTCCTTTCACTGTCCTGTTCCTGATAAATACTTTGCATAAATATGTATGAGAGTTTGACTCAGATTCTCTGTTGGTGTAAATCAGTGGAGCTTCATTTAATAGAGCTGTGCCAACTTACCCCAATGGAGGATGTGGCCCAGTATCAAATGCTGGGAAGACTATATCATTAGTGTGAAAATGCCTAAAAAGGGAAAACTATGGAGCTCCTTTTAAGGCACAAGTTTCATTTTCATGTAATATGGCCCAATATGTGTCTACAGGAATAATTAATTGAAATAGACAAAGGAAGAGGTACTAGTTGAGATTTTTCAAAGCAGTGCAGGGATTTGGTTTCGCAGCAGGACATTCCATATCATTTTCAGTTTTGTTCCTTTGAAGGAAATTACTATCTCCCTTCAATAACTAATAGACATACTGTAGATTATGAATTTCTAAGCTTCAAGTAAAACCTCTGCTTTCTCAGATTCTTCATGTGCTACACGGGGAGAGCCAGTGTGGCTCACAATACCATAAATATGATTCATAGACTGACTCACTACCCTCTGCTGAACATGTGCACTGAAGAATAAACTGGGACAGTAATATGGAAGTGCTTGCTACCTTGAACTGTGCTGAACTCACGTGTGGATGGGAACATTTAGTAGCAGTAAATAAATCAACTGTGGAATGTTTTATTCCTGTAGTTATTGTCTAGGGGAGTTAGAAATGGAGGAGTTTAAGGTACCTACTGGTCCATACTGTGTTTCTGAAAATGTTCTGCTGTTCTGAACTCCATGACATATTTTGGATTTGCAGATAATCTAGTATCAGTAAATCATGCATTAATGGACAGTGCAATTTATAGGAGAGAAGGAAATGTAAACGTGTGTACACAGATGCACACGGACTTCTGTGAGAGAGGAAGAGAGGGCACCTTGTTGCTAGTATTGGACATTTTGAGGGGTACTTTTTCCTATTTTCAGTGATCACACTTTTCGTTTTGGAGGAGAAAATGCCATGCCCCTCCTGAATGTACAGCTAATGGACCCAGTTCTGCAGCTTCAGTAGCCCCAGAAGGATTCCCCTGCCTCAGAGAAGGCTCCAGAAATACAGAGCCATTGTGGTAGTGCCTCCACCAGCCCTTTGCTGGCTCCTGGTGCAGGAGAAAAGGGGATATTATTGGCCCATTCTTCAATCCAGGTGACTCCTCCCACTTCCAGCTGGTGTATGTTAGAGTGGGCTAAAGGCTGCTCCACCTGGATTTTGGGATTGGGATGGTGTCCATTCTCTCTGAGAGTGGGAAGCAGTGCTTTGCTCATTTCGCTGGACTTGCACTGAGCATAGCATAGCTGGCCAGGAGAATCTGGTCCAATATTGACTTAAACTTCCATATACCATCAATCTGCCCAGTTCATTTAAAAGCTCACTTCTGGCCATCTTCTAGCAATCTACTAACAGAAATGTTATCAGAGATTTCATCTGAAAAACGTGTGCAGTCAGGACCATGCTGTTAAGCAAAGCCTATACACTCTTAGGATAAGACCCTGCTCCAAGCCTCCTCCAGTCACATGATCATTTTACTGTTCAATTCCCTTATTTTGGTTGGGTAAAATTGCACTGTTATTGCTATTAAACATAGTTTTTGTTGCGATTCTTTCTCTTGTGAAATTAGTATTTCACAATCTTCTGAACGGAAAAGAGATGACATTTGTTTAACATTAGTGGCTGCTCACACATGAGGTATGTTATTCACTATTCATTATTCTCTCAGGCATTCAGCAATCATGTAATTTCAAATGATTTCACATCATTTTCTACATGTCAGAGGCTTGACATGCTATTTGATAAGCATGACATATGATCATAACACCCTAAGGGTCTAATCACAAACAGAAATTCCTTATTTGCTAATCATAACTTTCAGTTCCTGTCTGTGACTTCCATTTATAGACTCAATCCAGTGGGGAACAGACCTGTTTAGCTGGTATAATAATTGCAGAACATCATTTGAATCCACATCACAATCAGAACAGAGGGGTTGATTTTAGGAGTTATTGGAAAAGGATACAGGGCTTGGTTCTGATCTTAAAACCGTATTAATGCCAGTGTAATTTAGCGTCTGTGGAATTATTCCTGATTTAGGCTCGTTCAGAGAAATTGAGACTCAAGCCCATTCCAGTAAGTCTGCGTTCTGTTTTGGTTGGAGCTGCTCTTGAATCAAAACCTCAGATCTCCTGACACTTGACACATCTTTGGGGAGATTGGGTGTGAATCCAGATTCTAACTTTGTATCATCCACAGTTAGTTTTTGTGTAACAAACAAAATTAATATTATTAATACATCAGAATTACCATTATTAATACAATGAATCAGTTTTTCAAAAGCACCCAAGTTATTTAATCTCCTAAATCCCCAATTTCAAAAGTGACTTAGTGTCTTAAGATCCCTAGTCCTAGTAACTTTCAGTGGGTCTTGGCCTCCGAAGTCATTTAGGGGCTTTTGAAAATTGTACCTATTCTGTATTTACAAAAAAGAAAAGGAGTACTTGTGGCACCTTAGAGACTAACAAATTTATTTGAGCATAAGCTTTCGTGAGCTACAGCTCACTTCATCGGATGCTCACGAAAGCTTATGCTCAAATAAATTTGTTAGTCTCTAAGGTGCCACAAGTACTCCTTTTCTTTTTTGCAAATACAGACTAACACGGCTGCTACTCTGAAACCTGTTGTTTTGTATTTAGACACCTGAGTTATTGCATTTGTCCTCCCACCTTCACCTCCTTGTTGGGTAGTGTGACAAAGTTCCTGCTCTACCTTGGTGGGTCTTGTGCTTATTGGCGGATTTGCTCACCTTGGAGCTTCACGGCAGCCCTCAGCTTGGCCGTTTTTCTGAACCCACAGTCCAGGTCGACTCCTCCTGTGTCTGACCAGGAGTTGGGAGGTTTGGGGGGAACCCAGGCCCGCCCTCTACTCTGGGTTCCAGCCCAGGGCCCTGTGGATTGCAACTGTCTAGAGAGCCTCCTGGCTACAGCTACAACTCCCTGGGCTACTTCCCCATGGCCTCCTCCCAACACCTTCTTTATCCTCACCATAGGACCTTCCTCCTGGTGTCTGATAATCCTTGTACTCCTCAGTCCTCCAACAGTCCACGTTCTCACTCTCAGCTCTTAGTGCCTCTTGCTCCCAGCTCCTCACACGTGCACCACAAACTGAAGTGAGCTCCTTTTTAAACCCAGTTGCCCTGATTAGCCTGCCTTAATTGATTCTAGCAGCTTCTTGATTGGCTGCAGGTGTTCTAATCAGCCTGTCTTAATTGTCTCCAGAAGGTTCCTGATTGTTCTGGAACCTTCCCTGTTACCTTACCCAGGGAAAAGGGACCTACTTAACCTGGGGCTAATATATCTGCCTTCTATTACTCTCCTGTAGCCATCTGGCCCGACCCTGTCACAGTAGTTACATGGCTAGGTACAGTTAGTTTTGTGGTCACATGTCTCTCCTGCAGGAGGAAATGGTGCCCATAATAAATTAGAATTTGGCAATTGTTTGTATGTTGTTTGATGTTTGCCGGGGCAGGTGTTTTGTCCCAATTTGTCAGTCCCTGTCCAGAACAAGCACAGAGTTTAATTCCTGCATAACTTGCAGGGTGGACCTCAGCAAGAGCTTTCGGCCCTGTTTACACTTGCAGCTTCTTGTGCTACATTCAGTGAAGTGGAATAGCTGCGAAGAGTTCAAGGATTTCAAAGCCACTTTTTGGAAATGCCCATAGCGCACGCATGAGCTTGAAATAAAAATGAGGCAAAATGTTTTTCTCTTCCGAAGTCCAGGAAGGAAATTTACAGAATTAAAATTTGCTCCCTTCTAGCACCCCCATTGGGCCTTGCTATCCCCAATATACACATAGTACTGCAGAGATTGTTTTCTCATACTACAAGAAGTTTCAAAATTTTAAATACGTTTCCTGTCCCAATTTGGGACAAAAGGTCAATCTCAAAATTTTCACAAACTGAAAATCCAGAAAAACTTCAGATTGGGTCAATTCAAACAGTAATTTTAAAATATTTTGTTTTAGATTTTGACCTTCTTAAATTTAAGTATAAATTAAATTAGCTTAATTTCTAAACAGTCATTTTGACCTGAAAAAATATTATTTTTCCTTTTGAAAATGTTGAAATGGGACGTTGCAACAATTCCAAATGTTTCATTTCAAAAATGTTTCAAAACAGAAAAATCATCAAAACCAACACTTTCTCACAAGGGAATCAGCATTTTTGATGAAAACAATATTTTGATAAAAAATTCCCAACCAAGTGTACCAGATACTGCTAGAAATTAAGCCAACAGCAGCCATCCTAGTAAATTAGATTAATCTTTTGTTGCTGAAAATGTCAGAATCCACTTATAACATGTTTTCTTCACTGATGTTGTATTAACAAAGTCTTTCAAAAGAAGAGAATTGTTTATAAATTCCCTTCTCAGACCTCATGCTCTAGAACATGAAAAAAAGTGCTGCAGGCATGATATGTATGTATGCATGGATAGAAAAAAGGCCCATTCTTGATTATAACCCCACTCTTTCTACAGACATTCCCAGCTCTGTAAAATCACTGGAATGTAGGACTTTCCATAATGGATCAGATCACTGACCTGCCTGCTAAGTCTAGTATTTTGCCTGTGGGAGTGGCAAACACTTCATGCTTCAGAGGGAGATGGCCTCCGAAGTCATTTAGGGGCTTTTGAAAATTGTACCTATTCTGTATTTAGACACCTGAGTTATCTGTCACTCTCCATAATTCACTGGACCAGCTGAGTGTTGCTATACTTGGGGGGGGGAAAGGACTCCTTCGTGACCCCAGCAGTGATCAGTTTATGCCCTGAAACATGAGACTTTACAGCTGAGATCCTACTATGCATAACTAATAAGTGTTGAGCTATTGGGCATAAAATCACCCAGTCTTTGCAGGAATTACACTGAATGCATAACAGTCCAGTGAGTACAAAGCAGCACTGCAGGGACTGCAACATCTTTCCTAGGAATGACATGTCAGAGCTGCTACAGTAGTGGCAAAGGCAGCAAAACACTTGTGTTTGGATCAGTGACTCAGCTAATACTGCATTGTGCTGCGGTGTGGGCTAGTGCTGCCCTCAGACTGTGAAGTTGGCAAAAGAATGCTGGTGATGGCCTGAGCCCTTTGGAGACACATCCACCCTGCTGTTGTGGCACTCGCACTGCTCTTGCTCATGAGGATTTCTTAGCTGCTGGTTGTCCATGCAGGAGGGTGGCAGTCTCAGCGGTCTGGTTTGCGGGACTCTAGCCTTTGTCCCAGGATGAAATCCCTGTTCGAGAAGTTCAAAGAAACTTTTGGAGGCAGAAGGATAGCTCTGAATCTAGGTTGCATGTACATTACCAGTCCTGATTCTTCAGCCCCTTCCAGTAGGAAGTGAGAGCCTCATGGACTCAGTTTCCCCTAGGCAAGGAGAAGTGAAGCCAAGTGATTTATTCTATTTAGATACTTGAGGCTGTCAGCCTAGTATAGTATCTGTGACTAAAAGCCATCAGACAAATCCTCTGAAGAGTGCTGCCAGCGCAGATAAGGAAAAGCACCCTTCCACCCCTGTGTCTGCACTTCTGCATCTAATAAGGAAAAGCTGTGTCAGGTTCGGCTTATGCCACTCTCCAAGGCTCTTTGTGTGGCTTGATTGAAGCCTACTATTGTTCTGTGTAAACTAAAGAGTTCATGTCCTACTTCCTAACAGGAAAGTGCAGAATCTTTCACTGGGTTTTAGGGATATACATCATTTACTTTGACTTCTAAATAGTTACGTGTCTGGCTAATGGGCCACGTTCATTTTATCTGGCTTCTTCTTCAGAGATGCAAATTCAGCATCAGCGTTAATGCACTAGCCTGATGCGATGGAAGGGATTTAAGACTGTTTGTTTGTTCTACAAAATGTGCCCCAACTCTCAGAATAATGGTGTAGCCAGAAAATGGTTTTTCTTTTTCACAATTTTTTTTTATTAAAGGCTGACTGCAGGACCTTTTCCTCCATGTTAGCTGGGAAGCTAACGGTGTCTTCTGTTAGACAGGAAAAGAGATGAAGGTAGACCTCTGGATTGTAACGTGCTTTAATCAGTGCAAAATTGCCCAGCTTACTCTCTCTCATATTTTTGTATTTGTCAATATGCTTGCAGACTGTACTCTCCCATGCTCTCCATTCCCTATAGGTTCTATTTTCTCAGTATTCACTGGATGGCAAACTCGTTTCCTTTTCAAGTGATCCCAGGTGGCTTCCAACATCATGTTTTAAATATTAATTCTGTTTTGACTACACTGGGAACCTAATGTCTGATGCATTTTATAGTATTGGAGTGAGCAATGTAGCTTGAAGTACAAAATTCCAGCAATCTTGATTTTCTGATAATGGTTATAATAAAATGTATATTGCTAAATATGAACCTGTATTTGGAAAAATAAATGGAGCTATAGCTCTGGACTAACGAGATTTATAGAAAGCTAAAGCATCAACTTTTTGGGGTTTTTTTGTTTTTGTTTTGGCCAAGTGTTTATTCTGAAACTTTGAAGTCTTATTTTCTTTTCCAAAGTAATAAATAAACAAACGCATAAAAAGCCTCCTTAATGGCATTATTTCTCTATTCTCTGTGCTCAACTCTAATCTGAGGTATGTGGGATCATGACTGCATAGCACTGGAAATCGGATGCTTTGCCTGAGCAGAGGAAGCTTTTCATGTTGTTCGGGAATGGATGTTCACATGTCTCAGATTAGAATCCAGCCCAGTGTCTGCCTAAAGTGTCCCACACAGGTCTCGTATGTGCCAGCTTGATCTCTTCATAAGCGCCAGTTCTGATAGTCAGCAAGTCCAAAAAAGCTAATGCTGTCATCTGACTGCCTTTTCTACCTTGCGACAAGCTTCAAACCTTTGTAATATTCTTTCCATGAGCAATACAAGAACATGGATTTTTGTTTTTCCCCTAATGATTTGCTGCATTTGAATGATTTTTTCAGCCCTGGTTATTTTTAGCCATATGTGAAATAGCATACCAGTTTTTCTGCGTGTATGAGGACTTTATCTGTCTGAGCAGGTTATCTTCCTGCAAACTTGAGAGAAGATTTCTGTCGCTCGAATTACCTATATGTTGCAGCGGGTGCCTCCAGAGGTTGGTGTGCGGCCTTAGCACCGCTAGTGGTTTATCCTGTCTTCCAGTTATGACCCAGAATAACTAAGGAAAGGAAATGAGAGGAGATTGGGGGAGAGTGAGGCAGGTCCCATTCCATGCATTGAATTGGAAAACATACCATGGAAGAGAGAAATTAAAAGCACTTTCCTCCCCCTTAATGAGGCGTTTATTTGGCATGTTGGCATCCTTCCACCTTGCTCGCTACTAAGTTTTGAGTTCTTTGCTGCAAGCAAATAAAGGTTTTTCTGGATTTGAGTCAGTATGCTATCTAGGTCTTCATGTAGGGAAAAAGGCCTTCCAGGACAAATACGATGGAAAACCTGAAAAAGTCTTGTCATGATGCATGTGAGATGGGTGGATATGCGCCAGTATGGGAAGCTATGGTTGTGGCCCTGGTTTTACTGCGTCAGTAAGGATCCACATGATTATGTTAAGTTGAGAATTGACAAGTGATGTGTTGGAGCTATGTGCCTAAACAGGTGAGCAGTATTCTGTAATAGAGTGCACAAAAGCCAGTGAAGAGGTCCATAGAGTTTTGCATCAGCTCCCCATGTCAAGGATAGGAAGCTAGGATTGGTGCTAGGACTTCACTTAGTGGTCGGTAACGACAACCTTATTGTAGTCTTTCCTGTTATGTGCTAAGGCACAATCAATGTTGTCAGACTGGCATGCAAATCGTGCTCAGCGATGTCCCTGATTGAACTGCAATGGAAACAGCTAACACTTTTATATCCTTTTATGGTTCCACTGTTTATAAATATAATAACGAGTATAAAGTTTGGAATCTTCCTGTCCAACATATGAGACTATTCAACAATAGTGAATGGAAGCTGCTGCATTAGGTATATTGAGTTCAGTTTGGCAGTTTTAAACTTTCCCCAAACTGCACCAAACATAAAGCAAATTGCTTTCTGCTCCATCAGGTCATGTTTCACCAGTTTTGCTTCTCATTTGGCATTTTTTCTCACTGATCTCTCTTGTTCCTCCTATAAAGTAGGTGGCCACTGCATGGGCAAAGGCCATGCAGAGAAATTGACGGGTCTTTGAAAGGGTTTTTATGGGCAATTTAATTATGGGTTCTGCTTATTGCTAGCAATGAGCTGAAACTATGTCAAAATCCTTTCACTTTGAAGGCTGGTCCAGTTTTATGTTTCACTGTGTGAGTTGTGTGTCTTTTCCTTTGCTATGTCCTGTGAATACTTTAAATGGAGAGAGTGAGCTGATAATTTAATATAAAGACTTTATCTTGTCGGTATTTATAACCTTAACTTCTATGTACTTTTGTACAATGACAAATTAGCTGCCTATACATCTCACTTGGTATGATACCAGACCTAGATACTAAAAAAGGAAATGAGATTTCTATAAAGCATGAAATCGGGCAGAATTGTCTCTCTAACCCACTGTTACCAATTCCTTATTTATTTTATCTTTGAGGGAATAGGTTGTTTCCCAATGAGAATGCTTAGCACAGTTCTGGGAAATTATTTAACCCTGCCCATAAGGTCTGCAAAAAGAGCCTCAGCTGAGGTCTTGCGAAAGGTACACACAATTCTCAAACACAATTTAGGAAACTGCTCAGTAGGGTCCAGCATCCCAGAAGAACAGCCAAACAGCTCCGGATGGGACTGCTGTGCCAATGTGCCAAGAGGTCTAGGCTGCTGGGAGTGAAAACTTCCCAATTCAAGTATTTAAAAGTTCAGGCTGACTAACAACCAACACCACCAGACGCCACAGTGCAACAGAAACAGTACAGCTCTCCATGTGCTCCCTGGACACCCGTCTGTTCTGGTCTTTCCTTTGGATTTCTCTGACTGGCAAGCAGTAAAAACCCTGATTTTTTTTTTTAAATAGAAAAAATGGGGACATAAATTCAGAGACGGTCTTGAATTTCTTGTGCTGGGAAAATGGAATTCTATAGCTAGCACCTTGGAACAGAGACCATTCAGCTTCCTCATGGAGGAGGAATGCAAAGGCGCAAGGAGAGATGATGGGATACTGCCTCAAAAAGGCAATTACAACAGTGATTCTTTAGAATAAAATATGGTGATATTTGGTGTGTCTGGTCTCTAGACTTCAGAATGGAGATGGCTATGCAGGAATGTCATCACTGGAAAACTCTCCCATAGCAACAAAAACCAATAATGATTAGATGCAGATATATCTTGAAAAATTCTGGCAGAGTTGAATTTATTGTGTCCTCGGCCCATAATTTCGCTATATGCAGTACAAGTACTTTTGATTCTATGCTGTCACTTTCATTTAGTGAAAAAGAATTTAACAAGTGTTCCTGTGGAATGTGTTTTAATGTACTTTATGCAGAATGACATTAATAAATAAAGTCATTAATATTTTATTTGCAGGATATAGGCATGTATTCAATTTTATATAAATACATGTCAGGTTTCGTGGAGGGGAACTCTGATGTGTTATGATAGTGCAAAGATAAACACAAGTGCAGAAAGAATACTAATCTTTAAGTTCTTCCTAATTCTAACTCATTACTTCTCACCTGTAGAACTGAAACAAAAACCACTATCAAACTGGGCTCACTTCCCTTCAGAAATTTTGCCTTCTCCACATCCCATCTATTCCAATTGTCTTACCAGTCCTGTGAAGTTCTATGCTGATGCTCCGACGCCTGTGCTTTCTGGCAAAGAGTTAGGGCCGGAAAAGCCAACAGTTTTGAAAACAGGTGGCATGTCTTTTGGCATTTGAGGTTTGCACATCTTGGTAGATTTTAGGTTCAGAGATAAGAGTCCTCCTTTGTCACATGTCAGTATTAGCAGTGCGCTAGTACTTGATGGGGATATTGGTACATTAGAGTTTTGGTTTTTATTAGGATGTCTTGTGCAAAAATGCTCAGATACCCAGGTCAGATAGATAGTCATACTGCCAATTATGCTATGCCATGGCCTTAGCAGCTGGCAGCTCATGGCAGATTTAAAGCAAGAGTTTCAAAAGATCCCAGCTTCCATTTAGGCACCAAAATGAGAGACAGATCTTCAGAAAAGCTCAGTATCCATCATACACCTGATAAGTGCTGAGCTCTTTTGAAATCTAGCCATTAACATTCTGCATGAACCTAAGCATAAAAGTCAGCTGATGTCTGAAGGCACCTAATGCTGAATTTGTGGCAGTTAATGACACCTTCTATCTTTAAGCAGATATATGTCTGTAAATAATTTAAACCAAATGTGACCCCTGTGTAAAGCTCGCTGAAAAATGCAACTTTTCTTCCATAAAATACTTTGAACAAAACAATTTCGTTACAATTTTTTTTGTGGAAAACAGATTTTTCAACAAAAAAATTGGACGTGAAATGAAAAATTTTTTTTAGCCTTGGTGTTCGAGCCGCACTTCTTAGATCCAGCTCAGTGCATAGAGTAAAAATCAAAGGATCAGGATCAGCCTTGACTGGGATTTCCTCGCCACTGTCAGTTTGGGTCTTAGTATAATAATAATAATATATAATAATATATATAATCTTAGTATTATTTAAACCGAGCTTTTGGGGACTAGCACAAAAACTCCCAACTTGAGCTGCTCTCACTGATGTGAGCACTTCTCTGTTTGAGTGGCAAAAAGGCCTTCCTTGCTAATACTGGATTCTATGTCACTTTGTCCAGACCTCAGTTGATTAGAAGACCTGTATCTTACAACGTCGCCCTTTTAGGCTGGCAGTGTTTATAAGCATAAATCAGCCAGAATATCAATAATTTTGATCTTGTGCCCTGCAGTTCCCATGTTAACTGTTGTCCTTTATTCTCTGTTTTAAGATGTTCCATTTTGTAGATTATCTAGAGCTAATTTTATTTCTTTGCCATATTCCTTTAATTTCACACTTTTTAATATTTTAAATGTGAAAGTCGGTCTGAATACATATTTTAGTTCAGAGATTTTGCAGCCTCTCTCCCCGCTGCAGGAATTGTATTGTTCTCACTTAGCTTCATGGATGCTGTCACAAAAAGGGCTGCTGATACTGTATGCCATGAGTGATGCTTTTTTGCTCTGTTATATTCTAGTCAAGCAAAGAAAGGGTTAATTATCTCCGTGTGTACGCAACCACGCTTTGGTTCCTTATGAAATATATTAAAAAGAGACCAAATAATCAGTATCAGTTAGATTTATTGCTTTAAGTCAATAACAGTGTAGTACAGGAAAAAGGTTCTCTCTGGTACCAGTGTCTGGGAGCCTGTCTCATGCAGCATTGTTACATTCATCTCACACAGAAGGTGTGCTCCCACCGTTACAACCCTAAAGCCATCTTTTTATACCCTACCTGTTTACCGGTAAAAGGTACATGCTGTCATCCGAAACTAGAGTTTAACCAATCAGCTTTCTGCTTTGTTTTGCTGATACCGTGGTGTACCCCTTATCTCTTCATTCTGAATGTCTGCTGCACTCCAGATACCAAGTGTGAAGGCACCTGGTAGGCCTGTACTAGGGTAGAACAATCATATGTCTTGTCCTCTTCCTTTGGGACATTCCAGTAGTGGCCTATGAGAGTAATTCCCTGCCTGTTATGATAAAACCTGACAACTTTCCTATCTATTTAAGCCAAAGCTTACTTCATTTAATGCAAGGTGTTATGGGATATTTAGCATAAGAGAACGGGATAAGTAAAGATACAGGTCAGCTTTTCTGCTTCATGCATGCTAATGTATATATGCTGCAGAGAATACATTTTATTGATATGATTGATATATATAATATAATGTACTAGCCAGCATATATTGGTCAAGAGGCTAAAATGGAATCCCTGTACATTGCTGTGTTCTTGCTGGCTAGAGATGCCTTGGGAACAGACAAAAGATGCAACAGCGCAACTAATATGCTACCATTGAGCCAGATCCTCAGCTGATGTAAAGTGGGGTGCCTCCATTGATTTGTCTATACCAACGTAATTATTGGTACACTATTTCAGTTGAGCTAATTTATTCTAGCTAGGGATTTGGCCCACTGTGCTTAGCTGATTGGGAGAATTGTGTTGTTTCTGAGCTGGTTACACTGATCTTTTTGATCCTTATCATTCCTTGTAAGCCTTTCCCTTGCTTAACAATAGTTTAGCATTTTGTTGAAATCCAGCACGGTGCCTCATGATAGTTTCAGTACATCACTCCTGATTTTAATCTCAAATACCAGCTAGCAAAGAATCCTTTATAATGCATACAGATGCTGACCTAATATCCATTTTTTGAGCTACGTAGCCAGTGCACCTCATCTGGAAGCTCACTCAACATTGATGAGTCTGCAAAAGACTAACAAAGTCTCTAAGGTGCCACAAGTACTCCTTTTCTTTTTGCAGATACAGACTAACACGGCTGCTACTCTGAAACCTGTCATTGATGAGTCTGTTGAAAACTACTTTTTTGCTAATCTAAGATCGTCATACAAATTTGGCTACAAGCTTTTTATGAGTGGCATGAAATTAAAATTGATGAAAATGAACAAAATCCTCAGCCTGTGTTAAAATCTGGTTCAAGTTTGCTGCTTTGGAGAGAGAAAAGTAGAAGTTTCTCCAAGCAATGTATGGCTCACAACTTTATCCACAAGGGCTTTACCATTGGATTCCTTAGTTTTTGGCAAAAAACAGAGTAAAATTTTAATTTTTGCCTATTAAGGAATGTGCAAATAACTGATATGAAACACTTTCAATATTTGGGTCCGTGCTGTCTGTGTAAACAGTTTCCACTGGATTTTATATGCCATGTTCTTGCAGTATTATTATTAATGAAGATAATCTAAGTGAAGAGACTCAGGAATGGCCACGGTGGAATCTGGAACAAGTTATGGATGTTCAATTGAATTCACCAGGGCATTAAGGCAACTTAAATGGTGCATAGGTTCTGTGCTGGCCCTCTACAGAGGGGTGAATTTCACCTTTGGGTTCCACTTACTGGTTTAGGAAGTTTTACTTTTGACTTTACATAAAAGCATCTGATTGGTCGCGTGCTTGACGTTCTTGAGCACTTGTCCTCCTGCTGTACAACAGAATGTGTTTTCAGTGACAATCAGTAAGCTGATTGCAACCCTTCCCCTTCCTTCCAAAGAGACCATATTTCTCCTCAGCTTTATATAAACAGCACTCTCCTGGAGTCATTGCTCAGATCTTAAAAGTAGCAGAAACCTGTTCAGGAGCACCTGATAATCACAGGAAATAGCTGGATTTATGTGCACAAACAGCCTGAATATGTAATTCATCAGGTTCACAGGAAGTCTTACTCATTACTTCAAGAACAGAAGGAGTAACATATTATAGTCCCGGATGACCTTCCAAAACACTTCCAAGTGTAGAACTTAGACTCCGCATGAGGGTTGGCAGGTGGAGGAACAAATTTGAAAACATAAGTGAGATTCATCTTTACGGAACTAGACTGTAGAATAAATCAAACAGTATCCTTTCCAGCATGACTGCCTGTATCATCGACAAGTACTTGGGAAGCTTTTACAGGAGGATGAGTTATGTGACATCACCGACACTGAATTTTTATGTGTAAAGGTGATGGTTGTCTTGCGCTGCAATTACCTTTGTGCAATGCCACCATGCTAGATGAATGTCTTTAAATTATACAGTTACATGCAAACAAGTGAAAACACTAAATAACAAGGAGTAATGGATCTGGGAATCATTTGGGCATACACAGTAGCAGCTAAATGTACAATATTGCTGCAGACTGAATGTGGCAAAATTCTTGGCTGGATTAAATTTGAAATTAAGGGTTTTTTAAAAAAAAAAATAGAATTGTTATATAGTGAATATTTCTGTACAATAAATTTATCATTATGAGAGATTAGCAAATGAGGGATTACACACTGCTAGGAATGTAAGCAAGTCAAGCCTAAAGCATAGGTAGAGAAGTAGAGTTTGCATTCCTGTCCACTGTCTGCTTCCTCAAGAGGAGAAGCAGAATGGAGTAATAGAGGACACACAAGTATTTGTCCAGGACACTATGTACACTAGCAATGACTCTTAAAGTATCTGGTGAAAATCAAGGCAGGATGAGGCCTCTAAATGATATTTAAGAAGAAGGGAGAATTTTTACATCACTCTCACTTTGTATTAGACCTTGCCATTTCTAGTAAATACATTGGCTTGATTTAAAAATTCCAGCATTGTGGAAAACAAACCTGTTTGTTAGCATTTTAACTAGCATACTAGGCATTGTTATCTGATCAGCATGATGCTGCCCATGAGATGAAGAATTACACTAAAAAGCTGTGCATTTAACACATCTGACTGTGTCTGTAACATCCTAGCAGGATCCCAATAATGGTGCAATCTTGCTCACCCTGTCCAATGTCATTGTTTTTTGGCCAGAATAACCACTTAGGCAATATTTCCAGTTTTAGGAAAGGTCCTCAGTGTGTCATGTCTATTTGTTGGGCTCTTATTATTGTCAGAGACTATCTGGTGCTATAATAAAATCCTGTGTGGTTCCAATATTTGTCTAATCCATAGCTGTAAATCATGTGGTAGAGAAGATATGATCTGCTATGAACCCATATTATCAGGGATACGTTTAAAAAGAATAGGCAGCAGGGTGTGTATAATCACGTCGCTACAGAGAAATAAGTGTACAACAGACTAGAAAGGAGCTTGAGCCACAATGATGTGTATTTGAGAATATCTGTGAAAAATAGAGTGTCTCTGACTTGTGCTAATGTAGACTGAAAAATAGTAAAATTACAAATTGTATTGAAAATTAGGTGCCACAAGATGGCTGAAGACTGTGCAGTAAGAGAAGATAGGGGATATGATTGGTCCAAGTAAATAGTCAGCTAGAGCAGAAAACTTAGAAACTTATCGTTAATTAAACTTTGGTGATGTATGGAGAGGGAGATATTAATAAGGATTTGAATGGTTCTCTAGTAATATGTGCACCATATTGGGGTACTTTAAAGTTGCAAACATCAGAAAGTCCTTATTCACCTGAGTACAGTAGCCTCGTTGATTTTTAAGTTGGCTACTCATCACAGGAGAGAGGTCTACTCCTGTGTGTAACGCACAAGTTTAAAAAAAACAGGCCCTAACTTAATATAGGAGGCGCATTTCCCTCCCAAATGGCTTTAAACATGTTTTACAGTGAATAAGTTATTGGTAAGGGCAGCTTCCAGGCAGAATTTTATAGGAGTAGAAGTATAGTCATTCCGTCACTATGATTATGCAAGCTCCCGAAGAATCTCTCGAGGTCTGAAGATGCTTCTTAGCAACACAGGAATTGCCATAGTGGATCAGTCCATCCATCCATTACTAGTCCCTGTATCCAGTCAACATCTGAGGAAGGGAAGGACTTAGGCTGGTCCAATAAGCAGTGTGTCATTGCTTCTCTTGTTCACTTTTACTTGAGGGTCAGTACTACTCTATTCATTTGCCACACAGTACATGCAAGCAATTATCCCACGTTTAAAGATTGGAGCATTTCTCTCTTCCCATTTTTGCTTGCTTCAAGAGATGGATTTCTAAAAGATTTTTGCGGAGAAATCTGATTTGACATCTTTTGGATCTTACCAATTACCTTCAGCACTTAAACTACAGTCTGTCTCAAAGGAGATAATCATAAAATGAGGCGCAGGACAAGATTGAATGGCTTAGATGGCACAATGCGTGTGTTGTGCTCTTTTGAGTTGTCTGCTGCAGTCACATTAACTCAAATGCTGATTGACTCAGCGTTCTTTACAGCAACTTTTACTAAACTTTCTGACATTGCTGGAGTCACTGGGAAATAAATCTGGACCTTTGGGTTCACCTGTATGCTCTTATGTCCTTGAAACTGTCATTTCATCCAGTGTTGAGGACAAAGATTCACATGCTTGCTGAACTTGCCCCAGACTAATGCAATTATGTAGGCTGGGAAAGCTCTGATTTGTTAACACAGCAAAAGTTATCAAGTTCCTTTTGTAATTTAAATTACCAATGACCAAGGGGCTTCCAGTTAAATGAACAGGCTAAGGGTTCCTTTTTTTGTGCATTTCCATTTTTTAATCAGACTGCAATAAAAGGAAAGCTTGGCTCTTCTGCTTCTTAGCATCTAAATAATTTCTTATTTCCATCTATAGAAGAAGCAATTTAAATAGTCAGATGGAATTCCTGATTATTTTAACCCCTTTAAATATTCTAGAAGGGTCTTCTTGCCTTTGAGAAAGATTGCTTGTTTCAGTTGCCATTCTCTCTGTTTCACCAGTTTTTCACACTTAGATGGTTCTGGGTGATATCGTGAAACAGTGGCATGCTGCCTTTTCAACAAATGGTCATTGAGTTGTAGCAATAAGGAAAGAGGAGAATCGAGTTATATTTGGCCGAAAAGTGTTAACGTTGTCATGTTGACAGCAAATTTATATCTCAGAACTGCCAAAGACTCTGCAGTCATCTTGCTCCCAGTGAAGACAACCACTAGGAGGGTGGTGAAGCACTGGAATGGGTTACCTAGGGAGGTGGTGAAATCTCCTTCCTTAGAGGGTTTTAAGGTCAGGCTTGACAAAGCCCTGGCTGGGATGATTTAATTGGGGATTAGGCCCTGCTTTGAGGGTTGGACTAGTCGATTCTATGATGTACTTCAGTGGGAGACAACAGCAGGCCTGTGGTTTGTATTGTGCACACCTGTACTACCAGGACTCTGGCTAATGGTATGAGTGTGCTGCTTCATGAGTGATAAGGGAGAGAAATTTGTAAACTGAAAGTGAAAAGCTCTGACACTTGCAGCATGAACAAAAGGAGCACGCTTAGTATGAAATTTGCCCAATGACATAATGTCATTAGTTATTTGTTTTTCACCAAGCAAATTGTTTTTTATAGCAGTATATCTAAAAGGTGGTGTGTGTGTGTGTGTGTGTGTGTGTGTGTGTGTGTGTGTGTGTGTGTGTGTGTGTGTGCGTGTGTGTGTGTGCATATATATAATGCTGAAATGAATATGTATATTAATATAAACCAATATACTCTTTCTACAATCAAACATTCTAGCAGGAGGAAAACATGACATCCCAGCTGTAAATCTCAGCATAGGATGAGATGAACTAGGTAAATTAAGAATGCTTTAGGACTATGGAAACTTCTGCATGTTGGTTGACTGATGTGTAGGACAGGATTCTGCTATTAATCATACTCTATAACTTTGACACAGGACTTTTCCTTCTGGGGAAAAAAAGTTTTCAGTGTCCCCAATTAAGAGCTGTAATTGCTGGCAATGCTTTCACCTACACAAGTAATTACAATTCAAAAAGACGGTTAGTATATGCTAAAAGAAAAGGAGTACTTGTGGCACGTTAGAGGCTAACATATTTATTTGAGCATAAGCTTTCGTGAGCTACAGCTCACTTCATCGGATGCATGCTGTAGCTCACGAAAGCTTATGAACAAATAAATTTGTTGGTCTCTAAGGTGCCACAAATCCTCCTTTTCTTTTTGTGGATACAGACTAACACGGCTGCTACTCTGAAATTTAGTATATGCTGTTCAACTAGCAATGGAGCATTAAAACCTTATTACCTTTAATTTAAAGTGTTACCAACTTCCTGTCACTGCAGTCCTGATTCCTGACTAAAAGTTTAAAACCTGGTTTCATTGAATACCCCAGTTTACAAAACGAGGTTCTGAAGAGCATTTGGTGTCAGTAGGGACTATTCAATCTTGTTGTTCCCCCATCACTGTGACAACACTATGTTGGTCTCTTTGCTTCCATTGGCTGTGATGTGGAGAAATAGATACTAATAGCTCTGGAGAGAGTGTTGCGCTATAAATGCAGAACATGGCTTGGTTTTGCTATTGTGCTGGGAGCAAACTTCTGCTACAACTGTTTTTCTGCATATAAAAATAAGGGCTGGCATTAAGGGGTAGCAAGTAGGGCAATTGCTCATGGCCCCATGCCACAGTGGGCCCCATGTAGCTAAGCTTGGACCCCTGGTTGAGAACTGCAGTGGTCATTTGGCAGTGTCAGTGTCGTCTGAGTGTTTTTAAAAATACCATGAATTTCTAATGAAATATCCTTTAAATATTTGTAAAGAAGATCTTCATGTGTTATTAATTTTATATAGACGGAAGTAAGAGGAGAAAAGCTACTTGAGAAATATGGCAAAACGTTAAGTCTAAATTATTACACATGACAGAAATTTTTAATTTTTGAAGTTCAGGATAGAAAGTTGAATCAGTAAAATCTTCTACCTTTGTGTGTTGTGCACTTGGGAGCAAAAATAACCTTATTTCTCAGCATTCATTCAATCTGATTCTGTGGGGGACTTTTCATTCCCACTCTGTTTTTCATATCCTGAGTAAAACCCAAAGCCAACCCTGCCAAATTCATACTCGCATGTCATTCCAGTGTTGAAATTATAGATGATTCAAGTACTTGACATTTGAGTTTGTATTTTATTCCAAATTCAAAAATGGGCCTGTTTTGCCAGATAACAGCCATATTTGAGACTATTTTTGCACAAAAATTGACCCATTTCCAAGTGAAATCATGACCAATTTAAAATCCCATAAGAAATCGCCATGTGTTCAGAAAATTCTATTAATGTTTGAAATATTCCAATTCTCATCCCTACTACTGCTTGTTTTCTAATCTGAAATAATATTCTGTTGTATGTCTACCAACATCATCCCTAGATACCGCAGTGATTAGAAGCCATATAAATAAAATAATAAATACTAGGGAAAATCAGAACATTGTTATGAACATGTAATAGACAAAAATGATTTTTTTTGTTAGAACTGGTGATTTTATAGGGCTCACTGCAGAGTGGGGGGAAAAAGCCCTATATAATTATATATTAGCCATAAATAGATCAAATTTAAGGGTGCCATATATTACATATTCTGACTGAATTACTGCAACTTTTTTAAATTACTTTTTATAGTTTTAAATATTTGAAGTGCATACTTGTATACCTGTGTCTTTGGAGAAAAAATACTGTAGAAAGTCCAGAGAGACTATTACAGGGTTTACAAAGTTCAGCAGTCCATAGCTAAAAATTCCACAACTCTGGCATTTCTAAACAGAGCTCTTCAATTAAGCTTAAAATGTTCTATTCAGACCTTCACACAAATGAACCGCTGCAAAACTGAAATCCAGCCACAGAGTCTTTCCAAACTTTGCAATTTTATTTTCTTGTTCGAGGAATATAAGTGACATTACTGTAGCATTAGCAGTTTGCTATAAAACCATTGTGTAATATCAATAATAATACAGTCTGAGATACCAGGGAAATTATTAGATTGTTAAAATATACAAGTCCTCCTTTTCTTTTTGCAGATACAGACTAACACGGCTGCTACTCTGAAACCTTAAAATATATTTATTAGAGCATAAGCTTTCGTAAGCTACAGCTCACTCGCATCCGATGAAGTGAGCTGTAGCTCATGAAAGCTTATGCTCTAATAAATTTGTTAGTCTCTAAGGTGCCACAAGTACTCCTTTTCTTTTTGTGAATACAGACTAACACGGCTGCTACTCTGAAACCTTAAAATATAGTATTTTTAAAGGGAGGGGAGAGATTAATCCTAGAAAAAGCCCCTCTTACACACAGAATACTGAAGGAGGCCACAAAATAGGGAAATTGTAAGAATGAGGATCTGTAGTTAAGTATTTCATTTATGTAGAATTTTTCTTATAGGAAAAAGAGCTTTAGGATTACCATCTCCTTTTCAAGGATGTCCACAAGGGATACAAGCATTTAATATAATAATCAGTTGCTCCCTGCCTTTTCAATGAAAACATGTTAAATGACTCACATAAATGACTTTCTGTAATGCTTTTTTGAAACCTGTCCGCTGTTTTTCCAAAGAGAAGAATAATGGAGTCGAGTCGTGTATACTTTTTAAAGAGAAAGGAACCTTCCTTCTGGGACACAGGTATGCTAAGAATTATATTCGCAAAAAAGAGAGTACTTGAGCTACAGCTCACTTCATCGAGCTGTAGCTCACGAAAGCTTATGCTCAAATAAATTTGTTAGTCTCTAAGGTGCCACAAGTACTCCTTTTCTTTTTTGTGAATACAGACTAACATGGCTGCTACTCTGAAACCTAAGAATTATATTATGTCTCATCGTCTCCATGCCTAATTTGCTCCTTTCATACAAACTAAAAGGTTTTTTTTCTTTTTTCTTTTCAGCCCTATGTAGGAGTTGAAAGCAAGTAGAGTCCTTTCCTTCTCATAAATCAGTAATAAGGGCTTTGTTAGCCAAATTATGATCTCAGTGACTGTAAGAGTAGCCACTAAGAGTCTGGGGATACTGACCCTTGCCATGTAACAGGGTTGTAAACTTGACCAATGCCAACTGACTGGTACCATGAAGTAAAGAGCACTTTCTTGCCAGTACTCCTGCGTGTGGTTCCTTTACTGCAACACTTGAGTGGCCCAGGTTCCTTCAGAAGCTTTGCACAGGTTGAAACTGCTTATACCATAGGAAACAATGTTGTTGACATCGATGCACAAGAGGGAGCAGGATCCAGCTCAGTTTCCTACCTATGTTGACTGAGCACCTGAGTCAGACTGGACTCTATGCACTGGGAGCAGATCTGTTGAGTAAGAAGATGACATTATTACCCAGTAACTATTCAGAGCAGTCCCAGGCTTTAAAGGAAAAGCACCTCAGCACTGCAGGCCAAAGAAGGTGAGAAATTCCTTCTTGCTGCTGGGCAGTGGTCGGCATTACTATAGGAGCATGAATCTCTCCTTTCTGTGCTCCTGTCTCCAGTCTTCCTTCTGGCTGTAAGGGTGGATAGTAGCCAGACCCCAGAGATAGTGAAGGAATCTTGCTGCTTCTTTGCCTCTTTATAGTGAGGGAGGGCGAAGAGGGCCGGGCCAGGCCAGGCCAGCGCCAATTAGGCTGATGTAAAAGGGCTGCTGCCAATCATCCTGCCCTTTTCCTCACCTGAACTTCTTCTTCTGCCTGTCCTGAGCAGTGTGCTCACAGTCCTACTCTGACTTCCATGGGAACAGGATCAAGCCCGTGGTTGGCAGCATTCTGTGGCCCTGCAGCAAGGGATCCAGTCTTCTCCCCCCTCCCTCGTCTCTAGACCTGGAGCTGTGCCACATTCTTTTACTAGCTCTGCCCAGCGCTGTACCTAAACCATTCCAGCAAGGGCCGCTGTGAAACACTGAACCTCGACTGATGGGGCAGAACAGCGGAGCTCTCAGCTTGTAGTTAAGCTTTCTTATGGATGGGCCCAGGATGCTTTAATTATTATTCAGACACATAAATGTCTGTGCTTTGTGCGGTTTCATTCGTTACTGTAGCAACTTGAAGCTTTGTGATATCTCCCTTGTATCCTAAATGGCCTGTCCTCTGTGTTGGCATATTCAGTAAGCCTTTAAACAAAACCTGGATTGCAATTTATCCAAGTCCTTTTGTCCATGTCAACTTGAATAGTTGCATCTGAATTGCTACTCTCACAGGCTACTGCCTATTCATGTACATTAGCACTTTCCAAGGATAACATTGCCTACAAGGGATATTCATAGAGAGAATAAAAGGTAGCCCAGTTTCATCCTTGGGAATGTGCCCACAATGATGATCAGCTGCAAGAGCTTCTTCATTCTGCTACAAGGAGACATTGTTGAGTAGTAGAGCACAGAACTGGGAATTCGGACTTCTGGGTTCTCGTCCTGGTTTTACCAGTGATGTGTTCTGTGACAAGCCATGTAACTACTCTGTGTCTCAGCTTATCCAGGTGTAAAACAGGTTTACTAAGAGGTGTTGTGAGGCATAGTTAATGTTTGTTGGAGTGCTTTGAAATCCTCCAGTGAAAGGTATTCTGTAGGTGCAAAGAGTTATTGTCGTGGTTATGCTTATTCTATAACATAACCTTTTGGTTTCTGCCATGAAAAAAAATTGAGCCAAGCTAACCCCCCATTTCCTGACCCAGATCACTCATTTATGAAAACAGAAAAAGACTAAAAATTAATTGAGCTCTACATTGTCAGTAACCTTCTGCAGATCTAAGGAAACTTCTCCCAACAACAGAAAAGGAGAACTTGTGGCACCTTAGAGACTACCAAATTTATTTGAACATAAGCTTTTCTTAGTCTCTAAGGTGCCACAAGTCCTCCTTTTCTTTTGTGAATACAGACTAACACGGCTGCTACTCTGAAACTTCTCCAACAATATTGTTTTATTCCATGGTTGTAGAAAATCATTAAAGAATGTTTGGGATGAAAACCTGTCCAATAAGATGAAATGAGAACATTAGTATGTAAATAATTACTTGATCTGCCATGCACTAAGCAGCCTAACACCTTCTCCAGACAAGGAAGGAGCACTCCAAGACACTAAGTCTGAATACATGGGGTTTGGAATACAAAGCACAGTTTTTCCATTCTGTTGCAAATAAAAAATTTAATGCAGGGCACCCTAGAAAGACCATAGACAGCATGCTATCCTAGGAAAGTGTATTTTATCACCACCTCTCAGTTTACCAGTGCAATTTGTCTTCTAGGGGCCTATTTCAAGATTTTCAGCTTTTCAGGGCAGGGGCAGTCTTTATTTCTGTGTACTGCACAGCAGTGAGCACCCTCTCCAAATTAAATAAGTAAATAATATTTTTTGGCAACAGAGATTTTTACCAGGCCAAAAAAATAAAATAAAATTCACTTTCAGAGCAAAGCTTTGGGTACAGGTTACTCTGGGATCTCCAAGAAGATACAGGATGGCTCTAGTTTTCAAGCTTTATTTCTACTCATTATCTATTTTCCTTAAACAGTTCTGGAAGCTTACATGTTACTCATGAACCATTTGAACCCATTAACTTTAGAAGACAACTTTGGAACAATATTGATTGGAAAGGACAGTATTGGAAGGGAATCCACAGTAGCCCTGCCACTCAAAATATCAAGATGCTGTTACAGGATTAAATTTCTATATTAACCTTACAGCTATTTCAATTTTTCACAGTGAAATAACCTTTTATGGGGTGCATAGATCAGCCTCCACCTTCTGAACCTGCCTGTTTGTGTTTGTGTTGTACATTAGTTGACAAGTTATTTCCTATCAGACGTGTCTTCAGAAATAAATTGCAGTAAAATGTAACTGTAGTGTACATCCCTTATTACCTTTCTCCTCTTTGCATTGCACTCTGCATCATAACGTTTATGAAATTGTGTATACTCACAGCAATATGTGCATGTACTCTTTGAATAAATAAATTCATCTTCTCTATGGTGAGCATCTGAGACCTCGTTCAGAGGAATTTTATATGCCCAAATTGCAATTTAGCCCACTTTGAACAGCCAGGCCAGGCCACATGTTGATTTCCTAGATTTTAGTTAGTTCTTTAGCTCAGAGACTTTCACATGAAGATGCAGAGAAATTCTCTTTGCAGTTTTGCTCATAAATCTTTGTGCGTTTCCTATTTTTGAAAATGTGTATCTGTCTGTTTAATTGCCTATTCCCTGCCCTGCAGTCTAAACCTGGAGGCAGAAATGTTAATTAGGTAAACAGTGCAGTTTAAGCTAAGCACGTGCCCGGAAGAGGAACAACTTTGTTACAGGAGGAAATACAGACCATAATGAGTGCTGTATTTTAAAAAGATGAGCAGTTAGTTCAGTGAAGTGGCAGCATGTATATAGTGGCACATTCCTATGCATTATCTCCTCTTGCCTTTACTTGGTCATTTAACTGATCTGCTGCACTTGCGGAGTTTACATCATGATAAAATGCTAAACATTTACTTAAGAAACCCCATTTAACTGTAGCAATTGAATAAACAATACAATGGAAAGCAAAAGGCATCAGTTAGTGGTGGTGTTTTTAAAACACATGCTACATGAAAACATTTACACTGGTGAGCCCACTGAGATGTTGTTTCTTCTTCAGTGGTATTCAGCTGACTGGCAGCCAGATAGCACCTGTATAAATAGCAATTACTGTTTGTTGTTGCAATAGTGAACAGGAAAGCTAAAACTAGCATATCAGGAATTACTTTGTGTGGAAGAGTAGAACACCATCACTAAGAGCCCTAGACAGATATTTCAACCAACTATAAATGTATCAGGCATCTTAGCACATAGCTCTAGTTTTGATATGCCACCCTGCAACATGGATCCAATATTCAAGTGATCAGCTCACCCAATGTGGGGCAGATTTTCAAAGGGGCTCAGCAGTCAACCTCCATCTCACGAATCTGGTCGGTTACGGGACAGCTGGTCCCTTTGGAAGATCTGTCCCTGATTGTGTGTGTTGAGCTCTTCTGAACATTGTCTGTCACTGTAGTAATAATAATGAGTCACGCTGAACTGTGCCAACTACCAAACAAAATGAGAGAGAGAGAGAGAGAGAGAGAGGCAGAACTTCTCATACCCACCAGTTCACATACAGTCACTTTTGTGGCATAATCATGGGGGAGGGAGATGGCTAGTCTAATAATAGTAATAGACAGGAGACTGGTATTTACTCTACTTCATGGGCTGCAGTGATGATCTCCCTTATTGCTCAGACTCCACTGATGTTTACAGTCCAGGATGCTGGACATTATATAAGAACATAAGCTGGCAGGGAGGGAATTGTTTTGTTGAGAAGAAATTGGAAATAGTAAGAGAGATGTATGGGTTGAGTGTATTCTAATTAATGAGAATTATGCTGGATTTTTTTAAAACCATCCTTATTTTCAACCTTATTCTCTGTGGGGTGAATTTCATACTTGCTTATATTATCTAGCTGCCATTTTGATTCAAAACATGGTAGGCCGTAGAGCCAGCTGGAGTTAATCTCACAGTCTGAAAGGAAAATGATTCTTTTCTCCCTCTGTTCCATGTTCTCTCTGGCTTCATCTGCATTAGGAAACATTTAGCAATTAACAGATCAGGCCATTTATATAAAGATGATGATCAAGCCATGTATAGAATGGTGATGGCTGTCTAAGACACTGTGCACGGAGTACAGACAGGCAGAGTGAAAGAAGAATAGCAAGTTGCAACTGAAAAAACTGGGGCATAAATCCTTAATTCCATTGAGTATATATGCATTATTTCTTGGGTATTGTTGTTGTGTTTTCCCAAGTGGTTAGTTGTTGGCAGGACAAGAGAGAGCTCTTCCTGTATTAGAACTTGCAAAAGAGATTATTCTTAAATGAGCCAGGCCTCTTTTCCAACAGATTTCTCTTCTCGGTCAGCCTTGTTTGCTGTAGCTCCCACTTTAGGACACACAAATGCACAGCTTGTTCCTAATAACTGTTGGTTTCTGTTGTTGTTACCATAGTGCAACTAACCATGTTGGGTTTTGTTCACAGGTCTGAAGCGTAGTTACACTTGTAACATCTGTAATGTCACTCTAAACTCAATAGAACAGTATCATGCTCATCTGAAGGGCTCCAAACATCAGACCAAGTGAGTACTTTTCCTATTAGTACTTATCTGTCTGTCTGGTGTGGGTGATAGATGTAAATATAAGAAAAACAGTATGCACTTCCGTAATGTCTTTCATCCAATGATCCCAAAGTGATTTATAAACATAGACACAAAGATATTGGTAGGTATCTGTAGAGAGAGGCAGAGCTGAATATAGATCAGTTTGACTGCATTCTTTGAACCTGAAATGCAATGTTTGTTCTTTGCTTACCTGTTCCTCTAGAGCTTTGTTGTGACAAAGCATTCTGGATAGCACTCTTTGGCATGGAAGTCTGATGAGAACAGGCTTTCTCACAAGTTTTGAGCATGTCCTGTTTTCAGATAGGTCACAAATACTTTGGGAAGAGGTGGTATATTTGGTACTTATGCTTCTCAGCTCAGCCAAAACCAGTGTGCAGAGCTGTGAGAAAATTCAAACAAAGAATGAAATTAGCTGAAAATACAGACAATCTTGTGCTAAGTATCAGGGGGTAGCCGTGTTAGTCTGTATCCACAAAGACAACAAGGAGTCCGGTGGCACCTTAAAGACTAACAGATTTATTTGGGCATAAGCTTTCATGGGTAAAAAACCACTTCTTCAGCTGCATGGAGAATCTTGTGCTGTGTTTTCTACTTCAATCTCCGCTTTCACTGAGATTTTATTAGTGGTGGTTGGCTTTGGTCTGGCTCACCAGACGCATGGTAACCTGATGCATGCTCATGGCTCCACCCAGGTGTAAATCTGCTTTCAGATCATCATGGTTTCTAGGAAACCAGCTATGCTTTGATGCCGGACACTTGAGCTGATTTTGTGCATTTCAGTTGTGGCTCTGAGGAGTGTGACAATCCTGCCAGTTAAACTGGGTTTGAGGAATTTGTGTAATGATGGTGGTTGGGAGGTTAGCATATTACAACAATTAAAAAGAATGGAATGCTCCCATTGACTTCATCTACTAAACAACTTCAGGTGAATACTGATGGGAGAAGTGGAAGTCACACCTCTGTAGAAAATCCCTCCTTCCTTCATTTGTATCCATCAGATCATACCTCTCCTGAGCTGTAGCCTATGACTTGCTTTATATTTATCTCATCTTTAGATTGTAAGCTCCTTGGGCAGGGAATGTTTCTTATCTCTGTTCTCTAAAGTGCTGTGTAAATTTACAGCACAGCTTGAGTGTTTTATACTCATAACTTTCACTTCTCATAATTTACCCTGGTCTGCATTTTGCCCTTTGCAGTCTGTGCTTTACTTTTATAAAGAATATTCAACACAGATTGATCCACTTTAAGTGACTTTGATGGTCTGTAGTATCCTTCTGAATAAATATATGATCCCTCCTTAATAAAACGGTATCTGTGTCTTCAGCTCGGCAGGGGGAAAAGGCCAAAAAATAAAAACAATAGATAATGCAAAGAAAAGTTCCTAATTCCAGACAGGTTCCTTAATATTCACAGGACACAGAGTACAGATGTGGTGCACAGGGAATGGCAGGCAGCAGGACAAAAATATGGAACCCGACCAACAGAGTAGCATCGTTTTGTCAGAAAGCAAAAGCAGCTATTGAGTAGATTTTATGACTTTTCTTTAAAAGAAGAAAGGAAATACCCAGTGTGAGAACTGAGAGCCTTGTGTGGATTCAGGAAGAAGTTTTTCAAAACTAAAACAAAAGCCATTGCATGAGATTAGGGCTGAAGTGGGGGTCTGGAATCGGTCACATAACCCTGTTGAAACGTTCTCTCTCCTTAAACACTGAAATATTCTGTATTTGAGACAAGCCAGGGAACAGCTGTGAGGCCACCTTGCCTGTCCATCCGCTACTTCAGCCTGAAAGATTCATCCTTTCATGTGAAAAGCAAATGGACAGCAGTAACCCACTGAGTTGACATGCCAACAACTTTCAGTCCTTGTACAAATGCCACCGTCAGTCAAGTTCAAAGGCATTGAGTTTGGAGCTTCTCTCGTGCACTCACTACAGGAAGGACATTGAGTCTGTCATGGGATCAGATGTTTCCAAGTGAATATGTTTGTTCTGTGATGTAAAGCAATTGCCTATTAGCCAACTTTCCAAGACTTGAAGGGGATCTGCTCTGCCAATTTGTATAAATTATTAAAATAAAATTATAAAGGTACAGAGTACCAAAGAGTAGATTAATGAACTAATCTCTCATAATACACTTTGAGCTTTGGCAACTGTTCCAAGCACAAGTATTCAATATTACTCCAACATGCAGGATATAAAAGGTATCATTAGTTTCTGAGACATTTTAGGTGGTTTAAGAGGACACAGAAGTTTTCAGGAGGATAAATCAGGGCCAGGCCAAACCAGCAGTGAGAAGTAATTTCTGAGCTTTGCTTTTTTTTTCCTCAAAGAACAAGCCCAGCCTTTCCCCCTAAAATTCCCACGGCTGATGTGAGCCCTTCTAAGGTGCCTAGTGTGAATCATGTTTTCTATGATCTTATTTATTCATTATGTGTTTGAATGGCCCCCAAATTAGGGTAATTTTTTTATATTCCATAAATTTAGGCTAAATCCACTAGCCGAGCCTAACATCCATTTGTTGCACATTCTCATTCTCCATTCGTTAGTTTAGACTTGCTTAGCTTAGCATAGTCACTGCATTGCTGTAGGATTTTCTGCCTGAAGAACCTGACACACCCTAGGTTGATTTGGTTTGCATGAAGTCCATTACATTATGGGCATGTCTTCACTAACAATGTTAAAGTGCTGCCACAGCAGCACTTTAACATGGCTTGTGTAGTTGCGGCACCAGCGTTGGGAGAGAGGTCTCCCAGTGCTATATTAAAAAAAACAAACCCCTCCACGAAGAGAATAGCTCCCAGCGCTGGTGCACTGTCTACACTGGCACTTTACAGCACTGAAACTTGCAGTGCTCAGGGGGGTGCTTTTTCACACCCCTGGGCGAGAAAGTTGCAGCGCTGTAAAGTGCCAGTGTAGACAAGCCCTATGTTAGCATGAGCCCTGGCCTATATCTCCAGTCACTGATAATCCACTGTCTTGTGCCTCAGCTCTCCATCTGTGAAGCTGGACGATATGTCCCGGACCCACAGTGGCATTGTGAGGCTTAGGGTTTGTGTGGCACTCAGCTATTATGCAAGACAAGAGCTGTATAAGCAGACTTCTATCTGCCAGAAAACGGAGCTGCCTGTCTTTACCAGCAGAATCCCAGAAGAACAACAGCTGTAGTCTTGTGCTGGGATTAGCCCCTGCTCTCTGACACAAAGAGCTGTCATTTACCCTCTCCCTGCCAGTGCCAGCCTTCCTGAGTCTGGTCCTACCTGGGGAAAATCTAGAACATCTTTACCACCGCAACCACCCAGCACTACTTTCAGAGGCAAGGGTTATTTTCAATAGACTTTTTTTTTTATTGTTCAGATAGCAAAGGCCAAAGCAAATCATTTGCATACCAAAATAGCCTCACGGATGTAATTTGAAATAAATTGGATGGTAAACAGAGATCTGCCAAAGAAGCTGTCTCTCATTCTGGCAACATCAGCAAGGTTGCCTTCTGCACAATTACCTATGTAACCTCACATTTTTGATTTTGTATCCACTCCTCATACTTTATTCAGCTCTTCAATCACCAGTTGCATATTTTTAGTCCTCTGCAATTAGCAAGGTATCCTCTTCAAATCTTAGAGGATTGGTCCTTGTAGAAGGATGATTTTCTCTGTATCCCAGTGTTGTTTTTTCTGAATTCTTCCTCCAAACCTGCTCTGATGAAAATTTTGAGAGCGAGAGAGAGTGGGGGAGAGAGAGAATCTGTCACCTAGCCTCTTGGACTGTACAAGAAACCTAATGCAGAATGTTTCCACTGCAGAGCTTTGGAATTTCCTCAGCTAGTGCTTGAGATCTGGGTAAAGAATTTGCAACATTCAGCTGCAAACTCACTAGCTGGTAACTCTTCCTGATCCTTTTATGTCTTCCATCTCTTTGCTTGGTTTTGTTCTCGCTAGTGGAAGGGTTTGAATGGAGCTCAGTTTAAAGTTTGGAGAAGTTGGAAAAATCCTACTTTGTGCCAAGATTGTGTTTGACAAAAGTACTTCTCAGAGTTATTCAAACTCAAGGGCTTCATTTGTTCACAAGAGCAGCTATGACATACTGGCAAAACAGGGAACTGGGCCAAAGGACATCAGGATGGAGGAAAATATTGTACAGAACATCAAAGGGACGCAAGGTGTGAGAGAGAAAATGGCTGCTACCTGCAGTTCCTTCCACATTCCCCAGAGAGGAGGGAGACTTGGAACCTTTAAATCGTCCTATTATTTTGGCTGAAGTAACCCTGTCGGAAAATTATTACAGTTAGTAGTTTGGGCCTAGAAGGCTTCTAATGGTTCATTACCACATCTGGGCAACAAAGGGGAAGTAGCATTATACCCTTTTAGCGTCAAGTCCCAGTGGAATTTTCAAATACTCCCAAAGCTTTCTAGAGCTTTGAAAAAAAGCATGAATTATTGAGCAGGAGGTCCCTGTCACTTTCATTTTGGCAAAAAGTGAGGATGCCTGCATGAAGATCACAGTATCACTTGCAAGACTTGAACAGATTTTCTTTTTTTAAAAGGGACCTTCTGCTATAAATTTCACAAATTAATATTCCTATTGCTCCTTCTAAATAGTGTCTTATCACTTACTCATAATTATTTAAATCTGGTGACGTCTCACAAGTTCTTCATGGGCATTTAATAAGAGAGGAAACCTACTATTAAATTAATAGGAAAGTATGTTACAAATGTAATAGAATGCCAATTAGAGATGTTCATCTGATCAATTTCTATGGGAAATTGCTTTGATTATTCTATTTCCTCTATTATTTGTTCATTCTTATGCCATTTTCTTTGAGGCTAAGTGACTCAGTAGATGAATATAGAATTCTTCATCTCCTATAGTCAAGTGCAGATGTGCAAGACAGAATAGGGTTGGCAGTTTGGATTTACCCAAATAAAAACTTCATTTTTATAATTGGTTTGGAACAGATTTTACTCACTCATTTGAAGAAATTCTTGGGGCTGTGTCCTCTTTTAGATGGGGCTGATGGGGGATGATGCTCTAGAAGGGTCTGTTCTAAGATAAGCTACCAAGCCAGCACAGAATTAGTGATAAGATAAGGGGTTCTCAACAATTACCTTTTCCCCCCAATTCCTCCAGTCCAGCACCAAGCTCATCTGGACCAAATCTGTCCCCAGAATAAATCTGGCACATTGCTTCATGTAGGAGTCCCTTCTATTTATAGCAAGCAGGCAACTGAACTGAAGCAAGCGCTTATCTGGGGCTTGGATCAGTGTGCAGTATGGGTATTACAGCAATAAGGGGTAAAAGATTTTAGAAAGTTCAAGCATTATGCAGGTCTGCCCTAATACAGCTGATGCAGGGGGTTGGTCTAGATGATCTCCTGAGGTCTCTTCCAACCCTAATCTTCTATGATTCTATGTCCATAGCTATGAAATCAGTGCAGATGGAGATTTTTTTTATTTAAAAGATCTTTGCCATAAGTGAAGAGCACTGGCAAATGTTGTTCTAAACCATTTCTCAGTTAGTTAACTACTGTGATTCAAGACACATCCATCCTTTCAGCAATAAACACACCTGTCTATTACAGCATTCTATTCTTGTGATATTTTATAATCTAGGGTTTATTCCTGATTAGCTGCTTATGCTAAGGCTTTTGGGGCCTTAGGCTTTGATTAGTTTAACTAAGCTGTTGTCTTACTGGCCTTGAGGCTTGTAGATTATTTGCATTATTGCCTTAACTTACACCTATGTTTTACCTAGCCAACACCTATTCCTGTATGCTGTACCCCTTTTAACATTCCTGTTATCTTTGATTAGTGATGATACTTTCCCCTTATCCTTTCAACACAAAGGGTTTGCTTGCAAACTGCTGTATCCAAGCAACAAAAAACACTTCATGAACCTGGCACACTTTCAAAAATATTTTATAAAGGAAAGACATCCCCTCTTGGGACAGATTGGTTATGGAAAGATGATTGCACCCCAAAATCACCCAGCAGATTAGGCTTCTGGAGAGCAGCTTTAAGACAAGTCGTATAAAACAAGAGTGAACCAAACAATAAATGTATATTACAGCTACTGAAAGCGTTCCAGAGGGTAACACACAGCCAATCCATCCCCAAATTATGCTTTAAATAACTCACTGAATAGTAGCCCTCGAGCTGTGGCTTAGTAGGCCATGTTATTCTGACCTTTCTTCATTTCTCAGCATCAAAGCTGATCGTATTGGAACTCAGTCAGCAAAGCTGGGATTCAAAGTCCATTTAACTGACTGTTCACATTACCGGCCCCCCTCCCCCACACCTTTCTTTACAGGAGTTTCAAAGTCAGATCTGAATCCTGGGTGCCTGTCTGCTGAACTTGGTTGACCAAAGATGGGAAGAAGTGGCAGGGGAAAGGAATTGCTGAAATTGACTAGGCTGATAGTTCAGCTTTTAATAAGAGATGTAGAGGGATGCAGCTAGCATTGTCAGCTCTGATTTTCCATTGGCCAGTGAATATGCAAAGCTACATCCAAGAGCCTTTTTTTTTCAAAAACATAAATATTTTAAGTTTTTATTTATATAAGAAGAAAATATAGATCCACTTGAGATCTTGTGATGAACCTTGGGATTTAAGGGGTTAGAACCAGACACAGAAGAAGCTTTCTTATATCAGCAGCAAAAATGTATGGTGCTGCAGAATATGCTCACCGGGGAGGTTGTGTAGTCCTTCTTGCAGGTTTGGTGAGAGTTACACATTCATGTGCAGGGCTAGTGAGTGAGAGCTACTTTTTAAAAAATTTGCCATGTGAATCTACAGCTCAGATTTATAGTTCTTATGTGCGTGCGTGCGCACAGACACACCTGCAAATACACAAACATTCTGAAATGAGACTCTGGAACATCTGCAGTGGGGGAGGAGAACTAACCCTTTAATCAGGGATTTGTAAACAGTGCCAAGGTAATTGAGTCATTGTCTGACTTGCTTTCCAAAAATAAACGTGTTCTTTTTATACTCCCACCCCTGCAAAATAAACAACAAGCGAACAGAATGGTTCATGAAGCAGAAGACATGGCATGGTGTGTGACTGTGAGTGTCCTCTTGCACTGGATCACACTCACTGTAAGCAGCCTAGTTTCCATGGAGCCTTTCCAAAGCAGCCTTTCCAAATGGAAGGCAGGATTTGTGCAGGGCTGCATTAATGGGGGGAGGGGTCACATTAACTGGGAAACATTTGAAGACGGTCACATATTGATCTCACTCTTCATTGTTGATGATAAACAGTAAGTGACAAAACTCTTGGCTCTTTTTTCTGGTTTATTTCATATAGTCTGGAAAGATCCAATAAAAATGTTTCTAAAAATAACCCCCAGTTAGGTGAGTAAGAACATTCTGTACCTACAGATTCTGGATGTGAAGAAATCTTAGCATTCCATATTAGTTTGTAAAAATTATTCCTTTTTTTATTAGCATGCACATACAGTAAACAAGGTAAAATACGTTGCATTCATCACCATGTTCGACTGAAAATAGCTCTGGATAAATGAACTCATGGGCCCTGTTGCAGCTCCAGAGCAATTCTCAGGGGTTTTGCATATAGAAATAAGGTTGCAGGGTGGGAGTTTAAAAAATGCCAGTGGACCAGAACTTTAAAGGTATTTAGATGCGTAAAGATGCAGGCAGGCTCCTGGTCTGATTCTCAAAAGCACCTAGGTGCCTAACTCCCATTGGCTAAGTGATTTACAAGCACAGTCCCATTGACTTTCATGCCAAGAGGAAGAATTTTTTTGGTTAAGGCACTGTGCTGGGATTCAGGAGATTGGGATTCAACTCCTCGCTCTCTGTGTCCCTGTGTGACCTTGAATGAGTTACTCAGTCTGCAGCTCCCTTTGGCTTCAACTGAAGTTATGGGTGCAAAGTACTTAAGAAAATCTTCCCTTCAAGCTCCCTGTGCCTCAGTCCACCAATCTGAAGATAGGGGAGTGGACTGGGGGTCAGGGCCCTGGGTTCTGGTCCTGGCTTAGTTACTGACCGGCCGGGTGACCTCGAGCAAGCTACTGCCCCTTTCTGTGCCTCAGTTTTTCCTTTACACTTTGTCCATTTAGATTACGAGCGCTATAGGGCAGGGACTGTCTCTAGCTATGTGTAAGTACAGTGCCTAGCCCAGGGGAGCCCTGATCTCAGTGCAGGCCTCTAGGTGTAACTGTAATACTACTACTAATAATGATAAGAAGAGACTGAAATAGAGAAACTGTCCCCTTGTGTGGCTCTAGTTCCATCATCGCAATGCTGTGTGTTTCATTGGTCTCTGCAGCATTTCCCATCTCACTTTCACTGCCAGACAGACCACAACACGCACCCATTTTGTGGTAAAACTTTCAAAATCTGTCCTCTGTATTTGTTGCATTCAGATTCCGTCTGCTCTCTTGGGCCTCACGTCAGTCTGTAGCTAATAGACCATTGGGGGCCAGATCCTCGGCTCTTGTAATTTGATGTAGCTGCATTGTCTGCTGCGGATCTGGGCTGATTTACACTAGCTGAGGATCTGGTCCTGTATCAAATGTTCCAATGATATAACCAACATTGCATGCAGCATTGAGAGCTTGAGATGTATCTGCTATCCTCCTGGCTGTTTGTGATGAGGGGCAATGACATCAGAGTCCCCTCAGCCCTTAGTAGTTAGTGTCTTATGATGTAGCTGATAATGACATCAGCTTCCATGAAAAGGAACTTCATCTTCCCTCTTTTCAGTTTATTTTCTTTTACAAGCAAAACTTTCCTCTTATCTGCTGGAGCTCTCACATGCTCTCTGTATTTTTATAACCAGTCATTTATCCATTCCTAGGTGCCATTCATGCACTCCACATAATTATAATTCCTTTCTCAAAGGGTTCTGTTATGTTGCAGCTAGGGATAAGACTGGCAGTTCATGTAGACACACCTGCACTAGCTACTCCTGGGGGAATTCTGCACCACTGGGCATGCGCACAATTCATGTCCCCTGCAGATTTCTTTGCTTCCCTGCAGAAAAATAACTTTCTGAAGGGGAAGCAAAGGGAGGCCTCAAGAGCAGTCACGTGCCCCTCCCCAGCAATGTGGGCCCATCATTTTGGGTACCTGGAGCAGCTGGCAGAGAGGTAAATCACTGCAGGGAGTGGGAGGAATGTGGGGCTGGGGATGCCTCAGCTGGTGGCTCCTGCCCTGCTCAGCTACTAGTCCCAGCTGGGCTAGGAAGGATGGGACTTGCTCTTCCCCAGAAAGGAGCAGCCTGGGCCAGGTGAGGACCCCCCCACCCTGGCTGCAGAAAGCTCCGCCCTCCCCACCCCCATTGCTCTTCAACCAAATGAGGAGGGATCATTGTATGGGGAGCTGTTCCACCATTCATCCAATCCCTGAACCCTCACCCCGTTGAGCCTCACCTCCCACAGTTGGACACCCCACTGAATCGGACCCCCTTCACGCAGATCACCCCCCTAGTGAGCTCCCCTGCACTCCAACCCCCTACCCTGATGAGTCCCCTGCACCCAGACCCCCAACCATCTGCACTCAGATTCCCACCCCACCAACACCCAGACCCCCTGCTGAGCCCCATTCTCCCTCACCCAGACCCCCCTGCTGAGCCCCAACAACCTTCACCTGGACCACCTGCAGAGTCCCATTGCTCCTGCACCTGGAACCTCACACCAAGCCAGATGCCCCCCAGACCCAGATTGCCCCACACAGAACTCTCCTCCCACACACTGGGATCCTGCTTGCCTGCCCACACTTGATGCGGCTGGCATGGAGGGGCAGGGCCCTGGGGCATTTCTGGGGCAGGCCCAGCCCTTGTGCTGTATTGGGGTTGGGTGCAGCCTGACCACCAACTCCATGTCCCATGCAGCCAGTGGCCTCTGGTCCCCACTGCCATGCTGGAGCCTCCACATTTATTTATTAACAAATAAAATTTATAGAATTTTGCAGAATTTTAAAATATTGTGCACAGAATTTATTTTTTGCCTCAGAATTCCTTCAGGAGTAACTAGCTGTGCTCTAGCTAGCTTGCTAAAAATAGCAATGAGGATGCCTTGGTGCAGGCTTCAGTGCTGGCGGCATAAGTGAGTACATGCCACGGGGAGTCTGGTGGGCTTGCACAGCTAGCACTGAAGGCCAAGCCATGGCGTCCTCATTTCTACTGTTAGCAAGCTAGATTACAGCTAGCGCAGGTTGGTCTACATGAGCTGCCATTCACACCCTCGGCTGCAGTGTAGACATACCTAAAACCAGGGTTTCAGAGGAGGAAATCAAATGAGAGAAGATGGGCCCAATCCTGTAGTTGTTACTAAAGTAAAGTTCCCACTGAGTCAACAGGAGATTGTTCCTGAATGAGGAGCGCAGGATGGTGCCCAAATGAATAACTGGAGATTGGCCATTGCCATGTCATCTTGGAAAAGAGTGTTCTGAAGATCATGAACACATGACAGATCTTTACCCATGGCTGTTCACCTAATCGTTGTGCATCTTCTTGAGAAAGCCCAGGGGATTTATAGCCCACTGCGAAATAAATGACATGCTTGGTGGCTATTGGCTTTATTTAGACTATGAATGCAGATATCTAATTGGAGTTGGGTATTTATTAGCATAAGCTGCTTTGCCATTCAGAAATCTGAGCTAATCAAAATATTGTAAATACCGTGCCTGGAGAAATGTCACTCTTCACCATGATTGCATTTCCATATCTGTCTGCACTTACGTGCTTCTAATCATAGTCCTATTTGAACACCACATAATTATCTTCTCAGTCTAGTGTTCACGCCCCATCTTGTTGCTTCCCTCCTTACCCGGACGTAGAAGGAGGATTCCCCCACCACTCCCTCCATCTTCTATCCCTTGTGCAGGGGATGTGTTGCGAGACAGATTCTTGGCGTGACTCCACACCATGCTATTATTATTATTTTATTAAATTCCATTTGTATTACGAAGGCATCTAGAGGCACTGATTAGGGTCCCATTGTGCTAGATTCTGTACAGACAAGGGTTGCAAAGACGGCTCCTGCCCCAAAGAATCTCGTTGTATTCCAAGATGCAAGAGATGGGGAAAATCAGTAAATGGATGAGGGTCATTCCAATCCGAGTTCCCATATGTTGGCTGCCATGCAAAAGTGTATTTTTTACTTCGCCTGCAATTATGCAGTTTGTACTGGCTGTACCTTTATCTCATGGTGACTTCCCACCAGCAATGCACGTTCCCTTGCAACCACAAGGTATAATAATTTCCTGTACAGGACACTTGGGGAGGTTGCTCCATTGCCTACAGCTTATTTAGAATGCAGTGGCAGAATTGCTCACTACTTTGAATGCTTGTGATCACATTAGGCCTGTCTTGCATCCATTACACTGGCTGCCTAGAAAGTGGCAGTAACTAAATTAGGTCAAATCTATTTATTCTTGTCTTAATATTGGTGATGTAGTAGCAGAATATTCGGAAGCCTTCTCAATTCATTACTAGCTTCAAGTATTCAGCAGCTAACCTTCCAGTGACCTGCCACACATCATCTCTCCATCTCCTCACTGGTTGTCCCCTTCTAGAGCGCCCCACTACCATTCCTTCCATGGTAACTTTCTTGAGGTTATTTCCATCTCTATTCCTGATGTGACCAAAATATATAAGCTTGCACCTAATATTTTCTTATCGCAGGGTCTTCTTCTCTCCAATATTTCAAGTATTTTTCTTCTTTCCTATATGCAAAAGTCTTTACTAACGGCACATCTCAAAAGCTTCAGTTTTCTTCTTGTCAGCAGCATTATTTCCCCACAATTCACATATGTAAGTTGCTGAGGGGGGGAAAAAAAAAAAGCTTGTCACCAATTGAGCTTTTGCACATTTTGAGATGCGATTGTTTTTCCAGTCTTTCCTGAGGGAGGCCATTGCTGAGCAAGACATTCTTGCCATCTTTTGATTTCTTTGGAACAGCCTCCTTGGTTGGATATGTATGATCCCAAATAATTTAATTCATCTACTGCCTCTACAGCTTGACTGTTAATCGTGATGTCTGCTTGCATCCTATTAATCATGACAATGTGCATGCATTTCATTTTATACCTCATTCAGGTGTAGTCCATATTCCTCACTACATGTTTTTACAAACTCCAACATTTGTTGCTTTGTATCAGTGGTTATAGCAAAGAGCATCATGTCATCGGAGTATGTGAGGTCTGTTAAGACATGTTCACCAATGGAAATCCCAACTCTTCCCACTCTGTCATATAATAAATTCTGAGTACATGCTGAGAAGGCTTGGAGACAGAATACACCCTTGTTTCACGTCCTGCCCACTGGAAAACCACTTGCTGTTGCCTGCTGCTGTCTGCATTGTGGTGCTTGTTGATGGTAGAGTCTTGCTATGAGGTCAATAATGTGTTTTGGAATCCCCTCGTCTGCCAGTATCCTCCAAAAATGATCATGTCCGATAGTACTGAATGCTTTTGAATAGTCTACGAAATACATGATCAATGGGTGATTGTACTCCCTGCATTTTTCAACGATGTGATAGATATTTGCAATTTGATCACATGTGCCTCATCCCTCTCTGAAACCAGCTTATTGAAGTGGTAGCTGTACTTCTATCATTCACTTCATGTGATCATGGATTATGTAGAGCAGAACTTTGCTCATATGTGATAAAAGGGAGATAATACACTTGTTACTACACTCTGTTATGTCTCCTTTTGTTGGTAAGAACAGAAAGATTCCCTTCACCAGTCAATTTCTAGACATCCGTACGTCGCTGCAGATTTTCCATGAGTTCAGTACTGAGGTCACTAATTTCTTTTAACAATTCTACTGGTATGTTATCTACCACTGGTGCTTTCCCAGGCTTCGTTTTCAAAATAGTATGTTCCGGTTCCACTCACCGGATTGATGAATCTTGCTCTAGGGCTCCTTTCTGTCATCCTGTATTGTAAGGTTTCAGAGTAGCAGCCATGTTAGCCTGTATTCGCAAAAAGAAAAGGAGTACTTGTGGCACCTTAGCGACTAACAAATTAATTTGAGCATAAGTTTTTGTGAGCTACAGCTCACTTCATCGGAATGCATCCAATGAAGTGAGCTGTAGCTCACGAAAGCTTATGCTCTAATAAATTTGTTAGTCGCTAAGGTGCCACAAGTACTCCTTTTCTTTTTCCTGTATTGTAAGTGGCTCTGATGAGGTATACAGACTGGCACAGTAATCTGACCAAGCATGGTTAATATCACTTTCAGTGAGGACTCTGCCATCATGATCTTGTTTTATGCTTGATTATAGGGGAAACTTTCAGATAAGAAGTCTGACCATTATGAACATACGCTTTTTGTGACTCTCAAGTTCCTCACACTTTGCCCTGATGTATTCACTCTTGTCTGGTCTAGTCTGCCTTCACATCTGCCTGCTCAGTTCTTTGTACTCTCTCCTAGGTGCTTCAGTCTTCAAGCCATTCTGTGTCATTCTGCATCATTTTTTGCCAGTCCAAACACCTTTTCTGTTAACCATAGAGTGGTCCAATGCTGACATTTTGGAACATGTGCTTTGGCAGATTTGAGCATGACTGTTTTCATTTTATTCCAAAATTAATCAGATTGTTCTCTTCTTTCACCTGTGATGCCTCAAACCCAACCCATGTTAGCCTCAAACGTAAAATTTAAACATAAAAAAGATTAAGATGTTTGGCAGGTCCATTGCACATGGACTTGTCCAGAATCAGCAAAGTAAGTGGCAGATTGACTTTAAATTGGCACTGCTAGTTTTCCAAATCCTACAAGCTCCTGGCACTGGCTTCATTTGAATCCTGCTCCTTGAACCTCACATTGACTGCTCACATAAATTACCACCATCTTGGGATCCCACCATTGTCTTCCAAGCTGGCAGGCAATAGTATATTCACTTTGTTACGATGTGGAACTCCATCCCCATCACAGAAACCTTCTCATATCATCCTTCAGCACTTTCAAAAAGCACCATAAACCTTTAGGGTTTTTTTCTGCCCTATAAATACATTTTTGCAAACAACTTCTAAATTCGACCCAGTCATTTTGGTTTTGTGTGGTTGCATTTTAGGGGGTGATATTTTATTTTGCTGTATTTGATTTTATTCTGTTCTACAAGTAGCTTCCATCCTAAGAAAGCTATAGAATAAATTAAATTTATGCTTCAGGAATGATCTCTCTCTCTCAGGCTAGATTTCCATTACATTTCAGGAAGTATTTTTAAATACCTGAGCTACACAGCACGTGTGTCTCAAATTTAAAATGTTTTTTTATCTTGATGGCTGCAACATTTATTAATAGCGATGAAATTTTCCATGTGCTTTTGATATTGTGCAGGATGCTGACTAAAATACAGAGAAGTTTAGAGCAATAACAACAATAGCAGAGGAACAATTATAAAGGTAGATGGGATTCAAAGGCATTTTAATTTGTCATTATTTTGCTTCTTCCAGAGATAATCTGAATAATTACACTGCCTATAAAAAGCAAAAGTGTAATATTTCCCCTCAATATTAAATTCTCTCCATTCCCTTTTAATATAAGTGAAAATAAAGATGTCTCTGATATCCTCTGATGCTTTGATCATAATTTGAAAACCATTGAATGGCTTGTGCATTTTGTGTTTTTGTTTGTTTTCTTGGTGTTTGGTGTATGGAGAAATTCTTCGATTTTAAAAAGTAAACAGCCCATCTCTCAAATTATCAATATTAGATCATATTGTTTTACTGCCTGGAAATGATCTCAGTTGTCAAAAATATATTGCCTTGTGTGCAAAAACTCTAGGTTTATACTGAGGATTTAAAGGAAGGTGATTGTGTTTAACCCTCTGGTATGGTGAAATAAGTATGTAAAAAGAAGGGTGGTGCTGCTGTGAAGACATTGGTCTAAGATGTGGGTTCAACTCCAGACTCTGAAACAGACTTTCTCCATGACTATGAGCAAATATCCTAACTGCTCTATGCCTCAGTTCCCCATCTGTAATATGAGAATGCTAATATTTCTTTACTTCCTGGAAGTGTTTGTAAGGATAAAGCTGCTTGTGAGGTGCTCAGATACTACAGTGGTGTTTTGATTGATAGGTTCAGAGATATTAAGGCCAAAAGAAACCATTGTGATCATCTACTCTGACTTGCTGCATAGCACAGGTCATAGGACTTCTCTGAATTAATTTCTGCTACAAGTCAATGTCTGTGGATGAATTAGAGCATCTCTCTTAGAAAAGTTTCAGAGTAGCAGCCGTGTTAGTCTGTATTTGCAAAAAGAAAATGAGTACTTGTGGCACCTTAGAGACTAACAAATTTATTTGAGCATAAGCTTTCGTGAGCTACAGCTCACTTCATCGTGTAGCTCACGAAAGCTTATGCTCAAATAAATTTGTTAGTCTCTAAGGTGCCACAAGTACTCCTTTTCTCTTAGAAAAACATCCAATCTTGATGTAAAAGTTTCCTGTGATGGAGAATCCACCACAAACCTTGGTAAGTTCTGACGGTTAATCACCCTCAGTGTTAAAAATTTGTGCCTTATTTCTACTCCAAATGTATCTAGCTTCAACTTCTAGCTGCTGTATCTTGTTATACCTTTGTCTCCTAGGAACAATTACAAGATGGTATATAATTGAATAAGCGGTCAGGTACATAGGATGTATTCAGGGTTACATGGGTAAATGATGGAAACAGGTGGACAGAGAGAATCTTGTACAGAAGCAGCAAACAAGCAAAACCAAAAACTAGGAAAAACAAGAAAGAAACTTATCTCTGCTTCCTTTTTGTATTGCAGCCTGAAGAATCAATAGTGATTCATCAGTCAAAAGAAGGAAAAAACATCAAGATTTTTTCTGCAAAGAAGAGTCTATTAATCAATAGAAAGGATGCTTTCTTGGACAATGAGCATTTCCTATGTGGATTCATTAATTAACGTATAACTAAATCTTCACTTTGGACAAATACATGGATTTTCTTTTTTAATTTTGTGGTGAGTTAAAATATTTGGATGGATTTTTTTTTTACCCTTTCAAGATAACATATTCAGCACACAGTCCAAAGTATGATAATTATCCTTTAAGAAACCGTATCTAAACATCACTCATCCTCAAAGACAGTGGAAATAAAATTTTATTTTTTTCATATTTATTCTTAGATTTCTTCTGAGAATATAAATTTGCTCTATTAAATTATCCATGATTGTGATGTAATCAGTCTCCAACCAGAAATAAACATGATTTCTTCACCGTCTTCGGCATGATTTGTGTCAACATATAAAGAAAAAAAATGAATCACGGGGTATGTATAATGGATGAATCTTTTCCTTTCCTCTTTGTCTTCAGAAAAAATACATTATGGGTCACAGAACAATGAAAGCTAAAATTAAAGAATAAAATCCTTTTCCTGCCATTCAAGTTTCATTCCTACAGTCTAGATGGACGCTACCCCTGCTATTGACTTTGCTGAATGCTAACTTACAAAAGACATTAGTCTGTCCACATGATGTTCCTAGGAAGCAAATTGCCTATTTGGAATGTTTCAAGGCAGTGGAAGGAACAACACCACTGATGCCATGCTAGTGGCACAATGTGATTAGGTGAATTGATGTTTCCTCTATAAAACAGATATTTTACCCAGTGCACTAGGTGTTTCTATAGAAAGTAAATGAAGACAGAGGGAAAATTGTGAAAATAAAAGAAAAGGAGCTCAACTCAGAGGTGAGGTTCATGATGTGAAAGCTGGATTCCCTTATGCTCCCCTTATACCTATTTAATCCCACCTACTGAAGTAGAAAGGACACTATTAATGTGGCACATGTACTGAGGAGTGGGAAGCGGGTGCAAGAAGGCAAGAGGTGGGAAGGACAGATGGGTGTAAATTATGCCAACTAAGACTCCCTACGGACTCCATTAGACTTGCTGAATTTGACCCCAGTGCCTGACTTGTCTTTGAGATGGTTACGTATTAACATTGCACTGGGGAACTTGACACCAAGGCACAAGTCCTGGCCCCTTCTCCATGCATGGAGAGGCCTAGTGCCGAATGGGAGTGAGGGCAGGGGCATCGGGATCATTCTTATGCAGCTCATCCAGTGCTTGTCTGTGCAACCCACTGCTGTGGGAGGGGTGCACGCTGCTATTCAGGCCCTAATTCAGCAGGCCATCGCTGGTCAGGAAAGCGCTGAGCGTGTGCTTGTACGCACTTGCAGTTAAGCACACGCTGGGCCGAGCGGAGATCGACTTAAGCACAGACTTAAATGCTTTGCTGAACTGGGGCCTATGCTCTTGGGACACAATAGATTCCGTGGAGGGTCTCCACTGCTGCTTATTAAGATCAGGCGGGGAGAGCACCTCACCTAACCCTCATTTCTCCCATGTTTCTGCTCAGCACCCAACCCAGATACTAGCAATGGTTCTTAGGCAAAGGATTTGGGCCTAAGTAGTTATCCTGTATCACATAATCCACTATTAATAGCAATGATATTTATGCTTTGAAAGTGAATGAGTTCAACGGGATAATACCTGTCCAGGAGTTCTGGAGCATCTATTTTTAAACCCTTCAAGCTTGGTCCTTTGGTGTTCTGGGGTGGTATCCCTTCAACTATGTGCAATATTCATTCACTAATTGCTACCTACAACCTGCCACTGTCATGGGTCCTAGTGGCAGAGTGTGCATGCTGAACTGGTGTCACTCACCAGGAGCAAACACAACAGGGTTTAGAGGGAGGGAGGGTTCAGCTCAAGAAAAGATCTGAATTCCGAAGATAAAAGCCATTTATCCAGAGTCCCTGAAGGTACCCCTTTGTAGACATTGGTTGTTCATCCACAGGGAAAGTGTTTATTTTTCACTGATTTGGTGGTAGATTGATAACAAAAATAACTGGAGCCACTGGCAAGCCATATCCTGCAGTATTTTAATTTTTCTGCTGCAAAGTCATGCAGCCAGCAGAGGGAGCCCAAGTTAATTATAGGTTTCAGAGTAGCAGCCGTGTTAGTCTGTATCCACAAAAAGAAAAGGAGGACTTGTGGTACCTTAGAGACTAACAAATTTATTTGAGCATAAGCTTTCGTGAGCTACAGCTCACTTCATCGTGTAGCTCACGAAAGCTTATGGTCAAATAAATTTGTTAGTCTCTAAGGTGCTACAAATCCTCCTTTTCTTTTTTCAAGTTAATTACCTAACCCATTGTTTTTGTTTGTTTGTTTTTAGTATAGGTCTGCTTGTTAGGAACGGAACTAAATGTTATCAAGTTCCAAGAGGGTGCTAGAGACCATGCAGAACAAATGTGGATTGTATGAGCTATAAAACACATCTGCATTTAAAAGGTTCTGAGGACTTTGAGATCCTATGAATTCCAATGTAAATATAAACCTTCTCTGTAAAGGAATGTTCCTGGTTGTTTTATGCATGTGCAATAGCGTGATTCTCCCTGGCTGCTTCTGTCCTTGCTTTTTGCCACCTCTGGAAATAATAGGCTTTGACATTTCCTTTCTGTGCACACTCAACTAGAGGCTGCTTCATATCTTTGAAGTGAACAGTGATTCATCAATTCCTTTACCAAGAGAAGTCGCAGCAAGGTGCAAATGGACACTGCAAGGACACTGGCCTGCAGCTACTGGAAATTAGCCTGACACAGATTCAGGGATACTTCTAATTGAATCCACAGGCCACCACAATGCCCTGCAGATTTGTGTGTATGATAGAGAGGCGAACAAATCATGTACAGGTCATTAATCTTTGTCCACCTGGCTGCAACTTAATAAAACAAACAAATAAGGTATTTCTTCTGGCACTTAAGTGCTAGGCAGCACTGTGTTCCTTTCAAGCATTTTACATCTAAAAGTGGGTAATTACCTGAAAAACTGGTTTCAGAGTAGCAGCCGTGTTAGTCTGTATTCGCAAAAAGAAAAGGAGTACTTGTGGCACCTTAGAGACTAACAAATTTATTTGAGCATAAGCTTTCGTGAGCTACAGCTCACTTCATCGAATGCATCCGATGAAGTGAGCTGTAGCTCATGAAAGCTTATGCTCAAATAAATTTGTTAGTCTCTAAGGTGCCACAAGTACTCCTTTTCTTTTTACCTGAAAAACTGTAGTTCAGACGCTAACTTAATTTAATTTTTTATTAATAGCACTGAAATGCTAGTGTTAAATTCACTATCACGTTACAAATAAATAAAATTATCAACAAAAAAACCCAGCAATGGATGAATTAAGTGCTGCTCATTACCTTTGATTTATACCTCTCTCAAAGGGAAGGTATCAGAGTAGCAGCCGTGTTAGTCAGTATCCGTAAAAAGAAAAGGAGTACTTGTTGCACCTTAGAGACTAACAAATTTATTTGAGCATAAGCTTTCATGAGTACACAATGGTTTTTACAGTGGCCAAGGCTTTGGATAATGGATAAGTGAGATCAAGTCAGTTTCATTGTAAACCATGTACTAAACAGGTTTCAGAGTAGCAGCCGTGTTAGTCTGTATTCGCAAAAAGAAAAGGAGTACTTGTGGCACCTTAGAGACTAACAAATTTATTTGAGTATAAGCTTTCGTGAGCTACAGCTCCTTCATCGGATGATTTCAGTGGAAAATACAGTCGGGAGTACAGTACTAAACCTTATTCTTGACAAATGTAAGACTCAGGCTCAACAATTGGTCATTATTAAGTCATGAGGAGATAGCAAGTAGTAAATCTACTAGACGCTACTGGCCGGCTTTGCTGAAATGAATGCCTTCTTGTCTTACAAGGTCAAGAGGTGCTTATACCTCCAGAATTCCATCACTAGAGGCAATCCTATTCCCAAATCTAGATCACAATGGTCCCTTCTGGCCTTGGAATCAATTAATCTAGTCCATGGGCTGAAGCAAGGCATGGCTTTCAGGAGCATGGATCCTATGGCTCCAGCTGAGCTACAAAGGGAAAGAAATAGGTCTTAATCTACTGCTAACATAGGTGTTTTGTGATTAGGATGGTGGTTTAGCTTCTTTTTTCTCTTTGGAGTCTTAGATCTAACTACAGCCAAGCAGAGGGCATGTAGTGACTTCTGTTGCAGCTTCTCCTTCATGCCCTTCAAAAAAGTGATTATACGGGTAGGGAGCTTTTTAGCTTTATTTCTTGCTAGGAATATTTTATTGTCCCCCTGGCTTTTGGATTCTCTCACCCAGCATTACAAATGCTCCACCGTATTACCACCTGCTTTGCCCTTATGATGAAAACAAGCAAATGTGTATCAGTGGAAATTTTTTCTTTCTCTTGCAAAAAAACATTAAAAGTCAAAACTCACCAGTTTCATTTTTACATGAGCTTTTTTTTCAGTACTGTGGGAGAGAAGTGAGGTGATTATCTCCTAAATTAGGATTAAGATCAATAATAGATGCTGTTTTGTGGAATCCTGCAGAGTTTCTCCTTCCAGCAATGAAGACTAACTAGACCCCTTCCCGGCTAAGAAGTCAGGCTGCTATTTGAATTATACAATTCTTTGGAATAACTCAAATGAAATCTGGTGGCAAAATGCTCTACTTAATGGAAAAGCTCCAGTATTTTTTGCGGGGGGATATACCACTATTTTTACTTAGCATTTAAACAGATTTATTAAAGTTCCTTTAATTAATAGTTGGAGTAACTGGCTTGACAAATACTAAAAAAGAGTCAGTATTGGCTACATTCATATCTCAGTAAATAAAAATAGAAATCGAAAGGTCAGGGGGACCGTCCCCTTCAAATCACAGTTGAGATATTCAAAGTTGACTAGGGTATTTAGACACAATTCACTTTAAAATTTAGTGAGTTGTGTCTCTAAATGCCTTTGTCCACTTTGAAAATCTCACCCTTTATATTTGGCCTGTATTTAGTTTCGTTGAAAGGCTTAATGAAGCAAAGAAGGAGAGTGAGAGAAATACATGATCTTGCTTGTTTATAATTAGCACACATGCTTTTAAAAAGTCCTCTCTGCTCCTGGAGAGAGGTGAGTAAAAGCAAAGACTGATTAAGAGAGAGCACAATAGCTTTGCTCAAATAATTCTTGATTTAAGCTGGGCACAAAATATTTCCATCATCACATAGCTGTCGCTCCCTATGCAGAGGGGATATGCAGTTCTTTGCCTGAAATGTATGCACTGTTCGATAGCTGCGGAATGTATACTGCCTATGAAATGGAGAGATGAAATAAGTTACAAGTACTTCTTAAATACAGTCTTTCTGGAACTGATTTTTCTTTCATCACTTTGTTTATATTAGATGGGGAAATGTCTGGTGGAGGAAAATACGATTTAACAGCAAGTAGATCTTAGATGAATCTCTTCTGGGTGTTCAGGTAGGAGTAATAACTGGGAAAGTTTCTGTACTAACACAGTGCTCCACCTTGTGTGAAAATCTCAACATCGAAGTCACAAATGAACCTCATTCCCTCGTATCATAGAAGGAAGGAGATGCTAGCATACTGTGTTGTCATGAAGAAGTCAATCTCTTCAGTGCTTTGACCTCTTTACTAACTGATGTCGCTTTCGCTTTACATATTTTAAATAGTAGTTCCTAGGCAACTATAGTAATGGGCTAGGTATATACATGTAGGTAAAATGCTATGTGATGCACAGGTTATTAGTTCAGTAGTACTTAGACTCCAATGGAAGTTGGGACTACCTTGTGCTAGGCACTGTATACCCACACAGAGACAGTCCTTGCCCCACAGACTTTATCATCACAACAGCCAAAGGAAGTTGCAGCCTTTCCCACATATACATGCCTGAATTGTACATGTGGATGCAAATTTACACATGCCTCTCAACATGGGCCAAAAACCATCACTTGCCGCAGCCAGTGCCTCCAACCGGTGTTTAATTCCCTCTTCCTGAGCAAGGTAATCTAAAAACTAGCAGAGAAGCACCCTCACCTTTGCTGTCATGAAAGGCCCTTCCTGTTGTTTTGAATCCTCGCTATGGCACAGAGATGTTATTGCCTGTGCTAGTGGGCAGACTCCTCTCCGTCCCTCAGAGATGCCCCACAGACCACCAGGACCCAGAGAATGGCTCTGAACTAGCCCAGACCAGTTTCTGGGAACTGCGGAACTCCACATGCCAGATCACTGCATATGGCAATGCAGATGCCCATTGTAAGTCTCTATCTAAGGCACTGAAGAACGGGGAGGAGAGGAGGCTTAGGCACTGGTGATAGTTGCTGTCTAAAATCTAAGTAAAACCACTGAGAGAGACCCTAAAACAACAGGTGGCAGCAACTCTGCGTCTCCTTCATATCTGATGGAGGCAGAGCCATCTCATGCTGCCCCAGTGCAGGGATGAGCAGCAGGACCCAGACGGATGCGTCTGTGAGACGAGGTAAATATTACTGGGCTGCAACATTCTTTCCTCTGAGGGGCATCTGACCTCTCATTGTCCAGCTATACTGCAACCTTAGACTCCTTATTGCCCCGTATACCTGGATAGTCCTAGGCGCTCCTCTGCAGCTGGCCAGGAGGGTCTGGCCACAGTGCTAAGCACATTTATCACTCCAGGCTTGGCTAGGCTAGGCTACAGCAATTCACTGTGTCACTGAAAAGCAATAGCTGGCTTGAATGGAGCAGAACGCTAGCTTAGCAACACAAACGGCCATAAACAGATTGTTTTGGGAGTGCTGGGACAGTAGGAGATGAGCTTCAAAGTCGTGGGCCTAATCCCTTATAGACTCATAGACTTTAAGGGCAGGAGGGACCATCATGATCATCTAATCTGACCTCCTGCACATTGCTGGCCACAGAACATCACCCACCCCATCCCTAACCTCTGGCTGAGTTACTGAAGTCCTCAAATCACGATTTAAAGACTTCAAGTTACAGAGAATCCACCATTTATTCTAGTTTAAACCTGAAAGTGACATGCCCCACACTGAAAAGGAAGGTGAGAAACCTTCAGGGTCTCTGCCAATCTGACCTGGGGGAAAATTCCTTCCTAACCACAACTATGTCAATCAGCTGGACCCTGAGCATGTGGGCAAGACCCACCAGCCAGATGTTTGCTGCTAGCAGTCGCAAATCAACTACATGCCATTGTAGGCAGTCCCACCACACCATCCCCTCCACAAACTTACCAAGCTCAGTCTTGAAGCCAGTTAGGTTTTTTGCCCCCACAGCTCCCTTGGAATGTTGTTCCTGAACTTCACTCCTGTGGTGATTAGAAACCTTCACCTAATTTCAAGCCTATGGGCTTTTAAGCCTCCTTAAAGAACACATCTCACTCTAAGAGCAAGGCTTCCTGCAACAACTGTGCTCACTGGGGCAGTGGAGGTGGGGGAAGCTGGTGAGAACAGGTGACCGAGTTTTCTCAGCATTAGATGGTTCTTCTAGCCAAACTGTCCTGTTTCTTTAGCCAACCTGTAGCTCATACATAGGAAGGGCTACATTGAAGAACTGCTTTCAGATCTGTTCATTTTAAGATTTATCTAAACTAATTCCTCCTGTTGAACAGAAATGGCAAAAAACATATATTTCCTAAGGGTCTTACCTGCTTCTAATCAGAAAGATTTCAGAGCACAGCTGAGGATGTGGCTGCATCTGGTCACACTGCCCAATGCAAGACAAAAGTTGGCAGGAGCCCTTTCCCAGAGGGACATAGGCCACTGAGGGTTCAGTGAACTGCAGATGTGAAACCGTCCTGCAAAGGGAAAGGTCTGGGTGCATTGCAGAAGCAAATTATTCTCTGAGGGTAGTAAACATACAGAGAAACCCCTACATAATTAATTCATGCTCCAGCATTAAAGCATTTATATGGTTGAGGGAGGAGTGTTCAAAGATGAGTGGGCTGCTCATTGTGTGGTTTCATGTACTGTGTTCTGGGTAATAACAATGGAGGACTTCATGTTTCTAAAGCTAAATTGGCTCTTTATTAAAGAACTATCTGCAGAGGTGCTACAACTGAAGCTAGCATTCCAACCATGTGCACACAGATGGACTTCCTGGTGCCTCCTCCAAACTCCTGTGTAGGGTGACCAGACAGCAAGTGTGAAAAATCGGGACTGGGGTGGGGGGTTATAGGAGTTGTCATAAAAATAAAGGGAAGGGTAAACATCTTTAAAAATCCCTCCTGGCGAGAGGAAAAACCCTTTCACCTGTAAAGGGTTAAGAAGCTAGGATAACCTTGCTGGCACCTGACCAAAATGACCAATATGGAGACAAGATACTTTCAAAAGCTGGAGGGAGGGAGAAACAAAGGGTCTATGTGTGTCTGTCTGTGTGATGCTTTTGACGGGGACAGAACAGGAATGGAGTCTTAGAATTTAGTAAGTATCTAGCTAGATATGTGTTAGATTATGATTTCTTTAAATGGCTGAGAAAATAGGCTGTGCTGAATAGAATGGATATTCCTGTCTTTGTGTCTTTTTGTAACTTAAGGTTTTGCCTAAAGGGATCCTCTATGTTTTGAATCTAATTACCTTGTAAGGTATTTACCATCCTGATTTTACAGAGGTGATTCTTTTTACTGTTTCTTCTATTAAAATTCTTCTGGTAAGAAACTGAATGTTTTTTTCATTGTTCTTAAGATCCAAGGGTTTGGGTCTGTGGTCACCTATGCAAATTGGTGAGGATTTTTATCAAACCTTTCCCAGGAAGGGGGGTGCAAGGTTTTGGTGAGGGTTTTGGGGGGGAAAGATGTTTCCAAACAACGCTTTCTCAAAAATAAACCCGGTTAGACATTTGGTGGTGGCAGTGGAAGTCCAAGGGCAAAAGGTAAGATAGTTTGTACCTTGGGGAAGTTTTAACCTAAGCTGGTAAAAGTAAGCTTAGGAGGTTTTCATGCAGGTCCCCACATCTGTACCCTAGAGTTCAGAGTGGGGAAGGAACCTTGACAGGAGTCTGTATAAGAAAAAGACCCAAAAATCAGGACTGTCCCTATAAAATCGGGACATCTGGTCACCCTACTCTTCTGTGATGCTTCCCAGGGTCAGCCAGGCTTTGAGGCACCTCACTACCACCTGCCCTTAGCATGAGGAGCCTTTGTCTGTGCCTGCCAGGAGTCAGGTCCCTGACTCTCCCAGCCACAGGCAACACAAGGTCTTGTCTCAGCCCACATAGGCTTTACTGTCCCTCATGCAGGCTAGTGATAGACGCACTCCAACCCCTGAGTCCTCTGAGCATCCCCCAGTGCTGTCCAGTCTCTTATTCACTGGACACTCACAGAAATAGGATTGGGAAGGAATTTTCCTCCAGGGCAGATTGGAAGAGGCCCTGTAGGTTTTTTGCCTTCCGCTGTAGCGTGGGGCATGGGTCACTTGCTGGAGGATTCTCTGCTCTTTGAAGTCTTTAAATCACAATTTGAGGACTTCAATAGCTCAGACATAGGTGAGGTTTTTCGCAGGAGTGGGTGGGTGAGATTCTGTGGCCTGCGCTGTGCAGGAGGTCGGACTAGATGATCATAATGGTCCCTTCTGACCTTAGTATCTATGAAATCTATGAAATACCAGGCCTGCTGTTCCCAAAGGAACAGTGCCTCACAGCTTAGTAGTTACACCTTAGAACACAGCTCTGCTGAACACACAGCACTTATCCTTGTTTTCTCTAATAACAAATATAAGTGTATTTAACGAAGGACAGAGAGTCATGTGATTGCAAACAGAAGTACTGGAATCAAAGGGTTACATATATAATAAAATCATAACTTGCATTCTAGAGCCTAAACTCAATTAACAAGACGCCCTCTTGTCTGATAAGGTTCTGCTTATCCCAAAGTCTTTCCCACAGTGTTTTTCAACCAGGATGGCAGAGACCCCTCTTTCATGAGCCCAGGCTTGCTGGCAACTTGTCTCCCCTTGAGGATGGATAAGTGGGGGTTCATCTGCATCCCAGATATAGTTCCAAAAGTTCACTGTCTTTTTTCTAAACAGGATAACTCCTGCTGTGTTTGTTTTTTTCCTGCAGTCTCTGCAATCCTTGGATTGGCATTTTGCTCAGACTGTAACTGGACATCCACTGTGAACCATACAATACTCAATTTGTACGCAACCAGCCAGAGAGAGAGATGCATCTCTTGTCCCTGCCTTATATGTGGATCAACTCTTGGTGACCTGCCTTAACTCACAAACCTAGAGAACAGAATTTTTGGATATATGCATAACTCCTCACATATTTTCCATACCTACATCTTGCAATGATTATGATAACCAGTGTGACAGAGGCTTTCATTAGAGACCTTGCATGACATTCCTTGGCAAACTAATATGTAGATCCCAGACCCAGGTGATCCCTATAACTCTCATGCACCCCATGCCTTCTGCCAGTTGGCATAAAGAGATCCTGTGCACCCATGTGCACACAGACTGATTTCCTGATGCCTCCTTCAAACTCTTTCAGACCTCCAACCAGACATGCCAAATCTGCGAAAAAAATGCAGAAATTGGGCTTGTTTTTGGCTTAATTGGCTTGTGAGTTGCTTGTTGGCTAGTTTTTGGCCTGTAGCTTGTTGCTTCTTTTTTTTTTTTGATCGGCTCCCGGCAAGCAGGGGCAAGGGGGAAGAGAGTCAGGGTGTACAGCGGGCCCACCATAGTCCCAGACTGCACGCTGCAGGGATCTAGTCACATAGAGTGTTGGGCTTCTTAGGGATTGGCTTATTTTGACCTTGTTTTGAAATGGGATTAGCTTGATTTTTGGCTTCTTGTGAAAGTCAGGGTGCTTATTTACCGTGTGAAAGTTAGCAAACTGTTCCTCCAACCTATGCTTCTCCCTCTAAGTTCCATGCAGCTTGTTAAACAGGTGAATTGCCTTGGAGAAAAATTCATCCCCAATACCTTCGGGGCCTGTATGCTGGTGATCTCTGACAGCTAATCACAATACATTCATTGTAACACAAACCATTTTTTTCCCTAAAGAACTACATTACAAGCCATTGTAGATTCTGTATTTGGTGTTTTCAGAGAGAGAGACTCACAATCCAGACAGCTCATTCTGCTGCAGTGAGATTAGCTGCTTATTGCTAGGGCCCTACCAAATTCATGGCCATGAAAAACACGTCATGGACCATGAAATCTGGTCTCCCACCGAAAATCTGGACTTTTATGTGCTTTTACTCTATACTATACCGATTTCACGGGGAAGACCAGCGTTTCTCAAATTGGGGGTCCTGATCTAAAAGGGAGTTGCAGGGGGGGATCTCAGTATTGCCAGTCTTATTTCTCCGCTGCCTTCAGAGCTGGGTGTCCAGAGAGCGGTGGCTGTTGGCTGGGTGCCCAGCTTTGAAGGCAGTGCCCCACCAGCACCAGCGCAGAAGTAAGGGTGGCGATACCATATCATGACACCCTTACTTCTGCGCTGCTGCCTTCAGAGCTGGGTGTCCAGAGAGTGGTGGCTGCTGACCAAGGGCCCGGCTCTGCAGGCAGAAGTAAGGGTGGCGATACCCTACCATGCCACCCTTACTTCTGCGCTACTGCTGGCGGTGGCTTTGCCTTCAGAGCTGGGCTCCCGGACAGCAGCCATCGCTCTCCAGCTTTGAAGGCACCGCCGCCACCAACAACGGTGAAGAGGTAACCTTGCAACTCCCCCCACTCTTCCCCCCCCCCCACACAACTCCTTTTTGGGTCAGGACCCTGACAATTACAGCACCCTGAAATTTCAGATTTAAATATTTGAAATCATGAAATTTACAATTTTTAAAATCCTATGACCATGAAATTGACCAAAATGGACCATGAATTTGGTAGGGCTCTAGTTATAGCCATTCCCAGAGGCATCTGTTCACCCTTCTCCCCAAGAGCACTAATGTGCATGGAGTGGACCATTAACTTGGCTCAAATGGCCTGGCCAAAAGGCCTGATTCTCATTTACGCCACTCTAGCAGCCTTCCAGTGGGCGTAAGTCACCCCTTTACACTGCCAGGGTGCTGTGAAGTGGTCTTTGTGTAAAGGACAATCAGGCTCAGAGCCTGTCTGCACTGGCAAGTTTTGTTGCTGAAAACTGCCTTTTGGCAACAAAACAGCAAGAGCGTACACATTACAATGGGTGCACACTACAATGGGACCTTTGTCGTGAAAAATGCCTAGTTTTGAACTTCCACCCCTACAAGAGACTTTTGTCTTTTCCCCTCCCTTTATTGTCGACAAACAGCCAGTTCCACCAGTATCCCACACTGCCTGCCCTGATTGCTCTGCTCAGTGGTTAGATCTCTGCTGCCCTGCAGGCAGGCGCCCCGCCCCTTTCAAAGCTCCGGGAAGTATCTGCGTGCTGCTCCCTTTGGGGAACAAACAAAGAGCAAATCATGGGAGTGCTCCTGTTCTACCCGGCACTAGGAACCCAGACTGCTGCTGCACGGGGAGGGGGACAGACTGCTGGGCTGCTTTCACAGAGCTACTCATGATGCTGCTCTCGGCAGCCGAGGGGGCTGTGGGAGAACTCGGAGAGAATCCCAAGATGCACAGCAATCAGCTCTTCCTTCCCACAACGCTGCACTGTGGGATTCATACCCACCGTGGATTGCTCACCCTCTCGATGAGGATGTCCCCAATGTGGACGTGATCTGTCGACCGAGGGAGCAAGTGTGAACACTCTTTGGCAATTTTTTTTGTCAACTTTTGGGTGGAGACATAAATTTTGTCAACAAAACTTGGTAGTGTAGGCAAGCCCTCAGAGTTTAATGGAAAGATTGTATAGTAACTGGTGCATCAGGCCAGGCTGCTGTGCATCAGAAAGCAAGAGGTTTGTGATGAGATCGAGATACCCTGGCACGTTCCCCAGCTTTATCGCCTGTTGCACAAAATTTGCCTTTTAGTTGTCTGTATTGTCCTGGGCCAGTCAGTCGGCTTTTGTCTCCAAATCGTTCTAATCTCTTGCTTTTGCTGAGTTTATTAGGCCTTCAAAGAGAGGCATCAAAAGACAAATCTCCTAGTGGGAACTCACTGATCCCTACAGAACTTCCTTCCAGGCTGTGCACTTTCTGATGTGTTTGTGTTTTCCGAATCAAGTAGATCGCTGCCCTACACTAGGCTTAAACACTGTGTACAGATACATTAGTGCCCTTTTGAAATGGAACGCAATAAAACAATAAAAAGAAAAGGAGTACTTGTGGCACCTCAGAGACTAACAAATTTATTAGAGCATAAGCTTTCATGAGCTACAGCTCACAACAATTGGATCCCCTATGGTTACATTAGACTGAAGGGTGAAGACATTTACATTTATTTTCCTCATTAAAAAAATATACTCTGCATTTTTCATGTGGAACTTCCATACATTATGTAAATAAATTTCATCTCTTTTAAGGTCAAGCATTTTTCCAACTTAAAGTTCTATGTGACATACTGTAAAGATAACAGATCTCAGTAATTCAGTGTCATTTTGTTCATTTATCTCTTGCCATGTATGCAGTTACTGAAGATCTGAATCTAAATTGGAACACAGATGGCACCAGTAGCTACCTAGAAGTCTAATAATAAAAGATGAAACCTTAATCCTTTAAAGAAGCATTCTAAGAGAACTTTATGGCATGTACTAGCACACCTGTTTAGACAATGGGACGGCTACTGTAGGGAAAGCTCTAGCAAAGCAAAACACTGCTGTTGTTTTGCGGTGTTTTTGAGCTAAGGTATTATACGGCAGATCTAATACATGTTCTTATCAACTGGCTTCATAGATAAAACTCTATGACAACAATGTATGAAGCCCTTCTGCTCCTAGTTACATTATGATGGCATTCTTTTCTTATGATTAATTTCTCTTTAACAACTATTTCAGGCACTGCTTTTTTTGTTATTTTCCTATTGCATCAACTTAATTAGCAACTCCTGACCTTTAAAAACCCCATTCTATAATCTCCAAATTATGTATGCAAAAATCTATTTTGTCTCCCCTTCTGGCTATAACTAGCCATCTTCTGCCATTCTCTGGGTTCATTCTGAATCAGCTGATAACAGCTCATAAAATGCAACTGTACTGCTAAGTCCAGCTGAAAGTCCACTCACCCCCCCCCCCCAAATGTCACTAGGAAGATCCAGGGCCATTGTGTTGTAAGATAAGGACAATATACAGGTTGGCTGGTAAATGTTTCTCTCTCCAGTGCAGTGGCCCCCAAACTTTTAATGTCATGCCCCCCCTTACCCCATCCGTGTTCCCCAGCCGGAGTTGGAAGCTGGGGCCAGAAGTGGGGCCATGGGAGGGACTGGGGCTACTGCAGCTGGGAGTGGGACTGGGGCCAGAGCCGTGGGCAGGCCAGGAGCTGAGGCCGTGGCTGGGGCTGGGGCTGGGCTGGGAGCAGGGCCGGAGCCTAGGTCAGGAACCAAGGCTGAAGGCCTGGGGCCAAGAGTGGAGCCGCAGCCAGGCCATGGTTGGGGCCAGCAGCCAGGGCCATGGGTAGGTGCAGAGCTGTGGCCGGGCTGGGAGCCAGGGGAGCCCCAGCGTTTGTCCATGCTCCTATGTGGGACCACTGCTTTAGTGTGTCCCCCATTTGCATAACTGCCATAAGCTCAATTTCTAGGGGGCAGGGTAAATATTCTACTCTAATTTCCTTCTTCAGATGACAGAATGTCAGGACAGAGATGATGATGATGGAACCATTTATGCTGACAAAGTGAGGTTTGTGTTGATCTAGCCTTCAAGAGCTAGCCCTAAAGGTGCTGCAGCACTGTTAAGAATGAAGAATGCACGGCTTTTCTAATCTCATTCTCATGCGTTACTGTATCTTGGTTCAGAAGTTCTATAAAATGCCTCCACTATAGCAGTTCCCAGGCCATTTCTCCTACATTTTCATGCAAACCACGATCCTGTTAGTGCTCCACAAAAGCAACACTTGATACAACTGACCTCTGTGACTAACCAAGATCCAGCCTTACATTGCTTAGTATGCTAACAGAGAAACTTGCCAAGGGGCCACTCCACTTAGAACATGGAACAGAGAATATGGAGCAGGTAATACTGACAGGCTAACTTGGCCATGAACATTTGTGATGCTGTTTATATACCTCACCCTGGCAGAGAAAGGGTTAACAGGAGCTTGAGTGCTCAATTAGCCCACCTGATTGCACCTAGAGTGGCATTAGGCACAGTTAGTTACCAGATGCAGCTTGGAGCTCAGAGCAGTAGAAGGAGCGTATCAGCAGGGAGGTGAGCTAGGGGAGAAGGGGTATAGGATTTCCTCTCTCAGAGAGAAGATCCTGGGGGGAGTTAGTCCTGTAGTGGGATTGATACATGGGCTAAGCTCCAGTGAGGCAAGTCTGTGGATTGGTGATCTAGAAGAGGAACAGACAGCTGGGAAGAGATCAGAGGGACTAAAATGTCAAGCCTAGGGCAGGCAGGAGCAGCAGAAGTTGTTTGGTTTCATTTGGGGGGTTGATTTCTGCTGGGGCGAAGCAGCCAGTTCTCTGAAAGAGTGGGGTTGAAGAGCAGCTCAGAAGGGCTGGCCGGTGTTATTTGGTGACCAGTATTGGGGAGTGTGATGATGCCAAAGGGGGGGGACTTTAGTGATGGCCTGAGGCCCCAATCACCAGACCACAGCAGCCCAAGGATATGAGGAGGCAGAAGTGTCCCAGTGCTGAGTCTTGCTACAAGGAGTTGCTCCAGGATGGTGAGTTGGTCACAACATCCATATATGCTCCTATTGCTAGGCTTCCACACAGCTCTTGATATGGTTGAGTATGGAATCCTGTTGTCCTTCCTCAGAGGTGTTTCTTTTTCTGATTGATGAGATGCATTGTGGCTGGCTGCTGGCATGTGTTGCGTGGTACATTATCTCACTGGCAAATGGGTGCTATCACAAGTGCCAGTGCCACAATATTTCCTTTGCATTGACCCTACTGCATCTATAAGCTGGTGCTACATCCCATCTATAATCTAAGGCTCCTCTGAAGGCTGATGTGCAACAGAACTGTCTTCTTGAGGACACTCCTGCCTTTATAAGAATGTCTGTTTCACTTGTCTTGTAATTGTTATCATTCAAAGCCATACATTTCCCTGCTCCCCAGGTAGTGCTGGGGAGTATTTTTTTTAAAAAAAAAAAAAAAAAGCTCTAATGTACTAAAGATGGAAAGCATTTCATTTGGAAATAGGTACCTACTGGCTTTGCTTATATTAGTTTAGTATATGTGGTAGCAGGAGCTCATTTCCCTGAAAAGCAGAGATGGGTTTGTCATACCAATCAGTGCAGGTGCTTGAAGGGAAGCAGTTTAAACATACTCTTTCTACATAGTCCACTGCTCGCTAATCAAACTTTGTAACAAGCTCATAGATTTTGCCAATAGCCTTTGTCTAATATGTTTTTAATCAATGTGTGGGCTTCTAATTTGCATATTAATGGCAGTGAGGCGCTGTCAGAAGGTGATGTTGATGAGCTGGTTATCATGTTTATGTAGCTAGTTTAGGCAGAAAAAGAAAAGATATCTTCTATAAGAAATAGCAGGAGTTGCATCTCTTTTACAAGACCTACTGCTGTCTATCACTATCATTTTAGTCACCTCTTGATAACACATAAAATAATACAGCCATTAGTCTTTTGTTTTTGTTCCTTTTTGAAACAGGGATAATTTACGTAAAGAATGAGACATGACTTATGACTGTTGGGATATGTCTAAGCAGCTATTGTCACATTTTCAATGGGCAGTTGTGAGTCATAAAATACCAAAAACCTAGTATGACCTGATGGAAGTAGCAACTTACTGCACCTGGCCCTACCAAAGTAATTGAAAGTGACAACAGTAAATAGCAAAATAGAATGGTGCAGTTCACTCCCCTGGTTGCTGGTATCTTAAAGTTTCCCCTCAGTGTAGTTAAGGCCTAATCAGCCTGACTTCTGTAATTTCTCATGAGGATAAAATACTTGTAGGGTTTCTCATAAAGCATGTTTTATAAAAACTGAACAGTGGCATCTTGTGTGTAATTCAGAACCTGACATGCTTGCGGAGAGCTGTGCATGTGTGTGCTGCATACTGGTGTTTCCATATCAAAGGGTACATGGCCAGGAGTTTGACGAGTGAGGGCTCAGGAAAGGTACAGAGATAGGCCCGGTTTAAAAATATTTAGCACTGATTGTCTGTTCCAAACATTCACTTCATAAACACCCTGTGACATAATCCAATATTATCCCTGCTTTTCTGATGAGGGGGATGGAGGAATTGAGGCAAATGATCTCATTTTAATGAGACTTAGGCTTCTTAGGCATTCTTGCAAATTCTGTACAAAGTTAATATCTTAGCTCTCTCTGCCTTTGTAGCTTGTGGTAAGGGATTAGCTCTTGCGAAGGATGGTCTTGGGGTTAAGGCACTGGACCCTGGGACACAAGAAAGCTGTGTTCAATTCTCATCTCTGTCATAGACTGCCTCCATTTCCTCTTCTGTAAAATGGGAATAGTTGTGCTTTCCTACCTTGACAGGAAAGAATTGAAAGAATACATTCATTAATGTTGGTAAGCCACCCACATATTACAGTGAAGGAGGCTGTGTAATTATTTCTCTAGAGATCCTGGCTCCCAGTCCTGTGCATAGACCATAACTTTTCTCACTAAAGGATATTGTGCTTTGTTGGTGTATGAGTGGGTGACCCTCTCTCTTTGGCCTGTTCTAATGTCCAGACTAGTAGTGTTAGAGCCATTAGGTCTGAAATATGATTGTGGTTTAAGAAGGTTGGTTTTATTATTTTTTTTTTCTCATCTGTGAGAACTTTCTACCCTGAGAGATTTAGTGTATTGGCAGCAAGGCTGCTTAAACAAGAAGCTAATTGAGAATGGCTTTATGTACTTTGCCATGGATACTGTTTATTACCATAACCTCTGAAATCATTAATGAAGTGTTAGCCAAAGCTACAGACAGAATCAGAGCTGGGATTAGGGCTGTGGAGCTCCCAGTCCTGTAATCAGGCCCTGAGGCCTGGAGGGTGAGCTGATGTACACCGGCTGGCCTTCACTCCTCCTATATAAACTTCCGTGCTATACTGCTCAGCAGAAAAAACTATAGGAAGCCAAAAGAAGGGATGAAAGGAGAGAATATAGAAGAGGGGGTGGGAGGAGAACGTGTTAATGCCAGCACCATTGTGATTCTTCTGAGTGCTATTGTATTTCTCTGGTAGAAAAGTTTCAGAGTAGCAGCCGTGTTAGTCTGTATTCACAAAAAGAAAAGGAGGACTTGTGGCACCTTAGAGACTAACACATTTATTTGAGCATAAGTTTTCGTGAGCTATAGCTCACTTCATCAGATTCATTTAGCTATAGCTCACGAAACCTTATGCTCAAATACATTTGTTAGTCTCTAAAGTGCCACAAGTACTCATTTTCTTTTTGTGAATACAGACTAAAGTGCCACAAGTCCTCCTTCTGGTAAAAAAGGAATGACAGGAAAAGCAGAGTCTCTGGGCTAGCAAGGGCTTGGAGGAGGTGGAGCAAATTAGCACTTCCAGTGTTTGTCTTAGCGCTAAACCTACTTCACTCTTTAGACAAGTGTAAGTAAATTTTAAATGTGCTCTCTTACCCTGAGACCAAAGAACATAGTTAATAATGCACATACGGAGATGAAACAAAGGTGTTTCTCTTGTCTTAATTCCACGCTGTGAACAAAGCAGGTAGTGCTGTTTCCCTTAGGGAGTGATCAGCCCAGGGGAAGGTAGAATTAGTGAAGGGGCAGCCAACCTTTCCGACAGGATCCCAGTTACTGTACTAGAAAGAAGCAGCCATTGGTCAGCATTACCCCACATTCCACTCGGAAAGAGCACACTGGATAAGAATGTAAAGGAGGTCACTGTTAACCATCTACCCCAAAACCTCATTTGCTGTGTAAGTTGCCTGCAGCAGGGGAGTGAGCTGAAAGCCAGGGTAAGGCATTGTTCATGTTTCTAATACACAAATATTAAAAGTGACAAGACTTAAAAAACCTAACTGCTCACAACTCCATGAGCAGACACCCCCAGTATGGTGAATTATGGGCTTTCAATCACATCAGTTCCATAAGAATAGACTCACTGCAGCTGACTTAAATCATAGTCTGCAGCTCCTGAAACTGCCTTCTATGTACTGTTTATGGGACAAAGAGAAATATAAGGTTAAATTTAAAAAAACAATAAACCCATAAACGTTCCTTATAAAGAAAGTAGCTGGAGTAATAGCACAAAGCAAAGATGTAGGATGTATGTTTTGCTCCAGAATTAAAATGCATTTATATAATCATAGCTGTTAGCATAGAAAATGTAAATAACTGGGTGAGTTTAAATTAAAAAATTTTACAACAGTGAGGTTTTGTGAATACATACTGGATTCGTGCAAAAAGCCCATATTTCATTAGGAGATACAACAATATTTCAAATAACTCTTTCAGTCTCTTAGCTGGGACAATATTTTATCTGTTCCTCACTGCTGAAGGTGGAGACTACATCCATCTAAGCAAAAACCCCTTATAAGTTGGTTATGGGTGATTACTTGAGCCAATTTTCTACAAAACTGAGAAGTTTGGCAACCTGCCCATTATCACATTGGCATATTCAGCAGTAATGTTGAAGAGACAATATTATGAAGTTGTATCCCACCCCTTTGATTCAAGATGACACAATTATCATGTATGGCATGTAATGCCAACCCCGCAATGAGATCAGAGCCTAGTACCTTAAATGCAGTCCTTTACTACTTGAGCTACCAGCAGTCCTTAGCTGGTAGCAGTGGTAGGCTGTAATCCTGGAATAGGAGCAGTCTCTCCAGTAAGATGCAGCACACTGAGTGAAGGGAAGCTTATCCTGAGTTATACAGGTGTTCAAATTCCCCATGTGAGCCTCTTCTGTGCTATGTACAACTATCACACAACATGGAATCTGCCTTCATGACTACTGAAGGAGTACTTGTGGCACCTTGGAGACTAACAAATTTATTAGAGCATAAACTTTCATGAGCTACAGCTCACTTCATTGGATGCATAGAATGGAACATATAATAAGATAGATAGATATATTATACACACACACACACACACACACAGAAGTTGGAAGTTACCATACAAACTGTGAGAGGCTAATTAGTTAAGATGAGCTATTATCAGCAGGCGGGGAAAAAAAAAACCTTTTTTAGTGATAATCAAGATGGCCCATTTAGACAGTTGACAAGAAGATGTGAGGATACTTAGCTTAAGGAAATAGATTCAATATGTGTAATGACCCAGCCAGTCCCAGTCTCTATTCAAACCCAAGTTAATGGTATCTAGTTTGCATATTAATTCAAGCTCAGCAATTTCTTGTTGGAGTCTGTTTTTGAAGCTTTTCTGTTGCAAAATTGCCATCCTTAAATCTTTTACTGAGTGGCCATAGAGGTTGAAGTGTTCTCCTACTGGTTTTTGAATGTTATCTTTGCAATCCTTTGATCCATGGTAGGCTGTGTGAGGCTGACCCCTCTGTATTAATCAGAGCCTGCCAACAGCCTCAAGAGGCCAATTTGACAACCAGGGATCACCTAAGCATAAGGAACCCATGGTCCTGCCCACTGTGTTCTGATCATGCCCTTGTGCTAGGAGAGGGAGTTGGTGGAGGAGCCATTATGATGGACAGTCAAGCCCCTCATACCTTTGAAAAATCTCCCTGTTGGTGTGTTTCTTTAGCTGGCATTAGAATGATTTTAGGGCTGCTTTTCAAGCATTTCCATCCTGAAGAATAGAAAAGGTGAAAATCTAATTCAAAAAGACATCCTCCTCCATCTTTCTCTCACTCTTAAGTGAAGGCAGCTCTGGGGTCACAGTTCAGGTGCTGCCAGCCAAATAGCCTTAATTCTCTTTTCTGTTTATGTAGTAACATGCACTTATGCCAATCAAGTCAGCTAGTATTTGTACGGGTGGATGCAGAAAGTATTACTGTTTACAGCACTTGTGTAATTTTCCTCTTCCTTTATTTCACATTCCTAAGGTATACAAGATGAGCAGCTTCTGTACACAGAGACACACCTGTGCAGAACAAATGGCAGGATGGTCCTTAGTGTGGGATCTATACACATATATTGCCTCCTCTATGTGGTCATACAAAATGTGCAGCCAACAATGTGTGTTGGGCTTTTGGTTTTGCCATGTGTTTTGGAGTAAGCAGTCACCGGGGTGTGTCTCTCACCAGTGGTATTTGCATCCTGATCTTTGGGTCTCTAGTTGAAGGTAATTAGAGGCCCAGACTGCTCCAATCTGTACTTGAAGCTCATTCCACAAATGTAAACTGCACCTGCAATCGGAGAGGCCTGGCCTGTGCTAGCTGACATTATACCTCTAAATCACCACAATTGTCATACGTGCCTTCCCCGCCCCCCCCTTGCCCCCATATTAGTCACTTCTCTATAGAGATTTGTAATTGTTCATGGCTTAGTGTGTTAAAGGGAACTCTCAGCTCATGGGTGATGTTGATAAACAGCCCCAAACTGAAACCTTAGAAATTTTCATTGCCAGGCATTGACTCGCATAGCTACCAGTATTCTTCTCCCAGATGCTGAACCACAAAGACCTGTAATAAAAGCCTGGCCCAGATCCTGCAGTGAGTTCTGTATGGCTGGATTTGTGTGTCATTACACCAGTGCAGCTCCTTCTTGGCGTAGCGACGCATCTGTGGCGAAAGAGGGATAGGATTGGGGCCTCGTGGAATCTGCAGAGGAGTATTGCATGAGGCTCCTGTGGCTTATCCCATAAACGCCCAATTGAAGTTAACCACCCAGTCCTTTTGTATAAAGTACTGGCAGGAAGGGTGGCTAGAAGTATAGCAGAGGACAGCTCTCACGAGAGACAGGACAGGGCAGGGTTAAAGGATGGCTTTTCAGCTGATTGTGCCCATTGGACAGTGAAGCACAGTTGATGAGCAGGACAGTATTAATCAGCAAAGTCTGTGGAAATATTCCAGCATGTGCTGATGTAACCTTGAGAGTCCCCTAAACCAAAATATTAAATAACCCCAACTATACATACAACATGATGGGGGCTAATTTAGCTACAACTAATCAGTAGAAAGATCTTGGAGTCATCGTGGATAAGTCTCTGAAGACGTCCATGCAGTGTGCAGCGGCAGTCAAAAAAGCAAATGGGATGTTAGGAATCATTAAAAAAGAGATAGAGAATAAGACGGAGAATATCTTATTGCCCTTATATAAATGCATAGTACACCCACAACTTGAATACTGCATACAGATGTGATCCCCTCATCTCAAAAAAGATATACTGGCATCAGAAAAGAGCAACTAAAATGATTACGGGTTTGGAACGGGTCCCATATAAGGAGAGATTAAAGAAGCTAGGACTTTTCAGCTTGGAAAAGAGGAGACTAAGGGGGATATGATAGAGGTCTATAAAATCATGAGTGGTGTGGAGAAAGTGAATAAGGAAGTTATTTACTTGTTCCCATAATATAAGAACTAGGAGCCACCAAATGAAATTAATGGGTAGCAGGTTTAAAACAAATAAAAGGAAGTTCTTCTTCACTCAGCGCACAGTCAACCTGTGGAACTCCTTGCCTGAGGAAGTTGTGAAGGCTAGGACTATAACAGGGTTTAAAAGAGAACTGGATAAATTCATGGAGGTTAAGTCCATTAATGGCTATTAGCCAGGATGGGTAAGGAATGGTGTCCCTAGCCTCTGTTTGTCAGAGGTGGAGATGGATGGCAGGAGAGAGATCACTTGATCATTACCTGTTAGGTTCACTCCCTCTGGGGCACCTGGCATTGGCCGCTGCCGGTAGACAGGATACTGGGCTGGATGGACCTTTGGTCTCCCCCAGTATGGCCGTTCTTATGCTTTTTGATTTGTTCTCTGTGCAAACATATCTCCTAGAAATCACAAATCAGCTCTTCCTTAAAACTAATCTCCTGTCGATGTTGCCATATGGTGGCCTAATAGTAAGTGCTTGCGAGCTCTGAAAACAGCTAGGGAGGCAAAGTCACACAGATGTCATGCTGTCCTTACTAAAGACTTGCTGATTTCATACGTCAAATAACCTAGCTTTGGCTTTTCCCCTCCACTTCTTGCTTAGGACTCAGCAACTATACTTCTAACCGTGAACTCTAGAGCTCAAAGGATGTGATGGGCAGTCAGTGCACATCTATAGAAGCCTGTTATTGGCAGAGAGGCTCGCCCGTTATCACAAACCAGCTGACAGTCAACTAATTGCTCACAACATTTAAAATGAGGTAAAGCTAGAGAATTGACCCTGTAGGGCAGGAGTGGCCAACCTGTGGCTCCGGAGCCACGTGCGGCTCTTCAGAAGTTAATATGCAGCTCCTTGTATAGGCACTGACTCCAGGGCTGGAGCTACAGGTGCCAACTTTGCAATGTGCTGTGTGGTGCTCACTGCTCAACCCCCGGCTCTGCCATAGGCCCTGCCCTTGCTCCTCCCTCTTCCCTCCCCCCCCCAGAGCCTCCTGCATGCCACGAAACAGCTGATTGGGAGGTGTGGGGACGGAGGGGGAGGTGCTGATCGGTGGGGCTGCCGGTGGGTGGGAGGCACTGGCAGTGGTGGGGGGGAGGTGATGGGGAGGCGGTTAGGAGGCTGCTGATGTATTACTGTGGCTCTTTGACAATGTACATTGGTAAATTCTGGCTCCTTCTCAAGCTGGCCACCCCTGCCGTAGGGTATTCCTAGCCTCAAACAGCTGTAGAAGTACATCTGCAATATGAACCCTAGGATGATGACAATAAAGAGATGACTTGGCAATTTTGTAGCACTTTCCATTTGAAGGTGTCAGTGTTTTACAAATATGAATAAATCAAGGCCTCCCAACATACAAGTGAAGGAGTACAGTATCCTATCCTATTCTACAGCTGGGGAAACTGATTCACAGAGCAGTGAATTGACCTGATGCAGATCAGACCATGGCAGAGCTGGAATTAGAACCAAGAGGTTCCTCATGACTTCCATTTCCTTGATGTATCTACTAGGCCAATGAACTAACAAGCCAGGTGGTCTGAAGCCATCTCCCCTAGGATTTGTTGTCTTTGCTCACTTCAATTGGGATTGATAGACTTGCCCCAACCACTCTGGGCTCCACTCCTCATAAATCCCAGTTTTATAATTTAATATGGTGCCCTTGCTCTTGTGCCAAGACAGACAGCATGTTCCAAAATGCCTGGAAGTCTCTTCTCTGAAACAAAACAGGCATGTCAGGGAGTGAGCGTTTCTTTTCAGGATGGACTAAAGCTTCTAAACTTGGGAGAGCCCTTGGGATCAGCACGGTTCAGCTGCATAGGGCTGAGTCTTTCTGCTCATGACAACTGGCAGTCTGGTGGGTGACTTCTCCCACCAGAAGCTAGGCACAGTCAGATTCTTCATGAGACAAGCACTGAGTAATGCTACCTACTGCTAGATCCCTGGAGTGACTCAACCCACCATGTTTCTACGAATCAAACCGCCTAGCCCTTGGGTGCCCGTGGGTAGACACACACTGTTTGGGGATTACTCATCTCTGTGGCATGATGTTTTCCCAAATTGGATGCAATGTGAAGAGAGCCGCCTCCTCTCCTATTAAAAGGCTAAGCATGGATTGGTATTAGGGAAGCTTGCAAAGGCCCAGCTGCTTATTAATAGCTGTAGATCAAATCTGCCCTCTTTTGTACTAGACTAAGTGTTAGCAGACTACAAATCCCTCTGAGGAATTCAAACAAACTATCAGAAAGCTGCATCCTCAGCAAAGGGCAGATCCAAACCCACAGTAAATCTTCCTCTGGTCCAAAACTAGCACAGAGAAAGATGTCGCCAGTGTCCCCCATTCTAGCAACATGTTTCTGGAATAAGTTAGCTCTACTTGGGGTACAGCCTGAATGCCACCCTGGCAAATGGTGTTTTTTCCCTTCTACTTATAAATAATGTGTTTGTGACTTTGTTTTTTTTCAATAGCCGAACCAGTGTTCTATATTTGAAATCAGAGAGCTTTTAAAAGTTACTGAAACCAATCTATCTTTACAGTATTTGAAATATCTAAATATATTGCTTTGCATTAAACCAAAACAACCCCACTGTGTACACTGGGCACGTTGGTGCTGCATTACATAGATATGTATTATCCACTTTGCAATCACTGTTCCAATTTTTCATGCAAGACACGGTGGTTGCATTCTGTATGTGAAAATGCCCAGCCCAGTAACCTCTCTTTTAAGCGCAGCTCGCTCGTGTATGAGCCATTTGTAATGTGAGTATATTTAAAAGCATTAGCAGTGCTAGAAATAAACCATCTTGAAATCTGACTTCTTTGGGGTTTGTGTTGTCAGTTACAGTAGGCCACACAATGCCTGTGAACGATCTGTTTGGGAGATGGGAGGAATAGTCTGTTTGTTTGTTTTAGGCAAGTAACTCCCCTCTCCCCTTCCCTCCATACAAATCTAATGTCCTTTGCAATGTACATGCCCCTATCCCCTGTAAAGGTGACCTACAAATCACAACATTGTACCTTCATGCATCCGATGAAGTGAGCTGTAGCTCACGAAAGCTTATGCTCAAATAAATTTGTTAGTCTCTAAGGTGCTACAAGTACTCCTTTTCTTTTTGCAAACATTGTACCTGGTTACCAGGACAAAAATCTTAATCTCTTATCCTTAAAATGAGTGTTGCATTTAATCACAGACAAAGTGTGTAAAGAATAAGAAACGATCGAATCAATACCAGTAATGCCTCTGTGGTCTACAACCAGCATAAGAATTATAGGTATTGAGTAACCACATCTGTCAAGTCCCAGCCCAGGGAGAGCGTTCAAGCTCTACTCTCAACAATCCTTTCTGTAATGAAGTCATTATAATGACAAAAAGGATGTCTTTGCTCATGGGGAAGGAGCGGGGATGCAAGGCTCAGCTTTCCCCACTCAGGGGCCAGCAGGCTCCTAAGTCTCTGAAACTGACATATGCTTGGAATTTCCAGCCTCAGACGGAGACTTGCTCTTTGCTCAGATCAGCGTGAAGAAAGAAGGGATTGGTGAATCCCCAGCCTCGGAATCCAAATTCTAGCCACCTTCAGGAGCCTCTTTTCTGGCTGATGCAAAATACTCAGGATCCAGTATGGAAATGGAGAGGCACAAAAGGGGGCCTGAGTCTGGGGGAGAGAGAGCAGCAGTGTCACAAGAATATGCAGAGGGACACTTGGATGCTGTGGTAATGTGTATGGTGTGGCAGCCTGGATGGATGAGAACTGAGACTGCTTTGATGATCAGGGTATATTTTATATAGGGAATGAGTGAGGAGTAACAAAAATGGCTGCCATGTAGTCGTATGACTCGTACACTATACTGACTGGCTAGAGTGCTCTTATGAGACTTGTAAAGCTCCCTGCCAGGTCAGGCTGGGCACAGGCAAATATTTTCTGACTCCTGTTTGGAAGCACTGGGCTTGCCCAATAGTGCTAATATTCAAGCTGCTTGGGAAAGGAGATAATTGGTTCACCAAACCATGGAAGAAAAGCACCTAAGCCCAATATTGCAGCCTTAAAAGGAATTTCCTGGATTCACTGGTGGAGATCCGATGTTGGATATTATACTAATGGAGCCGTAGAAGTATCTAGGTAGGTAGACCCTGAACTTAGTTATTATGGGTGTTTTCGTAGACATGTAGGCCTGGAAGGGGCCTCAAGAAATCCTCAAGTCCATCCTCCTGTGCTGACCCAGGACCAAGTAAACCTAGACCATCCCTGACAGGGGTTTGTCCAGCCTGTTCTTTTAAAAACCTCCAATGATGGGGATTCCACCCCCTCTCCCTTGGAAGCTTATTCCACATCTTAACTACCTTTATAGTTAGAAAGTTTTTCTTAATATCTAACCTCAGTCTCCCTTGCTATAGATTCAGCCCATCACTTCTTGTCCTTCCTTCAGTGAACATGGAGAACTATTGATCCCCATCCTCTTTATAACAGCCCTTAACATATTGAAGATTGTTATGAGGTGCCAGCCCCCCGCCCCCAGGGTTGCCAAGTCTCCAGGAATTAAAGATTAATCTTTAATTAAAGATTATGTTGTGATGAAATCTCAAGGAATACATCCAACCAAAATTGGCAACTGTAGTCCCGCCCCCCGACATCTTTTTCTCAAGACTAAACAGGCCTGTTTTTTAACCTTTCTGCACAGGTGAGGTTTTCTAAACATTTTTATCATTTTTATTGCTCTCCTTTGGACTCTCCAATGTATCCAAATCTCTGTTAAAGTGGAGCATCCAGAATTGGATACAGTAATCCAGCTGCGGCCTCACGATTGGTGAGCAGACATGTACAATTATCTCCCATATCTTATATATGATATTCCTGTTTAATACATCTCGGAATATATAGCAGGTTTTTTAGAAACTGCATCAGATTGACTCTGATTCAATTTATGAGCCACTATAACCCCTAGATCTTTCAGCACTACTACCACCCAACCAGTTTCTCGTTGTGTATTTGATTTTTTTCCCCTTCCCAAGTGTAGTACTTTGCACTTGTCCTTACTGAATTTCACCTTGTTCATTTCAGACCAATTATCTAATTTGTCTAGGTCACTTTGAATTTTAATCCTGTCCTCCAAAGCACTTGCAAGCCCTCCAGCTTGGTATCCTCTGCAAGTTTTACAAGCATAGTCTCCATTCCATTATCAAGTCATTAATAAAAATACTGCATTGTACCACAGCCCCTGCAAAACCCTACTACATTAGATTTCCTTGTCCTTAAGCTTTCTTAGAAGGTTCTCCTTAGAAGTGCACAGGTTACCTGGGGTCCTGGAAGTAGTTCCATTGTAGGGGTCACAAATATGGATTTGAGCATAACAGCTAAAAGAAATTGACCCAGAAAGATCCATAACTGCGGGCTCCCTGGCAAGTAAAGAAATGAACTTCTATTTGATTTGTCCCCGTGAAGGAAATGAATTCCATGTCCCAGCTCCCATGTATTACTGAGATCTGTCATTTCCAAGGTGGCACAGCCTTAAACTTCCAGTGACTCACCCAAATAAAGCCTTTGCATTCACCTCAACATACCAGCCCTATATCCGGTACAGTGTTCTTCCAGCTGTGCTGGCATGGGCAATGGAACCCACACAATTTATGGATAATTGGTGTGTACTGCTATAAGCAGAGTTTGTGGTTCAGTATCACTTTGGGGCGGATTTCAATCAATTACAAAGAAGTAATTGCCTCCCTCTTGTTTTCTTCTCTGGGGTTGCTGTATAATTCTACTGTGTTGGAGTGCACACATGCACTTTCTACTGAAGAACCCAAGGTTTAGCATGGGATGCTTGTGAAGCAGAAAGAAACACAAAAGAAAATCTGCAGCCCATCATTTACCTACCAACAAAGTGTCAATTTGTGTGACAAATGTGAGGAAACTTCTGCACTGTGGTTATGAAAATTGAGTGTCACTCAGTTTACCTGCTTACTTTGTACATTGCCACCTACTGGATCTAGAGACACTCACTGGGAATCCTAGAATATCAGGGTTGGAATGGACCTCGGGAGGTCATCTAGTCCAACCCCCTGCTCAAAGCAGGACCAATCCTCCACTAATGTCAAGATTGGTATGAATGAGCTATCAAGGACTGTCCTGGAGCCTCTTTGGACTGAAGTGTGTTCTGTCTCGGCCATGATCTGTACAGCATCAAGTGCCGAGACTGACCAGAGGAGCTGTGACCAGGGAGAAGGAGGGAAGGGAACTTTAATGGGGGGGAGGGATAGCTCAGTAGTTTGAGCATTGGCCTGCTAAACCCAGGGTTGTGAGTTCAATCCTTGAGGGCGCCATTTAAGGTTCTTGGGCAAAAATTGGGGATAGGTCCTGCTTTGAGCAGGGGGTTGGACTAGATGATCTCCTGAGGTCCCTTCCAACCCTAATATTCTATGAACATGTATCTCCAAGGTAACTATTGACAATGGAGACCAATGAGCAGACCATAAACTTTGAATGACTGCTGGCCAAGAGGACTTTTTGGATGGGTGATTACCCATCAGAATTTCCTGCCGCACCCTCCATCTGAGCTGAGGTGGGGGGCAGTACAGTGGAAGGGGGCACAGTGTGACTGGGAATCGAAACAATGAACCCAAGTATTATGGGGCTTGTATTTTAAAAAAAAAAATTGCTCTCTGTGGGAAAGGATATTCCAATCCAGGACTATTGGCCAGGGCCAGGAAGGCTGGCTGCAGACTTGCAGTCTGTCTTCCATGCCAGGAGTAAGATGGAATCTCCTAACCAAGCAAGGAGGCGCTGACCAGATAGGTGACAGTTGTCTCTAGGCTTTTCTTTACCATTATAGCCACATATCCCTGTATGCTCTATTCCTGCTGACTAATAGATGCTGTCTTGTTTAGAAAAGGCTGTTCTGTGTGTCTGCTGATTGCATGGTTCCCAGGAAGGGAAGTCTCCTACAGAGTTCAAGCTCCTTTGGACCTCTTGCAGGAGCCACTGCGAGAAACAGGTGCTGACCCCATGGGCCCAGTCACGGAGTAGCAGAGCAACAGACCCTCCCCCCCCAACCCCCTTTGAGCAAAGTGGAGGCCCAGGAGCTGTTACCGAGAAGATGCTCCCAGAGACCCAGCCGAAGGGTCTGAGGCAAAGCACGCCCTGTAAGATCATGACAGTGTCTTACAAGATGAAGAAAGTAAAACCGAGTGGAGAATTCAATTCCCAGAGTTCTTCACCTTGAGCCCTGTCTGGCTGGCAGGGCTCCCAGTCTGCTCAACAAGGCTCCTGGCTCTTTGGGTGCCATTCACCCCATGGGTTTGGCCTTCACTCACTCATTCTCAATGTCCAGCTATGTGCAAGAAAGTCATGTGACCAATTCTCAAGTGTGACACCACCACCACTCCTCTTCCTTCCGCCCCCCCCGGCTGAATCAGTGTTCTGATTTCACTGCTCTCCTTGTGATTGTGCCTTGGAAAGCACCAGCTCCTGTTATGGATAATGTGGCGCTGTGTTTGTGGTCCCTGACTATTCCCAGCCCCCACACATGCTTGCCCTCTCTGGCAATATCACAGTGCAGAAGGCAATAGACCCCTACAATTAAATATCTCTGTCATAATTACAGCCATTCTGAGGATGTTGGCTTCTTTCCCACCAAATAAATATACAGCTTCAAAAAAAAAAAGGCTCAAAAAAGTAACATTTTATAAAAAAAAATTTGAGGCTAATGCCGAAGGGAGCTAAGGAAGCAAACAACATTCATTGATTCTTTGCCAACGAACACCACTGTTTACCACCTATTAATAATGGAAAACCCCAGCACACAGACTTCAGAACAACCTGTTCTTGGCAACAGCATTTACATTTGGACCTTTTCAAATTGCTGAGGATTTAGTATTCTGGCTTTGTCACTGGGTCCCTCGTGCTATTTTTAATGACCTAACATTTATTTAGGTGGATAGAGGGTGCATACTAATTGTCTTGTGTTCTTTCCTGGTTCAAGTTAACATACCCCTCCTGCTTTTAATGGGACAGCTTCAGTGGCTGAGGTGCTAGTAACTGTGACAGAAGCTGTGCTATGATCTCTTATGGAATGTAATGCATCCGATGAAGTGAGCTGTAGCTCACGAAAGCTTATGCTCTAATAAATTTGTTAGTCTCTAAGGTGCCACAAGTACTCCTTTTCTTTTTGAGAATACAGACTAACACGGCTGCTACTCTGAAACTTATGGAATGTAATTATCTTTGCAATTTAACTGTTACAACCTCAGCATGAATTCCAGCTGGAGTATGGGAAGGACACACGGACCCTAATATCTGTCATTTCACAAGACTTTTAATGTCCAAGGAGAAATGCCTGCCACTCAACTTCCATTAATGTCCTCTGTTTTCACTCACTCATAACTCCACAGCTTCCTCAAAACACTCCCTTTTGGACTAAAACTTTCTATGTCTGGTCTCAGCAGAAGGGTGATTTCTTTTTGGACAGTACAAGAATACGTCACTCAGATACTTTCCTTCTAACTCAGAAATGTCTTAAGCTTTTTGCACTATGTTCTCATGCACTTTGCACTTTGACAAGTCAGGAGGTCAGACTAGATTATCATAATGGTCCCTTCTGACCTTAGTCTATGATTCTGTAAGATTTCAATGAGGGTTAGATCCTGGTAAATCTGGGATAAAATGATAAGCAATTTAAAAATTGCTTTAGCAAACACGTACATAGCATAAAAACTTTATGCAACTTTTAGAGTTATTAACAAAACTCCTTAGCACAGACGGGATTAAACACACACAGGCTGATCTTCCCTGTTTTGTGTACATGTACTTGTACTAACCTGATGAGAGCAAGTGCAAGAATAAATAATGGTGTGGCCACAGTAGCGCAGATAGCAGCAGTGGAGGCCCAGCTGAGCCATGCAGGGTACAAACCTGCCTGAAACCAATGGGTATGTTCTCAGCATGGCTCAGCCATGACTCCACCCCACGCATGCAAACACACTCTCTCACACACACACACACTGAAGAGGTAAATGCAACCTTCTCCTGTGATAGAGCAAACTTGGACTCTCACCCATTCTTGACATACTGTCACACAGTCTTCTACATATTCAGCAAGTAGATTTTACAGGCACCAGATTGTCCCAGCTCTGGAGAGCTCAGTCTAAGGAGTGTTTGTTTGTAAAGCTCTCTGTGATTCTAAGATGAACAGTGCCAGGGAAGTGGAAAAGAAAAAGGAGTGAAGGTAATAAGTGGCCTTCAGAGACCAATGTCATCCTACCCGTGGGGATGGGCATTAGGCCCTGGGACAATGACACAATAATACCAGTCTTTCATGTCTGCCTGTCTCTGCCTTTTTAGCCAGTGGCTTCAGTACATTCTAGGTGGAAAATGAAGTCTTAATTTTTGTTTTTAATTAAAAAAAAAAAAAAGTGGGGAGGGCAGGGGGAAATCTTGATATGCAAAGTGAAACTGGATATCCAGACCAGTACACCTGTCTCGGGAGGTTCATTTGGAAAGGCCTCAAAGCACTCCAGACAGAGCTTGCCATGGAAAGTTTAGCTACATAAAACCCTGGAGCCATTCCGCAGCTGGTAGACCTCAATATATGTTTTTAATAATCAGTTGGTGTGGTTTTAATATAAAGAACAAATATCCTATTTAATAAGATGTGGTGTTAAGAAATATTTACAACGCTAAGAGTGATACTTGGTGGCTTTCCTCTCCGCTAATAGAACACCAGGCTATTGTTCTCTGTTGCATGTTAAGTAACTAACATTGGGAAGTAACGTCAGTAACTTCGATGTTAAATATTCTGTATAAACTTTCATACAGGGAATATATTAGAAAGGTGCCTACTGTACAGGATTCTTCATGCTAATCAAATATGCCAAGCAGTTCCGCTGTGTTCACCTTTTGTATCAGATCCTGTGTACCACTTAAGACTGAATCAAGACTTGCCTTTCCTCTTGTGCTTTCCAGGGCTAGTTGCTCCAAGAAGCAGTCACTAATGGTGTCTAAAAAATTTATTTCTCCATCCCATCATGATGTGTTCCCAGTCAACATAGGGATAGCTGAAATCCCCCATTATTGGGTTTTGTGTGTGTGTGTGTGTGTGTGTGTGTTGGGGGGTGGTGGTTGTGTTATTTTTTATTTTTAAAGCCTCTCTAATCTCCTTGAGCATTTCACAATCATCACTATCCTGGTCAGGTGGCTGGTAGTATATTCTTGCTGCTATATTCTTATTATTCAAGCGTGGAATCTCTATCTATAATGATTCTGCGGTATATTTGGTTCGCTTAAGATTTTTTACTATATTTGACTCCATATTTGGTGCTCTCAATTGTATGAGAAGGGTGACTGCGTTCTGCTCTATTCTGTTGAGGTTTTTATATCGTGTCTATTTGTGACATACTGTGGTATAATCCAGACGAGTGAGCTGCTGTCACCCCTGACCTGAAACCATGGGTGCCTTATCATGACCTGCTGAAGTAACCAGGCATGTCAGAAACGGTTACAGGGAAAATCTTAGCTTTACATGCTGTGTTGCTACACATTTTATCAAGACAATACTGACCAGCAAATTGAGTTCTCAAGTGGTCTCTTACAAGGTATACTTTTGTACAAAGATCATTACAATAGGGTGCAGGGTCTGAATACAGGGTATACTCTGTCACACCATTATCGTACCTTGTTTATTTTATTGCATTAATTTTACACTTTTTTAAAATTTTTCCAATACCCAGTCCCAGGCTCAGCCCATTTTATGGGGATTGCAGCTAGGCATTGCTAAAGCACGACTGGACACCCAGGGCAAACAGGTCTGTACCGCTCCTTCCCTAATGCACCCCATTGTGAGGAAGGGACCCAATACCAACACCAAACGTCCTCTTCTCTTAGCCCAGGTCTTAATGCCCTCCCATCACAGCCTCCTGATTGATGATCTTCCTGGCCACATTTGCATGCACAGGACTCTCGGTGCCCGCACAGGACTGCGGGGGCAGAAGATTGGAACGTATCCTCCCAGCCCTTAGGAACAAGTCTCCGAGTCAACCAACACTAGTTCCAACCACTGAATCCTTCTCCCGGAGATGCACAGAGGTCACTCTGGGAAGCCACAATGCAAGTGCTGGGTGGTGTCTAACAAAAGCCCAGTGCTATGGACTGCAGCTCAGCACCAAACACGCCAGTCACTGCCACATGTGCTAAAGGATTCACTCCATTAGCTGGAAACAGTTCCAGGCTCTTATCCCCGTGGGGTTCTGCCACTAAAGGGGGAAGCAATACCCTTATTCAATGTGTTGTGTGTCCCTGGCACCAGCTTTTCCTAGTACATAATTCTGATACCTTCCCAGATGATGCTGCAGAGGGGCAAGTCCGTGCCCTGCTGCTGTGCCCACAAAGCGATACCTTCACACCATATTCTAATTGGGGGAAGTGTTTCCTGGGATGACGTTTCTGCTGGGCTGTACTGAGTCAGAAGATGGCCACGCCGCCCTGTGTCCTAGCATTGGTAAGTTGGCTCTTTGTTTCTTCCTGGACAGTTCTATTTGACCCTCCCATGTGTGCCTTACTGTGCATAATAAACTTATCTAGCTAACTTTGCCGCTTCAGCATTCACTCTAGGATGGTAACCACCACTCCTTCCTCATCACCTTCGTCAGAAACAGGGAGGTTTTTGCTCAATGGCTTAAGATGAGGGCAGACTGAGGAGCCATCAGCCTAGCAGCAATCAAACTGTGACCCATTGTGTCTTTAATGCTATCTACAAACAGAGCAGCTGTGGAGAAGGATGAGGTGCTGTACTTGCTTGGAGGGATAGAGAGTGTTCTTTGTGCTTCCTATCCATCCATGAGACACAGGTGTGAAGAGTGGGTGCTCCTTGTTCATGCTACCCAAATGATAGGATGGTGTCTTAGTCTCCAGTTCCCCCACTGGAGCAGTCATGGAGAGAGTGCTTGATGATGATTCTACATGGAACCTTCCTTTCGCTCTTAGCCCTCATATGGTACTTGAGGAAAAAATACATTTAATTTATAATTGATACAGTAACTGACTATTTTAATGACCCAATCAATATTCCTCTTCCCATTATTATTGATGTAAATATTAATGATCTACAATCAAAAATGAATGTCAAGGGCATTTCAGGAGACAACCAGAATCTCCGACTACTGAGAAGGTTAACGGCTTTTTCTTTCCTTTCCAGCATGCCTAGCCCCAGGGTTGCATGTGCAAGGGGACTAGTGAGGGTAGAGAAGAGCAGGATTCAATGAGGTATGCTGGAGCAAATCATGGAGGGTTTTAGGAACAGGGCAGTTTGAATAGGACCCTGGAGTGAAGGTCCACTGCACTCGTACAGGGACAGGAGTGATGGGGTTGCACTTGCACCTGTGAGAAAATGGGCACGAGCACAACAGATGCAAGACTCCACCCAGGGAAGCTGCAGAAAGTCCCCACTGAGATGAGAGCTGGTGGTGGTGGAGGCTGTAGGGAAGGTGTATGTGATGGGATCAGTGAGTCTAGAGGGGGCATTTGGAAAAGGGCAAATGGAGCATGTGGGGCAGAGAGCTTCCTTCCTCTCCCTCCCCCCGCGGCTCTGGGGTAGTACTGAGGTAGAGGGGCCTGGGCTGTGGAACCTGCATTTTGTCAAGAGTTCCGGGTGGGCCTGTGGCTTAGAAACAGCTGAGTTGGCATTTTCATTTTGAAAACTTGTGTTTTTAAAAAATCATGCATGGTTGGGAAGTGTTGGCACAGAGCCATTTTTTATGGCTGTTATAGATTGTACCCTCAGGTTTGTAATGGAAATGCTGAGAGGCCCTTGCCCCTTCTAGCACTTGTGCAACTGCTGCAACATTTAATGATTCCACAATTCCTGAAAGTCCCATTCATCCATTTGTGCATAAGTGGCCTTTCAGATATGGAGCTCTGGGATTTGTCACAACAGCAAAGCGCCAGAGTTTGTGTTGACTGGATATCTAGGCTTCAAGTGCGAGACCATACCCAGACTTCTGTTTTTGTAGTTAGACCATTTAAATTAAGGCCCATCTCATCCCTGCTGAGAGAATAGCCAGGAGGGTCTGCAGGGGAGACGAACTCTGAGGACCCCTGCATGTAGGACCCCTGACATGGTCCAACAAGGGGGTGGAGTTGCATACACGCATGTGTGAACATCTCGCTCCCCCAGAGTAAAGGCTCTGAAGCCTGTCCTCTAGTCATGCAGATGCAACTGGCTATGGTTCTTAGAACTTCCCACCCCCCACTGCCAGGTCCCTAGTCCCTGCGGCCCCCACAATGCTGGGGTAGGGGGAGAAGGAGGCTATGCTGAAAAGCTAGAACAGGCTGAGACTGCAGTCTCTTTGACTAATTTCTGCAGAGCCGGAGGGGACGGGAGAATGTGCATCTCTAGCTCCCCCTGCACCACATCAGGGATCCTGAACATCACATAGGTGGGGGGGGGTGCTGCAGTGAGGGCTGAACATAAGCAGGCCACTCGTCTGGGGTTAAACCCGACAGCCCTGCTTTTCCAGGGTTCGTCCCCTGTCCGGTGACCGGGACTCAGACAGAACTGAACGAGGTTCTCTCTGGTATTGGATAGGGAGCTCCATTTTGAAGAACGTGCTGCTCCACCCCTGCTAGTGGGACCTCACCCACCAGGCCACACTGGTGGGGGTAGAGCATCTCTGGTTTTATGGGAATGTGTGAGTGGCCACGTTAGCTCAGTCCCACCTTGCAGAGAAGGCCTTCGATGAGTGGATCTGCAGGGGGCACATGGTGTGGCCCTCAGTTAGTTCTGTACTAACAAGGACTGTTAGGATCCCGTTATCCAATGGGTGAAAAGTCTGCCCTCGCTATGGGGCAGTGCAGTGTGTGTTCAGTATCTGAAGTGGCTCTGACCGCTAAGCCACCTCTACCACAATCCTTTTGCAGAACTGAGAGCCCTGCCAACAAGAAACACCTATCCCCACACCCGTTGTGTGGCCAGGCAGGGGCTCCTCCATATGCAGCACATCTGAGAGTGGTGCGGCTCACCCCTCCTCTTAAATAGCGAGGTTCAGTCCAAGGGACCAGCAGCAAGAGCCTTCTAACCAGCTGCAATTGCATGTGCACCATGGTGATCATTAATGGTGATAGTTTGCAAGTGCATTCAGCAAATCTTCTCCTGCACAGTTACCTTAAAATGTAGCCTTTTATGGTGCAATATCTGTATGTTACAGCATGTGCATGGCTTAACAAGATCTCCATCTCAAGGGAGGGCAGGTAAACTACATGTTACAATGTCACCAAGCTAATCCTGATAAGAAACATTAACACATGCCTGGTAACTCTGAAGGAAAACGTCTCTGGATCACTCAACACAAGGGCCGCTCTGAGTTATCTGGGATGAAAATGGCATTTCATGGGCTTCATGCCTGGGACTAGCGTATTGCCGAGAGAGGGAATGGACTCCAATCCATCTCTGCTAACAGAGGAAATGAGCTCCTGGGGTCCCATGCTAGTCACTAGAGCTCATTAGCCTAAAATGAAAATCAAATTATGCTTCAAGGCTGGAGACATTAAGTAAGGCTGGGTTCAGCCATTTGAACAGTAGAAGGAATTGTCTCTATAGCATTCCTGTAGGGAGATGCTGTTACTGAGTTCAGGTGATTGGCTTCCTAAGAACAATACTGAATTCTGGTTTTTCACCTCTTGGAGTTAGGGGAAATAGTACTTCCACAGTGTGCTTTGGGGTGATTCTTGTGTCCAGTAACCTCAAGCTTGGCCAGGTCCCAGCCTCCGGTAGCAAGAGCTCTCCTCCCAAGCTCACATATCAGATGTAGATTGGCATGTGTGGTTAGTAGCAGGAAATGCTCATTTGTAAGCGTCTGGCTCCTCTGCCCTTGTGCTCACATCACTCCTTGAACTGTTTGATTACAGTGTTCGCTGACCTCCTGGTTTCCCAGACCCAGCAGACTCCTGCCTACTATTCATAAGCAAAAGCAGTGGCGCTCTAGTCACTCGGTGAAACGGAGTTGTAAAACCTTGCCAGTCTAAACCTTGCCAATATAATCACTCATCAAAATTACTAAGCAAGGTAGGTAGAGCAGTAGATGAAATCACTAGGTTGTGTGTGGCTATGAATGGGAAAGATGCTGCAGGAAATGCAGCGCTGTGAAATCCCAGTGATTAAATAATACTGTTAAGTGCTGCCAATTTTGAAAAAGTTTGTCTGTGATAAATTCAGTTCTATTGACCTAGAGTTAGTTAGCCTCTGTCTATCTTTGAGTCTGCACAATGCATGGTCCCGGGGGTGTGTCAGACCTGCCTACTCCTTTTTTTTTTTTTTTTTTAAATCATTGTGTTGTTCCTAATGGCAAAACCATAGTTGTAGCCACTCAGTGAAAAACACAAAATCATTTGTTTTCCAGAGCTATTTTCATCGTGTGTTTAGTTCAGTTTGTGCGCTGATGTGATACAAGGCATGTGGGTGGAAACTTCAAAAGTTCCCAGGCTCCTATGTCACTCTTGAAAATAGAACTTTTGGTCCCATTGACAACCATGAGGATTAGCCTCCAAAGTCATTTTCGGAAATAAGACGAGGGCTCCTAAAGTCAGGCTGCTTTGACTATCTGACCCACATGTCATAATCTTTGGGGCACTCTTCCTTCTGTATCAGTGCTGAGCCCAATGCCCCAGCATGATCTGCGGGATCTGTGCTGCTAGAGGTGCTATTGTTTGGGATGACCTGTAAAATTAAGGTCTTGGTTGCCTTGGTCATTGCTAAGCCCATGGCTCTTATCACCAAAAAAAGTGAGTTTACCCTAGGGGGCTGGACTTGATGATTGCTCAAGATCTCTTCCAGCCCTACATTTCTGTGGTTCTTCTGGCCAAGTTATAACCCAGGTAATTCCCCCTGCAATTTCAATAAGACACCATGATTCTTTATTTCCTTTTCTTTCTTGCCTGTTGCATACCGTACCAGAAGTGGCTGCAGTAGTGGGTGAAATACAGCAGAACCTCAGAGTTATAAACACTTCAGAAATGGAGGTTGTTTGTAACTCTCTGTAACTCTGAACAAAATGTTATGGTGGTGGTTTCAAAAGTTTATAACTCAACAGTGACTTAATTCAGCTTTGAAGAAAAATGCTGCTTTTAACCATCTTAATTTAAATGAAACAAGCACAGAAACAGTTTCCTTTCCTTGTCAAATCTTTTTTTTAAACTTTATCTTTTTTTAGTAGTTGGCCTTTTTTGGTCTCTGCTGCTGCCTGATTGGTCAACCACACACTTCATTTGGAACTGGAAGTAAGCAATTGGTTTGTAACTCTGAGGTTCTACTGTAACTTTCGTATACCTTCACATGCAGTATAGTGGTGTATCGATTTACAAAGTTTGTCAAGAGACTGGGAGTCTTTGCAATGACAGACAGTGCAGAAATTCAAGGTAGTATTGTTCTCACCTTTGCATACGAGACTGAGGTCTCAAAGGACCAGGTCCTTGGAGCTTATATATGGTGTAGCATTACCTAGGGTGACTTTTAAGCCCACAGTTAGGACAATAACATGTAAGAAAATATTTTTTTCCTAAGTGCAGTTGCAGCATCTAGCCCAGCTTAAAGTGAAGACTTTGGGCTGCCCAGCCTCTAGCTGAGGTTTGGTGCCACATATGGGCAGTCTGATCTGAAAGTTGGCAAAATCAGTGGTAGTCTTTTGGGCTCACACCTGTGCTCTAAACAACGTCCTCCTGAAGGGAGCATTAACATCTGTGGCCTCTACCAAAGGCTGATCTTGCCTAATAGACCATCAGGGTTTATGCCTAGGTTGTGATGATGAGTCTAAGATGTGTTTTTAATCCTGCTGGGGCTATCACATGACTCCAATAAGGACTCTTTCCCATCTCATTTGCCTACTTTTTGATTAAAAGCATTTTTGTAATTTTCATCAGGAACTCAGCTTAGACCAGTGGTTCTCAGCCCATGGGCCGCTTGCAGCCTAATCAGCGCATAGGTTTGGCCCATGTGACATCCTCTGGACCATACAGGTAGTGTATATATTGTGTGGATGCAGCCCACATAATACGCACAGAGCTGCATCTGCGGCCCACAATGGTAAATAGATTGAGAGCCACTGGCTTAGACTGTTCCGGAGTAACACCCCACCCCCCCATAGTGCAGTGTCACCAGGGCCCCAATAACTATTGCTAGGTCTTCTGGAGGGGAGGCATAATTTCCATCAAAACCAATAGTTTTTATGCCAGTAAAACTGTCCTTGATGAATGATGTGGAATTGTGGTTCCAAGGGCTCATTCATGAGCCAGCAGTACGCAACTTCCTTCTGAGACCAGCAGTAGTACTGTCCTTGATAGGATTTGTGCTGCAAATAATTCTTTAAGTGGTGACTCGCAGGTTAATGCAACAAAATTCTAGGTGATGCAGCCAAATGCTTTAAGGCTGGAAGCAATGAGTGACCCACATGTAAATGACTTCAACCAAATGATGCTGGGGTTCAGCACAGACTCTGACCTGTATGTGCTGACAGGACTGGGGATGGCTTTGTGTGCCCCAGGGATCCTCAAAGTAGGAGGGGTGGGTACAGAGAGGAAGCCAGAAGCTTCCTGGAGATTTGGAGAGTGGAGGGAAGAGGGGATGTGAACCGATAATACATGTAATGGCCATGACTAGAGCTGAGTGAATGATGCATAACAGGTAGCTTGGAATTCCCACTTGCGGTTTGTGGAATGTCTTCATGCAGCCTGTAATCCTTCACTGATTATTCAGAATTCTCTGCACCATTTTTTTTGCACACTTGGTTTATTCTGTGGCTTGCTACACACAATCTGAAATCCAGGCTGTAGTGCATAGCTATGATTCTTCACAGAAGGCACAATGGTATTTTTTTCTGCTCCCTTACAGCTGTGTTCATGAGGTGTTGCTTTGAGGAAAACCCAAATTAAAAAGTCACTATTGAGGCACGTAAGCACATATATGCAAATGTGCACTCCCGCAATGTGAAACACTGCTTTAGTGTTCACAAATCAAACAGTTTTCACTAAAGGATCCTTCTCATGCAAATATACAACTACACTGGCAAAAAGTGATCCCCTCCCCATCCCCTTCTCCTTTGCAGGAAGAAGAAATCTCACTAGGTAGTTTCTCTGTCTGCAAATATTGTGTGTACAGCTCTACTCTGCAGCAGCAGAGATGGGCTGCAGCTTGTAAATGATGGTTTTTGAGCAGGATGTATAGAGCTCTAATGCAGCAAATAGAAAAACAGCTCTGACAATTTTCAGAGTAGCAGCCTTGTTAGTCTGTATTCGCAAAAAGAAAAGGAGTACTTGTGGCACCTTAGAGACTAACAAATTTATTTGAGCATAAGCTTTCGTGAGCTACAGCTCACTTCATCGGATGCATTCAGTGGAAAATACAGTGGGGAGATTTATATACATGGAGAACATGAAACAATGGGTGTTACCATACACACTGTAAGGAGAGTGATCACTTAACATGAGCTATTAACAGCAGGAAGCGGGAGGGGGGGAGGAGGAAGAAAACCTTTTGTGGTGATAATCAAGGAGGGCCATTTCCAGCAGTTGACAAGAACATCTGAGGAACAGTGGGGGGGGGGGAGTGGGGAATAAGATGGGGAAATAGTTTTACTTTGTGTAATGACACATCCACTCCCAGTCGCTATTCAAGCCTAAGTTAATTGTATCCAGTTTGCAAATTAATTCCAATTCAGCAGTCTCTCGTTGGAGTCTGTTTTTGAAGTTTTTTTTTTTGTTGAAGGATAGCCACTCTCAGGTCCGTAATCGAGTGACCAGAGAGACTGAAGTATTCTCCGACTGGTTTTTGAATGTTATAATTCTTGACGTCTGATTTGTGTCCATTTATTCTTTTACATAGAGACTGTCCAGTTTGACCAATGTACATGGCAGAGGGGCATTGCTGGCACATGATGGCATATATCATATTGGTAGATGCGCAGGTGAACGAGCCTCTGATAGTGTGGCTGATGTGATTAGGCCCTATGATGGTGTCCCCTGAATAGATATGTGGACGCAGTTGGAAACGGGTTTTGTTGCAAGGATAGGTTCCTGGGTTAGTGGTTCTGTTGTGTGGTGTGTGGTTGCTGGTGAGTATTTGCTTCAGGTTGGGGGGCTGTCTGTAAGCAAGGACTGGCCTGTCTCCCAAGATCTGTGAGAGCGATGGGTCGTCCTTCAGGATAGGTTGTAGATCCTTGATGACGCATTGGAGAGGTTTTAGTTGGGGGCTGAAGGTGATGGCTAGTGGCGTTCTGTTATTTTCTTTGTTGGGCTTGTCCTGTAGTAGGTAACTTCTGGGTACTCTTCTGGCTCTGTCAACCTGTTTCTTCACTTCAGCAGGTGGGTATTGTAGTTGTAAGAATGCTTGATAGAGATCTTGTAGGTGTTTGCCTCTGTCTGAGGGGTTGGAGCAAATGCGGTTCTATCGTAGCGCTTGGCTGTAGACAATGGATCGTGTGGTGTGATCTGGGTGAAAGCTGGAAGCATGTAGGTAGGACTAGCGTCAGTAGATTTCTGGTATAGGGTGGTGTTTATGTGACCATCGCTTATTACCACCGTAGTGTCCAGGAAGTGGATCTCTTGTGTGGACTGGTCCAGGCTGAGGTTGATGGTGGGATGGAAATTGTTGAAATCCTGGTGGAATTCCTCAAGGGCTTCTTTTCCATGGGTCCAGATGATGATGTCATCAATGTAGCGCTAGTAGAGTAGGGGCATTAGGGGACGAGAGCTGAGGAAGCGTTGTTCTAAGTAGACCATAAAAACGTTGGCATATTGTGGGGCCATGCGGGTACCCATCGCAGTGCCGCTGATTTGAAGGTATACATTGTCCCCAAATGTGAAATAGTTATGGGTGAGGACAAAGTCACAAAGTTCAGCCACCAGGTTTGCCGTGACATTATCGGGGATACTGTTCCTGACGGCTTGGAGTCCATCTTTGTGTGGAATGTTGGTGTAGAGGCTTCTACATCCATAGTGGCTAGGATGGTGTTTTTAGGAAGATCACCGATGGACTGTAGCTTCCTCAGGAAGTCAGTGGTGTCTCGAAGATAACTGGGAGTGCTGGTAACGTAGGGCCTGAGGAGGGAGTCTACAGAGCCAGACAATCCTGCTCTCAGGGTGCCAATGCCTGAGATGATGGGGCGTCCAGGATTTCCAGGTTTATGGATCTTGGGTAGCAGATAGAATACCCCAGGTCGGGGTTCCAGGGGTGTGTCTGTGCGGATTTGTTCTTGTGCTTTTTCAGGGAGTTTCTTGAGCAAATGCTGTAGTTTCTTTTGGTAACCCTCAGTGGGATCAGAGGGTAATGGCTTGTAGAAAGTGGTGTTGGAGAGCTGCCTAGTAGCCTCTTGTTCATATTCCGACCTATTCATGATGATGACAGCACCTCCTTTGTCAGCCGTTTTGATTTATGATGTTGGAGTTGTTTCTGAGGCTGTGGATGGCATTGTGTTCTGCATGGCTGAGGTTATGGGGCAAGTGATGCTGCTTTTCCACAATTTCAGCCCGTGCACGTCGGCGGAAGCACTCTATGTAGAAGTCCAGTCTGTTTTGACCTTCAGGAGGAGTCCACCCAGAATCCTTCTTTTTGTAGTGTTGGTAGGAAGGTCTCTGTGGGTTAGTATGTTGTTCAGAGGTGTGTTGGAAATATTCCTTGTCGGAGACGTCGAAAATAGGATTCTAGGTCACCACAGAACTGTAGCATGTTCATGGGGGTGGAGGGGCAAAAGGAGAGGCCCCAAGATAGGACAGATTCTTCTGCTGGACTAAGAGTATAGTTGGATAGATTAACAATATTACTGGGTGGGTTAAGGGAACCACTGTTGTGGCCCCATGTTTTTGGAGCAGGGGAGAGGGGTTGGTAATGTCATGCAGCATTTATTATGAGTTGATTGCTTGCTCCTTAGCATTTCCATCTCCCTTGTTCTGTGATGAAGATGCAATGCAAAGAAACAAGAAATCAAATGGGATGAATAAGCACTGGGGAAACAATCTTGGATTGATGAAAACAAAAGGAAGCAGCTTGTATTGATATGTGTATGTAAAATCATTACTTACACTAGCCATGTTTGCAGTGGGAAAGGGCAGACAGAACACTGTGTGATGGAAAGTGTTTGGATCTGACGGGAACACAATTATTTGATGCTATAGAATAGCTAAATACTATGTCACAGGCATGTGAGCTGCTCATGCAGAACTATCAGGTGAGATCAACAGTAAATAACACTTAGGACTTATTGCAAATAAGGACTTCAGTGAAATTTAACTATCTTCTAAACTAACCATTTTTGGTTTTACATGTACTCTTTTTGTGGCTTTTTTTTTTTTTTAAACCATCTTGGTATCGAAAGCCAGTGAAGCTATGAAAGCACAGATCCCAATGATGGCTAGCAACATGAGTATGTACCTGGGGTTCCAGGAAGGCTAGCAACTCTCTGCTGCCACATCTTCACTGCTATTCTTAGCCATGCTAGCTATACTAAAGCTAGCACAGGTATGCCTACATGAGCTGCCTTCACACCTCTGATTGCAGTGTAGACATGCACTGAGAGACTGAGGGTCTTAATTTCCCATCTGTAAAATGGGCTTAATGGAACTTCCCTGTTGCATGAGGGTACTGAGAGGACAAACTTCGTTAATGACCGTGAGGGGTCAGATACTACAGAGATGAGGGCCACATAATTATTTTTGTATTGTGTCAGCACCTAGGAACCCTCTGGTCCTGGACCAGGACCCCTTTGTGCCAGACCCTCTATAAAGAGGAAGTGTCTTTCTGTTCCATGTCCCAAGGAGATTGCAAGTACCTAAATAGTGCCAGCACTCCCTTATTTCCAAAATTATTCCTTTGTTTCTGTATAACGTATCATCACACTAGCCACTTCCCCTCCAAGTGTTCAGACCTCAGGATAGCCACTGCCTGTGGGACTTGGGGTCTGTGGCCAGTGCATGAGATAAGACTGTAAGGAAGATCCTTTTCACTTTTCCAAAGATGCTTATGTTGACTTGATATAATTTTTGAAGTGGTGGGTACGTTCTGCTGTGACTTCATCTTTATAGTGCCCTACATCCTGCCAATATCATTGCAAGGAATAAACCATGCACAAACATAACATTTTTCCAAACTGCAGAGGCTCTTGTTTTATGACAGCACAAATTATTTTGAATATTCAGTGATGCTATAACAGCCCCAACAGTATCTGCAATCCCAATCAGCTGGAATCTCTGCAAGAAACCATGGAAATGGCAGTGTTTAAAAACAGAAACTGACCTTTTATTATGGGAGGGAATGGGGGACACAGTTTATCAGGGATTCCTACAGCCAGTTGTGTCTGCAAAGAGAAATGTTCATTAACTTGCTGACCATCTCAACTGAGAGCTCCAAACAGATTGTTTTCTAGCTCACTCTTAGGTTGGCACAGGTGATTCTGCCAGGTGTGCTGCTGTGGGAAGCATCAGTGTTTCCAGAGTCACACCAAGACTAAGCACTTTTGGAAACTCTGTGTAATCCGATGAAGTGAGCTGTAGCTCACGAAAGCTTATGTTGAAATAAATTTGTTAGTCTCTAAGGTGCCACAAGTACTCCTTTTCTGTATAATCTAAGGATGTTTGTTTGGGGTTTTTTTTTTTTCTCCCTCTTCACCCTCTCAGATTCACTGCAAAATCTCAGACGAGTTTCCTGGTGTAGTCAAGAGTGATGCACCAATGACACCAAAAACAAATGGGGCAGTTAGTTAAGGCTGAATCATGGCTAGGGAAATCCTGTTAAAAAGCAGAATGCCAACTTATTGCTCCTCCTTCTCCTGCTCCTTCTGTTTAGTCTGTTCTTCAGCAAGCTGACTCCTGGTTTAAGAGGTAGTGAGCCAGCAATGTTTGCTGGACTCTTCCTTTGGTATCCCAAACCGAGTTGTTACTACCCAGCAATAAGGCTTTACCAATGCCCTGGAACCAAGCTAGACAGGTAACAAAGTCCAGGTACAGGCCTGGGAGTCTGCAGACCTGCGTTCTGTTTTAGGCTTTACTACTCGTGCTCAAATAAATTTGTTATTCTCTAAGGTGCCACAAGTCCTCCTTTTCTTTTTTACTCATGAGCTGTGAGCCTGGGTGGCATGTCAAGCATCAGTGCAAAAGATTGCAGGGTGCATTTGAGGGACTAAAGATGCCCAGTGCAGCCAATTGAACAGAGAGAACCAGTGATGCTGTTTCAGAGGAGAAACTGACACACACAAGGGGACTGAGTTGGTGATCGGGTGGGAGGCAGGGAGCATTGTGTGACAGCGTAGCTGGCAATCCCATCTCTGCTCAGCAAGCAAAGTGGGATACCAGGAGCCAGTTGCAGTGACTGTGGCAAGTTAATAAGGCCATCCTGATGGTTCTACTTACATGATCTGTGAGTCTGCCTCGTTGCTGCATGACTTTCATGGGCTCAGATGATGCACCCTGTCTCTTCAATTTCTGGATTGCATCCAAATATGCAGTTGAATTGGGGCCAGACTGTGCTCTGATCAGGGCTGCAACACACCTGTACTACTTACTGGCATCAATGGGAATTATTGAACACTTCTGAATAGCCGACCACCAGCTTCCAGAGGCTGGAGCCTTTCAACCTAGTACATTGACATTCTGCTGCATGCTGCCAGAGCACTCTGTAGGGATAACTAGAATCCCTGGGAGATAAGGTCGATACTCTATCTACTGCAGTTCTGGCTGGGTCTCATCACCAGCTTTTCCTTCAGCTTAGCAGGAGCTCTCTATCTGCCATTTCCTCTAGTTCTGTGAACAAGACCTATGTCCCCCTACATTCCACCCCTTGGGACCTACCCCTCTGGTGGACAGGACAGAGGGTTTAGGAGAATGTGGGGGAAGAAGGTGTATTTCTGCATCTTAGCACTTTCAAGAGGAGGCCCATAGCAGGACTCTGAAGTGTGTGTGGAGGTCTATTTCCTTGGGCCTGATCTTAACTCAAACATTCTTGTGGGGTTTTTCATTTAGTTTTGTTAAATATGAATTTTGCAGCAGACTGAGGTACCGGGGTTGAGAACAGCTTTTGCGGAGGCGTTAAATAACGTGTATGTTTAATGTACAAAAACTGTAATGTTTAAAGTCTGTTTACAGGCAGCAGTGTGTCTTAGTGGATGAAAACTCGGGACTGGAACTCAAACAATCTGGGTTCTATTCCTGGCTCTGGTTAGAGGTCACCCAGCAGGCCAGTGACCTCTAACCAATCACTGCACCTCCATGCCTCAGTTTCCCCAGTGTCAGTGGGGGATACTGATTGCCTTTGTAAAGTGCTATGAGATATAGGTGTTAGTATAACTATAGGTTTCAGAGTAGCAGCCGTGTTAGTCTGTATTCGCAAAAAGAAAAGGAGTACTTGTGGCACCTTAGAGACTAACAAATTTGAAGTACTCCTTTTCTTTTTGAGTATAACTATATATTTTTATAGTTTGTTTTTCATTGCTGTATGCCATGAAGAGCCTGCGTGCCCCTTTCATGACTCTACTTGTATAAATGCTCCTGAAAAGCAAACACATGAGAGCCACTTTAGGCCCTGAGTCCCACCCCAAATACATGACAGGAAAAGACGTATTTTAAAAGGGAAATCTGCATATGGTTTAAAATTTCCTATTGGCAACAAGCTTCTCCATGCCTGTTTCTCCTTCTGGCCTCTCATTTGCAATTAGAAGCGCTTTGTTGCAATCTCTTTAATGTTTGCTAAATTATCTCATTTGTTTTCCTTTTGAAATGGATCTAGTTTGCTAACACTTGCTACTCTGCTCTACAGTATCAGGGCTTTTGCTTCAGGCAGGCTTTTTTAAGCATATATGTGGAGGCTTTTTATTTTTCCCTTTGTTTTTTAAACACCAATGGATTTCGAGCAGTATGTCTGATATTTAAACAGTGCCTCCAATGCTATATGAAACTAGAATACGAAAATATTGTGTGTTTATCTTCATGAAGTTAAAGTTACTGGTTATTTTATTTCATTTAAACTGAACCAGGAGCTTCAGGAAAGCTAGATTACTGCTTATTGATTATTGAGCATCAAAGTTTGAAAACCTGCTGTGGCTAAAATCTTGTCCCCACAGCAAAATTAGGTTTTACAGCATGGTTTGGGCTGTGCCCCATTAAAACTAATGCTTCTCATCCCCCTTTATACTTCTAAATTAGTTTATCCTGCTGTGCGGAAAGCTGTAGTTCTCTTATCAGGTCTGGTACATCCTTTACAGATAAGTGGTCTGAAACTAATACCATATGGCTACTAATACTACAGCTGCCCCCACTGGGTGGGAAGTCAGGGGTAAAGGAAATGTGTATGTTTAACAAATGTTCCATGTCAAAACCAGAAACTGAGTAAGTTTGTCTTAAGAAGCTTCCTGTGGTTTAAGTACATATTAATGGAAGCCGCGCCCCCCTCCCCCCACACCTCCTGCCATGTCTAAAATCTGCGTTACTGGAGTGCAAATCCTGAATTTGCTAATCGGAGAAAAATGCAAATCTTCTCATGATGATCAACATTTACAGTATTTGCCACTGAATGCATCCGATGAAGTGAGCTGTAGCTCACGAAAGCTTATGCTCTAATAAATTTGTTAGTCTCTAAGGTGCCACAAGTACTCCTTTTCTTTTTGCGAATACAGACTAACACGGCTGCTACTCTGAAACCAAGAATATCAGAGGAACAGTGGGGGGTGGGGTGGGAGGGAGAAATACCATGGGGAAATAGTTTTACTTTGTGTAATGACTCATCCATTCCCAGTCTCTATTCAAGCCTAAGTTAATTGTATCCAGTTTGCAAATTAATTCCAATTCAGCAGTCTCTCGTTGGAGTCTGTTTTTGAAGCTTTTTTGTTGAAGTATAGCCACTCTTAGGTCTGTGATCGAGTGACCAGATACTATTTACAGTATCATTGCAATCCACCATTCTCTCAGGAGAAGAGGCTGGTGTTCCACTCTGTGAAGCATCCTATGCTGACTCAGTGAGCAATCTAATCAAAAAGTTTAGCTTTAACACTCTCAAAACCTGTAGAAATATCCTGCGTTATCTAAGAATTAGGGAGGAAATTATCAGTTTGATTTCAGCTGAGATAAACAGCTGTATTGTCCATTGTTTGAAAATGCATAATTTACAGTTTTGTAGTGCAGTTGTAGTAGGGTATTAGAGACACCAGATGGATGAGGTAATAGGTAGGGTTTAATCGCAGATAACTTACACAATTAACTCAAAAAAAATTAATCATGATTGATTTTTTTTAATTGAACTGTTAAATAGAATACCAATTGAAATTTATTAAATATCTTTGGATGTTTTTCTACGTTTTCAAATGTATGACTTCAATTACAACACAGTATACAAAGTAGACAATGCTCACTTTATATTGTTTTTTATTACAAATATTTGCATTGTAAAAATGACAAACCAAAAGAGATCGTATTTTTCAATTTACCTTAGACAAGTATTGTCGTGCAATCTCTCTTTCTGGTAACAGTGTAATTTACAAATGTAGATTTTTTTGTTTTTGTTACGTAACTGCACTCAAAAACAAAACAATGTAGAACTTTAGACCCTACAAGTCCACTCAGTCCTCCTCCTTGTTCAGCCAAACAAGTTTGTTTACGTTTACGGGAGATAATGCTGCTCGCTTTTTATTTACAATGTCACCTGAAAGTGAGGACAGGCTTTCGCATGGCACTACCAATTTTTGTCAACAAAAGTGCTGTTGACACCCAAAAGTCAACATAATAAAAATTGGAATCTCCTGTTCACACTTGCTCCCTCTGTTGGCAGATCGTGTCCACAGTGGGGGCACTGTCATCGATATTGTGAGCAATGCACTTTGGGTATCCATCCTACAGTCCAGCTCAACACCTTGTGTTGCTAGGTGTTAAGGGAAGATAAAGTAGATCTTGGCACATCTTGGGACCAGCCTCCATGTCCTGTGATGCATTGCTTTCTGTCCCAACACTCCATGGGCTTGTGGCTAGCTTTTGTGGCATTTTTGCAATGGCCCTTCTTTGCTGTGCACCCTGCCATCTTTGTGAGGAAGGGATGGATCCCACACTGCTCTCCTATGCTCTGTTAACTGTCATGACATCGCGGATGGCAGTGCAGTTATTCATGAAGTTCTTAACTGAAGAAGACTTGCAGGTGACCAACATTGTGTGACATAAATAGGAGCAACTTTACTTTGCTTTTAGCATTCACCAAACAGCTGCATAGGGTAGACCATCACTTTTGGGCTCCAGGAAACAAGCACTGAATGGCAGGACTGTATTGTCATGCAGGTGTGGGATGAAGAGCCGTGGCTACAGAACTTTTGGATGTGGAAAGAAAGTGTCCGGGTTTCTGAGATCCATGCCCCTGTGACCCAGAGCTTTCATTTCTCTCTCCCTGGTGATCAGCTGATAATTGTAGCAGCAGGAGGTCGGGATGAGGGAGGCAATGTAGAAAGTTAATTGCAATAAACTATTTCTTTTGAAATAAAATAGCACATTGCACTTCCATCTCGCCCTCTTGAAGCTTCTTACAAACATTAACTAATTCAGCCTCTTGTGTTAATTAATCGCACTTGAGTAGATCAGGCAGCAGCTTTTCAAGTACTCTGAACACGGCCTATTTTCTCACCTCCGCGCTGGGATCTTTAAACCGGAGTATGTGACCCTTTCTTGCTTGCTGAGCACAGTCCGAGACTGGACTCGGTACTTTAAATCTGTAGCTTCAAGAGGGTATAACATGACAAGAGGAAAAGCCCAAGGGAATGAGAAGGAAGTAAAAACAAGCAATGGAGAAATCGGTGGTGCTCTCAAGCCATCTTTGTTACAAGGCTTATAACAAAATGATACAGTCCACTTCCTGCTCACCCGGAAGACAGACCTTGCCTTCGCAGCAACACACGAACCTTGTGAACGTGGCAAAAGCTCCTCTCGCTATTCCCACGCTGCTGGGTTTTTATTTCTTTTCTTTTCTTGACATAAATTCACCTTAGCTACCATGTCCCTTTCATCTCCACAATCCAGCCAGCCCCTTAGAATCATAGAATCATAGAATATCAGGGTTGGAAGGGACCTCAGGAGGTCATCTAGTCCAACCCCCTGCTCAAAGCAGGACCAATACCAACTAAATCATCCCAGCCAGGGCTTTCTCAAGCCTTACCCAATCTGCCCACTCTTGTGCCTTTCCTACCTGCCAGCCTCCTAAAGATCAGCTATGCTACAGGACAGTAATTGGAGAAAAAAAATTTTAAACAACAATCCCTGATAATGAAGGTTATTTAGCACTAGGGGGGCTTGTATTACTGTAGTGCCTTGTGGACCCAAATGAGCTTATGACCCTGTTGTGCTAGGCACTATACAAACACATACTAAGAGACCATCTTTTACCCAAACAATTTACAACCTAAATAGACAAGTCACACCCATGGTGGTAGGAGAAAGAGTTTCCTAGAGTCACAGGTAGGACTCCCTTCTAACAAAGCTAATGAGTGTTATATTCCTGTTTTGCAGATGGATATACCAAGACAGAAAAAGGATTAATGACTAGCCATAGGTAACACTGTGAACTTCTGGCCAAGTTAGCACCAAGACTCCTGGCTCCTTAGCCCCACAACTTTGATCACTAGTAACAAATGGGGAAAAGTTAGATACAATATTGTATGAGAATTTCTAAGAAATGCTGACACAAGGAAGCAATCACCATTAGTGATGAATTCTATGGCTAGGATGACTCAGGCAAGTTTTAGAAAGGGCTCTATCAAAAATGCAACTCATCGAAGCACAAAGGACTGTGGGTTTTGGGGGTTTTTTGTTGTGTTTTTGTTTTTGTTTTTTTTGTTTTTTTTTATTCCCCCATGTAAGGAAAGGTAGCATTCAAGAGGAAAAAATACCTGCTCTCAAGACTAGTGTTAGGACATTAGAGGCAAATAATAGGAACATAGCAGTGATGCTAAGCAATTATTTAACATCTCCCTTCAAAATGAAAGGGGGAAAAATATCCCCCACACTGGTTTTAAGAAGTAGTTAAAAAATCTGCAACTAATGGTCAAAATAGCTGGGGGTTGGGGGGAGGCTTCTTCTTAAAGCAGACAAAGCGTGAAAAATAGACAACAAATATCCAATATGGTATTGAGGAAGAAAAAAGCACAAATTGAAACTAGAGTAGATCCCTGAAGGCTGAGAAACATCTAATAATGTCAGACCGAGGGCCACGTCAATAAACTAGAGAGAGGAGTTGAACAGCGATTGTGCGGGAGTCAAATCAAGAACAACAAGAAAAACAGCTTGGTGAAAGAGGCTGACTTTCTGCCTCTGAAAGGCTAGCTACTGACACTGCCCATTGTACTTCCTGTGAGAGATCATCATTCTAAGGAACAGCGCCTTGGCCAGGGATAAGGTGGATGAGGGAATCTTTTTCGGGGGGGGGGGGCAGGGACTTTTGGTGGTGGGGGAAAAACACAATCTTGTGAGCTCCACAGAGTAGTTCTTCCGGTCCGGGAAAGGTGATAAAAAGTGTCACAGCTATATGCAAGGTGGAACAGATTAAGCGTAAGTAGAGCCCTGCACAGATACAAAATTTGTATCCACATCTGATCTGAAAACATGGTCCATGGATATAAAGCCAGTATCTGCAGATTTGCAGGGCTCTAAGCATAAGGATTTGACATGTTGCAAGAAAGCCTTCAAAATGAAGTGAGCAATTTAACACCTCTGCAGTCATAGGACAAAGGAGAATTAGTGGGTTACAGACTGTTATAATGAGACATAAAACCAGTGTCTCTAATTGAGTCCCTGATTTTTGGTGTCTAGCAAAGCTACGAATTCAAGCTCACAGGCTCCTCTTTTGAAGGTGTTGTGCAGGTTTCCTTTTGAGGATGGGGACTGGGCGGGGGGGGGGGTCAGATCAGGGCCGTTCTTAGGCATATGCAGCATACGCAGCTGCATAGGGTACCTGAAAATTTGGGGCACCATCAGGACCGTACGCGCTAACTTATCTTGCCAGGGGGTGCTCGATGTTCACCCCTTTCCCCCAAACCCCCACCCCGCCCAGGGCCTACCCACAACATTTTGGCACCTGAGGCGGGGAGTGACGCCCCCTTGCTTGCGCCAAAACTTTGAAAGGTTTCAATTCTACCGCCTTCCTGTTCTACTCCTCTCATGGTATTGCTCTGCTACCTACCCCAATAAAGGAGAACTAACAACTTAAAATGTCTTGTTCAAAAATTTTAAGTAACACTTAACTTTCAAATGCCTGAACAGCAAATATAACTTTTCTTGTCTGAATAGTAAACACTGGCATTTTTATCTGTTTGAATAATCAAAGTGATGCTTTCCGTGCCTTCTTGGTTGCAAAGATTTGAACTGCTTCCTGAAGGTCCACAGTCTGGACCAGCTCATGCTCTGTTGATGGTTGCAAGGCCGACCAACCTCTCCCGTGTCATTGTGGAGCGTAGATGTGTTTTTATTAACTTCAGCTTGGAGAAGCTGTGTTCTCCATTGGCAATTGTTACAGGAAGTGTTAGAAGTATGTGCAGAGCAACAAAAGCATTTGGAAAGAGGGTGGTCATCTTATTTGTGCACATATAATCCAGAACAGCCTTTGGAGTTGATCCTGCTGAAATGTATCTTGAAAGGGCTTTCAGTTAATCACCTAAATCACTCGCATCAATACCGTGCATGTTATCATGTGTCAACACTGTCTCTAGTGCCCTGTATTGCTGGTGTAGGCCTTCTTCAGGTATAGTGAGGAGTTCTGGAATATCATACAACATCCCAAATATACGGCTGTGTTCCTTGAGCTGCATGAAATGTTCTTCAACTGACTGTATTGCACAATCTAGCACCTGATTAAAGAATTCAACTTTGAATTGTTGTTTGGGGTCTCTTATGGGATTATCTCATGCCTTGTAATCAAAATGTCATAGTCTTTGGTGACTCAATATTCTTGAATGGGTGGGGAAAATAGCTTGAGTGAAGTTCCTCTGCCAACTTCTGTGCACTCTTCAGAACATTTTGAAATCCCTCATCGGACCGGTAAGACTGTAGGTATGACTTTGCTTTGTCCAGTTGTTCCATTGCTCCAGATGTATCAAGGTGAACACCTTGGAGTTTCTTGCTTACAACATTTTATTTCTAATAGTGTGTCATGCCACAACACTAAGCCACACAGAAATTTGAAGTTATGTATGTTCCTCGTGATTCCATTTCCCTCTGCCACTGTTCTCTCACAAACTGTTCCTGTCATAGCATTATCCTCTATAATGGCAACTATGGCATCATCTGTCTTACCAATATTGTGTTTGATAGGCTTTATCACCTCCACTTGACTTTCCTATCATGTGACACTCAGTGGCTTCAGTGTCAGAGAGGATGTTGCCAGATGTTGCTTCAAAATTTTGCCATCGATGAGTTGATGTAGAGAAAAATACATAGATGCTTTGAATTACATTTAAAAACTTCAGCAGCCTCACTGGAAGCTGATGCTGCATCACTGACCACCAAGTTCAGTGAATGAGAACTGCATGGGACAAAAAAAGCTTGAGGGTTTAACTCTCGGATTCATGTTTGCACTCCTCTGTTCTTTCCTCTCATGTTGGCTCCATTATCATAGCCCTGACCTCTCATGTCAGCTATCGCAATTCCAGTATCTTCCAGCTTTTTAAGAAACACATTTGGTTATACCAGCTCCTGTAGTATCATCAATGTCAATACATGCTAGAAAATGCTCCCTGACAGTCACCATTGCAGGGACATTGTCACTAATGGTGCATTTTGTAACAACAACAGAACATAGTCATTTGTTCCATATGGCTGATGTCAGGTGTGCCGTCCAGAATAAGAGTAATATCTTGCTGACTTCAGATCTGCCACAATCTTCTGTGATTTTTGTTGCCAATAACTGTATGATCTCATTCTGAATTGTTTTGCCACGGTAGTGGTGTGTGTCCATTTGTTGGGTGATGACTTTTCTTAGATGCTCCTGGAATACAGCATCAGTCAGCCATCAGATCCACAATTTTAAAGAAGTTTTCATTGTTTGGCACATACAACTAATATGAAGTGCCATGCAGTGCTAGATTTTGGGTAGCAAGCATTCTCACAATGGCAATGAGCCTTTTCAGAACATTTTGCTACTAAAGAGACTCTGATGCAATCTTCTCTTGTTGCTCATCATCTATGGTGGCCTTTAACCTTCATCTCATCTTAAGCTCTTTCCACCTATGGAATGCTCTCAGGTGATTTGCTGCCTTTTCATGGCATGCCAGATTTCTAGCCAGATTTTTCTAGTCCTTTGTTCCTGTAGAACCCAATGTGGCTGGAACATTAGACTGGAAGAGTTTGTGACAAAAGCAGTATGCAGCATTCTGGGTTTTTGAGTACTTAAGCCATGGCCTCTCCACTTTGTCACCATTGGGGATTTCACGCCAGTAATGTGTTGGATGGAAACTTCTATTTTCGTTTGTTATGCAGACAAAACTGCATAGGATCATTCCAGGGGACAAGACAACATGTCAAGTTTATTATAATAACACAATTTGATTTAAGACCAATAACTAATATCTAATACCTCTGTGTGTGCGTGCGCACACACACACTATATACACGTATATTATTTATTTTATTTTTTTGTTATATACATGCATATATAGACAGCTGTTTCTTGTGCCTCCACCACACTGTTCTCTGATCTACACTTTCCTTCAGGAATGTGCATGGTTACACCCATTTGAGATGGAGATATGGATGCTGCAGTAGCTGCCAGGTCACCTGCACTCTGGCTAACTGGAAGATCTGGCATCTCCTCGCCACTCACATCCTCATAGAAGGCTCACCATGAACATTTGTGTCTATGTATCTCAGGAGAGCTCCTTCCTGCTTAGATAGAAAAGCTTCCTTTGCTTGCTTGCTTTTCCCGAATGCTGTTCCAGATGGGCGTTTTCTTCTTTTAACTCATGGCTGCTGTTCTGTGCCAGCTATAGTGGCTCTCAACACTCAGTTGAAGGGGACAAATAAGCAGGCTGGTGGCAGGGCCGGAGTGAGGGAAGATATCAGCGTCTTAAGGACCTAACTGGCTCCTACTACTTCAGTTGACTGCCTGTTCTCAAGTAGGTTCAGGGAAGCAGCAGGAAACAGGATGCTCCCTGAGAAGCTGGGGTTAATCAGTCCAGGCTCCTGGGGTGCTAGAAAGGTACATAAGAGGCTCCTCCTCTCTCTCCCTGCAGCGCCTGCTTCTTTCTGTTATTGCCTCTCCCCTTTTCTCCTGCCTGCCTATTCTGTCTTGTGCCCTCCTCCCTCCAGCACAGCACTCCATCTCTGTGCATCTAGAGCAGAGACAATACCGATGCACCAGCAGCAGACACAATTGTCTACACTCTGGGTCCTAGTGGTGCCGACCCCCCACCCCCAGTCTGGCACCTGAGGCAGCCGCCTCAGTTCGCCTTGGGGTAAGGCCAGCCCTGCCCCCCCCCCCCCGCTTCTCTCCCTCCCTCCCTCCCTCCCTCCAGGAGCTTGAATGCCGCAAATCAGCGGTTCGTGGTGCTCTGGAAGCACTGGGAGGGAGGAGGAGGAGGAGTTGGTGAGCATGGGGCTTCTGGTGCGTGGGGGGAGGAGGGCAGGGGGCAGATCTTGGCGCCGGTGGGTGCTCTGCACCCACTAAATTTTCCCTGTAGGTGCTCCAGCCCCAGAGCACCCACCCAGGGAGTCCACATCTATGACTGGGACAGCAGGTCAGAGCGAGTCGTCTCCCGCACACCCAGCGCATGCTGCAGCCTCCTTACTAGGTGGAAGGCGGGGCCATATTCAAAAGCTGAATGCGCTGGTGTAGGGGCACCAGTTGCTCCAGCGTTGGGGCACCAGTGTAATAATACTGCGTAGAGCCCCATAAATCCTATGGTCGGCCCTGGGTCAAATATAGAGTGATTGTTTTGTGAAAAGTGTTCATCCACAGATGATAGGGTATCTTATTGGTTTTCTGTGTTCATTCATCTGAGAGCATGGTGAAGTGATACAAAATTCACATTAGGTTGTTCAGATCAGTACAGACACAGAAAAACCACAGACATGAAGAATCCTGTGGATTATCTTCTTTTTATCTATGCAAATACATGAATAGTGCAGAGAATTTTAGTGACAGCCAGCTCAGATCCAAAATGTGAATTGGAAGGCGTGAGATTAGAAGGTCATTTATATTAGAGGGATTATTCTGAATTTGTGCTCAGTGATTTAATTTTCTCTACAAGGTCTTGGTTTGGAGTGAGATACTGTATTCATATAGGCAAGAACAGGAATTCTTTCCCTCTGGTTTTCTTATGGAAGTATCTTCTGTTCATAGTCCTCCTGGAAAGTGCTGTATAATGTATCTAAAGGTACAATCAGAATTTGTAAAATATTCCAGAATGGTGGTAATTGGAATCTGACTCATAGTTAACATTCAGGTCCACAGGCTTCAGAGATCTTGGGTGCTTCATCATTTCCTCATTTCATGTATGGGGCAAGGGATGTTGCTGTAAGCTAAGAGGGCATGAGCACATTCCCACGCACATGGAAAATCACACCTGTCATTCCAGGCATACATATCAAGATTACTGGGTTTGCATGTGCCTTCATTTCCTGCCTTTAGGGTGCTAGTATTCTCCTGAGCACTTCCATTTTAATGGTGCTGTTTTTAAGAATTTCTGATTTGCAAATTTGTCAGGGACAGAGGTAGAGCAAAAGAGACAGCATAGTCATAGCTTTGATATCCTGCTGCCTCCCCTGTCCTCCCCCTCCCCCCCATGTTTTGAGCCCAAGGCAATGGAAATCAAATCCAGGCCATTATTTCCATCTTTGAATATTCTTCACAAAAAAATAACCAGAGTGCAGTAGCTGCTCTACCTAAGTGATGTGATGCTGAGCTATCAGGTAATATTCTCTAAAGGGTCCTGCGTTATAGAAAGAGATGAGTCTCAGCTCAGACTGTAATTTATTAATCACTCTGCTCAAGAGAAGCCAGCAGCTGAGGAATATCTCTGTATCCGTGGGATGAAGGGAGAAAAGGAGACTGACAGGCATATGGAATGAAAATTGGCATTTTATCTAGTAGGTGCATGAATCCACTATGTCTGCCATGGTGTTTGTCAACTACCATGGAATGTTTGTGAACAAAGTAAATGTTTTTTTTCCATAATCAGGATCCATTCCTGCACTAAGAAAGGGGATGGAAAGTGACTTAATCAGGAGTAAAAAAGTGTTTGGAACTTTACACGTTATATATTTTCTAATTTAGAAACTCAAGGCCAGGAACTTCAAAACTCTGACTGCAGGTCCCCTGGGAAATAATCATCTCACTTCATACACCAAACTATATACAGGGGATATTAATTCACTTCCTGCTGCTGGGCTGCTCATTTCTATAGCTTGGAAACAATCAATCAGACCTTTCTCTGATCCACTGATGAGTACCCATGGCTCCAAACACAGGAACATGGTATGCTATAGTCTGTCTGCTGAGACCACCATAAAATAAGAGGATGCATCCTTAGTGTGTCTGCCTTGTGATTGGCATAGTCTTAGGGCTTGTATGCACTGGCACTTTACAGCACTGCAGCTTTCTCGCTCAGGGGTGTGAAAAAACACACTCCTGAGCACAGCAAGTTTCAGTGCTGTAAAGCGCTAGTGTAGACTGCACCAGCGCTGGGAGCTACGCCCCTTGTGGAGGTGGGTTTTTCCCCCACGCTCTGCTGCAACTACACAAGCCACGTTAAAGTGCTCCCGCAGCAGCGCTTTAACATTACCAGTGTAGACAAGCCTGCTAGACTTGGCTCTGCAACTAGCAGTAGTGGCCAGAAATGCATTTTCCTATATTCACTTAGCAAGCAGGCTGCACTCCTTGACTCTTTGCTGTGTTCCTGCAACCCCCTTTCCTAAGGCTTATTCCGCAGGCCATGTGAAAGCTTCATTTGATCCAACATGCTGTAGCTTATCTGCCTGGGGCAGAGGGATGAAAGCTTAGAATGCAAGTGTTCTGCATTCTACATTGGCACTCTGTTCAATTCTGGATTCATTTCAAGGTCCTGGCCTCAGAAATGCCCCTCTCACTCTACAAATGCTATGGTCCTACAGGGACATCACAAATAAGAGGGTCTAGGGCAGGATTCTTTGAAGATAGGGACAGAGCATTTGCAATGAAGGGTCCTTAGATGCTGGCGCTCCCTACTGGTGTAGATTGGAATGAGCTCTTCTACAGTATGATGTTAGGTTTCAGAGTAGCAGCCGTGTTAGTCTGTATTCGCAAAAAGAAAAGGAGTACTTGTGGCACCGTAGAGACTAACAAATTTATTAGAGCATAAGCTTTCGTGAGCTACAGTTCACTTCATCGGATGCATGGGATTCACCCAACAAAGGAGACTGCAAGGTGGTCCCTTTCCCCTTGGGTATCTTTCGCCATAATTATCTTAGAAATAAAAGGAGGCACAGAGGAAACTGTACCCAGACAAAAAGTTACTCCTGTAATTGTTGTATTTTGGTATGGTGACAGTTGAGTTGGAAATGCGGACAGACGGGTAAATAGACAGGTTTCAGAGTAGCAGCCGTGTTAGTCTGTATTCACAAAAAGAAAAGGAGTACTTGTGGCACCTTAGAGACTAACATATTTACTTGAGCATAAGTTTTTGTGAGCTACAGCTCACTTCATCAGATGTAAATAGACAGTTGGACATAGGAGATATGGATAGGTAGGTGGGCAAGATAGATACAAACGGATACACTTGATAGATAAGATAGATACAGGCAAGTAGGTAATTCTGTTGATCTATCTCAGGATGGTTTGTCTTGCTGAATATTCCCCTTGAATATTCATAGGGGTTTACCTAGTAGCACACATGCGTTATTCACCCCTTTTGCTTTCTGTGTCCTAAAGCAAAAAGAAAAGGAGTACTTGTGGCACCTTAGAGACTAACAAATTTGCTCTAATAAATTTGTTAGTCGCTAAGGTGCCACAAGTACTCCTTTTCTTTTTGAGAATACAGACTAACATGGCTGCTACTCTGAAACCTAAAGCAAAAAATTAGTAAAGAATACCTCATAAAATCAGAGCTTGAATTCTGTCTGTCCACGGTGTTTGGTGGGCTGAGCAGTCTGATACTGTGGAAATTCTTTGTGTATCAGCTGAAGAATGGTCATCAACATGAGATCTGCATTGAAAATGATAGAGAATGGGAGTCACGGGAAAGGCAATTGGCAATTAGCAGATGAATTGAGACATCCCTCTGAATGTTTCTTTTGTTTAATATTAAAATGATAGAGTACAGCAAAATTCCTGAAAAATTGCATTTTTTTAAATATTCCTGTTGGCTAAATATTTCCAGTTGTTCTGTTCGGAGCGACAGGTAAAACACTGCTAGTCACCCAACTCTCCAACAGTTTACAGGCATATTTTTCTTTCCCTGGATATAAATTGACCTTATTTTGCAAGGTTCAAAATACTCATTTTCTGCCCCTGAATACAATGGTGAACAATGCTTCTTTCCTCCTCATTATTGCTTTGGCAATAATTATTCTTGCTCTCCAAACACACTATTTTCCCTTCTTTGTGAATTTGCTCTCTCTCGTTTTCATCCTGAAAGTGCTGCTTTCTGCCTTATTTTTAACTGGAAGGCTGGAGGACAAATGCAATTAAATTGTGGTGCACGAACTGTAACTCGTAATATTTAAAAAAAAAAAATTCATCTCCCAGTTCACAAATTGCCTATTTCTAATCTGGAGTCCATTGTAATTCCAACTTTCCATTTTCATGCTCTAAACAAATGAAAAGAGCAAATCTTGGAGGGCTGGGGGGAAAATGGAATGAATGTAATAAATGTTTATCTAAGGGAAACAATGCTCTCCATGTATCTTTATGCAGATATATTATAATGCATTAAATGCATTAAATTAAATTAAATTAAATGCATTAAATAAGTGGTTTTAGTTTATAAGGGGGGGTCGCACTCAGAGGCTTGCTAAGTGAAAGGGGTCACTATTACAAAAGTTTGAGAAACACTGTGCACCTGGCACTCTGGCTGAAGTCACTACGAGCACAATGCCTAGATGGTTTGTAGGATCACTTCTTCTACTAGTGAAAGGCAGCCTTTCCTCTCCAGAATACATACAGCTGTTTCACAGGGCTCAGCACTGCTACCAAGAGGTTTAGAAGAGAGAGTGAAGAATGCTGCGTCACAGTTTAAACCAATGGGGGAATATCGCATAAGTACACCATGACAACACACACTACGCGTGAGCAAGGTTATCCGGGTTAACACCCCTTCCCAGGAGAGCTGTAATGACTACACAGGACCCAGGTATTTGTTTTACAGCACCTCCAGCAGCATAGCACTGCTGGGGCATTAGTTGCATGAAATCTCAAAGGGAAGGGCATGCTAAGATGTGTGATCTCTGCACTAAACACAATACAAACTAGTTTTGTCCACAGCGTCGCTTCCTCTATCAACAGATAAAATCTATATTTATTTGAATGAAGGAGTAAGGCTTTGGATGTTTCATTGTATTAATATTACAAGTAGAATAACAGCCAACAGAATTGTTCTATCAATATCTGAAATCACTTAGAGGCTGGATACTCAACCTGGCATGTTTTGTCACTTTTTCTGCCCAATAAACATTTCCTTTTTTTCACTTTGTCTCCTCCAGTACAGTAGGCAGGCTGGCTGCATCTACTGTGTCTCACCTTTTAAAAACAGAGTTTCTAATTTCATTTTACTGGGAGCTCAAATGAATTAATAAAGGCTTTTAGCAGTATTAATCTGCACTGTTTGCATACTAATAACTTATGAGAAAAATAGAGCCTAGACGTTCTAGACCATGGAGTTGCTTCCTCTCTTGGATCTAGCATGGAGCTTTATAAAGATAAATGCATTATAGCCACTTATGTTAAGGACTCCTTCTCTGTGCCAATGTCTAAAGGTATTGGAAAAGAAGTGGCTTTTAGGACCTATTCTTTAAATAGGTTGATGCATTATTTTGAAAACAATGCAAATAATTTCAATTAGAGCTGTGAGACCTTGGAAATTACCTTCCCCGGAGCCAGCTTTCTGGCTTACTCATTAATTGTAGATTCATTATAATTTAGGGAGTACTTAAGTACTAGGTTATTTGATAGTACTGGTAACATCGCATTCCAAGACCACTGGGCTCCCTCCACCAGTAACCATTTCTACTCCTAACACAGGTTTCAGAGTAGCAGCCGTGTTAGTCTGTATTCTCAAAAAGAAAAGGAGTACTTGTGGCACCTTAGAGACTAACAAATTTATTAGAGCATAAGCTTTCGTGAGCTACAGCTCACTTCATCGGATGCATTTGGTGGAAAAAACAGAGTAGAGATTTATATACACACACACAGAGAACATGAAACAATGGGTTTATCATACACACTGTAAGGAGAGTGATCACTTAAGATAAGCCATCACCAACAGCAGGGGGGGGAAGGAGGAAAACCTTTCATGGTGACAAGCAGGTAGGCTAATTCCAGCAGTTAACAAGAATATCAGAGGAACAGTGGGGGGTGGGGTGGGAGGGAGAAATACCATGGGGAAATAGTTTTACTTTGTGTAATGACTCATCCATTCCCAGTCTCTATTCAAGCCTAAGTTAATTGTATCCAGTTTGCAAATTAATTCCAATTCAGCCGTCTCTCGTTGGAGTCTGTTTTTGAAGCTCCTAACACACAATTAGACCTCATGTAGTACACACAAGCGCCAAGTGCACTATGTGAAGAATGAACAGGTCTGGGTACTGTGAGGGGTGATACAAGGAGGCTCTTGTTTGGAAATGATTTAGTTAATGCCAAACCCACTGGTTATGTCACTGCATGTCCGTGAGACAGGTTATTACCAGTAAAAGGAACATCCCCATGGCCTACTGTCCCCGGATAGGCTCTCTGAAAGCAAAGCTATTGCTGAAAGAAGAGACACGTTGGCAGTTTCATTAAAGCCAGTCTTTTTACTCGCCCTGTTTTTGTTTCATTGTGATGAGTTTTGCAGAGACGGGCTGGTTTCTGGTGTCCCCCCCCCGTCCCCCCCCGGCCTCTCTCAATGCTTTCAGGCTAGTTACAGGAGCCTTTTAATGGGGGATGTTTGGACCAAATCATTTCAAGACTGAGGCAGCTTTAACGCTCAGTCTTTCCCTTAGACTGAACTCAGCCCCGTCAGTCTGGACAGGTATCGCCTTTTCCCTGCCATCTGCAAAGAGGCACACTCAGGACGCTGCCCTTATTGGCCTTTTAATACACATCCCCCAGGCTCCAGCATACACCACCTTCCCTATTGCACTCCTGTCTGTGAGGCAAGATAGGTCTTCATGCCTACTCTGTGAAGCTCATGCATCGTGTTCTCTGGGGCACTGGGCACTTCTTTCCTTAGTCTGGAAGATAATCCTTAAGGGAGGTGGGCACCATTCCCACTCACTCTCAGTGCGAGCTGGGTTCTACCTTAAATTCCTATGTTGGATACATTTGTGTTTCCCTGGGGTAAGCCCCTCAAGATGCCACCTGGCCTTTCCTATATGAACCTCATTTCCCCCTTTCCATGGGAAATGGAGAACAGTTGGCGGGAGGGAAAGAGTGACCAGCCATTATTGCTAATAGACAGGATCAGTAGGTTGAAGCACACCATCTTTCTTCATTTCCTCCTCTAGCTGGAAACAATATTCTGCCTTTCCTAGCAGCTTTTTCTGAAGGCTGAATATATTCATTATCAGACTAGGAAGGCTCAGGTTCTCTCCTATGACAGATGGGTTGGGTATTAGTCTTGCTGATGTCATTCTGGCTTCTGAATCTCAGGAGCCACCTGAGTATGTCTGAAGCCTGTGTGTGTATGCGCGCACGCATAAATGCATGCATGAATTGTCCATCCATCATGTTCTATGGTTCTCCTGTTATCAATTAGTTTGACTGTTTCACATCCCCCGCCAAATGTGGAAAGTTGTGACGTCACAGATTTTAAAATGTTAAGTTACAAATTTATAGGGAAAAAGGAAAATCTCATGGGGAGGTCGCATTACAATAAATTTAAAATCAGTATTGCAGCATAACAGTCAATTAATTGTTCAAAATAATTCACTACTGTGAATTCGTTAATGTCACAGGGTGTCTTGGGCCAGATTTTAAAGATATTTAGGGGCCCAGCTTCCATTGATTTCATAAACACAATTATGTCAATGGGAGGCAGGCACCTAAATACCTTTTTAAAAATCTGGCCCTTGCTCAGTAGGATACAGAGACCCTAAAAGCTGCATGGTTGGTTTTTTGTTTGTTGGTTTTGACACAAAAGTCAAACCTATATCTTTAGTCAGAGTCTAAACTTATAGAATCAGCTAATTTACACAGGACCTTTTTCCTCTCACAAGACTCAGTACTAGGCTCAGCTCCCCAAATTGCTCCGAGAACTTTTGAACGTGCATAGGATGGCGCATATATCACAGCCAGGCCCTTTCAAAGGGTCTGCTTTGCCCTGTGTAATGATGAATTATCCGCCATGACACAGCAATACTGTGAAATTTTAAACCCTTAATCTAATTACATTACTGGATACAATAATTTGTATGAAACAGAGCATTAAATATACTATATTATATAAATTCTCTAAGTTAATATCTGCCGTGGTCTCCTAGCTCCTCCTGTCTTACCTGTGTCTGCCTATTAGCATGTGAGCTCCTTGGGACAAGGACCGTTTTTTGGGTCTTGCACATCATCAGCATTTAGGAAATAACATCAATGAGGTGGCAGATGGTTTGCATCATTCATTATGTCCATTACCATGTACAGCCTCAGACGCTGTAGCTGCCTAAATGGGAATCTGCCCTTAATATTTTATTTCTTAAATAAAGGGCCATCTTGCAAAGTGCTCAGCACCCAATGTGCTGAACTATTTGGAAAACCTAACCCTCAGTGGAGACATTGCTTCAGATACTGGATCCAGGACTTTCTTTCTCAACAAGCAATATTGTTTTTTATCTCTACTAAGTAGTACAGCCCCGGGTTCTACACTGACGCCTCCACTCGTTGCATTTCCTTTAGGGGTTCCACCCACCAAATACTTTCAGGAAGCAGTGACCAGTGCAATTTAGGAATTAAATGGAACATTGAGATTGAGGGCTTGGCTTCCTATTGGCTCCTGTACCTGGGAAAGGACCAGAATAAGCAGCACATTGTGTCCATGGTACTGTGCTGTTCAACTTGTCTCAACTCACAAAATGTCAGGTTTGTTCCTTCACATATTATAATAAATTTATATAATTATCTCTGGATTGGGCATTTTCTGGAAGTTAATGGCCCATTGTGTTTAGGACTTTAGTCCATAACTGCCAGGGAATCTCCTCCATCATGATTATCCCTCCAGCTCAGTGCTTTCTCCCATTTCCTGCAAAAAGCATTCTGGGTTCAATTTTTGAAGAGTTGTTTTTGCAACATGTGCCTGCACAGCACAAGTTAAGGGGTTTTAGAGAAAAATATGGGCCCAAAAGAAGTGCAAATGCTCCAGAGGTATCGAAGGACTTGCAGAGACAGCACAGGATAATGCATGGGCAGTCCACAATGCACTTGGGTCTGACGCTGATTCAGAGACAGGGCTAAATTTGAAAAAGAGACTGTACTTGCAAACATTATAATGCACTAAGAAATTCTGGCTGTACCTACAGCTGTAGAAATGACAGGAAGCAAGAGGCTCTTTATCAACTCTTTGGAAATCTAGCCTTTGGTGTTCTCAGGTTTATCCAAACCCATAAGAGATCACCATTCATAAAGGTGAAGTGTTCAGATCAGAAACTCAGCTGCAAACTGAACTTCAGAGTGAGTGATGTTTTTCTACAAAACATTATTCCGCTTCCTAGAAAAACCTCATAATGCTATACAAATACTTGGTTATAGCAAAGACATATAAATATATAAAGTCATTCAGAGAAGCTAAGTAGATATTATCGCTGGCACATCCATGGTTATTTCTGACCCTACCAGAAAGCAGATTTTGTGTTTTTATAAAATGACTACCTCTCCCTCTCTCTGTTAACCATATGTTCTTAAGACTTGTCTCAGGTATGTACCAATGTCTGACCAGACTTTCCTAAAAGTTGGACACCTCACCTAGATATACATTGCATACAACTTTTAGCTAAGAATGAAATTTAAAAAAAAAGAATTCACTCCCGTTGGTGCTGCCCAAAAGGAGACTATGCCAGCCATGGTTGGAAAAGTAGTCTTGGTCTCTTGTTTTTGGTGTATAAGTTCATACGTTATAACTTGTCATGGCCCTTTATCACCTGCTGTTTGGCAACATTTGGCCCCGTCCATGAGACCGAGTGGTGTCACCATGCCAGGGGAGATAAAGGGTTAATCCTAAAATATGCTAAACTGGGAAAGGTACTCCAGCTTCCTTCTATATGAAGTGCATGCAAATTACTCATAATTGGCTGGATAATTACAGGAATTTGAAGCTGGAAGCTTCAGCACTTACTTTTATTAGTGACAAAACTTTTTTACTGCTCTAATTGATATTCAGACACGATCATTTTCACAGGAACACGTTCCTCCCCTGCTGCCTCCTCCCTTGCCTTCATTCTCATGCCTGTTTGCAAAGGTGTGCAGCCCAGGAGAGACGTCACAGAATTATGGACGTGGCACAGGTAGAATACAGGCCGCATAGGACTAGATTCAGCACAGGGGTGTTGGGTAGAGACTTCCATTTGTCACAGATTGTCCTTGCTGCCCCTTGCCAGATCTTGCAGGATGAGTCAGGCCATAGCATCATAAGCCATCATTTCCAACCCTGATAAAATGTTTCCCAGGAAGCTGTCCTGTAATTGCCTGGCTGCCAGTTAAGAGATTGATGGAGATGCTTGTTCCTTACCAGTGGAAATCAGAAATGTGCACAGAAGCTTCCTGAGCAACTCTAGAACTGCCTGCAGTATAGTAACATGAATGATTCTTGCCCACTTGAATAGCAAAGGCTGCCATGCAGATGAGCAAAATAAAGTTTGTCTTTATTTCCAGTTACTGAGCATAACGTTCACCTTGTTCCCTCTCCCATCATCCCCTACTTACCACATTGGGGCTCCCTCTTTGCATTCTGCTGCTGCCACCCAGGTGACACCCAACTGCATGGCAGTGTATGATCTGGATTTTCAGAAATTGGCCAGCTGAGTGAGGAGCCACCTAGCTTAGCAAGGAGTGGAATGTCTAAATGAAACCATATTACTTTTTTGGAAATGTATTTTCTCTCTTTTGACCAAAACTATTTACCAAATTTGATCTGAATTGGAGAACAGTTTGTTGACCCCAACTGCATTTTTCAGCAAATAAATTATTCACCAAAAAACACTCTTATTACAGTGGGACTAGGAAGGGGAAAACTGCACTGAGAGGTTAAATCCACTCTCTGATCTGTATCTGCCAGACAGAGTCCAGAATCTGGCTGAGCATCTTCCTATGACATTATAAAGATAGGTAGAACTGTGACCCCCCACGGTGGAATGTTGTTCCTCCATATCCTTAATGGAGTCAGTTCAGTGCAAAGTTCCATTTTAGCTTGAAGCTAAATGTCAGTCCCTCACATGAGTACAGCCTCTCTCTCATTCCACAGAGTTACGAAAAGGTTTAGAAAGTGCAATTTGCAAGGGCTTTTACAGCCATGAGATCTTGAGACCTTTAAAAACATACATATACTATAACTGCTTCCAGGAAGGATCTTGCACCTTTCGGCTGAGGCTAGCGCTCCAAGAGATACTCTAGTGGGAACACTGATTTCATGCAACCTGCAGTATGATGATGCAGAAGAAAGGTGAAGTTGCACCAAGCTAATAAAGTTTCCTTTTTTTATAAGCCTATTAAACATATCCACAAGGTTTGATTTGGCAACTCAACTACCAAAAAAGGACAAGGAAAGCACAACCTGAAACAATTGCCGTTCTACTAAAATAGAAGAATGCATTAAAATATTAAAGCACTATTTCTTAGGTATAATTTTTATGTTTCCAGAACTCAGTATTTTCTTTTATTAGTAGAACATTTATTATTTAACAAGTTCATAGTATTTAAACAAACTGTATACAGTTTTTAAAATCACAGACAATCTGTTTCTGTTCTGAAGTGCCACTGCCCTCTGCATTATGAAGAGCATGTAAAAGTTAATAGGAAACTTTACCTGTCCACCTAGCTGATGTCAGAATCATGTTCCCATTGCTAAAACTATAGGCATTTCATCGTTTTAACTAATATTTTATTGAAATTCAAATATTGTATTGACACATTTGCCACTGCCAGCTCAGTGCATCACCTTTAGTAACCAGTTTCTACTCCTTGAAGGGCCAGAAATCATCTTGGAACAACATTACCCAGAGTACGAAGAGAATACAACAGCAACCAGAGGATTCTGTGAAGGCTAAGACCATAACTGGGTTCAAAAAAAGAACTAGATAAATTCATGGAGGATAGGTCCATCAATGGCTATTAGCCAGGATGGGCAGGAATGGTGTCCCTAGCCTTTGTTTGCCAGAAGCTGGGAATGGGTGACAGGGGATGGATCACTTGGTGATTACCTGTTCTTTTCATTCTCTCTGACCTGGCTCTGGCCACTGTCAGAAGACAGGCTACTGGCTAGATGGACCTTTGGTCTGACCCAGTAGGGCCATTCTTATGTTCTTAACTATACAAAGAAAATAGCCTGAAATAAAAAATGGGAAAATAGATTAATGCTTTTCCAGAGCATCTAACATTTTAATGCACTAAACAAACAGAAAAGTTGATATCAAAAGGGCAAGAAATTGTTCAATTTTTTGCTGTAATTTTCCTTTTTCTTCTCCAAGGAGCCAGGAGAAAAAAAAAAAAAAGCTCAAACCCATTCTGTGAAATGGTAATGGAAAAGATACAGATTCATCCATCATCTTGGATAGTTCCCTTTGTTTATTCCCCATAACAAATAGTTTCTTATTGTGGGCTCCTGGACTTTTATGTTCCTGTTCAGGAAAATGTATATAGTCATAGCCTCTCATTGTATTTTCTTCTTCTAAACAGGCAAAAAAGGAGTAGTTAAAAATAAGTGGTTCCAGCATAATTGTCCTTCACAGCATCATTACGTTCCCCACAGAAGCATGACATACTGCCACTGGGGCTTTTATCGGTATTTTAATTAGGAAAGAATCACAAAAAACTTAAAGTGCCAGACTGTAGTAAAAAAAAATTCTTTTCAGTGTTCTCCTATTATATCTAATCCCAGAAAGATCAAAATTTCATAGCTAAAGGGAATAAAATGGTCTATTGTAACTGGTGTTTGCTCTTGAGTGAAGTTCTCAGTTCTTGTGTGACAGCAAAATAAAAAAAGCTAATGGCTGCCAGCAAGTATTAATTCACTTTTTACTAGGTCATATTTTCTAACACAGAAAAGAGAACAGGGAGATGGATGGCCAGAGTTGCAGTTAGCTATTTGTAGTGATTAGGTGTTCAGAAACCCCTGTGAGCAATGGGCCAATACTGCAAAAATGAACATATGGTATTACTATTTGTTGCGGGTATTATGGTAGTGCTTAGGAACCCTGGCAAGAATCAGGGCATGATTGTGCTAGGCACTGTTCAGACATGACAAAAAGGACAGATCTTTTGTACTGCTACATACAAATACAGTTACACTTAGAAAATTAAATATATATACATATAACTTTACACGTGAATAATCCATTGTTTTAAAAGATTGCCTTTACTCATGTGAGTAATCTTGTGCATAAGTATTTGCAAGATTAGAACCTAACATTTTAAAGAAGATTCCTACGCCAAACCACATCCATGCGTAGATACTGAGAACCCCGGTCCGGTACCACCGCTTGCCTCCTTGAAACCCTGCTGGAAGGAGCAAAACTTTCATGCTATGAAATATTGTATGTTTTGTATCTGGAGAGAAGCTGGAATGGGCCCCTGCTCTGGTGGGGAGACAAGCCAAGGGAGGACAGTGAAATAATTACTATGCCTCCATCCGCTTTAAAGCTCTGTTGAACTGTAGGTGAGTATAACTGTTGCTCCTTCATCAGCTTCTGACTGCGTGAGGATGCTCTCTGTAGGCCCCCATTAGTTTCAGGATCTGGGCTTTAGGTGGTGCGTGGACCTCATCCTTGCCAACAACGCAGGTGAATTTCACTCTAAAATGAATGTCACATTGCTCAGCATGATCTGTCTGGGAAAGGCATTCCCACAGCACAGGAACTTAGAAGTCATTCATTTTTAATTTGTGTATCTGCATCCTCACTAATTTCAATATTTGTGTGGAACTAATTGTTTTTAATACACCAAAATTACACGGATACCAGCACCTGTGCTTTGTTTGCTCTACCCCCATTTTAAATTCTTGGATGGAACCTATTTAATGAGGTTTATACAAAATAAATGCCCTAAGCATATGTGAGGGGAAAAAAAAGTAATAATAATACACTCTGTGTTTTGTTCTTACACGAATTATATGAAAGCTTCTTATTAAGAGACAAGAGGAAAGCATGGTAGTTACGTTAGCCACACTGAGACAGATTATACAGTAGAGATGCATTCACATGCATTCATTAAATGTTCTCAGGTTTATTGTTGCAGTACTTGACCAGAATATAAACGTGATAAATGAGCCATTGTTCTAAATTAATTCTTATATTGTGTAACACATCATACCTTCCTAATTTTTTCAACAAAAGCACATTGGTGCTTGTTCTGGTTTGGGCTTGAGCGTTATAGTTTGCAATGCATATTGTGCATTATACTGCCCGTGACATTTCCAGATAATTACTCAGCTTATGCTCTCCCACATTTATAATTTTGCTGAATTATTCATAGTATAAATGTCCCAGTAAATATCAGACCATTGGCAAAATAGGTTAAGAAATGTCAGGGCTTCTTGCACTGTACTGAACACCCTCCCTCCCCTGCCTTTTGGTTATTGCTGTTTATATTCTGGTAGCACCTAGGAATGTCAGTGAAGGATCAGAATCCCACTGTGCTACATGCTAAACAGACAAATATCCAAGCCGACAGTCCCTGCCCCAGAGAGCTCACAGTCTAGGAGTCAGGCAGGATGAGACATGTAGATGAAATGTGTCGGGGGATGTGATAACAAGAACATGCATCGAGTCTAGCAGAACAGCAGAGATATTTCAGATCTCTGCCTGCCTAGCTGTTTCTTTAGTTAGCCAAGAGTAATTGTCCCTTTGATCAAAATGACTTTAGCATGTTAATCTGGACCTGAGCCTTTTAACCTCGGCTAAGCAGGATCAAAGGACAGAGATGTGTAGCTCATATTGGTGACAGGAACTGGCTGTGGGGAGCAGGAAAGAGAACCGCGTTGACTGGCTGGTGATCAGCAGAGGGGGTTCAGGCTGGGTAACTAGTTCTGGGGGAGGCCAGTGGAGCTCTCTGTCACCCATTCTGCTTTGTGGAGTCCAGTGCTGGAACTTCCTCTGTGCACAATCCCTCCTCTCATCTGGAAACAGCACTTCAAGCCTATGTTATTCCATAGGGCGCAGTCTGACCAGGTAGCCTGAGCCCTTGCATAGCTTAGCCCAGAGATTCCACCCAGGTATTCCCTCCCTGCAGGATGACCTTCTCTAAGGTTTCCAGAGTTCCCCTTAAAGCTCAAAGTTTCCCACCTGAGCCACTGTTCACATACTGCATAGTGCATGCAGGCTGCCTGGCCAGGCATGTCCAGAGAGAGGTTATAACTGGCCAGCAACTGTTTGACTTGCTTTTATTATCTAAGTATTAGGTACCACACATAGATAGTCTGTCTGCACTGCCTTTGTATTTCTCTCCCATTTCGCTATAGCAGTGGTTTTCAAGCTCAGGTCCGTGGACCTCTTGGGGTCTACAGAAAATGGCCAAGATTTCCAAAGGGGTCTACACCTCCATTTGAAAATTTTAGGGGTCTGCAAAGGAAAAAAGGCTGAAAACCAGTGCCTGGTGGAGTCACCCAGTACAATGTCCACAGTCTCATATACTCTGAACACAAATGAAGGAGTGACGAGAAGAAAGTGTTTTTATGCCTGTTGGATATGTCTCGTATGTGCTTCTTCCACTGGGCAAGCTGAAAACAGAGCAAATGAGAGGAAAGGATTGTTTTACACACTCGCGTATGTGCAAACATTTGTGTGTGCTGACCACACAGCAGAAACAACAGCAGACCCAGTGGTATCCTAGATCCTTGATGCTTAAATGCAAGGTCCCTGGTCCCTGAGGAGATGCTCAAAGAGGGATGTGCCACTTTGTAATTGTGAATATTCACTGGCACCTTTTAACAGAGACACCCTCTCAGCATGATTCCTGTTACTAAAATAGAAAATCAAGTTCCTCAGAAGATGCAAGACAAATTATTGGCTCAGGAGCTGCACTGAGCTGCATCTCAAGAGAATTGTTGTAATAAATTCAGTTTTATGTCCTTCCCAGATTAAAACAAATAACTATCCTTGTAAGGCTACAAATTTTGCTTATGACTTTCTCTTGCAGTTGCCTTTTGGCTGTACTAATCTCCTTTACTGGGCCAGAACTCTGACTTTATGATTTATTTTTGCTAAGGGATTTACATAAGAGATATTGGCCTTAAAGAGCTTAACGAAAGTGACAAATGTTGATTATCACTGCTCCCAAAGATTTAAACAGCCCAAGCTCATTGCATGTGCTGTTATAGAAGTAAAGGAGGATTAGCCTACAAACACTCTCTCCTGAGAACTAGGTGATTTTAAAAAACACTAATTGGCAAATCCCCCTTTGCATCAGATTGGACATCACAATCATACCATGGAAGTGAAATGCTAAATGACAGTGGGCAAGTGTTAGGTCACTAGAGTCCCAGATGAGAGTGTATCTCGCTTTCATTCACACGTATGTGCATGCATATGCAGAGTCCCAGAAGCGGCACACTTTCTCTCTCTCTCTCACACATGCACGCTGTTGGAGAACCCTGCTAGCAGTCTGTCTAGCACAGGATAAGGAACAGAATAGAACAGAACATCCCTCTAGGCTTGATCCGTCTGGTGGGTGGTGTTGGACAAGACCAATTTAGTTCCCTGCCTCTGGGATAGACCATTAAACTCTTCCTTTCCTGGCCCTGGGTGGATTTGAAACAGCCAGTGGGTTTACACTTTGCATTTGTCAGAGCACTATGTGTTATACCTTAACAATCCAGTATTGGAATGGGCTGGTGCAGGAATAAGATACCTGGCCTCTAGGAATTTTAGTGGCATAGCCACAGGCTCTGCTAGTGCTTTTGCCAGGCAGACCTGGAACACACCCTTCAGAATGCGACTCTCTGTCCATTTGAATCCATTTGCATCAGGCTCCCCAGTTTTCAGCCCTGAGGACCAGACAAGTTTAGAATTTGAAAGCAGCTATCTCAGCGACTTCCGCTTCCTTTTCTTGTTGACAAATGAGCTCGGCACTGAAGTGTCTGAATGAAGGCATTTCCCTAGGTCCTTTAATGTGTCTGGCCACAGAACCAGCTACCTCCTGTTCTAAGGCAGCTGTGCTGCAAATGGGTTTTGTTAGAGAAGAAGGAGCTGAGCTCACTAGGGGCTCAAATGCTTTCTGCTGTGTGTATCTATCAGGATAGCGGGACCCGCAGGGCTCCTCTAGTCATCCACCTGTTGGCAGGAGTTCGGACCCTGTATAAATTACTGGCTCACTGGGGCAGGTGCAGCTTCTGAATTCCAGAGCTACAAGAGACGTGGATGCAGGAAAGTGTAGGAACAGCCAGACTTGGGGACAAAGGCCAGGCTGAGGTTTTTGTTATCGTCTGTATGACAGGAGTGGCCAAAGATTAGAGCCTCATTGCGCTGGGCACTGCACAGACACATAGTGAGAGACCGTTCCAGCCCCAAGTTGCTTACACTCTAAATAGACAGAGAGGGGACCGAGGCTGGGCGGGGAAGTGATGGGCCTTAGGTCAGGAGTAGCAGAGCTGGGACTAGACTCCAAGTCTCCAGAGGTTTCAGCCCAATTTCTTATCCATGGGATCTTGCTGTCTCTGGTATTGAGATTATTATGATGTTACTGTTAGCAGAGTTAGTAATAAAGGCCAAATCACAAGAATGCGGGCCTTTGGGACTTATCCAGCATATAATTGGAGTAGCATGGGATGGCCCCATTATACCTACATGTTGTCGGTAGCTACCGGTGTGGTGCTCTGCTCTTGCTTAATAATGATAACAGTTGGCTGTGTGCGTGTTCCCTCTGTGTGCTGCCCCAGCTCTGCGCAGATAGCTGACACAGCAGACCCCGAGAGAACCCCCAGAGACCACTGACTCTAGTAAGGTACGAAGGCACCCTGAGCCAGGTTTATTGTCAAACAAAGCACAGTAATGGTTCCCTATAGATTCTACAGGGCAAACTATGAATTTGTGCCCCCTGGCAATGGACACAGCTCAGTCAGTGGCGGGACACTCCACTGCCACCTAGACTGGACAAAGATGTGCACTCCTGGACCTGCTTTTATACCATTGCAGGACAGATTACTCATCATACTTCAAACGAATCTATCCATCATGTTGTCCTTTTGACCCTGTCTTTAAGATGCACCTGCCTGTTCCTTGTTATGTCTGTGGAGTGTTCTGATGCCGTCTTGGCACAAGTTCCTCTCATTAGCACTTATGTGTGTGTGCATGTGCTTCTAACGACCTTTTCTTGCCAACTTCTGTGAGTGGGACCTGCCTCTGGCTCACAGCCCAGCTTTGCTTAACACTGCCTGGAGTACTTTGGTTCAGACTTCGGGCCTCAGACTGGGTCTCTGATACAAGAGTTTATGTTTCAGGGCCTCCTCTTACTACACTACATTATCAAAGAAAGGTATGAATTGTAACTAACTTTCCGCAGAGTTATGAACAGATAAGCTGCAGGGAAAGTGTCCGAAGAGGGTCAGCCACAACAAGGATGACACAACCTTCCTCTCTGGTATGTCAAGCGGACATACAGTGAAATGGACTCAGAGCTGCTTGGCTACCCCAGATCGAGTGGAGTAAGAGCTGCCTCTGATACAGAACGCTGAGCATCAATCTCATTTTTCATTTTCAGACATTTACACCGGCCTTCCCCTCTCCTGACATCCTCTTTGGTAACTGTTTATTGATCACAATAGCAAGGAGACACTAGAAAGTTCCGTGACATGGGTTGTCCCACTCCAGTTTCTTAACAAAGACTGATTAGAAGGTAATGCAGCCTTTTAATCTACCCCATCATCGGAGTTTTGTGCCCAGTGATGGTATAGAGTCTCCTTCTGCTCACTGAAGTAAATCACTTAACTGACAAACACTATCAAATGCAAAAGCAAAGAAACAAAAATCTGCTGATTGAAAAGCCTGGCAATAACACCCACAAGGGGTGAAGCAGGGAGAAAGCGGGGGGCTGAAGCAAAATGGGTTTATTTCAAGGAGGTTTTATCACGACGTTGCGGTCATAGGTGAGAGATGGCCAAAAGCAATAGAGTGAAACCAGAAGAGTCACCAAACTAAAGGAAGAATGAGGAGAAAGTTGTGTATAGATGGGTTTGGCTGGGCTGTTAAGCCCTGCCAAGCCCCCAGAAACACACATGGGCAGATTTCCAAGTGCTCAGACCAACAGAAGGGGCCAGGCTTTCAAAAGATCTGAATATCCCACAAGCTCTTTTGAGAATCTGCCCACTTTCCTCCAGAGAGCTGTGCTCACTTGTGCGGGAGTTATCTGCATCTTGTGTGCAGTGTACTTTGTCCTTATGCCCCGGTCTGGGGGTACTTAGTATCCATCCTGTTCAAATGTTCATTGCAATGTCTATCAGATATTTATCCCCTTTGTACTGTACTCTCCTGACAACTTTTGCATCCTATGGATCATTCCTGGAGCTCTTCTCTGAACCCTCTCCAATTTTTCAACATAGCACTAACTTTGAAACTAACGCACTCTCTCTTACTGAGGCAGGACATATTCTCTGCCTCCTTCCCATTGTTATTAAACCCGCTTACCGAGGCTTGTGCTTATCAGGGCATATACATTATCAGTAAATAACAGGCCCTTTGGTTCTGCCTCTTTAGACTGAACTCAGCTCCGAGTGCGTCCCAACTGTAGACACAGCTTTGCGAGGTTTGTTTTGTAATGGGATTTCCCTGAGAACCAAGAACAGTTTGAGGAGGCAAAGGACAACCAGTCGGAGCAGCAGCCAAAACCCCCCAGGGACAGATGGATTGAAGGACAGAGGATCTGTAGGAAGGACAGAGGATCTGTAGGAATGAAACTCAGTGAGACATGGTCAGATTTAGAGTCAAACTTGAAGAAAACTGATAGACTTTTAAAAAAAATTGTGAATGTGTTAATGCACTCAGTCAAGTGAATTGCATTTGGAGCAAAGACAGTTCCTTATAAATCCTTTATAAGAGCCTGACACTTTCCTAGGGAGGAAGAAAAGTTTAAAATCCCCAGTCATGACTTCAACAGCTCTGTGATAGACTTATCTGCCCCATGGAGCTTTGACTTATTTACAACGATGCCGCAAGCCTCACTTAGGGTTAGAAATGTTATAGTGGAGGGAAGAAATGTGTGTGCATGTTCTTGTAATAGTTTCAGGGGAAAAGAGTTAAATCGTTTCCAGAAAGAGCTTGTATTATCTAGCCAACTACTCATTGCCACATGCTATTCCACCAGCTTCCGAGGCTCACAGCGCAGCCTTTCTGCTTGGAATGGGAATTGCAAATTACTTTAGCTCTGTCCACTAGGAAACATCTTCAGCCTTGACTGGCCACTTTGTTGTCCTCTCAGCCTGTTCACTATGTTTCTATCCAGGCCTTTGTTCCTTACTGTCTGCAACTGAGCCCCAGGGGCTGGCTGGCAATAGAAGTGAGCAACTGCCTCTTTCCACTCCTCTCTTTCTAACACATCCCAGGCTTCATAGAATCTCTTTTCAGACGAGCGAAGGAGTAGCTGCCTCTGAGTGCACTGCGTGCCAGCTGGAAGCTATTCTGCAGCTGGCAAAACTGGCTGTTCTGTTTCATGCCTGGTTGCTGGCCAGCAATCTCCTCCTCTGGTGGTCAAGGACAACTTGTTCTGGACCAACAACTCTCATTTGTTAAGTTCTGTAAAAGACAGCATATCTTATAAGAAATTCAATGTCTCACTGGCTTCCTTGGGAAATCATCTCTTTCTTCCTAGTCATGTGTTGTAGGTGTCTGTGGAGTTAGCTATCCTGTATCACAGAAATCTGGGCAGAGGATTAATTATGAGCATGTACTAATGGGTGGGAGACAGAGTTTAAATTCCAGTTTCTGTGCATCAAATGCTGTGGATCTCAGAGCTCCTGAATCATGACTAGAATGTAGAGCAGAGGTGGGCAAACTATGGCCCGTGGGCAACATGCAGGCCGTGGGACTGTCGTGCCTGGCCCCTGAGCTCCCTGCTGGGGAAGCCAGCCCCCGGCCCCCTTGTTGCTGTCCCCTCACCCCCGCAGCCTCAGTTTGCTGTGCTGGTGCTCTGGCCAGTCGCTCCTGCTGTGCAGCGCTCTGGGCAGCATGGCAGGCTCTGGCCAGGCGACAGGGCTGCGAGCTCCTGCTGCTCTGAGTGGCATGATGAGGGGGCAGGGAGTGGCGGAGTGGGGTTGGCTAAGGGGCAGGGGGTTCCGGGGGGCAGTCAGGGGACAGGGAGCAGGGGGCAGTTGGATGAGGCAGAGGTTCGGGGAGGGGCAGTCAGGGGATGGGGAATGGGGGGGTTGGAGAGTGGGTGGGAGTCCCGGGGGGGCCTGTCAGGGGGCGGCGGTGTGGGTGGATAGGGGTTGGTGCAGTCAGGTGACAGGGAGCAGGGGGTTTGGATGGGGGGGTCCTGGGGGGCAGTTAGGGGCAGGGGTGTGGATAGGGGTTGGGGCAGTGAGGGGACAGGGAGCAGGGAGGGTCGATTAGGGGTGGGGGGGTCCTGGGAGGGGGCAGTCAGGGGACTAGGAGCAGGGGGGTTGGATGGGTTGGGAGTTCTGAGGGGGGCAGTCAGGAGGTGGGAAGTCAGAGGGGGTGGGGGCCAGGCTGTTTGGGGAGGCACAACCTTCCCTACCTGGACCTCCATACAGTTTTGCAACCCCAATGTGGCCCTCGGGCCAAAAAGCTTGCCTACCCATGATGTAGAGTTAATAAGTTGTGGCAGGACCATGACCACAGCCCATGACCAACAAGCCAGGGAGTTGGAATGTGAAATAGATGAGTGACAGAACATCCGGTGCACCAGAAAGAGTCTCATATTTTCACTAGAAGGCCCATATTAATAACATCCCTTGAAAAATTCCTTCCCCCATCAGAAATTTCATGCTGCTAAACTCCTCACATTGAACTCTGCAAACTTCATTGCCTGTACACTTTGGTGCTCTGAAATTGAAAAATGCCAGCTACAGCTGACAGGTTAATTATTCCGCCAGGATTAAAGGAGATTATAAGGACCCTGTGAAATCTCTGCCTGAGATGAGGCTCTGCTACAAAGAGCTAATAAAATCTGAATATTTTATTTCCATATCACAAACCACATTCAAGTGAAGGATCATTTCCCAGTTTGGCAAAAGCGTTTTTCCAAATGAGCTGAACTAACCCTTGTTTTCTTGTTTCTAATGTTCTGTCTTGCATACTTTAGTGGAATGTCACAGACTCGGAAATGACAGGGCAGTAAAAGGTAGGATTAGTGATTAATGAGTGTCCTGAGCTTTAAATACCAGCCAGTGGCAGATGCCGCTGCCTGGCTTCTCACTGCCTGGCATTTAACTCTGCCCACTGAGGCTTTTCTCAGTAATCTTTTTTGGTGCTTTAAAAGTTGCTATCAATAATGAGCCAAAAGTGTAGTCTGCAGTACCTAATCCAGTCAAGTGTCCTTCAGTGAAACCTTCCCACTGAAACTTCCTTCCTCCTGAAACCCCAGATGGGGACCGAGTAATCAAATCAACCTGGAGTCCCAAAAATATTGGGATACCATCAGTTACAGTACAATGCATTTACAATTAGTGTGGGAGTGAGAAACATTCCTAACTAGAGCTGGTCACAATTTTCCAATGACTTTTCTCTATCAGAAAATAGGGTTTTGTCAAAAATGAAATTTTTAACATTTTTTTTCCAAATTTTTTTCTAAATGAAAAATGTTTTTTGGGGGTGGGGGTCGGGCAGGGGAACAATTTTTTGTTAAAATTTGTTGAACACTTAACACTTAAGAGGGAGCATGCTACTTTTAAATGTGAAAAGTGATTCTTTTCCCCAGATTTTCGTACTGTTTTGTGGGAAAAGATGGGAAACAGTAAGGAAGCTTGGGAAATAAATATTGTCCAGTATATTTTAAGTTTCCTACAAGAAAATCGGAATTTCTGGATGGGAAAACTTCAAAAGGAAATTTCCCCCCAGGTTTTTTGGTGAGAAATAGACGGTTTTCCAGCCAACTGTAATACTAACCCCTGGAATGTCTGTTGGGAGGCAGTGGGCGGAGCTGTACACTGGCAGATGTTGGTTCTCTTTCTGATATGGCCATTGTGTGACGATATGTCTTGGGTAGGCCATGCTGCCACTCTGTGCCTCAGTTTCCCCATCTGTAAAATGAGGATGGTATTGCTGTCCATCTATTTTGAGATCTGTGGCTGAAAGACACTAAACAGACCTCTGCCAGTCTTCAAGGGACACCATAAATCTTCTTTTCCTTGGCGGAATTGTGGGCTGAGCTGTGTGTACCTATGAGCTGGGATCAGGAAACTGTTTTGCTTTGTTTGGTCCTCTCTCTGCTTTGGGGAAGTTGCTCTCCTTATTGCTGTTGTCTAAGGTGGTTTGTGTTTTTAATACCTGTCAAGAATACTCACAGTTTTAGGACAGGAGCATTTTATGTTCTGTAGAAATCCAAATAAGTGAGTGGGCAGTGTTGTTAACTATTATGAATCAATGTACAGACTCCCATAACAGTCAGTGCTGGCTCCCCCCATCCCCTTGAAGCTTTGGCATTTCCCCCCATCCTAAAGCCTTCAAAAGATGTTCTAGCTGCTTAGAAAAATTAGCAGAAAAACTCCTGGCTACATGGAATCCCCTTGGGAGAATGGAGAAGAACTTTCTTCACACCCCTTCAGCAGCACAGATCTCTGTAGCCTGGTGCTGGAGCAGCGGTTTGGTGCTGAGTGAGAGGGAAATGTGCCAGCCCCTGAACTTCTGTCTTTGCTCCTTCCTGCACACCTGCTTGCCAGGCTGCGGTTCACTGTCTAATTCATTAAGAACTCTTGTATAATGTTTTCCCCTGCATCCCACCTCCAAGTGGCACCTAGTTCTGTTTTAATTCTCAATGTATGTTTCTTTATTCTACCTTAGGACTTACTACATTTAAAGGGCAGGGATTAAAAAAGAAGTAAAAACTATAGGAACTCTCAAAAAAAATCACGATGGAATAAAAATACCAGACTTTCTTTGAATTTGCCATCTACGTGAAGAGAACATTTGCTTGTGAAGGATGTGAGGCTGGCTGTGTGTCCATAATGCACTGCTCCACAGAGCAATTGTGCATATGTTACACATTTAAGTAGTGGTGTTTTTTATTTTTAACCAGTTCAGAAGCTACAGAGATGCTAATGAAGGTGAACATCTACCCCTATATGTTTCGCAGCACCCAGCCCTGTTTGATTCATCACTCAGCCTTTGCCAGGTTTTCATTGCCTATCAAAACAGGGGTCGCCTAATTGCAAGTAGCTGACTGCCAGGTTTTAATCTTGAGAAAACAAAAGCCAAGGAAAAAATAACTGACTCAAAGGCAGAATAGCTAAGAGATGTGACATCCATTCCCATTAAAACAAGCATCTTGTCAAATAAATTAACCTGCCTGGATGAGCAGAAAAATCAACAGCAGAAGACTAAATCTTATGGCCCTTTCACGATCTTGGAGACTGGAGCTCAGACTTAAGTTTTAAAAAAACAATACAGATCAAACGCAGTATAATCCTTTTGAGGCAAGTGTTGACTTTTTTAATTGAATTTGGGGAGTTGGTTGACATGTGTAAGACAGACTGCCAGCCCCTACACTTCCTTTGGACGGACATGTCTCCTAGATGCTAGTTGCTGTCTAGAACTGAAGAAGAGCTCTGTGTAAGCTCGAAAACTTGTCTCTCTCACCAACAGAAGTTGGTCCAATAAAAGATTTTACCCCACCTTGACTCTCTCATGTCTCAATACCCAAGTACATTGAGTATTCAAGTGTTCCCCGCTGTAACTCAGTCTCTCGCAGGTTTTCCTAGATTCCATGGTCTGGTTCAGCAAATAACTTTCGCATAAGGCAGACTTTGAGCATGTGTATAAGTCCCACTGATGCGTATAAGGCCCATTTTAGAGTTTCTTTACTAAGGTGGAAAGATTAATTCTAGGCTGAAATCAAACAAACAATAAAATAAATCTAATAAATAATATTCCTTTTGCATATGTCATCTCTAGCCTGTTGCAGAATCTGTGTGTACAGTACATGAGACCAGGGAAGATTCTTAACTCCTCGTGGGATGAATTGGTTTTTGATGTTAAAAAAAATAGTGACATACATATAGTAAAAAGGGATATCTGAGATTTAGAAGGTTTGGGAGCTAAGAGTCTAATTTTTAACATGTTGAGTTATTTTATTGTATTGTAATACTCAGAATCGGAGAAATGTAGGAGTGGAAGGAATCTTGAGAGGTCATCTAGTCCAGCCTCCTGTGCTGATGCAGGACCAAGTAAAACTAGACCATCCTTGACAGGGATTTTTTTTTATGATAACCTGTTTTTAAAGACTTTAATTAATGGGGTTTCCACAACTTCCCTTCAAAGCCTATTCCAGTGCTTAACTATCTTTATAGTTAGAGCCTTTGTTTACCAGAATCTGGGAATGGTCGACAGGGGATGGATCACTTGATGATTACCTGTTCTGTTCATTCCCTCTGGGGCACCTGGCATTGGCCACTGACAGAAGACAGGCTACTGGGCTAGAGGGACCATTGTTCTGATCCAGTATGGCCAATCTTATGTTCTTATAAAGTTTTAAACTAAATTGCCAAAACTGCAGATTCAGCCCATTACTTCTTGTCCTTCCTTCAGTGGATATGGAGAACAATTGAACCCCATCCTCTTTATAAAAGCCTTTAACATATTTGAGGCGATATCAGGTTCCCTCTGTCTTCTTTTCTCAAGACTAAGCAGGCCTAGGGGTTTTTTTTAACCTTTTCTCATGTCAGGTTTTCTAAACCCTTTTTTCCATTTTTGTTGCTCTCCTCTGGACTCGTAGCAATTTGTCCACATCTTTCCTGAAGTGGGGCTCCCAGAATTGGGCACAGTACTCCAGCGGAGGCCCCACTAGTGCCCAGTAGAGCAGGACAGTTACTTCCCATGTCTTACATATGACACTCCTGTTAATACTCCCAAGAACAATATTTAGCCTTTTTAGCAGCTGCATCACATTGTTGACTCATATAGTGAGTAACAAATTGAATAACCCCCCCGGATCCTTCCCGCACTACTACCACCTATCCAGGTAGTCCCCATTTGGGAATTGCACAGTTGATTTTTCTTTATAAGTGTAGTACTTTGCACTTATCTTCATTGAATTTCATCTTGCATTGCATACGTTATGTACGCCTCATGGACTGTATGTGTTGAATCCTGCCTTAAGTGATCACTTAAGCAATGGAGAAAACACGTGCTTCATAGAGATGGTTTGCTAATAAGGGTGGCACAGATTGTGCTCAGAGTGGATGGAATCCAACCCTGTCACTAGGCCTATACCCCACCTACATTCCATTTAGCGCAATAGTGGCACCTAGCTCTGGTGCTGGCCCCTCTCAGCACAGGGATGAATTTTATCCGGGATTTGCAGGTGCTTTGTGGCATTCTGTTGAGGCAGGAGGTTGTCTAACAAGTGTAGCCTCTTGCATTGATTCCCCAGCACATTCATTATAGTCCTTATTGTGGCTGTATGTCATGGGCTAAAATGTATGTCGTCCTGTTTTGGTTTTGCTATCTCACTCCGTTGTTTTAAAGCAGATGCTCAGCAAATATTCTGCTGTGGGAAATTAATGCCAGGGATAGTAGGATAACTGCTCCAAATATACATCACACAGTCCCACCCCCAGTCAGTGAAGAGACAGGTTTTTAAGATGCCTCCATAGAACTCCAGCTCTGGCTGCAGCAGAATTGACAGTCCGTTAATGCAGAGTCAGGAAGGGAGGCCCAGGCAGTACTGATATACTACAGAGGGCATTTTTTCCCATTTACAGTCTTCCCTACCCCTTTTTTTCCTGCTTAATTTAATTTTAATTCTGCTTGTGACACTTGTTGAATATCATTGTAAATTTAATTTATGTTGCCATGAAGTTATTTAATATAAAATAACAAGAATGACCATGTATAACAGCAGGACATTGTAGTTAGATTCCCATAAGGTACCAACAGATACCCATTGGCCCTCTACTTGATGACCCACTTATCTCGGAACAGGGATTACTGGCATTTCAAAAAACAAAAAATGCAATTCCACTGCTTACAGCAAACAGGTGGTGTCCTCTAAACAGACTTGACCACAATCTATTTGAGCTGCAATCTGAAAAACACAGTGACACAAATAAAGGAAAGGGAGGCAGCAGAATAGAATGCTGAGCCTGGTAGACAGAAAAGATACAAAGAGGCAGGGAAAAGCTCTTGGCTTCTCCTTGATATGCAGTTGGAAAAATCAAATGTTTATGTCTGACCTTGAGAGAAAGTTGTTGCAGGGGTGGAACTTATTTGGTAATAAAATGGGGAAAGGTGTCAGGCCTAATAAAAGTAAAGTAATAATTAAAGACAATAATGACCTGCTCCAATAACTGGCATAAGAGACTCACTGGGTTAAGGCTGGGAAGAGCATGACAGATTTTTCTTTTTTGGATCCATTGGGGGTTCAGGGGCTTAATAAAACTGGAAAGAAGTTTCTTGACCTTAATACCAGCAGACAGGGCTGTAACTACTAAGTCCAGAGTCCTGTTTAGTTGATGCATCGTGGAGGCTGATATTAAGAAGTCACCAACAGCATCTCTCTTATAACACATTCCCAAAAGGAGGCCAAAAGCTTGGTTCTTTCCACAGCTGCCTTCAGCATCCACTGCTCCATGCCTAAGATGTTTTCTAGACCCTTACGATGAGGAAGTTGTGGGCAATGAGTAGGGGAAGCATAGAGATAAAGCAGGGAGGGATAGACAGGGAGATGCCTTTGGCGCTCAGCAAATCAAATCTGGAAAAAGAAAAGGAGGACTTGTGACACCTTAGAGACTAACAAATTTATTTGAGCATAAGCTTTCGTGAGCTACAGCTCACTTCATCAGATGCTCACGAAAGTTCATGCTCAAATAAATTTGTTAGTCTTTAAGGTGCCACAAGTACTCCTTTTCTTTTTGCGGATATAGACTAACACGGCTGCTACTCTCAAACCTGGAAAGAAATTCCTCTCCCCACTTCACAGACTGGGGGGGGGGTCTCATCTGGTCTCAAACTTGCAGCCCTGGTGTCTCTTGAAGTCCAATGGGTGAGCAAACCATTCTTCAGAGTGCTCACTCTACATGCCTTAAAGCCTTTCGTTACAATGTAATTGTGAAGTTAGGCTGGACATTGATACTCAGAAGGGAATGGATGTTTCTTAAATGCAAAACTTCATTAAATAGCACAGCAGCTAGTGCTGTGCTCAGTTGTGCTATTCTTTTCTCTTGAGATGCTTGCCCTGCCTTCAGTAGCAATGGTGTCTATGTGCTGGGTTCCACCTAGGTGCCACAAATTGATTTACAAGCCAGTTTGCTCTTCAAAACAAATCTGTCATAACAATGACAAATGGCACATTGCACAAGCAAAGGGCCATGGAGCTCTCGCTCTGTGGCAGGTAAGTAGCTGAGAGTGAACATGCTGTGTACATTAAAGCCTAGCGTGCACCGGAGGGAGGACAACGGGAATGCTGGCAATTCGTGGCCTGGTGGGTGTGTGCTCTCTGAGTGCAAGGGGGTTAGTTCATACCTGTGCCCTTTGGTTACACTGTTCACGCAGCACAAATTAAAAGGCTTAAGTTATTTCAATAGAGATTAATTGCATTAGTCACTACAGGAAATTTCCAGTTCATACTATGCTTTCTATTTCATTTAATTCATTATCCCATCTGAAATTTAGCAGGCTCCTAAATATAAACAGCTCATTTAGATCACATATGCCCCTCTCACCACTAGCCCCCCTCTCCTTCTTTATCTTTTTTTTGGTTTCTCAGAAGATCTGTAGTTAATAATGACAAAGCAGTTTGATTAGGGCAGTTGGAGCACAGCTGAATAGGGCAGAGGAGGGGCTTATAAAGTTTTATGCTTTGAATTGAAAGACCAGTCAGAATATTGTCAAGTCCAGCTTTCTGGCAAGTTCCCTAGGTGGGCAGTTGTCATCCTGAGGGCTCTGTTTATTACATTCTTCTTCCATTGCTCTTGATACAATTGAGGAGAGTAGTGTCTATGCAGCACACAGTGCACCAGTTACTTCTACAGTAGTTATATACTCTTGGACCACACTAAACAATTCCTTTTCTTCCTTACTGCTTCCATGCTTCAACTACTGTACTTTGTAAGACCTCTGTCATCTCCTCGTCTTAGCTGTCAGCTAGCCAGGCTGTGCATGTCTAATTTTCATGGCCTACCTCTCTTCTTTGACTTGCTTCTTGAATTTATAGACAAACACTTCATCGTATGTTAAAATGGCCAACTGCACACTTCGTGCAATGGTTCTTAAAGAGCAGTTATTCACAGGTTAACATATTTCTCTAATAGTAATAAATGGGAGCTCTAAGACCTCTGGATGTAGCTTAATTGGTTTTCTTGTGGCTTCTGCACTCAGCACAGATATATCTCAACAGCAGAAGGATTATTACAAAAGGATCCATTAAAAAGAAATATAAACTAACAAATAAAGAAGAAAACACATTAGAAAATGAATACAACTTGAAAAATTGCCGGGATAATGCCACAGTGCAATGGACACACAATGCTCCAATTGAAAGGGAACATTAACGTTATGCTCACCCAATAAGTTGTAACTCAGATTCCGCTAATGCTGGATTGCAGATGTAATCCTCCAGAGGGAGAATAAAGACTCATTGAGTGACATTTGGAAGGGCATTTAAGAAGTCTAGAAAGGAGGAAGATTGGTTAGTAAATACTTATTGTGACATCAAGGCACACAACTATTAGTACTATTATTATTTATTATTTCTTCAAGCTTTAACAGTATGCTCAGCGCTGCACAAAAGGCCGAGGAAGACGTGATCCCTGCTGCAAGGAGTTTACACTCTAACCAGCACATGGAACCTTGTAAAGGAAAAGGAATTCCTTACTGGATTGCTCAGATGCAATGCATATCTGGTGTACAGATCCTGAAAACTGAACAGAGAGATTACTTGTTTGTCCAAGCTCTTTGTAAAGAGGGCTAAGGCCAAATGAACACAGCCAGCTTGTCTTTTATTCCAGCTCCTGCTTTAGGAGAACTTTTCATTCTCTTCATTCTTTCTGGTTTATCTGTCCTGAGTATTTCAACCTGTCAGCACTGTATGTGCCTGTAGCATGTATTCCTATAGATGGGGTTTCCACCCCAAAGTACCAGTTGTTGTACTGCTTGTGAATCACATCCCAAGGGGCTCTGATCTCTTGGCTGCACTGCCCTTTAAAACCTACACAACAAAATCCAAAAGGGAAGAGAGGGGAACATTTGAAAGACAATCAAATAATTGTTCAAACCCTGGCACAATAGGCATTAGCTGTAGCCCAGTGAAACACAACAGTTCCCAGATGTTTTCACAATAATGGCTACTCTGTATTAGCCACTCCTCCTTGTGCTTTAAGCAGGGCATATGAATGCTGGCAAATTAAACCTGAAAATACAGACACAGAGTCCAAGGCAGGTTCCACATCTTGCACAGGGTGTAAAAAAGGAGCTCAGAACAAGACTCTTTCCAAGGGGCTGGTTGGGATCAAGATGGGTCAGCTGCCAATGCCGCATGCAGTTAACACTCCAGGAGAATGTGAAAGAATTCATTAGCAAGTAACCTCTGTGGGTCAAATGTTCTTCTTTTTTGTACAGGAAATGGTGGGTGGAGGGGGTGGCTGGGAGGAATAGAAATTGACACCAGCTAGATGTCATCTTAAACCATAGAAAGTGGGTATTACAGATTCTTCCTAAGTGCATGTAAGTTCCGGAGGCAGCAAAGCTGAACTCCCTGCTCCTCAAGAACATGTATCTCAGAGGAAGAATAACATCCCCTGTAAATCACATTATGGGACATTTTCTATCCATTGTTAAATGTTGCTGGTAACACTGTATTAAATCTAAACCCAGCCTCATTCATTAACACCACATTCTAGCCTTTAGCGTTGTTCTAACAGATATGCCTGTCTCTGGAGTTGTCAGCATGGAACATTATTTGCCTAATTATCAAACAAATCTCTCTTCTTCAAAGAAGCAATAAGAGTAAATATATTTGCCCCTACTGCTGCCATCACCAGTTGTCATTTAATCTAAGGATTTCTATTCTTTTGTTTCCAGAGAAGATACTCATTTTAGAACGCTTGCACCCAGGAATGCTTGCACCCACCTGCAGGATTCACATGGGATACTAATTTTAAAAGGCCACAATTGAACTGAAGAAACCTGATAACCATTCTTTGTGGTGCAAAAGAAGGCCCCAGTCCAAAAAAATACTTAAGCACCCACTTAAGTTCCGCTGATTTCCAGCATACACTTAAGTGCTTTCTTGAACAGGAACCTGCAAGCTGAGTAGGTATAAAATCCTACTACTGGTGTGAGGGGAGAATTCAGGGTTGTTGGTGTTTTTACACTCACCGTTCTCAGAGTGTTAATGATTGCACTAGGAGAACCAGGCCTGAGTCATTGCTTTCGTTATGGGGCATGTACAGCAGCCCGATCGTCACACTGGTTATGATTGGCTGCAAGCATGAAATGTCAGGTTGGCTGAGGAGATTTTGAAAACAGTAATTATTCTCTTGCCGAGCCTTAGTGGCCTTTTCATACATCAGTCTGAGACTACTAAGTGGATGAAAATGCTTGTAAATTAATTCCTTCGTTGTTAACCTGTAGACGGGGGATTTTCCTACCTGCTGAATGGAGTTGTTCTGTCCAACCAGACTGAAACAAATGAAAAGGGAGATCAGAGGAACATGTTCCGCTTGTTCCGCTACTTGCACCTGCATTGATCTCTACCTGGGGAGCTTTCTCCTCTGCAGCCCCACAAGACTCCTGAAATCTGCAGCCTCTGACACAGGCTGTGTCCTGTTATGGGAGTGATGTGTCAACTCTTCTCTGCATTCAACAGCGTCCCTCTTTCTATGCAGTGTGGTTTATGAACCAAACCCTGTTCATATAGACCAATTACAGTAAAGCATAAGCAGGATAAGATGGTGACTCTGTGGATTTTAAGGTGGAGAGGGGAATCTTCCTTTGTGTAGTTGGTCCTGGCTGTCGTGCACTAAAAGCACATTGCCTATGGATTCTGCAGTTTTTGAACAGAATGGCCATGATTTCCATTTATACTAAGGTCCCTTTATATGACTTCAGTGGTGTAAAAGGACCTTTAAGTATGGGCATTTGTCCTTGTTGAACCTCATCAGATTTCTTTTGGCCAAATCCTCCAATTTGTCTAGGTCACTCTGGACCCTATGACTACCCTCCAGCATATCTACTTCTCCCCCAGCTTCGTGTCATCTGCAAACTTGCTGAGGGTGCAATCTGTTCCATCATCCAGATCATTAATAAAGATGTTGAACAAAACCAGCCCCAGGACTGACCTTGGGGCAAGCCGCTTGATACTGAGTGCCAACTAGACATCAAGCCGTTGATCATTACCCATTGAGCCTGACATCTAGCCAGCTTTCTATCCACTTTATAGCCCATTCATCCAATCCATACTTTTTTAACTTGCTGGCAAGAATACTGTGGGAGACTGTATCAAAAGCTTTGCTAAAGTCAAGATATACCACATCCACTGCTTTCCCCATATCTACAAACCCAGTTATTTCATCATAGAAGGCAATCAGGTTGGTCAGGCATGACTTGCCCTTGGTGAATCCATGATGACTGTTCCTGATCACCTTCCTCTCCTCCAAGTGCTTCAAAATGGTTTCCTTGAGGACCTGCTCCATGATTCTTTCAGGGACTGAGGTGAGGCTGACCGGTCTGTAGTTCCCCAGGTTCTCCTTCTTCCCTTTTTTAAAGATAGGCACTATATTTGCTTTTTTCCAATCGTCTGGGACCTCCCCCGATCGCCACGAGTTTTCAAAGATAATGGCCAATAGCTCTGCAATCACATCAGCCAATTCCCTCAGCATCCTCGGATGCATTAGATCTGGACCCATGGACGTGTGCACATCCAGCTTTTCTAAATAGTCCTTAACCTGTTCTTTCACCACTGAGGGCTGCTCACCTCCTCCCCATACTGTGTTGCCCAGTGCAGCAGTGTGGGAGCTGACCTTGTCTGTTAAAACCGAGGCGCAAAAAAAGCATTGAGTGCTTTGACTTTTTCCACATCATCTGTCACTAGGTTGCCTCCCCCATTCATTAAGAGTCCCACACTTTCCCTAACCTTTATCTTGTTGCTAACTTGCCTCAGAAGTTTCAGAGTAGCAGCCGTGTTAGTCTGTATTCGCAAAAAGAAAAGGAGTACCGGTGGCACCTTAGAGACTAACAAATTTATTAGAGCATAAGCTTTCGTGAGCTACAGCTCACTTCATCGGATGCATTTGGTGGAAACAAACAAACAAACAAAAAAAAAACAACAAAAAAAACACCCTAACCCTAGGGTTTTTTTTTTTCCACCAAATGCATCCGATGAAGTGAGCTGTAGCTCACGAAAGCTTATGCTCTAATAAATTTGTTAGTCTCTAAGGTGCCACCGGTACTCCTTTTTTTTTTTGCCTCAGAAGATGCCTTTTGTTTTAAAGCACTGCAATAAATATATTGCAATTGGAACTCATTGAAAAGATTTCTACAAAATGTTTTTAAAGAAAAATATCAGTTTTGATTTAACTTCCATTGAGAGTGTTTCTCACATTCAGGAGGGAATCTCTGGGGAGAGAGGGAGATATATAGATGAAGTGCAATAATGGATATAGATATAGATATATGCACAGACTTAAACCTGGGTTTCCATACCTGAGGTGAGTGCTTTACCCACGGGGCTACTGACTATTCTGGGAGATTTTCTGTGTAGATAGATATATATATAGATATAGATATAGATATTCTGGGAAATTATGTATATATTATACATATATATATATATATATATATATATATATATATATATATATATATAATCTCCCAGAGTTGCCAGTAGCTCAGTGGGTAAAGCACTCACCTGAGATATGGAAACCCAGGTTTAAGTCTGTGCATAGTAGTGACTTCCACATCCCAGATGATTGTCCTAATCTCTGGGCTATTGGCTATTCTGGAGTGTGGGGGCAGGTGGGGATGTCTCTCTCAAAAAAAATGTCAACAACCTCCCCGTTTTTTAACTATATGGAATTCTTGTTTTCTGTCCAGTCTTAGTTGCATTTCATCTTCCTGGATAGTAACAGCTTTTTTTTCATAAGTTGAAAGCTTCATCTGCTTTAGCTTTAAGGTCTCATCTTTTCCCAGGGATTTATATCATACTTGGCAATAGTTACTTGCCAGGCTAAAAGAGTTAAAGTTTTCAATGATTTGTGAACTCCCAAGTCAAACATAAGGCAACTACCAGAAGAAAAGCATTTTGGGGATGCAAATCTCCCTGATTTTGATGTAGCACGTGGTGCAGATTTCATTTAACATAACGATACTTCCTAGGGAGTGTGTCTGAAAAGTGTAATAATGGATGGATGCTGCTCTCAGTTATTAGTCTGATCATTAGCATTTTGCTATTGTTAACCTACGTCGGACAAATTGCCTACTCGTAAAAGAGATATTTCAGTGTTAGCTGTCAGCTGGTTTTGCTCTGTGTGGGGATGTGGCAGTCCATGCAGTCAGAATAGAACTGTTGGAGGTGGCCCAATTGTTTTCCAAATGTGAACATTTGGGGTCAAATTCTGTTCTCACTTATACTGTTGTAAATCCAGTAAAATCAGTGGAGTTATTCCAGGTTTGTATCAGAGTAAGTGTGAGCAGGTTTTGGTCCTAGAGCTTTAAAAATGTTGGCCAATATCCCTTGGCTAGGAAACTGGTAATGGTGTGCATGGGTTACAAGGTCTGGTTTGCTTAGACTTTCTACAGCTACCATGTGCGCTGGAGGAAGAGGCCAGAATTGCCTTATCTGATGCTGTCCATGCACTGAATAATTTGACAGGATTATACTTTCATACCAAATAGGTCTAGGCCCAGTGCATCTGCAAGACAAAGCATGTTCTGCATTGAAATGGCTTTAGCTCCTTTTCTGTGGTTATCCAGCAAGCCCTCTGCTCTCACATGCTGTCCATGACTCATGATCATGTAGTCTAGCATTGCTACCATGGACCTAGTTCAATGCCTGCTCTGTGCAGATGAACTCTCCACTTACTGGGGAAGAGGAGGCATGTGGAAGAGCTGTGATATGTTGGGAGCCTGATCCAAAGCTCACTGAACTAAATAGAAAGATTCCTGATGACTTCAGTGGGCTTTGGATGAGTCCTGTTATTCCTTGCAGTGTCCCTGGGAACAACCTGATCTTCCTCCCACTCTTCATTGCATTTTAGCACTTTTCAGGTGGCCAAACTTTTGTTGAGGCTGCTTGTGTATTTTTCCCCTTACTTGCTTCTTCCACAATCATTGGTATTCTTCATGCCTCACAAGTATGAACGGTGCCGGTGTGTGTGTTTGTCACAGATGTCATCCTCTATAGAGAGCAATGAAGGAGCATATGAAACACTTTGGCAACTAGAGAATGATGCATGTTTATTTAGTATTCTGTAACACACAAGGCACTTTAATAACTATATTAATTTAAAAGCTCCATCAATAAAACTACTAGTGCATGTTCCTCATTCAATGCCAGTTAGCAGGGAATGCAATTAACATTTAGCAGGAGCTCAGGTCACCTTCATATTATAGAGCTAACATGCACTTTAATGGCTTTTGAATTAGATTTACCACAGGGAAGATGCCACGTAAGAAAGCTGCATTCCTAATTTTAGAGCTCAAGATGATAGGAATAAATGAAAATGCAACACAAATAAAATATTGAAAAGAACAGATGAAAGCTAAATCGCTTTGTGTTCTCAACCCCACTTTTCATTGCACTTCAAATGAATGGCTCCGTTGTCATCCCTTTGCAAATATGTAACTGCTCTTAATAAGGGAAGCAGAGTGAGGGAATAGAATGAAATTCAACCCTTTGCCACCAGTACAAGGCCTATATACTAAAGGTTTCAGCACAGGGACCACTTTCGCCAGGAATATCATTTTATAGGCAGATCACATGTCTTGTATAGAATGTCATAGATCTCATAGAGTGTAAGGACAGAAGGGACTGTTATGATCATCTAGTCCTGTGTTTCTCAACCGGTGGGTCGTGGCCTCCAAGGGGGTTATGAAAGGCAATCAGGGGAGTTGTGAATTGCTGAAAAGTCTAAAGCAAAGAAAATCTTGCTCCCGCACTCCCCACGTGCCTTTACCCTTCACAGTCAAGTATTCTCTGTTAACACTTGAAACACACATGGAAATAAATTATACAAGCTTATTGTTGTTATCATCAATATATTTTTACTCTGACTTTTATAGTAAAAGTATAGGGGGCAGGATTTTTTGACTTCAAATACATGGTCACCAATCTGAAAAGATTGAGAAATACTGAGCGAGTCTGACCTGCACAATGCAGGCCATAGAATTTCACGCAGTGATTCCAGTATCAAGCCCAAACACTTAAAGGCCTGACCTAGAGCTGTCTTCAGGCACCCTTTCATAGAAATAAGGCAGCTCTCTGCAAACAAAGAAGGTTGTATCCAAACTCAAGCTGAGCTAAAGCATTATAGGAAACGAAGGAGCAGCATGTTTAAGCAACTTCCAGTTCATTGGTAATGTATCATCAAAGAGGAGTCTGTGAAAGATGGCTTATTTGCAGAAGTCTAATACCCAGATCACTCCGAAACTAGAAAGGGAGAGAAGTTTCAGAGTAGCAGCCGTGTTAGTCTATATTCGCAAAAAGAAAAGGAGTACTTGTAGCTGCTTCCAGGGTACAGCCAAGTACAGGCTGTCTGCTAGTTGGCTGAGCTTGTCCTGTTTGAATTCTGGCTAATGTATCCTGTAGGAGGTGGCTGTTGTTCCCAGTGGGCTTTTATGAAGATTGAGGATTCCTTAGAAGAGTTCTTATGCACAGGAAGGTGTCATCTTGACAATGCAAAAAACAAAAAAACCAGCAAAAGCTAAGTACTGATGAATTGGCTGGGTTGCCCAAATTCATCTGGTCTTGTATCTCCCTACAGCAGAGCTCTTGCTACATCACTCATGGCAAGTTTATTCCCTCAACTCATAAGCAGGATTGAAATGGAGTGAAAGGAATAACTCTGGTTTTCAGTAGCAAGTACCTCCCATTGTGGGCAGTGATCCCTCCGTTAGAGAACAAATAACTCATGTCCGTCTCCCATCACTTCTGAATTCTTCAGGAGTCTATGGCAGACTAAGCAGCGCTGTGTGTAACTGCCACTTGTTTCTTCATAGAAAATAAAGCACTGGAACATATTCCCATAAAAGGCATGACACTTCTCTCAATGGGTTTATTAAACAGACCCCTAAAGAGTGATAAAATCTGATCAAGTCAGCCGTTCCAGCGGTGTAATTGATATCCATTATTTTCTATTGACTGCTGTGCAGGATTTCATTTTCTGTAGCATCAACAGAATTCCTGTTTGCTCTGGTAGAAACTGCCAGGGGTTTCAGCAGAAAATAAAGTGGATCGCAAACGCAGGAGACTCTGAATGCATTTCCCCCCGAATTGCTTCCCATAAATATACGCCCTGACCCTAATCTGTTCTACTTCTCAAATTATTGCATTTGCCTCGATTGATTTTAAATATTTGCCATGGCTAGAACTGGAGAACAGAGACTGACTGCATGGCCATCGCCTTTCACAGGGAATACAATTTCTCTTCTTATTCTGCTTCTTCTAGTGACAGTTTTCCATATTTCACAGAAGTGGGAATATCATTGTTCCTAGGAGTTGACAGACAGGCAGGCTGTGACCATCAAACCTGGAATAACATTTTGGTTTAATGTGAGTCAATTCACCAGTGTGTAATCAGCAGGAACATTAGGAACCCAACTGTCACTTTCCAGTACAGTAGGAAGGGTGGTTTTAGTTTTACACAATTTACATTTGATTCAGTTTCAAAGCACTCTCAATGCCTCAGAGGATAATCTTGTGGCTCACTAGAAAAGTGAAAGCCCAAGTATTTGTCTGTCATTTAGCAGGACGTGCCTCTGTATTTTCCTTGTGTTTGTGCAAGACAAGTATTCCCAGGTTTTCCCTCTCTTTGACCATTGAAAAGGGTGTTAGTTTGCACCATTAGAACACAGCCACTCTGTAACAGGTACCAAGATTCACCACACTGCGTCTTTTTGTCCAAGACTGTCAATGATGCAGTACCATACGCAGACAGGTTTCAGAGTAGCAGCCGTGTTAGTCTGTATTCGCAAAAAGAAAAGGAGTACTTGTGGCACCTTAGAGACTAACAAATTTATTAGAGCATAAGCTTTCGTGTGAGCTGTAGCTCACAAAAGCTTATGCTCTAATAAATTTGTTAGTCTCTAAGGTGCCACAAGTACTCCTTTTCTTTCATATGCAGACAGTTAGCCAGGAGAAACAGTTTTATGTACAACGGTTTTCCATTCATTTCCAGCAATTGTCCCAACATTGCCAAATACTCTTTATCAAAACCTGGAGACATTTTCCTAATTGTCCCATATGCAAAGGTATATTACCTTCCCTTCCACTCCTTACAAGGATTTGCTTCTGGTCATTCATTGAATGAAGGAGAGTGAGATAAGAAAACAGTGTTAGAGAGAATGGAACAAGATCGCCTGTGTGATCTGGAGTCATTTAGAAAGAGAGACACTAGTGAACTGCTTTCAGTGCGTAGTTGGAAAATAAAATTTGCTAGCAGGTTGAAACTCAACCAGGGATACTGGAGAGTTCCCAAGGTTCTGTTCATCCTGCTGGAAATGTCATTCATCCCCATCTGAGACAAATAGCAGCATTCAGAAGTTGAAACTCTTTCAAGGTTTATTGTTTTTCTCCCAAGAAACAACTCTTGCTTCATGGGTAGCAGTTGTGGTCAAATGAATTAAGGTTTCAAATTTAACAGCAGTAGATAATGCAGGGTTTAAAGTTCTTTTTAATTACTGTGCCCATGGAGCTTAGGTTTCTAGAGTAATTTTAAACACGGGTCCTCCATGGTAAGGCAATTAGTGGACTCTTGTAGAACTGCAGAAACTTTAAGATTAAGAGGATTGTGCTGGGTCGGATGATCCATGCCCCTGCATCCTGGCAGGATTACAGCTTGGGCAGCCCAATCATTTACAGCCTGAACAGGTATGAAGGGCTGCACAAGGCAGTGAAGAATCAGGCCCATTTCTCTCTTTCTAGTCAGCGAACACAGCTGTGTCCCTGCGGAACTAGGGAAATGACAGGCAGCACCTCCACAGGGGTTTCTGTTCTAAACAGCAACCTGTGGAAGGTAGCAGAGTAGCAGCCGTGTTAGTCTGTATTCGCAAAAAGAAAAGGAGGACTTGAGGCACCTTAGAGACTAACAAATTTATTTGAGCATAAGCTTTCGTAAGCTATAGCTCACTTCATCGGATGCATTCTGTGGAAAATACAGTGGGGAGATTTATATACACACACAGAGAACATGAAACAATGGGTTTATCATACACACTGTAAGGAGAGCGATCACTTAAGATGAGCCATCACCAGCAGTGTGGGGGGAGGGGGGGAGGAAAACCTTTCATGGTGACAAACAAGATGGGCCATTTCCAGCAGTTAACAAGAATGTCTGAAAAAAGAAAAGGAGTACTTGTGGCACCTTAGAGACTAACAAACTTGTAAGTCTCTAAGGTGCCACAAATACTCCTTTTCTTTTTGCGAATACAGACTAACACGGCTGCTACTCTGAAACCTGTAAGAATGTCTGAGGAACAGTGGGGGGTGGGGTGAGGTGGGCGGGAGAAATAAATTTGTTAGTCTCTAAGGTGCCACAAGTACTCCTTTTCTTTTTGTGGAAGGTAGTGTTTCCTTGGGTTATGGCAGCATCCCTAGGGGGTAGGAATGCTGCTCCATGAGAAGTGTTGGCAGCAGATAAATTAGCCTGCTCCATATAAAGGCAGCACTTAATGTGTGTGTGGGGTTCGCCCTCCATAATGGCAGTCCCTCCTATGGCATTCAGCATTTCTGACACTCTGTTTCCTCTGTGCAGGGTTGGCAGCAGGACAAGGTGCTGCACTCTCTCCTGCTCACACAGTGACACAAGGGGTGGGAAGGGGGAAGTAATTATGCAAATTAGGCAGCTGGCAATCTCCAGTATGATTCTGTCATAAAATGCAACACCCATGTTCAACCCCATCCCTTAGATCGGGGTCACCTCCATTATTTAATGCCCTCATCTGCCTCTGACCTCCCACTCTCTGCAACAATCATTTAGATTTCCACATTTTTCAGCATTAATCAGTTGCATTTTATTTCATGTTTTGCTCATCATGCTTCTATGAGCCTCATCCTGAGCAATTTGGGGTTACCCCATTCCCATCACCTGGCAAGTAAATCCCGATTATGGATTTGTACTTGGGAAAAGAGCTGATTTTCGCTCATAGCCACTTCCAAACAGTCATTGCAGGTAATTGTTCAATCCTTTAGCATTCTGCTTGTTTCAAATAACCACATGAAGTGCTTTTATTAGCTATCCTTTTGAGATTGGGTCTTTTTAGGAGAAGTTTTATGGGAAAGACATTACAAAGAACCAGAACATCCATTAAATTTATGTTTTTATTTCAAGGTGGAGCAAAGGTGAATGTCCTTACATCTATTAAATGTTCCTCTGCTTATACCAAACTAATCTCCACTCCAGGCCCGGAGCGGAACCGGCCGAAGACTAGTACATCATCATATTGATCTGATTTTTTTATTGTCAAAGTTCTTTCTTCATATTGCTCACTTTCAGGGCCATTCTTCTGCCCTTGATCTGGGGATTTCAGTCATTAACAGTGGAATTATGGTGATTCTCTATGCTTTTGGGATAGAACCCAATCTTCTGGGCTGGGGTAACAATACAGGTCAGTGATCAATCACTCATTGTCATGGAGAATCTGGTATACTATAACAATAAAGCGTCCTATTATTTAAGTACATGCTTAAGTCCAGTTGACTTAAATCCAACTAATGTACACCCTTCAGGTGAAGCTCATGCTTGAGGGGTTTGCTGAACTAAGGCGATAGACCTTAATGGTGACTGGCTCCATTATGATGACTGCTGTATAGACAGTCCCTGCCCCGAAAGCAATGAGATCAAATAGGAATTCCCCAGGACTGAATGAACATAGGGGTATTTTCCTTGGGGTAACTCCCCCGTCAAACCTCCAGTTCATAGGAGGTTATGCAGCCAAATACACAAAAGATTCATTACAATCACTAATCTTACTTTTAAACACATAACAATCAGTGACTGTCCATCCGTGCTGCTATTACTTATTGCTTATTTAGAGTAGCACCCACTGTGTGCTCAACACTTTCCAAACAGCCCCAGTTCAAGTGGCTCACATTCTAAAGGGAGAGAGCCAGGCAGACAGAGAAAAGAGACAACAGTAGGCAATTGATTTACAAATCACCTTGATTCATGGTGAGCAGTGTGGCAGAATGGAGCTTTTTAGAGGGATTTAAACACAGAGAAGCCGGACTCAGCATGGAGATAACTGTAAGAAGCTGGCTGGCAGACAAATAGATAAGGTTGGGTATGTTGGTGGAGCAAAGGGGATAGGCACCAGTGCAAAGTCAGGTTATGCAGCCCACACTGTGCTAACTGCATGACAAATGATATGGTCAGTGCTCTGCAGGTCTCCACCGTTGCTATTACACTTCGTATCCTGTTTGTAAACCCTTGTTCTCAGCCAGCTGTTTGCAAAGTGGGGTTATCCCACACCACATCTGGGGTATGATGTGGCAGCCCAGAATTCAAGAGCCCTGCATCATGAGGGTCACAGAAGGCACTCTCTATTCCCATGAGCTTTGCCTTCTGCTGGGCATCAAAGGGTTTATCTTCTTGTTATGAGAAGCAATGGAATTGGACCGGGGGTGGGGATGGAGGGGCTTCTTACATCAGTGTAATTAGAAACATGTTAATTGAGGGAGAGAGGGAGGCAGAAACTTCCAGGTGTCACTTACATCTTGGAAGATGCAATTATTCTGAAAAGGCGGCAAAAGCAATCGTTTGGTCTGTAATGCACTTAATATAATACAGTTCCATCAGGCCATTAGGTGTCACATCAGTGTGAACTTTCATACAGAAATCTTTGTGTCTTCATAATAACGGCCATACTGTGACAGACCAAAGGTCTATCTAGCCCAGTATCCTGTCTTCTGACAGTGGCCAATGACAAGTGCCCCAGAGGGAGTGAACAGAACAGGGAATCATCAAGTGATCCATCCCGTCGCCCATTCCCAGCTTCTGGCAAACAAAGGCTAGGGCCGCCATTCCTACCCATCCTGGCTAATAGCCATTGATGGACTGATCCTCCATTAACTTACCTAGTTCTTTTTTGAAACCTCTTATAGTCTTGGCCTTCACAACATCTGTTGGCAAGGAGTTCCACAGGTTGACTGGGTGTTGTGTGAAGAAATACTTCCTTTTATTTGTTTTAAACCTGCTGCCTATTAATTTCCTTTTGTGACCCCTAATTCTTGTGTTATGAGAAGGAGTTCCTTATACTTCCTTATTTATTTTCTCCAACCCAGTCATGATTTTATAAACCTCTATCATATTCCCACTTTAGTCATCTCTTTTCCAATCTGAAAAGTCCCTGTCTTATTAATCTCTCCTCATACTGACAGGTTTCAGAGTAGCAGCCGTGTTAGTCTGTATTCGCAAAAAGAAAAGGAGTACTTGTGGCACCTTAGAGACTAACAAATTTATTAGAGCATAAGCTTTCGTGAGCTACAGCTCACTTCATCGGATGCATTTGGGCTTCCAAATGCATCCGATGAAGTGAGCTGTAGCTCACGAAAGCTTATGCTCTAATAAATTTGTTAGTCTCTAAGGTGCTCGTGAGCTACAGCTCACTTCATCGGATGCATTTGGGCTTCCAAATGCATCCGATGAAGTGAGCTGTAGCTCATGAAAGCTTATGCTCTAATAAATTTGTTAGTCTCTAAGGTGCCACAAGTACTCCTTTTCTCTCCTCATACGGAAGCTGTTTCATACCCCATATCATTTTTGTTGCCCTTTTCTGAACCTTTTCCAAGTCCAATATATCTTTTTTGAGATGGGGTGACTACATCTGCACGCAGTATTCAAGATGTGGGCGTACCATGGATTTATACAGAGGCCTTATGATATTTTCTGTCTTATTATCTATCCCTTTCTTAATGGTTCCCTACATTCTGTTAGCTTTTTTGACTGCTGCTGCACATTAAGTGGATGGTTTCAGAGAACTATCCACAAGGACTCCAAGATCTCTTTCTTGAGTGGTCACAGCTAATTTAGACCCCATCATTTTATATGTATAGTTCGTATTGTTTTCCAAGATGCATTACTTTGCATTTATCAACATTGAATTTCATCTGCCAGTTTGTTGCCCAGTCACCCAGTTTTGTGAGATCCTTTTGTAGCTCTTTGCAGTCTGCTTTGGACTTAACTATCTTGAGTAATTTTGTATCATCTGCAAATTTTGCCATCTCACTGTTTACCCCTTTTCCCAGATCATTTATGAATATGTTGAATAGGACTGGTCCCAGTACAGACCTCTGGGGGACACCACTATTTACACACAAAACAGGGCTGCCTCACATTTGACAAATGTCTTATTCACAGTTGGGTAGAACTCAGCAGGAATGAATAGCAGAAGCTTCACACAATAGTGATGACATCTCCAATTTGTGCTGGGTTATTATAATTAGTATTTTTATTTAGTAGCTATAAGGTGCCTCTTGTAGTGTTCTTCAATTCTATTTTCCTGAGCGTAATACAATCTAACACTGAGACTATGATAGGATAGGGCTCTTTTCTCTCAACTAACTGCAGTGTAGTCAGATACTGGGGCCAGAATACTTACCTGCTAAATTGCTCTCATTCTTGAATGGCCAGATTGTTTACTGTAATGGACTATACAATGATTGATCATCAGAGCTTTGCTGTACTCTAATACTGGTCAAAACCAACTAGTAACTCCTTACTGGGAATTTGTATATATCTTGTTCAAAGCATCTCTACCCAGTGGCCCCGTTCATTCCAGAACGAGGAATTCTTAGGATCACATTCTAGCCTTAAGGCCAGTGGCTTCCGCAGCTGCTGAGAGCAGGGTAGGATGTTTAATGGAAAGGTTGTAACAAATAGCAAGGGCCTCACACACTCTGTGTTTGGGCTCATGATCCAGTGCTGTGTGTTTATTCTGTGCTTGTGCCATTTGCTCTGCTGCTGCTAGCCTTGCAAATAGCCAGGAACCTTCATTCATCCTTTCAGCATCCAGGTGTTTGTAAATATTTTATGAGCTCCTTAATTATGTATGATGAACGACAGATCAGTTATCCAGTTTATCTCCTGGGTGAAGTACAATAATATAATGCTAGCTGCTTTGAGTATGATCGTTTCTTTTCACACTGTAAGCCTTTTAGTGGCATATCCAATTTTTTCAGCCTTTTGAACTCATGCGTGGAAGATGGATGGAGTGGTATAATTCACCATGGGTCGATTTCTGTAGTTTATTATTTCAATCTGATGGGAGAAAACAGTTATAGGATTCCAAAGTTTCAAAAATAGATGCCTAAAATTAGGTTCCTAAGTCCATATATAAACATCTAAATAAGTAATGTAATTTTCAGAAGTGCTGAGCACTTGGGCATCCCCCTTTGACTTCATTCGGAATCTAATAGGAATGGGCAAATAGCATTTTTGAAAATCAGGCCACAAAGGACCTGTTTACAGTAGGAAGAAGGAATGTTTTTACCCTGAGCAAGCTAACACATAGTAGAATCTTAGTGTGGACAGGGCTAATTGTAGTCTCATCTCGAGACTTGAAATGCACCTTTGTTCCCAGTGTAGGAACCTATTTAGGAACCTAACTAAGAATTGGACCCTGTCTCTAGGCAGTAATCTTTAAAAATCTTGGCCTGCTTTTTATTTTTTAGGTGAAATTATTTCACGCCATTTGCATTACAGGAAAATATCGAAGTCCGAGTGGGGAAATATAAATCAGGGATAAGCACCTGGGGGGAGTTCTCTCTTACCAAGTAATGAACATTTGTGTGTAAGGCTTCTCTTTACCTTATTTTTAGTTTTATTTTATTAAGGATCTGGTGGTAGAGGACAATTAGAGATTAACCCAACCCAAATCTTAGGTCCATGCATAATTTGGATGCCGATGGTATTACATTCCTGGAAGAACCCTATTCCATGTAGACTGCTCTGTGGATTCACACAGCTGGTTCCTCCTGTTTGACGTGTGTCTTCTCATTTCTCCCAGGAGCGCTTTCAGACGTGCCAAGCTGGTTTGTAAAGCTTACTGCAGACTATCAAACCAATACATCCCCGAACAATCTAAAAGTGCTTTCTGTGTCTGTAATCACAGGTGATTTGGGAATTTAGATTGAAAAGTGTACAGTGTACTTGTACAGTAATTAACTGCTGTGTCTCACACAGATTGGTTTAAGAAGCTCACATCTTACACAGGTTTCAGAGGGGTAGCCATGTTAGTCTGTATTAGCAAAAGCAACGAGGAGTCCTTGTGGCACCTTAGAGACTAACAAATTTATTTAAGCATAAGCTTTCATGGGCTAAAACCCACTTCATCAGATGCATGGAGTGAAAAATACAGTAGGCAGATATAAATATAGAGCACATGAAAAGATGGGAGTTGCCTTACCAAGTGGGGGGTCAGTGCTAATAAGGCCAATTCAATCAGGGTGGATGGGGCCTATTCCCAACAGTTGACAAGTGAGTATCAACTACTCGCACCTTTTTGTCAACTGTTGGGAAAGGAAAGGTTCGACTTAAGGTTAGATTTCAAGAGCGTGCTCTGTTCCGAGACTAAATCCAATGTCCAACTGCCCTTTCTACTTCTGCAAGGATATCCTGGCATCCATCACTGCTGAGTCCCCAGTCATTCCCTGTCTGGAAGCTGAGTCTACGAGTGTGCCAGATATTATTCAATGTGGTTGACCTGGTTGTGGCACTTCCTAGGTGATTTTTCTGAGGTGTTGAAGTCTCTCTCTCTCTTTTCCATTGCTTTCCTGGTCATCTGCTCTGGGGAGTATTTTCATATACCTGGGTTCTTTGGATTCCTGTTGCTGATACTGTCTTTGTGGGGCTTTTGTGGGAGCTATGAGAATTCTCATAGATTGAGGCATGATTTCCCTATACAAAAGCTGCATTGACCCTTCCCCCAACATATTGTGATCATCTGTGTGTTCAACATATTGTGTTCATCTGAAAATTCTGGTCTTTACTATAGTTTCAACCAATCTGCCTTGTAGTTAGGCTCACCAGCCGGTACCTGCCAGGATTGCCTGAGGGTCTTTTGAAAAGTCGGTGTTGCATTAGATATCCTCCAATCATTTGGTACAGAGTCTGATTAAAGTGATCGGTTACATAACACACTTATCAGAGTAGCAGCCGTTTTAGTCTGTATTCGCAAAAAGAAAAGGAGGACTTGTGGCACCTTAGAGACTAACAAATTTATTTGAGCATAAGCTTTTGTGAGCTACAGCTTTTCAAAAGACCCCACAGGCAATCCTGGCAGATACTGGCTGGTGAGCCTAACTACAAGGCAAATTGGTTGAAACTATAGTAGAGACCAGAATTTTCAGATGAACACAATATGTTGAACACACAGATGATCACAATATGTTGGGGGAAGGGTCAATGCAGCTTTTGTAAAGGGAAATCATGCCTCAATCTATTAGAATTCTCGTAGCTCCCACAGAAGCCCCACAAAGACAGTATCAGCAACAGGAATCCAAAGAACCCAGGTATATGAAAATACTCCCCAGAGCAGATGACCAGGAAAGCAATGGAAAAGAGAGAGAGAGACTTCAACACCTCAGAAAAATCACCTAGGAAGTGCCACAACCAGGTCAACCACATTGAATAATATCTGGCACACTCGTAGACTCCGATGAAGTGAGCTGTAGCTCACGAAAGCTGATGCTCAAATAAATTTGTTAGTCTCTAAGGTGCCGCAAGTCCTCCTTTTCTTTATACCACACTTAGTAGTTCTGCAATTTCACAGTGTTTCTTGGGTGAATAGTGTCTGGCCCTGGTGACTTATTATCAATTTGTTCCAAATCCTCCTGTATTGACACCCCAATCTGGGACAGTCCTTCAGATTTGTCACTTAAAAAGAACAGCTCAGGTGTGGGATTCTCCCTCACATCCTCTACAGTGAAGACTGATGCAAAGAATTCATTTAGCTTCTCTGCAATGGCCTGATCTCCTGTGAGTGATTTTTCAGCACCTCTATCATCCAATGACCCCACTGATTGTTTGGCCGACTTCCTACGTCTGATGTATTTAAAAAAATATTGCTGTTAGGTTCTGGGTCTTTTGCTGGGTCTGTGTGACCTTGGTCAAGTCACTTCCCCTCTCTGTGCCTCAATTTCCCTTTATGCCCTTTGTCTTATCTATTTAGATTGGAAGCTCTTCAGGGCAGGGACTATCTCCTACTATCCGTTTGGACAACATCTATTGCAATGGAGCCTCAGTCACAAGGCGTAATGATCTGAATCCCAGGAATATGCTGCAGTGTGGAGGGAGATGTCTTCTAGCCCTTGAATTGCTGTTAGAAAATCAGAGAGTTTTTGTACATCATAACGCATACATAATTAGGTAAGGCTGACTTGTGTACCCCAGAAATAGAGCGGGGAAACAGCCGTGAGCGTTCAGAGAGCCACACCGGCAGGCTACTTACACTGAAAGGTACCAATTCATAGCAGTTCTCGCAATGGGTGGGGTATATAAATGGACCCACTGCAACATCTATTTATCCAGTGTTTCCAATCACTGAAATCCACTGCACTGCACTGTTCCCTAATGGCATTAAGACATCAGAGGGATGAGCCTGGTATAAGTGTCTAGGTTGGGGTAATCAATTATTTTTTGTCAAGGTCCAAATTTCTGAGTCACGGTATAGTCAGGGTCCAGACTCCAGAAAAAATACAAAAATCATGACAATCATGATAATAAATAAAATAAAAAAGATTTTTGGGTCCATTCAAAAGTGTCCGGCTGTCCGGATTTGGCCCGCGGTCCACCTATTGACTACCCCAGTCTAGATAAATGGAATATCAGTACAACAAATCAGTCTGCAGTTCATCAAGAGAAAAGGGGGATTCTGCTCTACCTCACTATATTCTATCTGCATAATCAGTAAGTTAAGGATGCAAAGAATCTGGCATGGATCATTCTGAGCCAGTGGATCGCAGCCATCACTCTGAGAGTAGGACTCCTAGCACTCTGTGTTATCGCACCTTGGCCTGATTGTGATGGCTATCAGATTTGTCTGAAATCTAGCTTATTCTGCAATTCTTCAGCATATTGCCTATAAAACAACCACATTCTAGAAAGCTCTAGATGGTTCCCTGGCATTTTCAGGCTGTAAAGCCAAATCCAAAGCCTGCTTTCCTTTCCATGAAACAATTTCAGCATAAGGATTAAAACTGTGTTTGACTGACAGGTTTAAATTGAGACTCCTTTCACCAGACTGCACACCCAAGCTTTTAACAGGAGTCTTGGGATTAGGATAATAGAATTACTCAGTTTATTGGAAAAATAAAATATCATGGTGACAGTGAAAAGCAGGCCTGCCAATGGTGGGGCGGTGGAGCAAGGGAACAATTGCCCCCCCAGGGTCCTGGGTGATTTAAAATGGCCCGGGGGCTGCACAGCAGGGCTAAGGCAGGCTTCCTGCCCGCCTTGCTCCGCACCACTCCTGGAAGTGGCTGGCATGTCCCTGTGGCCCAGGGAGGGGTGGGGGGTGAGTGAAGGGGTGTCTCCATGCATTGCCCCTGCCCCGAGCGCTGACTCCGCAGCTCCCATTGGCCGGGAACTGTCAGCCAAAGAAGCTCCCCCACCAACATAGATACGGCCGCTTGGGGAGATGGAGTAATGATGCTGACGGGAGAGCTCTCTCCTATTGAACATCTGCACTAGCAGTGCTACAGAGGTGCAGCTATGTAGGTACTGCCACATGGCTGTAGCGATTCCAGGGTAGACGAGCCCTTAGACAAGAGAGAAACCACTTCAAGGGCTTTATAGCCAGCCTGGACGAGGTAGCTTTAGAATTAGGATCATTAGCAGATGGTGCAGTTTTGATGCAGAGAAATCACCTCCCAGACTAAACAAGGCAAATGCAAGGGACATAAAGGACCTGTTGTGATTCTACTTCTCACCTGTGGCAGAAATGTGACCCCTTCATACCATTTGTCTGTTTGCTCAGTATCACTTGACCTTCCTTGAATTGGGAACTGACAGGGGTTTGGAAAAGTTCCCTAGTTTCAGTGTAAGTACCTGACGGAGACCCCTGGGTGCATGGCTATTTATGCCTCATCCATGCCACAACAGAGCAGAAGCTGTGCTGTTCATTCAGCAGCGTTCTCTGCAGGTTGCGACTCTCCTAAGGCTCCTTCTTCACATTCTTCCACAGCACTACTCAGTGAATCATAACACAAGTCCCTGCATTCTGCACGAGCAATGTTAGTGAGGCTATTCCACTTCCTCCAGAAGTGAAAGGAAACTCTCCCTCAGGGAACTAGACTCTTCTGTGCTGATAGCAAGAGATCTTTTACTTAGCATTTGGGGATTCAAGCAGGAAAGGACAGTCTTTTGGCTAAGGCACTGAGCCAGGACCCCGGAAATTTGGGTTCAGTCCACAACTCTGTCACACCCCTCTTTGACCTTGGCCAACTCTCTTAAATCCAGATCCTCAAAGGTATTTAGGTGCCTTTCTCCCATTGACATTAAGGGGCGTTAGATGCCTTAATACCGTTGCCAGTCTGGGCGTCTGTCCGTCTGTGCCTTGATTCTCCATCTGTAGAATAAAGGCAATGATCCTTCCTTTCTCTCCCTCTTTGTCTTGTCTATCAGCATTTCAGAGCTACCAACACGTATGTCCATGTTTAACATCAGTGAGATCTCTCATGCTTATAAATGTTCATCACACGCTTCGGTGTTTTCAGGGTTGTGGCCTTAGAGATGTAGGAAGCTCTGTGGGGCCGGGACTGTGTGCTACCCTGCATGTGCAGCACCACAGGGCCCTCATCGCAGAGGAGGCCTCTAGAGACTACTGTGATGCCAATAATACCATCAGTGCGCATCACCAACAAGGGACACTCTTGGTACCTCAGAGTCCCCAGGGTAAACGGGGAATGTATTGCATGCACTGATGGCAGGTGCCATCTCTAAATGTTTAGAATGACGTCATTTGTTTAGGACAGATCCTGCATTGCCCCGGGCAACCGTTGCAGAGACACAGAACTTTCAGAATTAGCAGCAGAGCTGTGACTATCGTTTGTCCAGATTTTCGAAGAGCTTGTGAAACTGCATCACACAAAAGCAGCCCGGCCTTCACCATCTGAATGAAAAGCTACTGGGATGAATTAAAACAGATTTGGAGAAAGAAAAGAGCAGTTCTTAGAGTTAGGGTCAAGTGAAGCTACAGGAGAAGTGGGGCCCCAAAGAGTGAATAACACACTGATTCGGGCCATTTCATGTAGAGAAAAGCTGAAGAAACGGGGGATGTAAAAGAATGAACAGTACAGAGAAGGTGACTAGAGTACTCCTATTTTGATTATTAAATCATCACTTAGGTTTTAAGCCCTTTAGGGGCAGGGATCATTTTTTGTCCTGTGTTTGTACAGCACCAGGCCTAGCTTGGGTCCTTGTCATGAGTGGGGCTCCTAGATGATGCCTCAATTCACATGATTAATAATAATAATAAGAAGAATTAATAAATATTTACCCTCGCTCATATTACAAGGGGACACACAATGAAATTGAAAGGTAACAAGTTTAAAGCTAATGAGATGCAACACCCTTATAGATGAATAATAATCAGCATGCAGCAGTCATTTCCAGAAGACCTATAGGATTCAAAACTGGATTACACATTTATATGGACAATGAGAAGAGCCACAATCACATAAGGAAGGAAGAAAAACGTACCAGGGATGTAAACCTTCCTGCTTCAGCATAGACTCAATCACTAGCTGATGGGGGACAAGAAGGAAATTCCCCTTGTGGGCAGGTTATTTCATAACCTTCCATTATGGGACTCCTGGCACCTTCCTCTGATACATTGGGGGCTGTCTGAGAGAGGATGGGTTAGGTTGGTCCCTGGCCTAGACTCTGTGTGTGTGTGTGTGTGTGTGTGTGTGTGTGTGTGTGTATGTGTGTGGTGGGGCTGGCCCAAGTCACTTGACGGAGCCCTGCCCCCCCACTCCCTGTGCTGGGCTGGCATCGCTGCTTACCTGAGCCCTGCCTGCCCCCCACTCAAGTCCTGCATTCCCCCCTTGTGTGGGGCTGGCATCGCCGCTCACCCATGCCCCATGTTCCTCTGCACACCATTTTTTTGACAAAAGTGGGCATTTGTTCCATTTGCTTTTCCCAACTGATCAAGTTGGCGAGAGCAAACAGGACAAATGCCTAGTTTTCCAAAAAGTTGGGACAGCTGGAACTGGGCTTAAAAAACGGACTGTCCCAGCCAAAATGGGATATTTTGTCACCCTACACCTAGCCCAAGATATGGGGACTTAAATGGAATTTAAAATACACAGTCCTTGAAAACTGAAAATAACAATCCCAGCTTCCCCAGGGCCTCACAAACCAAGAGGCTGGGCCATGAGAGAATGCCAGCTTGCTGCTGCTGACACAAGAGTGAGGGGAAAGGGGAAACAATGAAAGTGGCTCTCAGGGTTTGCAAGTGGATGGTGCAAACTACGAGCTAGACTGTGCCATTAGAGCACAGCCTTTGTGGTCATGCGGAGCCCCAGTCTTAAGAGAGGGTAGCATATTTCTGCAGCAGTGACACCCCCCCCCACCCAAAGTATGCCCCAAGGGTGATTTATGGAGGCAGGTCTGGGCACAGGAACTGCAGTTTGCTTGACTGTCATTTTCCCTCCCCATCACTGGACGCATTCAGAAGGGTTCTGTACCTACATGTGCCCCTCTGAAGAATCTAGTCCCAAAGTAGCTATTGAGATAAGGAGCCCTGCATCCAGAATGCCAAGTGACACCTGCCCCCTGCCCAAGTCAAGCCCCCAGATGTCAGCAAAGGTGCCTTTCAGGCCTCTGGTTTTGAATAATGTCTTGTCTCCATATTATTTTGAGTCTCTCTGCATCCTTGTCTGTCAGTCCTGCTTCCCCTTTCCTAGCCAGTGATTACACACAGGGCCGTGCAAGAAGATCAAACTCTGCAGTCTCCTTTGAATCCCTGAAAATTGCCTTTTATGATTCTCCGGAGTCTCCTTAGGGGAAGCCAATTAAAACTCTGCAGCCCAGACACTTACAGGTAAAGCAGCTACCAACAGAAGACCTTGTGAAGTCCAAAGAGCCCTAAATATGATCAATTAAACATTTCTGAGAGAAAAGTAGTACTTGTGGCACCTTAGAGACTAACAAAGAGAGTGATTTTATATGGGACCTTAGAAAATACCACAGCTCCTCAGATAATCTGTCACCAGCTGCCCAGAGAAGAAGGATACGTTCTTCCCCTTGTTTCAAACATCTATTGTAATTATAAAAGGAATGGCAGTGCCAACAGCTTCTGCATTTGGAACAGAGCTAAGCTCAGGTTGAAGGAGCAAGCGCCTTTCAGATTTTCCTTCCCAGTCTGTCACGATTAATCTGAATCATGACTCCTCTCCCTCTGACTGTTTCCCTTCATGGTGTTAATTTATGCCAAACATCATAGCTGTATCTCCTGCTTTCTCTCCATCCTTTGCTTTAGATTAGTTTATCTTAATGAGTCATTAATTCGGTGGAACTGCACCATATGTCCATTGAAATGGTATGTGTATGTCCTCATTGACACATGCAGTGTGACTTGACAAATTCCATTTGCAGAAATTAATCCTGCCTTAATAGGCAGAATTCCTTCAGCTAATCAGAAAGATGTGACACACAAAGGGTTAATATTACAATGTAGCATCACAGACCCTTTGAATCTGCAGTGGTTCAGGTAAGCAGCCAATAGGTTGGGTTTTTGCTGGATAAAGAGTCTATCCAATATGTTTCATGCTGTAGTATATAAGCACTTTGGGGCTGATACTTCCAAGAAGAAAAATTCTCTCTTTCCCTCTCCTGCCCTTTTAACTTGAAAAGCAGTTAATCTTCCAGTTCAAAGTGAGAAGCCCCTTTAAATGGGAGAAAATTCCTGGCAAATGCCTTGAGACATTTATAGGAAAAATGCCACTGGCCACTAGATGACAGCATTAGTCCACACATGCACATCTAAAAGACAATTCCTCTGCCATTGAATAAACTCATCTAAGAAGGTGTGCGATTCAGAGGGGGATGGGACTTTGAACTTGGTTTTAGCATGTTCTTTATTATACAAGAAACTCAAAATCTGTAAAGAGTGTGAACAAAAGTTGCAAGAAAACATTTTTGCTGGTTGGAAATCACAATCTCTGGCCTTGCTGCCATTTGCAACCTAATGGATACAAATACTGTAACCTAGCAAACGAAAATAAAAATCCAAACCATAAAGGCTATGTTGTCATAAGGACGTCTTCTCTTGTGACTAGGAAAGCACCTCAGAATCAACTACTTCTTTAATATTTATCCTTTCATTTCCTTCCAATGCAAGCAATTCATTTCTAACCCAGTAGTGACTTTTATTGATGATATCACTTTGTCTGTGTGATCTTGCAAATCCCTCCTTAAATGTAGACCTATAGCTATTTTGTATAACTGCTACCTAAAGACGCTTGTGAAGGAGGGAATGGACCCAGCAATGGAACATCCAGCAGGATGGGGTAAAAATTTTGCCCCAAGGAGCCAGATGCCCTTAACAGCTAGTAGGCAACACCTGCTGACTCAACTACAGGATCTGCAGGATCAAGATGGAGGAATGTGAGCCACGCCCTGGTTCATGCAGGAATAGGGAGGGTCTCCCATAGAGCCTTGAGCCTCATAACTCTTCTCTATCTGGGGGACCAACAGATGAAGAAAGCTATTTTTCTTATACTTTGGATTCATACCCTGGGTTTATGGTTTGGACTAAAGGAATCAGATATCTTTGGTCTCCTCACATATGGGCCTGAATTTTCTAAAGGGTGCTATCTTGAAAGGGTCTAATTGTCAGAGCTGAGCACGCTCCCTCTGAAATAAGGCCCCTTTGAGGTATCTCATGGTGAGCATCCAACGAATGAGGCACCCAAAATCATCAGTCACTTTTGAAAACACAGGCCATGGTGTAAATAAACTGCACCTCCCCAGTGCTCAGATGTCACTACAGATGTGCGGTTTTGTTTATCTGTCAGCCCTCTAACCATCTCGGGGGTGGGGGTGGGGGGGAGGACATATTCAGGATCTGGGTCCATAATCCTTGCTCCTCATATAGATACTGTCTCCAGATGCAGCGATTCTAGCTACAAAGCTCATCTTCTATCATGTTTTCTTGCATCCCTTTTTTCTGTGACTCCAGTGGGCTATTAGCATTCTGCCAGTGCACCTGTGCAGTAACTGTTGTGATGCGTTAAACATCAGTGCCGAAATGAGTAGGAAAGAAACAAGCGGATCTTGCAGGTAGCATAAAACAACCCAGCACTGAGCAATCATTGTAGCGCACCCCACAGAGAAGGGCTGATAAATTTTGAGGGTTTTTGAACCCTATGCTGATTTTCACAGTAGTTTATCACAATCTCATTTAGTGCAGGTGTTTCTGTAATTGTGACATACTGGAAAATACCCCAGTGTTTCATGACCCTTAAACTTGTTAAGTTTGAGACTTAAATAGATTCTCAAGTAAATCAGAGAAACACCAGCTAAAGCTCTTCAGCAAACTTCAGTATTTTCCTACAGAGAATACAGGCTTAAAGATGGAGACTTCCATTTCATAATTATTAAGGTAAACTCTGGGAGGTCAACCAAGAAGCTGGATAGGACATCAATTGTCATGCTGACTGGAGTGGCACACGACCATGAGTGCCTACCTTGGGGCAGACTGTCAGAAGCAGAGCTGACACCCCAAACGGGTGCTGTGTTCTATAATTATATTTCACCAACCAAGGATCAAATGTGAATTCCCAAAATACTACAATAGTCTTATAACGGAGTCACCGACAGTCCCCTTAGACACTCTGGTCTATCTTGCCACCTAGGCAAGGTGGACTATGTGATAGATGGTCACTTACAGAAAATATTGCAACAAATTCACATTATGAACAGGCCCTCACCCAGGTCAATTTGAATCCTAGATCTCACACAAAGTCAATGCTATAGTAAATTAACTAAAGGTTTATTAGGTAAGAGAAGGGAATGAGAGTTATTGAGTGGTTAAAGTAGGTAAAAATATAAGTACAGGTGAGTCAATCTATTCTTTCAAAAGGTAGCATCAGAGATATAGTAATCTGCCAGTTTCCCAAAAGTCTTTTAGGACTACACAGAATAACTCTGGGGAGTTCCATCTTCTCGTTCGGTTAGTATGCCCTGTTAGAATCCAAACAGCCCAGAGATGAAGAATTTTAACTTGGGTCCATACTTATAGCTTCTTCTCACAGAAAAGAAGCTGACAGGGCCACTACCCACGTGGGCTCTTTTTTTGGTTGATGGAGAGAGGAGATCATTTAGAGCAGTGACGGGCAACCTGTGGCCCACGGGATGCACGTGGCCCATAAGGGTAATTTGATTGCAGGCCATGAGACATTTTGCTGACATTGACTGTCCACAGGCATGGCCCCCCCGCAGCTTCCAGTAGCCACATTTTTTCCGTTCCCGGCCAATGGAAGCTTCGGGAAACAGCAGCCAGTATGTCCCTGTGGCCTGCAGCTCCCATTGGCTGGGAATGGCGAATCGCGGCCACTGGGAGCTACGCGGGGCCGTGCCTGCAGATGATCAACATCACCAAAATGTCTCGCAGCCCGCAATCAGATTACCCTGAAGGGCTGCATTGCACCACTGATTTAGAGTCTTTGATCTCTGATTCTCACACACAGTGACCGCTTGCCTTCAAATGTGCAAAAATTAGCACTTTCCTGCTAATGTTCTTCATTTGCATTACACAGGGCTTCTTTCTGGTTTGATAGGTTACTTCGTTACAGGGGTATATACAATGTAAACGTTTGCTAACACATTATAACAGGATACAGATAAATGAAAACAGTGCAAGCAGCACCCCATTAGTTTTCATGAGGTTTAAGCACCAAATACATTCTTATACATTTAACAATCCCGTTGAGCTATACTAATACACAAGTGAATTGGCCTGGCTTCCAGCTGTGAGTTTGTCAGTTCTCAGCTGACATGTAGGCTTTGGCCAGAGCTGGCACTTGGCTTACCAGTGTAACAACATCCTCATTCACATATTTAACTAGGTAATTATGGCACCATCAGTACCTGTCTGTGTGTAGTTTAAAAGTGACTTGCAAAGTTTAGTTAGTTGGGGGATTGGTCCTGCTTGGAGCAGTGGGTTGGACTAGATGACCTCCTGAGTTCTGTGATTCTATGAAAGGGGAAAGTTGTGGGCTTTTGCTCTTTTTTGCTTCTTTATGATGTACAAAGAAGGTCTGAAAAGAATATATTGCTAGTGGCATGCAGATCCCAGCTAGTCTAGCTTTATAGAAAGCACAAACCTAAATTCTTTCAACAGTCCAGCTCCACTTGCAGCCAGATTTTCAAAAGAGCTCAGCACCAAGCAGTTTCTATATGGCCAATTTTTCAAAGATGCACATAGCATGCTGAGCTCTTCTGAAAATCTTGTGTTGTGTGTGGGAGATGGGTAAGTGAGGCAGTGAGAGAGACACCAGCCATTTGCTTCAAATAAGAAACTGTAAAGGTATGGCCCAATACTCTAATCTAAATCTAAGTCCATATTGACTTTGCTCCATGTTTGTAATCAGATAAAGGCAAAGGACTTTTTAAAAATTGGGTTTCTGTCCTTTACCACCTCTTCATAATATAGTTAAAGGGCCTGGAAGAATTTTAATTGCCCCCCCGCCCCGCTTATTTTTAACCTTAGAAATGTCAGGTCTGGTCTCCCCGGATTTCACTGGGGGAACTCTCAGGCTATGTTTGAGGTGAGCTCTAATATTTATATTGAAGGGACTGAGGTGTTGAACAAACCCATCCTTTCCAGGTCATCTTTAGGTAAAACTGCATCTTTTGAATGCATTGAGGGCCAGATCTCTGCTGGTGCAACAGAGAAAGAGAGCTGTCAGGAAGTTGGTTACAGCTCCCTGAATCTCTGCCCCAGCTCTGGTCCCTGGCTCTGGCTAGAGCAACTTTGGGTCTGCTCAATCTTGATTTCAGCTGGCAATAGTACCTACCTGCTATTCTCACCCTTCTCTTTACCCATGATATGCTCCCATGCTGGCAGGAGGGAGGTGTGGGAACTAGTGAATCTGAACCAGAATCACTGTAGCTTCACTGGGTGTTAAGAGATACTGCTAGGCCATGATTCTGCAATCGGATCCATGCAGACTCATCCCTGCACCTGCGCAGAGCCCCTCTGATGTCAGCTGGATGCCACATGGGGACAGCAACCCACCCACGTGGATCCCATTGCAGAGCCAGGCTCTAAATTTCAAACTTAGCATGCTGCTGTGAAAATGAGATTGAAACTAGAGTTAAAAGGCCCACAAATGGAGGCGCACATGCTTGCTCCATTGCCACAATCCTTCTTGTGTGAACTACAGGTTCCCTAATTAAACACCAGTTCCTGCTGATGGCTTCTTAATGGATAACTGTTGAGGCAAAGTGTAAAATTAACAGAAATCACTACAGAATACAATTAAAAGCAGCATCTCTGTGAGCTGGAATTGCTTTGCCATGAATCAAACCCATTCAAGCAGAGTCATGGTTGAGTGGAACTATTCCATTCAGTATTGGATTAACTCATCAGCAGAGAGTACAGAGTCTGATTTAATTTGAAAGACTATAAAATTATATTTCTCTGCTGATTTTCCAGGTGGCAGGATTAGCTGGGGAGCTTTTAGTTTTCCACTACTTTCTTCTAACTTAATTTGACAGAAATGGCTTTGAGTACAAGATAATATTCAATGGGTCCTGTGTCAGGGATAATGAAAATGTCAGACAAATGGCAAAGCATAATTGGGGCAGCTTGTTTTCTTTTATCTGGAAATGTACGTTGACGAAGAAGATCGTATTTTCTGTAAGGGTATAAACTGGGGTAACTCTCAGACCTCCCCAGATTGGTGATCCTAAAGAAAGCGGGCATTTGTTTCTAAACAAAAGTTTGTAGTAGTTTTGGGGGAGGAACGCTCATTTCAGAGTTAGTGCATTTATTATTATTTATTTTTATTATTTATTGTGCTTATTATGGTAATGCCTAGGGCCAACCGAAAACAGGGCCCCGTTGTGCTAGGCACTGTCGCAACATAAACTAGTGCCCAGTCCCTGCCACAAAAAGCTTGTCTCGTCTGTTTGTGGCCATATTGAGAATACAGGCCAGAGCTGCTCATGTTACCCTTCTGGGTATTAATGAAATGAGCTTGGAGTCCTGCTGTTGTAGTCACCCCAGAATAAATGGGGATAACATCAGCCCTAGTGCAACCAGGCCGTGCTCTGCTGAAGCCCCAGGAATTGTGCACCAACATGCCAGGGCTGCTGGTGTCCCATGGGGCTTTTCATTCACCCTTCTCTTCAGGAGTCAGGGTTCTAAAGGTTCATGTGCCCAATGCATTTCAGTTCTTTTAAGAGATAACCTCTGGGAGGCACCAGGATGGGGCGAAGGGAGTTACTTGTATACTTGTATCAATGGTAGGAGTGGCAGTTTGACCATCACCTTGAAATACGCACACACCCTTTGCTAGGAGCTGCAGGAGACAGGAAGGAAGGGTGGAAGGACATTTGTAAAGTGACTTCAGCAACAGAGGCAGGAGCAAGGACACTCCGCTTTAATCTCCAAGTCAGAAACAGGAGTTGCCCTTCCTCCCAAGCTCTGCTATTTAAGAAGCTTGTTATTTGTCAGTTTTAACTGGAATTAAAATATTTCTAGGAGGGAGACCTGAGAGGAGGAGAATGTCTCATCCCCAGCTGGCTCCACACTTTCCTGTTTATGATTCCATCCAGCAGGGGCGTATGGAAATCTCATAAGACAGGAAGCTGCAAAGCAAGCTCAGAAAAAAGTTCCCTAGAATTTCCCTGTAACCAAAATCTCACAGTCCTCCCTTCCCACAGCCCGGAGCCAGCCCTTCCTAAAGGAAAGCCTCATGAGATGTCTGACAGACCAGTCTGAGTTACGGGAGGGTGATGGACACAGTAGGTTCCTCCATCTAGCTCAGCGGAGAATTGGAGTGAATTCCCAGCCTTTGGTGGACTCTGGTTCATCTCTGGAGCAGGTTGAATCACAACCAGAACTAGGAAACTATTGCACATGAGAAAAATTGTTGTGAAGTTTTGTTTGAATTGTTAAGCAAATTCCTTTTGGCTGTGAATTGTTGTGCTTGCTTTTCTCTGATATTTCAACAACACACATTTACCGAGAGAGTCCATGAAATGACATGTTCTGCGTGACTGTTAGCATGGAAATTGCTGACGGCACTTACACACTTCATAGAACCCTCCAACACCCCCAGGCTTTCTCATTTATTTTTTCCCAGGCATTATTAATGACGTATGGCGATGTGGGGAAGGTAACTTTTTGCCAAGCAGATTCTGGGAATGATTCAGACTTCAAAATTAAGAGGCAGTAATTGTGGGCAGGGAGCCCCCTGAGTTTCCAACACCCACGGTTGGCACTCCCGGATGGAGCTTTCTTCAACTGCTCCCCTTTTAGGGACTGGTCCAAAGTCCATTGGAATCAGTGGGAGTCTTTTAGTTGTCTTCATTGAGCTTTGGATCAAGCCTTTACGCTCTAACTGGCATTTGAGGCTAAATATATTTGCAGGGCCCTGCTTTGTGTCCCTGCAGCAGCAGCTAACAAGGCAACTCCTTGAAACGCTTTAATAAAAGACTTTGTAGGTGGGGGAGAGACAAGTATAGTTCCTGCTCACTTCTGTGCACCTTCCTAGGCCATGTTCCCGGCCTCTGGGCTTCCACTGAGCATCTGCCTGCTCAGACTTGGCTGGATGGGTTTGTGATGCAGCTCATGGTTCACTGAGAACCCAGAGAACTCCAGGTGCTAATCTATTCAAGAGCTCAAACCAAATCTTGCAAAAGACTCTCAGCTATTCTGTTTATACTTGGAGGAGGCATTAGGAACTCTGTTTCTTTACAACATCCAGTGCACGAGAGGCAGGAAAAGGGACAGAAAAGGGGCATGGTGGGGGGAGTCTGACATGTACCAGGATGCCCACCTTTCAGCCTTTTACACAGTGAAGGCATGTGCTAGGGTCCTTGGATGTATTAGATGGGGAGCTATCATTGTTGGCCCTGCTCCCACATAGATAGAAAGGGTTGAGTAAGGAGGCTGACTCAGAGGAGCTGCTAAGCCAAAGGGGAAGAACTGAGGTTAGCAGGAAGGAGGCTAGTCCATGAGTCTAGGAGGTGGTGGCAGGACTGGGGGCCTAGGTTCTGTTATACTCAAGCAAGGTCTTGAAGTTTCTTTTAAAATATCTGTTGTTTTCCTTCTTTTTTTTATTAAAGCCTGTTTAAAGTGAATTTCTGCTCAGACACTTGGGGGTGGGGGGTGGCAGAGCTCTGAAACACATTTCCTGGTGGAGCAGTTTGGCTGATTCTGTGAGCTTTACATTCCCCTTTGGATGGGGAGGGGGGAAGGGGAATTATCGCATCCAACCCCAAACACAACACTGGAGAGGGCTTGCTGGCTTCACAGCATTCAGAAGTGCAGATGGAGCACACGTCAATAAAAATATTATTGGTCAAAACACTCATGCTCCATTTTGAAGCCTGAGCTTTCTTGACTGCCAGAAAGTCAAAACTGCCTTTGACTTCACTGGTACAAGGAATAGACCCTAAGAAAGCCACACGCAAACACACACAGGAGCCCTATGAACATCTCATTCTATTGGCTTTAGAAAAATCATTTGGATGCGGAATGGTCTTGAAAGTACAGAGCAATAGTTTTTGAGAAGCAGGTTCTCTATTAGCCTCATATAGTTATATCTTCTCCCTGTGACATTCAATCAGGTTTCAGGAACCCTGGTTAGCTTCTTGCACTGAATTCCACCAGCTTGATTTGGATTAACAAAGCCGTGTAAACGATGCACCAGACATGCAGCCTACCACTTTCATGCTGTGTTTTGTTCATTACAGGAAACCACTTACAAAACTGGAAATTCTTCCTTGTTCCAGTTGATTTCTTGGACTTATTTGCCATGAAATGTCACCTTCTCAGATGAGGGAGCAGAATTTATCGCAATTAAGGGAAGGTTTGACACACTGCTTTCAGTGAACACATTGTGCTTTTAACTTGGGATTTATGCAGGGTTTTGTTGATGTGATGCAATTCACATCTAATTTATTATGCTCATAAAAGATACATGTTCTTGAACAGTGGTTGCATAATTTTTATTGCTTCTAGCAGCGCTCACTGCAGAGGGAACTTGCTAATCTTTAGTCTTTGGGAAATTAATGAAGCATGTTTACGATGAATAAATGTATACACAATGACAAAGCAGTGACCGCTATCTATCAGGCTACTGGGGGATTGGATACCCATGTTGTATTGTTGACTGGAATGCGAAAAACAAACACGGACCATCACTTAATAATCAGAACTCTGTGACATATTTTAAAGTACTGTTATTGGCCAGTGACAGAACAGGTACTGAAAGAGTTAATCTATGCTATAGAGAAAAGAAATGTGCTGTAAAGTTGGTAACAGCCACCTGCCTCCTCTGGCATTCATCACCTTCCCCTCCCAACCTGTCTGTTGCCTTGGAAGTAACTTAGCAGTCGGTATTCTTATTCTCAGCAGTCATTGGCAGTAGGTTAGTCTGCTGCTTTCTGTAGTCACACTTCATCCATCTCTCCTAAGACTCTTGTAGAAAGAGAAACTTTGAAAAAAGAATGAGAAAAATACTTTCCCGGAAGTGAGATGTGTGAGGCTGTGGCACAATGTCTCCACAGTAGTGGAAGGTCTCTACCATTTCAGATATTTAAAAGAATGACTAGGCAGTCCATTAGAGTATGTACTGTAGGGATCAATCCTATACTGGCAGGCATGTTATCTAGATAGCACATTGGTCTTTACCGTCTCTGGTTTTTATTCCTGGGGATAGCTTTAGAGGGGTGGTGTAAGTCATTGAAAACCAGGCTAAAGTGAGAGCCAAAGAAAGTAGAGATGTCACTTTCCATTTCTCTTCCCAAGAACAATCAGGTAAACTAAGACCTGCTCTAGAAATAGAAGTCATGGTATTGGATATTGGCTGTTGGAGACCCAGTGTCAGAATCACCAAGCGAGCAGCAGGGAGATTTTTCATTTCCAAAATTTGATTGAAACCTTTTAGCTTTAAATATTTGTAGCATTGCCATTTACTAAGAAGTTCTTTGCTCCACATTTTTTGTAGGATGACATGCTCATCAGTTTAGATATTTACTTTAGGCTTAGCAGTCTTTATACTGATTACATTTATAGATATTCCTTTTCAAAGAGCAAAACAAAATCAGAACAATTTGCTTTAAAAATGCAGTGTTAAGTGTTCCCTGCTGCAGATTGTGAATTCCCCATAAAATTAACGATAGTACCGTACCTACATTGCTAATATGTCTATGGAGCGCCAAAAAAGACCCCACACTGACCTTGCCCCCTTCTGCCCAACATTCTGTCCATTACCAAGGACAGCTCAGATTATCTCACAACCAAGATACAGGGCTTGCTCCCTCTCCCACTGTCACTGGGTAAGTGAGTATCTCCATGGAAAGCAATGGAATTACATTGGTGTAAATCTGGAGTGAGAGAGAAGGTCAGGCCCAGGGAATCCTGGAGGATTTTGTTCCTTATTAAACAAAAGGATCCATTTGCCAAGACCAAAAGGAAATTTGTAATCCAGATGCATTTTTGAGGGAGGGACATGCTGTATAACTTTTTTTCTTTGTGGAATAGCATTCTTTGCCATCATGTGCCAGCAATGCCCCTCTGCCATGTACATTGGTCAAACTGGACAGTCTCTACGTAAAAGAATGAATTGACACAAATCAGACGTCAAGAATTATAACATTCAAAAACCAGTTGGAGAACACTTCAATCTCTCCGGTCACTCGATCACAGACCTGAGAGTGGCTATCCTTCAACAAAAAAGCTTCAAAAACAGACTCCAACGAGAGACTGCTGAATTGGAATTAATTTGCAAACTGGATACAATTAACTTCGGCTTGAATAGAGACTGGGAATGGATGAGTCATTACACAAAGTAAAACTACTTCCCCATGTTATTTCTCCCCCCCACCCTACCCCCCACTGTTCCTCAGATATTCTTGTTAACTGCTGGAAATAGCCTACCTTGCTTGTCACCATGAAAGGTCTTCCTCCTTTCCCCCCCTGCTGCTGGTGATGGCTCATCTTAAGTGATCACTCTCCTTACAGTATGTATGATAAACCCATTGTTTCATGTTCTCTGTGTGTGTATATAAATCTCCCCTCTGTTTTTTCCACCAAATGCATCCGATGAAGTGAGCCGTAGCTCACGAAAGCTTATGCTCTAATAAATTTGTTAGTCTCTAAGGTGCCACAAATACTCCTTTTCTTTTTGCCTGAAAACAAATCCACTGGCAGCATTAAATTTCCCTTCCAGTTTGACTGTAGGTATATCAGGAACCAGAATAACAGCAAATTCTGTTATCCAGCCAGTTATCCCTCCCCCCATTTCCAGTTCCCTTCGAAGCAAAAACATTTGTTCAGGTTTCACCCAACGCTGCATAGCAGCTGCATATTCATCCACTAGGCAGGAACTAGAACTAGCTGAAACATTTCTGTCAAAACTTTTTTTCCACAAAGTTTTAATGAAAAGTTTCCATTTTGCTTGAAATTTGTTGGTTTTGATGAAGAATTTCCCAATGAAAACTTTCTGTGGAAAAACAAAAAAATTCACAGAACTTTTTGATCCAAACAGTAAATGTTCTTTTGTTTTGAAGATTTTTAGGAAATATAGTTTTAAAAAAATCTCTAGTGGAAACAAATCGGACTGCAGGCTACCCCAGTATCCCTGTCCCTGAAGATGCCTATTCTTGACTGGTGCCACTTCCCATCACCCAGTAGATAAAGTGAATCCAGAGATAGGGAAGTTTATGCATCTTGTTGATCATCTCTGTAGGCTAACTCCTGAGCTCCTGTTTCCATGTCAGTGTTTCCTGCCCATGTTTGGCCTCCATTGTTTTTAAGTTTTCTCAAGTTCATCCAAAACAACCCATGAGCCCAGAGAGTGCGGTTAGTCTGGGTCCACACCCAGTGAGCCTAGGCATCAGGAATTCAGCAGATTTCTGGAGGACTCTCAGGTGTGAAGTACCATAAGTCTTTGATAACACTATCAGAGAGAGGTAATAAAATGGGTTTCCCAGTGTCCTTGTCACGATTAGCTCATTTGGCCTCCCAAACTCTGCCCTGGCTCTAAGGGTAATTTTTCTTTTACAATCAAGAATCGCTTTGCCAATGTCAGAGGCCTCTGATCAACACACACTGCACAGGAAAGGTGCTGCACCCAAATCTCAGCAGTCCTGCCAACTGCTTTACAAAATATATTTGATTTTAAAGCATGTAATTCCAAGATAGATGTTAGTCTGCAGAACCCTAAGGTCAGCAGCTGTACAGGTATTAGCAGCCAGCTGCAGCTGCTGGTTGTATAACCCTGCTGTACAATCCATAAAACACTCTTGTTTTATCCATCTTGCATTTACAGTTTCCTTCTCAACTTATAGCATGCTCTAGTTACAGCAGTGATGGCCACTGTGTGAAACACCACCCAAAAATGGCTTTTATTCCTCTCTGTTGCCATAGCACAAATTTGTAAACAAGAAGCATGTTGTGCAAGCCATTGAGTCACTGAGGTGAAGCAACTATCCTTGTAATGAAGATAACTGCTCTGATCCTAAAAAAGAAAAGCAGTACTTGTGGCACCTTAGAGACTAACAAATTTATTAGAGCATAAGCTTTCGTGAGCTACAGCTCACTTCATCGGATGCTCTGATCCTGCAACACTTAAGCATGTGCATAGCTTTACTCACAGAAGCAGCCCCATTGATTCATAGATAGAACCAAACAGAAGTGCAATAGGACTGCACGGGTGAATAAAGTTATGCACATCTTTCAGCGTTTGCAGAATTGGGGCAAAAGTCATTGGGAAGCCTGCAATAGATCAGGCTTTGTTTATTTTCAAGGTCAAATTTGATGGAGTTGGAACAGTAGGTGCAACCTGCGCTAACACCCACATGTGCTCAGCAAGGGTTCTGTAAATATCTTGGCTTATAGTTGTTAATGTTGCAGATGTTACTTGGTTTCTGTTTCCTGTGTTTCCAGCTGAGTGTTTCCTCACAATACAGTCTAATGGGTGTCTTTTTGTGTCTATATGCCTTGCATTCTTCCAGCCCTTCTTTCTGGTTTTATCGACTTATATGCCACTCCATCACTTGTAGTATGAATGCCTAGTTAACAACAGGTTGAAATGGTTCTTGGGAGCTCAGTGGGAAAAACTTCTCAGCCATCATCCCCTGTCCCAGGCTGGTCCCTGGGAGGAAACCCAGCTCTGCATGCCTGTACTACAGGGGTATAGCCAGCACCAGCAAGGGTTGACCAGGTGGGTTTGACTGGCAGTTAACAAAGCCCACCTGCACAGAATCACTGTGCCACTGCAGACGCAAGGGTGTGAGTGAGACAGGAGCTGGCAGACTTGCCCTTTAGCACCATGTGCAGGCAGGGTGAGGGAATATCCCCCTCAAGATTTTACCTGAGGATTTCTCCCTAGAGCGCCCAGAGCTCTCCCCAGTGACGTGGGCTCCCGTCCCAGCAGGGAACTGGGGAATTTGCCTGGGGCTGTTGTGCCAAACAAGTGGCCCTGGGCAGCAGAGGGGAGAATGGCCCTGCCAGCAGCTCCCACGCAGGAGACTGCTCTGGGCTGCCCAGAGCAGGGCTGGGGTGGATTTACCCCAGCCAGTCCCAAGTCCCTCTCTGAGCCCCCAGCACACAGTCCCTCGCGCAGTGACAGTGAGAATGGATAAAACGTGGGGAAAGGCGTGGGAGATTCATAGCTGAAAAGAGGGTCAAACCCCATTGTCTCTCCAAACCCTCAGTGCTTTCCCTGGCCCGACAGGAAACCGAGTGCCCAGTACACTGACTGCCTCACAGCTGGTACTTGCACAACTTCAGGGAGCCCGCCTGCCCTACTTCCCCTCCAGCCGGACTCGCTCTGCAGTGGCTTCCAGGTGGGTGCACAAGCCGCCCTAGTCTCCCTGTTGTTGGTAGGGGTGGATCTGCAGCAGCCTCCAGTCCGTGCCTGCTGTCCAGCTGAAGAGGAATAAGTGGCTGTGGCCTTACAGCATGTGATAGCAACAAGGGTGCAAAGACAGACTGTACATAAGGCACTCCCCACAAAGGGTCATTGCTCTGAGATGTCTCCTAGACCGCCCCAGCCCCTCACATCCTGGGGCTTGCTTTAGCAGACTCAGCAATGACATGGCCCAAAAGGGCTCAGAGTCAGAGATGAGTCTCCCAGAGGCTTGAAGTGAAGCACACATTTGATGCAAGAGGGAGACACTAATCTAAATGGGATAGAAATAACAAGGATTATTAATTCCTTGGCATGGCTAATACAGCTGGTCTGGCCAGTGGTTAGTACACAGATTGTCACTCACTTGCTGCTGAGTCTGGCCGGCACCGATAGGTTGAAGGACTCAGTTTTTAATGGACTGAAAATATTTTAAATACTCTCTAAAGGCAAATTACTTTCCAAATAATAAGTAATGATATTTAGCACCTTTCCTCTGTGAATCTCACAGTGCCTTTCAAACATCCACCACAATAAACCCAGGCAGTGTCCCTTATACAGACTGCGGAAAGCGCAGTGGAATCCTGACTCCCAGTCCCCTCCTCTAACCATACATCTCATTCCCTCAGAAAGAAGGCTAATGCCAAGTCTCCCATGCCCAGGAGAGGCAGGAAGAAAGCAGGAAAGGCTGCTGGGGGAAGCATGTGAGAATGTGTAAGTTATAGCCAGCTCACTTTCTGCTATAACTTGCACCTTCTTCCATCCAGCATCTCAGCATGCCAATCATACATGTAACTTGTAATTGCTTACACTCACTCAGGCTCTTTGGAACCCACTTGCTGATGCATAAGTAACACTGCTTGGCACAGCACTTCTGGATTTGGCCTTGGGTCTTGTTTTGTCACTTGTGAGCTTGTCTGCCATGGTGGGAATCCAACTGGTCTGTCTTGGTCACTAAGCTATGTTGCAAAAAGAAAAGGAGTACTTGTGGCACCTTAGAGACTAACAAATAAGGTGCCACAAGTCCTCCTTTTCTTTTTGCGAATACAGACTAACACGGCTGCTACTCTGTAAGCTATGTTGATGGATGTCATGTCATCAGTGTGGCATCTTAATAGGGAAATTATATTAAAACATATTTATTTTTTAACAGTAAGAGCTTTGAGGGGGTTGGGTTTTTTTTATTATTCAGAACCTTAAATTTCACCGTAGCAACACAAAACCACAACAACCGACAATAGGTAAAATTCCAAAATAAACCCGCTCTTAAGAGTAACAAATAAAACTTGTTGAGATATCTCTCTTCTACATATCTTTCCTCTTAAGGCTAACTCTTTCTTCAACAGTAGTTCACAGAATATCTAAGACAATATCATGTTGTTGACTTGAAGATCATTGCAATAATTGGGGATGAACCCTCAATTAGCTTTTATATTGTTTCCTACAAGGACTATTGTACTGTCCTAAGCTCAGATGGCAAACTAAAGCATTTACAACTATGACTTTAGTCTGGTGATATTAGTTCTAGGGTTATGTTACAATATCACTTCTTTATAGATGTAATGTTGATTACTATGACTTTATTAAAAAGAAAAGGAGGACTTGTGGCATCTTAGAGACTAACAAATTTATTTGAGCATAAGCGATAGTGAGCTGTAGCTCACGAAAGCTTATGCTCAAATAAATTTGTTAGTCTCTAAGGTCCCACAAGTCCTCCTTTTCTTTTTGCGGGTACAGACTAACACAGCTGCTACTCTGAAACCTATGACTTTATTGTTACTTTAACCACTAGAGGGTGATGGTGCTGCAGATTTTAAAACTCCGTTCTTAGCTTCTTCAAATTGCTGGTTTTGTTAGAAAATAAAACTGTTTAAAGGAAACTTCTTTTAATTAAGTGAAATCTGCCTGACCACACCGTTCCATATACATACATTATATAAGCTTGTACTGTGTGCTTTATATAGGTGTGATTTATTTTAAAATATTTTAAAAGTCAATATTGATATTAATTGGTTTTACCCAAACCCATTCTCCATTACATGCTGCCAGACCTAGATTCTGATGAGAATTTCATAACACTTGCACAAGTTGCTGAACCCAGTAATGTTCCCAGAGTCACAGAAGAAGAGGAGTGATAACAAAATTAATTGATTTTTAAATAAATGGAGAATGCTTATGGCCTTTAGTATTAAACAAAGCACCTGAATATAGCTCTGTTACCTCAGACAAACAGGCAATGCAAAGCAATGAATGCATGAAGTCAAAGTGATTTGGAAGTCCTGCTAGCAAAGGGAAGCATAAGTACAATATATGCAGTATCCAATGCACAGGGGTACAATTAAATATTGAGAGAGAGTTTTATGCATGGGAAACAATTACATTATGACTCACCACTGATGGGAGATGGAGCAATATGCAGTTCTTCTTGCTGCAGACTCTGACTCACCTTACAGAGCTGCACAAGAAGTGTCTTTATTACTTATTGGTATTGTCAGAGCAGAAGCCCCAGTCAAGGTTAGGAGCCTCATTGAACTAGGTGCTGCATAAACATATATGAAATGGGTTTTCTGATTTTCCAAAACCTAGTTCATCCCTTCAAGATCTCTGTACAGAGGTGACGTATACCTATAATCTCTCCCTTCCAAGCGCTCTCCTCCAGAGCACACAGAGAACATTAGAAGAGTCCAGGTCCACACTGAGGTGAGAGAATAATACAGCCTGAGGATGTGTTCTCTTTCCGGGGGGTCCTCTCTGGAAGTCTCAAGGGCAGCTCCAGCCAGGGGAACTCACTGATAGCATCGCTCCAGTGGAGCGGAAGGAGATGATCTGGGCCCAAGAGAGTTTGTGAAGGAAAATTAATACCAGGGGGACCTAAATTCAATGTAATCTTCCAGAAGAGAAAGTGCCAGCCTGCTTGTGTGCTCCAATTCCAGGTGCACAGCTCATGTGGACTTCTCAGGCATGTGGGATCCTTTCGCATTTCTGTGGAGGAATTTAGGAGTTTTACTCTGATGTTTAAAAATCAAAAACTGTTCAGTGAACTAAACGGTACGTCTGATTAAAGTTAATAGGTTCAAGCTGTTCAAGTCAGGGACTCAGTGCCTAGCAGAGTGCAGCCCTGCCCCCTAGGCACTATCAAAATACAAATAATGCCTTTTCACATTTCCCCCTAATTCTTGTGATTGCCTTGTTATCTGGTAGTCAGTTGTTGGCCGTAGGGCAAGTTCACATTTATTATTGGGCATTAAGGTTCAGGCTAGGATTAGGTCTGAAAGAGAAAATCCAGATCCAGATTTCAGACACCTCTAAATGTTGGTTGTAAACTAAGAGATGGATCTGGGTTCAGATTTTGATGCACAAACAGTTCAGATCCAGAGCACTAGCCTAGGCCCATCTGTACTTTAAATATATGTCTACAATTCTGAGGGACCCCTCAGCTGTTGAGTGTTACTTATATATTCATGTAATTTATTAATATTATTATTTATATAGTAGCAATGCCTAAAAGCCCCAGTCAGGAATTGGCACCCTATTGTGCTAGCCACTGCACATGCACACACACACGCACACGCACACGGAGTATTTAGTAACTATTTCTAGCCACCCCAAAGCAGACCTGAGCAGCAGTTTGTCAGCAGCGTAGCTGAACGGCGGTAAGAACTGTACAAATCAGTCAGGAACAACAGTCGGCATATCTTGGCGCCATCGCTTATAAATAGCAGACGTTCCACAACTCAGCCCGTTGATCTTTTGTTAAAATATTATTTTTAAGCCTTTCCTGCAATAATTCATGGAGCTGCTGCACTGAGCAAGGTGAAGAGGCTTATTTTAAGTTATTCCAAGGTGGCTCCCTTTAATGGCAAAGCTGTCCCTGAAGGTAAACTGTAAGGGACTATTACAGCTTTTTCTGCAGTTAGTGGGTTGTGTGGGCTGTGCTTGGAATATGCTTTCTATGGAAGGAAGGGGTGGTTTTGTTTGTTTGTTTTTTGTTTTGACACACCAAGTAAATAAAATTTTACTGCGAATGAAGGAAAGTTAGAAGCAATTGATAATGATCTCCCTAGAGCAAAGGCAGTCAACAAATCAGGACAATGATAGGAAATACAAAGTCAGGCACATTTTAGGGTGAGTCATTCGAGAGTCCTGTTATGCTCAATGTTTGACATAGGGGATCTCTGGACCCCTCAAACCACCACAATCTGCATATGTCTAGCAAATTCTGTGCAAAAAAACATACCTTGGAGGTGTAGTACTCCCTGTGAGGTTTATAACGTAAGTATCCTTTTGTGACACACAATTTTATCATATGCCAGATAGTGACGTGTTAGCAATGTTTTTTATTGAGAGTAATGTTGCAAAATTACTCAACTCCTGCTTTCTAAAATGGCTAAAGTTAAACACCTGAATTGGTTTTGACTTCCCTGTTCTAAATGTCAGCTTCGGAGGAAACACTGTGAAATGTTTGTATTCTTACATTCTTGCATACCTGGGTTGAGAGTTTCAAATCACCCAAGGGACATTAGGCACCTATCTTCCATTGAAATTAGTGGAAACTAGGTCTCTAAATCCCCTGGGTGGCTTTGAAATCCTGAGCTTGGTCTTCAGGGTAGTGGATCCATCTGTGGTTCTGTGAGAGGCCACTTTCCTGTTGGCGTGTGTGTGAAGAGACGATAGCAATAGAAAAAGAAGCAGCCTCCATAATGCGTATTAAAAAATGTGAGATTGTGACCGTGAGTTTTACATTAGTGAGTATTCAAATAAACAATGAACATTCTGTAAATGTGTGTGATTACCTGACATAGCATCAACCGACAATGTTAAAACCAACTAGGTAAAGTGGCAGGTTTTCCACTGCTAAAGATTAAAGTTATCTGTTTAGTCAAACCTCTGTTGGCAAAAAGCAGGGGCATTATCTTCAATGCAAGCTCGTCCAGTTCGTTTAAATCTGACTTTTCTGATACATTTCCCCATAACTTCTTGTTAGTATGAGGGTTCCAGTATTGCATGAGAAAAAGCTTTGGTCACATTTGTCAAAGACCAGCAACTCTATGAGCAAACAAAGCAGTGCCTTTCCATGTATTTCTCAACAGCCTGGGTGTGACCCACTAGTTTAAACTGCTCTCCCCTGCTGTTTAACTCAGGCACAGACACTTGGGGCATGGCTACACTTGCAGATGTAGAGCGCTTTAAGTTAAACCTGCCTTTGGAGAGCGCAGTAGGGAAAGCGCTGCAGTCTGTCCACATTGACAGCTGCAAGAGCACTGGCGTGGCCACATTTGCAGCACTTGCAACAGCATTGGGAGCGGTGCATTATGGGCAGCTATCCCACAGAGCACCTCTTTCCATTCTGGCGCTGTGGCTTGTGGAAAGGGGCGGGAGGGATGGGGCACTCTGGGTCCTGTCCCAACGCCCTGTGATGCATCGGTTCGCATCCCAGCAATCCCTGTGCTTCCCTCCACATTTGGCGCCATCTTTCAACATTTTTTGTGCTGCGCACTCTGTCTCCCCTTTCGGTCTGCGGGAATGGAGCCCGAACTGCTGCGGAATATGCTGACGAGTCTCGCCAGCATGTCACGTTTGGCAGTCGTGTTATTCCTTATGATCCAAAGTGACAGTGAGGGCTCCGACGATATCGACTCGAGTAACGCATATGACACGAGTTTGCTTGTGGCATTCACGGACATGCTCACCACCGTGGAACACTGCTTTTGGGCTCAGGAAAAAAGCACTGAATGGTAGGATCACATCGTCATGCAAGTCTGGGATGACGAACAGTGGCTGCAGAACTTTCGGATGAGAAAAGCCACTTTCATGGGACTGTGTGAGGAGCTCGCCCCCACCCTGCGGTGCAAGGACACGAGATTGAGAGCTGCCCTGATGGTGGAGAAGTGGGTGACTATTGCAATCTGGAAGCTGGCAACTCCAGACAGCTACTGATCGGTTGCTAACCAGTTTGGTGTGGGAAAGTCAACCGCTGGAATCGTGTTGATGCAAGTTTTCAGGGCCATTAATCGCATCCTGCTCAGAAGAACCGTGACTCTGGGTAACGTGCAGGACATTGTGGATATCTTTGCACAAATGGGTTTCCCTGTGGAGGGGCAATAGATGGCATACATATTCCAATTCTGGCACCAGCCCACCTAGTCTCCAAGTACGTGAATTGGAAGGAGAATTTCTCTATGGTTCTTCAGGCACTTGTGGATCACCGTGGGTGTTTCATTGATATTAACGCAGGCTGGCCCGGAAAGGTGCATGATGCACGCATCTTTCAGAATACTGGCCTGTACAGGAAGCGGCAAACCAGCACTTTTTTCCCAGACCAGAAGTTCACTGTAGGGGGAAGTCAAAATGCCCATTGTGATCCTTGGAGACCCCGCTTACCCTTTAATGCCGAGGCTCATGAAACTCTACACAGGAAGCCTTCACAGCAGCAAGGAGTGGTTCAGCTTTTGGCTGTTTAAAGGGCCGTTGGCGCTCGCTGTATGGGAAGCTGGACCTGGCTGATGACAGCATCCCCGCGATTATATCCACGTGCTGTACCCTCCATAACATTTGTGAAGGGAAGGGTGAACGATTCACTCGGGCATGGAACTCAGAGGTTCAACACCTGGAGGCTGAATTTGAACAGCCAGAGAGCAGGCCTATTAGAGGAGCCCAGTGCGGGGCTGCAAGGATTAGGGATGCCTTGAGGGAGCAATTTGAGGCTGAAAGCCACCAGTAATGTTTGGTGCCCTGCACGGGAGTGAAGTGCAGTGGTTCCAATGTTAGTAGAAATCTGTGTTTGCTATGCTGACTGGCAGTGCCTGGACTAAGGTATCTTTTACTTTACACAATAAATAATAAAGAATGTTTTCAAAGCCAAAAAATCCATTTATTGAAAAGAAGCACAACTGCTTGGGAAACAGAAAGGGCAAGGGGGTGAGGTGGGGAATGGTACAACCACAGGTTTGCGTACGTCCCATTATCATACTGAGCCTTCCTATCTGGAGTGCTGTGCAATGAGTGCTGTGCTGCATGGTGATGGGCGTTGAATGCAGTGGGTAAGGGTCGTAGTTTTCAGGGCTGGGTGGTGAAGCTACAGGTGTTGGAGGCAGCTGGTGGTGGTAAGAACCCGTATGTTGGGGAAAGTGGGTTGGAGGTGACATGGGGGCACAAGGGAAAGAGTTTTGGGACAAGGTCTGCAGAGGGATGTGGGCACGGGAGTACTCCACCTGCATGGCTACGAGCGCCTGGATCGAGTCCACTTGGCGCTTCACGATGCTTATCAGCCGTTCTGTGCTTTGGTGCCAGCAATCCACATTCTGTTGGCGGACCGTCCTTTCTCTCTCCCGCCACTCCTGCACTTTTTGACTTTCATTAAGGGAGTGCTGCATGACTTCATGCAGCATGTCCTCTTTGCTTCTACGTGGCCTCTCCCTGATTCTTTCCAACCTCTCAACCGGTGATAATACGGAAGGCTGAGATCTCAAGGTTGCATCTGTAAAGGCAAAATGCAACACTTAACAGAGGCAGCATTGTTCACACCAGACAGAGCAATGATTCCCCCGTACTTAAGGGCAAAGACAGTCTACACAATCACATAATTTGCCCATCCCAAAGCAAGCGCACATAACCCATGGGAGCCCCAAAATGGTGAGTAAGCACAGGGTCAAGCGTGACTGATTGTTTCACAGCTGTACTGTCCTCTGGGGTTCTGTGCACTGGGAGAGCCAACAGCTGCAGGGGGCCCCTATACTGAACACTGTCCCCACATTTTCCACAGGAGTTCGTCCTGGAAGATATCTCGCTGCTAAGGGTGACCTGGGAAGCAAGGGAGTGTCGTCTACTACAATGCGGCTTCCACCCTGGCCCATATGCAGCTTGCCTGTGTGCAGCAATGATCCCCCCGCCCTTCATGGCACAATGGCGCAGACATTTTAGCCTGACTGGGACGAGGACCACAGTGGCTCTCCCGAGAAACCTGCACAAGCGCATTGCCCAAGTTCTGGATGACACCTTTGAAGAGATCACTGAGGCCGATTACCGCGATGTGAGAGAGCACATCATCGCCCTGTTCCGCATCTAGGCATGCATGCAGCCCTAACCCTCCTCGCTCCAAGAGCCCGCACCGAATAACTTCCTTCCCAAAATAAAAGCCACTTACCGGGAACCTCCTCTGGTGTTTGTCCTTCCCCAAGCACCAGCCACCGCGACTGGCTACCTTCCTCCTGGCTTAAGAACAGCTCCTGGCTGCATAAATCTAGGGATGCTGGGGTGTCTTCCTTTTCCTCAGCACCCTCGCTCCCGCTTTGCTCCTCCTCCTGCCTTGTTGGACTGGGCTCTGAAGTGTCCATGGTAGTCCTCGGGGTGGAGGTGGGGTCGCCCCCAAGTATCGCATCCAGCTCTATGTAGAAATGGCAGATTGCAGGGGCAGCACCGGTGCAGCTGTTTGCCTCGCAGGCTTTGTGGTAGGCATTCACAGCTCCTTCACTTTAACCCTGCACTGCAGAGCGTCCCGGTCATGGCCCCTTTCCATCATGTCCCTTGATATCTGCCTGAAGGTATCCTAATTCTTACGGCGGGAGCGCAGCTGGGACTGGACAGCTTCCTCCCCCCAAACACCGATGAGGTCCAGCACCTCGCCATTGCTCCATACTGGGGCTCGCCTGGTGCGTGGAGGCATGGTCACCTGGAAAGATTCACCGAGAGCACTCCATGGCTGGCTGAGCAAACAGAAGGGGATTTTCAAAATTCCCAAAGAATTTAAGGGGCGGGTCTGGTGGTTGGTCACCTGAGGACAGGGCAGTAGAGCTCAAAGTGTTGACCAGAGTGGCTAGAACAGGCATTGTGGGACACTTCTGGAGGCCGATCAGAGCGCACTATAGGACCAGGGCATCCACACTGGCACCGCAGTGCTCCAGCGGGGGCGCACAAAACATTATTCCACTTGCTGAGGTGGAGTACCAGGAGCACTCTAGCTGCGGAGTCAGAGCACTCTACGGGCCTTGCCAGTGTGGACGGGGAGGGAGCTAGTGCACCCGGGGCTCCTTTAATGCGCTGTAACTCGCAAGTGTAGCCAAGCCCTTTGCTATTGTACACTCGCGTTATCAGAGTGACTCTGCTATGGGTGGGGGAGGAGGGGAAAGCATTAGAAGCACAAGGCTCAAATCTGATTCCTTTGTCTCCTGCTTCAAGGTAACTTGTCTAGGTGTAAGACTTCCATTCCTTCAAGAACTAGTGGTACCAGAATATGGAATGAGATCAGCTGACATCCAGGTTGAGTTGGTTAAATACCACATGAGCAAACAAGCAAAAATCTGGAATTCACTTCAATACTATTTGTGAATTGTTTTATTCACTTTCCATAGATATTGGCGTGAGCAAATATTTGTTTACAGCAATGTTCCCAGAAACAAAGAGTGTCACACATAATTGTTCAAAATATGGACTTATGCAAGAATTCACAGCATGAGTTTTTGGGGGCCATTTTGAAAGCTTTAGGTTTAAGAGCCATCTCATCAAGGAGCAGAAAATAATACCTCCTGACTTAGGTAATGAATCACACAGCGCAAATAGGGAATTGTGAACAGAAAATACTTTAAACAATAATTATGGCAAATAGTTTGAGAGTAGCCCCTCGTCTGAAATGTGTGCACATAAAACCATTCATCAATTCATTTTGTACAATGATCAAATTAGTTGAAATCAAAGTCTATTGTGGATAATTTGCAAACAGAAAGACGGGGTAAAATCAGCAAGTAAACTATTCTCTGCATATATTTCACCCAGCTTTATACCTAGGGACCTTTAAAGCACATGAAAGAATGTACAGCATTTGAATATTTGTTTGAATAGTGGCATAGGCTATTTGGAAGTAAGGGTTGTGACGTATGACAATGGAAAGAATATTTTCCCTGGATATCTAATAATATCTCATACTTTATCTATGACTTTTATCACACAGTAATTTGGGCTTTCTTAGTATGCTTGTTCTTTGGACTGCTATCTCCACTAGAAATAGTGTGTGTGTGTTTCAGAGTAGCAGCCGTGTTAGTCTGTATTCGCAAAAAGAAAAGGAGTACTTGTGGCACCTTAGAGACTAACAAATTTATTTGACCATAAGCTTTCGTGAGCTACAGCTCACTTCATCGGATGCATTTCTGTGTGTGTGTGTGTAACTACATTTAAGCACACACATATGTATTCATTTGAGGCAAGATTAGTTATTGATATGTCTCCTTCCTTTAAAAGAGGAAGGGTAACTTCCAACTTCCTTTGCTATCCTGCATAAGGAGAAGAGGATCGACGAGAAGAGGCTTGGAGGAGGAGAAAGAGAAGGGAGAACACTGTTTCTTTAAACAACTTTCCTATTCTGCACCTGACTTAGCACTGCCTTCTTACACTTAGCATAGACAAGCCCTTCATACAGTGAAAAGAATTAATGGAGCTGTTCACTTAGCTCAATTACAGAGTGCTCACCTGAGAAGCTGTAAAGAACAGAATTGTAAATCTTATAATCAAGTATTCAATTACACCTAATTTATTTACTCATGACAGAGAGAACAATAACCCTGCAATCAAGTGTGTAAAGATCTAGAACAAAAGGGCATTGTAAAAACAGTAGGAACAAATCTTGATGTCCCCTGCCTAGAGATTTTCATGATGGCAGAGCTATTAGTGCAGGGGTCAGCAACCTTTCAGAAGTGGTGTGCCAAGTCTTCATTTATTCACTCTAATTTAAGGTTTCACATGCCAGTAATACATTTTAACGTTTTTAGAAGGCCTCTTTCTATAAGTCTATAATAGATAACTAAACTATTGTTGTATGTAAAGTAAATAAGGTTTTTAAAATGTTTAAGAAGCTTCATTTAAAATTAAATTAAAATCCAGAGCCTCCCAGACAGGTGGCCAGGACCCAGGCAGTGTGACTGCCGCTGAAAATCAGTTTGCGTGCAGCCTTTGGCACACGTGCAATAGGTTGCCTACCCCTGTATTTGTGGCTCGAAGAAGTCTGAGAGAAAGAACAACAAGGAGTCCAGTGACACCTTAAAAACTAACCAATTTATTTGGGCATAAGCTTTTGTGGGTAAAAAACTCCACTTCTTCAGATGCATGAAGTGAAAATTACAGATGCAGGCATTATTATACTGACACATGAAGAGAAGGGAGTTACCTCACAAGTGGAGAACCGGTGTTGACAGGGCCAATTTGATCAGGGTGGATGTAGTCCACTCCCAATAATAGATGAGGAGGTGTCAATTCCAGGAGAGGCAAAGCTGCTTTTGTAATGAGCCAGCCACGGTTAACATGGCTACCCCCTGATACTCTGAGTGAAAGAGAAGTTTACCACTCCTGCCACATTGGCCTCCAATAGCATAGCCATCCTGCTGCTCGGGTAGGTCATTTGTAGGAATCCTGCCAGTGGCACCTTTTAGAAACAAACAACACAGCAATAATTCTGATAGGGAAGTAACGTTAAGCGCTTGCAATACCTGTCTTATTCACAGGTCAGCACGTGCTCCTGTGTTGGAGAATCTGTCCTGTGACTATCTGCTGCCTCTCTGCTCTGATGACAATACAGTATCATAGGCTCTGTATAGTGCTACACAAATCCTTCCAAGTTCCACAGGATCCCACAGATTCCAAGAATTCACCCAGCAGAGTGTACATTTCAGACATTCCCACGCTAACGTGCGCCTGTTTGACAGATAGTGTGTGCTTCATCCTATGCCGTATCTGTTTTGTTCTATATCACGTTTGATTTTGCAGAGAATGTGATTTCAATATCTGGTGTGCTGGAACATGCAATCCAGCATGACTTATTCCCCTAGAAGAAGGATTTTGTAAATATAAAACAGCTATAAATTCCATTGAAACCTTTCTGAGCAGGAAAGAAAAGCATATCAGAGTCTCTGCAGGCAGCTGGGAGTGATTAGATTATTAAAATGCCATATTACTAGTTCCCAGTAATTGCTTTGATAGATATGCCCTAATACCTGCTGGACATCCTATCTTGCAGAAAATAAATTAACAAGAAAGTCACGTTTGTCTTTCTTCTACAAGTGTGCGTCCAGTAATCCTTGCAAAGGGAGAGTGACCACCAGTGAGTGGCCTAATAGGAAGGGCTTTAAAACAAAAAAAGAATAAAAAAAATTAATTGTCCTTAAAAGAAATAAGAGAGAGTGCTGGTCTACTGCAATGCAGAGCACCCTGCACCCAGAAGTGTGTGTATCTGAATATGTTGTGCTTGGTAAAGTGTGGAGATCAGGCCATGCAGACTTCTAGAGCTCTGCCGAGGTCTGTGGAGCTATGCACTGGAGGCTGCACTCCTGATGGCTTGTATGCAGCCTTTCAGGCCTTTCCACATTACACCCGGTTTTAAGGTCACAAATAGAGATGTGTTTCAGAGTAGCAGCCGTGTTAGTCTGTATCTGCAGAAAAGAAACAGAGTACTTGTTGCACCTTAGAGACTAACACATTTATTTGAGCATAAGCTTTCGTGAGCTACAGCTCACTTCATCGGATGCATTCAGTGGAAAATACAGCGGGGAGATTTATATACACAGAGAACATGAAACAATGGGTGTTACCCTACTCACTGTAAGGAGAGTGATCAGGTAAGATGAGCTATTACCAGCAGGAGAGAAAAAAAACAAAACAAAACCCCAACCTTTTGTAGTGATAATCAAGGTGGGCCATTTCCAGCAGTTGACAAGAACGTGTGAGGAACAGTGGGGAGTAGAGGGTGTGGGGAAATAAACATGGGGAAATAGTTTTACTTTGTGTAATGACACATCCACTCCCAGTCTTTATTCAAGCCTAAGTGTCTGCTGAATTGGAATTAATTTGCAAACTGGACACCATTAACCTTTTTTCTTTTTCCTCCTGCTGGTAATAGCTCATCTTACCTGATCACTCTCCTTACAGTGTGTATGGTAACACCCATTGTTTCATGTTCTCTGTGTATATAAAATCTCCCCACTGTATTTTCCACTGCATGCATCCGATGAAGTGAGCTGTAGCTCATGAAAGCTTATGCTCAAATAAATTTGTTAGTCGAAATAGAGATGTGTACTCTAGAGATGAGAGATGGATTTTCTGTTCTTTTAACATCTCAACTATGGGTTTGGTTTCCCCATTGACTGTAGGGTACCGGATCCAGCCCTATGTTGCTTAATCTCTATTTCCATGAGAGGGATCTGAACAGAAGGAGAGTAGACCAGTGTCCTGCTCTTTGTGGAATATAGAGTTTACTTTGGGGATGGACTGGTTTAAACGGCTCTCTCCAGGAACTACTTTATCCAGTCACTCAACATTGTAGATCAGTTGAAAGGACCCCCAGTTCTGATGCCCTGGGAGCTGAAATTAGAGCTACCCTGGTAGAGAGAAAAAGCAACATTTCTCTGAGAGGTTCAAACTGTCTTTAATACAGTATAAACTTTTTCTAAGAGAAAGGAGGCTGGAGAGACTGTCCCATGTAGTTGGGGGTCTTGTCTGTTTTAGTTACCCTGTGTGTGAAAGGTAACTATTTTTGGTTATAGGTGGGATTGGCTTGGAGAATGGAATATCTGTGCGTACATAATAGGTCAGATCCTCAACTTTTAACAGAGCTACACCAATTTGCACCAGCTAAGACACTGGCCCGGAATGTTTACTTCCTTGGTCTCTTGTGTTCATAAAGTGATATTATATGTTGTATGTTAATGATTCATAAACCTGTGTGTGTAGCAGTACATGTATATAAAATCCCAGTAAAAATCAGTTATAAAAGAACTTTATAGAGAGAGTTGCTTATGCTTATACTTATCTTGGAAAGTTGGTTCAATTGTGGATTTCTCCAGCTAAAATGAAGCTGCGAAGTATTGTTTTGTGACCCACATTCCATTCAGTTTGTTCTATTCCAGTCACAGGCCAGGTTTGTCTGTGTATGAATTATTAGTGAGCTTCTGAGTTGTTCTACTACTAGATTTGATAGTTCAACTTGATGATAATATAGGTTTTCTATGCTGAAAAATGTGTCCGAAAGACAGTAAAATAATTCAGCTAGCAGAAATTTAATATTTTTCCTCCCAAAGAATATTTTTTTGTTTAGCCACAACATGTAGATCATTCTTTTTAACTGAGCTGCAGATAACTAATTTCACATGGAGGACACTTTATTGTTCACTTTTCTTTATGAAACCTGTTTATAACTTGTTTAGTAGACGGGGAAAACCTGAAGAGTCTCCATGTGCTTGGCTTCAAGTCAATGTGTTCCCCCCCCCATAATTCATTAAACACATTTCCGTGGAGATTGTGCCCAAATTAAAACACCCAATTTATAGGAAAACATGCACAGGACTTAGAGAATCTAAAAATAAAAATAGCATGTTTGGTAGCAGTTATATGTTAAAAGCCTTTATACACCTGAGGTGAAATCCTGGCTCTGTTGAAATCAAGGCTTTCAGAAAACCTTGACAAGTTCCCACACCAAAGGCTCTTAAGCAAAGTAAGCAGTCATGGGGTAAGGGAGAAAGTCCTCTCATGGATAACCTCTGGTTAGAAGACCAGAAAACAAAGGGTAGGAATAAATGGTCAGTTATCATAATGGAGAGAGATAAATAGCGGAGTCCCCCAAGAATCTGTACTGGGACCAGTGCCATTCAATATATGCATAAATGATTTGGGAAAAGGAGAAAAGGGGAAAACAGTGAGGTGGCAAAGTTTGCAGACAATTCAAAATTATTCAAGATAGTTAAGTCCAAAGCTGACTGGGAAGAGTTACAAAGGCATCTAACAAAACTGGGTGAGTGAGCAACAAAATGGCAGATGAAATTCAATGTTAATAAATGCAAAGTAATGCACGTTGGCAAACATAATGCCAACTATACATACAAAATGGGGGTGGGGTCTAAATTAGCTGTTATCACTCAAGAAAGAGATCTTGGAGTCCTTGTGGATAGTTCTCTGAAAACATCCACTGAATGTGCAGCAGCCATCAAAAAAATGAACAGAATGTTGGGAACCATTAGGAAAGGGGTAGATAATATGTCAAAAATCATAATACCAATATATAAATCTATGGTACACCCCCACTTTGAATACTGTCTGCAGTTTTAGTTGCCCCATCTCAAAAAAGATAGATTAGAATGGGGAAAGGTACAGAAAAGGATAACAAAAATTATTAAGGGGATAGAACAGCTTCTATATAAGAGAGATTAACAAGGCTGGGGCTGGTCAGTTTAGAAAAGGGACAATTAAGTAGAGATATGATAGACGTCTATACAATCGTGACTGGTGGGGAGAGAGTGAACGAGGAAGTGTTATTTACCCCTTCACCTAACACAAGAACCAGGGGTCACCCAGTGAAATTAATAGGCATCAGTTTTAAAACAAAAATAAAGAACTACTTCTTCACACAATACAGTCAAGCTGTGGAACTCATTGCCAGGGGATGTTGTGAAGGCCACGAGTATAACTGGGTTAAAAGAAGAGTTAGATACATTCACAGAGGATAGGTCCATCATTGGCTATTAGCCAAGATGGCCAACACTGCAACTCCATACTCTGGGTGTCCCTAAAACTCTGACTGCCAGAAGCTGGGACTAGACAATGAGACAGATCACTCAATAAATTTCCCTGTTCTGTTCATTCACTTTGAAGAATCTGTCACCAGCCACTGTCAGAAGACAGGATACTGGGCTAAATGGACTATTGGTCTGACCCAGTATGGCCATTTTTTTGTTCTTAATGGGAATTTTGCCATTGACTTCAACAGGATTTCACTCCAGGTCCTAAACTGGTCCAATGAACATTCTTGGAACTAAAGGCCTAAGTTGTCTCAAGGTGAATAACTTACTTTAAACTGACTTTGCTGATCATTGATTTCCATGAAATCTAGTGCTCTTTGAATGAACATTTATATCTTGGACATGGGCGTTTTAAGTGTATCCCTGAGTATTGGCATGACACTCTGCTGCTTGATGCTACCAACTCTTTGGCAAGTTCTGTGTGGTAACTCTAAAGATGGGCTTAAACCAGCAAGGCCAGATCAGGATTTCTAAGTTGGGAGTATATGGGCGGGGGGATCTGGTTCAGCATTACTATTTGGCCCACTAAAAATTGGGCCTTCCAAAATTCAGTGGGAGATATAGATCTGGATTCAACATTCCTGACAGTGGACAAGTTTTCAGTCTGGTGTCCCAGTTCAGGCATCTCTCTAGTCTGCACATATTTCAGACCCCACAAGCACATTCTCAGAAACACTGCTTTTAATCACATTATATAGGACATAAAAAGAACCAGCACTTATTAATTAATTGCAGATGTCTCCTACTTCCTTAACTCCACTGAATATGCAGCCCCAGAACATCAGAATTCTCTCAGCCCCTCAGGGAGAAGATAATTGCCTTGATTTTATTTTCTAGCATAGTAAGAGGTTTTTATGGATTTTCGGCCCTTTCCTGATGCTTAAAACCTGCCACTCTATTTTCCAAACTTTGATTAGAAAAGCAATAAAAATCAATTCCTCATCATCATCATCACCAGCCTTCTTCCCCATAAAAGTAAAACTATCACAGTAAGCAGAAAGTATACAGCGCCCTGCAATATCTGAGAGCAACAATAAAATTAGAATAGCAATGAACAAGGGAAAGTGGAATAGCAATATAACCCTGGCAATCAGATAGCTCAGTGACAGGTACCTTAAGAAGACATAAGTTAGATGGATGGAGAGGTGTAACCCCTCGCTCCCCCACAAGCAGAAAATGGTGTCACTTTTGAGCTAGTTCTGGACACAGGTGAGCAGACAGTGGTGGCATAGATTTAGTACTGTGTACGCTCCCTCAGGAGACTCTGCCCAGCAGGCATGCTGTTACACAGAGACTTCAACAAAAGGAAAACTTCAGTTTTTTTCTTATTTGATCCAGATTGGGTGGGATGGTGCATCCAGTGCCCTGGAAAGCCGGTTAACACTGGGCACAGTGGACCTCTGGCTTCACTACTGTAGAAAATCAGATTCTTTTCTAGCACCATGGTGAAGCCTGAAAGAAAGGCCATTCATGGCTGAGATTTAGACAGGCTGACCTTTCAGTTGCACCAAATTGTCACCAGATATTCTCCCCAGTCCTGAACAGGATCAGTCAGAGAGATTTAACTCTCTTCCCATGTGCATGATTTTTTGCTACCATAAGGGAACATGTTCTCTCTGGAAAGGGGGAGCTGATAAACAAGGAAGGGGTCACCTGCCCTTGAGACATGGAGATGCAATCTTTAAGCTTGGAGGTGAATGGAATGGCATCCTCAGTCTTTCAGCACATGTAAAAAGATTGCCACAAGCCTCAGACTAACTGGAGTTTGTTCAGCTTTCAGTGGGAGTAGGGCAGGAAATAGGTAGAGTTTAGCAATGTAAGCACAGTTGTTTGTCCTATAAACAGTGCTAAGGAAGAGGTCAGCACCAAGAATCATGAACCCTGAGTCTCTGTTACATTGTTTCCATGATGATTAGTGATAGAAGAACTGGTCAGACATATGACTCATTTGAACTGCACCCACTCAGGGTTCCATATTTGGTCATTTGGAGACCTTTCCCTTCTAAGGAGTAAACAGAGCTTTGTGTTTCTTAATTACATGGCAGTAGGGTTCATAGTCCACACTGTTGCTTGGTTACTTGAATCTTGACTTATAATTGGTGTAAAATGCAAATGGATGGCAGCTTTTATGGGGGGGAGGGGAATCAGGGCACCTACAAATTAATCCTCAGAGCACCCTTCTTCCTGTGCACTGAAGGGGATAGGCGTTTAGTGGAAAAATTAGTATGTGATCCTATAATTAAAGGGGGTATCATAATGCATATGCACAAAGGGGTTGAATTAGGTTTTTTAGGACCCCCTTAATTCTGCCATTTCCTAACTTTTGAATGTTTAACTTTAAACATATAGTTTTTTAACGTAATTTTTTGTGTGTAATAAGTAGCCTTGCAATTCTGTAGATGGTGGCATTAATAATTCTGGCCTTTTCTTCTCTTATTTGCTAAGTATTCTGTGATTTGTAAGTGCATTATTCACTGGAATGCTTTGAAAGTATCCCATTACCCTGAGGTTTATTGTATGAAAGGTGATTTTAAACTGCTTATTGTTGGATAGAAGGATTTTACATTGTTCTCTAAAGCAAAGGAGGAAAGTAAGCTATCACTGATATCCGCAACAGCTCTTCCCCACAAACTATGTGGTGCCATACATGTGTTTACTGAACAACAAAATCGTGTAAGAAGTTTGTTATCTGAGAGGAGAGGATTTTGTAATAAAAGGCCATTTCAAATCAGAAGAGAGGTGAATATTCTAGCTAGATTGTGATTTCATTATTACTGCTTCTCCAAGTAGGGTGGCCAGGTGTCTGGTTTTCGACACCGCCAACTGGGCCATTAAAGGTCCGATCAGCAGTGCTGCGGGGCTAAGACAGGCTAGTTCCTACCTGTCCTGGCATCGCGCTGTGCCCCGGAAGCAGCAAGCAGGTCCAGCTCCTAGGTGGGGGGGCCACGGGGCTCCATGCGCTGTCCTGCCTTGAGCACTGGCTCCACACTCCCATTGGCCAGTTCCCAGCTAATGGGAGCTGTGAGGCCAGTGCCTGCAGTGGGCAAGAACAGCACACGGAGCCTTCTGCCCCCCCCCGAGCCCCGTCTACTAGCGTCAGACCTGTTGGCCACTTTCAGGGCGCGCACAATTCAGTGTCGAGACAGATAGGCAGCCTGCCTTAGCCCCACTGCGCCTCTGACTGGGAGACACCTGAGGTAAGCCCAGGCCCCGAGCCCCTGCCCCAGTCCTGAGACCCCCCCCAACCTGGAGCCCGCCACCTGCACCGCAAAGCCCTCATCCCCGGCCCCACCCCAGAGCCCGTACCCCCTCCTGCACCCCTGCCCCCAGCCCTGAGCCCCCCCAAACATGGAGCCCCCTCCTGCACCCCAAACCCCTCATCCCCGGCCCCACTCCAGAGCCCGCACCCCCAGTCAGAGCCTTCACTCCCTTACAGACCCTAGTTCCCTGCCCCAGCCCAGTGAAAGTGAGTGAGGGTGGGGGAGAGCAAGTGAGGGAGGGGACAAGGGAGATCCAGTGGACATAGTGTACTTAGATTTCCAGAAAACCTTTGACAAGGTCCCTCACCAAAGGCTCTTACATAAATTAAGTTGTCCTGGGATAAGAGGGAAGATCCTTTCCTGGACTGAGAACTGGTTAAAAGACAGGAAACAAAGGGTAGGAATAAATGGTAAATTTTCAGAATGGAGAGAGGTAACTAGTGGTGGTGCCCAAGGGTCAGTCCTAGGACCAGTCCTATTCAACTAATTCATAAATGATCTGGAGAAAGGGGTAAACAGCGAGGTGGCAAAGTTTGCAGACAATACTAAACTGCTCAAGATAGTTAAGACCAAAGCAGACTGTGAAGATCTTCAAAAAGATCTCACAAAACTAACTGATTGGGCAACAAAACGGCAAATTAAATTGAATGTGGATAAATGTAAAATAATACACATTGGAAAAAATAACCCCATTATGATGGGGGCTAATTTAGCTACAACTAATCAGGAAAGAGATCTTTGGTGTCCCTAGCCTCTGTTTGTCAGAGGTGGAGATGGATGGCAGGAGAGAGATCACTTCTTCATTACCTGTTAGGTTCACTCCCTCTGGGGCACCTGGAATTGGCCACTGTCGGAAGACAGGATACTGGACTGGATGGACCTTTGGTCTGACCCAGTATGGCCATTCTTATGTTCTTATGAGCCACTGAGGGAGGGCAACTGTAGTGAGGAGGGGTCGAGGCCTCAGGGAAGGAGTAGGGCTTCAGCACAGTGGCAGGACTAGGATGTTCAGTTTTGTGCCATTAGAAAGATGGCAACCCTATCTCCAAGTGAAATTTAGGCAGAGAGGAGCTAAAGTCTAGCTAAAACTGAACAACAAAAAATAAAAATTGTCAGCACCAGCAAAACCAGGGAAATTTGCATTTAGTGGTTTTGTAAATAAGCAAACATTTTTCATTCTTTCTTTGAATTTGCTGGTTGAAAATGATCAGCTTTTCTTTTGTGAACTCTTGGGGAGTTCATCCAGAGTGGATTTTTTTCAACATTTTCTCCAAAAATTCCAGGTTTTCCTGATGAAAATGTTAAAAAGAAGTATTTTGCTGAGCATGCTCCAGGGAGAATTCACTGGAGACTTTGGGGGTGAGGGGGGGGGTTGGAGGGGCAGAAGATTGCATGTTTGCAGGAAAATGTCAGTTTTCATGTCTTATAGCTTTATTTTTCAGCTGTGGCAAAGATACATGGGATCTTGTGTGCCTATCTTCCACCGCATCTTGATAACTATGTTTCACAACATGCAAAGATAACAGCATTGCTTATCAAAAAGAAAAGGAGTACTTGTGGCACCTTAGAGACTAACAAATTTATTAGAGCATAAGCTTTCGTGAGCTACAGCTCACTTCATCGGATGCATCCGATGAAGTGAGCTGTAGCTCATGAAAGCTTATGCTCTAATAAATTTGTTAGTCTCTAAGGTGCCACAAGTACTCCTTTTCTTTTTGTGAATACAGACTAACACGGCTGCTACTCTGAAACCTGTGATTATGCAAAGCATTGCTTATCATAACCAGAGCCGTGTCTAGCCTCTGGGAAATTGTGCTGTGACATCATACTGCTTCACACAGGGCATTTTTACATTGAGATCCCTCAGGCCAATTGTTGTGATAACCGTACATGCACAGCTATACATTTGCACCACTTTACAGCTCTGGTGATAGGGTCATGTTAAAAGTGAAAATAAAACCCTCTCCTTGCACCCTTAGATGAAGTATGCTTTCTGGGCTTAAAGAGAAAACGCTGGTAATAATGCACAGAGCCAAACTATTTTAAAACTTGGATACTAAGCTGCCTTCATGTGCCCAGGTATCACTGTTTTTAGTTATGTTCTTAATCTCTTTTGGTGTCTTAATTTACCTCAGTAAAAGGTGACAATTCCGTATGGCCACAAACCACTGCTTAGAGCCTCCAGCTGATGGTAAAGTTATGTTGTGTCTCTATCACAGCTCTAGGTTCCTTTCAGATTGCATGGTGGAGAGGGGATTTCCTCTGGAGTTCTCTTCATTGGCTCACTGCTTGTCCTAGGGGCTGAATTGGGGCCAGAATGCTCAACACCTTGCAATCTTGAGCCCATCACCCCATTAGCCAATGGATCACTCTTGACCTGTTTCAGGACTCTATGCAGAAGAAGCTCTCTCCGCTGCTCAGTACCTATTTCAGATGGCCAGGTTGGAAAGACCTATATAATACGTAGTTCCCAAACAGCAGATGTTTGTCACAGCTGTTTCTTTTCTTGTTCTTTTGTGAGCTGCTTGTGGAGAACCAGCAGACATCTATGCTCTCACTGTAATTTTAGCCTGGGGTCCTGACATTCTTTCCATAGCTTTTGCAGCTCCAGTTTTTAAGGCAGGAACCAAAAGCCTCCTGTATATTATCCTGTTTCTGTGATGCCAGGTTTATAATATACAATACACCAATGCATTCAGATACCACGCTGATGGGAGCCATATGGTTACCTACATAGAATAATTGCTGCTGCATTGGCCCTTGGGCTAGAATGTACTCAGTGTTCAGCTGTTTTCAGAGTAGCAGCCGTGTTAGTCTGTATTCTCAAAAAGAAAAGGAGTACTTGTGGCACCTTAGAGACTAACAAATTTATTAGAGCATAAGCTTTCGTGAGCTACAGCTCACTTCATCGGATGCATTTGGTGGAAAAAACAGAGTAGAGATTTATATACACACACACAGAGAACATGAAACAATGGGTTTATCATACACACTGTAAGGAGAGTGATCACTTAAGATAAGCCATCTGTTTATTGCTGGAAGGCGCCAACCCGGCTTGTGACAGCAGTAGGCAGTATAGCATGTTTTGGTATATTTATGCTGCTGAATTCTGCACATCCATTGCTTATGGAAAGAGTTTGTTCTTTGGACTTTTGAGAAAAAATCACAAGTCTGACAGTTACATCCAGCTGAGGGTGAATCTTTAATTTGTCTCATCCCCCCAGTGTAGTGCAAGGGACATTGTATCAGTAAATGCTGCCACTGACCCAAGCACCCTGTCCTTTTAGAGGTAATGCAAACACTGACATGCACCATCATAATCAGCTCTGTTTGCAAAACGCTGTGTACCTTCCACAAGAGGTTAAACACTACAGGACCTCGAATTCTGCCATCAGGGAACATCTCAAACCCTGTTCTTTACACAGCTGGAACCAGAGAATATTTACATATTCCAAACGCCATCTTCCTATAGGGACAGACAATAAGAATGATCTTTCTAATGGAAACCTGATGATGCTGGGATCTGGTTGGTTAGCAAGGAAGAAGGCCTCAGATGCTACTCTGTGATTATGTTACTCCTGTCATTGTCCTCAGGATTGCCTCCTTTGGGCTCCTTATACATTGCACCCAGTTATTCTGAATATGCCTTCCTCTCTCCTGAAGATGCTCTGAGTTTGGTACATTGGGATGTTGCACAGAGTGACGCTTTTAGTTAGGTGTTGAATAAAACATAATCTTCTTTGAAACCTCCACTTGTAACAGCTTTTCTTCCAGTCCAGGAAGTACCTATGTTTCTTATTTCACTTACTGTGAACCTCCAGAGTCTCTTTCCTTGCTGTGTTCTAGTTTTACTTGTTGAGATAGATAGAACAGATGTGCAGAATCATTTGGTCATAGTCTTCTTTACAGTGTTACTTGTGGAGCAGTTTAAAATTAGCTGGTGAGACGCATGTTCCTAAGGACTCTAGGACACAGGGATACCTAGTATAGCCAGTTTGACTCAGTGAAAAGAATTAATGGAAATGCATGGCTCCTGAAGGCAGGAAATACCTCGAACAGGCCTTTTCCTCTTTTTGTTGCAAGGGGAGCACTGACAATAGATTCTGTATCTTGCAGCTGCGTTTCTGCACTGTCTGATGACTGCAGCATATTTACTCCAACAGACACTGAGTCTGCACCAAAAAGTGCTCAGGAAGAGCCCAGCACAATGCGGATGACCTGTCCCGACACATCTATTCTGTGTGAATTATATCAATAGCGTAATGCAAACGTCAGAAAGAGCATCACCCCCCACCAGCGGGACCCATCCATGTAGATGGGACATCATGAGCACTGAATTTCATAGGTTCAGATTCGTGTCCTGGGTGGTGTTTCCAATGACAGGAAGGAAAGCAAGTGAGCAACATCAACCTGACAGAGAGAAACCATTTCTAGAGCTTGATGAAACTTGTGTTACAAACAGTGTGACTTGTAAACACTTTCCCTGCAGTTATATCATGAAAGCTAGCCTAAAGAGTAGCAATGACAGAAACATGACCTGCTTTACCACGCATCAAATATAAACCAAGCTGAAATGGAGTGAAGGTCAAGATTACAGGAATGAGATGCAGAAATGCATATTATAGACACAGAAAATGAATAAGCAAATGACTTTTTTGAACACAGTCTGTATTCTTCAGGGAACCCATTTGGGCTAATGATTTCAATGTAATTAGATAAGGGAGACTATAAACTCTTAAATCACAGGATGTTATCAGTCATGCTATGCAAATTGCTATTACCATGACCATCTTAGCTGTATTAAGAAGCATCAGCAGCAAATGCTTTAATTGGTGTTGCTGCCGCTTCTTTCAGATTCCCATCCTACAAGGGAAGGAGTTAGCAGCCACCGTATCTAGCTTCTCCAGTGTACTGGTTAGCATTGGGCGGGGAAAGGTTAGAGGTAATGTGTAGCACAGAAGATAGCTATACTTGCCATACTATTCTATCGCACAGAAGATAGCCATCTGGGGACTGTAGCTTCCCAGTACCCATTGTCACTGGCAGGAATTGCATGGCCATTACTCTGCACGGTGGATTCATATATGCTGTCCCCAAAGGTGCAAACTTACATTTCCCAGCAAGCATAGAGCAAGCCAGAGGGCTCTGTGATAGGTGGTTGATTATTAGAGATGTGAGGCATGGAGGTGCCTTGGCAATAGGCAGCAATATTGTTTTTAAATAAGTCTGACATGTACAGCTCAAAAAACCACAGGCTATAAAATACACATTTCTGCACAGCTGAGTCCTCACACTCGCTAGTCCATTCCTGCCACTGGCTCCACTTCCAAAGCACTACCAGTGCACTTCACTCCTGACCACATGCTGCCCTCGGCACTCTACCTCTGGGCCTACACAAACAGCTCTGCATGCGCCTTGGTCCTGACTTGCAGCCTCCTCGGCTCAGTGTGTCTTGAGCACAGATTACCAGTTAGGCAAAGCTGTGTGGTGGTTTGGGGCTATGGGAATGAGTGACTGGATTGACAGCAACACATTTATTTCACATGGGAAATGCAAACTGTATCAAGCCTGATAACCAAGAATACAGGGGGAGAGTGGGTGAAGATCGGAGATGGACTGTGGGACGCTTAACCATATTAGGGGGAGTGACAGCAGTTGATTTCAGATAAGCAAAGGAGGTGAGCACGTACATTCGTCAGTACCAGCTGTTTTTTTATTTTTAAAGTATCTTCCTGCAGTATGATTTCCCAGAAAGCCTCTCCATTCCCAGTATAACCAAAGCAATGTGAACTTCCATGGGTATATCACCCCCAGGAGATTCTATTCTTAGAGCATTTCTGTCTCCCACACGAGCCCATTTTTTGTGTAAATAACATGGAAAAAACTCTGCAACACAAATCCCCTGAGTGATTTCCTTGAAGTTGTCAAGGGGATCTGCACACACAGTGTGTTGTCCCACCACAGATGGCTACACACGTTTAAATGAGGGATTCGAGGTGACTGCATCAACTTATCATAGGCCTTGTCAAAGCCCACTGAGGTCAGTGGGAGTATTTCCATTCATTTCAGTGGGCTTTGGATCAGGCCCAGCACCGGGCAAGTTCTTGTAGCTGATATCTTAGACACACACATCACGTAAGACATTTAGAATGGTCCCAACTGTGCAATGGGATAAAGGGTTATGCCAGTGCAGAGTCCCTGAAAGAGGCTCTGACCAGGCTCAGAAGTCTGCCTGAGTGGATCTGAATGCAGGATCAGGGTCTATATTCATGTATTATGTTGTTGTCTCATTTTATTCAAGCCAGGAGATATTGCACGGCCTCATGCCACAGGTGTTCTTCCCCAGTCCACAAATCCTGGTGTTTCCAGTTTAAAAGTGAGTTCAGATAGGTCAAGGGCACCATTATCAATGTTTGCACGTCTGCACTTATTAGTTTATAGCAGGGGCCAGCACCCATGCCAGAGCCACTGAGCTACAACCCTGAGGGCTTCAACTAATTTGTATAAAATGGAGCAGATTGCTCACCTGTATCTTTAATACAGAGGTGCAGAAAATGGAACTTCCATCCTATGGGAAATTCAGATATTTCTATGTTTGTCTTTGCCCTGAAGTGGGACAAAATATCAAAATAATGGAACTGAAATGCTGAAATATTTTGATTCAAAAACATCAAAATGATGTTTTCAACAGCTTCCATGTAGATTATGTTGAAACAGTAAAATATTATAAAATTAATATCATCAGAGTAAAATGAAGTGAAACCAAAGAAGTCTAAAAGAAACATTTCTATGTTATCTAAATGAAATGAGGAAGTCTAAATGAACCGTTTCAAAACTTTTCCATAAAACATGTTGTCAGAATCTACATGGTCTCGTGAAATATTTAGATTTTGATGAAATAGCCTTTTCTCTGGGAAAATTGTTCAGTCAAATATTTTTTTGACCAGCTCTCTGGAGACTGGTGGTTCCAGTATGCAGTCCTGCATCCAATTCTTTCCAGCTCTGCCTCTGGCAGGGGGAACAACTAGATCAGTTATATAGCAGCCCAAACTGCTGCATAAATAAGCCCATTCTATATGCAGTTGGCTTTTGCTATTGACCCCTAGATTAGCATGGAGGGCATTCAGCTCTGGAACTCACTTCCGCTGTTGGTCTGACAGACTCCAAGTCTTTTGATCTTCAAGGTATGGTCTAAGACTCACATAATTTCTCAGGCTTTTGCCTGCGGATCTTTGGGCCGTGCCTGCTTTATCCTGGAGGGAATTTACTTAGAACTGATATTGATCAATGGGCTATGGCATTTCTAAACTTGCTGATGCTCCTTGGGAATGTGTGGGTGCGCTTTATAAATCTATAAATAAATACAATTACCTGCTCTATTAAGTAATTTAAAGGGGCTATTTCTAGCCTACCTGATTTATAGCCCATTTGTATTTTTTCACTATAAGAAAGCAGAAGCTGGCCTATTACTCTGAATCATTTTAACTTTCAGTGGAGTAAGCTGGGTCATGGGAATTTATTTTTTTCAGCTGACAGATTATTAGAGGATATGTTTATAAATAGCTATTCTGTAGCTGTGTTTAATGACTTTGAACATAAGCGACATGGTGAGCGCTGCAATATAAACAGCTAGAGAGATTGTAAGTGCCTGATTCTGCTGCCATTGAAGTCAATTATAAAATTCCATTGATTTCAGTGGATTATCCATAAATCTCCTCGTTTGCAGGAAAGATGGGAGCCTGGAGGAACCAGATTGTTTATTTGTGTTTGCTACTATTTATTTTCTAAATAATTTATATTGGAGGCTTCAGGGAGAAAGTGCAAAATATACCCATTGATTTAATATTAACCATTAGCAATTCAGCCTAAGAGAATCAGCCGTTAAGAGTCTGATGATTTCCATTTAAGCTCTATCAGAGCAGCTTCCTGGATGCACCAAAGTCAGAGTTTAGTAACAAGGAGTGAAATCGCAGCTCCCGTGAAGTCAATATAGCAAATCTCCCATTGATTTCAGTGGAGCCAGGATTTTACACCCAGGAGTTTTAAGAATCTGCTTCCAAATGGATTGACTGGCAGTTAAGGAAAGAGATCTTATATTTCACCACATCCCCACAAAAGGATATATTTAAAAAGTAAAAAGCCAAGAACATAGAAACCCACGCTCTTTTAGAATCAAGCATTGCAGACAAAAGTGGTTATATAGTATCATTATAATTTATTAGGTTTGTAGCTCACCATATGCAATAAATTATAGTCAACATAATTATAGCATTGTCATAAAACACTACCATGGAGTATTTCTAATATCTAACACACTATCTACAAGTAAGCTCTGAAATTATGGTATATTAATATCAATAAGAAATGAACAAAATATCTTTAAAAAGACTTTCACAGTAAATTCAGTTCAGGAGAGGAACTTCATTATTTTTGCTTTTGTGCAAAAAATTCATGATACGAGTATACCACATAACAATGAGAAAAGAGATACAATTGCATAGGATTTCTAAAGAAAATGCACTCCCTGAAGGTTGAACTTGTTACACCCATGTGGTGTATTTTTAATGCATTTTAACAAATGCAAAATAAATGATCAATAGCTGATCAATCACTACAACCCTCCATCCCAGTAGACAACAGTGAGGCTTAGAAATCGTTTAAAGATTCAATAAAAACGAGTTTAAAAAAAAGATGAAATCAGTAAACAAGTAGAAGAAAACATTCTATTGTGCTTTCACCTCAGATTTACTGAGAAAATTGAGTCTGACTGGGTGCTTGTGTCATTGTCCCATAGTTCTGTGCCTGGAAGCGCGTTGGGTATGTTTCTTGCCAAACATGTTGGTTTCTTTCACTCGTACGTAAGCTTTTCTGGTTCTCTTGTTGCTGACACCGGTTCTTTCGCATTTGGAGAGTTTTCAATCACTCCAGGAACCTTTTTGCAGTGTGTAAAATTGGATTGAATGCTTATGACCCTTTTCAGGGTTCACTTGTCCTGCCAGAAGTTTCCATGGTTGTGGAGAATATCACATTTGTTAAGATTTCACAAACTCAGTCTTGTTCTTTAAATATAGCTTTTCTTCCATCTCCTTTTCCTTAGATAGTTCAATGAACTTTAATGGAATATTTCCGAAGTTTCAGAAACTGGAAAAGTTTGTCTTTTGTTCTCTGCTTTAGTGCCATTAATGCTCGTGTTTTCTCCTCCAAGTCCTGATCAGCGTCAAGTATGATCCTGGCTCTTTCCTCTGCTTTCTTGTCTCCAGAGTTTTTGAAGAGCTTTTGAAGAGATTCTTGATCTGTGCTTTCATAGATATTGGCCACAGCTTTCTTTCGCAAGGCTGTGTCAAACCGATAGCCATGGACAGATGGGCTCACTCTTAAGGATGTAGACATGGTTGAAATTTGATTGCTTCTCTTTGCTTTCATCTATATCAGATGCACCGGTATTTGCCTTCTAGGACTCATCAGAGAGATCAGTACAAAACATATTCACAGAACTGCTATTTAAAGGCATCCAGAGCAAAAAAACCCTGGAAGGATCAAGTTACAGCAATGACATCAGAGCGATCTCAACACAGAATAATTATAGTCAGATTTAACAGTTAAGATGCCAGATTTCCTTGTTTGTAAAAATGAGAGCAAAAGTTTTCCTTTACTCATGTGAGGAATAGATTTTACACACACAGCCTTGGTTGGGATGCTCAGAGAAGGAGAACACATTCAGAAATTTTTGCCAAGTAAAACAGACTCATTTGCAAGAGAGAGGTTGTTAATCCATCTGAGGAATAAACCTCTGTCCTATCTTATTACTATGCTACTAAAACTGTTTGCTGGAAGCAGGTCTGAGCCACTGCGCTCTTTGTATAGTTCTCTGTGAACCGTTTCTAGCCCAGCCGAAGGAAAGTGTAATAAAGCAGCGACACACACTTGGGGCTGATTATGAAATGCTTGTGGCTGATTACTCCATGATAAGAATAATATTAGTGCTCATATAGGGCTTTGCATTTTCAAGGTGGTTTACAAACATTATTTACTCCTCACAGCACCCCTGTGAGGCAGATATTGTTACTATCGCCTCAGATTTCATTACACGCTACATTCATATCCCCACCAAAGCCAGAGCTACACTCTTCATACCTGCCAGGACATCTCGCCTCTGGGAGCACATGGAGGCATGTAAATCACCCACTCTCTGGAAAGCCCCTCAGCAATGAGCCAGAACAAAGTCAGCACAGAGCAGAGCTGGATTGTCCTGCTTGGGTGGGTTTAATTTGAACTCATTGTGTTACTTTCCCCACTCTGAGAAAGCTCCGATTTCCACCCTACACTCCATGCCCCAAAGACCCCACATTCCAAGAACTGTCACTCCAGGAGATAAGGGCTGGATATAGCTACTTAAGGAGGGTCAGTATTTGTTGTGTGGGCCTATGGGGATCACTAGAGAGCACCGCCAGGTGCCACTTCCCTCACCCTCCACCCCCTCCAGGACAGCGCAATGGCTGGAGGCATTGCAGATGTAAAGATCCCACTGTTCGCTTCCTTATCCCATGACACTTCAGCCAGAAGTCAGGAGAGGTCATTTTTGTTCAGCCAACATGCTGCTCCATGTTACCCTGATTACGGCTTCCATACAACCCTGGGCACTACCTACGATTAATTATGGCAGCTCGGGTTAATGAAAAATGCTTAGCTGCCACAGTGGTGGGGTGCTTTATGAATAGAGAGGGAGACAGATAATGCCAGCTGACTGCCAGATAATCTGTGGTCAAAACTCACTTCTGCTTCCTGCTTTTCACATTTTGACAGTAGCAGAGAGCTGTGACAGTGTTGCTGGAACACTAGACCTTAGACACCCTGGTTAGCCCAAATGCTATTGCAGCTCACTTCCCCTTTTTAATTTTTAGCAGTAGTAGAAAAGAGAATTAAAAAAAAAAAGCTTTTAAGGCATGTTGAAGAGCTGCCATGAAAGATAAAAGCGCCCAGTACAGCCACCAATTTAAAGTCACATCAAATATATGCACATTTACTTGACTCTGAACATGTGCTTTAATTAATTTCAGAGCTACATAGTTTCATAGATTTCATAGCCAGAAGGGGCCATTAGATCATCTAGTCTGACCTGTATAACACAGACCATAGAACTTCATCCAGGTTCCCCTGCCATGAGCCTAATGTAGTTGTGTTTGGTCACAGAATTTTTTTTTAGTTATCTCAATAGGTAGTAGTCATGCAATAATTTGCAATGGCTCAGTGTCCTGTGGTCTTTATGTCTAGGCTGTTAATGCTTTAGAAAAGATCCTATTTCTTTTGCTTGATGGTCTGATTTAGAACTGGTCTAACTCTGCAGTTGCAATGTTCGTGAACATTTGTTTGAATTCACACAATTGGTTTGGTTTGAATGTGCTCATACCAATCTTTGTGAGAGTATTCAGTCTTTGTGAGATGTCTTTGGCTCTTCTTTGTGAGAATGCCCTGATCCAAAGGAGAACAATGCTGCTCATATGTGAACATCAGGATTTGCTGCTGAATATTTATGTATGATTTCTTTAGCACTGTTGGTTACTTGCCAATCCATATGCTTTATTCTCCTATTTTAAAAGTTTTATCTGTCCAGTCAGGGAGCCAAAGCTTCTCTATGTGACCGGCCACACATCACAAATAATGGATAGAGAATATCTGAAGTAAAAGGTTTGTAACAAGGAATAACAAATTATCTGAAATTATTCTGTCCAGATTATCCAGTGAACATCTTATTGTTGTTTATTTTCTGTATTATGACAGCTCCTAGGAGCCCCAGTGGGGGACCAGGACTCCATTGTACTAGCACAAAAAGATGGTTCCTGCCCCAAAGAATGTTACATATAAATAGGGCACTACCAAATTCATGGTCCATTTTGGTCAATGTCATGGTCATAGCATTTTTAAAATAATAAATGTAATTATTTAAGCTATTTAAATGTGAAATTTTAGGATGGTGTAATTGTAGGGGTCCTGACCCAAAAAGGACTTGTTGGGCTGGGGTCACAAGGTTGTTGGGGGGGTTACAGTGCTCCTACCCTTACTTCTGTGATGTTGCTGGCAGTAGCGCTGCCTTCAGAGCTGGGCAGCTGGAGAGCAGCAGCTGCTGGCCAGAGCCCGGCTCTGAAGGCAGAACCACCGCTAGCAGCAGTGCAGAAGTAAGGGTGGCATGGCACAGTATCGCCACCCTTACTTCTGCACTGCTGCTGGTGGGGCACCGCCTTTAAACTGGGCACTCAGCCAACAGCCGCCGCTCTCTGGCCTCCCAGCTCTGAAGGCGGCGCAGAAGTAAGGGTGTCAATACCGCAACCCCCCAAAATAATCCTGCAACCCCCCTGCATCTCCCTTTTGGGTCAGGACCCCTAGTTAGAGAAATGTTAGTCTCCCCCCATAAAATCTGTATAGTATAGGTAAAAGCACACAAGAGATCAGATTTCACAGTCCGTGACACGTTTCTCATGGCCGTGAATTTGGTAGGGCCTTACATATAAATAATGTATCTTTTTTATTAAATTACTTGTGAAAAATACAATAAGGAGCAAGTGAGATTGTTCTGTGACTGATTCATGAACAGAAAAGAGAGAGGTCATCAGAGGATGGTATTTAAATAACAATTCTGCCTATGTGCTTTATGCTGGTTCTAGCTTGCCAGAGCTCTTATCTCAGGAGGAGGGAGGGGATGCCATTTAGCCATATGAACACTTCCATATCTGTATATTATTAACAGGTTGTAAATAAATGTGTTGGGCATGCCCTAGCTCTTATCCAGTACCATAGCTCTTATTCAGCCAACATCCTGCTGAATCAGATGGATTTTGCCTGAATATGTATTGCAGCACTATTATCCTTTAGCATTATTGTCACCTGGGGTTAATTTGCTCCTCTTGCTGTTGAATAGGTCCATGAGAGAGTTTCTGTTGGTTACGCACCCTTTTCAGCATGTGGATATTAATGTTGCCGGTTCTTGGTTTTGTTTTGGGGTTTTTGGGCAGGAGGGAAAGGGAAAAGCCTCATGTTTAATTATCAATTGCTATTCACCAAACAGAGAGTCAAGGTAAGTGAGGTAGTATCTTTTATTGGACCAACTTACCTTGGTGAAAGAGACAAGCTTTCCGGCTTACACAGAGTTCTTCTTCAGGCCTGGTACCTGAAGAACCCAGAGCTGAGGAAGAGCTCTGTGCGAGTTCAAAAGTTTGTCTCTTTCCCCAAGAGAAGTTGGCCCAATAAAAGATATGACCTCACCCACCTTGTCGCTCTCGTATCCTGGGACCAACATGGCTACAACTATACTGCAAATATCCACCAAGGAGTAATAGATGGGGACACTGGGGGCAGAGATCGGGAGGGGAGGAAATTCCCAACTCCTGAACTGCACATTTCCAGCTCAGATGCAAGATGCTGTCTCTACAACACAGTAGGGAAAGTTTCGGGTAATGTTAAAAGTATATTTCATTGTAAAATATTAAATATATTTTGCTTCACTGGACAGATAAGTAAGTTACCAAACTGTCTGGAAATAGCATAAATTGTGCCGAACAAATGGTTATCTGTCTCCCAGCTGTATCTATAATGAGCCCTCCTGTTGTGATGCAGCATTGCTCCTTTGCCAGGGTAACAGCTATGGTACATTCATGCAGGTCCCTTCTTTTTTTAGCACCTTCTATCACTTCTCTGCATGTGTTTACAGTGAGGTGGCTGATCGTATTAATTTCATAAAACTGTTGAAAATACACAATCCTGTGCACATCGACTGGTGCCAGACAGGCTCAGGAAAGTGTCTGCTATGGAAACAAAGAACAAAACTGATGCATAGGAAGTAAGACAGCAGCAGCTGCCAGGCAGACACACGCATTTTCTTGTGAAATAATTTTGCTGTGAGCAGTGTCAAACATACCTCTGCCCCCTTAGAGCTTTTGTTCCTACTTAGAACAGTAATTATGTTTGGTTGCTTTAGGACATGTGGCATGCAACCATATAGCACTCCTGAAATGCTCTTTGACTAATTTTTTCTGTTATATAATTGATGAAATACCTCCTTCCTCGTGAATTAGTAATTCTTTTCTCGTGGGTTTGGGGGATTCTCTGGAAAAGATGTGATTTCTATAGTGCTGCTCATGATATTCATGGTATAATTAAGTCTTGAAATTATTAGACGTCCTGCTGCTTTACATATTAATAGGAGTCTGGTTTCTAATTCATATTCTCTCTGTCCTTGCAGAATAAATAGTTCAGCCGCATCCCTGATTCTATCATGCCTTTAAAACTATGGCATTCTAGTTATCTTAATTTGTTTTGTCTAAGGAACAGTCAAGTTTGTACTTAGCCCTACAAAATGAACCCTATATGTTAGAAATTGAAAGTTCAGCTCCTATAACTCATCCTGTAGTCTCCCAGGACCCAGATCAGGGCCTTGAGGGCTGAGGTGCTTGTTGTCATTTATTATGGGCTAGATTGAGCCTCCAGGCTCAGCCCCTGGAATATAGGGCAGGGCATAGCTGGGCTGCCCCAGGAGTAGCTCCTGGAGGGAATCGTGACTCAAAGGGTTAGTCTCTAAGGTGCCACAAGTACTCCTTTTCTTTTTGTGAATACAGACTAACACGGCTGCTACTCTGAAACCTGTGACTCAAAGGGGTAGATCCCGTTGCACTGCTCCAGTAAAGCTGCCCTAAGGCAGCAGCTGGGGATGCCCCTAATGTAGAGGATCCTGAGCTGACATAGGAGTACCACTTGAATCCCTTTGGCCCCTATTTCAGGAAAAGGGGCATTCTGGGATGGAGGCATGGTAGAGAAGGACAAATAAGGGCTGGACCAGAGTATGATGTCCCTCCAGAGATCAAGGCCATTGGAAGAGCCTCTTGCAGACTATTATCTGCTGGCACAAGATAGAGTAGCTCCCAGGATTGGAGAGGACAGAAAGATGAAATAAAACCTGCAATGCATTCACCTCTACACATGTGCCATATGTATGCAGCCTGTGCTCTTCCCATACCTTAACGATTCTTCGGATGAACTAGGCCTGTGTTTGGTTTTTTATAAATAGGCAGGTAACTTTGGAGTAGCTTTGAATTTTGTAAGGAACATTTTGCACAGCTTTCCTTCATCATAAGTCTGCTAAAGCCTAGGCAATTTGTGATCTCTTATACTTAAGGAACTAGCTGAAACAATCTTGGAACCATTAGCAATGGTCTTTGAGAACTCCTGGAGGATGCTGAGAAGTTACAGGGAGTTAGAGAAGGGAAACATAGTACCTGTCTTTAAAAAGGGGAACAAAGAGGATCCAGGGACTTATACACCAGTCAGCCTAACTTTGATACCCCTGAAAAGATACTGGAACAAATTATTAAACAATCAATCAATTAAACACATGCATCCGACGAAGTGGGTATTCACCCACGAAAGCTCATGCTCCAATACGTCTGTTAGTCTATAAGGTGCCACAGGACTCTTTGCCGCTATTAAACAATCAGCTTCTCAGCACCTAGAGGACAATAGGGTTATAAGGAATAGCCAGAACGAATTTATCAAGAATAAATCATGCCAAACTAACCTAATTTCCTTCTTTGACAGGGTTACTGGTCTAGTAGATGGGGTAGAGCAAACAGATATAATATATTTTGATTTTAGTCAGGCTTTTGACAGTCCTACATGGCATTCTCATTAGCAAATTGGGGAAAAGCAGTGTAGATGAAATTACTGTAAGTGGGTGCACAACTGATTGAGAGACCATATGCAAAGAGTAGTTATCAATGGTTCATTGTCAAACTGAGAGGTGTTATCTATTGGGTTCTTGAAGGGGTCAGTCCTGGGTCCAGTACTATTCAATATTTCTGTAATGACTTGGATAATGGGGTGGTAAGTAGGCTTATAAAATTTGCAGATGACATAGAGCTGGGGGTGTGTGGTTGCAAGCACTTTGGGGCACAGGATTAGAATTCAAAACGATCTTGACAAATGGGAGAATTAGCCTGAATTTAACAAGATTAAATTAAATAAAGACAAGTACAAAGTACTTCACTTTGGAAGGACAAATCAAATGCACAACTACAAAATGGGGAATAACTGGCAACGTGGTAGTACTGCTGAAAAGGATTTGTGAGTTATAGGGGATCACAAACTGAATATGTCAACACTTGGATGCAGCTTTGAAAAAGGCTAATATCATTCTGGGATGAATTAACTACTCTATGTACTACTCTACTCAGTACTGGTGAGGCCACAGCTGGAGTACTGTGTCAGGAGCCCCACTTTAGGAAATATGTAGACAAATTGGAGTGAGTCCAGAGGAAAGCAACAAAAATGAAAAAAAGGTTAACAGTCTTCAAATATGTTAAGGGCTGTTATAAAGAGGATGGGGATCAGTTGTTCTCCATGTCCACTGAAGGTAGGACAAGAAGTAATGGGCTTAATCTGCAGCAAGAGAGATTGAGGTTAGATATTAGGAAAAACTTTCTACCTATAAGGGTAGTTACACTCTGGAACAGGCTTCCAAGGGAGGTTGTGGAATCCCCATCCTTGGAGGTTTTTGAGAACAGGTTGGACAAACGCCTGTCAGGGGTGGGCTAGGTTTACTTGGTCCTACAACTGTGCAGAGGGCTGGACTTGATGGCTTATGAAGGTCCCTTCCAAGCCTACATGTCTATGATTCTGTGGTTATGACTGTAAGATATCGCAGCCCTATTAGAGAGCATTGGCACTGCTGCCTGTATTGCCAACCCCAAATGCTGAAAAATCATAAGTCAGGCCTCCAGAAATCAAGAGATTTACAAATAATAATTTTAAGTTCTTTTTAATTTTGTTTCTGGGCCTTTAGGATGCTTGGTGAAATTTGAAGCCAACATGGGGGCTAGGACCCCCCCCCTTTTTTTTGTTTGTTTGTTAATGAAAGCCAAGATTGTCACAAAATCTCACTTATCCCCAGGAGCTGGAGCTTTCAGTAAAACAGCAAACATTGCGAGGCTCATGGTAACATCAGGAGCGGTCGCAATCCTGGGCTGTCTTTTGGCAGTAGGAATATGAATATTCCTAGCCAATAAAAATCTAAAATGAGAAACCAAATCAGTTCACTTTCCATGCTTCAGAGCTCCCAGCATGAATTGTAATCACGGATTTCTTAAAAATACACATTAAATTTTTATCCGTTTCTTCTCCCACAGAAATATCCTGCTATGGTCAATTTTTCAAAAAGAGCTTCTTTGAAAATGAAGTTTTAACACTCGACACCAGCTGCCTTTGTTTAACAATCCCTCTGTCTTTAAAATATTACCTAAAAAAGAACCACAGATAAACTGTTCTCTTTTTAATTTTTAACTGGTGAGTCATATCTTAAACATTCAGAAATTGAGCCTTGGGCATTTAGAATTTCTTTAAAAAAAGAAAACAACTGGGATCATAAAACAAACATGTTTATGGCCAGGAAATGAAGACGAGGAATTTATATGTATTTACCATACAATGGGTGATATTTTTTATTTTCTCAAAAATTATTGTGATTTAGCCAGAAGGATTCCCCTCTCTTCATCTCCTGAGATATACCGAAGAATAATTAAAAGTTTCTCTGTCGTGAGAAATGGGTACCCAAGGACCTTCTGAAGCTACTATGTGTTTGAAGCGTGTGCATGGAAGAGAACCTTGACAATATGTGTGTGTGCATAGATGTATGGCAGTGAATTATAATGTAATGAAAGGTACTGGAGCTACAGCTTGTAGAGAATGAACTTCCTTATTTATCCTCAGAACAGGTGCGGCAAGCTGCATTCTTCTGGCCTAGGCTCTGATTCAGCAAAATACGTAAGCATGTGCTGAAATGCTTTCTGAAGAGGGGTCAAACTTAACCACATACTCAAAAGTGCTCCCATACTTTGTTGAATCAGAGCCTACACCTCTGTGCATGGACTGCCAACAAGGGTACCAATTAGGATTCACTGTGATTGCACTTTTGGTTGTTTTAAGAACTGAGACTCCTATATTTCCCAGAGATCATCAAATGGATGTCAGATGGCTAATTATTTTGGTCTCTATGGACCTATGTCAGCTGTAAAGCAGTGCTCTGGCAATGAAAGGTTCCATGTCCCATTGCCATTCCCCTGAGCCTTCCTGGCCTCCACTTGGCCAAAGCAGCTGTTCAGTTTATATATTTTTCATGCTGCAAAACGAAGAATAGTCCATGCAGTTTTAAAAGTACATTTTAACTATGTTCAGTTTCTCATGGAAAACACACAAAGGATCTTCATTCAATAACTTCTATTAATAGAAAGCATTATGAATATTTGAAAAATTGCTGGTGCTTTAGACATTTGAGCCATTTCTGGCTTTTTCCCATTGCAAGCTTATTTACACCATGATATTTATTTAACCTCAGAGTCACTTACAAATTTTTTTCTTCTGCTTCCTCCTCTCCTGTGGGCTGAAGGATCCTTGCACTGGTTAGGGTATAATGAATACAGCTCTCAATATGCTTGTTTACTCTCAGTCTGGGGAGTGAATTAAAGAGGTGATTCTCTCCAGCACAGAAACAGCTGTGAGATTACAGTACGGTTAAAGAGGAGCCAGCTCATAATGTTCCTCTCAGAATCTTAATCCCAGAGAATTAGTGAAATGTCTAGGTCATGTGAATAGCTATACCTGACCTGACTTTTCACCTTCCACCTAGTACTTCTGACCTCTGGCACAAGGCTAATGCAGTGTTTGCTAAATGACCTCACCTTTTACAGTACAGGCCTTATCTGATTTGTAATAGACCCTCTGAGAGGTCATGTCTGCAGCCTCAGAAAGTGTATTTCCTGCTTTTTGCCTAAAAAAAATTAGTGAGCCAGAGAAATAAGGGAAAAGCAACAAGACACCAGAATATTTCCAGCAGCTGAGTATAGTGTCTGACTAGACTAGGGTCTGGCATGCAGTCAGACACCTCCATCAGGGGAACTCTTAGAATGAGAGGTGATATCTGGGGTGCACAACCAGTTATCCAGGGAATTCCCTATTGTGACGGTGCAGATTTCCCAACTTTGTGGCATATATTATTAGCAGTGCATGCCATAATATACGAGCACCTCAGGCTATGTATACATGACAACTGACGTCAGTGTAAGTTATGTAGCTCAGAGGTGTGAATAAACCATGCCACTGAGTGACATAAATTACAGTGACCTAAGCCCTGAGCGTGGACAGCGCTATGTCAGCAGGAGAGCTGCTCCCAAGGACATGACTACCGCCACTCGCAGGGGCCTGTGTGATTAAGTTGATGGGAGAGCTCTTTCCCATCAGCCTAGAGTGTTTGTACTAGTGCAGCAGAGATGCTGTAAATTCCGTAGTGTAGCCACAGTCTCAGACCGAACCCAGCAGGGATACCACATGAATAATCCTTCCTTGCATGCCCCCTGGTCTCCATCCCAGGGAGATGGGGTTCCTTTGAACATTGTAAGTGTCTATGGTTTATTCACCAGGAGGGGTACAGTGAGGATTTGGGTCTTTAGGGCTGTCAAGTTAGCGCCTTTCAGGAGCAAAACATTCATCCAAAAACAGAAGTGAGAGAGTTTGACTTTGGGCGAAGCGGTCTACTGTCTGAGACTCTCCTGCAAGTGGAAGAAACCTTAGTCAAAGAGGCAAAGTACCAAAGTGCAAAGAATTATATATCTTTTCAGTGACTTGTTTTGCCAGTCTAACTCCAGGTGGCTGAGCTGGCTCCTGACCCCATTTGACTAGGCTTCTGAAGAGATTCTAGTTTAGATGCACAGCAATAAGGTGACTTATTTTAATTGTAGTTTTGCACCAGCCCAATTTCTAGAAAATGAATGATTTATCAGCTCAGTTCCACAGATGGTACCGTTCACACAACTGATTTGAAATGGGAGCCAGAATTAAAAACTAGTACGTTCAGTCATGGGAAGATATGATTAAATTTCAATCCTTCTGTCATAAAGGGAAGGGTAACCACCTTTCTGTATACAGAACTATAAAATCCCTCCTGGCCAGAGGCAAAACCCTTTCACCTGTAAAGGGTTAAGAAGCTAGGATAACCTCACTGGCACCTGACCAAAATGACCAATGAGGAGACAAGTTACTTTCAAAGCTGGAGGGGCGGGGGGGAAACAAAGGGTCTGTCTGTCTGTGTGATGCTTTTGCTGGGACCAGGTCAGGAATGCTCTTCAGAACTCCTGTAAAAAGTTAGTAAGCAATCTAGCTAGAAATGCGTTAGATTTTCTTTTATTTAATGGCTGGTAAAATAGCTGTGCTGAATGGAATGTATATTCCTGTTTTTGTGTCTTTTTGTAACTTAAGATTTTGCCTAGAGGGATTCTCTATGTTTTGAATCTGATTACTCTGTAAGGTATTTACCATCCTGATTTTACAGAGGCGATTCTTTTACTTTTTCTTCAATTAAAATTCTTCTTTTAAGATCCTAATTGCTTTTTCCTTGTTCTTAAGATCCAAGGGTTTGGGTCTGTGTTCACCTATGCAAACTGGTGAGGATTTTTATCAAGCCTTCCCCAGGAAAGGGGGTGTAGGGCTTGGGGGGTATTTTGGGGGGAAGACGTCTCCAAGTTGGCTCTTTCCCTGTTCTTTGTTTAACACGCTTGGTGATGGCAGCATAGGGTTCAAGGATAAGGCAAAGTTTATACCTTGAGGAAGTTTTTAACCTAAGCTGGTAAGAATAAGCTCAGGGGGTCTTTCATGCAGGTCCCCATATCTGTGCCCTAGAGTTCAGGGTGGGGAAGGAACCTTGACAACTTCAATTTCAAAAAATAGCTTAATAGAAAAAAAAACAGCTACCACGAGTCCCTGTTCAGAACTTTTTGTCGTTTCTACCACCTATGAAAACATAAATTAAATAGAGACTAGCTGCTAAAACAGCTATTGTTATAACAATTATATTCTGCCCTACTAATTTTGCTCTGTGATGTCATCTCACAATTAAAAAGAAAAGAGTGATTTGTTAACTTAGTCACTATGTAGTTCAGTGGTTTGAGCAGGGGATGCCTTTGCTAGTGCTGCCATTGACTCAGTCGGTGTCTGACCCTGAGCCTCATTTTCTCCACTTAACATTGTCCGTGGAGCGGTTGGCACTGAGAGCCTTTAATCACAGCCCCTCCAAATATTACGCAAATTCTAATTCAGCAACAGCCTCTTTGAGTGACTCAAAAGCTGGATTCTCATTTTCTCTAAAAAGCAGTCACAGCAAAAGAGGAGGGCAAAAGAAAAGCAACATGAATTAAAGGTGTTTTTGTGCCAGTAGCACAGCGAAGGCATAGATGCCTCTATGCAGGTCAGCTTCTACTTAACGGATTTACCTTTGAGGATCTTGGCCATGAGTAGATTTGAGGTTCGGGGCCATGTCCTTTTACCTGCATGATTAGTCCCATTGAGATCAATGCTTCTTAAATCAGCGGAAATAGAGTTACTCATGTTTCAGAGTAGCAGCCGTGTTAGTCTGTATTCGCAAAAAGAAAAGGAGTACTTGTGGCACCTTAGAGACTAACAAATTTATTAGAGCATAAGCTTTCGTGAGCTACAGCTCACTTCATCGGATGCATTTGGCATCCGATGAAGTGAGCTGTAGCTCACGAGAGTTACTCATGTGGTGTTTGTAGGATCGGGCCCTTGGACAGCTCATGGCCAGTGAATGATTGTGTCTCCCATGTAAGGCAGGAAATTAAGCTTTCTAAAGGAGGAGACTTTTAAGATGTTCCCGGAGTCTGACATCCTAGCAACTAGCAGAAGAACCTTGTGGCCCTAGGCATGTTATATGCATGCTGCACTTTGCATCATGATTACAGGGAATAATGAAATAAACAAACCAAAGGATGGATAGGAAGCCTATAAAAGTGCCCAGGCTCTATGATTGCAGATGCCAGAATTCTAATGTGAGATGATGCCCTTGCTGTCAAGCCCTGCAGAGATTTTGGATTTTGGCTTCCAGTGGCTTTGCATGCAAGTCAGGAGCTGGGGTGTGATATTACAGGGGTGCATATAAGACATATGTCCTTTAATGAGAGGCCTATTTGCATGGATGAAGAGGAGATGGAAGCTTTGCAGTATACCTTCCTCCTTGAGTAATCAGAATAAACCATGAAATTTAGTTTGTTTTCTTTCTTAAGGCTTCTGTTTAACCAAAGGAGTTAATCATGTAATAAAGCAATGAGAAAAGCAGAGCATATCAGAGGTACATTTGGGGTCTCACTGAGAATTAATAGTTCTTCAGTTGGCCAAACTGGACAGTCTCTACGTAAAAGAATGAATGGACACAAATCAGACGTCAAGAATTATAACATTCAAAAATCAGTTGGAGAACACTTCAATCTCTCTGGTCACTCGATCACAGACCTAAGAGTGGCTATACTTCAACAAAAAAGCTTCAAAAACAGACTCCAACGAGAGACTGCTGAATTGGAATTAATTTGCAAACTGGATACAATTAACTTAGGCTTGAATAGAGACTGGAAATGGATGAGTCATTACACAAAGTAAAACTATTTCCCCATGGTATTTCTCCCTCCCACCTCACCCCCCACTGTTCCTCTGATATTCTTGTTAACTGCTGGAATTAGCCTACCTTGCTTGTCACCATGAAAGGTTTTCCTCCTTTCCCCCCCCCCTGCTGCTGGTGATGGCTTATCTTAAGTGATCACTCTCCTTACAGTGTGTATGATAAACCCATTGTTTCATGTTCTCTGTGTGTGTGTATATAAATCTCTCCTCTGTTTTTTCCACCAAATGCATCCGATGAAGTGAGCTGTAGCTCACGAAAGCTTATGCTCTAATAAATTTGTTAGTCTCTAAGGTGCCACGGGTACTCCTTTTCTTTTTACGAATACAGACTAACACGGCTGCTACTCTGAAACCTCTAATAAATTTGTTAGTCTCTAAGGTGCCACAAGTACTCCTTTTCTTTTTGCATATATTCTCTGTTAACTGTCCTGTCATTGTGAGTTAATAATGCAGTACATGACATGATGAATGGCCAGTTACTGTAAGTAAATTATGCTCAGTTTCCAGGTTGAGAAACTGAACAGAAACTTATGATATTTTAAGAATTTTAACACACCGCTCACACACATCAGCCCTGCATGCAACAGATCTAATTAAAACCTGAAGAAAAGAGCAGTCTTGAATCTGCTTTCAGAACAGAGGGCTCATTTTCATAGACGCTCTGGTGATGGGGGCTGTATAAATATCTGTATAGATAGATTCTCCATTTGCTTTCTGTCCTCTGAAGCTTCATGTCCTTCAAAATACCAAAGAAAGCTTGCTTTGTCATTCTGCACACTTGAGTAAATAATATCCACTTGGAATAAGTATCAGGTAAAACAATATCAGTCCAGGGCAATAGGTCTGGCTCTGACCACACAGGGAATGCACTGTGGGATAAAAAATAAAATGCAAAGCTATATCCAGCCTGGAGGTATCTCCATTGCATGTTTGTGTTGCAGTAGATTCTTCTCTTCTTGGACAAAATGTTGTGTTTATGATTTGCAAGAGACAGAGGCGGAACATAGACTCAAACTGAGGAAAAGAGAGAGAAGCCTACATTGGAGAGTATGCTGAGTATGGAAGAGGAGCTGTGCTCATGGTGTTTTCTTTCACAACTTTCCTGGGTTTTAACGCTGCTGAATGTGCAATGGCAGAGCATACAGTGCTATATAATATCATATATGCACACCTACACAGAGAGCAATTGAGAGAGAGAGAGATTATTTTAGAACTGAATTAAGTGCCCATCCTAAGAACTGCTGAGATGCTGCATACAATATACAATAATTTAAACAATTCTGGCTCCAACAGTTCCAGAGCAACCAACCTTTCTTACCTTCAACAAAAATAATGAAATAAAAGAGAAGGCCTCCCCTTTTCAGGGACTTTCCTTGGGAGGTTATAAGATGGTTGAAGATGGACTGACCTGAAGAGGAAGGCTTTAAAGTGAGCTTTGCATGGAGCAAGACAATGATGAAGATCTCGCAGGAGGGCAAGCTGCAGATGGGAATTGGAACTGAATTGGAAAAGTTCAGCTCTGCCCCGTTCTAGATGGAAGCTGAGGCTGAAGAGCAAGGCTGTCCAGTCAGTCCCAAGTGCCGTGTGGGACACAGGGGGAAAGAGGGTCTCTCAAGCAACTTGTACATGAATGACCATAACAACCCCTGAAATGTTTGTGGCATTCTGCTCTGTTGCAAACGTTTCTAGCAAGGAACTCATCCCAGGTCTGAATGTTAAGAACAAGTGTCCCGAAGAATATTCCTTACAATAACTTCATGCAGGTGCACCTTCTAGAAGGAAAGAGAGAGTTGTTGACATTTCTCTAGACGGAGCATCTTCTGGTCCTGAAATAAAGAACCTCACATCTCAATCCCATCTGTGCAGCAGACCCTCCTCTAGCTGATACTCTGTGTTTTCCCCTTCAGGCCCTAACTGTATTAGGGTTGTGTTCAGCCGCCATATTATTATTTGCATTACAGTCGTGTTCAGAGGCCCCAACCAATCCTAGGCCTTCATCATTGTAACAGTTGTATAAACACATAGTTCACAGACTAACTACACTAGGCGTTGAGGTCGAATTTAGCAGCATTAAATCGATTTAACCCTGCACCCGTCCACATGACGAAGCCCTTTTTTTCAACTTAAAGGGCTCTTAAAATTGAATTCCTTACTCCACCCCTGACAAGGGGATTAGCGCTGAAATCGGTCTTGCTGGGTCGAATTTGGGGTACTGTGGATGCAATTAGACGGTATTGGCCTCCGGGAGCTATCCCAGAGTGCTCCGTTGTGACCGCTCTGGACAGCACTCTCAACTCAGATGCACTGACCAGGGAGACAGGAAAAGGCCCGCAAACTTTTGAATTTCAATTTCCTGTTTGGCCAGTGTGGCAAGCTGCAGGTCACCATGCAGAGCTCATCAGCAGAGGTGACCATGCAGAGCTCATCAGCAGAGGTGACCATGATGGAGTCCCAGAATTGCAAAAGAGCTCCAGCATGAACTGAAGGGGAGGTACGGGATCTGATCGCTGTATGGGGAGAGGAATCTGTGCTATCAGAACTACGTTCCAGTTTTTGAAATGCCAAAACACTTGAGAAAATCTCCCAGGGCATGAAGGACAGAGGCCATAACAGGGACCCGAAGCAGAGCCGTGTGAAACTTAAGGAGCTGAGGCAAGCCTACTAGAAAACCAGAGAGGCGAATGGCCGCTCCGGGTCAGAGCCCCAAACATGCCGCTTCTATGATGAGCTGCATGCCATTTTAGGGGGTTCAGCCACCATTACTCCAGCCATGTTGTTTGACTCCTTCAATGGAGATGGAGGCAACACGGAAGCAGGTTTTGGGGACGAGGAAGACGATGATGATGAGGTTGTAGATAGCTCACAGCAAACAAGTGGAGAAACCAGTTTTCCTGACAGTCAGGAACTGTTCCTCACCGTGGACCTGGAGCCAGTACCCCCCAAACCCACCCAAGGCTGCCTCTCGGACCCGCCAGGCAGAGAAGGGACCTCTGGTGAGTGTACCTTTTAAAATACTATACAAGGTTTAAAAGCCAGCATGTTTAATGATTAGTTTGCCCTGGCATTCGTGGCTCTCCTGGATATACTCCCAAAGCCTTTGCAAAAGGTTTCTTGGGAGGGCAGGCTTATTCCATCCACCATGGTAGGACACTTTACCACTCCAGGCCAGTAGCACGTACTCAGGAATCATTGTAGAACAAAGCATTGCAGTGTATGTTTGCTGGCATTCAAACAACATCCGTTCTTTATCTCTCTGTGTTATCCTCAGGAGAGTGATATCATTCATGGTCACTTGGTTGAAATAGGGTGCTTTTCTTAAGGGGACATTCAGAGGTGCTTGTTCCTGCTGGGCTGTTTGCCTATGGCTGAACAGAAATGTTCCCCGCTGTTAGCCATGCAGTGGGGGGGAGGCAAAATGCGACCTTGTAACGAAAGCACAAGTGCTATGTATGTAATGTTAACAGCAAGGTTTACCGTGGAAGAGTGTACCCATTGTTCTATAAAATTTGTCTTTTTAAATATCACTGTCTTTTTTTTTTTCTCCACCAGCTGCATGTGTTTCAAGAATCACAGGATCTTCTCCTTCCAGAGGCTAGCAAAGATTAGAAGGCAAAAAAAAAATGCACTCGCGATTAAATGTTCTCTGAGCCCATGCTGTCCTCCCACAATGACAGAGCACAGACGAATGCATGGAGGCAGACAATGTCAGAGTGCAGGAAAGCACAAAATGACCGGGAGGAGAGGTCGTGGGCTGAAGAGAGGGCTGAAGCTGAAAGGTGGCGGCAGCGTGATGAGAAGAGGCAGGATTCAATGCTGAGGCTGCTGGAGGATCAAACTAATATGCTCTAACGTATGGGTGAGCTGCAGGAAAGGCAGCAGGAGCACAGACCGCCCTGAGTAACCAACTGCCCTCCTCCCCAAGTTCCATAGCCTCCTCACCCAGACACCCAAGAACGCGGTGGGGGGGCCTCCGGCCACCCAGCCACTCCACCCCAGAGGATTGCCCAAGTAACAGAAGGCTGGCATTCAATAAGTTTTAAAGTTTTAAAGTGCTGTGTGGCCTTGTCCTTCCCTCCTCCACCACCCGTCCTGGGCTACCTTGGTAATTATCCCCCTATTTGTGTGATGAATTAATAAAGAATGCATGAATGTGTAGCAACAATGACTTTATTGCCTCTGCAAGTGGTGATCGAAGGGAGGTGGGGAGGGTGGTTAGCTTACAGGGAAGTAGAGTGAACCAAGGGGGGGGGAGTTTCATCAAGGAGAAACAAACAGAAGTTTCACACCGTAGCCTCGTGAGTCACGAAACTGGTTTTCAAAGCTTCTCTGATGCGCACTGCACCCTCCTGTGTTCTTCTAACCAGTCTGGCTGTGTGTAACCAGCAGCCAGGCGATTTGCCTCAACCTCCCACCCTGCCATAAACATCTCCCCCTTACTCTCACAGATATTGTGGAATGCACAGCAAGCAGTAATAAACAGTGGGAATATTGGTTTCGTTGAGGTCTAACCAAGTCAGTAAGCTGCGCCAGCGCGCTTTTAAACATCCAAATGCACTTTCTACCACCATTCTGCATTTGCTCAGCCTGTAGTTGAACAGCTCCTGACTACACTCCAGGCTGCCTATGTATGGCTTCATGAGCCACGGCATTAAGGGGTAGGCTGGGTCCCCAAGGATAACTATAGGCATTTCAACATCTCCAACGGTTATTTTCTGGTCTGAGAAGAAAGTCCCTTCCTGTAGCTTTTGAAACAGACCAGAGTTCCTGAAGATGTGAGTGTCATGTACCTTTCCTGACCATCCCATGTTGATGTTGGTGAAACGTCCTTTGTGATCCACCAGTGCTTGCAGCACTATTGAAAAGTACCCCTTGCAGTTTAGGTACTCGCTGGCTTGGTGCTCCGGTGCCAAGATAGGGATATGGGTTCCATCTATGGCCCCACCACAGTTAGGGAATCCCATTGCAGCAAAGTGCATCCACTATGACCTGCACATTTCCCAGGGTCACTACCCTTGATATAAGCAGATCTTTGATTGCGTTGGCTACTTGCATCACAACAGCCACCACAGTAGATTTGCCCACTCCAAATTGATTCCCAACTGACCGGTAGCTGTCTGGCATTGCAAGCTTCCACAGGGCTATTGCCACTCGCTTCTCAACTGCGAGGGCTGCTCTCATCTTGGTATTCTTGCGCCTCAGGGCAGGGGAAAGCAAGTCACAAAGTTCCATGAAAGTGCCCTTACGCATGCGAAAGTTTCACAGCCACTGGGAATCGTCCCAGACCTGCAACACTATGCGGTCCCACCAGTTTGTGCTTGTTTCCTGGGCCCAGAATCAGCGTTCCACCGCATGAGCCTGTCCCATTAGCACCATGATGCCCACATTGCCAAGGCCCATGCTTTGAGAAAAGTCTGTGTCCATATCCTCATCACTCTTGTAACCGCGCTGATGTCGCCTACTCGTCCGGTTTCGCTTTGCCAGGTTCTGGTGCTGCATATACTGCTGGATAATGTGTGTGGTGTTTAATGTGCTCCTAATTGCCAAAGTGATCTGAGCAGGCTCCATGCTTGCCATGGTATGGCATCTGCACAGAAAAAAGGCGTGGAACGATTGTCTGCTGTTGCCCTGATGGAGGAAGGGGCGACTGACGACATGGCTTACAGGGTTGGCTTACAGGGAATTAAAATCAACAAAGGGGGTGGCTTTGCGAGAAACTGAACAGCCGCCTCAAGGATAGAACTCAAAACCTCAAGGATAGAACTCAAAACTGGGTTTAGCAGGCTGTTGATTTCACAGAGAGAGGGAGGAGAAAATAAATAAAAAACAAATCTGGTCTATTTCTTGTTTTGAGCCACTTCATCTATCTTCATCTATCTATCTTTATATATCTTGCTGGCAACAGACTGTGCAGTACGACCGCTAGCCATCGTCACCTCCTGGGTGCTCGGCAGAAGACAGTGCAGTATGACTGCTGGCCATCATCTTCTGCTGGCTGCAGATTAAAAGACAGTGTACTGCTGGTAGGACTCAATCGCCATGAGACGAAACAAGGGAAATGACCTGGCTGAGTCACTCCCATGTTTGCCCAGGCGCCCGTTTAAAAGAGCACCCAGGACTATGTCGACGATAGCTACCGGTCATACTGCACTGTCTGCTGCCAAAAGGCAATAAACTGCTGCTGTGTAGCAATGCAGTACCACGTCTGCCAGCATCCAGGAGACATACGGTGACGGTGAGCTGAGCGGGCTCCATGCTTGCCGTGGTATGGAGTCTGCACAGGTAACTCAAGAAAAAAGGCGCAAAACGATTGTCTGCCCTTGCTTTTACGGAGGGAGGGAGGGAACAGGGGCCTGATAATAAGTACCCAGAATCACCCACAACAATGTTTTAGCCCCATCAGGCACTGGGATTTCTACCCAGAATTCAAATGGGTGGTGGAGACTGCGGGAACTGTGGGATAGCTACCCACAGTGCAATGCTCCGGAAGTCGACGGTTGCCTCGGTACTGTGGACACACTCCCAACTACATGCACTTAGAGTATTTGTGTGGGGACACACACAATCGACTGTATAAAAACGCTTTCTACAAAACCGACTTCTATAAATTCGACCTATTTTGTAGTGTAGACATACCCTAAGGGAAGGATTTTCAGAATGCCTAAGGGCATTAGGCATCCCCCTCCCAAGCCCCATTAACTCCCTTAGGTGCTTTTGAAACTCTGCCCCCCCAAATGGACACGGCAGACAATCTTTGCCTGCCCCTTCAGCAGTGTAATGCTATTTCCATAAGCACCAGGGAAAGCTTATGTTAAACCATGTGCTTTCATTGACCCTTTCCATGCAGGTCAGCAAAGGCTGGGCATGGCGAATGCAACGTAACTTTAGAAGTGAACACACACTTTTTCCTATCTTTCATGTTGAATTTCCTCTATGACCTTCCTGGTGGTTTCTGTGTATTCTTCCCTGCAAAAAGGGAAAGGCAGAAATATCTCCAGTTGTCAGACTGCCCATTGTCTGGTGTAGGGGAGACAGACACACAGGAAATCCTATTTTCTGCTTTGGACATTGCTATAGAGCGGATAGCGATTGCATTCTTGTAGCACAGCCCACGTGCAACTGCACCAGAGACAGAGACCAGGTCTCAAGTGTCCCCATAAGTCAGGTCACATCGCTGCGAAATGGCTTCCTTCCCTATATCACCAGCTCACCCTAGGAGTGCACAGACTGTGCAATTTGTGTCCATTTGGCCATTAAGAGCAAGGCAGCCCTTCTTCTTTAATCTTCCTCTGGAAGCCAAAAATGCTATAACTCAGGCCTTAATACAGAAAGTTCTGATGAGCCCTCATTGTGCTGATGGCCAAGGAGAACTTACCATAGACCATATTTATCAAATAGCTGCAATTCTGTTGAACCGCTTAAGAAAGCAAGCAGTTCTGTCAGGCTCATCTCGGTTTCCCAGAACAGCCTATACATGAGAACATAAGAGTGGCCAGACTGGGTCAGACCAAAGGTCCATCTAGCCCAGTAGCCTGTCTTTCAACAGTGGCCAATGCCAAGTTCCCCAGAGGGAATGAACAGAACAGGTAATCATCAAATGATCCACCCCGTCGCCCATTCCCAGCTTCTGGCAAACAGAGGCTAGGGTTACCTCCCTGCCCATCCTGGCTAATAGCCATTGATGGACCTATCCTCCATGAACTTATCTAGATATTTTTTTGAACCTGTTATAGTCTTGGCCTTCACAACATCCCCTGGCAAGGAGTTCCACAGGTTGACTGTGCATTGTGTGAAAAAATACTTCCTTTTGTTGTTTTAAACCTGCTGCCTATTAATTTCATTTGGTGACCTATGGTTCTTGTGTTATGAGAAGGAGTAAATAACACTTCCTTATTCCTTATACCTACTCCCTTCCTAAGCAGCAACCTTTTACAAGAGAAATAGAGCACAGGAAAGAAAGCTGCCGTGTGACAGGCCTACACTTCAATTAGATAGAGTCCATTGCACTCTTATTTTTCAACACACTCATTAATCACATGACCTAGGTCTCTAGTTAGAAAATATAGTTCAGCATAGACAGGTGAGTTCAAGTTTAACAGCAGATTTTTTTGTATGACAGCCCAGTATTGCATTTCTCTCTATGGCGCATCCCCCTGACAGCTCTCCATGCAAGGTGCCAGCTAACTTCTAGCAGCTTCCAAGTCCCAATGCTCCCCATTGTTCCCTATCTAGCGAAAGCCGTTCCCTCATATAACGTCTTCTCCGTCTTCTTCTCCCATGCTGGTTTTCTCTTATGTCTAGGAAAACTAAATGTGGGGTGTGTTAGCAATGCAGATAGACTGCTTCCACTGCTATGAACATATTGAAAACACCAGTTCCAAGACTATGTTCCCTAGATAATCTGCTGGTGACCTTCAGAGAGCTGGCTGCTAATAGAGAGCTGGCTCTGCTACTTGTTTCCAGCTGTTACCCCATGTTAGAGACAGCTTAAAAATTCACTAAACACTTTCCTACAATCACTCTTCTATCTAGCACTACGGTGCTAATAAGCGATGGTCACATAAACACCACCCTATATCGGAAACCTACTGACCGCTATTCCTACCTATATGCCTCTAGCTTTCATCCAGATCACACCACACGATCCATTGTCTACAGCCAAGCTCTACGATATAACCGCATTTGCTCCAACCCCTCAGACAGAGACAAACACCTACAAGATCTCTATCAAGCATTCTTACAACTACAATACCCACCTGCTGAAGTGAAGAAACAGATTGACAGAGCCAGAAGACTACCCAGAAGTCACCTACTACAGGACAGGCCCAACAAAGAAAATAACAGAATGCCACTAGCCATCACCTTCAGCCCCCAACTAAAACCTCTCCAACGCATCATCAAGGATCTACAACCTATCCTGAAGGACGACCCATCGCTCTCACAGATCTTGGGAGACAGGCCAGTCCTTGCTTACAGACAGCCCCCCAACCTGAAGCAAATACTCACCAGCAACCACACACCACACAACAGAACCACTAACCCAGGAACCTAACCTTGCAACAAAGCCCGCTGCCAACTCTGTCCACATATCTATTCAGGGGACACCATCATAGGGCCTAATCACATCAGCCACACTATCAGAGGCTCGTTCACCTGCACATCTACCAATGTGATATATGCCATCCTGTGCCAGCAATGCCCCTCTGCCATGTACATTGGCCAAACTGGACAGTCTCTACGTAAAAGAATAAATGGACACAAATCAGACATCAAGAATGATAACATTCAAAAACAAGTCGGAGAACACTTCAATTTCTCCGCTCACACGATTACAGACCTGAGAGTGGCTATCCTTCAATAAAAAAACTTCAAAAACAGACTCCAACGAGAGACTGCTGAATTGGAATTTAATTTGCAAACTGGATACAATTAACTTAGGCTTGAATAGAGACTGGGAGTGGATGAGTCATTACATAAAGTAAAACTATTTCCCCATGTTATTTCTCCCCCCACTCCACCCCCCACTGTTCCTCAGACGTTCTTGTTAACTGCTGGAAATGGCCCACCTTGATTATCATCACAAAAGGTTTTCCTCCTTCCCCCCTCCTTCCTGATGGTAATAGCTCATCTTAAGTGATCACTCTCCTTACAGTGTGTATGATAAAACCCATTGTTTCATGTTCTCTGTGTGTGTATATAAATCTGCCCATTGTATTTTCCACCGAATGTATCGGATGAAGGGAGCTGTAGCTCACGAAAGCTTATGCTCAAATAAATTTGTTAGTCTCTAAGGTGCCACAAATACTCCTTTTCTTTTTGCGAATACAGACTAACACGGCTGCTACTCTGAAAACTGTCATAAATGTCTGAGCAATTCTATCGGTGGAACAAACGAGCAGAAATCTGCACCAGGGCTGCCTCTTTTTTATTATCATAAAGTAATCAAAATACAGCCAGTGGAAACCACAACATTTTCATTTCATTCACACTGGAGTCTCTTGCTGTTTGCTGAGTGTGGGAGCATTTTTTCCATGTGCTCTTCACTCATCTTGCTCATTTTATTGATTTTGGTGTTGTATTATGTGGCATTGTTTCCCAGGGTTCAGAGCCTGGCATGGGGAAGAGTGGCTTACTCTCGTTTGTCATTTGATAAGCATCCCTCTTTAACTGTAACAGTACTGTAATTTCCATGCATGGGGTGTTGGCAGGGTACATACTCAGCTCCCCACTTCCTCCACCCAAGATGTAAAAAAAAAATTGCACACGATTTTATTGCCTTCTGCTTGGATTGCTCCAATTCCCCTTGTGAGGTAGATAAGTAGAATTCCACCTCTCTTTACAGCTTGGAACCTGAGTTACAGAAAGGTTAAATGGCTTGCCTGCAGAAAACCAGTGGCAGAGACTAGTATAGAACCTTGGCGTTTTAATTCTCAGCTTCCTGTTCTAATCACTAGGCACTAGAGAGATTGTTGGGTTGTTTTTTTTTTTTTTTTTTTGGTATTCGTGATGCATGTGTGATTGCAGAAAAGCTGAGTGCATGTATACAGTAGCAGTAAGCACACAGATTGGAAAGTATGTATCTGAGTAAAGAAATCTAATCAGAGCTCAGGAAAACACCCATTTGTGCCACATGGGGATTGCTCACAGAATCAACTGATACTTAATTCATGTGGGAGATTATGTGAAAGAACAGTGTTAGCAACCTTGTATTTCATCCCTATAACAACAAAACACCTACAGAGTGAGAGCGATTTCCCTCCTTCCACCACAAATCCCACATGTTCCTCATTTCTAGGGACTCTGTTTGCAGCCCAGAGACCTCTCTGCCCCCTGCAACACTCAGTATCTCTCACTCACACCGAAGTCATTGTGATGTGTTCACATCACAAGCATCCAACGAGGAAAGTGAAGTTGTAGGCCATGGCTACACTACAAACTTTGGTCGATGCAAGTGATGTTGGCTTAAAGCCGTTGGAGTTAGTATCTCACTTGTGCTCATGCACACTTGGCTCCTTGCGTCAGTGCTGCACATACTTACCAGGAGTGCTTGTGTCGGTGCACAGTGTGTTGCACCATGGGTAGGTATCCCAGTGTGTAACACGCCACCATCCAGCACACTGTCTTTTGGGAAGTTTTGGCAATGCACAGTGGGGCAGAAACAAGTTGCATAGGAGTGACTGGGAGCCAGGGATCAACTTCCTAGCAAACAAGTATCTCCATCCCCGAATGTCATCTATATACCATAATTTACACGCTTTAAAAAAAAATCTCACGAACCTGCACAGCCTTCTTCACTGTACGCCATCTCTGATGGAACCAGGAAGCCTGCACGGTTCTGCACTATTGTCATAAGTGTTGCAACCATCCTCTGGTATTTGCAAAACCGTAAGAAGAACCTAATCAGTGGGTAACATGACAATTTATTGAGGGACAGATTGCTGTGAGATTAGCAAGAATCAATTCAAGGTTGTTGGTGGCGTTCAGGGAGCAGCTGATGATGGTGGAGCACTGCTTCTGGGACCAAGAAACAAGCACTGACTGGTGGAACCTCGTCATCATTCAGGTTTGGGATGATGAGCTGTGGCTGCAGAACTTTCAGATGTACAAGACCACATTCCTGGATCTGCACGCTAAATTCGCCCCAGCAGGCCTTCACAGGCACAACAAAGAAGCAAGTGGTGATCGCACTGGGGAAACTTGCGATGCCAGATTGCTACCGGTCAGTGGGAAATCAACTTGGAGTTGGAAAATCCACTGTGGAGGCTGTTGTCATGCAAGTGTGTGTAGCCCATTGCGCTAGCTTGCCTTCATAATATTCTGCCTTTATAATATTCAGCAGTAATGCAAGGAACTTACAGGCCTGTATCCTGTAAGACGTTAGCATGTGCAGGGCCATTAATCGCCTCTTGCTATGCAGGATTGTGACTCCCAGTGTGGCCAGAGTGGTCAGTGTTGGGCATTGTGGGACAGCTGCTGGAGGACTGTTAGGGTTCCCATAATTAACTGAGGTGTCTATATTTGCACTGCTTCCACCTCAGTATGTCGAGCATGGCTCAACCCTGCTCAGACAGGTGGTGTTAGTGCGTGGCTGTCACAGGGCACATATCAATGAGAGACCAACTTCACCATAGACATATGCACAACTAGGTCGGCACAAGGCAGCTTACATAAGCCTCACTTTGTAGCATAGACCAGGCCACGGAAAATGTTGTTTGCTACTGAAATGACTCCCTCACTGTTTTAAACTCCTCTGTCTCCTGCTATTGTCCTTATCTCCTCAGGCATGACCCTTGGTAGGGTGATAGGTCTGTCTTCCCGGCTATGGATCCCTGACCAGGAGATTGAATGTTTCAGCCCCATGCTGATACATGGTTATTGATCTGTCCCTGGCTTGCACATACTCATAAGTGCAGCCAGACTGGGTCAGACCAAAGGTCCATCTAGCCCAGTATCCCATCTTCTGACAGTGGCCAGTGCCAGATGCTTTAAAGTGAGTGAACAGAACAGAGCAATTTATGGAGTGATCCATCCCCTGTCATCCAGTCCCAGCTTCTAGCAGTCAGAGGTTTAGGGACACACAAAGCAGGGGATTGCATCCCTGACTACCTGCACTAATAGCTATTGAGGGATCTGTCCACCAAGAACTTATCTAATTCTTTTTGAAGTCAGTGATATTTTTGGCCTTCACAACATCCTCTGGGAACAAGTTCCACAGGTTGGCTGTGTGTCGTGTGAAGACATACCTCAGTGTAAGTGCGCACTTGTATTTTGTATGATATTTACTCTTCTTTTCTGTGATGTCCGCCGTTAACCTCCCTTGAGTGTGAGCCATGATGATTAAAGTCTCCTGAACCCACTTGCAGACGAGAGTGACTGGCACATAGAGCTCTGGGCACTACAGTCCTACAGCATCTTCTCTTGCTTATAGTCATGCCACAAAAGCCAGTCAGGCCGCTACCCCGTTACTGATTCTGTTGGAAGCAGAGTAGGCCATAGACCCCAGGGGGGTCAGATTGCAGCAATTCCAAGCACTCGGTCCCTTTAGGTAGCGAGTTCTGTGGGGCTTGGAACGGGTAGAGAAACAGCAGGGTTCCTGTGCGGGAGGAGAAATCTAGTCCTGAAAATGACACCAAGGTGTCTTGCTCAAGGGCAGGCCCTCCACTACCAAACACTGCTCTGCTTCCTCCCTCCCCTCCTCTCAACATTGCTCCCTCCCCTCATTCCTGCCCTATCCCTAAAATCCTATAGAACAGGAATCTGGCTGAGGCTTTTTACAGCTCCCCTGTCATTGTCGTGGGGCCAGAGGGTCAGCCTGAATTTTTGTAAATTGTAATTTTGCCCAGTAAATTGTAATATTTGATTTATATCAGCTTCTGCACAGAGGAGCCATACCAGTTTTAAAGAGGTGGTGGCATCTTGATGCCCTAGAACAGAGGGGAAGCCGATGGTTATGGATTTCAAGCCCCTGCAAATGAATACAGAACCCCTGAGTGCTGAATAGCTCAGCAGTGCAGGAACTTGGCGGCACTTCACACCAATGCACCAGCCTAGAGGGATGTGGCTATTTGAAGCGTGGCTTAAAAACAATGATCCTGATGTGAATTATTTTTTTTTAATTGACACTTTCAAAATGGCAACGTACCAGAAGTGCCCGTACGAACCAACCTTAGCAACTGGTATTTTCCAGAAGTTTCCAGCAACATGTACTTTTACTTAATTATTATATATTCAAATTGATACACTGTTCACAGAGAAGTCATGACTTCATTGTAAAGCTCTGCTCTGGAATCATAATTAAATGGTGGCTTTAATTTAGGGATATTTTGTCTCAGGCTAGGGTGGTTTATTTATGCTCTCACAGTTCAAACAAAAAACAAACAGTCTTAGAGTTGAAAGAACAAGCCGGTAATTCTGATTAAAAGAACAAAATAAGTTGCTTATACCGAACGATTTTCAAAAAGCTGCAAACACACTCGTAGACATGTCACCACCTGGAAAGCAAACTGCTAAGTAGCTGTACGAAGTTTTACTTCTAAGACTTTGATTCTGATTTGTGAGCATTTCAGAAACAAAGTAGAAAAACAACCTGTCTTCCATTAGTGCTCTGAAGTTAGCAGCAGCTGCCTAAAAAAGTTAATCAGACTAGAATTTGCTTTTACACCTGCTGTTTAAATAGAAAGTCGCCCAGTACAAATATATGTATAGTGTACTTAGGATTGTCATCTAGCAAAGGCAGAGAGACAGGAACTGTATACACTCCCTCTACAACGTACGAACAGGCTGGGTGGGATCATAATTACACCCTGGGTTGGGTATTTTCTACTACAATTTGCTACAATTACTTTGATTTTTATAGGTTAAAAAGCTTTATTCAGACGTATAAATACAGGGCCCATTTATGCACATACAGCCAGCTCAGTCCCAACGATGTCAGGAAAGATGGGTTGGGGTGTAAAACAGGACAGAATTTGGTCCAAATGGTTTAGAAATAAAATCTGATGAAAGCATTTATGTCTTTCGGTGGCTTAAATTCCACAGGCCATTACTGCAGCATTATTACAGAACCAGTCAGCAACTGGACTTGTGGTTTCCCTACAGACATGTGGGTCTCTGTGGTTAGAGACCCTTCTACCATGTATAAGTTCATAGTCTGCACTTGGGCTTCATCAAGTTCACTGGTTAGTGGTTTAGATGTGGGCCAGATCACATCTAAGGTCAGGAGATTTAATAGTTTGGTCAGCCATATAAAGGGGATTTAGAGCAGGACAGGGAAGTTGTCATGCTCCTTGCAACTCTTGTTTGTATAGAGGACCCAAAAGAAAAATGGGTCAAAACAAGCATTCTCAAACCTGCTGAGTTCCTGGATGGCCTGGGTTTGGAATCAGATATGCAGTGACCCTCAAGAACCCTACATGGCAGCAGGCAACAGGCTTCCAGAATGCCACCATCGATCCACTTCTCTATGGTGCATCTAAGAGGCAGTGTGAAAGCCATCAGATGGGGAACTGCAGCATAAAACATCTCTCACACGGGCTGTGCTCTAGTGAGCTGAACGAGCCCATGTGCTGCTCTGTATCCATCACACTTACTCATCAGCCAGCACAATGAGAAAGCTGGCTCCTGTTTAGTCCTGGCCCTTTTCCTAAATCATAGGGCCAGATCCTCAGCAGGTCTGAATTGGTGTAGATATAGACTGAAGTCAATAGAACTCTGCTGGTTTACACCAGTTGATGATTTGCCCCATAGTAATTAGAGATGGAAAAAATATTTTATAACTTACCTCGACCCCTGGTATCCAACACAGGCTTGCACAATAGCTTGTGTTTTCTCCATTCCAGGCTGTGGCTCCTGTAACTTCCCTTGAGTGATTACGTGGCATGCCACAGCCTCATAAACCTCACTTTTCTATACACCTGCCTAGTTATTTATACATGGTGTCTGAGCAATAAGGTAATGTTTTCAGAAATTCATCTTAAATTTCCTTTACACAGGTATCAGTTAGCCAGTTTTTAATCCATTTCATGTGTACCATGTTGATTTTGTATCGTTCTAGTTTTTTTAATCAAAATGTCTTGCAGTACCAAGTTAAAAGCTTACAGAAGTCCGAGTATTACATCAACGCTATTACCTTTATCAACCTTCTTTGTAATCTCATCAGAAAAAGATAACAAGTTAGTTTGAGATTAAATCACAGCTCTTGTTCCTTGATGATGACATCTTTCAAAAGTTTACAGGTGGTGTCACCTCACTACTTAGCTAAATTATCCTTCTTTAGCGATCTTAATCTGTTGTCCTTTTAGCTCCTTTGTTGCTCTTCTCTTAAATTCCTGCAGTTTGTTGACATCTTTCTGGTATTGAGTTAATCTGAATGTGTATTCTAGGTCAGTGGCTCTCAAAGCCAGTCCCCCGCTTGTTCAGGGAAAGCCCCTGGCAGGCCGGACCGGTTTGTTTACCTGCCACGTCCGCAAGTTTGGCCGATCGCAGCTCCCACTGGCTGCGGTTCGCCACTCCAGGCGAATGGGGGCTGTGGGAAGTGGTGCGGGCCAAGAGACGTGCTGGCCGCCCTTCCCGCAGCCCCCATTGGCCTGGAGCAGCGAACCGCAGCCAGTGGGAGCTGCGATCGGCCAAACCTGCGGACGTGGCAGGTAAACAAACCGGTCTGGCCCGCCGGGGGCTTTCCCTGAACAAGCGGTGGACCGGCTTTGAGAACCACTGTTCTAGGTTCAGTCTCAGCAGTCTCTCAGTATAGAGAGAGTCCATCACCTCCCGGCCACAATCCAGCACTCATGAGAGACCCGATAACACACTAATATGGGTAGCAATGGAGGAAAAAGCTGCAAGGAAATAATTAAATTTTCTTTTCAAACCCCCAAGTGGTTAACGATGACAAAAATCTTAATAGGTCTTTCCCGCCCCCCCCCTTTTTTTTTAAATTGTAGAATGCATCAAGTACTCTTGAAGTAAAGCTCCCATGTAAATGGGTGGGGGCTGATCAAGCTTTTCTGGTGTGTGCACATAAATCCTCGACATACCGTACAGCCCCAGCTGGTGAGCAGCCTTCAACCACCTGTGGCCTGGGAGTCCTCAGAAAAGAAATTCCTGCACATTTGTAGAGTCCTTTGTTCACTTTGACCTGCACGGGAAAGAACTGAAAGTGTCATCCCCCAGCAGGCAGCAAAAGTCTGTTGCTGGAGAACAAGATTCTTGGGAACTTAATATCCCCAGATAGCAACTTTCCAAAGCAAACACTTGGACAGAAATGCTAATGACAACAGTGAAAGAAATTCACTCCACATCCAGCTGTGCATAGTGAACTATGTGAGCCAAGCAACTCTCAAGGCCTGTGGGCCACTTTGTAATGTAGAATTCCCTGTGGACCTGGGCGGTAATGTTCTTTGAAAAGGGTAGGAGACTCTGTTACGATTGGGGAAATCACAGATAGATAAGGAATAAAAAGTTGGAAATATTAACCCTATGGCCTCCTGGGTGTTCACTCCTTTTCTTCGCTAGCCTCAACCTTTGCAAAGCAGCATTGATCTCCAGTCACTCTGGGCTTGTCTACACTTACACCAGTGCAGCAACAACACTTTGTGAAGAAGCTATCTGTGCTGACAGGACAGGAGAGCTTCTCCTGTCCGCGTAGGTACTCCACCTACCCGAGAGGCAGTAGCTATGTCGACAGAGAAGCCCTCCCATCAACAGAGCGCTGTCTACATCAGGAGTTTGGTGGGTATAACTGCATTCATAGATTCATAGATACTAAGGTCAGAAGGGACCATTCTGATCATCTAGTCCGACCTCCTGCACAGCGCAGGCCACAGAATGTCACCCACCCACTCCTATGAAAAACCTCACCCATGTCTGAGCTATTGAAGTCCTTAAATCATGGTTCAAAACTTCAAGGAGCAGAGAAGCCTCCCTCCAGTCAACCATGCCCCATGCTACAGAGGAAGGCAAAAAAACCTCCAGGGCCTCTCCAATCTGCCCTGGAGGAAAATTCCTTCCCGACCCAAATATGGCAATCAGCTAAACCCTGAGCACATGGGCAAGATTCAGCAGCCAGATACCCAGGAAAGAATTTTCTATAGTAAATCAGATCCCATCCATCTAATATCCCATCTCAGGGGATTTGGCCTATTTACCCTGAATATTTAAAGATCAATTACTTACCAAAATCCCATTATCCCATCATACCATCTCCTCCATATACTTATCGAGTAGAATCTTAAAACCAGATAGATCTTTTGCCCCCACTGCTTCCCTTGGAAGGTTATTCCAAAACTTCACTCCTCTGATGGTTAAAAACCTTCGTCTGATTTCAAGTCTAAACTTCCTGGTGGCCAGTTTATACCCATTTGTTCTTGTGTCCACATTGGTGCTGAGCTTAAATAATTCCTCTCCCTCTCCTATATTTATCCCTCTGATATATTTATAGAGAGCAATCATATCTCCCCTCAGCCTTCTTTTAGTTAGGCTAAACAAGCCAAGCTCCTTAGGTCTCCTTTCATAAGACAAGTTTTCCATTCCTCGGATCATCCTAGTAGCCCTTCTCTGTACCTGCTCCAGTTTGAATTCATCCTTTTTAAACATGGGAGACCAGAACTGCACACAGTATTCTAGGTGAGGTCTCACCAGTGCCTTGTATAACGGTACTAAAACCTCCTTATCCCTACTGGAAATGCCTCTCCTGATGCATCCCAAAACCGCATTAGCTTTTTTCACAGCCATATCACATTGGCAGCTCATAGTCATCCTATGATCAACCAATACTCCAAGGTCCTTCTCCTCTTCCGTTACTTCTAATTGATGCGTCCCCAACTTATAACTAAAATTCTTGTTATTAATCCCTAAATGCATAACCTTACACTTCTCACTATTAAATTTCATCTTATTACTATGACTCCAGTTTACAAGGTCATCCAGATCCTCCTGTATAATATCCCGATCCTTCTCCGAATTGGCAATACCTCCCAGCTTTGTATCATCTGCAAACTTTATTAGCACACTCCCACTTTTTGTGCCAAGGTCAGTAATAAAAAGATTAAATAAGATTGGTCCCAAAACCGATCCCTGAGGAACTCCACTGGTAACCTCTGGTAACCCTGAGCATTGCTCAGGGGTGTGGATTTTCAGCCTGAGCAACTTTCTTATACCAACATAAGTTTGTAGTGTAGACCGAGCCTAAGTGTGTACTTATTGGGCTGCAGGGAAAAGGGACAGGTACCTCTCCCTCCATCAAAAAACACATTGTGTTCTGGACCACGGAGGCTACTGTAGGCATTTATGCCTCACCTGTCCCCATGGAGTCTGGCCTGGCAGAATAATCTACACCCATACAGAATAATGTCTGTGACCTGTTCCTATTCTAACCTCCCCTATCCAGTCCTACCTTTTCAGTTTCATCACCAGTGATGTCATCCATGTTGTAGCCCCAGTGTGGTAAGAAACAGGATAGTTTAGGCTGGATAGCAGGACAAACTTGCTGGCAGTGTGATCTGCTAGCTTGTGGCATCATCATCTCAGTGAAGAGATGGGATTTTAAACCAGATTTTAAAACCACGCTGGACAAAATGTTAGGGAATGTGTTGTAGGGAGCAATCCTGCATTGCCTCGGGGGAAGGACTGGAGGGGACTTAACCAGGCGTTTCCCTCTCTAATTTGTGTTGTTCTGTGCAATTCACAAAACCCCCCTGCACAGGGAGTCAATAACAACACGCACACACACATGGCAGGGTAGGAGGAAGCACCTGCTGGAGCAATAGGGGTCTCACTGAAACCTGACAACTCACATTTAATGTCCACCACTTCCCTCTGTCACTGGGCACCTCTATCGCTATGTGCAGTGCTGAGACAGATGCTTGTGCATGTCGCTTGGCTTTGTGGCGCAGCTGGGTGGATTATGCCTTGCTCCCAACTTCAGGCAGCCAAGACGCTCACATGCAGTCTGAAGTTCACAACGGCCTGAGGTTGAGAGAGTGGCACAATGCACTCAGGAGCATCACAGCACCACGCTACATGCATAAGCCACAGCTACATGCCATTATGGGATCTACTGCTGCTCTGGCACCATAGCCAGGGAGGGGAGACCAGCCAACTAGCTAGGCCCATGACGGGGATGGTCAAGACAGCTCCATGCTGCGTAGTTTACATTTCTCCAACAGTGCTAGCTCCTCTGTCACATTCCTGAGATAAGCTACACATGCCTGGAACCTCTTCACTACTCTAAACACTGCTTGAGAAGAATTCATGTTGCTTGCATAGGGACGCAGTCAGAGTTCTGTGAGGAAACCGGGCTTGAGGATAACAGCACCGACAGAAACAACTCCCAAATCCAGGCATAGGCACTGTGTGTAAAAATCTCTGATTCCATGACCCGATGCAGAAATTAAATAAAATAACTCAGTAAAATGCTGCTATCAGTGGAGACGAGAATACAGAGGATGATCTGAGGTTAATGAGTTACATGAGGTTTTTGGAAAGATACCATAGTGCGGAAAGCTAGTCTACCCCAACAGCACAGAGATACATTTAAAAAACGTTTGCTAAAGCAACTTTTTATTTAGGAAAAACCAGTGGGGAACGCAGAGGTTCCTGATTAATATCTAATCCCAACAAAGCCTGCCCCTCGTCAAATCTCTCTCTTCCTGTCTGCATTGGGGAGAAACAACAAAGAAACGTGCCCGTCACAAAGACAGTGTTCACAAGGTTCAGATTTTGTGGGGAAACAGTGTGCTACTCCATAGCCAGCAGAGAGAACAGGGGTAGAACAGGTTAGAATAGAAGGCAGTTACAGGATGCTGCAGTGGGCCCTGAGTCTGTAACTTGTCCATTTCTCCTCCTTCGAGATACACCCCCAGAATGCCATCGTCATGATCATAATCAAGGCAAATCCCAAAGGGACATAGAATCCTTGCAGCTCATGCATCACCCAGATCGATCTCTAGCCAGGTCTTTACGACCGTCTGGCTGAATGTTAAGGCTTTGTCAGTCACTGGTGATCTTAGTGATCTCTGATGCCCATGCGATTGCCAGACAAGCCGGGGCATTCCTTGGCAAACACGGTTTGCAATTCATCGTCTTCCATCCTACTATATCTGTACCAGGAAAATCCCTGGATCTGAACCAGTGCTAGTGGAGGCAATTTCTGGGTTCAGCTATGGAAATCCTCATTGCCGGCCTTGTCCTATCATTTAATATGGAGCCTTGGATGAAGACGGCAAGAATCTAAAACATCCATCTACTGCTCTACAGCTTTCTCCAGCACTCACGTCTCACTGCTGTGCAGCAGGGCAGGTATAACCGTCATTCTCAAGCCATGGCTTCGTAGCAAGCTTCATGTCACAACGTCTCTACAGAGGCTGCTGAAGCACCTGAAAGGTAGTGTGGTCTGCTGCTATATGAGAGCATCCATCTTTTTAGCCTCCTCCAGCACGGCCTATGACACTGCCCAAGAATTTGACAGTGGCCATCTGCTCAAAATCTCTCTGGACTGGTTAATACTGAGCTGGCTGTAATCTGGAGTTGGAGGCTTTTTGATGATACCCCCAGTTCACCTGGCTCTTTCATATCACTGGCCGTGGGCAGCTGCAGGCTTTCTCTGAGTACAGAGGTCTCTAAAAGAGAGGCTACAAGGAGGTTCTTCTTAGGAACAGACCCAGACAAAAGACTCTGATCTCCCTAAAACACAGCCCCCCTCAGATACTATGGGGAAGGGCATAGAAGCATAGAGAGAGAATCTTGCTTTGGTAAGTGCTGGAAGAGTAAATAAATTACTGCTTCCAGGACCTGTTTATTCACCCTACTGCTTCAGGAAAGGTTAATCATTTACCACAGCTAAATGCAGCTAGCAATTTAGACACTAATAAATGTGAGAGCTGAGTAATAAGACAGAGGTGAGGAATGATAACTGGAGACTGGTATGAGGACAGCCCAGTCTGGCTGGCATAAACATGCTTCTTAGCCCATTGCCAGTAAATTTGGTCAGCTGCTGACATCAGCCTTGTTAAAGCTGCCATTCTTTGTGCTTCTGGAGGTGTTATTTAGCAATCAGTGCTCTGTTCTTTGTATACGCTCATAGAGTTTGTGTCCAAAATGCAGATGAATAATAGATTCATAGATTCATAGATACTGAGGTCAGAAGGGACCATTATGATCATCTAGTCCGACCTCCTGCACAACGCAGGCCACAGAATCTCACCCACCCACTCCTGTGAAAAACCTCTCACCTATGTCTGAGCTACTGAAGTCCTCAAATCGTGGTTTAAAGACTTCAAGGAGCAGAGAATCCTCCCTCAAGTGACCCGTGCCTCATGCTACAGAGGAAGGCGTAAAACCTCCAAGGCCTCTCCAATCTGCCCTGGAGGAAAATTCCTTCCCGACCCCAAATATGGCGATCAGCTAAACCCTGAGCATATGGGCAAGATTCACCAGCCAGATACTACAGAAAATTCTTTCCTGGGTAACTCAGATCCCTCCCATCCATCTAATATCCCATCTCAGGGGATTAGTCCTATTTACCCTGAATATTTAAAGATCAATTACTTACCAAAATCCCATTATCCCATCATACCATCTCCTCCATAAACTTATCGAGTAGAATCTTAAAACCAGATAGATCTTTTGCCCCCACTGCTTCCCTTGGAAGGCTATTCCAAAACTTCACTCCTCTGATGGTTAGAAACCTTCGTCTAATTTCAAGTCTAAACTTCCTGGTGGCCAGTTTATACCCATTTGTTCTTGTGTCCACATTGGTGCTGAGCTTAAATAATTCCTCTCCCTCTCCTGTATTTATCCCTCTGATATATTTATAGAGAGCAATCATATCTCCCCTCAACCTTCTTTTAGTTAGGCTAAACAAGCCAAGCTCCTTAAGTCTCCTTTCATAAGACAAGTTTTCCATTCCTCGGATCATCCTAGTAGCCCTTCTCTGTACCTGCTCCAGTTTGAATTCATCCTTTTTAAACATGGGAGACCAGAACTGCACACAGTATTCTAGGTGAGGTCTCACCAGTGCCTTGTATAATGGTACTAAACCTCCTTATCCCTACTGGAAATGCCTCTCCTGATGCATCCCAAAACCGCATTAGCTTTTTTCACAGCCATATCACATTGGCAGCTCATAGTCATCCTATGATCAACCAATACTCCAAGGTCCTTCTCCTCTTCCGTTACTTCTAATTGATGCGTCCCCAACTTCTAACTAAAATTCTTGTTATTAATCCCTAAATGCATAACCTTACACTTCTCACTATTAAATTTCATCCTATTACTATTACTCCAGTTTACAAGGTCATCCAGATCCTCCTGTATAATATCCCGATCCTTCTCTGAATTGGCAATACCTCCCAGCTTTGTATCATCTGCAAACTTTATTAGCACACTCCCACTTTTTGTGCCAAGGTCAGTAATAAAAAGATTAAATAAGATTGGTCCCAAAACCGATCCCTGAGGAACTCCACTGGTAATCTCCCTCCAGCCTGACAGTTCGCCTTTCAGTAGGACCCGTTGCAGTCTCCCCTTTAACCAATTCCTTATCCACCTTTTGATGTTCATATTGATCCCCATCTTCTCCAATTTAACTAATAATTCCCCATGTGACACGGTATCAAATGCCTTACTGAAATCTAGGTAAATTAGATCCACTGCTTTTCCTTTATCTAAAAAATCTGTTACTTTTTCAAAAAAGGAGATTAGGTTGGTTTGGCACGATCTACCTTTTGTAAAACCATGTTGTATTTTGTCCCATTTACCACTGACTTCAATGTCCTTAACTAATTTCTCCTTCAAAATTTTTCAAAATTATTCAAAATAATGATCAACTCTTGGCAAGAAAATAGTTTGAAATTGGAGAGAATCAGTGGCCCTGCTGATCACTGCCTTAAGGAAGGTGCATCCAATGATGAACAGGTGTTGTCCTCCTTCCTTGATACAACAGCTCATTCTGTAACTTGTCTTTCACCAGTGGCTGTCGGGCTGCTGTCTGTGGAGGTAAAGATTCTTTGATCTGTAGAAGTTAAAACCATGAACATATTCCATTTTTGCCAGAATGAAAATGGCTCAGTTAGGAATCATTGGTTGATGGTGAAAATCTGAGTAATTCCTCTGTATTTCCTGAAGGTTTCCTGTTGTTCTTGCATACAGTAAATACAGAATATATTTAGAAGCAGAGCCTAGCATGACACATTATTTGAGTGCAGATGATAGCTGAGTGGCTTTCTTTTTAAGTAATCAGTCTGACATCTGTACTCTTGGGAACCCTGGTATGAATTACCTCATAGAATCTACATGTCTGCCTGAAATAGCCTTAGATTGCTTGTTGGCCCTTATCTAATGACTATTAGTATTGAGTGACTAACTTTATGAACAGGTGTTAAAGCTGCTGCATATCTGGAGCTTTCTCCAAATGGCAGAATTAAAATGCTTGTAGTCCAGGTGATGATTAAAACTCCAGCTCATGACAAAAAAGGGCATTCCAAATGTTTAGATAAATAATTTCCAGTCATCCACCCACTCGCCCTTCATTAAATGTAATGTATGTACCACAGATTTCATGTAGTTAAAGTTCCCAAACAATTGCTGATTGTTCAGTTGAGGTGAGATGCCCACACAATTTGGGGTGGGCTTTTGCTACCAGAGAAGGGCTTGTTTCGTACAGAGCAATCAGAGCATAATATAGGCTCTGTGGAGCTGGCACCCCTTATGTAATCACACCAGAGATGTTGAACTGCAAATACAGAGCAACGATGTGTAAAGAAAGCGGTGCCCGATCAGGGAGTGTCTGCAGACAGGCAGGCAGTCCCTGGCTGCGAACCTGAAACAGGAAAGAACTGGAGTCATATCTGCTTGGGTGTCATAAGAATGGGGCACGTTCATGGATTTAGTTTAAATCCTGGTATCAGTTGCGAACTATGAGTAAAGCTTAGACTGTTCAAAAAGCATTACCACAGTATTGTGCATGCAGATTAAGAACTTATTTACTGAAAATCTGTCTTTCATATCTCTGTCCTCTCTTATTGATATTTGTTATTTGTATTACCATATCCCATGGACTAGGCCCCCATTGTGCTAGGTACTGTACAAACCGAACAAAAAGACAGTCCCTGCCCCAAGGAGATTACAAACTAAGTGAAGGTATTTCTTCACTGCCTGTCTAGGAATAGGTCTACACTGCAGTACGTAGTGGCATACCTGGAAATTGCCATGCATGTTGTTACAAACTATTAAACAGCTGCTGTGTTCTGCTGCAGGGGTGGTTGCATGTTTGTGATGGAAGAAGTTCTTCCTGTGAGTGTGTTTATACCAGTGGTCCCCAAACTTTTTACCTTGCCCCTTAGCGCTGTCTGTGCCTCTCCCTTCACCCATGGATCCAGGAGTGGGGCTGCAGCTCCGGGAGTGGGGGAATGCAGACAGGGGTAATGGGGCTGAGGCTGGGGTCACAGCTATGGGTGGGAGTGGACCCTCAGCCAGGGGCTGAGGCCTGTAGCTGGGTGTGGGGCATGGTAGGCAGCCAGAACCCTAGGTGCAGGGCAGGCACGGGGCTGGCAACCAGGACCTTGGGCACAAGACAGGCAGCCAGGACCAGGAGCGGAGCTAGGTGGCGCTTCCTCCCCACCCCCTGTGGGGGCTGGTCCGGGCCCCAGCCATACCCCCCCGAATGTTACTTTGTGCCCCCCTAGGGGGGCTTGCCCCATAGATTGCAGACCTCTGGTTTATACTTCTGCACATGTGCACACCGCATGTGAAGTGCATCTAGATGACAAGGTGCATTGTTGTTGTGATAGTCTTGCAGAGTGGCACAAGCAGGCCCTGCTGAATGATGTAGGACGTTTTGATGTTGATCCTGGGATGCAGGCCAGCTGTGCTCAGTTCCGTTCAGAAAGGGGAATGAGCAAAACGGTTGTGTGCTGGTTTTGTAGCTTCCTGAATCTGGGGGTGTCGGGAACGCTGCGGAGTCCCCATCGTCAGCTACCGCAGCCGAAGAGCTGCTCCACGTTATGCTGTGCTACATGGCCACTAGGGAGCCATTCCACAGCCAGCGCACAGGTGCATTGACCATGCCTCCTCCCCTTCTGCTATTCCTCCAACATGCACCCACCCTGGGGGTGGCATAAAGCTGTCTCGTCCTGTTTACACTAGTTAAGGAATTCCCCTATGCTAAGGGAATTTCCCAGTGGCCAGTTCAGCTGGCTTTCCGGCCCCTTTGTACTAGATGCCAGAATCAGGGCTCTTTTTTGTAAGCTTATACTTAGAATGGTGTTGCCATGTCCCAGTGCACTAGGAAGGCCAGATAAAAATGCAAGATGGCTGGAGAGGTCCAGCAGAGAGTGCCACTGAGTCAGCATGGCAGATGTGGCCACTCTCAGGAGGAGCAGTGGTGTGACAAACTGACCCCATGGGACAAAAGCAACTTTGGGAAGTTGAGTGTAGCTGGGTGGGCAGGGCTAGGAACCAGTGTCAGTGCCGGGGAGACCAAAGCAGATGCCACCAGGAGTCCTTGGGTGTTTGCTCCCGTGAGCCCCACTCCGAGTGGTGTCAGCCTTCTTAGCTGGGAGTGGAGTTTCAACACTTGGCCCTACACTGACCCCTGCGGGGGAAGTTCTAGTGAGCTCCAAAGGGATGCACCCTTCATCTGCTCCTCCCCAGCTGCAGAAGTGGCTGACAGGTGGAATTAAGAGATGCTCTGGGCCCACAGCCCAAACCCCACGAAAGAACTGGTCATCCCCAGAACATGCAACCATGTTTCTAACCATGTTTCCTATAGTTTATTTAAAGGCAATCAGGTCATTGGAGGAGAAAATACAGGGAGCAAAATATCTTCCTTCCATTGGATTATGCATTTTCCAGCAATGAAGTTGTAAATACAATCCTGTTTCTTGTTATGCACTAAATCTGTCTCTGCACATGCGGGAAAGCAACTCCTGCTGTGCCCCAGAATCCTGTAAAACATTAGCTGCCAGCAGCAGAATGTCTTGTTACTGCCAACTAAGTCATTCATATTGTTAGCTGAGGGTTTAGTGCAGGACATTGGGAAATGCAGGTTTCAAAGATACCAAGCAACTTACATCACTTTAGGAGGGTAATTAGCTGCACTTGCTTAAAGGAGAACAGACTTTCACTAAGACTTGCTGATTTCTAGCTCCAGTTGTTTTTCTAAATCACTTTTTTTCCCTGCATGAAGTAATTTTTATTCCAAACCTCCACTAAATTTCAGTCTCTAGTTCCCTTCTTTCTCCAACAGCGACATATCAGCCACAATGTATTGTTTGAAATTTTTTCACAGCCGGGATTTCACTGACTGCAATATAGCCCATATCCAAAGATCATTCTGGGTAGTGCTTTCCATCTGAAAAATCACCTTTAAACTGGTGCCGTTGTTTCCAGTACAGACCATATACAAGAGGTAGATCTACACAGAATGGTTTTTCGGCACAGGCCAGCCTGTCATTTTAACTTCCCAGCTTTTGAAAATATAAAATGCTAAGAGAATCTATCTAGTAAGATTATTACTGCGCTCATTCCCCTAAAGCAGCCTGAGTGCTGCACGTCTGCCTGTCACTCTACCGCACTATTACTGCCTCTTCAGACATTGCATAAACACAACAAAAAACTGAGAACAGAGCAGGTATTTCTTCCCACTAGGAGTCAATAATCAGCAGCAAAACAGACTGGACACCATAGAGTGACTTGTGCAAACTGCACACAAAGCAAGGGTTCTCTGTACCTGCGAACTTATATGGCCTTCATCACCATAGTATCTCAGACCTCAGTCATTAAAGGGTAGAGTAGGGAAGTATTATCCCCATTTTACAGATGGGGAACTAAGGCCCGAGGTGACTGACCCAAGGAATCTGTGTCTGCACTAGGAACTGAAACTGGGTCTGAGTCCAGTGTCCTGTCCACTAAACCATCCTACCTAGACCTCAACACAGGGATCTGGCAGGATTCTGAAGAACCCCTGAAGGGCAAGTTCCCAGGGACCCTCCCAGCTGGGAGAAGATACAACAATGGGGAGTTTAACGTTAAGCAGGATTTGTAACATTACAAAACAACAAAATGGTGGTGAAACCCTCCCTGCTGTATTTGGCCCTAATGGAACTCAGCCATTGAGTGAGGGGCTTGCCTAACCTCTGGGGTCTGAGGGTGCTGACAGGGTTAAACATCCCAGTGATGGAGTAGTTTAGATTCTTTAATCTAGCAGGAAGGAGTGTGTCTGACTCTTTCTCCTCGTTTCCATTGCACTGATTATTCAGCATCTGAATCCATGTTCCTTGAAATCTCATGATGCTCAGGAAGGTGTAACAATGCCCATTGCTGTACAGCGTGTGCCTCAGATCCCACTTATAAGTACAGAGAACAAGAACAGACTGAAGAGAACAAATCCTCTCTGCCAGCTGCAATGGCAGTTCTGGTGCTGTGCAATCCACTTCCTGCCTGGAATGGCCCTTCCCTTCACAGTAAGGCAGCTGGAAGCTACTCTTTTGTGATGCTGCTCTCTCCAACCTACATCACCCCTGCACAGCTGAAGGAACAGAACAAAAGAGACAGCTGTCCTTCTACTACTGCATCAGAGGCTTTACATTGGAGGAGTCACTGGCCATGCTAATTGCTGAGAAATCCTTATACTAATTGTATGTGCAGAGACAGCTCTTCTGCTGGGTTTTTTTTCCCCTTCCACTTCAGGCATCTAGTAATTCTTGCATTCCTCCATCACTGCTCCCATGTTGTAATTAATGCTTTTTGGCCTGGCCATGTCCTTTAATTCATAAATCATAGAAGTGTAGGACTGGAAGGGACCTCGAGAGGTCATCTAATCCCATCCCCTGCACTCACGGCAGGACTAAGTATTATCTAGGCCATGCCTGACAGGTGTTTGTCTAACCTTTTCTTAAAATCCTCCAATGATGGAGATTCCACCACCTCCTGCTGAAACATCCCAGAAGGATGAATGGGTTTGGAATGGATTACTGGTTCCCAGTGAGGCCAGTAATTCAGATATCGAAGATGAAGGCCTCTACATTTCTGAGAGTCACACATGGGCCAAACGAGGCCCTTGCATTTTTCAAGAGCTGAAACAGAGCTCGGGGGATGCCTTATGGGCTGTGTCAGTCAGAGCACATTGATGGGTTCTGTTGCCTGCTCTGCCACTGACCTTCTGCATAACCCTGGGCAAGTCACCTTCCCTCCCTGTGCCTCTGTCTTCCCCTCTGTAAAATGGGGATGATAATACTGACCTACCTCACAGGGACGTTGTGTAATTAGTTGAGTAGTTAGTTTTCATTATTTAAGTGTTTTGAGGTCCTCTGATGAGAGATGCTGGAGATGGGAAAGCCACAACTGTTTAAGAGTGGGAGATGTAATGCATTGCAGTTTTGTCATAATGATGCATCCTGCAATAAATCTCCATTTGCTGGGGTTTAGGAAAAGTTGTGAGAGGACAGAGATGGAATTATAGCTACATGGTTCCAGCCCCTACTCTCCCACCTTCTGCTGTTCCAAATACATATTTTTTAAAAATCCCCCTCTCCCTCAAAAAAACAAAAAAAACAAACAATCCCCTCAGCTCCAAGCCATTTTGCAAACTGAGCACAAGTATGTTATCTCATTTTGCAGGTGACCAGATCCCCAGGCCCACTTATTCCAAGGAGGAGCAAATAAATAATACACAAATAAAGGTCAACTGAGTATAATCCAAAATGAGGGAATGACTGCACCGTGTGTGATGTACGCCCAGAACAATGGAGGGGAGAGAGTAAGAAATGAGCCAGTTAAGGCTTTCAGAGATCCAGAATCAAAGAGGCTTGCTGGTAGCCTCTGGGCCATTTCAGATTCAGCAGTGGAGGGGAAGAGTTTGACCAGCTGAGTTACTGAATGCATCTCCTGCAAGGTCCCCCCCCCCCCCCGAAATGTCACAGACTCCTCAGAGCACAGCTAGCGAGGAGCAGACCTGGGCAATAAAGGGATGGATGAAGTCACAGACTTCTGGTACGCAGATAGTTTTCAGGACAGAATGAGCGAAGAGATTGTGCAGCAGGTTGGAATCCAGAATAAGAGTAACCAGACACCTGACGCCTCTGGGCATTTCTGTAAGAAGGATCAAACCGACAGGACAAGAGCGTGGATTTAGTGAGGCTGTTTACACACAGACCTGTTGCCAGTGGCTGCTTGCCATAGAGTCACAGCAAACCAAGTGGAGCTGATGGCAGGCCTGTGTGTCAGTGCTGCATAAAACCCTGGCTGGCTAAGTGTGACCAGGACTGTGCTTGGTGAAAAGGATGGAGGATGAAGCTAGCGTTGACATACGCTTGATTTGCTACCAGTGTAACCTGTCCCCCTCTGGGCCCAATCCACAGAGATTATGGGTCTGGTACAGTTCTTAGTTTGAGTGTCTGGGTTATAGAGATCCCTGTGTCCAGTTGAAGAGGTCCCCAGTTCAATCCCCTTGGCCTAGTGTGGGCCAAAATGGCAGCCACCCATATGTGGTGGCTCATCTGGGATTCAAACTGTTGTGGGCCACACGTGTATGGGTTGAGTTTCCCCAGCCCCGAGAAAGCAGGTAACCGTGTGGGCAGTGTGCACTAGAGATCCACAGCCCACAGAAGCTCTGGGTGTGTTACAGCTCTTAGCTCAGGCTGTGAACACTTATGTTTTTAGTTCTGGAGGTCACCAGTAGCTGTTCCCCAACATTGTAACTAGGAGCCCCCTGCCAACTTTCTTTCCCTCCAGCTCCGTAATGAGCACATTGCAGGACTGGGGCCTCGGGCTGTGGCAAGCCCTGTGTCCTGGGAGGGCTTGAGGTGAGGGTGCAGAAAACCTTCTAATTTGTTTAACAAAACTCCCCCCATGCCTCAGACTCAAGAGGGAGGCAAACTATCCGGGGGCACTCCAGTGTAAATGCTAGTACTCAGTTCCTGGGAAATATGCTGTGTGCATGAAGAGCTGAGCAGCTTGTTTGGCTGGTGTCATGTGAAAGGAGGGTGTACAAAATGTGTATGTGGGTGTACAAAAGTCTTTTAGAGCAGCTAAAGAGTATCCACTGTTAGGATTGTTCTTTCTTTCTGTACCTTACATCTGGTGCATCCCAAAAGCAAATAATTTGATCCTTAAATGCGTTGTGTTTCTGGGATACGCTGTCTGGTGGGAAAGGTTTAGCAGTTTCCAAGAGGAGGGTGAGTTCTGTGAAAGGGAGGGAAAACTGCTCCTCTGTTTGGTGACAGATTCTTACCAAGCAGCTCTGGGGAGTCTCTTCCAGCCCCTCCCTGCTAATAGAGCAGAACTGCCTCCACCTGTGAGAGTGCCACAGCTGGTCAGCTTAGCTGACCTGGGCGGCCAGCAGGCTCTGGGAGCGAAGGGGCCAGGAAAGGAGGCTTTGGTGAAATGACAGAATTTATGGGTCTGGTCTCCTGGGAGAGGTGAATACAACATTATTGTTTGGGTATTCAGCAGAGTTAGAGGGGGCTGGGATTGCTCTCAGCTGGAGGAAGAGACTTTCTCGCTGGGGCTCATTGGCTTGACACCACTTCCTTTTCCTTTTCAGGGGTTACCTACTGGATCTCAGGCTGGCTGTTGTCTGAAGTCTGGAGGGGGCAAAGGATTCTCTAGGGACTCTGACCTTGTGGGAGCAAGTGACTGGTAGGAACTGTTTTCATCTATGAATAGTTGTGGTTTTACTGCCTCCATAGGTCAGCCTGCTGCTGTTGGGTGGAGATGGTGCCTTCTTCACTGGGAAATGTTTCTTACCCAGGGTTAATCAACTGAGCCCTGCCCCTGCACTGAAACTCTGTACATGCAGACTGCTGAGCCTGCCTAGACCCCTATTGAAGTCAAGGGGAATCATGTGGGATTGGGGGAGACCATCTGTGTGGAGCTTGTTGCAGAGCTGGGGCCTAGGTTTGTTCTTAGGTGTGTGCTTGTGTTATATGCCTGATCTAAAACATATAGGATGGTCAGGCTTCCTAGAGCAAGCCCCCACGTAAAGGGGCTGAACTGCATCCACAGAAAATAAATGACTGAGTTATTCTAACCTTGCTCTGAGGGATCCTCTCCAGTAGTTCTAAGTTCTTTCTAGCCATAAAACACACACGGATGTGAAGGACAAAAGTTCTCCAAAGAAAGACCTGCTCAGTGTATCTACCCTCACTCCCCATCCAAAACAGCGATTCAGCGCTGAACAGAATCACAGTGCTAGGGCTGCTGTGTTAATGTGACACGGCTCTGATCCTGCAGATTTGCAACTGGAAGTTAAGGGGAGGGTATATGTAAATCTCTGCAGGATCGGGCCCTGTGTTTGTATCAGTGCTTGACAACATGGTGGGACCTAGGGAGGGCGAGAGTGGTGCTGTGCTGGGATGGTTGTTAATGTGATGCTGCTTCTGGTTGTGGTTGCCAGCTAAGGACGCTCCTTGGCTTTTGGTAACTTTCAGACGAAGCTGCTCCTCTGCTGTTTGCCTTCTCTTGAGTCAAACTTACTTTAATCTGGACGTGTTGTATATTACTAGAGTGCTATGCACATGGATTTTAAAGCCAATGTGCTTGCCTCCTATCCCAGTGCTGGGAAGGGATGTTTGAGGGCAGCTTGGCATAAATTTCAGTCTCCAAATGGCCAAAGCCCTCGTGTGTCGGGTCCGGAGCAGCATGATGTGCTTTGGAGCATGGCTCATAGGGGCAGCGCAGCTGCGGAATATCTCCTTTCCTTTATTCTCTGAACCGCCGCCGATCGCATAAGGGCTGGGCCATTCTGTCAAGAATGGTGCAAAGGCTACTAGGAAGGTTAGAGTCTCAAATGATTCATAGATATTAAGGTCAGAAGGGTGCACTGAAGACTAAAGGAGCAAAGGGGCTGTAATGCATGTGGCCATTCTATGCTGCCATGTGTGATTCTTCTGGAGGGACAGGCAATTGGAGGGGAATAAAATCAGTTTCCAAGCAAGTGTTTTACTAGCTGGTAAAAGTGCTTTTGTACAACACCCCCTACCTCCTTCTTGGTATTTCTGGTATTCTCTGCTTTGGATAAGGTGGGGAACCACTTTATTGACCGTGAGCATCACTCATACTATAATGCATTCAATGAAATTTGGGGCAGGACAAATAGATGCTTGGGCAGCAGCCCTTTTAATTATCCTAATCTCTTGACGGAGCTGGGAGTCTAACTTTCCCTGGCTGTTGAGTACATGACCGTTCTAGGCAGGCACTGCTACCTTCACATCTGCACTGCATTGGAAAGTAAACTGGGAGATGCTGTGGCATATGTCTTTACTGCATCCATTGCACTGATGAAGTGTAGCTTAATGGGGGAAAGGCTCTGAACAGTGCCCAGGGTTTGATTGGGAAACACTATTTCACTAGGAGGGTGGTGAAGCACTGGAATGGGTTCCCTAGGGAGGTGGTAGAATCTCTATCCTTAGAGGTTTTTAAGGCCCAGCTTGACAAAGCCCTGGCTGGGATGATTTAGTGGGTGTTGGCCCAGCTTTGGTTGGACTAGATGACCTTCTGAGGTCCCTTCCAACCCTGATCTTCTAGGATTCTATGACCCTCAATACAGCCCCTTTAAAAGTTGAACAGAATGTGGTATATTGCAGATGTGGAAATATATTGCGTGGAGGGGATTTTCAGGCTGGAAAGGATCAAACTTGGTGATTATGTATGAAAAAGGGATCTTCACTCCCATTCATTTTCCACCAGCCTCTCAGCAAAGTTGTCTCCGAGGCCCCTTTGTGACTGTCTGCTGGAAATGTGATGTTAGTCATGCTGCTGGCCTGGGACTCACAAGGAGGCTTATTTCAAACTGAAATCACCTCTCTGCTTTCTGAAAAAAGGAGTTAATGTTCTAGCCTGCTTTCTACTCAGTTGTTGTCATCCTCTACCAGGGATGACACAGAGATGGTTGTTAGTTAGTCTTTGTGCTCGGCCAGGAATCCCAGCCCATCTTAATTAAAGAGGCAAAATGCTATCCAATGTAACAGTCACAGTGCAGCTCCTGGCCACTGTGCTCTGTGGCACTGGGCACTAGAGGAGCTGGTCTGGTGCCACAGCTGCTTTAAAATCGAAGCGTGACACATTCTCTTGTTGCTCATTTGCTTCACGATTGAAATTCTGCTCAACTTCAGTCTCCGGTTGGTGGGGAAAAAGGGGGAGTGCTGTTGCTTGCTGAGAAATTTCCTATCCCTAAACTAGGCAGAGTAAGGTAGAAAAGAAGTGAAGGGATTGTGAGGAGCTGGCTGGCATAGCAAGTACAGAAATGAATTTGGCTGAATAATTCCAATGCATGTCAGAAGCACCGCTGGGGAGTGGTTATGTGATAATCACCCATGCACCTGATTGTCCAAGTGGAATGCCACAAAGAAGAGGGCAATTCCTCTATCAGGTCACACCTACACAATGCCTTGCTCTCTGGTTAGTGAAAGATTTAAGAGCTGAATACATGCTAGGTGTGGGAGCGGATTGCTTGGCCCAGAGTCCTTCATGTGAAGTATTGGTCCTTTGTGACAATATGCAACATTAAAAAGGTCCCAGGCATCGAGTGTGGTTGTGACCAGTTTGTGTGTGTGTGTGAGATCACTTACAGTTGACCTAAATGAAAATTTTATATGGTAGTTTGCGAAATGGCTCATGCACCATAGACAAAGCATAGTGTCTTTGTTAAAGTTTAAAATACTTTGTTTCATGGTATTTTTAGGCATAGGGCCCCCTAAATAATTTACCACTGTGTATGTACCTTCAATCACAGCTCAGCTGAGACCTTGTGATGTCTGGATCTTGTGATCAATGAGAGAGAGCAGTGGTTTGAATAGAAGATAAAAGTGAATCAAAGCTCTAGTGAAGTAGCTGTCCCAAAATGCCATGAAAGAAAGCCAGGTGAGATCTGTGCAAATCTTCTTTGTTTGAGGATGTTATCAAAATCTCAGCAGCTGGTGAGTCTCTTTGCAGGAACTGAATCTGATTGAATTGTCTGTGTGTAGTTGAAGAAATCTCTCTTCTATGTACTTGGTAAACAAGAGCCAAATTCAGTAACCTCTCTGCTTGGCTTGTGTACATAGCAAAGACACATGGAGTGGGGGGGACATGACAATTTGCAGAGAAGGTGGAGAGATTTTAGCCATTCTCTCCAATAAAATAACATGTTACAAGGCAAACTCTGCATGCACGTACACTGCTTAGCTCAGAAGCAGTAATCACAATTCTTTTTTAAAAAAAAAAAAAAGCTCATTGCAAAGTTGGTTGGCAAAAACTAATGGGCTGTTCTGGGTTTGGATCAGGTCCATTTCTTGTCTTTTTTCTTTTGGTTTTGCTTTTTTTTTTTTTTTTTTTTTTTAAAAAAAAAAAACAAAAGCCTCCGGCCCTTTTTGAATAAATGACTTTAATTTTCTCCCATCTTTTCACGTTTCTCTATCTGCCTTCTCCTTCTCTCTTGCAGGCTCCAGAAACACTTTCCTGATACACCCACCTCCCTTTCTGAACTGGAAAAATACTTTCTGAAGTAACTTTGAAACTCTGTACTGCTCTTTTGGGAGGGCTTTTGTTCCCTTCCCTGGATGCTGTAAGCACAGAGCTGTCTGAGGAGCACTTTGCGTTAGAGCTGCTGGCAGTATTGCTTGAATTCAAAGGCTCCTGAGGCAAGAGAAGGCCTTTATAAAGAGTTAGTGAGGATGCAGTCCAGTTTGCCTCCTTATTGGAGACGGGCAGCTGGTGGAGAAATGACTAGTGCTTTTGGGGGTCAAGGGGAATGGGTATCCCCATATCAGGATGTGTCTGAGCTTTCCTAATCTAGAAAGGAAGGATTGAGTGGTTATGGTGTCAAACCTGTTTCTCCCAAGCCCCAGACTAATTCCATGTGTGACCCTGGGCCAGCCATGTAGTCTCTCTGTGCCTCAGTTCCCCATCTGTACAACGGGGATATTAGCACTGCCTTACCTCACGGAGGTGGGGGGAGAGGGGTGAGGATAAATACATTCAAGACTGTGGGGCACTTTGGAGCTGTAGTGAATACATTCAACAGCACCAATATGCTCTCTCCTATTCCAGTCTTGGGATTCTTTCCTGACACTGTGATTGCTGTTAATCAGCTGTTTGTTCCACAATTTTGCAGTACATGTGGATGAGGCTGACAGCGCTATACATCTTGCTTGCAGTGCCAGTCTGCATGAGCACCCTTAGCATACTTTTTATTATAGGTTTTCATTTAGTTGGAGTGATTTTTTTTCCCCTCTCTCTCTCTCTAGTTCATGCTTTTTTTTCCTGAAAGGGGCTGAAATCTAATAGACCGAGACAATCATCAGTATGAAATATTTCCTACATAAAACATGCAAGCAGCTAGTCTCAGCCTGAGATCTAGCTGAATGAGGTTTGGCTGACAACGACTGAAAGGAGTTGTCGTCCGTAAACAGTCTATAGAGATGTCCTCTTTTCCTAAGCCGCAGTTATAAGGCAAAAGAGGGCACAAAATGAAACTTATCAAGGAGCTGTAATAATTCAAGCTGCCTTGTGCTGATCTCTTGGCTGCCCTTATGGGAATAAAGCCTCGATTTCAAAGGACCCTGACTGATTCCTTACGCGGCAGAAAAGGTGGCCCTGCCGAAAAGATGGCCCTCCATGTTGTGGCATGGAGAAGTTGGCTGGGGGTGAAGATGTCGTGGGTGGCAATGTCAGCAAATGGAACAAGGGGCACCGATGGCAGGATTTTTTTTCCTAAAAGTGCTGATCATCTGCAGCACCCATTCACTTCAGTCAGACATGTAGGATGCTCAGTGGCTCTGCAAATCGAGCTGTTAGAAACTCAGCTAGAAATCCTTTAAGAACAACATAGAAACGGCCCTATGGGGTCAGACCCAAGCGCAGTGTCCTGTCTTCCGACAGCGGCCAATGTCAGGTGCCCCAGAGGGAATGAGCAGCACAGGGAATCGCCAAGTGATCCATCCTGTTGCCCATTCCCAGCTTGTGGCAAACAGGCTAGGGACGCCATCCCTGCCTATCCTGGCTAGTAGCCATTGATGGACTAATCCTCCATGAACTTATCTAGTTCTTTTTTTGAACCCAGTTATGGTGTTGGCCTTCACAACGTTCTCTGGCAAGGAGTTCCACAGACTGACTGACTGCTTTGTGTGAAGAAATACTTCCTTTTGTTTGTCTTAAACCTGCTGCCTATTTGTTTCCTTTTGTGACCCCTGGTTCTTGTTTTATGAGAAGGAGTAAATAACACTTCCTTATTTACTTTCTCTACCCCAGTCATGATTTTATAGACCTCTGTCATATCCCCCCTGAGTCATCTATTTTCCAAGCTGAGAAGTTCCAGTCTTATTAATCTCTCCTCATATGGAAGCCCTTCCATATCCCTAATTTTGTTGCCCTTTTCTGTACCTTTTCCAATTCCAATATATCTTTTTTTGAGATGGGGTGACCACATCTGCACGCAGTATTCAAGATGTGGGCATGCCATGGATTTATACAGAGGCAATATGATATTTTGTCTTTTCTCTATCCCTTTCTTAATGATTCCCAACATTCCGGTCGCTTTTTTCACGGCCGCTGCACATTGAGTGGATGTTTTCACAGACCTATCCACAGTGACTCCAAGATCTTTCTTGAATGGTAACAGCTAATTTAAACCCCATCATTTTATATACATCGGTGGGCTTATGTTTTCCAATGTACATTACTTTGCATTTATCAACATTAAATTTCATCTGCCATTTGGTTGCCCAGTTCCCCTGTTTTCTGAGGTCCCTTTGTAACGCTTCACAGTCAGCATTGGAATTAACTATCTTGAGTAGTTTTGCATCATCGGCAAATTTTGCCACCTCACTGTTTACTCCTTTTCCCAGATCATTTATGAATATGTTGACTAGGTCTGGTCCCAGTACAGACCCCTGGGGGACACCACTATTTACCTCTCTCCATTCTGAAAACTGACCATTTATTCCTACTCTTTGTTTCCTATCTTTTAGCCAGCTACCAATCCATGAGAGGACCTTCGCTCTTATCTTTGCACAGAGAATATTCCTTAATGATTCTGTCTATCACAGGCTACTTTATGGTCAGCTCGTACAAAGAGGCATTCACAGAAGCCATTCCAATGGGCCAGAGGTGGACGCTCTGCATTCCCATTCCGGCTGTGACCTCCTTTCAGTGGGTCGGCTTCAAAGGGGAGATCATTTGAGTTCTAAACCCAGGAGGTGGCAGGCAGGGCTTTGGTGGTACAAGGGGGCTGGAATTCTCAGGCCTCTGCCAGGGGTGCAGGAGACATTTTTAAGGAGAAATATTCTAGGGTAGAACTGACCTCCGTGCAGGGAGCAAGCCTGCAAGGGGTCTCTTTCCTGCTTAAAAGTTCTCCTGTAGCAGGGGACCACAGTCTTAAACTCTCATTCAGCTGTGAAATCACCACCCTTTGCTGCATGCAGTGCAAGTCTCAAAGCCGAAGGACAGCAGCTACCTGCACTTATGCTGTGACTGTCCGTGACAATGGGCAGCGTAGCACCCTCCGTGGCTCAGTGTGAGCTGGTACAAAATGTCCAAGGGGAAGGCCCCAGAGGAGATGCAGTAGATAGCGCAGTTTTCCTCCTTATTCTAGGGCATCTGTCCTAGTGAAATGACACATACCCAGAACTCCATCCTTACCAATGTGTGGCAAGAATAACTTGGGGTTTTATGGTTATCCTGCTAAGATCTTAATGCTTATTTAATCAACGCAGTTCAGACTGGAGGGAGGGTGTCAGAGCATTCAGGTGCTTAATGGAGCATTTTAAAACTAATACCAGACTCCCTGACAACTAGTCAATTGTTCTAGCTTCTTCCCACATGGTCTACTCATTTCTCTTCTCTGTCATCATGCACTGTCCTCTCTCAGGACAGTTTTGAAAGACTTGAGCATAATTCTTTTGACTGAATAATTACAGTGTTTGTAAGCTGGCAAAGGCTGTGAGTAACTATGGCCCAGTTGCAGATGTAACATCTATTTACACAGACTTTGATAGGTAATCACTAGATAAAATTGTCCATCAGCAGCACATAATGAAATGCAGAGCGACAAGGAAACCTCTGTTTTCAGACTGGATTGCTGCTGGTACCAGCACAAGTACAGGGTCTAGTCTGAAAGACTTGACTTGACCTGGTGGTTTTCCCTGGAAGAATGTTGTCCTTTGGTGATAGCTTGCCTGGATTAATTGGAACACAAGCATAGAAGATCTTGCTTCCATTGCTTCCTCTCTTCCTTACCAAGGAATTTCCTTTTGTGCACACGTGTGTGTGTGTGTGTGTGTGTGTGTGTGTGTGTGTGTGTGTGTGTGTGTAATATATATTATATATATGAAATGCTTTATTTTTTTTTCTGTTCATTTTTAATTCATGCCATGAATGATCCCTAAATGCACTTGCACAGCTTGGAATCGAGCAGCTTTTCACCCTCAATTTAAAAAAAAAAACAAAACACAAACTGCTGCTGCCATCTGGTGATTGAAAAGAAAAGATTGCAAAATGCTATTTGCATGGAGGACCTGGGGGAGCAGGAAGTGCCACAGGTATCACTGCATCAGATTTGCAGCTTGAAACAGCAAAGCACTTAATTTTTTTTAATGCAATGGTAAATGCTGTTTTGAAGTGGCCTGTATGCAAGACTGACTGAATTACTCACTGTTTATGCTTGAATTAAGATTAAGGTGATTATTCTTTAAAAATTCCTAATATAGCAGTTTGCATTGGTTTGATATCTGCTTTTTACCTTTTAAGTAGCTAGTTGTGAGTAATTTTATTTAGAAAAACTGATTGCCTGATTTACAGCTTTCCCAGGAAACGTAACAGATACATTCCATCAGAACAAGCTAATCTAGCCTGAACAAAGCACTAGGCTATGTACTGTAGGGAGCAATCCTCCACTGGGACTGGGTGATCAAATAGGCATCTTCATTGTCCTTGATGAGGCTTTGTTACTATTGCTTGAAAGCAGGTGCTAAACTAGACAAATTACTTTAGCAATTACACTGGATTTCCTTATTAGTTGTAATTAGTGTACAATGAACACTTCAGTGTTGTAATAGCCATCTTCTGAAAGTAATGTAAACAGCACATCTGTGCAGAATACCCACAAGAGAAATATCTTCCTAGCCTGCTGTGTCCTAAGAGTTACAAAAACAAAATGAGAAACTAAGTACCCTGATGGGGAGGGGAGGGGGAATCCCCTCATTACAACCCCCTAGCAGCTACATTAAACGGTTCCCACAGAGAATTGTCCTACTTTTTGCCACTTTCTCCTAAATCCTGCATGCATGCTCACAAATCTAGACAACACCACAAAAGATAAAGTTGGCATCTCGGCATATACAATGGGAGCCTTTTAGCAGTGTTTAAAGCAACTCCTGAGAAGCAGAGACCAGACCTGCAAGAAACATTGAATTATAATAGAAATACTCTGCATACTGCATATTTTAAAGACTTCCCTTCTGAAGGCATGGAGCTGATCATAAAACTTTAAAAGGGTATGTGGGGGGGGGGATGGAATTTAATAAAATTTTAGTTAAATTCCTGGAAATCTCCCTGATAACAAGAGGGTTATTCAGAGCTCTTTCCAAAAGATCTGATCTTTCTCTCCTTTTGACAACCATTGCTGCCCCAGAACAGTTTATAATGCAGATTGTTGTAGCTAAGACAACTACCTATAAAGTGGGAAATATCTCTTGTTTTGAAATCTACTAAATGTGCCAGAATTGCAGTGGCTTCCTCCCCACCCCTTTTAATGATTTGTCACAAATGTATTCTGATTTATATTTTACATCTGAAAACTATTCTGTGAATCCAACAGTCCTGGCAGCATCAGGGGCCAGTGTCTCCACTGCCATGTTTCTTGTGCAATCGTTTACACTAGTGTAAAGTGTCTGTGAAATCGCAGCATTTTAACACCCATCTTGCACTGGCTGAGATAACTGTGCACACGTGGGGCAAGGCACCAGAGAATCAAGTCCTAAGGGACTTACTGTCTCTTTAGGTTCCAAATGAAATACATGGAGACAGGTTGTACAGCACTTGCTAGTGATGTGGAAGGCACTTGTTGGCAAGATAAAATAACCAGGCCCCAAGGGGAACCCCTTTGTCTGCTGTTTATCCTTTGTGAGGTCTGTATGTGAGTTTGACAGATCAAGTCCTGGGTTTGCAGACTTCAAAGCTGGGGACTGCACATGTTCAGATTATTGATTTGTCTGTCCCACAAAATGTTTTTTCCTGGCTGATTTCCAAATAAGTCCTGCTACCCCGTGAGCTCTAAACATGATCTGGGACCTCGTTGTGACGTGCCCCTCACCCTGACATCTAGAAGCTCTAGGAACACATTGGTAGTGATGATACTTAAGTGCTGACAATCTGCTCAGCCTCTACATTATGGGTCTTGACCCCAGGGGATTTATGGCTCACAGATAAGATGTATGGGAGAGTAAGAGGATGGGTTGAATTTGACATTTCTCTGCTCTTCCCTTATCTGCGCTCTGTTGGGTGGAGAAGGCATCGTTCGACTGACATGGTTAGTGCTTGCTACCTGATGCAAGAAGTGAGTGTTTAGGAGGGATTTGGATGAGGAGACAGGGTGATTGCTCTGTGTGTGGAAGATGGCACAAAGGTGGCAGCCGGAGAAGGAAAGCAAAGGGGCTGAGCCTGGCATGATGGGCAGAGAAGGGATATGTTAAACACTAAACTCTATCTGAATGATGGAGGGTGACCGATGATGACATCCCTGGGGCAGCAGACAGTGCAGACAGACCCATGAGAATGGAATCTGTTGTCCTGTGGAGAGCCCAACAAAGCCAGTGGGGTGTTTCATGGATGCAAGAATCCATTTGCTGGACCAGGGCTGAAATTAGCAAATGAGACTATAGGTCCATGGAGTCAGGACTTTCAGATTCTGTGTCCAGCTTCCACTGAAGTCAGACTTCGCAAGACCCCCAGAGAGAATTGCCAAGCTCCTTTATCGAGGAGAACTGAGTACCCTCTCCTCTTGTGGCAGACTTGGGTTTCTCAGTGACTTCATAAGCGATAGGGGTACCTTTTTGGACTTACTGCTTTAACTACAACTGCGGGAGCAGGGAAGAGGCAGGGTGCCAGTGCCATCGGCTTCCACAGAGATTGCACCAAAAGCACCAACAGGATGTGTGCTGACCCCCACTGTGCCAGAACAGGCTCATGTGGACTGATCGTACCCAGAGAGTAGTGAACTACCAAGACATTCTTCTTTCTGACCCTTTTAATGGGTGCCACATTTGCTCCATATCTTAGGCTATAACGGTCAGTCATGTAACATTTATCAATTCTACCCAAAAAAAAAAAATCCTTGAGGAATTTAGAGATGCTCCCCTTATTCTTCTGAACCTCGCAATCTGGAATGACTTCCCCCAAGGACATGGATCTGTCTTTATTATTATTACAATCAGTATTGTTGAAGCTCCTGCTGAGCCATGGGGTGGAAAGTAATGTTGCTGGCAGCCTGAGAGTGGGTAGAAAAGGTTCCAATCTGCTCAAGTACTTGCTAGTATTAAGAAAACAGTCAGGATTAATGTTTGTTTGGAATACTGACCACATTTCTCAAAACTGGGTATCTAATACTTGGATCCCTTAATCTGTATTCAAGCTCCTAAATAAATGGCCGGAATTTTTGAGTCTCCCTCTCTTAGCCCCCACCAGCAGCTGCCTCCGGCCACCTGTGACTCATGTTACAACGTGGTCATCAGGCAAGGGACTTCTTATCTTGGGAATTTCCAGGCTGCTGAGAGGCGGGAAAGTTCTGCAGTTACCCTTCACTTCACCTTCATTCAGACAGGAAAGTCCACACAGGGATAAAAAAAAAAAAACAAAAACCTGTGGCTGGCCCAGGTCAGCTGGCTCAGGCTCGCGGGGCTTAAAATTGCTGTGTAGACATTCGGGCTCGGTCCCAAGCCTGAATGTCTACACAGCAATGTTTAGCCTCACAAGCCCCAGCTGTGCCATGCTGCAGGCCTTTTATCCCGCTGTAGGCATACCCTATGTGTCAGATGGGCAATGGTTTTCTTCCAGTGAATCGCCCCAGAGTTCACATATTCCCAACATTGAATGTCTTTTGTGTTCATAGGATGCTCTACCTAAGATGGACCTTTCAACTAGGGCAATCCCAGCCAGATCTTGGCACATGCGCTACACGCAAATATTAAACAAAAAGCTCTTTTGGTCTTAAGCTTGCGCACGCCTCTCATCCCTAGTGAAACGCATGTGGCACGACAGCGTTTAACCCTGGATTATCCCTGCTTTCGTTGTGTCCCTGACACTCTTCAAGAAGCTCAGGATGCCTGAGCCACCAGTGCCCCTCTCTTGTAACGATGAAGGTGGGTTAATCTGAAGGCTGCCCACCCAGTGGCTTGGTTTTCCTTTCTTGGCTTTTGCATTAGCAGCTGCTGTGGTGATGTACTTGGTGACGATAGCAATGTGATAGGTTCTCAAGTCTGCCAGGGCAGACACACACTGGTTGTAAGCTATGCGTAGCTTTTCATTTCCAGCGGACAGTATATGTTGTTTCAGTGAAGGGGCAGAATGGATTTCTTCTATGAAGGCCCTGTGGTGGGGTGGCATGTAGTCCCTCATCCTGTGTAGAAATGCAGCTGCAAAAGACCAAGAAAGGAAGAGGTGAATCACTTAGCCAAAGATGAGAGGGGGGGAGCTATTTAATTATTAAAGCTAACCTTGACAGTTCCCAGGGAATAGTTTAATATTGGTACTTGCATAACATCTAACCTGCTATGATTCGTTCTAGAGTGCTTCCGACAGGTGCTCTCCTGATGTTCCCCAAAATACCCTGCCAGCAGGTCTCAACCCTGACCTGCCAAGCACTTGCTGATGTCTCCGAGCAGAGAATGCCAGCTGTGTAGAATTGACATGGATCAATAAGGGACTAGCTTGAAATCCACCCAGCACTTTTGCATTTGTGACCTAAGTCAGATTTGCCTGCAGATCCCAAGCATAGGAAACAAGCCCATATTCTCAGCTGCACCCAGAACTCCCATCCATTGCTTCCTATCAAGATCTGTGGCTACTGGGGAAGGTAGTGCCGAAGTCTCTGTCTGCCCCTTGACAGTAGTAGTGATGGTGACTTGCTCTATATAGTAAGAGGGCAATTGGAAACGACAACTTTTTTTTTTTTCTGGGCCTGGAGGCTCTTAATCAGTGGCACCTTACAGTATCCATCATATTGATCCTGTTGCAACTCTACTCAAATTACAGAGCACACTAGAGACACTTAATGTAATATGGTCTCTCTTCGCAAATGCATGTGACTAAATAACCCCAATGAGTAATATTTGCTCTTATACCAAGAAATAGATCCCTAATAAACCAAGTTCATGCAATAAATCTGGAGAGATACTGTAGTTCATTTAGCCTTGCTTAAGATTAAAACACTATAACTTTACATTCTTTGTTCTTTCAAGGTATATCTGTGTAAATGGGGGAAAATAATAAAGCGAATTTAAAAACATTTAAGTGCCTTTAAAAAAGCTGAAAAATTGCGGTTTTCAGCATGAGCATATTTGCATGAGGCCTTATTTATAGTTCAGATATAAGCAAATGAAAAATCACTTTGAATATGTTCAGCTCAAATCTGCTCAGATTTTAGAATAGTCTCTAGTAAAACTTTGCTCTTTAATAATTAATACTTCACTCTGGTAGCATGCTTCATAGTGCTTTGCAAGGTTGGAAAGCCTCAGCATCTCTATTCTACACATGGGGAAACTGAGGCTGGGGCACACTGTCATTTGCTTACAGAGCTAGAAAACGAATCCAAGAGTTTCAGGTCCTGTGGGTGAAATTCAGCCCAAGGCCAATGCACCAATGCTCTCCTCAAAGGAAGGCTTAAAGCCAACTTAAGTGGGGCACTGGATTGGTGGTGGAACTCTGGAAGGGGTGAATTCTACCCAGTGTGCATTTCCCAGTCTGCCTTCAGAGGCTGAAGAGTTGCTGCTGCTGGGACGGTGTTCATGTCTTACTGAAACGAGTGCAGCACAAACCTCCAGCATGTGTAAAATCCTTTTCCATCTTTGCTACTTCTCATTCCTCATGCATCCTGTTTATCTCCATGAGGCAGGGACATCAAGCCCTTTATTAACAACAAGTTTCAGAGTAGCAGCTGTGTTAGTCTGTATTCGCAAAAAGAAAGGGAGGACTTGTGGCACCTTAGAGACTAACTAACAAATTTATTTGAGCATAAGCTTTCGTGAGCTACAGCTCACATCATCGGATGCTTCATCGGAGCTGTAGCTCACAAAAGCTTATGCTCAAATAAATTTGTTAGTTAGTCTCTAAGGTGCCACAAGTCCTTCTTTTTTCTTTTTATTAACATGTACAAGAAACTTTACTTTCCCTCCCTCTTCATCTCCTTTCAAGAGAATAGGACTAAATGGAATGTGAAAAGAACCACCCACCTAACCCCAATACTGCAGCACACCACTAAGGTTACATATTTAACCCCAAAGCCATTGAGCACTCCTAGCCTATCTGTCCTCGTTTCAGTTCCTAGTTAGGCTAATTATAAAATGTGAACGTGGGTGGGGGAGGGTATGAGTTACTGGCAGAATCTGAACTCTTGCGCTTCCTGCCAGTGCTGTTTCCATATATAACCTAGACAGACCTGTTTGGTTTGAATTAGTCTATTAAGTAGGGCATGCCTTTGGGATTTGGTAATGGGGCTGTCAGAACCTGGGTTTAATAGACATCCTCCCACAATGTATTGAAGGGAACTTCTTCCCAGCTGACACAGAAGCAGGTGGATTTTGAGACGGTCTGATTTACGCATGGCTTTATCCGTTTGTAAATATACCTGATACAGAACCACCGCCATTTGCTTAAACAAATAAGCGAAGTGTTGTTTGACTTACTGCTTTCCTTGCTATGATGAATTGCTAATAATTCATCGAAGGCATGAAGTACTGTGCTCTGTGCTGCGCTCCCTCCAGAATATGACATGGGCTCATCAGAAACTCCTTCATATATCAGCCCTCCTGGCATTGCTGGGTTATCTTTCCACCTTAACGAGAATGCAAGGCAGTAAGAAATGGTGCTTCAGTGAGCTAAGAACACTGCTTTCAATAAACAGGGCAAGACTTCAAAATACTCCATCTGGCCTGTGTAGGGTCAGCAAATCCTCCTAGGGATGCCTCCATCATCATAATCTTGGTGCTAACCCTCTTTTCAAGTCAAGTCCTCAAATGTTAATATATTACACTGGAAGAAACTGAACATAAGATGTGTCTGTAACAAGTTCTTCTCATGCCTCATCCTTCGATACTTCCCTTCCCCATCCTGTGTGTATTGTCATCCCGTGTAACGCAGACTGCAGTGTCTCGGATTAGGGACCTGCCATTTTCCTGTAAAGTGATACGCACAACTGTTGTGCTACATGAAAAATGAATACAACAAACCAACAGCACCAATACTGATTTTTTTTTTCTTGGATTAAAAATATATCCCATCTCAAGAAAATTCAGCAGGAGAAATAGGTGATGGTACTGAGGATAAGCCATCAAAGACTGCTGCATAATCCTTGTACACCATCCAGACCTGTCATCATCTGCTGGGTTAAATGCCGCAGAAAATGCGCTCTGGGTAGAAGAGCGTTGTGTGTGTGTGTGTGTGTGTGTGTGTGTGTGTGTGTCTAATGACGCTCATGCTGTGCGCTTTGTTTGTAAACCATCATTTAGAACCTTCAGTAGCCAGATGTTGGAGATGCTCATGAGATCAACAATGCCTATTTTAAGCCGTTTGTTAACGATCGCATGAAGCAGAATGACAACAGCTCAGATTTTCTCGGCTGCCTGGAATACTCGGGAGAAGCATCAAACTTGCGCAAGGCTACAGTGTGGTGGGGGGAGGGTCTCTAATGAAACAGGATTTATATAAAATAATATTTTGGCAGTGATCGGTATGGTGGTAAGCATTTTAGCAAGATAAACTCTTGGCTCCTGGGATTTTAATTCCATTCTGTATAGTTCTTTAAGAATTAAAAGGGGAATGGCTTTTTAAAGGGGGTGTGTGTGTGTGTGTGTGTGTGTGTGTGTGTGTACCTCAGCAACGGAACATATAATTGCAAGGAGCAAGCTCTCAAGGTAATATGCAGGGATTGGGCACTCAATTATCATTAACCTCCAGGGCGGTTACTCTGAAATGACTGTGTAGTGGTCTTAAAATGTAACCTTAATTGTCTGATACCAAGAGCGTCCTTGTTCATTGTAGCAGCCCACTGGACTGCTGCATAATCGTGATCGATCCATTCCGTGGTTTTGAAACCAACCTCTCTCTCTCTCTCTCTCTCCTCTCTCTCTCAAGTTCTCCTTTTAATTTACAGTGCAGAGCTTACAGCTTTGCTATGAGCTAAAATTTTCTAAATGACTCTCTACTTCAGTATTGAATATTGAAATGTCATCATGCCTGTTAGACTAGGTGGCAAGGGGGAATTATTAAAAGATACAAAGGGCAGTTAGGCTCCTGACTGACCCCCCCCCCCCCCCGACTTTCAATGGGGAGCTGGAAACCTAGCTGCACTTTGTCTTTGGAATCTCCGCCTATGTTCTTTGTAGCAGGGACTTGTCTTTTTTTCCTATAAAGCACCAGTATTTCCTATAAACACTGACTATGTGATGGTGTGAACCATGGTAGTGGAAAGCATACAGGCTCTGTTGCCTGAAAACAAAACTGTAGTGGTACCATCCCAAGCCCCATCACCATTGCTGGGAAACTTTTGTATTTGGTTTTGCTAAAAGGAAAATAATAGCAAAATAACATTGCTGTATTATTCTCAGACCTGCTGGGTTAGGAGAGCATTTGAGGCAGATGTTACTAAGTCCTAAAAGTTTTTTTCGTTTTCTTTCTTTCTTTTTTGTCACCTTTCCTTAGCATAATGATTCCTCTGGATACAGAGTAGGGACAACTTTCATTTCCTGGAATGGAGTGCAGAGTTTTACCTTTATGTAATGTAATTCCCCTACCCTCACAAAAAACACTAGTCTTCAGCAAACCAATAAACTGGTCGGTTGTGTTTTTTCCTGATCTGATGTGCTTTTTTCCACCACTCCTCTAAACCCTGCAGTGTTTGCTTTATGCATCGCATGTTTACAAATGCTAAAAGCTCTGAATGGATGGAAAAGGGTGGGGGCAGGAATCAGGATTCTGGAAATAACTGTGCCCTGCCCTGAAAATGTCTCCTGGCTTCTGAAGAGTGGATATATTTAGCTGTTTATACTACTGAAATGTTGAAATTTGGGGGTTTCAGTTAGGTTTCTGGGGCTGACCCTCCCCCTTACATTAACTTCCAGGAGCAGCCGTTATACAAATCTAAGAGGGAAAATAGTTTTATCATCAAACTTTGTTATTTTAGCTCTCCCAGAAATGCATTTTATAGTAACGTCCAGTCCTGTGAAGTTCAGAACAGAATTTAAAGCAGGCTGACAACCTTCAAGACAAGGTCAGCTTAGATGGGAAAACTGAAGAAAATTTAAGATGCAGCAGGCCTTTACACTTGGGAACACTGACACCTGTTTTAAAATTAGAAACCCCCAAATAACACTGATATTAGAGTAACTTTGAGGGTTCTGAGCTCTCCAAGTGAGGATCTGGCATGACAAAGGCATTTTGAATGAGACTTCAGTTATTCCTGAGATTTTTGTTGTTGCTTTACACACCTGAGTGGTGATGGGGTTGTATGTTTGTGTGTTCATTAACGAGTGGCATCCTGTTAAAACAGTGGCAAGGTAATTTGTTAATGTGATTCCATGGAGAACAGCAGAAGAGACCTACTGACTTTCCAGCAATGTCTATAGAGACATATATAGTCTATATAGAGACTACATAGCACAAGGTCAGGAAGAGAGAACTGAAAGTATGTAGATTGTAATCTCTTTGGGGCAGGGACTGTGGTTTTGTTCAGTTGGACAATGGGGGCCCTGTTCTGTGACTAGGGCTCTGACACAGTACAAATAATTTAACGTGTCCAACAAAAAACCACCCATTTCCTAGGGTTGCTAGCTGGGTCAAGAACTTTTCATGATCTATTTCCGTATGATTGACGCTAACAATGTTCATAGTGCAGAAAACACCTGGGGGTGGGCTGGCCTTTTGAAAGGCAGGGACAGATCCTGGGAAAGGCAGAAGCGGAAATCTGACCAGCCATTGTGCTGTGATCTCTTGCTGATACAGGCTCCTGTGACCACTGTCTCCATATACGAGAGGTTTAGGATTGGGGCAGGGTGAAACACACCTGAGTCTCGGGGACCTCTTCATCCCATGCGTTCGGCTGGCCCAGCATGGATAAAGCAAACAAAACATTCCCTTTCCAAAAGAAGGCTCTGAGGCAGTACAAATAATTTTACTGCCTCGTGTCTAGGCACAAGGGCATCGCTCATTATAACCTGCGTTATCCCTGCTGCACAAGAGACTATGGCACCTGATGTATCTACATTAGGGCTGCCTTCCTCCAACAGCCTCCTCTCTACCCTTGGGAATTGCTGACCTGATCATTCCAGAGGGAAATGCACACCACATACTTACCCAGACAGAAAGATCCGAATCACGGCATAAAATATTGCTGCATCCACATAGTCTAGGAAAGAAATCAAAGTGTGAAGTTACTCCAAGCCAATGGCAGTTACTTACATCTGCATCAGCCTTCCTTCATCTCTTCCTTCTCAGTCTGAGCGAGAAATTCCCTAAATCTTAAGAAAAACAACTTGCGGAGGAGGCTGGAATGCTGTGCACTGCCTCCATCCCCCTCCCAAATGTGACCTGGCCCCTTTAATGCTCCCGTGAGCTTCATTCATGGCACTTAATGGAACTCCAGGTACTGGGAGCTGTTGCACCCCTTGACTGGCTGATGTAGCAGAATTAAGCTGTCTCTGGCCAAGACCTTAGCAACTTGGGCTGTTCCTCATATTGTTGTATGGCTTCTTCCCTGAGTGCTGTGATGCTGGCTCTGCCATCCTGCTGAGACCTCAGTACCATCCCTCTGCCTTGGCCCCCACTGGCTGAGAGCTGGAAATGCTCTCAAGGGCAGGTTTCCCCCATATGGACCCATTTAGTTCTGTCTGTCACCGTGGCTGCCTGAGCACATCGCAAATGTGCTTTGCGCAGAAAACGTGCACTCCCCACCTAAGCACGTCATGGTAACTTCACTTGAAAAAAATGCATCACAGTGTCTATGCCTGTCTGTGTTCCTTGTTGATGCAGGATCACACCGCTGCTGGCAAAGTCTGATTACAGCCCGCCAGTGACAGTGGAGAATCACAGAAGGTTCAGAGGTCAGCGTAGCTAACATTACCACCCACTGTACTTGTATCTCAGTAATGGAGAGGAGGGGGCATGAACGTCTGGTAAAGCCAGGAGCTGTTGTATTAAAAAGAACTGGTCATTTATAAGGATGTGGAAGAACAGAGGTGCAGTCTGAACTCCTCTCACATTGAGACCAGTGGAACTCCCATGAAGAGCACCACGTTGTCCATCATGGAGATGTGAGAGCTGGGTTCTAATCCTGGTTTGGGCCCTAACTGGCTGCTGTATCTCAGACAACTAACAGTAGCTGTGTGTGTTCCTTTCTTCTGTAAAATAGTCTTCTGCTTCACAGAGCTTAGTAAAAAATATGTAGGGACGTGATTTGAGATCCCTGGGTAGAAAGTGCCATGTTATCATTAAGCATTCACTCTTCTGGAATTCCCTATTTCCATACCAGGGGACAGACACCAGACTAACCATTCACTCCAGCTAAGCAAGGCTGGTCACAGCTGTTCTGGAATCAGAGGGGAGTTGAAGAGCGGTGAGAGGCTTTTCAGTGTTGCTACTCTGATTGTCTCACTTGACAATCAATGTCACTTGATTTCATTTGGGACTCTTGCTGAGGAATACATACATACACACATCCCTGCACTGTCCTGGGAATATCTGTCTTGCATTTGATTTTCTCCGAGCCATGACACCTGCAGCCCTGTCCCTGCCCAGAGTCTTTATACTCTGCGTGCAAATGTATTTCCACTCCTGTATCCCAATGAATTAATATTTGTGCTGTGATCTAAAGACATCCAAGTGTGAAGTAGTAGTATTACCGTGCATCCGTTTCAAAGCATCGGTCATCTCTTTAATGGCCTTTGCCAGCTCTTGCAAGGCCTTATGCAGGGCTTCTTTGTCAGGCTGCAGGATGGCATTACCTGCCTGAATAACTGCCTGTAAGAGAACAGTGGAAAAGCTGTGATGTATTGGAGAAACTTGAGTTTATGTGCCCTTGGTGTGCCTCTGGGCATGCTGCCCCCTCTCTTTCGTTGGGACAGGCTCTCCTTATCTTATTGGCTCATCCTGAGCTCACCTGGCAGGGCTTTCTCACCTTGCCATGGTAAGAGAATCCTAAGCAAACTGCCATCATGCTAGAAGGTGCAGATTGTTCTAAATTCCGACCCCTGAAACACTGGCAGATGCTGGGACAGGATCTCCCAAAGCACAGGAGAGATGGTGGTTCTGTGCCCATCCTTGCCCCCAACACAGGATTGCACAATACCTCCAGTCCAATAAGTCCAGATGTGACTTCCTGACCAGGGGCAGGCATTGGTCTCCATGCCTGTGTTTGCGACATTCTCTGTTTATCGACAGCATGGGGGGGGGGGAACGTGGGCGGTAGCAGTGCAAGCATCCGTATATGTACGTTCTACACAAACACAGAGAGAACCTTCCCCTGGGGGAATACCTGTTAGGCAAGTTCATTTGATATATCCCATTCAGTTGTTTACCAAGACTGCTAACAAAGTGGCCTATGTCTTCTGAGAACAGCCGCCCCTCCTGCTTCTAGGTGAGCAGCCATTTGTCTGGCTGGGGTACTACAGATCTAGGCCACGTGATCTGGGCCCTTCATCTTTATCTTCTGTTTTAATTCCTAATCAGTCTGACCCGGATTGGAGTGTGGTGACTGCAGGCCAGACTCTTTTTTGACAATAGTCCATTCCGTGATACCTCTGAAGTGACGACCTACCCGCTTTGCCTTTGCCTGCAGAGCTGAGTGAATTGCACCGGGAGTTGTAAAGCATTAAGAGAAATGTTTGTCCGCCCAGGATGGTGCCATCTGAGTTGTACTGTACCTTAACCCCAGGCGCTGCTGCCTTCTCAACAAGGAGAGTAACTAGAATGAATCCTCTCAAACTCTCCCCTCCGGGCAGGGAAAAGATGGTGTCCAGATTCCTTTAAAGATAACTTTTGAAATCACATAACGTGGAGATTAAAACAGTCTCATTCCTAGAATTTGGGTAACTGGCCCTTCACACTCCCTCCACTTCACTGCTCTGAAGAGCAGTCAGCCAGGTTCTAGCCAGACCCTGCAACACAAGTGTTGTTTGCACTCGCTTTGGTCAGGCTCTAGTACGCTACAAACCTTGCTGCTGGGTAGGTAGCAGTGTGGGGATATAAAATGCCTTCCTCCTCTTAATCCCTTTCCCCAGCCACCACATCAGGATTGGGGAGAGGATGCCACACACTGAGAACCCACCTGAATTTTTCAAGTCTTTGGGCATTCAGAGTGAAAGACATCTGCATTGCAGAAGGCAGCACCTGCCTCCTATGCAAATTGCAAGTTGCTTGTATGTCCTACTCCCAGCCCCTCAGATCAAAATGGGGCATGTAGGGTCTGATTTTTTTTTTCTTTCAAAGGAGCTCCGCACCCCTCATGCACCCAATGAGCTGAGTCCATCATCTCCACAATCCATACCTGTGTGTGAAAGATCACAGCTGTAGTCTGGGGGTCACATAGAGGCCACCCAGCTGCTGCTATGGGGCATTGGAATTCCTCTGCCCAAGAGTGAACTGTTATGTTGTGCTCATGTAGCAGGAGACAGATGTAAACTTAAAAAGAGCCCTGAGGTGATGGAGCAAATAATTGAATTGAAACAAAGCTAATATAGTTAAAAAATAAGCAAGCATATTAGATACTTACTCTATTTCCAAAGGGCTACAGGAGTTTCGGGTATTGACAGCAAATGTGCGAGAAAAGGAAACAGGAATAACAAATCACTATATAGAAATGGAATCTATTACCAAAGATATGTGTGTGCTTCCGAATGAGATTTTGTCCTAACACTGATGTTAACAGTAATGTGGCTCTAGCGCCTGTTTTTCTGTGTGCGTGCACTCCACCTCCCCCGCTCAGTTGATAAAGAACTGGACTCTCCCACCAAACCTGAAAAGATCTTTGTAGAGAATATTTATCTTGCATGCCAGCCAGGCTCAGAATGGAGTAGGACAGGGAATATTTTAAAGGATTATCAAAATGTCAGAGCTAAAATCTAAATGGACAAAAATGGTTTCAAACCTTCCTGCTAGATTGACCAATGGTTGCATTTGTGCTGATTTGATACCTAACACAACCACTTTAACAATTCAATGTTGGTCTGTCCAGCTGTAGATTTCATTGTTCTTACATTTACCCACTAAGATTCTTTTTCTTCCAGTTCACTAGCACAAAATCCGCGTGGACCAGGATAGGAGGTAGCCCAAGCATCTGTGAGATCTCCCAGTAGGGAACAGCAAGGTTTCGTGGCAGAAGCTGGAAGACATAAACTTGTGCTTATTCATTTTCTCCTGAAAATGATCCAGTTGGCATGTTCGCTGTAGCAGGCTCCTAGTCAGTAGGGAGCCAGAGGCACACTGGCCAGCATGCTGTGGTCTCAGACCCCAAGAGTACATCTATGCTGCAAAAAAAAGTGTTCTTAACTTGGGTTAAAGTTAAAGCCTGCAGGGAAGCTGGGGTTTGAACTCAAGCTGCCAACCTGAGTGAAAAGCAGAGTTGCCATGTCTTTGCTGCTATTTGAACCCAAGGTAAGAAGGTTCCTTTTTCTGCAGTGTAGACGAACCCTCAAGCTGCACTTTGCTATTGGTGCTGACGGATGTCAGGTAAGCTCAGAGCTTTGTACCTGTCAATAACGCAAGCAGTTCCCAGCTCAGCATGGATTTTCCAGCCCTCTGCAGGTACAAACATTTTACCTGAAAGGGGCCATTCTGCTGCCTATTCTGGTGGCATTTATCTGAAAAGAGCAAATTCTTCTTGGTGTCAAAGAGCAAATCTGTTTTGGTGCAGCTTTTACCTTGATGGTCTCCTCCTCGCCTTCTTGCCAGACGAACCCCATCGTGATGAAGCTCAGTGCCAGGTGGGCCAAGTGCAGCTCTCGGTGCCCTTTGAGATGCTGACTGCTCAGCTGGGGCATCTGCCAACAAAAAACTTGTGAATAAGGCATTTTATAGTGGCAAAAATTACCACCACCAAAGATCTCAATGCACCTGACCAACTCCCAATGCCTTGTGGAGATGTTCTCCTCCCATAAACCAAGGCACTGAAGCAAAGTAATTTGCCTTGCATCAAAAAACAAGTCAGTCTGAGATCAAAACAGGACCCAGGCATCCTGATGCCCATCCCTGTGCTCTGTCACATCTGTGACATATCCTTGCCATTTTCAACACAAACGATTTCTCTGCTCTGCTCAGCCTTTTCTTCTTTCTGCCTTTATAACAGGGCTTATTACACTGATGGAACTTCTCATTTGTGGCACTACTATATGGTAACCCCCCTGGTCTTTTTAGAGCAGTGGCTCTCAACCTTTCCAGGCTACTGTACCCCTTTCAGGAGTCTGATTTCTTTTGCATACCCCAAATTTCACCTCACTTAAAATCTACTTGCTTACAAAATCAGACATTAAAAATACAAAAGTGTCACAGCACACTATTACTGAAATTGCTTATTGTCTCATTTTTACCATATAGTTGCAAAATAAACCAAGGGTTCAGAGTAGCAGCCATGTTGGTTTGTATTCACAAAAAGAAAAGGAGTACTTGTGGCACCAATTGGAATATAAATATTGTACTTACGTTTCAGTGTCTAATACATAGAGCAGTATATACAAGTCATTGTCTGAAATTTTAGTTTGTACTGACTTAGCTAGTGCTTTTTATGTAGCCCTGTTGTTAAACTAGGCAAATATCTAGATAAGTTGATATACCCACTGGAAGACCTCTGCATACCCCTGGTTGAGAACCACTGTTTTAGAGAAGCTTTGCAGAAAGGTGTTCTTCTGTCTCGCATCTACTTTGAGATTAAAGCTAAAGCTCTAGATGCAGGAATCTGGAATAGTTTCATGTTATGATTAACTCCCAACCTATTTACTTTCTAGCTGAAATGATGAGTTCTGGCCCATCTTTGTGCTTTACCTCTAGTGACACCTGAAGAAAATCTCTCTGTATTACACACTGTATAGGAGAAGCTGTGTGTTTTTTTTTTTTTTTTAATGTAACTTTTTTTTCTTCCCTTTTTGGTTTTTTTAATCCCTATACATCAGGATCTGTATCTTCCTAAATGTTTGTATATAGCTTGGTTTGAAGATGAGGCTCCAGTTCTGCAGGTGCGGAGGTGACTGACACCAACATTAATTTGAGGTTAATCCCTAAGAATCTTTAATCCTCTGCTTGAATTCTATAGGCACCTTGTAAACTTGTGAACGGAGCTGATGGCTCTGGATCAGGTGAGGCAAGTTGTTGGCAATCTCCATCCAAGGCCCATAGGGAGCAGGGAGTTCGCTCTAGAACAGACAAAAGGCCTTAAATCATCAAACAAGTCTGTTAGGAGCTGGCACAATTAAAAAGTCATTGGCTGTATCTCCCCACCGAGCCTTAATTTGATGGGCAAGTTCATGATTGGTGTAGTGATGGATGCTATGTGGCAGGAGTGAGGGACATTTGCAGAGTTCAGGGAGGCGGGACTGCCGGGGGGCATTGACAGGCATGACTGGTAGAGCAGCATGTTCAGGAGGGAGTCCAAGACTGGAGTAACGGCAACTGAAGTGTATCTGAGGAATTGTGCTGGATGCTTGCAAAGTGCCTCACCTGGCCTGCGTCCTCATTCTTCTTGTTAAATATTGTGGTGCTTAAAAAGAACAGTGAGGTAAAGGGGTGTGTGTGTGTGTGTGTGTGTGATATTTCTGAGGGGAAACAGCTGCCTTTCTTCAACTGGAGAATCCTGATCCTATCACGGTATTTTTGTATTCACTGATTTTCATGAAGAAGAATTCCCTTTGGGGCCACATGGCTTTTATATTTTATCTGGGATCAACGTAAATTAAGTGGCTATTTAATTGTGTGGGATCTGAACAGGATGAAGGTGTAATGGAGGCTTTTTTCTGCTTTTAAAAACTTCGTTTTAATGACCCACTGATAACTGATGTGAAACAAATCCCTTGTTCTCTCACCCCTTTGCCTCTGGTGATGGCAGGCGAGGCAAAGGAGAGGACAGGCTCATTTCCTGATGTTGCCCAACGTCGCTCCTGTTACTTCTGCCTTCCCCGGATTCTAAGGCATTTCCCTCTTCCTTGCAGGGGGGACCCAGACAGCGTGATAGTAGCTGACTTGCAATCAGTTTAGATTGGCTTCTTTTCTTACTTCGTTCAAGGACGGTTGATGGAATTTAAAACACACAGACCCAAAGTAGGGAGTGTGTTGTAGAGGTGCCCAGCAGGTAGGGAGGGGTGTTCCCCATGGAGCCAGTGGGAGAGTATGGGGCTATTTTAGGATCCCCCAATGTCAGTCCCTTCCATGGCCATTAAATTAGAATCGAGACTTGGTTTTTGTTTTTTTTTTCCTTTTTAAAGCACAAATGGAGTTTCTCACTGCTCTCCTGCGAGTGAGGCTTTATTTGGGAATAGCAAAGAGATTCGCATGAAAAACTGAGTAGCAATTTGGCTGCACTACCCAGCTGAGATTAGCCAGCTTCTGAAAACAGCTTAGCTGAGCTCCCTGCATAATCCAACCCCTCTGGTGCGTCTGTCCAGCCATTATGGTGCACAAGATATTCAGGATGTGTTATCTCTGGGGGTGGGTGGGGAACTTCTTACATTATCTTTTATGTGCCAAAAGGGGGAGAAAATGAGCTGCTTCTAAAAGTACTTTTGTGGTGATTAGTGGCCTGCAATGAGCAGATGGGGCTGAGGAGCTGGCTTGAATTGAATTGTTTTTTTGTTGTTTGTTTTTGTTTTCTGGTATTGCTGAGCACTTTCCAAACAGAAACAAGCACAGTCCCTGCATGGAGAATATACAACTCCTTCCCCAGCAGAGATGCACACACCAAGGGTGCCACTTTGTTAGTGATTAGGTATATAATTATGATTACATTACCATAGCAGCATATTGTAGCTTGGCTCTAAAACAGTCATTCGCCATGAGATGCAGACAAAGAACAGGCCTGAGCAGGCAGCAATCCTTGCATTGGGAGCTGTTTGGCTGTGACATGTTCAACGCCTCAGCTAACACAGTACTGACAAACCCTAAGCATTCAAAAGCTGAGTCGGGCCCCAATATTTTAAGAAATCTCATGGTTTTATTTGGCTTCTGATCTTTTAGCTTTTATATGGATTGCTTGTTCAGACTTACTCTGTCAAGCTTTTGTTGCTGTTGTGTTTTTTAATGACAGATTCTTGGGTAGTAACATGTCTCTGAGAGCAGCATGTGAGGGAAATGGAGCCGCTGTGTAATAATTGTTGAACCATGTATGTTGACCTAGTTATTGGGATATTATTATTGACTACATCAGCTTAGATTAATGAGGAGGACTGTAAGGAAACAGAATGGCTCAAGATAAGCCATCCCTTGGTAAACACTTGTGGGTTCTTGAGAGATGATGGTTGAACTATTAACTTTGAAGAGTGACATCCTGGCTCCAGGCATCTTACAAAATGAGTTTTGATGAGCAGGGCTAAAGCCTGGAAACCAGAAGATCAAAAGGGCTGTGGCAGTTTAAAAAGGGAGTCTAAGAGGGGGAGTGGTTGTTTCTGTCTGGGCAGAACCAGACTGATGCATAGGACCGGTTGATGTGTCTGAAGAAGTGAGGTCTGCTTTGGGGATAGTTAAGCCTTTTGGTAAGATAAACGGGTAGAGGCTCTCTCTTTCTTTAAAATCCCTTTTCTCTAAACGCTTTTTGTTCTGGCTGCAAAATAAATATTGTGGTTTTCAGAAAGCTGTCTCCAAAGGGGAGTGGGTGTTCATAGAAACATGGTGTTGGAAGGGACCTCTAAGACAAATCATCAAGTCCAGCCCCCTGCGCTGAGGCAGGGCCAAGTAAAGCGAGACCATCTCTGACAGGTATTTGTCCAACCTGTTCTTAAAAAGCTCTAGAATAGGGAGGTTGTACAGTCCCCATCATTGGAGCCTAACTTCCCTCGTAGGCTAGATATTAGGAATAATACATCTACTACATCTCCCTTGCTGCAGTTTAAGCCTGTTACTTTATTTTTTCTTTGGTGGACATGAACTGATGATCCCCATCCCCTCTGACAGCCCTTCAAATATGTTAAGACTCTCTCTTGTCTCCCCTCAGCTGCCTTTTCTCAAAAGTAAACATGGCCAGTTTTTTAACCTTTCCTCATGGGTCAGGTTTTCTAAACCTTTTATCATTTCTGTTGCTTTTCTCTCCAATTTGTCCATGTCTTTCCTAATGTGCTGTCGAGTGTGTGCAGAAGGCAATCAATCCTGCTGTTCTGGCATTTCACTATCTGTGGAACGTGGTCTTTTTCCAGCTTGGAAGGAACTGGAATGTCAGTTACCATCCTAATGACTGTAAATACAACTTTAAGGACCAGATTCTGAGCAGGTGAAGCCAGTGGGGCTGTCAGTAATTAGTGTTAGAATTTCGTACGATTGGGCCTTTTAAGTGCTGGCACTGTGATTTAAACAAGTGTAGCATAATATCAAGTAGCTCGTGTTTAACTTCCCAGTCTGTATCCTGTTTCTCAACATTTTACTGCATAATCTTGAATTGATTTCTTGGCATCCGTGCAAGCTTCTGCTCAAGGAGTGCCATTTATAATTTTGCTATCACCTTTTTTTTTTTTTTTTTAAAAAAAAGGTTTAAAGCTGAAAGTCTGTATTCTAAAGCTCACTGTCCCCTGTACTCAGACTCACGAACAATCTGTAAATACAAGATCAATTCTTTGTGTCTTTAATTTCCCCTCTCCTCGCAGCTTGCTCCTGGCATTTTTATTGCTTTTTAAGAATTAGAATCTTGTCCTCTATTTTAATTTTGTTTAAATATTTAAGCAAAAAACAAATTTTATTTGTGTTTATAAATAAATAAATAAATATTAGTAAATGAGTGAATTATAAATAATTGCTATAGAATAAGACAACTGCCCACCAACCCCTCTGTTTGAAGGTATTGCGTTTCCCTTGACATGAATCTCTCAGAGAGAGAGAGAGAGAGAGAGTGTGTCCCTACCAGAGGATTTGGAAGAAGGAAACCATAATCTTCAGAAAGCTGAAATCTTCTTAAAGTAAAAAGCAGTGGTTTCTCCTCATTTTCGCTATTAATCTCCATCGTTAGATAGCTGAACTCGGCCTCAGTCTGGGAAAGTAGAACCTACTGCATAAGAGAAGTTTCAGACTCTATCTGGGCGCTGGCCCTGCCATAGGAAGCATCAAATAAGCACACTTGTAATGTGCTGAGTAAGTGAAGCATTTTCCCTGGAATCCAGACGTACCGAACCTTTGTGCTGGGCGTAGAATCCTCACTGTCCAATGGCCAGTGGGTCTGAGTAAACATGATTAAAGGTTGCTGATAAGGCAGTGTGTGGAGCAAACCCTAATCTAATCCCCTTACAGAGAAGTCCCAAAAGAGAGGTTCTCTTTCTCTGTTAAGATGTCTCTTTTCTGGATACTCCTGTGGAATTCAATAAAGAGCTCTAGACTGACTTGGGAAACTTGTTAAAAAAAAAAAATCACTCTAAATCCCCACAGATTTTAATGGGGGGAAGGGAGGATATCTATCAAGTCCTATTGGGTTAATTCCAATTAAATCCAATTGGACTTTTCCAGAAGGTCTATGTCCATTTGTAACAAAAAAATGAACCCATCAGAGCAGGCGCTTGTCTCCATTGCACTAGGGTGCTTGTCGTTTCCTATGCTGTAGTAAAAGATGGCCTGTAGTTGATGGTGGCAATGACTTGTAAGTCACATCCTCTGATCTGCAGCCAGTGCAGTCTGCAGGCACTGCGGTTTCCAATAGATAGAGGTGCACCTTTATATATGCATGTTGCCATCCTAGCTATCTCAGTATAAAGAGATGCATACACTCTGTGCTGTGTGGATGAGTAGAAGGCCAGGATCGTGTGTATCAAGATGCCTGGGGACAGTCTCTGCCGGCTGAGTGTTAGCACTATGATACGGGTAGCTGATGTGAAGCCAGGAGAGAGGGAAACCTAGAATGGGAATGCGTAAAGTTTGAATCACTAGACGGTTTTAAGCAGGGCCTTTGCTTACTGCACCCTAGGCCATCTGAAAGCGGTTTAAGGATCTGTCCTTGAATGAAAAGGATCGCATCCTTGGCTTGAACTTCTGAGTGGTGGTGCAGGGAGACCATGTTGCATTGTGATTTTGCACAGGGCTGGCAAGATAAGCAGGTCAGGCTGAGTCAGTGGTTGCAGGGGAGACATCATGAGGGACCCTGAACTTCCTTTGGAAACGATATTGGTGATCAAATAGGCAGGCAGTTTCCTGCTGTGAGTCAGCTCTGCCTGCCTGCCCCATTAGTCACCTCAGCTGAGGGTCCACCCGTTCATGCTCTGATGTAAGATCCTGAGGCATGTTCCATTGTAGGCAACTATGTTCTGCTTCTCCCTAGCCGTGGCCCTGTGCTCCAGCCTTGGATACAAGAGTCCCCTCCCCTCCTTTGAATGGCAGTCGTGCAGGTCTGGGCTGGGCAGCAGCTGCTGAGTTTCAGGGTGTAGGAGTGTTCTCAAGGAACTGCCTGGGAAAGGAGTGCAAAGCCTCTCGCTCCTCTCTTAGCTTAGACCCTACCCCCGCCTTGTAGGGAAACCACCCCTGTTGCCAATGCCACAGGCCCTGCGGCCTCTGTTCCTGTTCACTTGTGTCAGTTACAGTCCCCAGTGTGCTGCTGTTATCCTGAAAATCTGACCCATGTGGCTTCCGCAGTCTGCTCTGCAAAACCGGGTTCTGTAGCGCTGCCTTTCCTGTGTCTCCTGGGTGCTCTTTCTGATAATAGCCAAGGGGGGTTTCAAATATTTCCTCTCCTCCTCCCACACAGTAGTCAACACAGCTGCTACTGCTGGCTGAGGGCTGTGGTCACTACCTATACATACACACATGCCAGCGGAATGGCCAGCAGCCCTGCCTTCAATTTCTTCCCCCACGCTCCAGTGCAGATGAGCTCCAGCACCCCCATACAGGATCTGGGAACCCTGCCTTCCCTCTGCTGCACAGCAAACCTACGGCTTGTGCTTGCTGTGGCCAAAGCACGACTTCGCCTGCCTGTAGCCACAACCCCAGTGAACCAGCTTATCTCAGCCTGTCATGCTGAAGGTGAGCTCCCAGCGAAGGAAACTGTGCACACTTCTCCATTGCACATAGGTTGCTTGTGGCTCAGCAACTGGGCACCTTAGATATTCAAGTCTGTCCTATTACTGGTCTTGGCTCTAACTCCGAAGAGACTCTCTCTTCCTCTGACTATGTAGACAGCACCTGGAGGGGTCATGAAGTTTGGGACTAGATCCTTGGTGAGTGTAAATTGGCACTGCTGCATGGGCTTAGCGGATTTACACAAGCTGAGGGTCTAGCCCTTGGTATTTCCATTTTAACTCCCAAATAATTACCCCACAGGGACTCTGAGCATGTTCTGGACTATTGGAGTTGCATGGACTCATGAGGACACTAAACTAGCATCACACCACGTTCATCTCCCATAGGAAAAGGGAGAGCAGGTTCTGTTGTCTTTATTTAAATAATAATTAAAAAAAAAAGTAGAACTAAGGACCATTTACCTTCAGGCTTCCTCTTGCTGTCTAGAATGTGATGGGTCCCAGTGGTAACTGTTGCATTGTTAAGGAGATCTACACCCCACTGGGGGAGAGTGGGGGGTGTTTTGTTTCTTCTTCTTATTATTATTTATTATTTATGTATTGCAGTAGCACCTAGATGCCCTGACTGAGATCGGGGGCCCGCTGGGCTGGGCACTGCACACACGCATAGTGAGACAGTCCCAGCCCCGAAGAGCTCACACTCTGTAAATACAGAAACCAGACAAAAGGTGGGAGAGGAAACAGAGGCACAAAGAGGAAGTGACTTGTCTGAGGTCACAGAGCAGGTGGGGGGCAGAGCCACTGCAATAACTTAAATAGAAGTTATGGGCTTGAAGCAGAAATTACCAGGTGAGGTTTTCTGGTCTGGGTTTTATACAGGAAGTCCGACTAGATGATCATAAGAGTTCCTACTGGACTTGAAGTCAATGAACCTAGGTTTCCTGACTCCTAGCCTGGTGCCCCCATCTACTGATCCAAGCTGCCTTTCCTCTGGTTGCAGGAGCTCTTAATCCAGCTCAGACACTGCACTGAAATGAAAAACCAGAAGTGACTATGATGCTAGGTACAGATCCTGTCAGTGCTGATTCCTGTTGGCTATTGTTCCAGCAAGGCCCACAGTTCCCTTCAAGCAGCCCTTGACACCAGCCAGGCAGAAAGAGTGCTAAAGTAGTTTGTTCTCTTCCCCAAAGGGAACAATGTATGCTGTACTAAGCACAGGCTGTATCTTAGTCTCTGTGCTTGGATAAGGTGCTGCTGATTGACCTTGGCTGTGCCAAGGATATTATTGGCACATAAGTTAATGGAAACTAAAACTGAAGCTGCTGTCGCAAAAATAAGCACCTCATAGCAGGGAATAAAATAAGTGATATGAAACGTGTATTAGGAAATTAAGGATTTCTTTGAGGTTCCAGCTAACTTCCTAATGATTAAATGTATGCTAATGTTATGATTTTGCCAATGCCAAATAGAGCACAAGATCCTAATGACTGTTTTAATTTTGCATTAGTAAATTACATGCTGCTAATATGCTTGTCATTGGAGCGTAATATGCATCTGTACCTACTGCATGCACCCAGCCAATGGAGTATAACAAACAGGTATTTATGGGAGGGTCATTAGAATAAGGCTATGTTAATTTCCAGGCTAATTGTTTCAGTGATACATGGGAACAAAACTCCCTGCCCACTAGGTGGTTAATGCAGACAAGGCTAAGCCTGCTGTCTGATTAGACAAATAAGACCAGACCCAGTAAACCATAAAGAGCCCAAGCAAACTCTGCCTAAGTGCAGTCCTGCTCAACATGTCGCCCACTTAGAATCGCCTAGAGTTTGTCAGCATTACTGGGCTCGTTTCTATAAACCTTCCATGGAAAGCCACCAAAAAACTGGGAGCCAGGACTCCTGGGGTTCTCTGCTGGTTCTGCCATGGAGTGGCACTGTGCATGACGGACCTTGGGCGAGTCAATTTGGCCCCTAAAGCTGGCTATCCAAGTTCGAATATTCAGGTCCTTATGCCTCTGGCCAAACTTTTTAAACTATCTGCCTCTGCAAAATGAGAATATTACATATGCCTCCTGTGGACTGACTGAGGGCACTTTCCCACAGAGCCCCAGCCTGCAAGCATGGCCAAGAAACTCTGCTTCCCCCGGCTCTTAAAGTGACAGCTTGTGATTCTAACACACTCCTCAGTAAATCAGACCTCACATCATCTTCAGGTGGCTAAGTAAGTTCCTCATATGAAAGATAATGCAACAAACACAGGGAAAGCGTAACTTCCATCTCTGGCTTAGAATGCGGTTTCATGATGAGCCCATGGTATGGTCGGGGTTCTTATCTCATCTCAGCACAGCTTACTGAGTCAGTTTGCCCTTGGAAAGGGGGCCTTAGGGTACACACCAAATGCTGAGTTCTTCAGAAAATCTGGCCCTATGTGGCTTGTCCAGGGTCCTGCAGGAGGTTGGGTTCAAATGGTCTGGGTTCACCTTGCACTGACCCTGAGAGGGGATACGCACCCTGGGGAGGGCAAGCAGGCAGAGTAGGGGTCTGCACCCAGGAGACTAAGGACAGCTTTAATTTCCTGGCAGGGCTCAGTTCCTAGGCAGCTCCCTGGGAGCTATGCTGGGCTAGGGTCCTATCTGAGTGCCCTATCTCCCCCACCCCACCAGTCTGGTGGGCTAGCAGCAGGCCCCTGGGGTTGTGAGCATCTTGCACCCATGCAACTAACCTGCTCCCCTACAAGCCAGAGTAACCGGAGGCCAGATACAGACCCAAGTATTTAGCAACTTGCATTATAACTTTCTTCCCCCTGCGGCTTCTCATCCTGTTTGCACTTCCTCCTTTTTGGGGGATTCACAAATATCACCTGAGTGTGAGGGAAGTTAGAGCTGGAAGCAACGCGTCTGCTCTCAGCAACCCCAGCTTGGGGCAGAGCTCTAATAACTGCCAGGTGGGAAGGAGACTGAAATGTGCCATGACCAAGATGCCATATGTAAGACAGAGGTACAGAGCACTGTGCTTTCCTGCCACTCCCTGGTGCGATGAGTGTGCATGGCTCTTTACACCATCGAAATAAATACAGCAAATCCATGGCTTTTGAAATTGGCTGTAATGTCTGGATTGTCCTTACCCATGTTGCAAAGTGTGCAGTTGCCATTCAGGGGCACCAGCCAGTCCTTGTGGTTTCGGTGGATGCTCCCTCCATGCACCCATATGCAGTGGTCCACAGATCAGGCTGGGTGCTGCCTTCCTGCTCCCCTTGACAGTACGGGAGAAGGCCCAACCTTCCCCATGCCCCGGCAGTCCCATCCCATCTCAGGGTCATGGCTAACACAAGGTTGACAGCAACAGGAAAGGGGCCCATCCGATTATGCCGTCACCATGTCCTAGTCAGTGTGATAACACCGTTGCCTCCTGCTCCGTGAGCTGTGCCTTTCGAGTGGTGTCTCTGACAGCTTTGAGAAAATGCATGAACTCTGTCCCACCAGCTCCCCTTTCTGAGAGCACTGACATGCTCTCGTGGACACAGCCCCCGAGCTGCTGCTGCTGCTGCTGCTCTGCTCGGCACTTCCCGGCCGGGATGGTGATGTACTTGGTGGCGATCTGTATGTGGTAGCTCCGTAGGTCCACCAGCGCCGACACGCACTTGTTGAAAGCTGCATGCAGGCCTGCGTCATTTGTTGCCAGGACAAACTGCCGGAGGGATGGGCCAGAAGCTAGGGTCTGAATGAAGGCCCTGTGAGCTGCTGGCATGTAATCCCTCATGCAACCGAGGTACTCTGCCGAGAACCCTGCAACAGCAAGGTAAGAGCATTAGTTTGGGAGATGCAGTAAAAGAGAGCTCGGCACTGTCCCCCACTAAAGAAAAGACGCTGGGTCAAAATGGTGGTGGTGGTGGTGGTTACCCAGCTCAGCCCTGCTCTGTCTCCATGCTGTGTGACCCATATCACTCCTCTGAGTCATTTACAAAAACTAATGTAAATTATTGGCCACCTGGGTGACTGACTCTCTCCCAACTCCAGTGCCCTGCTCTAAACTCTTACCCTGGCAAGTGACTGCACTATTGCTGAAGTACTGATTCCCCCTGAAAACTAAAGCGGCAATGGGCTCGGATAGAGTTCCACCCTTCGGAGTTATGTGGGCCAGGCAGCTGGCAAGCGGTGGGTGCGCACGTGGGGTTTCTAATAACATGTTGCTAAGCTGAGGCTGGTGGCCCCACTGTGTTTTCTGGCTCTGGCCCTCGTGTGGTTTGTTTTTGTTCTGTTCTGTGGGGAAATCCCTTTCTGGGGAGACCCCGGTCTCCTGCCCATGCGTCTGGCATGAGTCTTCTGGACTAACCTGCTGACTAATATTCTAGTGGCTGGTGCCCCAGAAATGAAATCTCTTGGTGAAAGGCTTGTGTATTAGTCCGAGAATAACCGCAGCTTCCAGCCTCTGCTATTTCCACTTACCCTGGGCTGTGCGGTGCTGGATTCCTAGCAGTACGTCAAAGCACTGTAACGTAGAGCTCTGTGCCGCACTGCCGCCGGAGAACTGCTTGGGGCTGTCCCACACCCCCTCGTACACCAGCCCCTCCGGCATCAGGAAACTGTCTTTCCAGCTAGTTCCAAAAACATGAAGCGAGAAGCAACAGCATGACCTGAATGTGCTAACTGCCTGTTTGGAGTTTCTGTGTGGCTTGACTCGCCATGGTGATAGACACTAGAGCCTTGCAGCACAGGTAACTTCTGATCAGACAATTTGTTCCTGGAAACAGTGGTTCTGCAGTAAAGCCGCCCAATGCAAGATCTGTGCTCTGTTAACTCGGAGTAACCTTAGCACCACCCAGGCCTACCCCACCCCCTAGTTATCCCATCATGGAAGCACTGTGCTACCTGCAGGAAGGGGAACTTGGCGCTGCAATGCAGGCTTCCAGGCAGTGCCTGTTGGACTGGGCTGGGAACATCTTAGTTCTTTATACAACATGTGATGGACCAAGTTTCTCATGTAGTATCACGGTAGGGTGACCAGATAGCAAGTGTGAAAAATCAGGGTGTGTGTGTGTGCAGGGGGGGAGAAATAGGGTCCTATATAAAGCCCCTAATATCGGCACATCTGGTCCCCCTACGTTTCGGCTCACTAGTCCAGTTTTTTGTAAAGTGGCCACCGCTCGCCCGAGAGGGCGAGACATAGACAAGAAAAGGGGGAAAGGAACAGAGCTAGTATCAGCAGCCTCCAGAAGGGGGAAGCAGAAGGGTAAATACCCACTCCTGCTGGGAGGCGAGAACTCGGTGTGCATTTATAAAATGATGAAGCAAATGCTATTGCTTAATGATGACGGCTGTTTTTTCCATTTTATCTATATCAAGTGGATAAATTCTCCCTCCTTATCCCTAATTGGAAATTACAAACCCCCTGCTTTGGGGCAGGATCAACCTCTAACTGAGCGGTCTCGGAAGAATTTTTTCTGTAGTAGGCAGGTTATGCTGTAATTGCTGTTTCTTACACCATCTGGTGCCGGCCGCTATGGGAGGCAGGATATTGGTCTGATGCAGTCTAGTGACGCCTCTCTTCCTAATAAGAGAGAGACCGACCCAGAGAAAGTACATACCCTGAGAGGTAGATGCGAAGGGATCTGAAAAAAGCTCCTGGATTTACACACTCTGTGGAGAGACGGAACGTTCATTCAGGTTAATGAGTGCAGTGGAGCCATAAGCAACATGTGAAATGAACCCTTAGAGCCCTGGCTTTTCAGATATTATTTGGCTTGGAGAGATTCCATGTGTCCCTTCCTGATTGGTTTAAAGTATTTAATCTGTTTCGGCTGAGACATTTTAGAAATGCATCCATTACTCCTGAACCCAGCACTGCACAAACTTGAGTGATCACATTCAGGGGAGCCCCTTGCTTGCTTGGCCTCTCCACAGGATAAAGTACAATACATGGCGGCCCACTGGGAACTGGCTCTGCTGCTGGCACAGAGGATTGGCGCGTTGCTCTGCGGTGCGATGCAGCAAACCTCTCCTCCTGCCAGGCAGGGCTCTGCCCCAGCCATGCACAGGGAGTAGTTTGCAGACATCCCTTGCCCACAAATACTTGGGCAACTTGAGTGAAGTAATGCTACTGGCAGTTAGTGGTACTTGCAGTTCGCTTCATTTAGTGAGCCAAAGTGGTTTGCATAAGAATTCCCAGACTGCATCATGCTATGGCTTTAGCACCAGGGATGGTAACCCGTGTACAGAATTTAGTGATGTGGATCCAGTTCTGAACTTCCATCTCCTGCTCATTTCTATGTGTAACAATGCTACTGTCTATTACTTGTCTCTGCGATCCCTCTCACGGGCATGCTGGCTGGCATACGTGCTAAAACGTGTATTTGGTGAGACGAGCTTAGAATAAAGTGCATCTCATTTCAGCAGAGCACTATCTGTGGGATGTCTTTAAGGAAGGAAATTAGTTCTTTGGCTGAAATAACTTGTGCGGATGCCCAGTCTTGGACATGTGGGAAGGATGCAGGAGCTTCCTCAATCAGCACCAAACTCCATACATCCCTGGGAACCATTCCACACTCGTTCTAATTGCCTATCTGACCACAAAGGAGACTGTGCAACAGACTCAGGGACCCTGAATATTTTACTCCTAACTACAAACTGTTGGGGTTCTCTCTACCTGGAAGTAATAAAATGGGAATTGATTGTTGCATTAATGTAAATTTTGTTGTGGGATTTTTGGTCAGAATTCAAAAGTGCAGCTATCCAATCGAAGCACTTACCGTGAATTAGTTTGAAAGCTTCACACATCTTGCATATAGACAAGACCACATCCTGCAGTGCTGTTTCTAAGGAGCAAAGGTCACGGTGCAATATGGCATTGACTATGATTGGGATTGCCTTAAAGGGAACAGAGGGAAAAACACTCTTGGTATCCAGAACACAAGGCTCAGACTTTCTGAGGAAAGTGACTGTAGAGAGTCCCAGGTCACTCCCAGCTGCGATACTGTAGGGTTGTCCAGCAGGAGCCATCACGGGGATTGGCGGGGAATGAAACTGGGTTCCTAGCCCCGGTGCCTCCTTGGCAGATGTTCACTTACAGTGGGGTCATAAATAATGCCATCCTCTTAAAGGAATGGTGTCCAAACCCCTTCTCCACAGCTCTGCAGCTAGAACCCTGCAGAGGGATGCTGAGGCTACTCCAGTAGTCAGCAACAGCAGGGAAGGGTGGAAAATAACACAGCTAACAGCAGACTGAGGTTTGGGATCCATTTGCTCTTGTTTGTGATGGGGGACTCCCATCTGTGGGCAAATGAGGGGGAAAAAAAAACTCTCGGCCTCTGCTGGGTGAAGGGTGCAAAGTGACTTCTACAACACAAGGGTTTAGATGGATGGTGGAAAAACCTGCACTTGTACTTGGTCATCACGTCCCAGAAGTGTTTGATCACTTTAAATTGCCCTAGAATCTACTGGACAGAACGCTATGTTCCTGTGAGGTAAACTAAATTGAGTTTGTAAGCAACACTTAGCAGGGCAGGGGGCTTGCTCGCTCACAACTGGACTGTTTCATTAGGACTCTGTACCTTGATTCCAGCTGCAGCTGCTGCTTCAACAAGAAGAGAGACTATGAAGAAACCTTTGTTGCTGTCCCCTCCAGGGAATGAAAACAGGATGTCCAGATTCCTAAGGGAAGATAGATACGTTCCCCAGGGTTAGGTCAGTAAAATGAACTCATTCTAATAGCAATTTGTAGCTGATGCTGAGAAACTGTATCCAAGGAGAACTGTGCAATGTAAAAATATCATTAACCAGAAGCTCATGTGGAATCCAAAGGAAAACATGCAGTGGCTTTTGTGTGCAGCTAGATTGCCAGCTCTTCAGATGAAAGATGCATGTAGAAAAGCAAAGCACTTTGCAAATCTGAATTAGATTTCATAACACCCATTGAGGCTGACATATAGAAATGGCTCTGAAATCAGTTGTGCAAGGTGATGCGTGAACATTTGCACGTGCTCGCTAAACTACCCTGCAGAATTGAATGGTTTGTTTCTTTCCCATATCTGTTTATATGACGCTGGTACTCTTTCAGACAAGTCACTCCATGAGCATAAACCAATCAATCCCTGCCTCCCTCTCTCCCCACCAAAAGTAGTTTTATCCAAGTTTTATGATGGAAAAGATAAAACACAGAGGTGAAGATCCCCCCAACCTGTTTTGGGGTCGGTGGTGCACTCATTAGTCTGTGCAGGTTGAGTTGGGGATGCTGCTGTAGCCGTAAGACCAAGCCTTCTTTCCTTTCCTTGCTCTCACCATGCCTTCCTGGGTGTGTCTGCACTTCCCGCTGGAGGTGTGACTCCAGCTCGTGGAGACCTACCCACACTAGCTTGATCGGCGTTACTATGCTAAGAACAGAATGTAGCCATGGTGGTGTGGGGGTGCTGCACCGAGTACGGACCTGTCCAACAAGCTAGGCATGTGCTTGGGGTGGCTAGCCACTCCCACCCTTCCCACTTGCTGCGGTTATGCACTATTTTGAGCGTGCTGGGTATGTCTCCTTGGGTCACTCTGGCACAGTGCTCTACAGACCTGTCATTCGCCAAGACAAACAAGATCTACTTACTCAATATTCAGGGGTCTCCAGGCACAGCCGGGGTGGAGCAGCAATCGAGGAAGAAAAAAGAAAGCAGTGAGAGGGAGGAAAAATTTTAAAGCTGCATAAGTGAGTACAACTCTGCGCCATTGAGTGGCCATGACATGGGTTTTCAGGGTTAGACAGGAAGTGGTCACCACCCAGGCGAAGAGAGAACCCTAACTGGGGCTGCATAGACCGTGGGGTGTCCAGCACCCAGTCACAGATGGGGGCTCAGGGTGGGAATTTATCTTGTATCTGGGTTCAGCAGTTTGAAGAGAGCAGCCCTACTTGGGGTCACACGGTGTCTCACCCTGCCACTGCCAGAGCTCGAAGTGTCTAAGCAGTCGGTAACTGAAATGTCCTATGAGGAGGGTTGTACCAGATAGGAGGATGCCTGGATCAGTTAATGTAGCACCAGCAGGTGAAAGCATCTGGACAGCACCTGTATGATTGCACTGACTGGGGTCACTGTAATGCATTTATATGCATTCAGGTGACCTGATCTGGGCATGACTTACAGGTGAGACCTGCCTATCTACACATCCAACCGGTACAGGGCAGTGGTGGGGTCGCTGCTATACATAAAACTCTGTGGTGTCTGACAGAGGTCATCCCGGAGCTCTACATACCCACAGGGGTCTCTCTTCTTCCAGTTTGCCAAAACACAGTCTGCATAGACGAGGATGGGCGGCAGGTCGAGAAGCTCTGAGATCGTGCAGTAGGGCACCGCAAGCACTCTGGGAAGGATCTAGGTTAAACAAGAGTGTTGCAATAACAGCAGAAGGTTACTGTGCTGGACAGCGAAACAGAGGAGAACCTGGGGAAATCTGCTCCTAACAAAGGCAGTTTTGCAGATCAGTGCAGAGTGGGATACGGTGAACCCAGGGCACTGTCAGTCCCTACTTTTCATCCACTGCCTTATATTGACACACCAGTTCAAGAGGGTGGTACCCAGGCTCCGCGATCATGCTTTTTGCCACAGTTTGTTTGTGTCTTCAGGGACAGAGGGTGGGTGGTTAGCTGGGCTTTCTGATGCTTGCTCTTCATGCAGCACAGAGGAAGAGAGCTGTATGTTATTGAGCATCGCATGCTTTACAGGTAGGCGGGCTAGTAACATTCCCCAGCACTTGCTCCTCAGTCTCTGACCCGCCCTAGTGAAATGGGAGCCAAGCCAGGGACTGAGTTTTGGCATCATTGACGCTGCAAGATCAGGACGTAGAATAGCAGAGGGTAATAAAGGCGCTGACCTTCACTGTCTGTCTGCTGCCTCCTTGCCATACATATCCCATTGTGATGAAGCCGAGAGCCAGGCGAGCCAGGCGCAGCTGCCTGTGTCCTCGCAGGTACTGTGTGCTGAGCAGTGGCATCTGCGAGGGGAAAAGGCATTAATGCATTAGCGCAGCCCTGGGGGAAGAGTGAGTTAGCTAACCGGTGCTGCACGCAGCAAGTTATATATCGAACCTTTGCTACTTCCCTGCGGAGCTGATGTCCCTCTATCAGGTGGGGCAAGTTGGCTGCGACATCCATCCAGGGAGCATAATAATCTGGCAGTTCTGTCTGTATGAAAGAAATCTAAATTAGGCCGTTCCTTTTAACGACAGAATGTTTTCCCTGCTGCAACCCAGCTTTCTTCTGGGTCTGAACCAAGTAGAATCCCGCATGTCCGCTCACAGGCCTTCCCAGATCAGCACAGAACTCCCACTGATTGTCCCCCGGCACTCCAGCGGGAGACTGGCAAGTTCAGCTGCAGGCCATAACCGTTGAAGGTCAGGTTTTCAAAAGAGCTCGGCATCCTGGATACCCGTTGGGCACAAAGCACTGCTGAAAACCTGGCCCCAGTTGTGGGGGCTGAGCAATTGGCTGTGACCAGGAGCCCTCTGGGAATTCTGGCCCTTTGGAGATCGGAACGTTTCTCTGGAGACATCCTCGCCAGGAAAACCTGAGTTTAGAGGAGAGCTGGAAATAGCGATCGCTTCCCTCTTGGTCCCACCCCTTTCCCAATTCTCCCTGCCCAGCATCTTCGTGGGAGCTGTGGTCCGAACAGACATGGTCACAAAATCTGGGAGTGCTGCTCATTCTCTTGCCAAGGGAAGAACAACTGGAAAGACTCTCACGAGGCCTAGGGCCTGAATATGCGTTGGGCAGCTAGTTCTTCCTGCTTCTGTCTTTTGCTTCTGCAAAGTTCCGCTATTTTAAAGACTGAGGTATGTCTACGCTGCAATTAGCCCGAGCCCAAGACAGCTGGCAAGGGCCAGCCATACGTGTCTAAGGGGCTGTTGAATTTCAGTAGAGATGTTCGGGTTTAGCCCAAGATCTGGTATCCTCCCACCTTGCAGGATCCTAGAGCCAGGGCTCCAACATGAGCCTAAACGTCTACACTGCAATTAAACAGCCTCTTAAGCCAAGCCAGAGTCAGCTGGCATGGGCCAGCCGTGGGTTTTTAATTGCAGCATAGGCACGCTCTTCGCGTCTTGCCGCTAGTCCTCGCTCCAGCGTATCGGCTTGGAGCCCAGCCAACATGCAGTGTGCACTCAAAGGGGCGTATTGGGGGAATATTCTGCATCTGTAGCATCTTCCCCCTTTCAACTAATGATTAGCTGTCAGAGTGAAACGTGCACAGCTGTGAAGAATTTTTTTTTTTTTTTTTTTTTTTTTTTTTTTTTTTTTTTTTTTTACAAATCAAAATTCCATTTAACTGAATGGCAGACAACAAGATATTCGCTTGTCCAGCCGTGCTCCCTGGGCATGGGCAATTTGGTTTGGCCAGTGTAAAGAGAACAGACAGAAGAACCAATCATGCTTGACAGATGCATCTAATTTGGGATCAGCCAGACACTACGTAAGCATCATGCGAGACGGAAACGTTTTGGTTTTATTCACTTATTGATGCGGAAACTCCTATTTTAAAACCACCATGGCCTGCTGGTGCTTTTTAGCATGCTGTGCGCGTAGATCTGAGGCTTAGATGCACGTCTTCCTATTTATTGGTCTCTCACTGTATGTTTTGTGGAGCCCAAAATTTGGCCTGATGTCATACTACAGCAAGGCACTATTTCTACAGAATTTTTGCACTATTAGTGCTCAAATATATAATTTTAGGAGAAATAGTTTGGTGGCTTTTTCCTCCTCACTGGCATGATGAAAACCCTTTTTTCGGTGGCTTGAAAATAATACAGGCACAAATAAAAAGGAAATGCAGAGAGAACAGAGATGGTATTGCGTCAGGAAAATAAAACAAGTTAATTATGTTTCTCATATAGCCCATGGTGAAGTGATACTTCAATCTATTACTGACAATTTATGTCGCTTGCTCATGAGCTTTCCAAGTTTCTGTCCTGCTTGCTGGACATCTTGATCTTGTAGAAACTTCACTGTATAATCACAATAAGTATCTAGGGATGCTCTGAGGTACAACGTGTATTCACAAAAGGTATTTTAAGTCAAAAATTTCAGTCCATGTAAGTAATTTCTCTAAGTATTTAAAAACAATCCATTCTAACTGTGTGTGTAATGTACACTTTTTAAATCTAAAAAAGAAAAGGAGTACTTGTGGCACCTTAGAGACGAACAAATTTATTAGAGCATAAGCTTTCGTGAGCTACAGCTCACTTCATCGGATGCATTTGGTGGAAAAAACAGAGGAGAGATTTATACACACACACACACACACAGAGAGAGAGAACATGAAACAATGGGTTTATCATACACACTGTAAGGAGAGTGATCACTTAAGATAAGCCATCACCAGCAGCAGGGGGGGGAAAGGAGGAAAACCTTCCATGGTGACAAGCAGGTAGGCTAATTCCAGCAGTTAACAAGAATATCAGAGGAACAGTGGGGGGTGGGGTGGGGGGTGGGGGAGAAATACCATGGGGAAATAGTTTTACTTTGTGTAATGACTCATCCATTCCCAGTCTCTATTCAAGCCGAAGTTAATTGTATCCAGTTTGCAAATTAATTCCAATTCAGCAGTCTCTCGTTGGAGTCTGTTTTTGAAGCTTTTTTGTTGAAGTATAGCCACTCTTAGGTCTGTGATCGAGTGACCAGACAGATTGAAGTGTTCTCCAACTGGTTTTTGAATGTTATAATTCTTGACGTCTGATTTGTGTCCATTCATTCTTTTACGTAGAGACTGTCCAGTTTGGCCAACGTACATGGCAGAGGGGCATTGCTGGCACATGATGACATATATAACATTGGTAGATGCGCAGGTGAACGAGCCTCTGATACTGTGGCTGATGTGATTAGGCCCTATGATGGTATCCCCTGAATAGATATGTGGACAGAGTTGGCAACGGGCTTTGTTGCAAGGATAGGTTCCTGGGTTAGTGGTTCTGTTGTGTGGTGTGTGGTTGCTGGTGAGTATTTGCTTCAGATTGGGGGGCTGTCTGTAAGCAAGGACTGGTCTGTCTCCCAAGATCTGAGAGAGCGATGGCTCGTCCTTCAGGATAGGTTGTAGATCCTTGATGATGCGTTGGAGGGGTTTTAGTTGGGGGCTGAAGGTGATGGCTAGTGGCGTTCTGTTGTTTTCTTTGTTGGGCCTGTCCTGTAGTAGGTGACTTCTGGGTACTCTTCTGGCTCTGTCAATCTGTTTCTTCACTTCAGCAGGTGGGTATTGTAGTTGTAGGAATGCATGATAGAGATCTTGTAGGTGTTTGTCTCTGTCTGAGGGGTTGGAGCAAATGCGGTTATATCGTAGCGCTTGGCTGTAGACAATGGATCGAGTGGTATGATCTGGATGAAAGCTAGAGGCATGTAGGTAGGAATAGTGGTCAGTAGGTTTCCGATATAGGGTGGTGTTTATGTGACCATCGCTTATTAGCACCGTAGTGTCCAGGAAGTGGATCTCTTGTGTGGACTGGTCCAGGCTGAGGTTGATGGTGGGATGGAAATTGTTGAAATCATGGTGGAATTCCTCAAGAGCTTCTTTTCCATGGGTCCAGATGATGAAGATGTCATCAATGTAGCGCAAGTAGAGTAGGGGCATTAGGGGACGAGAGCTGAGGAAGCGTTGTTCTAAGTCAGCCATAAAAATGTTGGCATACTGTGGGGCCATGCGGGTACCCATCGCAGTGCCGCTGATTTGAAGGTATACATTGTCCCCAAATGTGAAATAGTTATGGGTGAGGACAAAGTCACAAAGTTCAGCCACCAGGTTAGCTGTGACAGTATCGGGGATACTGTTCCTGACGGCTTGTAGTCCATCTTTGTGTGGAAAGTTGGTGTAGAGGCTTCTACATCCATAGTGGCTAGGATGGTGTTTTTAGGAAGATCACCAATGGACTGTAGTTTCCTCAGGAAATCGGTGGTATCTCGAAGATAGCTGGGAGTGCTGGTAACGAAGGGCCTGAGGAGGGAGTCTACATAGCCAGACAATCCTGCTGTCAGGGTGCCAATGCCTGAGATGATGGGGCGTCCAGGATTTCCAGGTTTACTGTTCCTCTGATCTTCTTGTTAACTGCTGGAATTAGCCTACCTTGCTTGTCACCTTGAAAGGTTTTCCTCCTTCCCCCCCCCCCTGCTGCTGGTGATGGCTTATCTTAAGTGATCACTCTCCTTACGGTAAAAAGAAAAGGAGTACTTGTGGCACCTTAGAGACGAACAAATGTGTATGATAAACCCATTGTTTCATGTTCTCTGTGTGTGTGTATATATATATAAATCTCTCCTCTGTTTTTTCCACCAAATGCATCCGATGAAGTGAGCTGTAGCTCATGAAAGCTTATGCTCAAATAAATTTGTTCGTCTCTAAGGTGCCACAAGTACTCCTTTTCTTTTTGCGAATACAGACTAACACGGCTGCTACTCTGAAACCTTTTTAAATCTAGATTGTCATGGTAATAAATACATTTGACAACCTCCCCTTGTCCACGGCTAGATTCCAAAGCCAGATCTAATTTTGTACAAGATGTTGGGCCGCCTACTGACTTTTTCTGGAGTGAAATCGGAATCTGGCCTGTTATGACCATGTGAACATATTTGTAGAGTATCACGTCAGTCTGCTTTGCTTTGGGGCTGGAAAACCAGCTTTGCAATGAGGCTTAAGGAGCTCAAGTCCTCTCTCAATTGATTTAGTTTACCTTCTCTTTTTGATAAAGTACCGTATCAGTAAACAGCGATCACCAGTGTGATAGCAGGGGCTTTTCAACCTCTCTGACACAGGCATAACCAGAATCAGTGGCAGGAAGTTTAATTTTACTTTAAATAACTTCATCTACTTCCAGCAATGGTGATTCCACCCCCTCCCCTGCTAAGATCTTCATTATTTAATCACCCTCACAGCCAGGAAATAACATCTTAAATTCAACCTTGAAGTATCTTGTTTAAAAAATAGGCCATAGAATTTCTCCCCCTGCACACAGATGCTTTATTCCACCCAACTCGGGGGTAGTAGTGCCCCTACTACCACTGCTTGCGCTACCATGGCTACATTGCTGTTTATATGAGCTCTAGCTCAATGAGAGCTAGTTTGAGTGTGGGTACACAAACGGGGCTCACATTCCATCTGGCAGTGTGGACATAACCTTCATGATATAGGTTGACTAAAACAAGAGACTGTATTTTACCCAGCTAATAGGGGATGGGGGCAGATGTTTGAGTTGGGGTTTTCTGAACTCTGTTAAATCTATGCCTTTGAAATAGGTGTTCCTCTAAAAAACGATAATTCAGATCTGAGGAATTAAATGTGGATTTAAAGAACAATTAATATTTTAAAGAAATTATTTTAGGTCTCTGCCTCAAATACCTGTTTGGTTTTTTTTTGGTTTTTTGTTTCAAAGGCTGTGGTTTGTTTTAATTGTGGGTAGGAGGAGCTGTTAGTGGGGGCTATTTACATAGTTCAAAAGAAGGCCTAAATGGGAATGGATGTGTATGTTAATAAGCAAGATGGCTGAATAATGAGCAATTTCAAGCACCAAAATGTGTCCCTGATTTATCTGAAAATCTGGTAAAGCTTTACGGATGAGCTTTTCCAAGCTACAAGGGGCATTTGCTGATCATCAGTTTCCATTCATTTTAATTGGAAATGGGTGTCCAAATTTATAGCGGACACATACAGCTGGGCACCTGACAGTCTGTTCATTTGGACACACAGACATGCATCCGATGAAGTGAGCTGTAGCTCACGAAAGCTTATGCTCAATAAATTTGTTTAGTCTCCAAGGTGCCACAAATACTCCTTCTTTTTTTCTTTTTGCGAATAGAGACTAATACGGCTGCTACTCTGAAACAGACATGTAAAATCACTTAATTCCCAGTGCTGAGAAGGCCAGATCATCAGGTGGTGTAATCCAGCATAGCTGAACAATTCTCACTGAAGTCAAATCGAGCTACCCTGATTTATATCACCTGAAGATGTGGGCCAATGTGTTTGAAGTGCACTTATGAAAATAAGACCATTTATTTGCACATTGATCTGTGTCCTTTACATTTTTTTTTGAAAAATTAGTCAATATAGCCTAGGAAATAGAACAGTCAGGGGAGGCAGGATTATTGTCTGTCAATAGTGCACTGTACCATCAAAGCCATTTAAACCACAGTTTGAGGACTTCAATAGCTCAGACATAGGTGAGGTTTTTCGTAGGGGTGGGTGGGTGAGATTCTGTGGCCTGCGCTGTGCAGGAGGTCGGACTAGATGATCAGAATGGTCCCTTCTGACCTTAGTATCTATGAATCTATTCCAGCTGCTGGGTCAGGCTAGTCCATTCTAGCCTTGGAATCTGAATGAACAGTGGGATTCATACATCTCCTTTCCTCATGGGCCATGGGGAGAACAGGATTGCCTGCATTGCCATCAATGGATTCATAATGCTTACAGCTCTGAATTAAGATAGTGATTATAATCAAATCTCATGTTTCAGGATTCAGCTGGTTCCCTGCAGGGGTCAGGAGGGAACACCCACCCACCTCAGTTGGCCAGATGTGTGCTTTTTTTTTTTTTTAATCCTTTTTTTCCTCCTTTTCTGTGAAGCATCAGAAATTAGCTGGAGAAGGGGGATGGGTGTTCTGAAGTAGTACAAAATTCTTTCCAGATAGGGGTTGATGGGTCTTGCTCAGATCTCGGGGTCTAACCGATCTTCCCGCCCCCCCTCATTTGGGGGTCAGGAAGGAATTTTTTCCCAGGTCAGATTTTCAGGGACCTTGGAAAGCAAAAAAAAAAACACCACCTCTACCATGTGTGGGTGTGCTGGTTGCTTCCTCCAATTATCTGGGCTTATCTAATCAATTCCCTGCCACTGCAGGCCCTAAGACAGTGGTGGTACCTTGGTCTCTCCCATTCTTTCCCTGAGGTCCACAGTTTAGTCTCCTGCGGACTGAAATTCATTGGTCTGACTAAAAGTGTTTGGGGGTAATATAGGGCTATCTGGCTAAAAAATAATGGCCTGTGATATACAGAAGGTCAGGTGGGATGATCTAATAGTTTAGAGTGTAAGGCCAGAAGGGACCAAGAAACATGAAATGCTTAGGCTCCATTGAAGTCAAAGGTGCCTTTTGAAAAGTATAGAGTTTCACAGAATATTCAATTCATCTGCCGAGTCTCTTAAACCAACTGCAAGTGTGTAGCTGATAGCAAATTACACCCATGTGACAGGACAGGCTTTCAGATCCTGGTTTAAGGTATAATGTGAAAGTCAGGTGTGTTTGGATGTGGTTTTTTTTTTTTTTTTTTTTTAAGTTCTCAACCATTTTTTTGGCTGTTTGAAAGAGACAGTGAATCCCAGTAAGGATGGAACCTGGCGCCATTCTAAAGAAAAAGAGCACTCAGCCAGGCTTGAGGCTGTTGCCATCACTTCAGGCTGACTCTCAAACATTCTCAGCTTCAGCATGATGATTACGTTACTGCAGGTGCTGGTTGTGGTGTTACATGGGTGGTGAATGAGGGCTGTGCGCTGCAGTGAGGGGGTCTGTGCCTTTGGGATATTTGTCACATGGATTTGGCAAATGGACCAAGAAATCCACCATCAATGCAGTCTCCCTTGTACAAATAATGAAATTGCTGCGTGCAAAGTAGCTGAAGGGTAAGGGTGGTAATTTTGTTGTTACTTCTGATATCACAATGGTCTAGGACTCTTGGAGTGACACAGATTCATGCCTGACCATAGCTACAAACTGTGCACAATTTCTGATAACTTAAAAATTGGACAGTAGCAGACAGCAAAACCCATTGATTATTCAACCTGGAGAATTCTGAGCAAAAAGAGCTCACAGCCATGTTGGAGCTGTTTCCAGTGCTTCACACTGACTTTACATACAAGCTTTCAGGTAAGTCACTCTGAAGCCTTAAATGTCTGTTTTGTTTTAGTTAGAAATGAATTTCTTAAATATACATATTACTTGTAGCATTAAATATGTTTTACACACACCATTCCTTATAACAAACAATAGTGTATTACACATACCCTAATGAGCACTTATCAATTAGCATATAAAATTGCAATAATTACTAAGCAGCAGCTACTTTATATAATAAATAATAATAGCAAATATTTTATATTGTGATAGAGCAAAAATATATTCGCTCTATCGGTTTAGCAACCAGGCAAATGTGCTGCGTAAAATTTTAACTTGCCACTGTAATACTAGAACTCTTACCAGTGGGTCTGGGAGAACAAAGCCATATTCTTCTGAAACATGAAACTTCTCCAGGTTCTGCAGACTCTCACTTTTGTCTTCATGTTCCATGCCTGTGATGTAGCTTCTTAAATTCCCTGCCCATCAGCCCCTGAGCAATGAGAAATTATTGCTACATCAGGAGTAGAAACTGCCCTGTCTTTTCATTTACTTATCTGCTCTTTGGAGTTTAAATAGGTTGTAATGTATGGGGGAGTTTTTTTTTTCCCCAATGAAAATCACCTGATGGCTTACTATTTTCTATTTGCTGGCTACACAACGGAAAATAGAAAGTATCACTTCTTCCTCCTAATGCTTCTCTTTATTCATGAGGTTTGAGAAGTAAGAGCTGAATCAATTTCTTACCAAATATAGCGTGTAATAGTCTTTCGATGCAAATTAACCCTGACCTAAGGAACAAATGCCATGTGATCAGGACAAAGTCAGTTTGTTTTTCTCTCCAGGCTAATAAATATGGAACAACTTGATGGCACCCAGGCACAATTTCCCAACAATGGTTCCATCTTGGTGCCTTTCATCGTGAAGGATCACATGATGTTGCAAGCTTAACAGACTTTTTGTGAAGTCACCATCTCTGAAGAGCAGCCATTTCTGAGATGAGCTATGGCAACTATTAAATAGGGTGCAGCAATATTAAAAAAAAGATTGGGCAGGAAGTGTGTGTGTGTGTGTGTGTGTGTGTGTGTGTGTGTGTGTGTGTGTTGGGGAGGGGATTTAGGAAAGCAGAATTCCTGGACAAATTCCTTTTGGACAACGTGGGTTCAATTTGGCTGGCAACTGGCAGGCACAGCAAGTTTCTTCAAGGACTGTTGAAAATGTTTGCACCATAACACGCCTTGTAAGAGAAGTCATGTTAATGGGCAAGCGATCCAGACCCTGGTTTTACCTCAGTCCCTTGGGACTTTAGCTGAGTTACTTCCAATTAATTGAGCCACCCCACAATTAGGGGAGCAAGCACCTTCCAGGTGATGCTCCTATTGGTGTTTGGGTCTGGGTCCAATCTGTCTTGATTAGCAGATCTCTCCGAGCTATTTTTCACCTCTGCCGATGTGAACAGGTCACTTTATGTAAGGCTTTGAAAAGCAGCTCTGTTGCAGACTTTCAAGGGTATGAAAAATCAACACCCCTAAGGGGTAGTGTAGACTAACCCAGAGAGCCCAATGCTGATCTGGCGCCTGCTGTAGGCAGCACTAGATCAGTGGAAGAATTTTTCTTTGAGGACCTAGCAACCTCCTCTTGGGGAGGCGGATTAACTGCAGCAACAGGAGAATCATTCGCATCGCTGTAGTAAGTGTATACACATAATGCTACAGTGCTTCCAAGCGTGGATGTCGTCTTTCGGCAGATGTTATCTAATTCTTTACAGGAAGTCAGAGTAGCAGCCGTGTTAGTCTATATTCGCAAAAAGAAAAGGAGTACTTGTGGCACCTTAGAGACTAACCAATTTATTAGAGCATAAGCTTTTCTGAGCTATAGCTCACTTCATCGGATGCATTTGGTGGAAAAAACAGAGGAGAGATTTATACACACGCGCGCGCGCACACACACACAGAGAACATGAAACAATGGGTTTATCATACACACTGTAAGGAGAGTGATCACTTAAGATAAGCCATCACCAGCGGGGGGGGGGGGGGGGGGGGAGAAAGGAGGAAAACCTTTCATGGTGACAAGCAAGGTAGGCTAATTCCAGCAGTTAACAAGAATATCAGAGGAACAATGGGGGGTGGGGGGTGGGGGAGAAATACCATGGGGAAATAGGCTTGAATAGAGACTGGGAATGGATGAGTCATTACATAAAGTAAAATTAAGTTAATTGTATCCAGTTTGCAAATTAATTCCAATTCAGCAGGCTCTCGTTGGAGTCTGGTTTTGAAGCTTTTTTTTTTTTTTGTTGAAGGATAGCCACTCTCAGGTCTGTAATTGAGCAACCAGAGAGATTGAAGTGTTCTGACTGGTTTTTGAATGTTTTACATAAAGAATTATAAGAATAAATAGACAAATCAGACATCGAGATTGTCCAGTTTGACCAATGTACATGGCAGAGGGGCATTGCTGGCACATGATGGCATATATCACCATCATTGGTAGATGCGCAGGTGAACGAGCCTCTGATAATGTGGCTGATGTGATTAGGCCCTATGATGGTGTCCCCTGAATAGATATGTGGACAGAGTTGGCAACGGGCTTTGTTGCAAGGATAGGTTCCTGGGTTAGTGGTTCTGTTGTGTGGTGTGTGGTTGCTGGTGAGTATTTGCTTCAGATTGGAGGGCTGTCTGTAAGCAAGGACTGGCCTGTCTCCCAAGATCTGTGAGAGTGATGGGTCGTCCTTCAGGATAGGTTGTAGATCCTTGATGACGCGTTGGAGAGGTTTTAGTTGGGGGCTGAAGGTGATGGCTAGTGGCATTCTGTTATTTTCTTTGTTGGGCCTGTCCTGTAGTAGGTGACTTCTGTGTGTGTGTGTGTGTGTGTGTGTATATGTATATATAAATCTCTCCTCTGTTTTTTCCACCAAATGCATCCAATGAAGTGAGCTGCAGCTCCCGAAAGCTTATGCTCTAATAAATTTGTTAGTCTCTAACGTGCCACAAGTACTGCTTTTCTTTTTACAGGAAGTGCTTGACAATTTCTGTGTCTCAGACTGCATCCGATGAAGTGGGCTGTAGCCCACAAAAGGTTATGCTCAAATAAATGTGTTGTGGCACCTTAGAGACTAAGTCCTCCTTTTCTTTTTGCGGATACAGACTAATGCGGCAGCTACTCTTAAAACCTGTCATTTTGGAAGTGTAATTCACTACAGTGCTCATTTTGGCCACAGGGTGGCAATGCTGCATGCAAAATGAACAGAGGACACCAGCAAGGGGGAATTTCATATGGTGTTGCAATAAAGAGGGAAAGGAGGAATTGTGGCACCGTAGAGACTGACAAATTCATTTGAGCATAAGCTTTTGTGAGCTACAACTCACTTCATCAGATTCATTCAGTGAAAAATACATTGGGGAGATTTAAATACACACACGGAACATGAAACAATGGGTGTTACCATACAAACTGTAACCAGAGTGATCACTTAAGGTGAGCTATTACCAGCAGGAGAGCGGGGGGAGGGGGGGGGGAGGTTGAAGGGGGAGACTACCTTTTGTAGTGATGATCAAGGTGGGCCATTTCCAGCAGTTGACAAGAACATCTGAGGAACAGTGGGGAGGGGGGCAATAAACATGGGGAAATAGTTTTTTACTTTGTGTAATGACCCATCCACTCCCAGTCTCTATTCAAGCCTAATTCTATCCCGTTTGCAAATTAATTCCAATTCAGCAGTCTCTCGTTGGAGTCTGTTTTTGAAGCTTTTTTGTTGAAGAATTGCCACTCTTAGGTCTGTGATCGAGTGACCAGACAGATTGAAGTGTTCTCCGATTGGTTTTTGAATGTTATAATTCTTGACGTCTGATTTTTGTGTCCATTTATCCTTGTACGTAGAGACTGTCTACGTACAACAGTGGTTCCCTTAACCCACCCAGCAATATTGTTAATCTAGCCAACTATACTCTTAGGACAGATTCTTCTGCTGGGCTATCTCGGGGCCTTTCCTTCTACCCCTCCACCCCCACGAACATGATACAGTTCTGTGGTGACCTAGAATCCTATTTTTGACGTCTCCGACTCAAGGAATCTTTCCAACACGCATCTGAACAACATACTAATCCACAGAGCCCTTCCTTCCAACAGTACAAAAAGAAGGATTCTGGGTGGACTCCTCCTGAAGGTTGAAACAGACTGGACTTCTACATGCTGCTTTAACACAATTTCAGCCTGTGCATGTCTGCGGAAGCACTATCACCTGCCCCATAACCTCAGCCGTGCAGAACACAATGCCATCCACAGCCTCAGAAACAACTTTGACATCATAGTCGAAAAAGCTGACAAAGAAAGTGCTGTCGTCATCATGAATAGGTCTGAATATGAACAAGAGGCTACTAGGCAGCTCTCCAACACCACTTTCTACAAGCCATTATCCTCTGATCCCACTGAGAGTTACCAAAAGAAACTACAGCATTTGCTCAAGAAACTCCCTGAAAAAGCACAAGAAAAAATCCGCACAGACACACCCCCTGGAATCCCGACCTGGGGTATTCTATCTGCTACCCAAGATCCATAAACCTGGAAATCCTGGACGCCCCATCATCTCAGGCATTGGCACCCTGACAGCAGGATTGTCTGGCTCTGTAGACTCCCTCCTCAGGCCCTACGCTACCAGCACTGCCAGCTATCTTCGAGATACCACTGACTTCCTGAGGAAACTACAATCCATCGGTGATCTTCCTAAAAACACCATCCTAGCCACTATGGATGTAGAAGCCCTCGACACCAACATGCCACACAAAGATGGACTCCAAGCTATCAGGAACAGTATCCCCGATAATGTCACGGCAAACCTGGTGGCTGAACTTTGACTTTATCCTTACCCATAACTATTTCACATTTGGGGACAACGTATACCTTCAAATCAGCGGCACTGCGATGGGTACCCGCATGGCCCCACAGCATGCCAACATTTTTATGCTGGCTTAGAACAACGCTTCCTCAGCTCTCGTCCCCTAATGCCCCTACTCTACTTGCGCTACATTGATGACATCTTCATCATCTAGACCCATGGAAAAGTAGCCCTTGAGGAATTCCACCATGATTTCAACAATTTCCATCCCACCATCAACCTCAGCCTGGACCAGTCCTCAGAAGAGATCCACTTCCTGGACACTAGGGTGCTAATAAGCGATGGTCACATAACCACCCTATACCGGGAACCTACTGACCGCTATTCCTACCTACATGCCTCCAGCTTTCATCCAGACCACAATACACGATCCGTTGTGTACAGCTAAGCTCTATGATACAACTGCATTTGCTCCAACCCCTCAGACAGAGACAAACGCCTATAACGTCTGAGCATTCTTACAACTACAATACCCACCTGCTGAAGTGAAGAAACAGATTGACAGAGCCAGAAGTCGCCTACTACAGCACAGGCCCAACAAAGAAAATAACAACGCCACTAGCCATCACCTTCAGCCCCCAACTAAAACCTCTCCAACGCGTCATCAAGGATCTACAACCTATCCTGAAGGACGACCCATCACTCTCACAGATCTTGGGAGACAGGCCAGTCCTTGCTTACAGACAGCCCCCCAATCTGAAGCAAATACTCACCAGCAACCACACAACAGAACCACTAACCCAGGAACCTATCCTTGCAACAAAGCCCGTTGCCAACTCTGTCCACATATCTATTCAGGGGACACCATCATAGGGCCTAATCACATCAGCCACATTATCAGAGGCTCGTTCACCTGCGCATCTACCAATGATGGTGATATATGCCATCATGTGCCAGCAATGCCCCTCTGCCATGTACATTGGTCAAACTGGACAATCTTGATTTCTGATTTATGTCTATTTATTCTTATAATTCTTTATGTAAAACATTCAAAAACCAGTCAGAACACTTCAATCTCTCTGGTTGCTCAATTACAGACCTGAGAGTGGCTATCCTTCAACAAAAAAAAAAAAAGCTTCAAAACCAGTCTCCGAGAGCCTGCTGAATTGGAATTAATTTGCAAACTGGATACAATTAACTTCGGCTTGAATAGAGACTGGGAGTGGATGGGTCATTACACAAAGTAAAACTATTTCGCCATGTTCTTTTTTTTTTTTTTTCCTCCCTCCCCCTGCCCCCCCACTGTTCCTCAGACTTTATCAATTGCTGGAAATGGCCCACCTTGATTATCACTACAAAAGGTAGTCTTCCCCCCTCCACCCTCGCTCTCTTGCTGGTAATAGCTCACCTTAAGTGATACACTGTAACCAGAGTGATGGTAACACCCATTGTTTTGTGTGTGTGTGTGTAAATCTCCCCACTGTATTTTCCACTGAGTGCATCCGATGAAGTGAGCTGTAGCTCACAAAAGCTTATGCTCAAATAAATGTTAGTCTAAGGTGCCACAAGTACTCCTTTTCTTTTTGTGAATACAGACTAACATGGCTGCTACTCTGAATCCAGAGGGAACCAGTTTCAGCCATTCCATTCAGGGAAACTGTTCTCCCCACTCTCTGTCCAAAGGCCATTTCCACGCAACTTCCCTGGCTATAGAAATCAAATGAAGGGTTAAAGCTGAAAGTCTCAGCAGAATTGTCCTCTGTGCCCAAAGTGTTACTGTAAAATCATATCATTGTAGACCTATCTTGAAATGGGAAGTCATCAGCCAGTGAGTTGTTTGTTTTTTCTTTCTAGTGGGGGATTGGTTTATGGCCCCATGCTATTTTTGTGATGATAAAATTTTTTACATAGTCACTCATATCTGCAAACTATATACCACTCCCCTACCACTTTTGTTTAAGTGCGTCAATGGCCTCAAATAAGCAGAGTGAGCAGATTGCTGAGTGACCTAGACCAGTGCTACTCAAAGTGACGGTCCGTGGATCGTTGCCGCTCCGCGAGCCATCGGCCGCTGGTCTGCGTGCACATGTGGGGCACTGGCATTTCTCTCCCCCTCCCCCCAATCAGATCACTTTTAATACGGCCAAATTGATGTACACATGTCCAAGTGTTTGCTTGAGCTCAGCTTGCCTAAGGATGTAGGCTATACTTACAGAATGGGGGACTTTAAAAACAAAAAGGGGGAGTTGTGGTGGATAGTCACTGCTTCCCAAGATAATTAGCTGAACATAAGCTCCCAGTGTTTTCTTTAGTAGCAGCAGCAAGAACATTTCATACAAAGTCCAGTTCCAACAGCTCTAATACCATGTAAAAGAGAAGTGTGCTTTTTAGCCCAACACAACTAACTGTTGTTACTTTGGGGGGGGGGGGGGGAAGACGGTCAAAGATGAGGGTTTTCCTTGAAATTTATAAAAATAAGACTCTCTCAAGCATTTAAAACCTTATCTTCTCTAACAATCCTTAGTTTCCTTAGTCTAGGTAGTTTTTTTGTTGGTTAAGAAGGGAAAACAGAGGGTAGGTACCGGTAATTAATAAAATGGTGCTCAGTAAATAAAAAGAAAGTTGACATGCCATTGGACTGAGGTCTTAGTGGTATACAGTTTGACTCTTTTTGAGTAAAACTCCAAACTTTAATATTAATATTGGACAGTGATTGGTTTAACAAACACCTTTGTACGTTTATACCTTTGGATGGTGGTGTAACTTTGATAAATATTTATTTGTTTGGGCCTATATATTCCATCTATGGGCTCTTCAATCTAGTAATGGCTGGAAGTTGAATTGAGATGAATGCAGCCCAGAAAAAAAGGTGTAAATTTGTAACCGTGAGGGTAATTCACCAGTGGAACAATTTAAACTTACCGGTGATGGAGAATCCTTCACAACACCACTTGATAAAGTCCATTATTTTTTTGAGATTTGATCTGGCATAAGGAATTGTTCTGGGAACATTCTACAGCCAATGTTATGCAGGAGGTCAGACAACATGATCACAATGGTCCCTTCTGGCCTTGGAATCAATATGAATTATGCACATACGTGTGTGTCTGCCCTTCCCCACCCCCAATCTCTCAAAGCGTCTCCTGCTCCTACAGTTATTGTAGGAATGACCATGTAATGCTGGACAACAGTACCTGAGACAGGCGGTGGGGGGGGGGAAGGGGGTCTGCTTTTAACCTAATTACATGGTTATCTGCTGTATTCTTCACAGCAAGCCAGGCAGGGACCTAACTAGCAGACCGTTCCAGGGACAAAACCACAGCTCCATGGCGCGTTGCCCCAGGTACAGAGAATAGAACATACCTGTTTGGAGGGTAGGGGGAAGAGCTGCGGTTCCCATACCTTGTTGCTTGTTATAGTGACCCAGATTTTATCAAGTTCTCTCCCCACTTGTTTTTCTCTTCAGTAAGGTGAAAGTGAGCAGTAGGGTTATCACTTTTTTCTTTGTTAGCCCCTTTACCATTAAAGTGAGCCATATGCGCAGATGAAGCCATGTATATTGTGCTGGAATGTCTCCTCCTGAGTTGTTCAGCCTTCTCAGATCAGCTTCTTCTAGCATGGGGGTGGGGGTGGGGGGTGCCTGCACTACTTTGACATCAGCAAAGGGATTTGTCATTGGTGGTTAAATTTTAACTTACTACCCCCACTGAACAGGCCTTTCCAGTTGGGAGTCTGCATGCCTCACCTATGTTTGGGAACTAAATCAAAGAAGTATTTGCTGTGCTTTCTTTTGCCTTTGTAGAGGTAGTGGCTTTTCCTTTTAGGAACCGCTGTTAAAGCAACCCCAGTATGTTTCATAAGGAATGTCACGTGCTGGATGTTTGTTCTTATATAAGAACTGGCTTTGTGCTTGCAGGGGGATTTGTGTGATTTCAGTCCTTCACTACTCGTGAATAATGCCTGCCATCTCTTTTAGGTCTGATACAACAATTGTTTCCCTCCTCTCCCCCCCCCCCCCAAAGATCCGCTGATATCTTTTAACTTTTGGCTCACTTCTCTACGCATGCAGGTTCTGCTAGCAGCAATGCTGTGATGCTAAAAAAGGAAATTTATTCTGAATCAGACAAAGCAAGACACCCTTTGCGTAACTTCCCTACCTTATCGTAACTGGAGCTCTTTGAGATGTATGGCCTCTCTCAGTATTTCACGAGCTGCCCTCCTTCCCTTCCGCTTCAGATCTTGGCAAGATTTGTGATAGAGACAGGGCTTACGAGGGGTAGGGCGGATCAACTCAGTGCAGAGCATAAGGGGGCACGGACTGGACAGGGTGCAAGCGTGGACCAATGGACGCTGCTTGCAAGTATTCTTGTCTCGGGCACATGGAGCACATGCATACCCACGCTGGAATATGCAGAGCGACCAGCACTCCAAGAAGGGGAACTTTACACAGGGACGAGCACTGAAAGAACTCCAGTTTTTTCCTTATTGTATATTCCAGTGTGGGTGACTAGCAGTACTCACTGTCTCTTCCTCAGTAAGGATGCTGATGGGATTGCTGCTTGTAGAACCATTGTTCCAAAGGATGCCTCGGCAGAGAAGTGTTGGACCCATGGCGTAATGTCTTGCAAACGTGTGGATGGAACTCCACATTTGCTTGGTATTTAGAGGGCAGCAACCTCTGAAAGTAGTGCCACCGAGGCAGTTTGTGCCGTTACCCTGTGTAGAGGAGGAAGCTGTGCCAAACTGAAACGGAGGCTTTCTTCTCTATGGAGTTCCTGTCCAGGGTAGAGACTGCACCTGTGACGTGTTCAGCCCTGGTTAAGATCAGTTTGGCAAATGAGGTCACGTGGGCGCATGCCACTACCCGACCCAACAGTGTCGGGAAGGAACAAACTATTGTTTTGAGGGCTGAGATGGCTTTGGACACTGAGGTTCCTCAAGGGTAGAAGCCTGTCCAGTGGTGAGTATGGTTTGTCCATGGTCCAGTCCAGAGCTGCTCCAAAGAACACTCTGTTGGCTTACCGGACGCACCCTAGAATGACACTGAGGCCCTAAGGACTGGCACGGGCTCAGTGGGGTGCTCGTTGCCATCTGTTCTTGGTGGGACTGGCCCTCGAGGAGCCAGTTGTAACTCACATGTATTCCCCTACCTTGCCAACTGTTGTGAATAGCCCCGATCACTCCTATGGTAACCCTGTGCTTGCCTTTGGGAAAATAAGCTGCAACCAGCCAGCGCATCTCCCGTGGGCCGGGTGCATATTTCTACACGCATTGCGTCTGAAAGATGCATGAGCTGCAAACCGGTCACGTTCGTTCAGTGACAGGATTATGGCAGCTGGTAGAACCACCCTGCATCTTGTAGGACAGAAGTCTGAGCTCCAGGAGTGGCCTCCAACCCCATTTGCCCATCTTCTTGTTAGTTCTGAAGTAAACTTTCTTCTCCCTTCCATAGGTTAGGGCTCCTAGAAGGATCAAGGGGTCATCTTGGTGATTGTGGCATGGTTGGAGGTGGGTAGGGGTCAGCTTGTCAGAGCTCTGCTAAAGCTGGGGATAAGGGAGTAGCATAGGTGGCTGGACGGTGTTTCAATTTCTTGCACAGACACTGTGTCCATCAGCATGGAGAACTCCAGTGCTCTCTAGAGGGGAGCGGATTGTGGTTGCACCAGAGGAGAGCTGGCTGAGTCTTTAGTGTCTGTCTGGACCAAAGGTGGAGGTTCAGGTGTGCACGTGCACTCGACAGCTCTGCCATGCTCAGAGGATGGCTTCAGAGCACAAGCTCATGGTACTGTTGCTGCCTGCGGGTCTCACCAGGAGTGCCACAGGAACTCTGCACCCTGAGGGGGCGGGAAGCTGCTCTCCTCTTCGAGGACTTTGCTCTGCTCTCTTGCAGCTTAGGGAACATGGCCCCTTGTTCTCCAACTCACAGCCCAGCACCAGTGGTGCTTGTATCTGATCCTCCATTTATATCAAATTGTGATATTGCATATAAAGCATGCCATGTGAGGTATCGGGGGGGGGGGGGGGAGATTATGATCTGTTAAAACTTCATATGCAACACATTTAATAATGCATAAGTCATTTTCTACTTAGATATGTGTTGTATGGTTGTCACTGAAAAATGCTGTGGGTTTAGGAGGCACCCAGATACCTCCCCTTGTCCTAGTCTCTGGAGAGCAGGTAACTAGCGCCCAGGTGAGTGCCGAACAAAAATCACCAGCCATCGTTCAGCAAGGGAGCTACAATTCAGCGAGTCATCTGCATCAGGCCCTACCAGGGGAATTGCTCAACCGTGCCTGGGGACTTACTCGGCAATGCCCCCAAGACATGCCTGGACTTCTGTTTTATACCCTCAGTCCACGTACTTGGAGAACACAACACAATGGCCACATGCTGGGCCTTTCTCCCGCCCCCCCCATGGCAAGCAACACAGCCGCTCCAAAGAAGACTGAAGACTCTAACAGAGGAGCCAAAACACAAGTTTGTCCCTTAAACCTGGGCCAAAGGACTGCAATATCCGGGGGGGGTTGAGAGATTTCAAATTAACCCCGTCTTAGATTCACTTAAACTGACTTTTTGCCTAAACTAGATGTTGCGCAGTCTAATGGTGCTTGAGAGTTTGCCTGAAAGATGTATGTGCTGGTCTAAACAGTTTGGTATTGATCTTTTGTAGTAAACAAAGTTTTTACCAGTGAGTTAAAAGAACATATAAGCAGCAAACAGTAAAGATTGTGATAGGCTGGACTCCCTCGGCCATCCCCTGGTGTGCCGGGAGGTCACCGAGAGGGGACCCAGGCTGGCAGATTAGTCTTACCTGGTGTTGCTGGGCTAGGCTCCCCAGCGTTTTCAAGCCAAGCACATTGTGCAACTGGATGTGGCCCTGCCTGAGTGACGGACATCTGCTCTGGGAAGGCTCAGCTTAAAGGGCTTGCCATAGCACCCAGGTGCTGCTGCTCCCTCCCTCCCCCCCCCCTAGAGTGCAAACTGACAATGTATATGAAATTCACCTCTTCCCTCAATGAGGAAGAGGGTCCACACAACTTCACTCCCCCTGCCCCCGTTAGAAATCACATGTAAATTACACCTTACTTAAGCTTATTTTCTTAGAACAAGGCAATTTAACCTGGATTGTATGAGTTAAGTTTGCTTGCTCTGTTTTTTATAGGGCAGAAATAAATACCTCCTATTTAAAAGTGTCTGCTAACTGGTTTTTAGAACCCCATTACATGCAAGTTCTCACCCTGAATGTTCTTCAGACTTCCTCCAGTTCAGTCTTTTCAGTTCTTTCTTACCCTTCCAGCCTGGTTCCAGCAAACAACTTTCATCTTGGGTGGGGTCACGGGAGAACTGATGACCTGGATTCCTAATGTAAATCCTATTTCAGAGTGGGGAGTGAGGTAAACAGCCTCTTGTGGAAAATGGGTAGACTCTTCCCCCCCCCTCCGCCCCCACACCAAAAGGAGTCCCAAGTACAGAATGCAAGATGGGTTCCAGTATCAGGGGACATACATGGTCATATGCCTCTGTAGGCCCCCCTGTAAAAGACCTTGTCTCTTGGTGATTGGCCAAAATACAGACAGTGTTTGTTAATGACTAGAATATTTCTGTATGTATCTGTCATTGTTGTACCTGAAGTGTTTATGACTAACTTCAAAGCCAGACAGACATACAAGTAGGCTCATATCAATCATAGATTCTCACAAAGTAACGTGAGTTCTGAAAATAGCGGGGGCCTCACCCATAGGAATATTATCTATCTTTCTTTCTTTCTGCAAAATAGTTTTGGAATGACATTGCATTCAGTAACAACTATCAATCAATCATATCCATCTCTAATGATACTTATCTCAACCTTTCCAGAGCATGCAAACCTGAGCAGATGATTGGGACATGTCATACCAAGATAAAGTCATGAGCCAATTTCCATTGATGAAGGCTGGTGTATATCCAAATAAATAATAAATTTGCACTGCTTGTCTCGAACAGCACAAGATGGTATGTTCCTGAGGTAGAGAGCCAGGAGCTGGAGGGATTTGGGCGGTGCCTTTCTCCGTGTGATTTGTAAGCAGGTGCTCTGCATGAATGCTCCCAATGTAGCTAGCAAGCAGCGTGCGGGGCTCCAGGTGCGGTTGTGCTGAGCGATCACAGTGCCCTGCTGCTTGTGTCTAGCCTGGGCTGTTTCTCACAATGCTTTGCTAGTGAGTTAATGGGGCACAGCGGTCCCACAGTCCCAGGCTACATTCTGGAGATCCTGTCACAAGGGGTACTCACTGGGAAGAGCCATGGGGAAGGGGAGGCAAGGTTTGACACCTGGCCCTCTTAGGGGTGGTTTCTTCCCCCTGACACAAGGCCCTTACCCCAACTACATCATCAGTTTTTGCTTAGCTACATATTAGACTTTAGTTTAATTCTCTGTATTTCCATATACGTTACAGGTCAATGTTGAGTGGAAGAAGTCTGCTAAAGGTAGATGAGGAAAAGACACTGGAATGGAATCTTCCTATTACTAAGGAAGAGGAATTTCCAGTCCTGGGTGGATTGATGACTCACAACTTAGTCAGCTCTTCTTTGCATGCTGGTTGAGTAAAGGTGCCCTGAAGCAAGGTAACTGCTGTTGGTTGTGAATTGGACCCAGCTCCTTTATACTTTAGTTTTAATTTGTACAGGATGGGATTTAATTAGCTAGAACAGCTTGAATTTGTCTGTCTGTTAAACTACACTTTTAGTTGTTGAATTAATTAAAAAAAAAAATCTTCATTTCTAACACATTTGTATGTCAGATCTCATTTGTACCATGTGGTAACTTTGATCAATTTATGAGTGGTGTTTGGCATCTACATAAACAAGCATGTGCTACAAGTGTTTTGAACAATTTTATATTTCTAACAGATGTGTTTTCATATCTGTATTTGAGATCTGTTAGATGTACAAGATCAAGCCAAGTGTTCTATAGCGAAATAAAGTTAAACAAATTTGTTAATAACTAACAAGTGTTGCACAAAAACTAGTTAATAATCAGACAATTGTTATACTTTAGATTAATCTTCTAAAGATCCTAGTGGAAAAAAACTACATGTAAGATTTAAAGTAATTTCTACTACCTCACTCCTTCAAACAGATGTTATACACTTACCAAAAGAACCAAGATCGAACAAAACTTGTTCAACCTACCTAACAAAACAGAAAAACATTGTGTGTGTTTGACTTGGATCTTATTCAAGAGTCTCATCTTTCAAGCATGATGTAATTAATTTGAGATTAGAGTGAAAAACATAGCTCTCAAGTGCGTGATATCAGACATGTTTATTAGATACTGAAAACAGGATTTAATGACTGTCTGTCTACTACAATCCTAGAATCACAGTTATTTATGTTTTCATTAAGAAATTATAACTAGATGTGTAAGACATGATTTACTGTTCACCCTACATAATTTGTCTCAAAATAAAACATTTATCGGATGATATAAAATGATCAGGTAAAGATTTGTCAACTCTTAAACTCCTTGTCACTTGAGCACCAAAAAGATGGTTTTTGTAACTACAGTTAACAAAACATGTTTGACTATTGTTTGGAGTTTACTGATAGGAAATAAATCTTACATTATAGCAATTTTAAACTTGACCTGATAGGTGTTCAGATATGGAGATTAATGAGATAATGAGCTGAATATCCTTATCAAACTCATTATCAAAGTTTGATTGGTGAACAAATTTGAGACAGTTGTTGTACCATGTCTTTAACAAATACCACTTCAGATGCAATAAGAGTCCGGTGGCACCTTTTACCAGTAGTTAATCCAGTAAGGTATTTAGCTCTTTTACCCACAAAAGCTTAAGTACTGGTAGCAAAACAAAATATGTATTTAGGCATCTGTTGTTAACTGTTTTAACCATCAACATCAGGATCTAGGATAACAATCAATCATGTTAAATACCGAATATGGACAGTGATTGTTCACTAACATCCTGTCATCTGATGAGGATGTTTAAGATGTTAGAGAATCTGTTTTCTAGAGAACATTATGGGCAGATTGTTTCAAAATGTTGTTTGATTTGAAGTTGTCTGAACTCAGAGAATCTAGGATGTTTGATTTACATATCTGATAAACATCCTAGATTCTCCATATCATCTGATGACATGTAAATAGTGAACACTGTTTGTATAATGTAGAGTTAGAAAAACAGTTTTCCAACCAAGATTAAAGATTTTTAAAATTAACTTTGGTGAGCAAACAAACAAACCTGTCTGTGTGAAAACTGACAGTTATGATCATGAGAAAGTTAATATTTAAAGATTGGTATACCATTTCTTTTATAAGAGTTTCTTAAGTGCACTTTAATTGAAACTACATGAACTTCAAACTATCATTCAGATTTAAACATGTAAATCTTGAAACTGAGACATAACATCCAACTTACTTTCCCGATTGGAAGATTAAAGATATTACTAGTGTCAAATCTTAATAAATTGTTCTTTATTCAAACAATAGTATCAGGAAATCAACTATAAAACAAAGCAATTTGTATACTCCTAGTCATTAGTTTGCTTACCACTTGTGTTTTCAAACTGTTACCAAGGTTTCAGAATAGCAGCCGTGTTACCAAGATAGTCTGTACTTTTGTTTCTGTTACCCTGTCACTTCTGTCAAAGTAAAGAATCATACAGAATGCTACTAAAGTGATTAAATTTAGACAAAGAAAGGGTGTCAAAACTAAGCATAATCTAAACTTGTAAAATAGTTAACTGTTCATTCAAGCAGAAAATATAACCCTGTCCTGTAAAACAGTGTTCATAGTTCTGACAACTGAAACCTTTTGAGAAAGTTTTTATCTGCTTCTTAGGTTTACAAACAAACAAAGTAAGTCACTGTTTAAGTAGAACTTACTTACTTAATCAGATTTCCAAAGTTTAGTTGAAAGTTCTACTCGAAAGTAATCTCATTGACCTGAATACTTGGTTTTGACTAACTATTTATAGTATCTGTGTTTAGGTGAAATTTTTACTTGAGTCAGCAGGGATCAAAATGACAGGTTTCAGAGTAACAGCTGTGTTAGTCTCTAAGATGCCACAAGTCCTCCTTTTCTTTGTAAGCTAAAACTGGATCTCACTGAAGCAATTTAACATTTTGATACCTAAAAAGTGGTCAAAACTTTAATAGTTTTAGTATTGTAAAGTTTTTGGTAATATGAGTAACTTTCAAAACTAAGACACTAACTCTCTCATCTATCTTCTTGAGGTAATTGAGATTGTAATCTGTGACTGTGAAAAAAATCTTTTTTTAGTAAAGACAAGATTCTGTGAGATTTATTAAGTGGTATGATAAAGTGTACCTGTACACTTGTTTAGAGTCTCAGTTTATAGTGTTTCTATCTGGATGCAGAGAGTACTCTGGATGAGGTGTAGATAACAAATGTGAACTAAGTTGAAATTAGTACTGACAACTGTATTTCTCAAACTCAAATTTTTACAGAGTTTAATCTGAGTTTGCACTTTGATCCAAACAAATCCTTGATTGAGTAGATATTGAAACACAGTCACTGTGAAGTAAAATAGAAGCCTCAATTACTGCTGGATGATCAGTTTGACCAAAGATGTACAACAATACTTGTACTATGTTCTTGTAGGAGTGGGATTTTATAATTGAGGTACTAGCTTTACAGCACAAGATTAATGTCCTGATTTTATTTTACCAGCCACCCTTTTTGAATAGCAGAATGGCAGTCTGGATGCATTCCTATGTCTGTACTGATAAGGGTGACCATAAAGATTGTTCTGGTCTGTCTCTGCCTTTTGTTTTAATTTCTTATTTGTAAGACATTTGCCTACTAAATTAATGTCTATAGACATTAATCTCTATGACAGATAACATTTCTCTAATCTATATTGTACATTTACTTAGAAAGATACAAATAATCCAAAGGACCTGAAACCCTGACGTGAACTCTTAGTTTATCTTTTATGTATTCTGTAGACTTCAAAAGGGTCTTTAGTCTCTCCCAAAAAGAAAAGGAGTATCCATGGCACTTTAAAGGTTTCTGGGAGAGACTCTGTTTGTGATGGCTTTCATACCTTATCTTTTTCTCTGATGTGTGTGAATGAGGGAATGCATGCATCAGGAAAAGTGAGAGACTAGCCTTGGATATTTTCCTAGTGTTTTTCCATTGTAGACAAACATGTTAGCAGCGCCAATGACTGACCTCAGGTGAGGCAGGCACCCCCAAAGGCAAGACAACAAATTGGTAATCTTTGGGTTTTCTGCTGTTTAATGATGGGAGATATTGTCCAGATTCCCAAGGACTCAATAACTGTCAAATTATTACATGTGCATTTTGCAAACTCAAAGATGGGGTGTTGCCACAGAACTCCACGTTCAGTTCTGCAAAGCCTCAGATCACAACTGACAGAGCCTAGCTCCTCACTTGAGCTACAAAGATTAGTTAGCAGTCTATAGTTTAATGGCCAGTTTGAGCACAAGTCAATCTACAGAACTTGTGGGTGCATGTTGTATGACTGAAAAGCATACGCTAACTATTGTATTTTCAATAAATACACCATATTTGCGTTCTCTCATGCTATATGAAGCAGTCAGATATTTGATTTAAAATAATAGTGAGAGTTGTGTTAAAATATATGAACTTAGCACAGGGGATCTTTTAAAAATACCTTCCCTTGCTGCTAGAGACAATAAACTTCAACTGAACACCCATTTGTCTCTAATCTTGTTCATGTGTTTTATCTGTCAGATCAAGTGTTTGAAACTTAGATTATGAAAAACATGTTTGTACATCAGATGCTGAGAATATAACAGTTCCTCACTGTGAGTTAGTCTGGCAAAAATTCAAAACTAAACAATCTATGGACTTTGTTCAATGTAAAGTGTATCTTCACTCTAAAATTTTCAGTCAACTTTTTAAAACATTTAACACTCTATATAGAGAAATTTTTTTTAAACAGTTGGAGACTAGGTTGTTTTGGTTTACTCAATCTAAACATGGTTACAAGATTCTCTTGAATGAAATTGTAAAACAAGTGTTTTTGATTTGTTAAATCAATTCATCTAACACATGAAACTAAACTAGTGTTGGTGTAAAGTGTTTCTAGTACATTAAAGTTTACTAGTTTACTTGAACTGTGACATCTAGTCTTTAAAGTTTTGGCTTAAAACTCTTAAAGTGTTACTAGTTGAATTGAAACATATGATTGTATTAAACTATACTAATAAATTGCCTCTAGAAAACAGTAGTGTTTTCCTCTAGTTGAAAGTTCAATTAGTTGGTGTACAACACATTTGTGTTTTCTACACTTACAAATTTACTGAAATCAAAGATTTTATTAAACTAGATTATACATTTACGTAGTTTACATAATTGTTTACAATCCTTACAAATTTATACAGTTCTGTTTCTTTGACAACTGCTAAAATTTCTAATACAGTTTGAAAAGTTTTGTATAAACTCAATTATATTAACTAGATTCTCAACCCTACTTCCACAGATCTACTACTGTAGATTTTGGATTTATAGTTAAAGATTAATGCTTTTAACTTATGTTCAAGTATTCAGATTAAGATCTAAACCTTGTAGTAAGTGCTTTTTGTGTACAGTTCTGGACATTTAGTTATTAGATCAGTTTAACTAATTATATACCATAATCACATTTTACAAAGCAGATATAATCAAATTTAGACTTATGAAGCAGTTGGATCTATATATTCTAATGTAATACAAACTGTTATTAGATCAGTCTAAGGATTTAAATTGTTAATCAAATGTCACTTCTACTTCATGGAATCCAAGGACTAAGTAAGATATTAAACATTTGACATTGTACAAAGATTGATTAGCTGAAAGATTTTGTACAAACAAACTTGTTTAAAATATTTACTCATAATCTAAACAAGTAAATATTCAGTTTATATAAAAGTATAGTTGTCTAAACTAGTTTGCTTTCAAACTCAGTTTGACTATTCTTCAGTTATCATTACAAATTTATATAATGTAACATTTATAACACCCAAGTCTAATTGGTTTAGTTTTGGTCTGAGTCTCCAGACATAAGTAAACAGTCTATGCTTACATCTATAAAGATCAGACGTGAGTGTTAATAGATTAAGATCTTGAGATTCAAATTTAGTTGAGTTGCATTGTTTCATGTGTAAAGTTGACTAATAATGCAACTACAAAATTAGTTTGTCACATTACAAAAACTAAAGTCGTAAAGTGTTCTCAGTTTATAATTAAAGCCATTCTGGTAGTTAACTGGTTGTCAGGCAAAGGAAGTGTTCTCAAACTGTCACCATCTAAAGAATGTTTTTAGTAGAATGACAGTTATAGAATATCTGATCTAAAAATCATGTATACACCTCTGTTCTAACTGATTTGATACTGATTTTCATAATCTGTTAAGCTTCTTTCTAAATTGATCATGATTAGAAGAATCATAAAACTTTTTCTTTTACAATAAAATTACAATATGAAGTTAAGTTGATTAGAAATTTTAATGATCAACTTTATCCTATTCCATAATTAATTTAAACTTTACTAAGTTCAGAATGTTTAAACAATTTTAGTAAACATAATGAACTAACCTGTAAACTAACTTTTATGTAATTGTTTACAGTTAGAATGTAATACAATTTGTTTCTATGATCATGATTACAATAACACATCATGTTTTATTCTAACTTCATATAGAATAAACTTTCTGATCATGAAAGTTAGTTGGTTTTTGGTATCAATACTATTCTAACAGTATAAGTAACAAATTTGTTTAAGTGAAAGTTTGTTTTTTAATACTAAACTAAAAATAATAACTTTAAGAAATACTACCAAAGGATCTTCATGATATTTTAGTCAAGTATACGATTATAAAACTAGACACAGGTTAGTTAAACTGTAGTAGTTTTTTTAATAAAGATTGTATCTTTAGTTTCTAATTTGTGAAAAGTAACTAAGTTTCTATCTTTAAGTAAAGTTTAGGTTAGTTTTTGATCAAAGAATGTCAAACGTTTAATGTATCCTAAACTAGATAAAGGTAAGACTAACAAATAGAAAAAGTTCAGTTTACTCTTTAACACGATTAAACATCAGAACATACTTAGTATTTCAACTATAGTTCATTTTAGTAAGTAACCTGTATACTAAGTTTTAGAAAACTGTTTGTCTATAAAGGTTTAGTTTTTCAGATTATTCTAACCTAGTCATTCAAACACTGAACCTTTAGGATAGTACTTGAAATATACTATTACATTAACCTGATATTCTAACATCAGAACATAAAAGTACTGTTTACCCCAAACCAACAATGAACAGCTACAAGTACAGTAAGTTTCTAACACCAGAACATTTTTTAAACTAAAAAATGAACTAATTTTAAACGAAATACTAACTTGTTAAAACTGTTTTTAAAAGCCAAACTTTAACTGAACTTTTTCTAAACTACTGTTTTTAGTATAGTTTGAACTACAGGACATTCTGCACTTAACCTGGTCCACTGTGGGGTAGTGTTTAACCTGTTTGTAGTTTTGCTAAACCAAGCTTTAAAGTACTTACATACAGAAACAATTAACAACTTTAGTTTAGGTTAATTCCACAGAGAGTAAGCCAACTACTGTTTACTCTAGAGTAGTTTATTCTTCACTTCATGATAAACTAAGTTCAATCTCAAAAGCAAACTAACTACTCTACTCTGTGTGGAATAATATTCCACACAGAGTGAACTTTAGTACTCAAACTAGTTTACTCAGTTGTACTTTTTACTAGAGTAGTTATAATTTCACTATGAAACTTAAATTGGTTTTGAGATTAGAGTACTTTAGTGAAATTAGTACTCAAAGACTTTATTATTCCACACAACTAATTTCACTAATAGTGTTCAAACTTAAATGAGAGAACTTTAAGGTTGTTTAGTGTTAGAGTACTTCAAATGGTTACTTTTAATCAAGTTTAAGTTTAGAAACAGTTAACTCTAAAATTGGCTTTTGGTTTATTCCACCCAGAGTAAAGACAGCAAGGACAAGTGTTGTGTTAAACAAACACTAAGTTAATTAATAAGTTTAATCTAAAACACATCAACTTTCAACTGAGTTTAAATTTAACCTGTACAGTTTAGAGTGAAGGTAAGTTGTCTATAGAGTAAATGTAACCCTACTTTAGGTTGACAGGGTAAGACAAAAGTCCACTTTAGACTGTGACTATGTTTTAAATTCAGTTTCCAAACACAGTTTTATAAAACTAAACTTTGACTATACTAGACTGGAAACAAAAGTCAAATTGTTTGGAAACAGTAGTTTATAAAGTTTGGAAACAGTGTTAAACTTTAGAAACTGAGTACTAACAGTTTAAACACTAAATTTGTTGTTTTTTTTTGGTTTAGTTTCCAGTCAGTTTCCAAACAAACACACACTTTAATTGGAAACAACACACTGTTTTGAGTAAACTTAGTTAAACTGTTTCCAAACAACAGTTTCCAATTATAGTTTATAATTGGAAACTGACTTTAAACTGGTTTTTATACTCAATTATAATTGGAAAGTAAACTTTGGAAAAAGTAGTGTTTCAAATTATAAAGTAATTATAAACTTTGTGTTTATAATTGGAAACTGGAAATGTTACTTTACTTTATAATTGAGTACAGTGTTTCCAATTGGAAACATAGTGTTCGAGTAGTTTCCAATTATACAGTTTTATAAACAGTTTCCACTCAAACAGACTGGAAACAGTTTACATTTTAAAACACTATAAAACTTTTAGTTTCCAAACACTAACAGTTTGACTGACTAGTCAAAGTTTACTAGTAAACTCAAGTAGTTTCTTCTTCTCTTAGTTTTAGTCAAACCAAGTTTATAAAGTACTTAACAAATTTGTCTGACTAAAGTTTAGGGTTAAAGTACACTAGTATTACCACTGAAGTGAAAAAAAATCAAAGTATAACTTGGTGAACTGACAACACTAAAGTAATGTTTGAGTTTATATAAACAGTGTTCTTTGCTTAGGCTTAGTCTAAGGTGCCACAAGTCCTCCCTTTCTTTTTGCAAATACAGACTAACACAGCTGCTACTCTGAAATCAGACCTTCAAACTAACAAATTTATTTGAGCATAAGCTTTTGTGAGCTACAGCTCACTTCATCGGGTGCATTTGGTGGAAAAAACCACCTTTGGATCTCCTCTGTTTTTTCCACCAAATGCACCCGATGAAGTGAGCTGTAGCTCACAAAAGCTTATGCTCAAATAAATTCGTTAGTTGCTAAGGTGCCACAAGTACTCATTTTCTTTTTGAAGGTCTGAGTTTGTTTAGTATTACCAGTTCAAACTGAGTTTATTACCAAACTTATGTAAACAAATGAAACTACTAACAAGTGAACTTGAGTAACCATTTGAACTTTAATTTTGAATAGTACATGATACTTTTTCTGAACATCACAACTAGAGTTGTGAAAGTTTTAGTACTTTTAGACATCTAGTTTAGAGTAAAAGTTCATATAGAGTCTAACAAACATTTGTTTCAGTAGCATTAAACAATGTAGACTAACAAAGTGGACCTTAAGCAAAGTACTTTTAATGTAGACAGATGTTCCATTTCACAGTAAGAGTACACTTTTTTTACATTTCTAAAGTTTTGTGGTTAGTACTGAAGTGTCCTTTTGTAGTTCAGTTGTATAAAGTACTTGGGGAACTTTTAAAGTAGTTTCTGTACTTCGCTGTAAAGTCTTTTTACTGAAGAACTAAGTCACTTAACCTACTTAGTTCTACTCTGAAACCATATGGTTTCAGAGTTCTGTAGATTTAGGGTACTGTATATAAAATTAAAGTTTACATATATACTTTGTACTTAAAGTACAAAGTATATGTTTATGAACAAAGAAACTTTGTTAAAGTGACCTTATTCACATGACCTATGTAAAGTAAATCTGTTTGAAAAGTAACAGTTTGAAACAAACACTACACTTACATTCACTTGTTGCACTTCATGGTACTATGTTAAGTGACCTTCAGTACTGAAGTTAGGGTTTTATAGTAAACTAACTTTAGTTTAGGTTTTGGGTAAACTAACTTTAGAGGTTTTTATCAAAGGTCACTTACTATAAGTAAACCCTAAAGCAAAACTATACTTCACTATAAGTAAACCCTGTTTGTTTGTTTGTTTAACAGTGTACACTGTTAAACAAAGTGACCTACCACAAGGGAAGGGTAACCACTTTCTGTATACAGTGCTATAAAATCCCACCTTGCCAGAGGCAGAACCCTTAAGATACTTTCCCCTGTAAAGGGTTGTCAGCTCATTGGAAGTAAAGAAGCTATCTCACTGGCACCTGACCAAAGCTGGAGGGGAAGAAACAAATGCTTTTGCTGGGAACGGATCAGGAATACAGACAGACCATCTCTTAGACAGGTTCTGCTAGCTCAAGGATTTTTACTTCACCTGTACAAATTAAGAACCATCAGGTATGCAAATTGGTAAAAATCAGGATAACACATACCCACCCCTTTCCTGGGGAAGGCTTGATAAATCCAAGAGTTTGAATCTCCAAAGTAGGCTTGTTCCCTGTTGTTTGTTAAACCCTGTGCTGCCACCACCAAGCTTGTTAGAGGACAAGGCTAAATTTGTGCCTCAGGAAGTTTAACCTATGCTTGTAAGAAATAAGCTTATGAGGTCTTTCATGCAGGTCCCCACACCTGTCAAGGTTCCTTCCCCAGTCTGAACTCTCCATGTACTTTAGGGTACTAAACATTTTAATTATGGAAATGAAATAAACTAAAAAGTATAGTTAATAACTTTAAAGTGAAAGTGAATTTACTTTACAAAAGTTTCAAGCAAAAGTTAATTTTGAGCACTGGTTTCTAGTTTAGTGTTTTTGTTATGGTATTGTTACTTAAGAACTAAATGTTTCAAAGTTATGCATTAAAACTAAATATTGAACAGTACTTTAATTTAAATTTATGGTATTCAACAATTTTATTAGATCTGTACTTGCAAGATAAATTTGCAAACAGTTTAATCTACAGACTTTCATGAATCATAGAAACTCAGATTAATTTAAACTTAGTAAGGTGCTTTGTTTGTTCATGTAACTGTTGCAGTGTAGATTACAATGCATTGTAAAGTTCATCTTCATCTTAATATCTGACAGGTTAAGCTGTCAAACAGATGGTTAATCTTAAAGTACTTAAATTTCTTGCATTACATTGCTTTACTAAAGCTGTACATTATTGTAAGTGACAACTTGCATTACAAGTTCAAGAGTACTTGTGGCACCTTAGAGACTAACAAATTTATTAGAGCATAAGCTTTCGTGAGTCTGTATTCGCAAAAAGAAAAGGAGGACTTGTGGCACCTTAGAGACTAACACGGCTGCTACTCTGAAACCTGTCAATAAAGTTCAACAGTACTGTGTTTACTAAATAATGCCAGTTAGTTACATTAAAGTGTTAAGCTACATTCATTTAACTTAAATCTGAGAGAGTAAAAGACTAACACTTAGGTTTTAGTGTTTAGGTTTTACTTTAACACTAGGTGTTAAATCTTTAGATCTAAACTGAACCAGGAGATTTGTATATTCAGTTTTTGCACATTTGAGTAAAAACTAAGTGCTTGCATCCAACACTTCATGTTTGAGTACTTCAGTTTTACTCAAAACTATACTGTACTGATCTGAAACTTCATTAGAAGTTACTGTAAACAGTATGTTACAAAGTACTTTAAAAAGGTGATGTTTAAGTACTTGATTGATGTATAAAACTGATTGTATCTAAAAATTTTAGATAGTTTTATACATCAATCAATCAATCATTTTTTAATGTTAAACTTTGATCCACTTTGAACCATACTGTTTAATCCACAACACTGGAGTTCAATTGTTTGGTTCTGAGTATGAAACAAATTCAAATTTATTATGAGTAGCAGCCATGTTTGTATCTGCCAAAAGGAGTACTTGTGGCACCTTAAACATGTAAAAGTACTAATTTGAGCATAATGTTCTAAAGTGTACTGTAAGCTGTAGCTCATGAAAGCTTTACAACAATGTTGTAAACACTTATCTACATTAAATATTCTGTTTAAATGTTCTTAGTTTAATTAAGATCTATAAAGTTCACATCACTTAGTGTTATGTTTATCTACTGATTAGATAAACACTGTGTACATGATTAATGTTAAATACTATACATGTCTGATAGAAAGTTAGTTTCTTAGAGTACCACTATGTTAACATAAATAGTTAAATACTGTTACTTTGTTTAGTTGACTAACCATATTTGTCAAGTTTGACAATCCAAAGTGTTGTACATAGTCAAGTAACTTGACTAACATTTTACTGTCTTTATCTAGTGTTTGTGTAGTTTTGTACATTAAGTTCTATGTATACTTGACTGAGTAAACTTGGTTAATCTAAAGTGAGTATGTTGAATTAAACATTGACATCATATGTGTAAAAATGTTCAGTTTTTAATGTTTAGTTACCCAGTTTTACAGTTTTTAAACTAGATAGTAAGGTAGTTTTAACATAAGTAAATGTAAGATTAAAACTTATATAATGTGTGCACACATTTAATCTTGTAGTTGTACATGTACATTACAAACAGTTAACTAAATCACAGGTTAATGTGTGCACAAACTATACACTTCATGAATGTCCAGTTTGAAATTTGCACACATTAACCTAAGATTGTATATAAAAGTTTGTGTATCTTTATCGATTGTGCACACATTTAGTTTGTTCACACTAAGATTAACAATCGATTAAAAGGTTTAAAGATTATGTAACTGGACATTCATGAAGTTTTATCTTTAAAAGGTTGAACAAAGTTTAAACTTTATAAGATACACATTCACGAAGTTAAAGGTAGACAAAGATTAAGTCACGACAATCGTTTAAGATTTAAACTGTGTAAGATTTAAGATTATCGATTAAAACTTACACAAAGTTTTTTAAACTATGAACACAGTTTAAGATTTAAACTGTGTAAGATTAAACTATGAACACAGTTTATAAACTTTTAATCGATAATCTTAAATCTTACACAGTTTAAATCTTACACAGTTTAATCTTACACAGTTTAATCTTACACAGTTTAACTTTAAGTCACGACAATCGTTTAACGATTGTCGTGACTTAAATCTTACACAATCGATAATCGATTGTGTAAGATTTAAGATTAAATCTTTAAATCTTAAACTGTGTTCATAATCTTAAATCTTACACAGTTTAATCTTAAATCTTACACAGTTTAAAAGTTTATAATCGATAAACGATTGTCGTGACTTAAATCTTACACAGTTTAAGTCACGACAATCGTTTATCGATAGTTTAATCTTACACAGTTTAATCTTACACAATCGATAAACGATTGTCGTGACTTAAACTGTGTAAGATTTAAGTCACGACAATCGTTTATCGATTATAAACTTTTAAACTGTGTAAGATTTAAGATTAAACTGTGTAAGATTTAAGATTATGAACACAGTTTAAGATTTAAAGATTTAATCTTAAATCTTACACAATCGATTATCGATTGTGTAAGATTTAAGTCACGACAATCGTTAAACGATTGTCGTGACTTAAAGTTAAACTGTGTAAGATTAAACTGTGTAAGATTAAACTGTGTAAGATTTAAACTGTGTAAGATTTAAGATTATAAACTGTGTTCATAGTTTATAAACAATCGATAAACTGTGTAAGTTTATATTCATAAACATTTTAAACTGTAAGTTTAAAAGTTTGTGTAAGTTTATAATCGATTGTGTAAGATTTAAACTGTGTGTATCTTTGTTTAAGATTAAGTTCAAGATTATCGACTGTGTACCTTATAATCTTAAACTTTGTACCTTATAATCTTACACAATCGATAAACACAGTTTTTAAATCTTTGTGTAAGTTAAACATTTTAATCTTTGTGTTTAAGATTACCTTAAAGTTTAGTCGATAATCTTTAAACTTAAACGTTGTTTAGATTAAGATTTATATTCATGAACTTAAACTCTTTAAAAACAGTCGATAAACAAGGTTTAAGAAAGTGTATCGACTGTACCTTTAAATCTTTATCTAAACTTTAAACTTAGTTAAACACAGTTTTTAAATCTTTTAAAGATTTTAAAGTTTAAATAAATATAGTCACTGGACATTCATGAAGTTCAAAGTTTACCTTACACATTCATGAACTTTAAATAAATAAAGATTTAATCTGTGTACCTTACACACTATCGATTAAAGATTGTGTAAGGTAGATAATGATAAACTTTAATTGTGTAAGATTATCGATTAACTTAGATTGATATCTTAAAGATAATCTACAATTAACAATCAATTGTTAATCAACCTTACACAATGTTACACAAAGGTACACAAAGATTAAGATTGTAAGTAAGATTGTATAAACTCTTATCTATCTACCTTACACAAAGTTACTGTAACTAACTGAGTTTGAAGAACTGAAAGTTCAACATCCAGTTACATAAACTAACACGTGTTCATCTAAGTTAAAGTGAGTTTCAAACTGTTACACACACAATGAATGTTTTTAGTTGTAAACTTTGAAACAATGAAGTTTTAGTATGTTCAAACATTAGTTTACCAACTACAACTTATAAAGTTCACTAATGACTTAAACATTTTACTGTAATGTACACTGAAAGTTGACTTACAAATGTTTTATTGTATAAGTTTTAAACATTAAGTTCTTCACATTTAAAGCTCCAAACACTTAAAACACTAAAAACTTTAACCTGTAGTTAAGTTAACTCTAAAATTTACATAACAGTTTGAACAGATTATGTGAATATAAATGTATTAATACTATAAATCTTGTTACTGTACTTTCACAGTAAAACTCAGTTTTTAGGATTAGATATGAAAACCAACATATACTTCTATTTAGTAGTTATGTAGTTTAAGAGTAAACAATTAGCTAGTTTAAGGTTCAACTATTCTGTGCTTTCAAGTTGTTCAATTAGTTTCAAGTAAACCTTGATGAATTGGAAACCAAGTTGTTTATTATGAACCAACCAAACTACACATATATAATAATTTCTTATAGCATTTAAACAGCAACAAAGTACTGAGGACTAACAACCTTCAAACTAAATTTGTATTTTACACTCAAACCTACTTTTAACAAGTCGTTTATGAAAGTACAAGTACTATTTTAGTGTTTATGCATTAAAGTAACAGTTTATTACTTTTATGAACTGCATTCAACGAAGTGTCAACATAAGTGTGCTCCTTTAGTGCTCTTTACCCGACTGACAGTTCATAATTGACAGACAAAGTAATTTAAAAGCATAAGAATGTTTACACTGCAGAGTTGTCTAGAAATGATCAAAGAATGTGTTTTTCCAGAGGGTAGTAAGTTTTGATTGTTAACTATAGATATGACTTGAGTTGTATAAACTTAGATTCATCCTTGGTATAGACCATTTCAGTATAGTCTGAGTAAACAGTTGTTTAATCTTATTCAACAAAAACAAAAATTACTCTAGCGTTTGAGTACATTCTACAGTCCCTCAGAGTAATTTGATTTCAATGTGTTCTAGTGTACAACTCCAACACAGATTTTTAGTGTAGTTGATATAAACTATACTCAGGCAAGTAAATAAAATTTGGAAATTACACAATGAGTATGGATTAGTAACTAGTATTGTACTGAACAGCGTAAACTCAAATCTCTCTAAACCTGCAGTCTGAGTTTTACTCAATCTAGAACACTATACTGTAATCTAATTTATAGCTATTGAGTATACTGATCCACTCAGTGTATATGAAATCCTCTGCTCAATTTTAGATCACAAGAGAAGTGAAAACGGTTATAGAAATACAGTGCAGAGTACATATTGAGTACCCAGTTTTAGTTGTTTAGGGTACAAGGTCTATAAATCTTGCAAATTGATTTGTTTACATTTTTATTAGAAATTTAAACTAAGTGTAGTTCATTTATACATCAAAACCTTTTTTTATCTATTTTTAGTACCCAAAGCGTACAAGCATACCACATTGTCAGTAACTTGAAGTATTGAAGATTTAATCTATTTAAAAACACATTAGTTAACCTAGTTACTATGCAAGTGGAAGATCTGTAGGTTAACTGTTTACTGTCTTCCAGTTTCTTCATCTAAATGCATAAGTCAGTTAATCTAGTAAGACTTTTAGAAGTGTGGTCAATTAAACACCAGGTTATAATTAACCAGTGTTTTATCAGGTAAGTTAATGTTGTGTTTAGGTCTACCTTTTAACACTTTTTCTCCTTCAACTTGTTCAAATACTTGAGTGGTCAGTTTTGAGATTTAACCTTACGTGTGAGAATCTCTATTTGCCTAATCACAATACACAAACATGTCAAGGAAACATCTACCAGTGTTCTAAAGCATTACTATCTCAGGTCAAACTAAACATATGACACTTACCCCCCAATACTCAAACAGGTCTTAGGGACTACCTCAAACTGACATGTTACCCAACACCCAAACAGAGAGACGTACACCTCTAGGTAGAATGTATTTTTACCTACTGTATCGTAGGTAATTTGTCAACTACTCGTCTGAGCAGCTAGTTAGGAATCTACCAGCTGGATTGTTTGGTACATTGTAATCCATCTAGAAGATTTGAGGAATATGACACCTAGAGGAAATCAAACTAATCGTCATGGTACATAGTGGTCAGAGTTACTTTGTTGATGAAACTACTGGAAGAAATGTTCCATTAATAAATATCTAAGTTTAAACAAACATCTTTGTGACTAATCAGTGTACAAATCTTGGTTTCCACAGTACTAGATGACTAACAGGGGTATCATACATCACTCACAGATTAACTGTCCCGCTGTTTTCTTCTGATTAGACAACTTCATATAGCTCACTGAATGCACAAGTAGCTGTCAATTGACAGAGTGTATTGCCTCTATGGTTGAGTTTCTAACCAACACATTGCATATTACCAATATACTAGTATATTGGTAATATGCAATTAAGTCAGGTTTGAATTCAGTATTAAGATTGACAGTTAATATCAAAATCAGTTATGCTAATCGCTTCTGTGATTATTGGACAACAAATCTTTGATCTTTTTCATAAACAATTTTTGCTGAGAAATCTGACACTATCTCTCAATCCAGTTAGAGTGCAAGTGATCTGGTGCACTACTCCATAGTAGGGTTGATGCTTTATATTCAATTAAGTGCATTAACTATGCACATACTCTAGTTTGTTATTCTTAGCGGTTCGGTGACCAGGCTAAGACTTCTGCATGTTAATTTAAGGGTGAGCATACAACGTAACACAATCTTGGCAATTAGTAATTGTTTTAATCTGTTTAAGAACTGAGTGGGTATGAAGTAAGGTTGGTAACAGACTTCATTGATGATCTTACCTATGCAAACAAACAGTCACAGTGGTAACATTTGTATGCTAGTAGTCTGAGCGATTAAGAATCGCTCATTCATCTCATCATGCTTAAGAAAGTCACTGCTTTCTTCTAAATACCAAGACCTGTCAAACAGTTAGTGATTCAAAAGACCTAGATTGAGATCAAGTTCACTACCAGAAAATGCATCCAATGAAGTGAGCTGTAGCTCACGAAAGCTTATACTCTAACAAATTTATTAGTCTCTAAGGTGCCACAAGTCCTCCTTTTCTTTTTGCAAATACAGACTAAAATCCTAAAATCTCTTTTCTGGTAGTCAGAGTAGCAGCCGTGTTAAACAAAACAGTTAAGCAATGCAGTGATAGCATGTAGTTGACTGTTTTGTTTGGTGTTCAACTTATCGCTTTATCAAGTGGATGAAATTATGCTCATTTTACAACCATGTAGTTGATCACACTACACTGTCTCAGTCAGATTGATAAACCCACCACAAAGGGAACTATCCAGTTGAGTCCATTTACATGATGGAGATAACTTTATGAAGTAGTTTGAGTAAACTAACAACTTTAGTGAGTTTACAATTAAAAACAAACAGTTCACATACCCGTTTAAAAATGCAGGGGTGGATTAAACAGTTGTGATGGATTTTTCATGTACATTAGTTAGTCTCTAAGGTGCCACAAGTACTCCTTTTCTTTTTGCAAATACAGACTAACACGGCTGCTACTCTGAAACATCCCATTTATGCTATCCACTTTGAGTGATCTGCATAAAGTCAACTCAGATTGGAGTAACTTCCATCCCAATTATCCATGCATGACAAATTTGAAAGAACATGACACGGTACCCAAGTATAAAAATGTTTAGTGTTAAATACCTAGCGGCTAATTACTCAGTCTTTTACACTTACTTTACATGCTTACTGAGTAACTTGGCATGTTTACACACACACACACGAGGTAGTAAATCTGTCAAACCTAAAATGGGATACACACAAAATTACCTCTCCTCTTTCACACAGTGAGAGAAAAATCTCAAGATTTTCTGGGTAATTTGCTCACTTCGCATAAAAAAAACCACCGTACTTATGACTGAAAAAGCAACCTCACACTTAGAAAGAAAGGCCAAAAATGGCAAACGCTCCATGGTCAGAATAAAGGGCAACTGCCAAGGATGCTGCCTGAAACACAAAACATGGCGTGTGCTGAAATCTTTGAGGAAGATGTAGCAGAGCAGCAATTTCCTTGGTCATTGGACCAGTATGCCATATGTCGCTATGCTGAAATTGTTTCTACGAACATTCCTTTATCTACCACCTTGGCTCCATTACAGCTACTCCCACCTAAAATCTTTTACAGTCACATTTCACATCTATATTTGGCTCTAGCTTGATAAGTGGACTCCAACTGTATACAGCTGAATGCCACACACATTTGAATCCTTGTACAAAAGTAGGTCAAGTGCTTTAGCGATTCCGTGCATCGTTGTTGGTTTTTTTTTAAAAAAAAAAAAAACCAACACTAAAAACCTGAAGAAACACCTCCACACCTAGTTTGCTGAGCCTGCCAGAAAAGAAATCTCATTAGTATGTAGGCCTGTCCCCATTGTCATTCATAAAAACAGCACAAAGTACAAAATTAAAGCCATCTTCCTCAACATGTACCCGTTCGACAGGGAAGGCGTTCTAGCCCTCCTTAGCATACAACCGAGTCTCCCACAGTCCAAGGAGCTTCTAGACAGATGCGGGCAAAAGACTCTGCCCCTACTTCCCTGGCTTTGGAAAACACCTTCTTGCTAAAACAGGCACATTGCTCTTGGGGGGTCAACAAGGAGAGAGCACAAAAACCAGCATACAGTGCCGTGTTCCGCTGATTGATAGAAACTGAAATCTGTGAGGCCATGAAGAGGAGGAGGACGTCAACTGTCAACACTGCCTCCCACTCCTTTGATTTTACAGTCTGGGAGGGCCCAGCCACACTCCCGATTGCCGTCGCATACTGGCGGTATATGGGAGGGGGAAGGATGCACAAATGGATCACATCAGGAACAGGGAGGTATATTTTTCCCCTCTCTTAGATGAGCATGTGAATCTTCCCCTTTCACAACCCATGTTTTTGGGGACCGGGCAGGTCAATGACGCCACTATTTTCTCATTAAGCAAAAAGACAGATGCACCGGGCTTTCCTCCGGCTCAGTATGGAGGGACGCAACTGCGAGGAGAAGATCGAACTCTCTCACCCGTTCACGGAGGGGGAGAGGAGTCTCCCCATACTTCACAACTCCACCCCCCCAGTAGATGAACTGAAAAGCTTACACCAGCATGTGCCCCCCCTCCCCCCAATTTGGTATTAAAGTAATGAATTCTATTCTGATCAGTCACACACCAGGGAAAATAAAGTAACCAGACGGTCAGTAATATTACCGATCAATGACCCTCGTGGCCAAATTTCACGTAACAAGTTTTTCCCTACACACAGTCCTGCCCCATTGGACTACAACAGAGGCCTGCTATGGGGGTATGAAAGCGGTGTAATCTTTAAGACGCTTTGACAATCCCCCCGCCCGCAAAACAGCGAGCAAGAAATTTTGTTTTCTTGTGCATTGGAAAAAAAAAACAAAAAAAACAAAACAAACCAAACAAGCCTCTCTACCAGTGGTGCCAAGTCCTGATATTTTACTTCCTACATCTTCAAATCTGCACTACTCACACCTTTCCCACTGTGTGTTTATAGAGGACAGGCACAAGCCTATGAAATCTATTATGCGCACACACCCCTGAACATGGATTATAAGGCTGTGTGCACGCGTGCACACTTAAGTTCCATTCAGACTCTCAATTTCAGGGAAAGCGGTTGTCAGGGTACACAGTGTGACAAGTTGAGGCACAGAGACGCCCCCCCTCCTTTGGAAATGCCACCTGCTGTGCCGAGACTACCTCTGAGCCTATTTTCCTTGGCATCTTGGGACTTCAGTGCCCTGTCCGCCTCATTGTGCCCGCAACAAAACGGACCCAGGTCGGAACGCCGTCCCCAAAAACCGCAGACTTAACGGAAAACAGCTTAGAAAGCACTCCCGTCTCTAGCGCCCAGCTTCCCCCTGGGATCCAAACCCCAATCGCTACATTAGTGTATTTGATGAAATTCCTGGGGGAGCAAAGAATTCTGTCCACCTTCTAAAGCTTTATAACCCAGAGCAAGTAGTTTTATATATGCACAGTTGTCAGAACCAAACATTATAGAGAGGCTTTTACCTGCGTTCGGTTTAAGCCCAATACAGTAGGAGACTTGTAGCGTTTATTCTGTACAAAATAAAGCAGTACAATTTGTACCGCTTTATGAAACAAAGCGAATCTCACCCTCGGAGATGTTCCGATAAGCTTCTTTGATAGACTGGACGCCTTCCTGGTCTGGATCGCCCCTGTAGTTACTGTCCTTTGTTCCAGGCATCTCTTTGGGTGCGGAGGCTATCTTCCAAGCCAGCTGAAGACCAAATGGACGGGTTTCCGGGGCCTTTTATAATCTCTCTCGTGCAACGTCACAGCCGCAAGATGGAGTCTCTACCCACCTAGGCGAGTCACACGGCCTGCAAAAAGCCCAATTGTTCCTAGACGACGCCATTTTACATGTTAGTTTGGGAGTACTTAAGACAGATTTTGTCAACGATTACCTGAATGACCCCCTTCACCCTATGCTTATATGTAGAGAACACATGTGCTTCCTCTGGCAAAGTCCACTGTTACTTATGAGCATTATGCTCGTGAGTGTTTGGGAGACATCAATGCTCATCTGAGCTTTCCTAGGAACATTCAACCTTCATAGAGCCAACTGGAATATCTAGCATAAAACATCTTTACATGCATACAAATAGGACATATTTCTATATATTCATCCTAAACATGACCCAGTTTGTACAAGTGTCAATATTCATCCTATTGAGTAAGGCACGACGGATGACGAAAAAAATTGGCTCACTGCCTGTGAAGTTGCACCCCATAATGCTTTGTTAATGAAAATGGACTTGAATATGTCCAAGTTTTAGTAACAGTCTCCATTTAACGTGAACTAAAGAACGTTAGTTATGGGAGTTACATAGCATAAATGACAGATAGCATTTATTACATTGTTCCTTGCTCCTGCTTCAATAAATAAAAATGGTCTACTAAAATGTCCGTTTCCCAGAAGAAAAGGGTCCAAACTTTGTTCTCATTCATTCAGGGACTGGTATAAAGGGAAGCTCTTTGTGGGGAAAAAACTGCACAGTTTTGCTACTCGGGACTCCTGTACTAGTTTCCCCCACCACCTCATTCTAACCAAAACCAACAGTGCATTGCTGAAATGCTTGGAAATTAAAGTCCATTAGTAGCAGAATACACCCCTAATAAGGGTGGAATTCACTGACCACCTAATGGCTACAATTTTGAATGGGTTTTACTTCTGTACATTGATACATTACAGATAGAAAACACAAGGATTTAGGGCTCGGTAGTCAAATTTGAGAGGCCTGTTGAAACAAAGCTTTGCACATAGTACTTAGGAAAACCAAAATTTCCTAATATTTTTTTTCTCCCCAACCAGCAGTAAAAGGTAGGCTTCTGTTATAAACAAATCCAGTTGGTGCAGCAGGAAAGTGCTTTCTCAGACTGATTTTTAGTCACTCCCTGAGGCAACTGTGTATGTAATTGGATCATGCAATTTAAATGTAGAGACTTTTCTAAAGAGAAAAAAAAAGTCATACATTAAAAACAAAACAAAAAAACCCAGCACCTCCTCTCCCTCCCAGGTGGCATTTTATTGTACCAAAGAGAAATGATACCTATGTCACAGCTACTGTTAGACAGTCCCTCTTTCAGAGACTTGCGGTAGGAATACCAGGTGTCAGGCTCGAACCACCACAGAGGTATATTGACAGACTCCCTTGGGCATCAATGCAGTTTTCCCGATTTACACTAGCTGAGGATCAGGCCTATAGACCCTCCCAGAAAGAGCCCACTACACATGGGACTATAGGATGGACTTGACATTGCACTCCGCCACAAAGGACACACTTGAAGAAACAAACGTGCTACCTAACACTTGTGAGAAAGTTCACCGTCCCTGCTGCCACCTATAGCCATGTTATTTTAGTTCAAGGAGGTAAGTAAAGATGAATTTAGTTCTGGTTATCGTAGGACACGGAGATGGAGCAGGATTTATCCAAGTGTGTTGCTTGCTCATATCTATAGGTCTCATGATTTGCCACCCCCCAGCTATTGCTCTTGATTTTACGTGAAGGGTGCTCTCAGATACCGGTCACTACTAGACTTCTACCCCCTCCCCCCCCAAAAAAAAACAAAAACAGTCGATGGTCATCCATTTATAAGGAGGAACTGAAACAATCCATTATCTGTAATTAAGGAGAGCCCAACCTACGGAAATGACTCCTCAAACAGAGATCTTGCTTTGTCATGATCTTGGAATTTTTTTTTTCTTTTTTTACACTCCAAACTTACAGTTATGTAACTAGGTAAGACGATCAGAATGTATAATACACAGTAGTTAGGCATCCTACAGCAGATTTGCGCCGCTACATAAATCCAGGGAGGGCGAACGAGCTACTTATCGATACGTGGGTATAAGGGGAGATACCAGAAACTCCAAAGCCATTTAGGAACGGGCAGAAGACAGACCCGTGTGACATTTTGAAATCTGAGAGTAGGGAAAAAGATACCTCTGACAAGCAATTTTGATTTTGAATGACTACAGGAGCTCTGACTGGAAAAACACTTGTGCTTTGTCTCAGGCTACAGAACTATTTTCAACTATGCTTAATTTTACATTAGAAATTCAGCCTTCATCCAGCTTCTCCCCCCTCCATTGTCATAACCCTACAAGCTCTCCACCTGTCCATGGCTTACATTGGTCCTCAAGGCAATGAGGATGCTTGTGAAAGGCTGCTAATAAATCCAGTTTAAAATCATTTAATTAAGTCTGAATAAAAATTCTACTAAAACATGTTGGAAGGAAAGATCTGAGTAAGACACACGCTCGAGACCACATCACACCTTTTGTTCCTCACGTTTCTTTCTGCTTATATACTTAAATTTGGGTACACGTGTCTCATATTGGCTTCCTTTACACACACACACCCCGCCCCCCACAGGTGAATGTAGCCATAGATTTATACCTTTTTTTGGGGTGCTTTAACCCAACTCATTCTCTCCCCCCCCCACTCGTAACCAAGTTTTCAATACAGTGGTGCTCATAACTCCAAGCTTCTAGAGTTACAACTGACCAGTCAACAACACACCTCATTTGGAGCCAGATGTATGCAATCAGGCAGCAGCAGAGAGTCACCCCGCCGCAAAAAAAAAAAAAAAAAAAAAAAAAATTTCCTTTTAAAAAAGAAGTAGTCGGTTTAACACAGCGCTATAAAGGGGAAGCAGCATTTTTCATCAGCGGAGTACAATGCTCACTTGTACACCTTGGAAAGAACAACCATAACATTTTGACCACAGTTCCAACAACCTCCATTCCCAAGATGTTCATAACTCTGGTGATAACAGAGAAGTACAGTAGAACTTCAAATTTCCTGGCTGTTAAAAGCCTAGTATGAGGGAGGGGAAAACAAAATTTAAAAGGGGGGGGGGGGGAGGGAACCTCAACGCTGACTGCTTCAGGGTTGTAGGGAGAACCGCTGGCAACTATGAGAGCCCTTCTGGCTCCTGATCCTTTTTGACGCTGAAACATCGAGCTAAGAGAAGCTGCATCTCCGAGTTACTGTTCATACCTAAGAGCGCCATAAACTTTTTAAAAACTCCAGACTGTTGCCAGCCATTTGAATATGCAGTCTCCCCAAGATGAAAGGCTACACAATTAATGTATTCCTACCGCTGTTCTTGTTACGGGATATGAAAGCATCGATCTCACCACGCATGCAATCTTAACTTCCATACTTTTAAGAACAAATTCACACCTCCTTACCAAAAAAAGAGATTTATTCACTTACAACCCCACACTGTTTCACAGATGCAATTCACTGCTTGCCACTACAATTCTCTTTATAATTAAAGATTTATTCACTCTTTAAAGGAAGTAGCTCTTCAGCTTTCCAGTACAGCCGACCGATTAACATGTAAAACCTACGTGAGTTTACCGAGAGCGGACGTGCATACAAGAAATGTAACGCCGCAGTTGCCAAATTGGTCCCTTTGAGCGTTTGCTTCTCTGAAGCAAACCCCTGGAACTTGGTTTGTGCCTGGCGGCGGCGGGAGCAAAGCGAAAGGGTAAGCGACAGGCGAGACAAACCGGCGCGTTATTCAGAACGCCGATTAATCCGGTCCTTTCCGGCGACCGCGAGGAATTGTCCGAGTTTTGGGCCGTCCGGTGCTATTTCGATACGGACGGGCCCATTGTTACTCTACGGGTTAATTGACACCGGTATAAGCCGCAAGAAGCTCGGGTAAACTGCAGAAAAGCTTAGCCACCTCCTGCTTCCCATCAACACTCCCTCTGACGGGACACAGGTCCCGTCAGAAATCTGTGCTCCATGTCCATTCTGTTTTCAGAATCCAGACCCATTTCCCCAAAGAGACTCAACGCTCTGCTCTTGGCCGCTTCCGGTCATTAAAGACCCCTTGGTGTTTTTGTAAGTAAAAACCTATGTGACATTTGCCTACTGTACCGATGCAAATTCTGGCGGGACCCAACCGAGTGCGCCGATTCAGGACAAATTGCTTAAAGCAGGGCTGTTCCAGCCAAAGGCTGGGGTTCCTTTTCACATCAAGGCAAACCGAACCAGCCTAACAGAGAAGGCCTCGGTTTTACCCCACTGGCTAACTAAGTCACACGAGCGATTCCCTGAGACGCTCCGGTTTCCCAGTATCGCCACCAGCGCTGCTTGTTATGGGGATGAATGGTTATGAAAACCAATACCCCAGTAAAAGGGAAAGAAGAAATTTAAAAAGGTTCTCCCAATCCCAAAGGGCCATGCCCCAGACCCACCTCAATATACGAATCACGCTATTGCTAATCCTTTAGAATCTAAACTCTAAAAAGTTTATTCATAAAAAGGAAAAATAAAAAGATATAGATGAGAGCTAGATTTCACTAAATGGAATCAGTTACATACAGTAATGGCAAAGTTCTTGGTTCAGGCTTGTAGCAGCGATGGACTAAAAACTGCTGGTTCAAATCAAGTCTCTGGAGTACATCCACAGACAGGATGGGTCTTTTGGTCCTTTGTTCACAGCTTCAGTTTCTAGCAAGACTCCCCCAGAAGCAAGACGGGGACAAAGAAAGCAAAGACCACATGGCAAGAGACTATAAAAGGCTGATGCATCTCCCCCATCTGGCCTTCAAAGACACGCTATCCAGCGCAAGGCATAAAAAAAAAACCTTAGAATTCTGTCCATAGGCGAGTCCCCACATACCTTGCCGAGTCACAAGGGCCAATTGTATAGCTGATGGTCCTTAATTTGGCATCGGCACCGCGCAGCCTGCTCGATGGCCCATTGTCTGGGGTGTCACCCAGAAGCATAGCACAAGTTTGAAATACACAGTATAGAGCCAATACTTAGAACTTCATGCTCTCATTTTTGTATTCAATCATAACCAGCAAACCATAACCTTGTCTTAGACACCTTACTTGACCCCCTTTGAACAAGATTTGGCACCACTACAGGATCTCGGTCGCACCAACAATGATCTACACGGTCCTAGTTCACATCAATAACGTCACACCTACATTCCCCCTGCAGCTTCCATAAGACACAATATTATTTGTATTTCCCCGTCCCACACGTTTCGCTGCACGTCATTACACAGCTGCACCTGCACGTCAGCAGTGGATGTGGAAATCCCTACCTAAGATTACACATCAGTAAGCACAGAGGGCTTTGGGATCCTTCAAAATGAATAATAGTACATATAATGGAAGCAGCTGCTATACAATACGATAGGCAACTATAAGACACGGTAGCATTAACAGAAATGATACCATAATCAGCAGTGTGTTAGTGGTACAGTACCTATAGGACAGACAGTATCTGGCAAAACCCGTTATTGTTGCCGTACTTGGTCGGACACCGTGAGCCTTGCCTTTCTGAAAGAGAGCCGCACGGTATCCGTTTATCACGGGAGATGGAACTCCATGCCAAAGCCACTACTATATTTACATCTGGGTATGATGAAACATCTTCTTGGCACCACGCTGAAAATCTATTGCAATATTCTGGACTATCACATTCAAGACGACTTGCTTGGCATACTTTCCCTTGTGGAAGGGATACAAGATAGAGAATTCTTGTTCCTAGAGAAAGGGGTCAATTTCCTGGTTGCTGTAGTTTAACAGGGGTTGCCTTTGGGGACCCCTTCTGCCCCCTGCCGTAACACTGGCCTTACACGGGTGGCTTGTTTCCCAGTGCCATCCTTCAGGATTTGCTGCTTTGGGCCATATGAGGATGTGCTTTAAAGGCACCCAATGTGCTAGAGCCAGTGACAAGTGGAGGATAAAGGAGTCTTGCCCTTTTGATATTTAGGTACAGGCAATACTATGGGCACATTCTGCATGTCTTTTAAAATAAACGGCTAAAGTGTAAACATGCAATAATGTGAACCAGACTTCAAAGACAATAGAAAAGTCTTTGTTCCGTTCTCCCGAGTAGCGTGCTCCCATTTCAGTTCTGGAATTACCTGAAAAAAAATGTTAGAAAAAGGCAGGCTCTGAAATTAATAGCTATAGGAATCAGTTTCCGTTTGACTATTTAGTATTTGGCTTTTTTTAAAAAAATATCAACAGTGAAAGTTTACATAATATTGTGATTTTTTTTAACCAAACATTCTATTTAATGAAACAAATACAATATGCTTTTTGGTCTAAGCAACACCTGGCTTCAATTTACAATTGGGTTGCTAAGAAGGACCCCTTTGACAGTCCTAAGAGCACGCAATACGATGCCACCTCATCGGTGGTCATCCTGTTCGCCTAGCCTGGAATGAAGCTCTCCTTACAACTTTTTAGTCCATTCATAAAAATAAAGAAAGCCAGGAGGTTATTATTGGTCAAAATTTCCCAACATGACCAATGCTGTAAAATATAGAGCGCTGACTTTTTAAAAAAAAAATTAGCTCTTTGGAGGAGGTTTTCAGGGAACTGACTTTGCCCTCCTTACAGGGGTATTTGGTTTTAAGCGGGCAACATTTTAAGAACCCATCACCGCATTTATGGTTTCAGAGTAGCCGCTGTGTTAGTCTGTATTTGCAAAAAGAAAAGAAAAGGACTTGTGGCACCTTAGAGACTAATAAATTTATTTGAGCATAAGCTTTCGTGAGCTGCATCCAACGCAGCGAGCTGCAGCTCACGAAAGCTTATGCTCAAATAAATTTATTAGTCTCTAAGGTGCCACAAGTCCTCCTTTTCTTTTTGCGCATTTATGGCATTTCCTTTTGTCATACTGCAGGTCTTTAGTCCCATGAGGCCACTTGTGCTCACATATGCTTACAGCATGGTGGCGAGAGCAGCAGCATTTGGAACTGATGCACACTGCTGTGCAAAAGACCAGGCTCTGCAGATGTTCAGGCAGCAAGCTAACTAGATGTCTCCACGGGTAGGGCCGAAATGGCCTTCCATCGCCGTAAGTTTGAGGCGGTTCACCAGCGTATTCTGGATCCCGGGAAGAAAGGACGCTACCGGGTGAATGAAGAACTCCCACAGTCGAATGGCTTCTTGGCACAGGAGGGGGGGGGGAGGAACGGCCCCCCCTTGCTTGTTGATGTAGAACGTGACCGTGGTGTTGTGCCGCAGCTCACAGACAAAAAAAAAAACAAAAACAAAAAAAAAAAAAAAACTACACAGGTGCGCCTGGAAGGCTTGACAAGCAAGACGCACTGTCATCGGCTCCCTCGTTTCGATATGGAGGGAGAGCTCAAATGCAGACCACAGCCCCCGACTCAAAAGGTTTCCCAGATGAGCGCCCTACCCCAGAGCTGACGCATCCACGACCAGGGACAAGGAAGGCTGCGAAAGGGGACTCCCTCGCACGCCACCCAGGGAATCGAGCCACAAGCAGAGGGAAACGAGGACCCGCTCTGGGACGGTGACCACTGAATTCAGGCCGTCGCACCCCAGGCGGTAGACCGAGGCGAGCCATGCTTGTAAGGGCCGAAGACTGAGCCAGGCGTGCTGGGTCACGTACGTACATGAAGCCACGTGGCCGAAGAGACTCGGGCAACCTCTTGCCGTCAAGGTCGGAAAGCTCTGAAGGCCCCGAATGAGGCCCGCGATACCTTGGAAGCGAGGGTCCGGTAGGATAGCCCGCACCTGAATGGAATCCAGGACCACCCTGATGAACTCTATCCTCTAGGTCAGTTCCAGGGTCAACTCTGCTACATTGAGGAAGTATCCCTGACCAGGCAGAGGGGGAACTGCACCCGCTCTCTGGTGCAGCCCCAAAGCAGCGAGTCTTCGAGGTAAGGATATACTTGCATCCGCCGTCGACAGAGGAAGGCAGCCACGACTGACATACACTTGCTGAACACCTGGGGAGGCTGTGGAAAGGCCAAAGGGAAGAGCCGTGAACCGGTAATGTTCGTAATTGACTACAAAGCACAGGAAGCACCCGTGCGCCAGATGAATCGCTATGTGGACTCAAAACTCAGGACTTTAAGGTCAGAAGGGAGCATTCCGATCATCTAGTCTGACCTCCTGCACAAGGCAGGCCACAGAATCTCACCCACCCACTCCTGTAACAGAGCCCTGACCTATGTCTGAGCTACTGAAGCCCTCAACTCATAGTTTAAAGACTTTGAAATGCAGAGAGTCCTCCAGCAAGTGACCCGTGCCCCATGCTGCAGAGGAAGGCGAAAAACCCCCAGGGACTCTGCCAATCTGCCCTGGAGGAAAATTCCTTCCCGACCCCAAACATGGCGATCAGCTAAACCCCGAGCATGTGGGCAAGACTCATCAGCCAGACACCCAGGAAAGATTTCTCTGTAGTAATTCAGATCCCACCCTACCTAGTGTCCCATCACAGGCCACTAGGCATATTTACTGCTAACAGTCAACGGTCAACAGTCAACAGCCAAAATTAGGCAATCAATCTTAGTCTTGAAGCCAGATGTGTCCTTTGGCCTCCACTGCTCCCCTCGGAAGGCTATTGCAGAGCTTCACTCCTACGATGGTTAGAAACCTTCGTCTAATTTCAAGTCTGAACTTCCTGATGGCCAGTTTATATCCATTTGTTCGTGTCCACGTTGGTACAGAGCTTAAAATAATTCCTCCCCCTCCCTGGTATTTATCCCTCTGATATAGATATATATATATATATATATATATATATATATATATATATATATATATATATATAGAGAGAGAGAGAGAGAGAGAGAGAGAGAGAGAGAGAGAGGGAGCAGTCATCTCTCCCTTTAACCTTCTTTTGGTTAGGCTAGACAAGCCGAGCTCTTTGAGTCTCCTTTCATAAGACAGGTTTTCCATTCCCCGGATCATCCTAGTAGCCCTTCTCTGTACCTGCTCCAGTTTGAATTCATCCTTCTAAAACTGCACACGCGTCCTTCATGTCGAGGGTGACATACCAGCCTCCCAGATCCAGAGAAGGTATGATTGTGCTCAGAGATCCTGGCTAACTTCAACTTCACCATGAACTGGCGGAGTCCTCGCAGGTCTAGAATGGGTCCGAGGCGCCCCTTTCCCTTGGGAAGAAAGGAAGCATCAGGAATAGAATCCCTTGCCCCTTAGCTCCCAAGGAACCTCCTCCACTGCCCCTATGGCATGGAGCGATTGCACGTCCTAGATAAGGAGTTGCTCATGACAAGGGTTCCTGAATAGTGACAGGGACAGGGGGTGGGAGGGAAAGGAGGAGCAGAACTGGAGAGAATATCCCACTTCTACCGTGCAGAGCTCCCAGAGGTCCGACATTGTTATTTGTGACCAAGAATGGTAGAAGTGGGACAAAATTCCTGAAGCACAGGGAAGGATCCAGCATCGTGGCAGGTACACAGTCCTCTAGCATCCCTTCAAAAACCTTGTTTGGAGCCCGATGATGGCTTGGTCGGGCCCTGTCCCTGTCCCGACAGACAGTTTGAAGACTTGTGCCTGTTATTTCTGCCCCTAAAGGCAGTAGGGGTCCTGTCTTGGGCAGGGCTGATGCTGGAGCTGAGGCGTGAAATGCTTGTGCTGGGCAACTGGCGTGTCCATCAACTTAGTAGTTGCCCTAGAGAGTGTTTCGGCCTGTGCAGCTTTGAGTCGGGTCTGGTCCGAGAACAGTCCTGCAAGGACTGTTTACGTCTGGAAGTAACCTAGATCTTGGAGCCAGGAAATTCTTCTCATTACCACTGAGGAAAGGGACGGGCAGCTGAATTAGCTGAATCAAGGGAGGTCCTTGCTACTGCCTCCCCCCCCTTGACTATGGTGGAAAATTCCCCCCTTGATTCTGCTGGAAGGAACTCCTTATACTTAGATATGGAAGTTCAAGAATTTCAGTTGTACCTGCTGGTTGGCTATCCTCAGCTGGAGGTCCCCTGCGGCATAGATCTTTCTGCTGAAGAGGTCCATGTCTTTAGCCTCTGTAGAATTGGGCGCCGGTGCCCATCACTCCTTTTCATTTACTGCCGAGACCACCGGGATGCAAGGGTATGGGTGCAAGAAGAGGTACTCGTAGCCCTTAGAAGGGACAAACTACTTCCTCTCTATGCCCCTAGTGGTGGGTGGAATGGAGGCTAGACTTTGCCACACAGTGTTTAGGATGGTCTTTATTACCAGTAGCGCCACCCAGGAAGGACCTTCTGGGGCAAGAAGGTCTACCATAGGGTCCTCTGCCTCGACCATTTCCTCCACCAGCAAGCCCGTGTTGCGGGCAATGCGAAGGAGCAGGTCTTGGCGTGCCCTGTGGTCAACAGGCGAGATCCTGAGGCTGACGCTCTTGCTACCGCCTCATCGGACGAGGAAGATGAGGTGGAAAGTGGTGGTACAGGGCCTCCAGACCCTCGAGCTGCCCGGGTTGCTCCTGGACCGTACCAGGCTCTGCCACTGGCTCAGCAGGGGCGACTGTTTCACGCATTAGCAGCTGGTCCTGAGCTGGTTCTGGCCCTGCCTCTGCACTCTGAGCGGGTGGCCTGGAGAGGGCAGCTTCAGCTCCCTGTGGGGCAGGCCTCTCTCTAGGAGACTGGGAAGGGCGGTGTCCCGAGTTCACAGACCTAGAGCCCCTAGAAGGGGTACCCTGGACCTGATGGTAAGCCCAGGGGGATCTATGACTGCCATTGTGGCTTTCAGACTGCACACGCATGCCCTCGGCATCTGCCCGACCCGTGTCGACGGCACCGACTCTTGTTGTCTGGGAGCCTGGCCTTCCTCGGGTGCAGCAAACCATCCCCTGGCTGTCCTGCAGCTGTGAGGCAAGTGTCCTCTTTTTATGGTGCTTGTGGGGCACCGGGGAAGTAGAATGGTGCCAGCCTGCTGCTCCTTGTTGCGGCGCCAGGGATCACCGACGCCAAGGGTCTCTCACGCTAAAATCCTTCCTCGGCCCCGAGTCGCGAGCCAATGCCGGAGCGCTCTGCCTGATCCTTGGTGCTCTGAAGCCACTCGACAAAGCGTGGATTCCATGAGCAGGCCGCAGCTGCTTCAAACAGAAATCCTGCTTCTTTTTCATCCTACGTTTAAAAGCCCTGCAGATTTTTCAGCGCTGGGTCTGATGCACTTCCCCCAGACCCCTCAGGCAAGAGAGTCATGGGCTTGTTGCCTGCTCTGCAAGACTTACCCCTTCTTGGGCTCTGGGACATGCCGCGAGCCCAAGGTTGAGGGGGATAGGGAAATATCCCACTCACAAACACCTAGACTAACTATACTAACAACTACTAGACTAGATAACTATGGTAAGGCAGCACTTGCGAAGCAAGCAAGTCACAGTTCCAACAGCCGCCAAGAAGGAACTGAAGGGGGAGGGTGGGTCGGCAGGGTCATATCTTGAGCACTACGAAGGTGCCAGTCCAGGGGGCTCCCTCGCCGACCCGATGGGAGCTGCTAATGGAAAACCTTTCCGGCAACCGTGCACACAGCACACACCTGATTGGGATTGACGTAAACAAGCACTCTAAGAACTCTATCTGGTATATATCCAGGGGTGACACCGTTTTTCTAAGATTAAACAGTTTCATACTAAGGATACCATTTCTAACACCTTTTTTGGAGAGACAAGGTGGATAAGGCAAGATCTTTTACCGGACCAACTTTTGTTGGAAAGAGACAAGCTTTCGAGCCATACAGAGCTCTGCTTCAGATCACCAACAGCAGTTGGTCAAATGAAAGATATTACCTCACCCACCTTGGCTCTCTAATATCCCGGGACCAAGACGGCTACAACTACATAGCGTAAGGTGTTTATGCAAAGTGGCATGTATCCAGAGATTAAACTGTCTGCAGCATCACTGAAATTCAGCACTGCTCCCACACTCTCCTGTATGACAACACTCGTATGCCATGCGAGTCAGCAAAGTAGCACTTTTACTGGCAGCAGCAGCAACATGAAACTAAACAGAGCTTCCTGGTACAAAGCCACACTCTTGCACACAGCCCCTGAATTCTGAGCTTATGAACTGAACAGTACCAAGTTGAATTGGTACAAATGAGAATGTAAGATACTCTCAGTACTCAAAGCATAGCTGAAGGCCTAGTCAGACAGTCTGGACTTGCTGGCAGCTAGTGAAAGACAGACAGGCAGAAACAAGAACATGAAACAAGTTAGCCAGGTAATAACAAACCTATTTGTCATTCTCCAGGCTAAGTTATTTTGTGATCTGTCCCATTGAAAAAAGAAGTAAATGAGCACGCTAGGAAACAGAGGGGGAAATTGCTGGGGTGGCAGAAAAATGAACAGAGGGAAAAGAGCCAGCTTTCTGACTTCAGTACCTGCAGCTCAGCTGAGGAGTTTGGAGCACGAAAGTTCCAGGATGTTGAAAAGGTGCCTCCTTCACAGCAGTTAGGCAGGAATGCCATGCAGTAACCCCCAAACCTATGGATGAATAAACCATGGCCGAACAAAAAGTTTATTTGAATAACGAACATGGGTCTTAAAACAGTTTAAGAATAATTATCTGCATCCAGGCAGAATGGATGGATGGATGTAGAGCACACTAAACTAATTTGTTCATCTTTGTTCCTTGAATATTCACTATCATGAGACTATAAAGCCCCAGCTCCTACAGTCAAGTGAATATATGACAATTTCAGCCTCCATTCTTAAAGAAGATAGAACTTTCTAGCCCTCATGGCTGTGCAAAAAGCTTCAAAATGTGTCGTCAGTGCACCCTAAAAGGTCAAAAAGCAAAAGGCAACTACAAAGACCACCACATCTATTATTTTTAGAAAACCTCATGATTTTTGGTGAGCCCGACAGGATTATTCAACATTTGGGGTTGGCAATACTATACACTAAAGAGCTCAACTAATTCAGGCTGGATTGCTTCACCACATTGCTTCACCATATCACCTGGGTGAGCATCCAGCTTCCTCTGTAAAATAAAAGGAGGAGGAGGTGTTAAAATGTGAAGACTTTTTTTTTTTTTTTTTTTTAAAAAACAAACAAGTTCAATTCCATAGTTTAACCATTTAGTCTGCAGAACACCCCTGGGAATATAAATATGGTATCTAAGAGAGACCTAAAAATAAACCCAAACACATACCACCCACCACCTTCTTCAGTATATAAATAGCTTAAATGTCAAAAAAGGTTCAGTTATTTAAAAAAAACAGTAAGTCTGGAATAGCTTTTTGTGACAGATTTGAGATTTAGAAAGGGTGTGTCTTTTCAAAGGATTTACCAAAATGCAATGATAATTTTACACTATACTTTAGTGTACAAATGTTTGTTTAACAACTCAAAAAGATGATGAAATTTTGTATGGATAAATATGACTGATTTAATAGTTTTATTATTACTATCAAATCTGATGCCTTCTGTTAAAAAGTTCCTTTTGTTCCTATTAAAAACATTTAACAGCAGCAAATTTTTGACATTAGTTCCATATGTATTGAGTTTTAGTTCTTTTGAATTGAAAGATAATACTAGAACTACAAGCATTTACAAACATCCTCCTTCTAAGAGGTATTTGGTTTTTTGTTTTTTTTTTTAAAAATACGACTATAAAAAACAAAGGCCTTCACTTAAAGTAATAATGCCAGAGATCAAAAAAATTGGTTCCATATACCTCGTGATTCAAATAAGAAAAAAACCAAAATACTTCAATTGCCTAGTATAAAGCATAAATCATAGCAACGTATAGTATCTGTGTGTCCATAGAGGATTTATCACAGACATTTGTTACAAACACAAACAGGAAAAGGGGTGAAGGCTTGAACCAAACCTTACATTTGTGAGCAGTTGTTGCAGACTCCCTGGACTCAGATGATCAAAAGCAAGGCAGAACCCAAAAGGCGTCGCTGCAGAACCCAGGGCAAGCTTGAGCCCATTCCAGAGGGCCAGGACTGTGCCTGGAGCGTCAAAGGGGCCGACGTGACTCACACCCTAACTGTGGAGGAGGTCCCTCTGCTGACACTAAAGGGCCATAATCCCACAAAAGCAAAAAAAGGGAGGTCCCAAAGACCCACATGATTAAGACCTCAATTCACCCCATAAGCGAGAAGGGCATGACCTGAGCCCCAATTACAGAATGGTCACTCTGGCCAGCCTGCAAGAGCAGCATAATGACTAGAGACCAAAATCCTAAATTACAGGGAGCTCTCAGGGGACCAAGACAGCCCCCTAATCCCACAAAAACAAGAAAGAAGTCAGGGAGGTCACACCAAGCAGCCTGTCAAGGGTTCATAAACCCAAGAGGAAAAAGAAGGGAACGATCTGAACTGTGGTTACAGGGCGGTCTCGCTGATCTAGCTGCCACTGGCTCCCGATCCCCCACTCACGTGACCTGTGCCCTACTTACAGGACGGTCACTCTAACTCAGAAGCCAAAAAGGAGAAGAGCCACAGGAAAGCAAGAAGGAGACACCTCTGAACTGCAGTTGCAGGCAGGTCTCGCTGCTCTCGGCCCCCAAAGGGCTCACTAACCCCCCGTAAGCAAGGGATGGGACCTGCCACCTAATTACAGGGAGGCCACTCAAGGCCAAGGTACTAAAAAGAGCCGGGAGGGCCAGGGACAAGACCTAAATCCTTGAGACAGAGGGCGGGGAAAGAAAAAAAAAAACCCACTAAACAAGCTGGCTAATGTACCAAAGGGACAAAGACCTGAAGCCGAATTACAGGGATGTCATATTCTGCCCCCCCCCCCCACCCAAAGGTATTAGAAAGCTCTATACTCCCCTTCCACCGAGGCACAGAGACGTGACCAGGGCTCATCTTTACAGAGTGGCCACTCTCAGTGGCTGGCTTAATGGAACATAAATACCAAGAGACCTCAACCTTGGTTACAGGGAGGTCCCTCAGACCTAAGGTTCTTGGAAGTCCATCATTCCCCCAGAAGGGAGAGGGACATGATGCAGGGAGATATCACGGTCTACAGGAACTTAAGCAAGAGGCCCAAACGCCTTTTCAGCCTGGAGGCACGAGACCCAAACCATCAATCGTGCCACTATCTGGGTAAATGAGGGGCATAAAAAACAAAGTTCTTTTTCTATTTCTGGGAAGAGCTCATTCAAACCAACCAAAAAAAAAAAAAAAAAAAAGCTGCAGCAATGTACAAATAAATAAATAAACCAAAGACCTTCCACACCCACATCACATTCGCTCTCCAGCGCAGACATGACAGCTCTTCCCAAAGCAGAAAAAGAGCGAACTGGGAAAGGCTATGGGCCCAGCGTATTAAAAAGACAACAAAAGGTCACCCTGCTTATGCCACAGGTGAGAGGAATGAGACCAGAACCCTACTGACAGGGCACTCAGGCCGACTAGCCAGACAGCACAGTTTGTCACTTACAGCTCACAAGGGGAGAAAGACCAGAACCCTACTTACAGGGCAGTCACTTGGTCTCAAGGTACTTAAGGGCTCAATACCCTCTGTAAATGAGAATCAAGACCTGAACTCTTGTGAAGCGAGCGCTCTTCCCGACTGCCGTGCCGGAGCAGCACAGTGCCAAGGAAGCCGAAAGGGGAAAGAGGAAAACCCAAAGTTACAGGCAGGTCACTGGCATCCAGCCTAGTAAGTGAGCCCTAAACTCCAACTGCAGGGACGTGAGCGGGACCCCGATTACAGGGAGGTCACCGAGTAGCATGCCAACAGTTCTTAAACCTACCACAGCAAAAGGGGAGACCTGAACTCTACTCACAGGGAGGCTACATTGCCCATGGGGATTAAAAAGCTCGACTACCTCACCGAGTCACAGGGGTGTCACATGCACCCGTTTTACAGGGTGGTCACTCTCTCCAGATGGCTTATGGAGCCGAAGGGGAAAGGAGACCTGCACCCTAGTTATAGGGAGGCCTCGCTGCTCAAGGTACTACCGGGTTCAGGCTCGCTCTCCCCCCCCCACAAAGAAAAGGGACTTCCACCCTAGTTACAGGACAGTCTTTGTGCCCGGTGTGTATTTTCTCCTCCTCTTCCATCTTCTGCATCATCTTTTCTTTCCTCGTTCCCATTTTCTTCCTCACGTGCTGGAAACGGAGAGAGGGAGTGTGCAAGACAGGTTACGACAGGATTAAGAGAGTCCTTAGGTCTTCAAATATAAACAGTGCGCATTAAAGTCGCTACCTTGTCTTCTTGCCTCTGCAGGCAGCCTTCGACCTATAGCTGGCAGGGAATTCTGAGCTGTCCCCATCACGCACTTTGATGGCGCACTCGACGCCCAGGCCTCCAACTCTCCAAGTGCCAAAGACTCAACTGATGCTCTACCGTGGAGCCAGGTTTCCAGCTTCCTCGCTACGAAATACGTCAGCAGCACATTATGCCTGGGGGCAGTGAGAAACGCACTTTAATAGCAAGAGTCACAGACACAAGGTGCCGTGTACTGACTGGTTTAACAACAAACAGATAAAGGGGTGAAAGTTTGAACAGAACCTTGAATTCGCCAGCAGTTGTTACAGACTCCCTGGACTCTGACAATCAAAAGCGAAGCAGAACCCAGGAGTCGTCGCTGCAGATCCCAGGGCGAGCTTGAAACCCACTCCAGAAAGCCAGGACTGTGCCTGGTGTGTCAAAGGGGCCGACGTGACTCACACCCCAACTATGGAGGAGGTCCCTCTGCTGAGACTGAAGGGCCATAATCCCACAAGGATTTAAAAAAAGGATCACAACCCTGATTACAGGGAGGTCCCAAAGACCCATGCGATTAAGACCTGAATTCCCCCCATAAATGAGAAGGACGTGACCCGAGCCCCAATTACAGAATGGTCGCTCTGGCCAGCCTGCAAGAGCAGCATAATGACTAGAGACCAAAACCCTAAGTTACAGGGAGCTCTCAGGGGACCAAGACAGCCCCCAATCCCACATAACCAAAAAAGAAGTCAGGGAGTTCACACCGAGCAGCCAGTCAATGGTTCATAAACGCAAGAGAAAAAGAGGGGAAGGACCTGAATTGTGGTTACAGGGCGGTCTCGCTGATCTAGCTGCCACTGGCTCCCGATCCCCCACTCATGTGACCTGCACCCTTCTTACAGGACGGTCACTCTAACTCAGAAGCCAAAAAGGAGAAGAGCCACAGGAAAGCAAGAAGGAGACACCTCTGAACTGCAGTTGCAGGCAGGTCTCACTGCTCTAGGCCCCCAAAGGGCTCACTAACCCCCCGTAAGCAAGGGATGGGACCTGCCACCTAATTACAGGGAGGCCACTCAAGGCCAAGGTACTAAAAAGAGCCGGGAGGGTCAGGGATGAGACCTGAACCCTCAAGACAGGGGGTGGGAGGGGGGGGGAAAATCACTAAACAGGGTGGCTAACGTACCAAAGGGGGAAAAAAAAAATAAGAGACCTGAAGCCGAATTACAGAGAGGCCATATCCCCCAAAAGGTATGAAAAAGCTCTAAACTCCCTTTCCACAGAGAACCAGGGACGTGACCAGGGCTCATCTTTACAGTGTGGTCACTCTCACCGGCTGGCTTAATGGAGCATAAATACCAAGAAACCTCAACCTGGGTTACAGAGAGGTCCCTCAGACCCAAGGTTCTTGGAAGTCCATCATTCCCCCAGAAGGGAGAGGGACGTGATGCAGGGAGATCACATGGTCTAGAGGAACTTAAAGGGGCCCAAATGCCTTTTCAGCCTTAAGGCACGAGACCCAAACCATCAATTGTGCCACTATACAGGGGACATAAAAAGAACTGTTCTTTTTCTAGTTCTGGGAAGAGCTCATTCAAACCAACCAACCCACCCAAACCAAAATACAAAAAACAAAAAAAGCTGCAGCGATTTACAAAAAATAAATAACCAAAGACCTTCCACACCCATGCACATCACATTCGCTCTCCAGCACAGACATACCAGATGACACAGCACTTCCCAAAGCAGAAAAAGACCAAACTGGGAAGGACTATGGGCCCAGCGTATTAAAAAAAAAAACAAAAAAAGTCACCCTGCTAGTGCCATTGGAATGAGACCAGAACCCTACTTACAGGGCGCTCAGGCAGATTAGCCAGACAGCACAGTTTACCACTTACACCTCATAAGCGGAGAGACAAGAACTCTAGTTACAGGGTGGGGCATGCTCACTAAAACCCAAGTAATGTAGAATTATGGCTGGCTAAAGGGGAGAGATGTGAACCGTAGTTCTAGGGTTGTCACACCAACTAGCCAGCCATAAGTGTCTATGACCTAAAGTAAAAGGAGAGGAGCAACCTGAACCCTTGTTGCAGGACGGTCATACCAGTTCACCAGCCATAAATGTCTATCACCTAGATGAAAGAAGGGAAGAGACCTGAACCCTAGTTCCAGGTGATCTGACTTGTCAGACAGCAGGGTGTAAGGAAACAGACCTGGACCCTAGTTACGGGGTGGGCCACGCTGACTAGCCAGCCAGCAGGGTTTAGCACCTGGAGCTTGCAACGGGAGAGACGAGAACCCTACTTACAGGGCAGTCACTTGGTCTCAAGGTACTTAAGGGCTCAATACCCTCTGTAAATGAGAATCAAGACCTGAACTCTTGTGAAGCGAGCGCTCTTCCTGACTGCCGTGCCGGAGCAGCACAGTGCCAAGGAAGCCGAAAGGGGAAAGAGGAAAACCCAAAGTTACAGGCAGGTCACTGGCATCCAGCCTAGTAAGTGAGCCCTAAACTCCACCAACTGCAGGGACGTGAGCGGGACCCCGATTACAGGGAGGTCACCGAGTAGCATGCCAACAGTTCTTAAACCTACCACAGCAAAAGGGGAGACCTGAACTCTACTCACAGGGAGGCTATATTGCCCATGGGGATTAAAAAGCTCGCCTACCTCACTGAGTCACAGGGGTGTCACATGCACCCGTTTTACAGGGTGGTTACTCTCTCCAGATGGCTTATGGAGCCGAAGGGGAAAGGAGACCTGCACCCTAGTTATAGGGAGGCCTCGCTGCTCAAGGTACTACCGGGTTCAGGCTCACTCCCCCCCCCACCTCACAAAGAAAAGGGACTTCCACCCTAGTTACAGGACAGTCTTTGTGCCCGGTGTGTATTTTCTCCTCCTCTTCCATCTTCTGCATCATCTTTTCTTTCCTCGTTCCCATTTTCTTCCTCACGTGCTGGAAACGGAGAGAGGGAGTGTGCAAGACAGGTTACGACAGGATTAAGAGAGTCCTTAGGTCTTCAAATATAAACAGTGCGCATTAAAATCGCTACCTTGTCTTCTTGCCTCTGCAGGCAGCCTTCGACCTATAGCTGGCAGGGAATTCTGAGCTGTCCCCATCACGCACTTTGATGGCGCACTCGACGCCCAGGCCTCCAACTCTCCCCAAGTGCCAAAGACTCAACTGATGCTCTACTGTGGAGCCAGGTTTCCGGCTTCCTCACTATGAAATAAATCAGCATCACGTTATGCCGGGGGGGGGGTGGGGGGGGAGAAGAGAGGAGGGTAGTGAGAAATGCACTTTAACAGCAAAAGTCAGACACAAGGTGCTGTGTACTTACTGGTTTAACAACAAACAGGTAAAGGTTTGAACGTAACCTTGAATTCGCCAGCAGTTGTTGCAGACTCGTGATCAAAAGAGGCAGAACCCAGGGCGAGCTTGACACAGTCCCAGCCCTCTGGAGTTTGTGTCAGGAGCATCAAAGGGGCCGACATGACTCACACCCTAACTATGGAGGAGGTCCCTCTGCTGAGCCTAAAGGGCCATAATCCCACAAAAGCAAATAGAGAAGGATCACAACCCTGATTACAGGGAGGTCCTGTAAGAGCAGCATAATGACTAGAGACCAAAACCCTACATTACAGGGAGCTCTCAGGGGACCAAGACAGCCCCCTAATCCCACATAAACAAGGAAGTAGTGATGTAAACCCTGCTTACAGGGAGGTCACACCAAGCAGCCAGTCAAGGGTTCATAAACCCAAGAGGAAAACTATCTGAACCGTGGTTACAGGGTGGTCTCGCTGCTCTAGCTACCACCGGCTCCTGATCCCCACTCACGTGACCTGCACCCTTCTTACAGGATGGTCACTGACTCCGAAGCCAAAAAGAAGTGTCACGAGAAAGCAAGAAGGAGACACCTCTGAACTGCAGTTGCAAGCAGGTCTTGCTGCTCTAGGTCCCTAAAGGGACCACTAACCCCCCGTAAGCAAATGATGAGTGACTGCCCTGTAATTAGGTGGCAGATTCCAAGGCCAAGGTACAAAAAAGAGCCAGGAGGGTCAGGGATGAGACCCGAATCCTTGAGACGGGGGGGTGGGGAGGGGAAAAAAAAAAAAAAGAATCGCTAACCAAGGTGGCTAACGTACCAAAGGGAAAAAGAGACCTGAAGCCGAATTACAGGGAGGTCATATCCCGTAAGGTATTAGAAAATGCTATATCCCCTTCCACCGAGAACCAGGGACGTGACCAGGGCTCGTCTTTACAGGGTGGCCACTCTCACTGGCTGGCTTAATGGAACATAAATACCAAGAGACCTCAGCCTTGGTTACACGGAGGTCCCTCAGAGCCAAGGTTCTTGGAAGTCCATCATTCCCCCAGAAGGACGTGATGCAGGGAGATCACACGGTCTAGAGGAACATAAGCAAAGGGCCCAAACGCCTTTTCAGCCTTAAGGCACGAGGCCCAAACCATCAATCCTGCCACTATACAGGTAAACGGGGGGCATAAAAAACAAACAGTTCTTTTTCTAGTTCTGGGAAGAGCTCATTCAAACCAACCCAAACCAAAATACAAAAAACAAAAGCTGCAGCGATTTACAAAATAAATCAATAACCAAAGACCTTCCACACCCATGCACATCACGTTCGCTCTCCAGCACAGACATACCAGATGACACAGCTCTTCCCAAAGCAGAAAAAGACCAAACTGGGAAAGGCTATGGGCCCAGTGTATTAAAAAGGCAGAAAAGGTCCCCCTGCTCGTGCCACAGGTGAGAGGAATGAGACCAGAACCCTATGACAGGGCGCTCAGGCCGACTAGCCAGACCCTGCAGTTTACCGCTTACAGCCCCAAGGGGAAGAGACAAGAACCCTAGCTACAGGGCGAGTCAGGCTGCCTAGCCAGCCAGCAGGACTTAGCACCTGCAGCTCACAAGGGGCGAGAGCAGAGCCCGACAGGGCAGTCACTCGGCCTCAAGGTGCTTAAGGGCTCAGTAGCCTGTGAATGAGAGTCGAGACCTGAACTCTTGTGAAGCGAGCGCTCTTCCCGACTGCCGAGCCGGGGCAGCACAGTGCCAAGGAAGCCGAAAGGGGAAAGAGCAAAACCCCAAGTTACAGGCAGGTCACTGGCGTCCAGCCTAGTAAGTGACGAGTAGGGTGCCAAGGGTCCTGAAACCCGCCCCAGCGAAAGGGGAGACCTGAGCTCTACTCACAGGCAGGCTACATTGCCCAGGGAATTAAGGAGCTCGACGACCTCACTGAGCCACGGGGTGTCGCCTGCACCCTGCTGACAGGGCGGTCGCTCTCTCCAGCCGGCTCACGGAGCCGAGGGCGAAAGGGACCCGCACCTAGCGACAGGGGGCCTCGCTGCTCGAGGTACTACCGGGTTCGGGCTCGCGCTCTCTGTCCCCGCACCCCACAAGGAAGAGGGGCCTCCGGCCCGGGCGCTCGGCGCTGCTGCATGGAAAGGGCTGGAGCCGCGCCGGGAGCCTGGGAAGCGCGCGGCTGTGCGGGGCCCCCGGAGCTTTGGGGCACCACGTTTCCCGGTGCCCTGCGCAGAGCTGCCTCCTGCTCCTGCTCCTGCTCCTGCTCCAGCCCCGGCTCCGCCGCCGCCACTCCCCTGGAGCCCGCAGCCGGCTAAGTGCTGCCGCCCGGGCCCGCCGGCGAGTGCTGGGGGCGGGGCCCCGCCGGCTCCCGCCCCCGACGGCCTGGGGCCCCCCACGGTCCCTCCGCGGGGCCAGTCCCGCCGGGGCAGGGGCCTCCGCGCTGCCAGCCTGCAGGCGGGCGGGCGAGGGCTGCTGGGGCCGGCGGGGCTCGTCTGCCCCGCGCCCGAGGAGACCCGACAGCGGCCGCCGCGCCAGGCCTCTGCCGCCGTCTGTGGCCGCGGGCGGGCCAATTTCTGCAGGCTCCGCCCACCGCCCACAAGCCCCCCAGGCTCCCACCCAATCGGAGACGCCCGTTTCCGCGTTCGGCCAGGTCGCCTCCTCCTCTCAGGATACCGCAGCTGCGTCCCGCCCGCCCTGCGGCTCCAGGTCCCCGACCCGAGCTCCGCCCCCGGCTCGTGCCGCCTCACCCGAGCTCCGCCCCCCGACCCGAGCTCCGCCCCCGGCTCCTGCCGCCTCACCCGAGCTCCGCCCCCCGACCCGAGCTCCGCCCCCGGCTCCTGCCGCCTCACCCGAGCTCCGCCCCCCCGACCCGAGCTCCGCCCCCGGCTCCGGCCGCCTCACCCGAGCTCCGCCCCCCGACCCGAGCTCCGCCCCCGGCTCGTGCCGCCTCACCCGAGCTCCGCCCCCCGACCCGAGCTCCGCCCCCGGCTCCTGCCGCCTCACCCGAGCTCCGCCCCCCGACCCGAGCTCCGCCCCCGGCTCCTGCCGCCTCACCCGAGCTCCGCCCCCCCGACCCGAGCTCCGCCCCCCGGCTCCGGCCGCCTCACCCGAGCTCCGCCCCCCCGACCCGAGCTCCGCCCCCGGCTCCGGCCGCCTCACCCGAGCTCCGCCCCCCCGACCCGAGCTCCGCCCCCGGCTCCTGCCGCCTCACCCGAGCTCCGCCCCCCGACCCGAGCTCCGCCCCCGGCTCCTGCCGCCTCACCCGAGCTCCGCCCCCCGACCCGAGCTCCGCCCCCGGCTCCTGCCGCCTCACCCGAGCTCCGCCCCCCGACCCGAGCTCCGCCCCCGGCTCCTGCCGCCTCACCCGAGCTCCGCCCCCCGACCCGAGCTCCGCCCCCGGCTCCTGCCGCCTCACCCGAGCTCCGCCCCCCGACCCGAGCTCCGCCCCCGGCTCCTGCCGCCTCACCCGAGCTCCGCCCCCCGACCCGAGCTCCGCCCCCCGGCTCCTGCCGCCTCACCCGAGCTCCGCCCCCGACCCGAGCTCCGCCCCCCGGCTCCTGCCGCCTCACCCGAGCTCCGCCCCGAGTCCGGCAGGCTCCTGCCGAGCTCCGCCCCCCCCGCGCTGCCGCCTCACCCGAGCTCCCCCCCCCCCCGATCTCCGCCCCCGGCTCCTGCCGCCTCACCCGAGCTCCGCCCCCCGACCCGAGCTCCGCCCCCCGGCTCCTGCCGCCTCACCCGAGCTCCGCCCCCCCGACCCGAGCTCCGCCCCCGGCTCCTGCCGCCTCACCCGAGCTCCGCCCCCCCGACCCGAGCTCCGCCCCCGGCTCCTGCCGCCTCACCCGAGCTCCGCCCCCCCGACCCGAGCTCCGCCCCCGGCTCCTGCCGCCACCCGAGCTCCGCCCCCGACCCGAGCTCCGCCCCGGCTCCTGCCGCCTCACCCGAGCTCCGCCCCCCGACCCGAGCTCCGCCCCCGGCTCCTGCCGCCTCACCCGAGCTCCGCCCCCCCGACCCGAGCTCCGCCCCCGGCTCCTGCCGCCTCACCCGAGCTCGCCCCCCCGAACCGAGCTCCGCCCCCGGCTCCTGCCGCCTCACCCGAGCTCCGCCCCCCCCGAACCGAGCTCCGCCCCCCCGAACCGAGCTCCGCCCCCGGCTCCTGCCGCCTCACCCGAGCTCCGCCCCCCGAACCGAGCTCCGCCCCCGGCTCCTGCCGCCTCACCTGAGCTCCGCCCCCCGACCCGAGCTCCGCCCCCCGGCTCCTGCCGCCTCATGGGTTCCCAGCACAATCCGCGACCTTCTGGTCCCCCCGCCTCTCCCCGTAGCTTCCCCGTCTCAACTGCCCCCACCCAACGGCGATGGCACCGGGGGTCAGGGCCCCCCATTTTTAAAAGGGGGAGAGTCACGCCCCCCAACTTTGTAATTTGGGGTTAGTTTTGGGGAGCAGGGTCACCCCTGACCCCTCCACCTGCGAGCCTTTGCAGCGGGCAGCAGCTCCCCAAGGTTTGCCGTTGAGGGGGTACGGTAGCACTGCCTCCTGCCCCCTAGACTGTTAAAAGTGGGGGGCCTGGCCCTCTGGCCCCCACCCAGCTACAAAGGCTACAGCCCCTTGCACCCACTCCCCCCGGAGGCAGCGCCAGCTGGTACCAAGCGTGCTGGGGGGTCCAGGTGCCTGGCAAACCGCCTCCTGCTTCTCACGGGTACGGGGAGCCCCCGCCGCGGCTTTCAGCTGCGTCCCTCAGGGCCAGTCACAGACCCCCTGCCCCAGTGTCGTCTCCACCTCCTCCCAGGCAGCTGAGCCCCTGGTGAAAGGTGGGGCTGGCTTGGCACAGGGAGCCTGTGAGAGGGTGAGGCCACAGCACACAAAAGACGCTAGCTTTGTGCAGGCCGTGCCCTCGCTCTCGCCTCCCAGAGCGTAAGGGAGAGACAGGGCCACCTCTGCTGTCTCCTCTCCCCCCTCAATGCTCGGTCATGCCACAGCCCAAATTCTAAAATTTCCCATATTGCGTATGTAATAGACGGTACATCCGCAGCACTGATTTTAAGGTGTAATTGTAGCGGGGACGGGCCGGCATACCCAACCCAGCTTTAATTTACGCAGCGCAGGTAACAATTGTAGAGAAGATTTAGCATCAGGGGTTCCAGTGCAGATTAGCAACCTCAATACCTAGCCAGGGTCCTCGGTGCGCTTGCACGGGGGCAGCCAGGCCATACTCCCAGATCTATACTCCATTGTTGCCTCGCTCGCTGGATTAAAGCTAGTGCAGGTATACCTACCCCTGCCACAATTGTGCCTGGTGTTAGGGTGACCAGATGTCCCGATTTTATAGGGACGGTCCTGGTTTTTGGATCTTTTTCTTATGTAGGTTTCTATTACCCCCCACCCCCTCTCCCGATTTTTCACACTTTCTGTCTGATCACCTTATGTGGTGTAGATGTACCCTTAGCCAGGGTTCATGGGTATGTCGCCCTGTATATATTGTGTGAGATAGCTCCTTATCGGCATTTAGAAAACTTTGATTTTCCCTTTCAATGTTTGTTTTACTACTGGTTTTAATGTCTCTAAAGGCAGGGTATTAGATTTCTTTTTGCATGATCAAATGTATAAAGAGAGCAGCAGAGGTTTCTTCATTTTGTGGCCACTGAAGGTATAACTGTACTAGAACTGGAATGTGTAAATTCCAGCTCGAGACATACCTGCACTAGCTCTGATTAAGCAGCGTGTTGAAAATAGAAGTGCAGCCAAGATGGTGCAAGGCGCTGGTTGCCCTGAATATGTACTTTTGGTCTCTGACTGGATCATACTTGGAGTGGCTAGTCCTGCTATGGCTACATTTCTCTTTTGAGTGCACTAGCTAGATCAGAGCTAGTCAGGTATGTCTCCGTTACCTGGAAGTTACACCTTCCAGCTCTAGTGTAGACAAACCCCGAGTAAGGCCTTGTTTACACTAGGAGGGTTTTGCCTGTGTACTTATACTAGTATAGCTATACTGAAAAAACCCTCTGGTGTGGATGCAATTATGACAGTCTAAAAGTGCTTAAATTAGTAGAACTTATGCTAGTTTGAGAACATGCTCTGTTCAATTGCCCAGTCTTCAGCTACATGGTTCTCAAATTATTGTATTCGGCAGATCACCAGAAAAGGCTCCTTTCACCTCATTTAGAGAAATATTTAACATCAGTAAAAATAATCCAAGTCAAAATGGTAACATGAACTTCTGGATTTACCTAGCTCAAATAAGATATGTAGCTGTTTCCAGATTAAAAAAAAGAAAAAAAGAAAAAACTTAATTTTGTAATTAACATCCAATTGAGAATTAGATAAGGAGAAGACTCCTCCAAAACAAAATTAAAAGGTTACGAACATTTCCTAGGCAAATTGAGAATCCATTAAAGTTCACAGCTGACGGGCAGGAAGAGAAAATATTCCCCAATTTTCATTGCAATAGCCCACAGAAACAAATATAATGAAGTCAGGTCAAAAAACTACTCAAGTCTACAGCAATTATTATGAGAAATCAAATTACTATCCTTTAACTAAATTATTTAAACTACAGGAATTCCTAAGGGCTTATACATGCCTTCTAGGCACTAGCCTACATGAGGCAGAATAGAAAAGGAGGACTTGTGGCACCTTAGAGACTAACAAATTTATTTGAGCATAAGTTTTCGTGAACTACAGCTCACTTCGTCGGATGCATCGGATGCTGTAGCTCACGAAAGCTTATGCTCAAATAAATTTGTTAGTCTCTAAGGTGCCACAAGTCCTCCTTTTCTTTTTTGCGAATACAGACTAACACGGCTGCTACTCTGAAACCTGTTATGAGGCAGAATGGAGTTCTCACTGGGAACTCCTACATTCCCTAAGGAGGATGCAGCATACTCTCCCCAAATGCTTGCCAGCTCTGCTGGCCAGTGCTTGTGGTGACGCAATCCTGCCTCTTCCGAATCCTCACCTTGTGGGGTTTGCTCCTTAAGTTGTTTATGAGAGAACAGTTAATTGAACACCCTTTTGAGATGATTGTGGGAGCTCAAACCTCTAACACCAAGCTATTGTTTCAGGCTGCCTAGAGTCAGACTCAGAGAGCACTATGACAGGTTTCAGAGTAGCAGCCGTGTTAGTCTGTATTCGCAAAAAGAAAAGGAGTACTTGTGGCACCTTATGTTGATTATATCCGTTGGGCTGTCTTTGCAACTAGGACTAGAAACATCCCACCCTCAAATGAAAGCTTGAATTCTGCAGAAAGTGAAGTAATTCTCACCCCCAAAAGCTTCAAACTCATCATCAGCAAATGGGAAAGTGCAATTTTCAAGCCCTATGACTGGCATGAATTTATAACACTAGCTATAGATCATTAAATATGTTTAATGGTTATGTACAGGAAAATGTACATAGACAACAAATTTAAGCTCAGTCTTTGCTTTACAGTACTATTACTTTTTTTTCTTAACAAACAACAAACCAATCTTTATGGGGGGACAGAAATAGTTAACCTGAATAATTAAAAAAACAACTCCAAATTAAAAGCTCATTATATGTTGCACTGTCCATTCAGAGGTTCCATGCTGGAAGTACTTTGCCATCTGCTTTAAACTGACTGCTTATATAATTTCCAGCCTCTGGTGTTTTTGGCTATACACTGTGGCAGACAGAATAAGGGAAAAAAAACATATTGCTGCTAACAGAATCAAGAATAAATAAAACATAGCAACGTAAGCAAATTATTTAGCTGGGAATTTAACCATAATAAGTATGTCTGTTGTCTGTCAGAAGGCAGACTCAAGCCCACTTCCATCATAAGGTAGCTTTCACTACTACCAGTCTTGCCTCAGACAGCAAACTATATCTGATGTTATAACTGGGCTTGAGTTTACCCTCTTACAGACAGACATATTTATTATGGCTGAATTCAAAAGATACGTGGTGGTGAACTTAAAACAGGATACAGTTCAGGACTAAAAATACAGCAACAGATGACTAATATTGATGATCAGATTAATTTTGAAATAGTTTAGTAAATATCTTCAGACAAACAGTCAAGAAACAGGCTAGATTATTACTTTAATGATAGGGGTGGAGACAACTCTCAGACTGACAGTGTTTGAGAGTACTGTGAACACAGCTTGCTCCACTTTTGAAGGGTGAAGTGTACCTTATCACTCAGCTGTTCAGCAGCGTGCAGGAAGCACTGGAAGGGAAGGGGAGGAGCGGGGCCAGGGCATACTTGGGGGAGAGGGTGGAAAGGGGAGGTTGGGTCTTGGGGAAAGGGGTGGAGTGGGGGCGGGGCCTGGGGCTCAGCGGGGAGCTTGGGGGTCCATGAAAAAATTTTAAATCAAAATGGGGGTCTTTGGGTTGCTAAAAGTTTGAGAGCCGCTGCATTAGGTGCGTATCTGCATCTTTAGGCACCTACATACCTTTAAAAATCTGGCCCAACACCACTATTCTATAATATGGTAGAGGAGCTATTTACAGAGACTGCTAACTTTTCTAAATAATTTAGGGATGAAATTTATCTTTCTTAATCACAGTTGGTAAATTTAAAGAACATGGTTTAACCACACAAGGTCTCAATGCATTGAATTTGATTGCTTATTTTGTTTCTTTCAAACTGTACTTTAAAATCAAGTTGGCAATGAAACGTTTCGATGTGCCTCAAAGTCACATTGCAACTATCAAATGCAGATTTTGGCATGTAAATACTAAGCATATTCTAAATAAAAGAAAACTAGATACATGTTCTACTGCACTGACATGTGAAATTTACCTTGCATTTTCTGACTGATCCATGTCTTCTAATCTAGATTTAGATTATAAAACAGAGTGCTATGAGTAAAGCATACCATACACACAGACTTGTAGCACTTCAGCATACAGTAAATTTATTGTGAAGATTACTTTTACCCAAGTATCAGAGTAGCAGCCGTGTTAGTCTGTATTCGCAAAAAGAAAAGGAGTACTTGTGGCACCTTAGAGACTAACAAATTTACCCAAGTAGTTTGGCTTTCTCTTTAACCAGAGGACACCCTCTCATTCTCGGTAGTGCTAAAATGGCCTTACATTTTCTTCCATGCTTCTCTTTACCTTCCTATTTAGCCCTGTGGGTTTTGGTTGCCTTTTACACTGTTTCAGTTTTTATTGGAACATGTAGGCTTTGTTTGCATCTTGAGTACCATTTTTACTTTCCCAAGTGCTTTTTGCAGGTATTACTGAATTCAAACAATTTTCTTTAACTCCTTTTGCATTCTCAGAGAGTTTTATTTTCTGAAGTCCAGTATTTTTCTCTTATTTCAGAGTAGCAGCCGTGTTAGTCTGTATTCGCAAAAAGAAAAAGGAGGACTTGTGGCACCTTAGAGACTAACAAATTTATTTGAGCATAAGCGTCCGATGAAGTGAGCTGTAGCTCACGAAAGCTTATGCTCAAATATTTTTCTCTTATAATTCTTTCTACAGAAATTCATCAGAATTTACAACCTGATGAAATTATGATTGATTCCATCTTGAGAGGATAGCAGCGATAAGGCCAGCATGTCCCTACAGCCCATGCCGCTTCTTCACAACAACATTATTTTTACAAGGTCTGGGTTATCTGTAGAAACACTTTCTAGTCTCCCATCTAATTTCTCCAAGAAATTAAGAGAACAACCAAGGATCATCTGTTTTTATCTTATTCTTCAATCCAAATGGTCTGTTCTGTGTAACCAAAACACTAATCAAGAATAAATAAATGTATCCTAATGTTTGGGGAGACACAAAAATAGTTGGTATAAACGGGGTTTGGCCCTGGAGTGCAGTAAAGTAAAAGTATCCCATCCAACTTTGAAAACCTCAAGGATATAACTGAGCTTCCATTTAGCAGGGTTGTATAGCATCTCCTTCTGTAACAAAGGTTTCCTGAACTGCAACCCCTCATCTTGCTTTGTTTTTATGCCCCTTCAGTAAACTTTATTTATTATTAATTTCATCTCCCTACTGAATGTCTTGGTTTAACCGAGTCTCTATCATTCTGGTTATATCACACTTCCTGAAAACATTCAATATGCTACTAGCATTTGTAGCAAGCACATTTATCCTTTACTTCTTTCACTCTTTTCTACATTTTTTTACTGGTTTCATTTTACCTTAAGAAAGTTGCCTTTGTCTCTGGACCAACCTTTTGTGTCTCTCTCACATCCACTGCTGAAAGAGTCAGCCTGGAAATTCCATCTATTATGCCCTACACACTTTAAAAAACAAGTACTTTCCAATATGCACCTGTGATAGGCTGTCTACCTCCCTATACAAAGCCTTTTGCTGACAAAACGGGAAGTGAAGGAGTACTTGTGGCACCTTAGAGACTAACAAATATATTGTTGGGGTTTTTTTGCGACTACAGACTAACACGGCTGCTACTCTAAAACGGGAAGTGTACACACTACAAAGCTACTTTTGGTGGCAAAACTCCACTGTTTTGCTGACAAAATAAAACCACCTCAACGAGAGGCTGTGATATTATCTGATTAAAATATGACCATATAGATCATTGTTGTAACCACTGTTATATATTTGCAACAAATCTTGTACAAAGGTTATCAGGTAAGGTGCCTATGGAAAGGTTATGATTTGCTGAATATGATTATGCTATTTGTATGTATCATTTTTGTACTTGAAGTTATGAGTATTGGCTCTATGCCTGTATTTCAAATGTTTGCTCCTGGGGTAATGCCCACAAGGTGTTTAGCCTGCACATCTTGAAGGAACTATTCAGATAGAATGGCCCATTAAAGAACACTTCACTTAATGGGCTTTCCTGCTGTGACTAGGCAAAATCATGCATGGACATGTGACTTGTCCATGTGAATTCAACCACCATCTTGTTACTGTAATTTTCCACAGTAAGAACAATGGGATTCCCTCCACATGGCAGAAGATATAAAAGGCACTGAAAACATCTCCATTTTGTCTCTATCCTGCTCTTTCTTGCTCAAGCCTCTTGGACTATGAACTTATAGTAATGGAGGCATTTTAACCAAGAAATTGAGGACCTTCCAATGATTTGGAAGCAGCCAGAGACTTGACTTAAGCCAGCATTGGTTCACTGCTACAAGCCTAAACCAAGAACTTTGCAATTAATCTATGTTTTTGATTCAATTAACCGACTTTAACTCACTTTTCTCTTTCTTTCTTTCTTTCTTTCTATAAATAAACCTTTAGATTTTAGATACTAAAGGATTGGCAACAGCGTGACTGAGTAAGATCTGAGTTTATATTGACCTGGGTGTGTGGCTGGTCCTTTGGGATCAAAAGAACCTTTTGTTTGATGAGCCTGGTTTTAAAGAACCACGCATCTTTAAATCCAGTGTTTTTGGTGGTGATGCAAGGACTGGAATGCCTAAGGAAACTGCTTTCCCAATTTCTTGTTAGCCAGTGTGGTGAGACAGAAGTTGACTTTCATTGCTGGTTTGGTAGATCCTCTGGAGGAATAAAAAACAGTTACTCACTTCTCGCAACTGTTGTTCTTTGAGACGTGTTGTTCATGTCCATTCCAATCAGGTGCATGCGTGCGCACGTGCACGTTGGCCAAAAGATTTTTCCCCTAGCAGCATCCATCGGGGTCGGCCTGGGCGCCCCCTGGAGTCGCGCCATCACGGTGCCCAATATAGAGCCTTGCCAACCCGCCACCCCTTCAGTTGCTTCTTGCTGGCTACTCCAATGAGGGTAGGAGGGTGGGTATTGGAATGAACATGAACACCACATCTCAAAGAACAACAGTTACGAGAAGTGAGTTACCGGTTTTTCTTCGAGTGCTTGTTCATGTCCATTCCAATCAGGTGACTCCCAAGCCAAATTTAGGAGGTGGGATCGGAGCTGTCCACCGATTGGAGTGCTGCCCTTCTGAAGGCCGCATCATCTCTGGGCTGCCGGGTGATTGCACAATGCGCAGCAAAAGCGTGTACAGAAGACCATGTCGCCACTCCGCAGATTTCCTGGGTGGGAACTTTAGCCAGGAACGCCATCGACGAAGCCTGTGCCCTGGTAGAGTGCGCAGTGATCAGATGTGTGGGAACACCTGCCAGGTTGTAGCATTCACGAATACACGACACGATCCATGATGAAATGCGCTGGGACGAAACCAGCTGACCTTTCATTCTCTCCACCACTGCCACAAAGAGCTGGACCGACTTTCTGAACAGTTTCATTCTCTTGATATAGAAGGCCAACGCTCTGCGGACATCCAGAGTGTGGAGTCTTTGCTCCCTGTCGCTGGAATGAGGTTTAGGGTGGAAAACCAGGAGGAAGATGTCCTGGTTGATGTGAAACTGTGAGACAACCTTCGGAAGGAAAGCAGGGTGAGGTCTGAGCTGAGCCTTGTCCTTATAGAACACATTGTAGGGCGGGTCTGAAGTCAGGGCCCTGAGCTCAGGCACCCACCTGGCCGAGGTTATCGCCACCAGGAACGCAACCTTGTAGGAGAGAGCATGTTGCTAAAGCTCAAAGGGGGGCCCCTCCCATGAGCCTAAAGTGGACCAAGTTGAGGTCCCAGGCAGGGACTGGTTGACAGACATGAGGGTACAACCTGTTGAGCCCCTTTAGGAATCGGCCAATCGTGGAGTTAGCGAAAACCGAGTGGCCCTGTTCGCCCGGGTGGAAGGCCGAGATGTCAGCCAAGTGCACTCTTATAGAAGGCAACAAGAGACCTTCATACTTCAGATGTAGAAGGTAGTCTAGAATGTGCGGCACCAAGGCTAGCGTCGAGGGCAAGTCGCGCTGCGCTTTTCCAATCTGAAAATCTCTTCCACTTCTCAAGGTACGTGGCCCTCATTGAGGGTTTCCTACTGCCAAGGAGGACCTGTCTGACCTGGTCTGAACAGGAAAATTCTGACGGATTCAACCATGGAGCTTCCATGCTGTAAGATGGAGCGACTGTAGTTTTGGGTGTTGGAAACGTCTGTGATCTTGTGTGAGAAGTCTGGGGAGAGCAGCAAGGTAATCGGGGCTTCTACCGACATGTTTAGGAGGGATGTGTACGAGTGCTGATGGGGCCAGGCCGGTGCTATCAGTATGACCTGAGCACGATCTCTGCGGATTTTGAGCAGGACCTTATGAACGAGCGGTATCGGTGGGAAGGCGTATAGGAGAGCTCCTCCCCAATGGAAGAGGAACGCATCCACGGTGGAGCCTGTGCTGTGATTCTGGAAGAAGCAGAACTGCTGGCACTTCATGTTGCGTCGTATGGCGAATCCATCAGGGGAAATCCCCACCTGTGGAAGATTGAATTTGCAACGTCCGGGCGAAGGGACCACTCGTGGCTGTGGAACAACCTGCTGAGGTGATCTGCTAGCTCATTCTGAATCCCGGGGAGGTACAACACCTGTAGGTGGATTGAATGTTCTACACAGAAGTCCCAGAGCATAAGGGCTTCCTGGCACACGGGAGAGGAGCGTGCACCCCCATTTGTTGATATAGAACATTGCAGTCGTATTGTCCGTCATGACTGATGCACATTGTCCGATTAGGTAAGGGCGGAATGTTTGACACGCCAGGCACACCGCTCTCTGATATTGATGTGGAAACGCAGATCTGCTTGCAACCAGAGGCCTTGATTTCTGCAGACCCCAAAATGAGCTCCCCAGCCCAAGTCCAATGTGTCCGTCACCAACAACAGGGATGGCTGTGGGGCAGCAAAGAGAACCCCTGAGCACACCTGCTGGGCATCGATCCACCACCGGAGCAAATCGAGGATAGGGCGAGGCAGGGTCACAATCCTGTCCAAGCTGTCCCAGGCTGGGTGATAAATTGATGCTAGTCACGACTGGAGCGGCCGAAGCCTGAATCTGGCGTGTCATACCAAGTATGTACAGGCTGCCATGTGCCAGAGAAGCGTCAGGCAGTTTCTCGCAGTAGTGGTGGGAAACTGCATGACTCCCCAGATCATGTTGTTGAGGGCTTGAAACCTCACCTGTGGGAGGAGTGCCCTGGCTTGGGTCAAGTCCAGTACTGCCCCTATGAACTCTATCCTCTGGACGGGAGACAGAGTCGATTTTGCTTCGTTTAGGAGCAGACCCAGGTTCTCAAAGGTAGCTCTGATAAACACGACCTGAGTTTCCACTTGGATCCTGGAGCGGCCTTTGATCAGCCAGTTGAGGTACGGAAACACCTGTACCTGATGCCTCCGCAAGAACGCAGTGACGACTGTTTTGCGCTTGGTGAATACTCGAGGCGCTGCTGACAGGCCGAACGGGAGGACAGTAAATTGGTAGTGGGAACCATTGACCACAAATCTGAGGAACTTCCTGTGGTTGAGAGATTGCAATGTGAAAATATGCATCCTTCAAGTCGATGGAGGCCAAAGAGACCATGCGGAACCTGAGTTTTTTCACAAACTTGTTGAGCTCTCGCAGGTCCAGGATAGGCCTGAGGTTGCCTTTGGCTTTCGGTATTAGGAAATACCGGGAATAGAAGCCCTCGCCCCTGTGCTCCAGAGGAATCTCCTCCACTGCCCCTAGTGACAGGAGCGACTGCACCTCCTGTATGAGAGGTTGCTTGAGAGAAGGTCCCTGAAGAGGGACGGGGAAGGGGGGTGGAACAGCGGGACGGCACAGAATTGGATGGAGTATCCCCTCTCTACTCTGCAAAGCACCCAGCGGTCCAAGGTGATACGGGACTATGCACGGTAGAAAGGGGATAATCGGGAGGAAAAGGTAAGGCAGGTTAGATCCAGTTCGTGATCTGGTGCACCGTCCTCAACCGCATCTTCAAAAGGCTGGTTTAGGGCCAGAGGGCGGTTTGGGCAGGCCAGAGCCCTGGCTCGAGGATGGGTGTTGCCTCCTCCTGCCACTCCTGTTCCTCCTCCGAGAACCGTCCTGTCGGTTCTGCTGCTGGAATCTCTGAGGAGGTTGCGGGCGGAAGTGTCTCCACTGCGTGGAGGGGGTATACGGGCCCAAGGACTTGAGGGTGTCTGAGTCTTTCAGGCTGTACAGCCTCTTATCTGAATTTTCAGGGAAAAAAAAAAAAAAAAAAAAAAAAAGTGTGTCACCCTCAAATGGGAGGTCCTGAATAGTTTGCTGGACCTCGTAGGGTAACCCCAAAAACTTGGAGCCAAGCACCCCTCCTCATAGCTACCCCTATCGCCATAACCCTAGTGCTGGCATCTGCATTGTCTAATGCGGCCTGTAGGGAAGCACAGGAGACTAGCTTGCCTTCCTCCACCAAGGCCGTGAACTCAGTCCGGGAGTCCGAAGGGACGAGCTCCGTAAACTTTGCCATTGCCGCACAGGTGTTATACGAATACCTGCTTACAATGGCCTGTTGGTTCGCGATATGGAGCTGTAAACCCCGTATGGAGTAGACTTTTCTCCCCACAAGGTCTAGACGCTTAGCATCCCTGTTTTTTGGGGAGGGTCCTTGGAAGCCCTGTCTCTCATGCTGGTTAGCTGCATAGACCACCAGCAAGTCAGGAGGTGGGTGAGAGTACAAATGCTCGAAGGCATGAAATAATGCCTGGAGGGCACGAAATAATGCCTCTCGTTGTGCTGGGCAGTGGGTGGCAAGGAAGCTGGCGTCTGCCACAGGGTCTTAGTGGTGTCCACAATGGTCTTTATAAGTGGAAGGGTGATACGCGAAGGTCTGGAGGGTACTAGGATGTCCACCATGGGATCAGCCTCCTCTATCACCTCCTTGGCCTTAATGCCCAGACCCTAGGCAGTCCTATGCAGCAACTGCTGCAACACCCTGTTGTCCTCTAAAGCAGAGACTATGGCTGTCCCCGCCAATGCTTCATCCGATGACAAAGAGGAGGAAACATTTACTGAAGTGGAAACTCCCCGTCATCCACCCCTGACGGGTCAAGAGACTCTTGGGGAAGCATTGGTGATAGTGGTGCCACCGACAGTGCCAGGGCTGTAGACAGCGGCGCACACATTGGCCCTGCCATCAGTATGACGGAAGGGAGCTGTGTCGGCATGCTCACAGGAGCCAAGGGAAGTGGAGGGCCTGGTACTGACATCGGCACTGGGGCTGCCGGTACTGGCATCGAGGTCAACGTCGACAACGGTGCCAGAGTGCGAGACGGGTGTGAAGACGCTGCCAAGGGCGGTGCCGAGGTCAGAGCCGAGCACGGTGCCATAGTCGACGACGGTGCCAGAGGCAGAGGCGTCGGGATTGCAGGTGCCAAAGGCAGATGCACAGTGGATGGCGGAACGAAGGTGTCTGAGGACACAGAAGACATCGCAGAGCAGTGACCCTGGGTTCCTCCCTGTCCTTGGTGAAAGGCCCAAGAGGTCCAGAAGGGCCACTGAGGTGGGTTCTGCCGCTGCGGAGGCCATGTCTGGGGCTCTCTCCTGTCTCTCCCGGACCTCGATCTGTGACTTCTGCTCCTCCCAGAGCTATAGGAGTCAGACTCTGACTCTGAGGTCTCTGAGACTGAAGACCACAGAGGAGCCAATCCTCGGTGCCTCGAATGTCGAGAGGTCGGGGAGCGGGTGGGCTCTCTGTCCGAGTGAGTTGGCGCCAAGGGGTAGGGCGAGGGGGAGCACCTCGACATCATAGCCGGCTTCCCCTTCCACTGCACTGGAGAATGGGGCGGGTCCACCGGCGTTGAAGGTTCCTCCCTCCTGGTGGGCGAGAACGGCACCGTAAGATGCAGGAGGTCCCGAGCAGCCTGATAAACTTCTGGCGTCGAAGGGAGCTGTAGCTGCTGTGTAGGCACTGGTGACCAAGGCAGGGCCGGACTCGACTGCCTCACTTGGGGAGGAGTCTACACGGCCCTGGCAGGGGATCCAGAGGAGTGGCCTGCCTGGGGGTCTCACGTCTCTTGGTTTAGCCAGAAGGGAGTGATTGTCCGGCTTCTTCTTTAGAGGCACCGGCAAGTGGGAACGGTGCCTACAATCAGACGGGCCCCGTGAGGAGCCATGTTGGTGCCGAGCATCTCGGGAAGGGTCCTTTCTCGGCACCGAGCTCAACGACGGTGCCGGGGCGCTCCACGTTGAGGATGACGCATTAGGGGTCGGGTTCCCTGAGCCCAGATCGGAGTGGGGGTGTACAGCTGCCTCCACGAGGATCACCTTGAGCTGCTGTTCCCTTTCTTTAAGAGTTCTCTGACGGAACTCGCCGCAGATCTTACAGTGATCTTTTTGATGGGTCTCCCCCAGGCACTGTAAAGATGACAAGTGCGAAACTCTTTGGCTTGCGCTTTGCGCAGGCCACAGTTTTTAAAACCCGGGGACCGCAGCATACCACGGTTCCAGGGAGGGGGGGAACCCCAACAATCTCTATACTAAGAGCATTAACTAACTAACTAACCGTATACAACCAGAGAAAGAATGAGCTTGCTGAGCAAGAGCTAAGGGAAGTTCCAGCCACCATCACTGGCAGTAAGAAGGAACTGAAGGGATGGCGGGTCGCCAGAGCTCTATATTAGGCCTCATGAGGGCGCGACTCCAGGGGGTGCCCTGGCCGACCCGACGGATGCTGCTAGGGGAAAAATCTTCCGGCCAATATGCACACGCGCGCGCACACACACCTGATTGGAATTGACATGAACAAGCACTTGAAGAACCAGCAGTTTGGGGTGAGTCTGCCCTATTTCTCAGCAGTTTGTCCTGAATTTGGATCTCAGTTGTGACCCACAAAGGCATAAAGCTCTGTGCGGCAAAGTGTCAGTGTAGTCACTGCAGTTTGTTTTGTGAACGGAACGGGCTTCCACCAGTATCCCACAATGCCTGCCGTGACTGCTCTGCTCACTGTTTTGATCTCTGTGGCCCTGCAGGCATGCACCCCACCCCTTTCAAAGCTCTCAGAAATACCTGACAGCTGAGCTTGCTGCTTCCTTTGGGGAACAAAGAGCAAATCAATAATGTGGAAGGCTCCTGTTCTTCCCTGCACTAGGAACACAGGAGCAGGCAGACTGCTGCTGCAGGGAGCTGGAGAAGCAGGGGGAGGGAGAAAAGGAAGGAAACGCTGTGCTGCTTCGACATTCCTCTGCACCGAAAGCTCCCAGAGCTGCTCAGGATGCCGCTCCCAGCAGCTGAGGAGATTGTGGGAGAACTCGGAGGGAATCACAGAGCCACAGGCTGGCAGAGCGGGCTGCTTCTGGAGAGACTGCTGTGCCGCGGCCGATGTGGGGAGGTCCCTCTCCCCCGACTCAGAATAGGTTGGTCAGCCTGCTGTCTTCCTGAGCCTAGGCACACCATTCTCCTCTCCCTCCCCCACACACTTCAGGTGTGAAAGTACCTGACAATCTATTAGGATGCCCCTGGAACAATGGGATTGAGAAACCTGCATCACGTAATGTTGTACCTGCCCCGTGGGGCATTGCAAACCCTTCCCAAAGCACCCTGCCGCCAGTTGCATAGTGGGATAATTACCACAGTGCACTGCTCTCTGAGGGGATGCAAGAGCTGTTAGTAGGGATGCACTCAGCTGACACAAGGAGCTAGTGTGGACATGCAACGGCGGTTTAAATTAAAGCGGCACAACTTTTGCCAGCAAAACTTTGTAGTGTAGACAAGGCCTTAGAAAGAGAGGAAGCTGGAAGTAGAAGAAGATGGCTGCAGGGAGGAGCTCTAAAGTCACTCTCTAGAGAAGGGAGAGTTGGCTAAGTACAAGGAGGAGTTCTATAAGGGCTTGCATCCATTGCTGCTCTTCGGTAACTGTAGACATCGGCAGTCGATTTAGCGGGTCTAGTGAAGACCCACTAAAATCGACCGCAGATCGCTCTCCCGTCAACTTCTGTACTCCACCGGATCGAGAAGAATAGGGGGAGTCGATGGGAGAGCATCTCCCGTCGACATCGCATAGCGTGGACCCCCGCGGAAAGTAGATCTAAGCTACGTCGATCTGAGTTACGCTATTCACGTAACTTAAATTGTGTAACTTAGATCGAATTTCCCCTGTAGCGTAGACAAGATCTTAGTCCTTCAATCCTGCCTTGAACTACAGACTTTGGCAAGAAGATGGGAGGGGTTAGGTAAGCATGGGGGAGTGTAGGAAGTACTAGTGTTAACCAAGAGGTAGTCCAGAAGATTGAGAAGAGAGGTAAGAGGGAATCCAGGGGAACAGCAACAGGGTCGGAGTTTGAGCAGACTGTGGTTGCTGGGCATAGAGTCCCTGGGTTGGGACCTGAAGTAGTGGGCAGGCACAAGTTCCCCTATCAGCCACTGGGAAAGTGGCACAGAACTGGATCAGAAGACTGCCTGAGACTTCAGACAGTTTGTCCAGTGGGACTTTGATACCCCTGGAAGAGGAAAACTATAGTGACCCAGCAGGAGGGCTGAGTCACAAATAGAGCGCTGGAGCTGCCACGGGCCAAACGAGCAATGGAAGGAGGTGCTAGACTGATAAGAGCTGATCCCTAGACCCAGCCATGAGGAGGCATCACAACAAGTGTGCACATTACAGCACCACTCAACTATTCCACTCCTATGGTCTTGCTCATGAACTCACCACCTTCCCCAGTGCCCAGGAAGATTCCAGATCCCTAAAAGAAAGGTTAGAATTAGATAGATGAACAAAATAAACTTACTCATCAACTTGTGATTCTTCCTTAGTGCAGCATCTATTCAATTCATTTCGTTTTATAATCATGATGATAGAACAAACAAGGACAGGCAGAAAGAGACAGAAACTTAGCAGAAGCCAGTTCTTCAAAGTGTTCCAGTGAAGTCTGTCAATGATTGCATCTGGCAAGGAAAAAAATATATCACAGATCTTTATGATCTGGGAAGTGGGGCCTCCAACCAGAGGAGACATTATCCTGTATTTACCTGTTAGTGATAGAAAGGAATGGAACAAAAATGTAAATATAGCAGACACTTGAAACCTGAAAACATGAAATTCCCCAAACTGTCACACTTTCAAAAAGGATGCTTTGAACAAGCAAGATACTTTGATACTTTAAGGAATGATTGCAAATAACGTTCAAAACATGATACAATTGCCAGCTGGTATTCAAAAGTAGTTCAGGACCAGAATAGCACACTATTCCATTGTAGGACTGAAATGCACAGCTACGATCAACAAAATCACTTAACATGTAATTGAGATTAAATTTTAAATCAGATCTGTCATAGTAAGAGTCTTAGATTCCACATTGTTACTTTATAACAGCCAGTTGACTGTATGTAATCAAGATAGTACAATACATGATCACTTTCTTGTATCCAACAGCAATTTGTTTATTAAAATGCTGTTATCCATACTATTAAAGTAATAAAATAAAAAGAAAGAATAGTATTGAACTCTTCTCTTCTTTTTCACTTTTAAGATGTAGAACCTCAGTTTATGTATTTCCCCTTACGACTCAAACTCTTAACTGTTCCATGGTATATATTTCAGATATTTTTTCTTTTTTAGTGATTGAAAAGTACAGAGAAGGGCAATAAAAATGATTCGGGGTATGGAACAGCTTCCATAGGACGAGAAATTAAAAGAACTGGGACTGTTCAGTTTATGATAGAGATCTATAAAATCATGAATGGTGTGGAGAAAGTAAAGAAGGGAGTGCTATGTATCTCTTCACATAACACATGAACCAAGGTCACCTAATGAAATTAATAAGCATCAGGTTTAAAAACAAACATAAGGAAGTACTTCCTCACACAACGCACAGCCTACCTGGGGAACTCATATATTTGGGTTCAAAAGAGAATTAGATAAATTCCTGGAGAATAGGTCCATCAGTGCCTATTAGCCAAGATGGTCAGTGATGCAATCCCATGCTCTGGGTGTCCATAAACCTCTGATTGCCAGAAGCTGGGACTGGACGACAGGGATGGATCACTCGATAAATTGTTTTGTTCTGTTTACTCCCTCTGAAGCTTCTGGCACCGGCCACTGCTGAATGACAGGATACTGGGCTAGCTGGATGATTGGCCTTAATGGGTCAGGACATTCTTATTTTCTTAAATGTTGCACTGGGAAAAACACCAGCACCACAGAGTACAGAATTTGCCAAGATAACTAACCACTTCTGAAAGTGCTGTCAATACTCCCTCCATATCCTTTTGATGAAATTTTGCAATCTGGTGGCAGCCAGCCAGACCTACAGTGACAATTTCCTCTGTTGTTGCACACCTGAAATAAAAGGGGGAAAATACTGTTTAATTACTTATTATACTTTCTAGTTGGAAGTCTCAAAATATGGGGAAATCCCATTATACATGCTTTTAGGAAACAGTTTCTCTTCAAGATCTCTCTTCTTTATAACCACATTCTCAGTTCTTAAAAAAAAAAATCAATCAACAGTCTATTTCAGAAAATATATCAAATGTAAAGTACCACAGACTATTGTCTATAAAGAAAACCCTGAATATGACTCTAAGTATCAGGAAAAAGCAAACCAATCAGCCACGGCACGAAGACTTTGCATGCCAAGTGTCAGCCCAAAGTAGCTTTTTCAGTTGACGATTTATAAAGAAAATATCTGCAAATCCAAAATATTATTAATCCAAACAGTCTTATTATAATAATAATGTTGCTGTTACTTACTCCATGGTCATTGCATTTTTTCTTTACATCACAATTATATTTCAGGACAGCAGCATCTCCACATTTCTGGTTCATACAAATCTAAAACCCAAACATACATACAGTTCAAGGTCAACAGAAAGCATGGAAAAAAATTCTCTAGGTTTGAGGGTCCTTTTCAGGCTGTTTAAGAGCAAAAAGCTGTTTACCCGATCCTATTTTACCTCAAAATATTTGGAAATAGTTCTTGGTTAGTTTAGAGTAAATCAGGGGACAAAACAGTTAATCTTATAACTCAGTAAGCCAGTGCGGCTCATCATTGCTCCAATATTAGTAGCAACTTCTAAAAAGTGTATGTTTACATGGAAAACATTTACATTGCTAACCGTTTAAAAAAGATTTGTTACCTTTTGCTTACCACAGACAGTACCATCCTTCACCAACATTGGATCCTTCACTCTAGGCCCCTTCATATAATCTAAAGTTATGCATAAGGAATTCTGCACCCTAGCATAAATGACAGCAGCCTTTTCCTTAATGAATGGTCTACGACTTGGATATTGACAAACTAACTTCCCACATTGGAGATCTCTACAAACATATGAGAAGAAAATTAAAACTACACATTTGGCATTTGACAGTTCAGAATATTAGATATTCAAGCATACCATAATTTCTGTGAGAAGGGTTAACTATATTCTGTACAGAGGGCTCAATTTTGGGGATTCCTTAGGTTTGCTTTGGTCCCTTTATGCAAAACACCAAGCAAAACACCAAGCTTGGGTGGATTCTCCAGGAGAATCCACCTCAAGCTTGGTAAGTTGTTTCAATGGCTAATTATCCTTACTGTTGAAAATGTGTGCCATATTTCCAGTCAGAATTTGGCTATTCAACTTCCAGCTATTGGATTTTGTTACACCTTTGTGTGCTAGATTGAAGAGCCTATTATTAAATTTGCATTCCCCATGTATTACTTAAAGAAGTACTGCTATGACATATATAAAACACAGACAAAGAGACTGTTGCACATGTGAAATATTCCATGCACAGTAAAAAAGGGGTTTTAAAAAATTAGTGTCTAGGCTCCTCCTCCACGTGAAGCACCTTCCCAAAGCATCCCGATACTGTGGCAAAACCAGAGGGACACCTGAGAGAACACTTCTTCCCACATGATACCACAATGATAGCTGATATTTGGGGATTCCTTTGGTCCCTTCCTTAGCTGATATTTTCTTGCCAGAAATCTCTAGATTTACATATCACTGACTGATGACAGGCTGTTCTTACTAGAGGGACCACAACGCTGGAATTTGTTTCCTGTGTTGGCCCAATGAAGCGTGAATTTTACTCCTGTGGGCATTCTGCGCCAAAAAATTAAAAATTCTGTGCAAAAAAAAAATGCCGTGCACAATATTTTAAAATTCTTCCATGTGGGCAGGCAGAGGCTCAACAAGGCAGGATTCAAGTGTGGAGAGGCTTAGTGTGGGGGGGACGCAGGTGTGGTTTGAGAGGGTTCTGTGTGGGGCAATCTGGGTGCGGGTGGCTTTGTGTGGGGAGGATCTGGATGCACAGGGAGGTTCTGGGTGCAGTGGTAATGGGACTCTGCAGGGGGTCCAGAGGAAGGTGGTTGGGGCTCAGTGGGGGGAGGGGGGTCTGGGTGGGGGAGATTGAGCTTGGCAGGGGAGTCTGGGTGGGGGTGGCTCAGTGAGGGAGTCCAGATGCTGGAGGAGTAGGGTGGGGATCTTGGTGAAGTGGGGTGGGGATTTGGGTGCAGGTGACTTGTCAGGGTGGTGCAGGGGAAGTGAGGCTCATCAGGGTGAGTTCTGAGTGCAGGGGGGTGAGGCTTGGCAGGAGGGTCTGGCTGCACAGGGGTTGGGCAGATGGGAGAGCAGCTTCCTGTACAGGGATCCCTCCCCCTGCAATTAAGGAGCTATGGGTGCAGGAAGTGGTGGTGGGGGGAGGAATTTGCAGAGTTTCCTGCAGCTGGGGGAGAAATCTGGGGGTGGGTCTGGCCTGGGTCCAGATCGTGCATGGGAAGAGGAAGTCCCATCCTCACTAGCCCAGCTGGAACTTGCAGCAGAGCACGGTGCAGGGTAGGAGCCACCAGCCAGGTCTTCCCCAGTCCCACGTCCTGCCCCACAGTGATATACCTCTCTACCAGTTCCCTGGGTACCCCGAAACATACAGCTGGGGAGGGTTGCATGACCAATCTTTTTGGCTCCCTTTGCTTCCCCATCAGAAAGTCATTTTTCTGCAGGGAAGCAAATAAATCTGCAGGGGACATTAATTCTACAGTGGCGCACAATTTCCCCAGGAGTAGAATTTGCTAGTCTTGACTCTTCAGGGTATGCTGCAAAGTCCACCAATCTACTCAGACTTCTGCTTGAAATAAAGTGGTTATGTTTGCAAGGACTCTCTGGGTCACTGGTTAGGAATGACGTTTTTCACTTCCTTGTTTTTTTATCATGGTATGGAGTTAGTGGTCAGTTTGTGATTTTCTTATGCAGCCAGTTGTCTGATTAATTGTTTTTTTTTTGCCCACAGGATTAGATAGTGGATATAAAAATTTTAAATTAAAATAAACTGCACCCCTCAGATCCCATTAAAATGAATTTAGAAGCAGATTTTTAAAAAAGTTTTAAAGCATCTTTTGAAAGTATTTTATCAACAATAAAACATTCCAGCTTTAAGTTAATAGTTTTCTCTTCAATTTTAATTTCTGTAGGGCAAGAGGAAATGTAAAGTTTAAAGTGTATAGACTACAAATGTTCTATATCAAAGCATTTATCTTAAAGCAAAAAAGGGTGAACTGAAATGCCTGGCAAGTGAAGAGAACCTACACAAAACAGGAATTTCTGAACCATGGTGGGATGACAATAATCAATGGGATTGATATTTACAATTTGTGTTACGGTAGCGCTAATGCCCCCATTTGGTAATGAGAACCCTATTGTACTAGACACTGTACAAACAAGTTAAAAAAGATAATATCTGCCCTAGAGGGATCACAATCTAGATTTCTGCTGAAGCAAACAGAGAGAAGGAGCTAACAGTAAAACAAGGACATTTTGCATAATAAACAAACAGTCATTAGTTCTCCCTCTACCTAGCCTTTGTCAGACAGGATACTAGGTTTACCAAAAGTATAAACCCTACAGAAGAACAGAATAGGTCAGAGAGGAGAATGAAGTAGAAGTATACTGTGTAACAGGGTTCCTTGCCCCATTAGGGTCCAAAAAGCCTGGGGCTGACCAGCCCTGTTCAATTTTCAGACCCTGCTGAAAGGAAGGAAGTGATTATAAAACCAGCAAGTGGCTCAGCTGAAGAGGCGCTTCAGGTGGGCGAGAGGCTCCTGCAGTAGACCCTGAAGCAGAGGGACTGAAGTGCATAGTGTGTCCTCCTTTCAGTACCGAGAGAACCAAGTGGGGGAAAAGCCTGTAGGAGCTGTAGCCTATGGTGGGCAGAGAAACTGTTTTGGTTTGATACTTTGCCTGAGTTTTCTGCTAAAGAATAAAGCTGTGCCCTGAAAAAAAAAACAAAAAACGTGGGCACAGCAGTGAGCTCTTCCTGAGCTGGGAAAACAGGCCAGTAGCTGTTTACATATACTTAAAAGATTCCATGGTTTTCAATTAAATAACGTCTCTGAGTGGAGAAGACCATACAGATCCTCAAAGATATTTATTTCAGAGTAGCAGCCGTGTTAGTCTGTATTCGCAAAAAGAAAAGGAGTACTTGTGGCACCTTAGAGACTAACAAATTTATTAGAGCATAAGCTTTCGTGAGCTACAGCTCACTTCATCGCATCCGATGAAGTGAGCTGTAGCTCACGAAAGCTTATGCTCTAATAAATTTGTTAGTCTCTAAGGTGCCACAAGTACTCCTTTTCTTTTCAAAGATATTTAGGCACTGATAAGAATGGATGTTAGGTACCTAAATACCTTTGAGGATCTGGGCCTAGAAGCCTAAATCAGCATACTGGTAATCTGCCACTGGGCAAGCAGGCTACTGCCTGTTCCTTTTGGGCAGTAGTGGTGGAATGTCAACTGGCAATCAAGCTGCAGTGAAATTCCTCCACCCTGCCTAATTCTTCTGAACAGTTTCTCCATATGCTGGTATGCTGGTTGGGTAAGAAGACAGAGAACATTTTGATCAAGATGCCGGTATGAGAATTTCTCTTATTACAGTAATATCATCCAGCAATTTCCCGGCTACCTAGTATGTCAGATGAAATGGACCAGCAATCTAGCATGTCACAGTCCAGTGCCAATATGCCAAAGGAAAGTAGGCAATTTAAAGACCACTATCAAACACTGTAACACAGGAAAAATTACTTATTTTTTTAACCACTTTGTTTCTGAACTCTGCTGTACAGAAGCAAAGTTCAGAAACAAAACGGATAAAAATTTTCAAAATCCAAGTTACTTTCAACACAATCAGCCAAGATGCCATGCTTAATCTTGTACTACTCCTATTGGGAGACATTTCTATTTCTCAAAACATACTTCCATTTGCAAGTCTGGTAACCGTCCTGATTGGAGCCGCAGTGTCCCATCCTATCCTTTTGACTATTAATTTCTTCATAACACGCGAGAGAGCCACTTTTTGAAGCTGCAAATACAATAACATTGATTAGACTTTGTCATAGACTTATAGTAGTCAGAGTTGGGAAATGCTTTGTTGGAACATCTAGCACATGCCAGTGCAGAATTGTTCTCTGCCATGTCTTCAGGTGCATTGTCAAGTCTAGTTTGCAGGTCATAGACACAGGGTTGCTTCAAGCCAAACTCAGACTTCCTTCACAGCTATTCAGTCATGGCCTCCTCCTAGAACAAGTGGGCGACCTTCTCTTTTTCATAAGTCCCAAAATGCTCTGCCAAGGCAGACTTCAAAACACAGGCAGTTGCCTAGAGCAGCAAAAATTAGTGGTAGAAAAATGTACAGTAATTATTTATTTGGGTGACTACAGAATGGTAGAGGTATCTATTTACCTAGATCAGCAGAACCTCTAAAGCCAGTCCTGTGCTCTACCATAGGAAGGTATATGTGTCAGGTATGGTACTGAGAGTGTTTGACAACCATTGGAAATGTGTCAAAAACGCGTGTAAGTTGTTTCTGGAGTTAAAGGAATAGGTATGGAGATTTCCTATTAAACAGAAGATAACACACTTAAGGCCACTAGAAACTCTGTTCAGTCACATACATAATAGGAAATGTTCTAATTTACAGGCTAACCTGGAGTATCCGCAGCAAGTTTCTGAAGCTAAATTAGCTTCACAGTGAATTAACCAGGCCTTCATGTGGAATCTGTGATGTGTTCCAGTTAGGGGCAAGGAGAGGGCTCCAGTCGTTATCACCAGAGTCGGCATGAAGCAGCTTTTATTCCATACACCAGGAATAAATAACCTGTCCCTGATGGAGTAGGGGGCCTTGTAGCTGCAGGTTGACAGCATTTTATGAACCAGATCAGCCTGGACAAGGATGGCAAAGAACCATCAGATCATCTCATTAGGGTTACTAATATAGTAACGTTTACAACAACTGCTATAGTTATGCTTGCAAAACTCTTTGCATGATAGCTTTAATGTGTGGTATGCATCTTTCTAATCTTCATAAAATGTGGGTGTAAGATAACACACTTAAGGCCACTAGAAACTCTGTTCAGTCACATACATAATAGGCTAAATTAGCTTCAGAATGAATTAACCAGGCCTTCTAATTGCTCCAAATCAACCAACGCAACTTCACAAATGATTTTAGAAAGTCCATGATATGGTTAAAAAAAACAAAAACTCTTCACACCAAAATACCACTGCCATTATCTCCTCTCCATTCCCCCCAACAAAAATGCCATCTGGACTTAGGGGAATGTGCAGGCTGCTAGGATACAGGTAGTCATGAGTTCTAGTCTCACCCTTTACACTGACTGATCTTAATAAATCTCTGCATTACATACATGTATTTTATGTAGGGAGCTTCACAGCACCACCAGCGGTATAAAATATAGTTATCCATATTTTACCCATGTAGTCACTAAAGAATAAAAAGGTTAAGGGAAATACGCAAAGTCACCTAGAAAGTTTGTGGCTGAGCTGTGAACAAAACCCTGATCTTTGATGCCATAAACCCAAGTCTTATGCAGCAGACCACAGTGCGTCCAGGCAAGTTGCCTCAAGTATCTGTGCTTAATTATGTCATTTGTGACAAATAATAATTATCCAACTTCATAAGGTAGAAATATTGATGATAGCATTCTCTAGAATTAGATTTTGGAAACAAATAACTATCATTATTACCTTTACCAAAGAGTTTTTTACACTGTTTATCAGCAGTTTGGCACACTCCTTTGAAACAATAGGCTGTGTTACGGTTGCATGGGTGTCCATCCATGACCCAGAAGTCAGGTGTACAGTGTGCAGAAGAACCATTGCAATACTCTATTAGATCACACTCATCTTCGCTAGTGCTTCGACATAATGTACCATTTCGAACAAACTAGTAGAAAAAACAACAACCAGAAATAGGGGGCCTGTGCATGATATATAGAAAGTTTATAACTAGAGCTGTGTGGAGGATAGAAATTTGCAAAGGATTTCAAGATTTTGATACCTGTCTTCTGATTAGGAACAACATCCCTACACTTCAAATTTCTCTATGAAAGAAAATAGCATGGGGAAAATCATTTAAAGTTGATCTAAATGTTTCATTTTGATTTCACAATTTTTATTATATAATATAATATCAAATAAAAATATTAAAGACAAAATTGAAATTATATTGTCAGAATTCTTTTCCCTTGTTTTCTCTTTAAATTTAGACAAAATTTACATGATTTTGCAAAGCATTTAGACTTTGACAGAACTGCACTCTCTGGCTGAAAATGATTTCATTGACATTTTTCCAATCAGCTCTAATTATAACTACTAAGGAACAGAATTTATGCAAATCACAATATTTGATATTTATACTGATTAGTCAACATAACCGGAAAACCTAACAACTAGAAACACTTTTTTTAAATATAAGAAAGCTAAGTCTTTCAGCTTTTTGTTTTAAAAAAAAGTTTTTGCTTTGATGACTTGAATATCAAAAAGCTGATCCCATGAAACAAAGTGAAGACCAGCTCCCTTTTTGGTCATTTGAGTCATTGGCCTCTGCTTAACTCCTATGGCATGTGCACACTCAGACAGAGTATTAAATATGTGTTTATACAACTGCTTCCATCAGGTGTCATTTACAATATTGCCTTGAATTATCAACATCATTTTGACAATATTTTAGGTAGCTCGATATGTCAACCGTGACTTGTTCTCTGGTTCTTTCTGTATATAAGTATAGTAAGCAATAATATATAGTATGCACAATTTGCTCCAATCCTAAATACTGAACTGGATTATTCACATACTTAAAGTTAAGCATTGTATCGGGGCTATTGTTAGATATGTGGGTTATAGTTAGAAAATGTGCTAGGTTCTAATCACTCAGAATTTATAGCTTACCCTACATTTCCAACAACAATCTCCAGTGATACATTTGATGTCTCGTCTAAATTTACAGGTGCGTTGGCAACATTGATCCCATAGACATTCCTGAAAAACAAATAGAAACATTATAGATTTTAGAATATACCACATTTTAATCCTGGCAAAAGATATCAGTTTGGTGGCCCTGGAAACTGAAGTCTCCCCACCCCCCCAAGGAAAGAAGTTAATTAAAAGTCCCTTTCTGACACGAGGCGTTTCAAAAACATTCTCAAGGGGGTGGCTTGGAGGAAGTTCCCAAAGCCTCAGCTCATGGCTTACTGAATAATGCCAAGGACCCAGATATCTGAGGTAACTAAGCTTTGGCAGAAGGCTTCTGGAAGTATCAGTAATAGTAGCAGTTCCATAGGTTGCATGCTGTTGAAGTTGACATTTTAACGTCTGCACTTGAGGCCACAGTGATATTTTAATCCCTGTACTGAAGCATGCAACATGGAAAGCACTGATGCGTTCATCTATCTAGACTATAAGCAGAGTTCAAACAGCCACAGCGAACCAGACATTATTTGACAAATAGGTCTTCCACCTCCTGTATGAAATCCAGGTCTCAATTATGAATGCTAAAATACCATTGCGCTGAGACAAAGTTCATGATTTATCAAATCTGTGTACTACTTGTATTGCTATATAGGTCAGAATCCTGGAGCCTCTTGCAGGTAGACTTGGAGCAGCTAGAGGCATTCCATATGTGCTGTCTGAACCAAATCCAAGTACAAAGTGGTTTGACTTTGTGTGAAATGTCACAATCTCACAGAGATTTCACCTTCCTTCAATAGCTCATTATATTCAAAAGCAACATTGCATGCTCTTCGGCCAAGACACCAGAATGGATAAAACCACCCCAGCACAGCATGCTCTCAAACTCTCCATTGACACATGAAGGGGTGTACATCCTGACCTACCCGGCGCCATCCATGAGGCCACCTCAGAAATTCATGGATTCGCATTACTGAGCCAGATCTGGGAACTTCACTATACAATGTCTGGTGTGATGCTATCAACCATGATCACTCTGGCTGGTGCAACAGTCCTCCACAGACTGTATGTGTTTGACCATGATGGTGAAGCTCGCTCCTTCCAGTTCTCCCATCTTCCAGCCAGCAGTGGTTGACAAACAGCCTGATTCTTCACCCAAAGTCTCTTCTTCTAGGGACTCCAAAAGGGAGTGATGGCAGAATAGCTCATCTTCTCTTTATTCAACACACCAATTAGGCCTAGTTTCTGACACTCCAATTTTCATTCATTACTTTCTGGTTCCACACTTCTCTTGTTTGCCAGACATGATCTTAACACAGTCCTTTAATAGGCTTTTTTGTTTGGACTAATTTAGTCATTCTGTCTCCTTTTACACATTTTTCCAACAATATTTTGTTGTAGGCATTATTACATTTTATGAACTTTCACTTCTCACAGTTAAGTCCACAAATAAGGTAAATTTTAATTTGTAGGCCCAATTATTACAACACCTCCTGCATAACACAAGCTATAGAAATTCCCAATATATTTCCTGTTTGAACTACAGCAAACCTTTTAGAAAAACATCCAGTATTGATTTTTAAATGGACAGTGATATGAAAATCCACCATCACTTTTGGTAAGTTATTCTGTAGCAAGGTCGAGACTCACCAGTGTGGTGTCTCCTGCTGGTCGCCCTGGGAATTAGCTCTTTTCCAGCCTTGGAACGCCCTCTGCCAGCCGGTGGCTCAACCTGCTTCTGGTCTCCGTGTCCCTTCCATACCCTGGTGCCCCTTTACCTCGGGGTTCTGCCCCAGCAGTACCCCCACACTCTGGGTCTCCCCTCCCAGGGGAACCCCCAACTCTCTAACGCCACCTTGCCTCAGTGACTATTGCCAGTCATCATCTAGCCCCTGTTCTCTGGGGCAAACTGCGGTCTGTAATGGTCGCTCATCACTGGCAAGGGGGTAGGACCAGCTGCCTCTGCCTATCCCTGGGCTACACCTCTGTAGCCCCAGTCCTTGCTTAGGCCTTAACCAAGGCCTCACCCTGGAGCTCCCCAGCTCCTCTTGCCTTTCCCCAGCACTGTTCTGCGTCAGGTACCCTGTGGCTCCCAGGCAGCTAGACCCTTCTCCCTCCAGGGCTGGAGAGAGACTGTGACCCAGCTCCTCCCTTAGGCCTTCTTATACTCCCAGCCCGGCCCTGATTGGCTGCCTCAAACCCGCACCTAATTGTCTCCCCCGGGCAGCCCTTTCCCAGGACTGTTTTTAACCCCTGCCACACCGGAGCAAGGTGACCGCCCCTGTACATATTCCATTGGTTAATTATCCTCATTGTTAAAAATATGTGCCTTATTTCCAATCTGAATTTATCTGGCTTCAACTTCCAGCCATTGTCTTCAAGACTGAAGGCCCATTATTAAATATTTGTTACTCATGTGGGTACTTATAGGCTGTGATCAAGTCACCCTTGAACCTTCTCTTTGTTAAGCTAAATAGATGGAGCTCCTTGAGACTATCACTATAAGGCATGTTTTTCAATCCTTTAATCATTCTCTTGGCTCTTCTCTGAACACTCTCCAATTCTCAACATCCTTCTTGAATTGTGAACACCAGAACTAGATACAGTATTCCAGTAGTGGTCACACCAGGACTAAATACAAAGGTAAAACAACCTCTCTACTCCTACTCGAGATTCCCATTTATGCATTCAGGTACTACATTAGCCCTTTTGGCCACAGCATCGCACTGGGAGTTCATGTTCAGCTGATTATTCACCAGGCCCCCCAATCATTTTCAGAATCACTGCTTTCCAGGATAGAGTCCCCTATGTAAGTATGACTTACACATTCTTTGTTCCTTGATGTATACATTTACATTTGGCAGTATTAAAATACATATTGTTTGCTTGCATCCAGTTTACCAAGCAATTTCAGCCACACTAGTTTAAGTTTTGGTGAAGTTAGGAGGCGCTTATAATAGAATCGTGCAGTAGCTCCAACCTTAACTACAGAGAGGCTACTGACTCTGAAATAAGCAAGAAAGTCACTACACTGTTTTAAAACTTTAGTACTGGAGAACATTTGCTGACCTAAAAGTATCAAACCAAATACTATTAGAATATAAAAACAGTTATGGTTGTTACACATATAACATACCTAATACAAAAACACAAAAGCAAGGAAATTAAAAGTCAAGTCACCTTACAGTACATATCCTCTACTCTTCTACCCACAGGCACACATTTTATCTTCATCACAACCGCCATACACCACAGATCATGAATGCATCCAATGAAGTGAGCTGTAGCTCACTAAAGCTTATGCTCAAATAAATGTGTTAGTCTCTAAGGTGCCAAAAGTACTCCTTTTCTTTTTGCGAATACAGACTAACACGGCTGCTACTCTGAAACCTATCCTTAAGTCTGTCTCCTCAACCTCCCCTTCTGTGCACATCCTTTTACGGAATTTCCCCATACCAATGCTATTAGTTGTGAATGTCTAATATAGTATATTTTTGTGTTTGGAAGGAGTAGATTAGTAATGGAAGGCTGTCATCCCTAGAAGGGGCAGATAACATTGTGGTAGATGGTCTCTGCTGTATACTAATTGTAGTAGAGTAAAGGTGTGTGCTTGTGGAGGTAGGAATGTTTTGTTGGGAGGGAGGAGGTTGGTGAAGAGTGTGATAGAAAGCCAGTACGTGATAACTGTTTTCACAATGAATTTTTTTGTATATTCATTTCCTAGGGCTTTTATGGGGCTTGATCCTGAAAGGTGCTGAGCTCTCTGATCTGAGCCAACAAAATACTTAATCAAGTGTTTAACTTTAATTACATGAGTAGTTTCATTGACTTTTTCATATTTTTAAAGTTAAGCACATGTTTAAATGCTTCCCTGGATTGGACCTAGAGTACACAGTACCTTGTAGATACATTGAGATTGACACTTGTCTTAACATTTCAGAGAGGAGACAGATGAGTGAAGGAAAGGTATGCCTGTAGGGGTGGTTCCTGGAGCTGTGCAACAGGAAGAATAGCTGCCAAAGGAAAAGATTTTATCCGTCAGTAGCTGCACATAAAACATACTTAGATATGGGATAAAATATGGCATAAAAGCGTAGTTAATGATGGCAGTTTTATCTGTCAGCTACCTGTCGGCGAATAAACTGTCAGTTAAAACAAACAACATTTGTTGCACGAGCTTCCTTCAAGTTTATCCATTTTGAAGATGTCACTTAACAATCAAAAAGGCAGAATGCCATGGTCAAATTTCAACAACAGTAATTTCAAATGCTTTCTATTATAAATTTAAAAAATCAAATAAAGCTACATTTGAAATTCAAAGAGAAATTTCACGTTGAACGTCTATCTACATTTAGAAAAAAACAGAAATTTATGTTCCATTTTAAAGCCCATTTCAGAACACAACCCTGACTATGAGGTTGAGAAAAAGCACCTCCATAGCATTCCAAAGTTGAATGGTTTTTCTCAAGGGCTCCAGGTGGCCTTTCATCCAGAGGTCTTGTTAGCACCTCTTGGACCCATAAGATATCTCTTATTTTTTTAATTTTCTCTTCAGGCTCAAGGTATGGAACTGTGTATTATTTATTCGTATCAAATTTCAGGAATTTATTTCCTAACCTTTCGTGTGCCACAGTCACAGTCCTCTCCTTCCTCCACTATTTTGTTGCCACAGACGGGAGCCCTATAATATGCATTCAGATACGGTTTGTTCAAAAGGCATTCTCCTTCTCCACTTGCAATGAAACTTTGAAAGTCTCCTATACTGCAGTTGCTAAAGGCCTTTGTCCCACTGGAATGTCTAAAACATAAAGTACAATATCGTCGTTAAAATATTCTCCATGCTTTGTAAAATGTATATCCTTTCATGCCACTGAAATACTTTAACAAAAATGACTTTGGTTGCAAAATTAAGGATTTTTAAAAATATGTCAACTGTCTGCCTTGTGGGTGAATGCGGCTATTAACCTGGCACCTTAAGTGCATTCACTTGCCTTCAACATTCTTCTTGGCTGAAATAAATTAAATAGAACTGGCAACCTCAAATTAACATAATTTCTCCAAATTGGAGGCCTCTGACCCAGTATGTCTGCCTCAATGAAAGAATAAATATAATTTTTTAAAATATGTTTGCAAATTTGTGCTAGAATGGTGTTTGGGTCCCAGGTAGACTGCATGCTGCAGCCAACTGAGGGCAAGAAGCAGGCAAAACATGCAAAGGAGGATGCCCTCGTTAAACTAGGGAAACACAAGCAGAGCAGCAAAACCTTTCTAAACTGTTATTGTCTCAATCTCTCCACTAAAGATACTGCAGGCCATTCCTTTTCTGTCTCTTCCAGAACACTTGTTTATTCTCCTCAGTGAAAACTTGACAGCAATTGAGGTTAGTTTAATAGTAATTAACCTATAACATAAATATCAGGGTTTTTTTTCTTTCCTGTCATCAGCGGTTATATTGAATTGAGTGTATTACCACATACAAGCCCACTGAGAGAAATTTGGAGCCCCAGTACATCATGTTTGCTGTGGCCCCATCCCCTCCCATTTCACCCCAGTTCCAGACATTCCAGTTACAAACACTGGGGGGGTGGGGCTGAGCTTATGGGGCTGGTACAATTGTCTCCCCTTTCCCTCCTCTTGTCATCACAGACAATAAAGCATCTCACAAGAAGACAGAACTCTCAGTAAATTTTATTTTAATGACAGATTATATTATACTAATATTAGAAACATTTAGGCCCTTGAGTAATTTTACATAATAGAACTAGTCATGTGAGTAAAGTTACTTACATCCATAAGAGTTTGCATGATTGGGCCCATAGTGAGTACACATCTGTACATAGGATAAACTGGAAAGCTTAAAAAAATGGTGGAGAAAATGGAGAAGTGTGGACTAGTTTTAAACTAAGAGTGATTGAACATTTTAAATTTGATAATAAAAGACCTTATGATCTCTGAAGGTCCAAGTTAGGGCTTTTCCTGTATTCAGTGGCACGTAATGAATTAGTGTATTTAATTTCAAGACTGTAGCTCAGCGGGAATATAGACATTAAAAGTCACATTGTTATCAACAACGGCTTAGATAGAGAAATAGGACTTAAAAGATGAGGGTAGGAGAGAGATTTTGTACTTAAGTGAAAAGTGAAATATTTCCTGTAACTGTTAGTCTCTGAAAGTACGATTTATTTATTTTAGATTTTTAAATTAACTTCGTGTTCATGGCAAGTACCTGACTGACAGGCAACTTCAGACTGAATTACTCCCTTTAGGCACATGACAAGCAGCAACAGTGCAAGCTTTCCTGCACTATGTCACTAATCTGCTTTAAATCTTGTGGGACCATCTCGGAGATGAGAAAGTAAGTCAGTCTGTTGGCTCTTCTGCAGAGATTCCCAGCTGATGACATTTGTGTTGGTATAATTTGGTTATACGGAAACATATCAAAAAAGAGGAGGACTGTGATCTATACCTATATTTATCTAGATATGACCTATATCTATATCTAACACGGCAATCACTCTGAAATCTATATCTATCTAGATAGCCATCCATTCATCTATAGGTCACAGTCCTATTCTTTGTTGGTATGTTTCCATATATCCAAACTATCCCCACACACACAAGTGCACACACACACAACTTCCAGACACTAATGATCTGGGATGGATTTAAAACAGTGATATACAGGTACAAAAGTCTACATACATCCTAATATGGCATTATTTAGAATGATAACACTTGTATGCAGATTAAAATGGTTCTAAATATAATAAATAATGCAATGCTATGTGAGGTACATAAATTAATATTAATTTAAAAAAAACTTACACTGCTTTGGTGTGCATTATGCAGGTGTATCCTGAACACTGACAGTCCCTAGAATCATCATATGCTATTCCCAGACCAAGACCAAGCAGCTGTGCAATGATGACTGAAAATGTCTCCAGTGATATTGTTCTTTGATACTAATACAATAAGAAAGAAAGTGCTAAAAGTTCATTCAACTGTGAAAACAAACTGTGATAAAAATCTAAATTTTTTGTTTTCTGCCCTGCCTAACATACACAAAGATATCTGTACTAGACATAATATATGAATGCAACGCATACTCCATTGTAAGGAAACTGCTCTGTCCCCTTCCAGGACTAGAAGGAAGTTACAAAGAACATGTGTAATCGTGAATTCAAACACTCATTAATGTACTTTTTCTCCGGAGGCTGAATCCTCTGTGCAGTGCCTAGTCTAAGTAGACAAGATGAGTGCAGAGTAGAAGTGCAGGGGCAAGAATCTTTCCATCTGATCCTATGGAGTGGCTACCGAGCCCAGTGGCTCTAATAATCTGTGATGCCTTTTTGGAGCCACCACCCAGAGCAGAAAACCAGAGGACCCCAGACAAGGATTTCCTTTGGCTCCATTCCTATTTCATCATCCCCTGCATGCAGCTCCGAGACAACGCTCCTCTTCTCATAGTGTTTAACCTCTGAATAGCCCTGCTAAATTCTGTGTTCCCCCAGCACAGCATAGCTGCACTGATTCTGTTGCCAGGGGACTCTTCTTAGTAGCAGAGGTGGAGGCAAGATTTGCCCCTACAAGCAAAGATCAGAACTGTAAGTAACCGATACAGTATATTACTTGTACAGGTAAGTAAATTCTATTATATCATACCAGAGCAACCCCTCCAGAATAGTTTCTCAGACACAGCTTTCCTGCAAAAGATGCCCCTACATAATTTGGTTGGTCCCTGTAACTAAAGCACAAAAGATTCTTGATCATAAATATATTCTTTCTAAAAGCAATGACAGTCCAGAAGATTTCTAGTGCATCTTCTTTAATAATAAAGTAATGTTCTTCTTACACAAATAAATATGCTATGTCATGTGGCCGTAGAATAAGATGAATATTTTTCCACTGTAAAAACCTTTGTAATAATTCATCGGCTTCCCCTGTTATAGGAATTTTGTTACTATCTGCCCAGAACTCCAATGAAGACAGCACAATTGTCATATTAAGAGAGGTAAACATCTGAAATGTAATAGAGGAAATACAAGATCAATTACATTATATGCACTGTAGTACTGGAAGATCTATAAGTAATGGCCATCAGTGTAACAAACTATAGATTGGACTGTCACAGAGTGTATAGCCACATATGTCCCCATAATAAAATGTTGTAATCTATGTTAAGGAAAACACAGTACTGAAGGATCCTAAAATCCAACATCTTCGTCCATATCAATCCTTTTCAATCTAGTCAATCAAAATAAATTCTCAGTCAGTGCAGCACAACTGTCAGTTCTTTTTATTAGAGAGACAAGGTGAGTGAGAAGAAAAGGAGTACTTGTGGCACCTTAGAGACTAACAAATTTATTAGAGCATAAGCTTTCGTGAGCTACAGCTCATCGGATGCATTTGGTGGAAAACAAATGCATTTTCCAAAAATGCAACAAAGTACTCCTTTTCTTTTTGCGAATACAGACTAACACGGCTGCTACTCTGAAACCTGTCAAGGTGAGTGAGGTAATATCTTTTATTGGACCAACTTCTGCTGGTGAGAGAGACAAGCTTTCAAGCTTACAAAGAGCTTTTCTTCAGTTCGGTGTGAGCTCAAAAAGCTTGTCTCTCTCACCACCAGAAGCTGGTCCAATAAAGGATATTACCTCACCCACCTTGTCTCTCTAATATCCTGGGACCAACACGGTTACAATGATGCATACAGTTCTTCTTATGACCAAGTTAACTTAAAATAACTAAGATTATGTCTACACTGCAAAAAAAAAACAAACAAACAGGTGCATTCTTAACTCTGGTTAGTTAACTCAGGCTAAAATATCAATGCAGACACAGCAATTTGGCTTTCAACTGAGGTTAGCAGTCTGAGTTCAACCCTAGATCACCCTATATACTTTAAACTGCACTGCTAATCCAAGTTAAAAGTAGAGTTTGGAAAATTGCCCATCTGGGGAATCCTCGTGCCAAGATTGAGGCTCATCATACTACCAATACTGTATATACCACAAACATAACCTAAGGAAGCTTAAAACAGAAAAAGATTCACGGATATCACAACAACAGTAACAAGTGCCCACAATGAAGGTAAAAAGAAAAGGAGTACTTGTGGCACCTTAGAGACTAACAAATTTATTAGAGCATAAGCTTTCGTGAGTTACAGCTCACTTCATCGCATCCGATGAAGTGAGCTGTAACTCACGAAAGCTTATGCTCAAATAAATTTGTTAGTCTCTAAGGTGCCACAAGTACTCCTCTTCTTTTTGCAAATACAGACTAACACGGCTGCTACTCTGAAACCTGTCACAATGAAGGTAGTCAGAATAGTTTTACAATAAAAAAATTCTAAAGGGGGACACATTGCAGGTCCCTTTATTTTCAGATGGCTCAGAGTACCTGGGGTCTCTGATGTCTCTCAGGGGTGAATGATCTAGTCCTGGGGGTGAGGAATATAAAATAGTTTTTAATCTAATTGCTGCAGACTGAGTATCCTGAGGGTGAAAACTCGTATTAAATAATCACCAGAGAATAATATCATCTATAAAATATCTGGACTTCATGTGGTAATAATATTTTCTTCTCCTACTGCAACTTTCATCCAAGGTTCTCAAAGCATTATAAGTCTCACATAACCCTTGTGATGTAGGGCACAGATAAGTATTATATCGAATTTACAGAAGACACAGAGATGTGAGGTGACTTAGCAAAGTCACATACAGCAGGTCGGTGACAGAACCAGGAATAGAACCCAGGAGTCCTGATCCCAGCCCCCTGCTCTACCTGCTAGGCTATGACTACCAGCAAAATGACTCAGAACAGCCACATTTCCCATATGAATATTGAACAGAAAAAGACTGCAACTTACACTATTGACAAAGCCAATAAGCTGGACTATTTTCTCCGTTACAACATCCTTGTCTGAACCCATATAGTCATACTGAAAAATAACACAACTTTTTAGATTACAACAACACATCACTGCTGTGCAATGTTTCTTTGAACGTAACATTTCCCTTAGAAACTGATGCAGTGTCCAAATGAGTTCTTTCTATTTGTGCCATTTCCAGATTGTGGTACCTGCCTTAAAATATTCTCATCCACTTCTCAGAGAAACTTTATCTGTTTTTCTTCACATCATATCCTCCCAGATCATTTGGTAGAATGGACAAAGCAGCCATCATAAGAACATGAGAATGGTCATAATGTGTCAGGCCAATGATCCAGCTAGCCCAGTATCTTGTATTTCAACAGTGGCCGGTGCCAGATGCTTCAGAGGAAATGAACAGAACAGAGCAATTTATCGAGTGATCCATCCCCTGTCATTCAGTCCCAACTTCTGGCAATCAGAGGTTTATGGACATCCGGAGCATGGAGTTGTGTCAGTGACCATCTGGACTAATTGATGGACCTATCTTCCAGGAACTTACCTAATTCTTTTTTTTACCAAGTTATGCTTTTGGCCGTCACAACATCCCTTCACAATGAGTTCCACAGATTAACTGTGCATTGTGTGAAGTACTTCTTTACATTTGTTTTAAATAGACTTCCTAATAATTTCATTGGGTGACCCTGTGTTCTTGTAAAAAGAAAAGGAGTACTTGTGGCACCTTAGAGACTAACAAATTTATTAGAGCATAAGCTTTCGTGAGCTACAGCTCACTTCATCCGATGAAGTGAGCTGTAGCTCACGAAAGCTTATGCTCTAATAAATTTGTTAGTCTCTAAGGTGCCACAAGTACTCCTTTTCTTTTTGCGAATACAGACTAACACGGCTGCTACTCTGAAACCTGTGTTCTTGTGTTATGGAAGGAGTAAATAACACTTCTTTATTCACTTTCTCCAGATCATTCATGATTTTATTGATCTCTATCATATCTCCCCTCAGTTTTCTCTTTTCCAAGCTGAAGAGTTCCAATCTTTTTAATCTCTCACATATGGAAGCTGTTCCATACCCCGAATCATTTTTGTTGCCCTTCTCTGTACTTTTCCCAATTCTAATATATCTTTTTTGAGACAGGGCGAGCAGAACTGCACACAGTATTCCAGGTGTGGGCATATCATGGAGTTATATAGTGGCATTATGATTTTTTCTGTCTTACTGTCCCTTTTCTAATGTTTCGTAACATTCTGTTAGCTTTTTTGATGGCTGCTGCACATTGAGCACATGTTATCAGACCACTATCCACAAGGACTCCAAGTTCTCTTTCTTGAGTGATAACAGCTAATTTAGATGCCATCATATTGTATGTGTAGTTGGGATGATGTTTTCCAATGTGCGTTACTTTGTATTTATCAGCACTGAATATCTTCTGCCATTTTGTTGCCCAGCCTCCCAGTTTTGAGAGATCCAATTGTCACTCTTCAGCTTTGGACTTAACTATCTTGAGTAATTTAATATAGTCTGCAAAACTTTGCCACCTCACTATTTACCCATTTTTCCAGACCATTTATAAATATGCTGAACCGCACTGTTCCTAGCACAGATCCTTGGAGGAGCGTGCTATTTACCTCTCTCCACTGTGAACACTGACCATTTGTTCCTACCTATGTTTTCTATCTTTTAACCAATTACTGATCCATGAGAGGACCCTCTTATCCCATCACTGCCTACTTTGCTTAAGAGCCTTTGGTGAGAGACCTTGTCAAAGGCTTTCTGAAATCTGGATCACCCATGTCCACATGCATTTTGACTCCCTCAAAGAATTCTGATAGATTGATGAGGCATGATTTCCCTTTACAAAAGCAGTGTTGACTCTTCCCCAACATATTGTGTTCATCTATGTGTCTAATAATTCTGTTCTTAACAATAGTTTCAGCCAGTTTGCCTGATACTAAAGTTAGGCAATTACAGGCCAGTAAGCCTATCTGTGAGTCATCTGGTACAGAAGCAGATTTAAACAATAGGTTACATACCACACTTAGTAGTTCTGCAATTTCATATATGAGTTCCTTCAAAACTCTTGGGTGAATATCATCTGGCCCTGGTGACTTATTACTGTTTAATTTATCAATTTGTTCCCAAACCTCCTCTATTTGTCCCCTAAAAGGAATGGCTCAGATGTGGGAATCTCCCTCACATCCTCTGCGGTGAAGACCGATGTAAAGAATCCATTTAGCTTCTCTGCAACGGCCTTGTCTTCCTTGAGTGCTCCGTTAGCACCTCAATCATCCATTGGCCCCATGGATTACAGAGCAGGCTTCCTGCTTCTGATGTATTTGAAAAAAAAATTGCTGTTAGTTTTTCTGTCTTTTGCTAGTTGCTCTTCAAATTCTTTTTTGGCCTGCCTAATTATATTTTTACACTTGACTTGCCAGAGTTTATGTTCTTTTCTATTTTCCCATTTCTGGTTTTTGAAAGATGACTTTTTGTCTGTAACTGCCTGTCTCTGTGGATAGACTGAGCCCAGCTCCCCTGGACTTCAGCAGGTGAGCCCAATCCAGCTAGTTAAAGAGGGCTGGGCTACACCTCAGCCTGTAAAGGGCTGCTATGCTAATAGGCACCTGGAAGGAGGAAGGACTGAAACAGGCTGAACCCTGGGGAGGAAAAGCCACACTAGAGTGGGAGAGGTCAGAGGAGCAGAACTGACTGAGGCTGGGAGGCTACCAGGAGCTGGAGTGCCAGAGACCTCTGGGAAGGGTGGCCCTGAAGCCTGGGGCCAAGGATGGAGTTAAGACTATTTTCTGTTTGCTTGATAACCTCTGTTTAAAGAAATAAATCTCCTTGAAAAGACTGGGTATCACACACATGCTTTAGAAGTGGGGAGAAGCAATGGCCCTGGTGATCTGGCATCTCTTACTCTGTTGTTTAGCCATGGTGATATTTTTTGGTCCTCCTACAGATTTTTTTTTTTTAATTTGGGGTATACACAGACTTTTGAGCCTCTGTTGTGGTGTTTCATCCTCATAGGGGGGAAAATACCAAAGAAACCCACCACAGTAATATTTAACTTCTAAAAGGGGAACTACACAATTGTTCTCTAAAGCATGGAGGATGCCATTAAATGTTTGTTGCTGGGATTAAAAGTACAGTGACATTGTGGTGGGGGAGATGACGTACACACCTGGCCACAAGCCAAGCAAGTGTTAAGGAACTCCTGTGGTCATAATCAACCCCACCTGTCAGGCTTTTGCACTTGTCAGGCCTGAAGACAAGCCCTTGAAAGAGAGGAACTTGTTGCAGTTGCAGTGGCACTCAGAAGCAAGCAGGCCCTGGCTCAGGCACCAAGACTGGAGGCCCTGTGTTACTAACTGACCTATAGTTTGTGAATGCTACCTGCCTAAGCCCTCTGAGAAAGGAGACAGGTGGGGCTGATTTTCCTTGTTGAAATCCCACCAGGATTAAGCCCTGAGCTGTGTTCCCTCTAAGCTGCATGGTTGGGCAGCCACCCAGTAGTGATTCAAGGGCCGTGCACATCCAGCAGTGTATGTTCAGGTGCCCCTCCTCCCTATTACTTTGCATTCACTTTGCTCCTGTAGCTGCTCCCATGACCCTCCTGCTGGCTGTGCAAAGTGGGGGGGGACGAGAGGGTGTGGATGTCAGGGTGTCCTCGCCCTCTTTCCCCCATCTCCACAAAGCCGGGGAGAGGGAACAGGGCCCAGGACTCAAGCAGGAGAGAGCTGCTGTGGTTGGAGGTCTGAACTAGCTTTCGGGGTGAGTGAGTGTGCCTTAAAGGGACAGCACATGATCTCTGAGACTTCCCCAGCAGCCAGCTCACACAATTTCTGTCTCTGTCTCTCTCCTGCCCACGTACTCCATCTCTGCAGAGTCGGGGAGGGAAGACAGAGCCAGGAGACCTTTCAGTGAGTGCCTTAAAGACACAGTGCATGGTGTCTCTCAGAAACTTCCCCAGCAGCCAGCGCACACACAGTCTCTGTGTGTGTGTGTGTCTCTCTCACACACACACACACACACACACACATAGAGTCTTTCACACTTCCCTCCCAACACATACTTGTATGATTGTTGTTGTTACTTCTTGGTACTTCCTGCAATGCACATATATTCTCTGTAATTTTATTCTTTCAAAGTGTGTTGTTTTAGTTTTTGACTGGTCTATGCATTTCATAATGTTTTATTTCTCTCTTACACTTACATTTAATTCTTTGAGTGGTGAGTTCTAAAATGCCTAACCTGTCCTGGCTGGAGTAATTATCCCTATGGTAACTTTTAAAAAATATATATTATATCTAAGTTTTTTGTTTCTACTGGTGGCGCACATCCGCACATACCTTGCTTCACATAACAAAATTTATTCCATGCATGGATGGAAAAACTCAGAGGAAACATTGGCCGTGACCTTTATTTGCACTAAGGACTGGGAACTGAAACTGTCTGAAAGACTGCTTCCCTCTCCCTTGCACAAGGAAGAGGGGCAGGTAAATATTTTCCTTAGTTTGGATTGTTTTGTATCCCCTGAAAGGGGATGGACTCACTAAAGGCACAGCCAGAAGGCTGTACCCATACCCCAGAACGAGACCACAGGGCTGGGGCTGCCCAGAGAACAATATAGGAGTTAAGTGAGGTACCTGCTCTCTCTGCAAGGGGGCAATCTTGGGACATTAACCTTAGACCGTCATAAATATGCATCAATTTTTGAATCTGCCATAGGATTAATCAAAATGCTTAAGTCATCAGTGGGGGTAAGAAAGAAGCCATGTCTACATTTTGTAAAGTGCGCATGCTCCTACTATATGCTGTAGAGACAGAGAGGAAGTTTCTAGAGCTGGAATCAGCTTTTGCAATAAAAATTAAGACAATACTATAGGAAAATATAAATGATTAATTAGTTTAGACTTACCAGATCCTTGTCCAAAATCACATGCATTTCCAGATATCTGGAGTATCTGATGAAACTCTGTTTTGACTTAAGGAAAAAAGTATATTAAGGAATTACTTCTACATTATATCTCTTGTGCTCATTACTAGCAGTGTGAATGAGACACATAGAGCAGAAGTCACAAAATAAGTTAGAGTGAATAGCCAAGCTTAAATTAGTGCTATTCAGAAACAATTAAATCAATCTGTGGAAATAGCCCTGGACTTCTGAAAAGTCACAAATTAAGGAATGTACAAGATTCTAAAATCATCAACAGAGTTGGACTTCTCTTAGTTACTAGAATTTAAAAAAAGGAGAATAGTAATGGGAAAAATTAAATTAATAAGTGATCTCACAGCTGAGAATCCCTTTGACAATGACATTCACTCTCCACTATTAGCAAAACCTCTGAACCAAAGTTGCAGAAGCAACATGTACAGCTGGTTCAGACCAGCAAAAATCTATCACAGACTCTAGAAAAGTGAAAAATCTAGTATTTTGGAGCCAAATTTGTTCAGTCAAAGATTACTTGAACTGGTCCCCCCTGCCCAAGGGAAAAATTATGTGAGGTCAAGACCGTAAACTCTAAACATCTGTGCGGAATCTACACATCCCATTTGGCCTAGATCCATATTTTGCCCTTTGAATGCCACCAAAACACTCTCTCTGGTGGGATAGTTAGGTGTCCTGCCATGCATACTGCACTGGCAAGTCACTGGCACCACCACCATTTAATTTCTCACCTTAGTTCCCAATTTGACCTAGTAATTTGGATCAGCACAAAGTCTGAAGAGATAAAGCTATATTGTTCTCTGAGGGCACGGCTGAAAACCCTTCTCCTAACCAGTCGTGTAGGGGCATTGATGTTGAGAAGTGAAAGTGGGAGGTAGAGATCCAAAAATATCAAAGAAGACTGTCTACATATGTATGTGTACTTAGACTCACACTTTACGTCTAGAACTATCAATTTTCAGGTGCCCAGAGCTATGTCAGGTGCTGAATAGAGTGAGGATCCAGGGAGAATATTTAGGAGTCTAATCTTCAGCCCACTATGTGAGGCCTCAGCAGTGCTGTCCCACTGGTTGTTATTGGGCTTGTGTGCCAAAAGCACTCCCCATCGAGATGGAGATGTCCCCTTTAGTAATATTACATCTCTGAGCAAGGTGGTGACATAGGACATCATGATCTCTCAAACCAGTTCAGGGCACTGGATCACATTCCCACAAGCATCCAAGAATCACTGCTTCCCAGCTACATTCTTTCCTAATAAAGCAATGGCTTCTTCTTGCCGTGGAGCAGCTCCGGTGCTTCAATCCACGGTCCAGGAAGATAATGTGTGTTATCACAATGCCCAACCAGAAGAGGCAAAAGACTGTTCTTACCACAACTGAGTTGTCCAATGTCTAAGTATCAGACATACTGAATAAACCAAAATTACCACCGTGTAATAGCTTTGCCCTGTCCTTCAGACAAAACACAAACTGACAAATTCTGCCCTCGGTAACATCCTCGCAACCCCACAAACTTTATTGAGGATGTACAATTGTAACTGAGAAAAGAATTTGGCTAAAAATACTTGGTGTAGAAATTGTAAAGTAGATCAGATACTAACATATTAAACATTTTCTCAGCAAAGCAAACAAACCAGCCAGCACCTACTTTTATTCCTGTATCCAGCTTTCGTGTCATCCCTTCACTCCATATAACAGAATCATTTTCTACAAAAAGCAGACTCTCTATGTTTTCATTCCATATTTGATAAACTAGATGCTGAAATCCAGGCGTAGAGTCCAAAGGTTCAATTCCATAGCTGACATTCTTTAACTGCAGTATCCCTCTGAAAAAGCCAAAATTATGTGAAGCTATAACATAGTTTGAATGAAACCACAGTCAGTCTGAAAGGTAACAGATACTGTAAACGCACAAACACCTTCTGAATTATTTAATTTCTGTATTTAAATAAAAGTGATGCTATTACCTAAGTCCAGAACAGGTGCTGAGTGTCACAACTGAATTTGGAAAACCTGCAATATATCCTTTGTAGAAACAATCACGCTAGAAAAAATAAGTAAAGAAAAATTAATGGCTTACTCATCAGTAAGGGGAGTTCACCACTCAAGAGCTGGAAATCATTTCAGTATTGAAAAGGACATGCTCCCAATGAAAAGATTCAAAGTATATGGGGACAAGGGGACTACAGTCTGTAAATGTGAGTAGATATGAGTGAATTGGAAAACTCTAAATGATCAACTTTTCTGTCTTTGTACACCTCTCAGGGCTAAATTAACCTTTTGTGGACCCCACCCCGCACTGAGCCCCTGCTCTGCATCTTCCCTCAAGGCCCCGCCCACCCCTCAAACAGAGAGGGGAGGGAGCAGAAAAGAGGGGGGGCAGAGAGGAACAAGCAGTGGGTAGGGGTGGGGTGGAGAAGAACAAGCGGTGGGAGGGGTCTTGCGGGGGAAGAGGCTGAGGGGGAGCGGAGCCTAGGGGCAGAGCACAGGCAGAGTCGGGGGCAGGGCCACAGTCCAGGCACCAAGGCTCCTTCTGAATGTGAGCCTGACGCCACTGTAAACCCAGTACTGTTCCCTCTACTGCAGGGGTCTCCAACGTGGTGCCCCAAGAAAGGTTGGGGACCACTGCTCTACTGAACTGCACTCTTCGGGAACTATTCTCTGTTTATCTTAGGTACTTATATGGCCTCCATCACCATAGTATCTGAGCACCTCAATGTATTTATCTTCGTGGCACTCATGTAGGGTGACCAGATGTACCGATTTTATAGGGACAGTCCCGATATTCGGGGCTTTGTCTTATATAGGCGCCTATTATCCCCCACCCTCATCCTGACTTTTCACACTAGCTATCTGATCACCCTACACTCATGTGAGGTAAGGAAGTTCTATTATCCTCATTTTACAGATGGAGAATTGAGGCACAGAGAGACTAAGTAACCTGCCCAAAGCCACACATGAAGCCTGTGCTGAGGAGAGACTTGAAACTGGGTCTACCAAGTCCTAGACTAGCGCCCTCATCATTGGACCATCCCTCCTCTCCAATATTCCAGTACTATGAGCAAGTACTTTGAGAAGGTACTGTTAGCCTGTCGACAAAATTAAAGAGAAAAGCTTAGGGTGCATGGCTCTTTTGAAACTAGCATCTACCATTGCCACTAACTGCAGATTAAATCCTACTTTGGGGATCTAGGGAGAACAGTTTATGGATAATAAGCTAATGTTATCTATAGTGAAATGCTCAGGATTGTAAGAAACCCATATTTCTTTTACATCTGTGTTTTTCTTTTGATATTACATACAATTGAGATCTTCACAATTATGCTATTGATTTTTTTAATTTCAAAAATGTTCAGCATTGGCATAACTCCACTACAACTAACTTTAATGGGAACAAAGTTAGGTCAACACCAACATCTTTAGAAAATCCCACTCTAAAACTCTGTTATAGTGCCTTTACCACAGATGCTTTCTTGATAAGGCTGTTAATTTAATACAGTTCTAAATTTGAAAATAATAATCTTAGTAATTCTAATGGATATTTGCACCTTTCGCTGAAGAAGCTCATACCAGGATTAGCATAAATAAGAAAAGTCTAAGGTATTTTCCAACAGGAGAGTCATTTTAATACTTAAAAATACAAGTAAAATCCCCAGAGAGTATTTCTAACAGCGAATCTATTTTGAAAAAGCAAAACCTGCAAGACACAGTAAATAAATCTTACCTTAATATGTGGGAAATCAGAATTAACAGACCCCTCTTGGCTGTAAGTATACACCCTGAAATTATTGGGTAAAAAAACTCTATTTAAAAAAAAAGAAAAAAGTTTGAATTTCAAAATAAGTATTATACAGTCCTAAAAAATTAAAGAGCACTCACACTTATTTCACCATGCTGCAATGATTTTTTCCACCCTTCAGTTCAGTTTCTTGAGTGATAATTTAATGTTTTATATTTTCTTTCCGATTGGAAAATTGTTGAGTTACATGGGGTGACAGTAATGATCAGCCTTCAAGGTACACAGCTACAAACCCTTTTGAGGATTCCAAGTTCTTTTCTTGTTTGCCTGTCAGCTTCTCAATCTTCTCCTTAAGGCTTGAAACTCAAGGATCTGTGAGAATATTTCCTACTGAAGAATCTTAGATTCACCAATTGTCAGTGCATACTAATAAGAATAACAGGCTAAAGCAACAAGATGGAAAAGTATAAGTTTGGACTCTTACAGACAAAAAATAACTAAAGATTGGAAAACAAAGGGAAGTTAAAAACAAGTCATCCAATACCAGACAGGATTTATTAGAAACATTTATAATAACAGATCACACAGTACCCAGCCTAAGGGTGAGGAAGAAAGAAAATCACTTACTGTTGCTTCAGGTGAAGGGTATATGAACTCTCTTCTATTGTAATGACATAGGACACCTGATTCTAACGCATTCAGAATGACAGAGAAAAAGAGATTTACTAACACAGTATTTTAACTGGCTCAATAATTCTGCATTTACTAAACATGAACATAAATTTAAAGTGCTCGATGAAGAAGTACACTGCAAGTGTTTCTCAAGAGAAATGGACAAATTGACATTAAAATACGCCAGACCAGGGTTGGCCCCTTCTGACATCTACCAAAACATATTGTGTTGTGCTCTTCCAAAGCTCTATGCAGTGCAGAGTGACTCAATCTTTGATTTCTTAAACTGAATCATATGTTCCTTTTAAAAGTTCCTTGTCTATAAGCAACCACAGCTAGAAAAATGTTAAAAGAAAAAACAATATAACAATTCAAAATATGTAGTTACAATCAATAAACTGTGTGAAATCCTGCTCCAATTACCACAGGGGACAAAGTCATATATCAGTGTACACTATATAATTTACAGGAATATTGTATGTAGCAATACAATTTCTATACAAAATGATACAGCATGGAAAGTTATTTTCATGGAAGCCAAATAATTATACTGGTTGTGCAAGTGAGCACAAACCCACCAGGGTTCATAATATCATGATGTACAGCTATCACAAAAGTGACTGTAAAACCATTTAAAAATAATTAAATACACTCATCAATAAAAATTATTTGATTTTAAAAGACAAGTAACATTATGTGCAAATTATTTACATAAGAATTGCCATAATGATTCAGACCAGTTGTAGTCTAGTCTATTATCCTATCTCCAGTAATAGCCTGTACCAGATATGTCAAAGGCAGGTACAAGAAGTATAGTGGACCATTATGGAATAACCTGCTCATTAATTAAATTTATTCCTAGCCCCCTTTCATTAGTGTTTGGATTATAGCCTGAATAAGGAGTGTTTATATCCCTTATAAAAATTATGTTATCCAACAAAACTTTTGTTTCCTTTTAGCAGTCACATATATGTTGCCTTTCATTTCCACTGAATATTTCATTGTACTTGCTCTTATTTTATACATATCATCATCATGTCCCCTCTTGTTCATCTTCCTTCTCAACTGAACTCTCCTAATCTCTCCTCATACAGAAATTTTCCCATGTATCGAATTGTTTTGTTGCCCAACTCTGGACCTCTTCTATTTCTGTAACATTTTTCAGAGATAAGGTGTCTAGAACTGAATACAATATTCCAGGTGAAAGTGTGATATCCGTTTGTGTAATTGGCTAATAGTTTCAGCATTATTTCTATCCCATTATTTATATACACTTTATTTGTTTTTTTGACTGGAGCTGCACTCTGAGCAAATGATTTCAATGAGATATTCACAATGAACTACAGGGATCTTTCTCCTGAAGCATTACATTAATTTAAAACACTTCAATACATGCAAATAGTTTAAATTATTCCTTCATTGACAAGACTAAGACTTGCATTTGACAAGACTAAGACTGCCAGTACATTTCAAGCCGATACCTGTAAGATTTTGGAATCTGAAACTTTTAAAAAAAATGTTGTTCAAGAGATTTGCAGCTCCCCTTTAAATCTAAAGGTTTAAACGCTCAAGCACTCGGCCATATCTAGCTTAGTATATCAAGATGGTTGACTGTACAATATTTCATGATGGTACACTGAAGTTATAAAAGCCACAAGAATTTGTGCATGGAAGGATTTCTAGTTGTATCTTCAGCTAAGCAAAATTATTATATTCCAGTCCATAATTTTTTAATAATTAAATATCTTAATTATAAGCACTAGTACCCGATTTCCATTTTGATTTGATGTCATTGACCATGGAACCATGATTTGCATAAATGTTCGTTGAGAACCTAGAGAAGAAAAAATCTTCACTAACTATATTTATTAATATTCCCCCTGTCATACATCACCCTTCACTATCTGCCTAAACTGTTCCTTCCTACCCATCCTCCCGTTTCAATTACCAACCATGGCTTCCTCTCCATTTCTGAATGCAATATAAAACTGCCATCTTGGCGTTTGGCATGCTTGACTGACTCTCTCTTCAATCTGCTCTGTGTCCACACCCACCTTATTCCCCATATAAACACACACTACTCCCCTAATCTTGGCTTCCTCTCTTTCCGCTTCATTCAGCAAACTGGAGGAAGCTTTTAAGCTCTTTTGTTTTTGCTGCCTGTTTACCTGGCACTTTCTCCCTCTGAGCCAATCAAGTTTCTTCTTCAAATGCAGGTTTAAAACTTTTCCCTTCACCTTGCTAAATGCCTTGCTCCCTTCCTTGAATTTGTGTCCAATGTGAAATTGTTTTATCAATGCCCTGATTTCTAGCTCTCCCCTTTTCTGCAGGCCCTTGGCTCATCAAGCCCTGTCTCACTGGCCCCAGTTCTATGGTGTCGCTTCCCTTACGGCCTGTTGCTCTACACTGCTTGGAGATATGCAACACAAATATCTTTCCTGGAACATATAATGATGAACCCTGGGTGAGAGAACAAAATCTGCCAGGGCCTGGGACCCAGGATTCAGCTCCCTGAGTACCGGTAATTTGCCTCAGAGGCCTGGCTCTCCACCCAGCCCCTCCCTGCTTCTCTTAGCTGGAGGGTCAGGGATGGGGAGCTGTAGAAGGGGCAGCAGAGGGCGGCTCTTGAGGGAGCAGTGACATGGGGACAGAGTTGATGTTTCTGGGGGTGAAGTGGCATGGAGATGTCTGTCTCCAGGAAGCCAGTGACATCAGGAGAGGTCTCGCAGCACCCACCACGTCGAATGACACGGGGGTCGTTATCCCTGAAGGGGGGGCAGTTGCCAGAAGACCATGCAGTGAAATGGGGTTCTCTCTCCCTGGAAAGAGGGGGCAGTGATATAGGGTAGGTCTCTTTTCTCTGGAATGCAGGAGAATTGGCATGGGGGAGTCTCTCTCCTTCAGTGGGGGGAGAGGTCTCTCCCAGGGGGTCAGTGATGGGGGGTGCCTCCAAGGGGGAGCAGTAACATGGGGGTCTCTCCTGGGGGTTATTGATGGGGGCAGTGACATGGGGGGGGTCTCTCCTGGGGGAATGTGACAAGGGGGGGGTGTCTTCCTGGCAAGGGGAGAGTGATGGGGGCAGTAACATGAGGGGTGTTTCCCTGGCAGGGGGACAGTGACATGGGAGGTCTCTCCTGGGGGGATGTGACGGGGGGTCTCACCTGGCAGGGGCAGTAATATAAGGGGTGTCTCCCTGGCAGGGGGGCAGTGACATGGGGGGGTCTCTCCTGGGGGATGTGATAAGGGGGATATCACCTGACAGGGACAGTAACATGAGGGGTGTCTCCCTGGCGGGAAGGGAGACAAGGAGGTTAAATGGGGGGGGGTCTCTCCCTGGGGGGGCAGTGGCATGAGTCATGTCTCCCGGAGGGATGGGGGACAGTGACAAGGGGGTCTCTCCCTGGTGGGGGCAGTGACATAAGCCATCTCTCCCTGAGGCGTGGGGGGCAGTGACATGGGAGGTCTCTTCCTGGGGGGCAGTGACATAAGGGGGAGGATCTCCCGGAGGGTGGTGGCAGTAACATGAGGGGGTCTCTCCCTGGTGGGGGGCAGTGACATGGGAGGTCTCTCCCTGGGGGACAGCGACATACAGGAGAGGTCTCCTAGAGGGGTAGGGGACAGTGACTGGAGGGGTCTCTCCCTGGCAAGGGGGGCAGTGACTGGTGGGGTCTCTCCCTGGTGGGGGCAGTGACGGGGGGTCTCCCAGAGGGGCGGAGGGCAGTGACTGGGAGGTTGCTCCCTGGCAGGGGGCAGTTACTGGGGGTCTCCTGGAGGGGCGGGAGGCAGTAACTGGGGGGTCGCTCCCTGGCAGGGGCAGTGACTGGGGGGGTCTCTCCCTGGCGGAGAGCAGTGACATACGGGGGTCTCCTGGAAGGGCGGGGGCAGTATCATGAGGGATCTCTCCCTGGTGGGGGGCAGTGACTGGGGGTTGCTCCTTGGGGGGCAGTGACTGTGGGCAGTTTCTCCCTGGCAGGGGGGGCAGTGACTTGGGGGGTCTCTCCCTGGGGGCAGTGACATATGTGAGGTCTCCAGGAGGGGCGGGGGCATGACTGGGAGGTCACTCCCAGCAGGGGGCAGTTACTGGGGGGGGTCTCCCGGAGGGGTGGGGGGCAGTAACTGGGGGTTGCTCCATGGCAGGGGCAGTGACTGGGGGTCTCCTGGAAGGGCGGGGGCAGTAACATGAGGGATCTCTCCCTGGCGGGGGGCAGTGACTGGGGTTGGTCCCTGCAGGGCAGTGGGGGTCTCTCCCTGGTGGGGAGTCAGTGACTTGGGGGGGTCTCTCCCTGGGGGGCAGTGACATATGTGAGGTCTCCAGAAGGGGTGGGGGCAGTGACTGGGGGTTGCTCCCGGCAGGGGGCAGTGACTGGGGGTGTCCCGAAGGGGCGGGGGCAGTAACATGAGGGATCTCTCCCTGGTGGGAGGCAGTGACTAGGGGTTGCTCCCGGGGGGCCAGTGACTGGGGGGTTATCTCTCAGGGCGGGGGGAACAGTGACTTGCTCCCGGCAGGGGTAGTTACTGGGGGGTCTCCCGGAGGGGTGGGGGGCAGTGACTGGTAGGGGGTCGATCCCTGGCAGGAAGCAGTGACGGGGGGGTCTCTCCGTGGTGGGAGGCAGTGACGGGGGGTCTCCGTGGTGGGGGGCAGTGACGGGGGGGTCCCGGAGGTGGGGCAGTGATGGGGGGTCTCTCTGTGGTGGGGGGCAGTGACGGGGTGTCCGGGCGGGGCAGTGACGGGGGTGTCTCCATGTTGGGGGCAGTGACGGGGGTGTCGGGGAGGGCGGGGCAGTGACGGGGGTCTCTCCGTGGTGGGGGGCAGTGACGGGGGTGTACGGGAGGGTGGGGCAGTGACGGGGGGTCTCTCCGTGGTGGGGGGCAGTGACGGGGGGGTCCCGGAGGGCGGGGCAGTGACGGGGGTCTCTCCGTGGTGGGGGCACGGACGGGGGGGTCCCGGAGGGCGGGGCAGTGACGGGGGGGTCTCTCCGTGGTGGGGGCAGGGACGGGGGGGTCCCGGAGGCGGGGCAGATGGGGGGTGTCTCCGTGGTGGGGGCAGTGACGGGGGGGTCCCGGAGGGCGGGGCAGTGACGGGGGTGTCTCTCTGCGGTGGGGGCACGGACGGGGGGGTCCCGGAGGGCGGGCAGAGACGGGGGGTGTCTCCGTGGTGGGGCAGGGACGGGGGTGTCCGGGAGGGCGGGGCAGTGACGGGGGTGTCTCCGTGGTGGGGCAGGGACGGGGTGTCTGGGAGGGCGGGGCAGTGACGGGGGTGTCTCCGTGGTGGGGGCAGTGACGGGGTGTCCTGGAGGGCGGGCAGTGATGGGGGTCTCTCCGTGGTGGGGGCAGTGACGGGGGGTGTCTCCGTGGTGGGGGGCAGTGATGGGGGTGTCCTGGAGGGCGGGGCAGTGATGGGGGGTCTCTCCGTGGTGGGGGGCAGTGACGGGGGGGTCCCGGAGGGCGGGGCAGTGACGGGGGGTGTCTCCGTGGTGGGGGCAGTGACGGGGGGGTCCTGGAGGGCGGGACAGTGACGGGGGTGTCTCCGTGGTGGGGGCAGGGATGGGGGGGTCCCGGAGGGCGGGGCAGTGACGGGGGGTCTCCGTGGTGGGGGGCAGGGACGGGGGTGTCTGGGAGGGCGGGGCAGTGACGGGGGGGTCCCGGAGGGCGGGGCAGTGACGGGGGGGTCTCTCTGCGGTGGGGCAGGGATGGGGGGTCCCGGAGGGCGGGGCAGTGACGGGGTGTCTCCGTGGTGGGGGCAGGGACGGGGGGGTCCCGGAGGGCGGGGCAGGGACGGGGGGTGTCTCCGTGGTGGGGGCAGTGACGGGGGGTCCGGGAGGGCGGGGCAGGGATGGGGGGTCCCGGAGGGCGGGGCGGTGACGGGGGGTGTCTCCGTGGTGGGGGGCAGTGACGGGGGGGTCCGGGAGGGGGGGCAGGGACGGGGGGTCCCGGAGGGCGGGGCGGTGACGGGGGGTGTCTCCGTTGGGGGCAGTGACGGGGGGTCCGGGAGGGCGGGCAGGGACGGGGGGTCCCGGAGGGCGGGGCGGTGACGGGGGGTGTCTCCGTGGTGGGGGCAGTGACGGGGGTCCGGAGGGCGGGGCAGGGACGGGGGGGTCCCGGAGGGCGGGGCGGTGACGGGGGGGTCTCCGTGGTGGGGGCAGTGACGGGGGGGTCCGGGAGGGCGGGCAGGGACGGGGGGTCCCGGAGGGCGGGGCGGTGTGGGGGGCTCACCCAGCGCGGGCAGGAGCTGGCCCAGCCAGCGCCAGGACGGGTCCCATGGCGCGGGCGGCGGCGCCGGTTGGAGCCGGGAGCGGTCGGGGTGAAACGGCCCCGGGGCCTCGAGCCGCCGGCAGCGCGTGACGGACACGGAGCCCCCCCGCCCCCCCAGAGAACAGTCGGGGCCCTGCGGGAGGTGGGGCGCGGTAGGGGGTGTCGGGAGGTGGGCGGGAGGTGGGGGCACTGGGGAGAAGTGTTGGGGGCAGTATGGGAGGTGGAGACGGGGGGTGGGGCGCGGTAGGGGGTGTCGGGAGGTGGGGGTACTGGGGAGAAGTGTTGGGGGCAGTATGGGAGGTGGAGACGGGGGTGGGGGTGCGGTAGGGGGGTCGGGAGGTGGGGGCCTGGGGAGAAGTGTTGGGGGCAGTATGGAGGTGGAGACGGGGGGGGGTGGGGCGCGGTAGGGGGTTCGGGAGGTGGGGGCACTGGGGAGAAGTGTTGGGGGCAGTATGGAGGTGGAGACGGGGGGGGGGGCGCGGTAGGGGGTGTCGGAGGTGGGGGCACTGGGGAGAAGTGTTGGGGGCAGTATGGGAGGTGGAGACGGGGGTGGGGGTGGGGCGCGGTAGGGGGTCGGGAGGTGGGGGCACTGGGGGAATTTGGGGGCAGTATGGGAGGGGGAACGGGGTGGGGAGGTGGGGTCAGCATCAGGGGTGTCTGTGGGATGCCAAGTGCTAACACGTGCCTGTCTCCCGCGATGTCGGCAAGCCTATGCCACATCCACCGCGTGTGGGAAGGAGAACTCCCCTGGAGCGACCTGAAGGCAGGAACGACGCTGCACTTTACGGACTAGTGATATTTTATTCACCAAAAGGAAAACAGCTTATAAAATACATCACTGCAGCTATGATCTAGTCTCATTTTTTCTTCCCCAGGAACCACGATGTCGGCTTCTTTTCCTAGCTTCGGTTTACGCCTGGTCCATTTTAGTCTTCAGGTCTCTGCCAGCTGTTGCTATTACCTACATACTGTGGCAGAAAAGGATGAAGGGAACAGACCTATCACTGCATACAGCAACAACAAATAAATAACCACCAGACCAGACTCTTCAAAAGGGAATTTTGTTCGTTTGTTTATGCATTTCTTAAGGTGTATAGTTTAGCATTAAGCACAAATAGTTTTAACAAAAGGACTTGATCAAATACACTGCATGCCACTGATTATTTATAAAAATATGTAACCATAATATAACATTATGAGGTTTATATTTTTCACCAATACAAATATAATTATGGATATTCCAGAGCAGACGTTTAGAAAACCCTACTGCATAATGAGTAGATAGTATTTTGAAGAATAAACTGGTACGTATTGAAACTACACCACTTCTGACCAGCTTTCCAGAATCTGTGTTTTATCCTCTTTCCTGAATTGTGCTTAACACAATAGGATCCATCCTGATTACAGTCTTGCAGTACTTGTGTAATACTTGTGTAGTACTTGTGTAAATGGTAAATGAGAGAGAGTGTGCTACATATTTGAAACTTACCTTCGATTATCTGATAGGCTCAAGTCTTCTGATCTAGATTTAGATTTTTAAAAAATGAGAGAGAAGATGATTTAAAACGAATTAAATGCTTCACATAGTCTCGAAACTACAGAGTGTATTCAGTTCTGTCTCTTTAAAATTCCAGCAATCCAGAAGAGAATTTCTTGCTATCAAAGGTGAATTCTACTGACGAATCAGAGTTCCTATACAATACATTATTTTCCTGCAGGACAGGAAGACTTTTAAAGTGCAATTTCTGTAAAAAAATATTTATTAGGAAAATGCCATATATTGATTTAGGCCTGTCCTGCATCAGGTTCCAGTAGTCCAAATCCCTTTGTCCTGACTTACATGTAGCCTTGGCAGAATTAAATTTTTGTTTTTTTATAACTCTGATGGATAATATCAATGTTTACTTTTATCTATTTAAATGTTCACAGTTGTGCAATATTATGGGTTTTAAGATTTTTTTTTCCAATCTGTATTCATTTACATTTTCACAGTTCTAGAAAGTTATGGTGGAGGTCAGGCAATAATTATTTAATGACAGCAGACACTGAGATTCAATAATTTCAAACTTTCTGACCATTAAAACAAATTGTCAACATCACATGTCAAACAGCCAAATTAAATACCTTTAAATCACAGCCTAATAACTTCTCAATCATTTTCCTTACTTTGCCTATGGGCAAATTTTGATTACCAGTGATGGAAGTTTTTGTTGTTGTGTGTTCCGTGAAAGTGACATTTGCTGACACCAATGAAAATTTAATCCTTCCAAGCCTACTTACATGGGCCTGAGACACAGGTATAAGGGTCCAAGCAAGTAGATTGAGAGTCACAGTTTGGCTCCATCTTTCGAAAACTAATTTGCACATCTCTCTCTCTCTTCATACAGTTTAAATGCACTTAGTTGTCTCCTACACTGCTCTTCACATTTCCGCTTAGACTGGTAGATTTCATTGCCTTTCAAGTTTTCTAGTTTTCACTGGCATATGGAGCCACAGTTGTATGTATCTTAAATATTAATTTTTCCCTTTTCTATTGCAATTTTCCCCAGTATTACTGAATTCAAGCCAATTTTCTTTAACTCCTTTTACAGCTACAAGCCTGACTTTCTGAAATCAATTTTTTCTGATACTGTCCTTTCTAGTACAACAGCGTATTTTAGCAGTGTGTGTCCATTATTGCCTAGCTCACTTGTTTGCTTACGAAACCGTCTCAGAAGTAAAAGCATACAGTTCCCAATGCACACCATTGACTGTACATTCAACCATCTCATATTCATGATCTTGTTCATGAACTCATCACATCCACCACTGCCTAGAGAGATCCCAGATCTGTAAATGAAGGCTTGGAATTAGTTAATTAGGTGAAAAAAATATTTACTCATCAACTTGTGAGTCCTCCTCCTTTGAGCAGAATCTAGTCAATTCATTCCATTTTACGATCATGATGATAGAACCAAGAAGGACAGGCAGAAAGATACAGAAACTTAGCAGCAGCCAATTCTTCCAAGTGTCTTGGGCAGCTCTTTCTAAAACCATATCTAGAAGGAAAACACATAACAGATTTCACAAGTCCAAGCTGCTCAACTCCCAGCATTCTGTGTCGTTTATAAAGGAGAAAGAGAGAAAGTTATCTGATATTATAAAAGCATACAGTCCTTTCTAGAATAAAATATTGTTTCCATTTGGTTAAAAAATGAAAATTGTGATAACTTTCTGTACAAGTTTACTCATTTCCTGAATGTCCTTTATACTCATGGCTTAATAATAAATGAGGGTTACTTACTGGAATGAAGTCCTTGGAGTATATTGCCTCTGCATATCCACAGTCTGTGGCATAAATATTTAGAGCAGTAAAATTGTTGGGACCACATACAACCACCCTCATAGGGTGACCAGATGAAACGGACAAAATATCGGGACACAGGGGGGAAGCAAAAAAGCCGCCGAGCACCCAAAGCCGCAATATCGGGACAAATGGCATCCTGACTGCGCATCGGTCGGGATGCAGGAAAAGAACTAAAAATCGGGACAGTCCCGATTTTATCAGGACATCTGGTCACCCTACATCCTCAGGACCTAGCATTCAGGACTGAGGTTACTGAAAGTTGACAGACTCACTCGTCCCTTAGTTCCACTCACACAGTTGTAAGCCTGATTGAAAACTCCAGTGAAGTAGGGTGCATGAGTGTGGATGAGCAGAGGAACTCCAGTAACCTTCATTTCTTGTTCATGAAATTGCATAGGCACATCCTTGCTCTTGGAAGATTAATATGCAGTTACTACCCAATTAAAAGAGTATGGGGTAGGATCAACTGAGTGGAAATTGTAATACTGCTCTCCCTAAAGGGGCATCTGATAAAGCTTCCAACTCAAGAAGTAGCTCATATTTCAAAAGGCCTGAAATATGTTTTCCTTGCTTTTTTTTTTTTAGTATATCAGGAATATAAAGTCTTCTGTCCCTCTCCCTTGTTTTTGCTGGAAGTTTCACTTGGAGGACCCAGAGCAGTGGATTTGGGAGCTCAGGAGGATGTTGAATAACAAAGAGTTTTTCTTGTGAATGTTTGTTAGGTGTTTGAAGTAAAGTTTTAAATAGTTTGAATAGAGTCACTTCTGACCAGTCAATCATATTTCACTTCCTTGACATCTGTGACATCAAATGTACTTGGTCATCAATAGTGTCTTCTAGGAAAAACAAGGCTGGTAAGATCTGAATTTCTGGCATAAATTAAAAGGAAAAAATCCAAATCAAACAAAGACCCACCATACACTAACATTCAATTCCAGACCGTCTTTATACATCATAAAGCAGAATTAAGAACCAAGCCCTTTTTTTTTTTTAACCTTTGCAGGTCAACTTTAACATTGAGCTTGTGAAATTTTGACTCCCCATTTGAGACTATATGGTTTAGAAAAAAAACTGACATTATAATAATTGCGGTTTAGGTCGAATTCAATAATCATCTTCAGTAAAAGTTTTAGATTCACAGCAGCACCAATTTCTCCTTCCAGACTGAAAGCTTTCTAGTGCAGAAATTATCTTTATTCATGTACCTTGTACAGGGCTGAGCCCATTGACAATGCTTAACCAGAAAAGAAAAGAAAGAAAATCTGTAAAATGGGGGATTATGCAGTAAAGCTTGGATATCACAGACCCTCCTCACCAACACTGGAATTTTTTACCCAGCTTCTGTTTCAGTTTTGGTTGCAAGTTTTAATTCCACACAATTGTTTTCCCTAAAGTATTTTTTTTTACTTTCTTTAGACTTAACAGTTTTGAAATCAAAGTCATGCATTATGTTTTAAAATTAACTTCAAACAAAGTGAATATTTGTATTTTGTAGTTTAAATATATAGGGATCAATTTTAACAATGAAGAAGAGAGAAATGATTGTGCTAACTAAAATGGACAGAGTGCAGGCAGGGATTATGAAAGCTTTCCATGCAGTCCTATCCTCAGATGACAGATATCTTCCAGATCTCAAAAACATGGTACAATATGGCTTGAATTGAAGAACTAGGCAGTGTGTTGAGAGAGATGATTCAGATCCTGGTGTATTAGCCCAGTGTGCCATCTATCTGCCAACAGAGGCTGTATATTTGTTTATAAGATAATACAATACTTCAGCATTTTCTCAATACAGACACTATTCTTATTATTATTTGTATTATGGTAGTACCTATTATATAAGTAGGTCAGACTCTGCTCTCAACTGTGTCCGTGTAAATCAGAAATAACTGAGGACTAGAATCTGATGCTATGTCATTAAGCAAATGAAGTCTAGTAGTATTATTATTTATTTGTATTTATTAAAAACTAACAGAACATATTGGGACACTCTGGAACCTCAAAAATTCCAATAAATAAAAAAAAATCCCAGCAACCTCAGAGTAATATATTAATATTTAGTAAGCACATAGTACAAAAAAATAATACCCAAATGCCTCATTTCCTGTATTACAAATCTTTTCTTTTTTCACAAAAATATAGAATTTCAGTTTACAGGTTTTCCTCTTAGCTACCCCATCACTGGTGGTGTGATTTTCTGGATATTATGATCGTATGCTTATCTGAGATGCCCATCCCCAGAGTATCCTATCCCCACTCTTTTTCAAAAGAAAAGGATACTTGTGGCACCTTAGAGACTAACAAATTTATTTGAGCATAAGCTTTCGTGAGCTACAGTTCACTTCATCTTGATGAAGTGAGCTGTAGCTCACAAAAGCTTATGCTCAAATAAATTTGTTAGTCTCTAAGGTGCCAAAAGTCCTCCTTTTCTTTTGTGAATACAGATTAACACAGCTGCTACTCTGAAACCACTCTTTTTTCAGTTAGAGAAGAGTCTCTGAATTCAGGTCAGTGAGATACAGGGCATTTGATTTACCAGATTTACTTGGATTACTAACCAAAGTCCAACAATCGAAGCCCACTGTCAATACTTCCCCCCACTGGAGAGCCTTTCGTTTTGCAATCTGGAGGATTCCAGCCAGGATGTACAATGACAATGTTTCTTACTGTTGCATACCTGAAAACACAGGGGAATGTAGCAAAATTACTCATTTAGTGAATTTTCCTCAGAGCTTAGTACTGTTAGGTACCTTCTAAGACAGTGGATTTCAACCTTTTGTCATTGTGTGGACCCCTAGAAAATTTCAAAGGGAGGCGCAGAGGCCCTGTGGAAATTTTAGACATAGTCTGCGGACTCCCAGGGGTCTACGAATCACAGGTTGAAGGACTACTGCTCTGAGATTACACTTTTCTTGTCAACCTCCTTGTTCTAGCTGAGACCTGCTAGAACTCATCCTGCTCCCACTGATATCAATATGAATTTTGGCATTGACTTTAGTGGGACAGGGTCAGGCCCAAATATTACTGAATAGTCTGACACTTCAGAAATACACCAGACAATGAACTGAAAATAAGACAGGCATCTAACCGCCTCAAAAAACTGAATAAATATAAAGCACAAACCCCTTCGAGGCAAGTATGCTATACTGTACTATTCCTTGCACCAGAGAGGTGGACTGACTTGCCCAAGGTCAACACCAAAGTAATGGCAAAACTGAAATTAGAACTCAAGGGACTTCCTAGTTTTCCCTGCTGTCCTCAATCCACTACACCAGAATGGTTCCTCCCATTATCTGCAGCCATGTTAATTTTTTTTATAAATCTACACTACTTTAGGTCATGTGCAGCTCCCTCCTGTTCAAAGATACAGATCTTGGCCCTTATTTGATTTTTTTTTTTTTTTTTTACTAATCTGCCCACGCAATTCATTTCATAGTTATACTGTGCATAACAATCTCTTCTCTCACATTCTAATTTTGTTACTGGTTCTAAGAAAGAAAAATGGCTTAAATTATTTTACTCAATTATTCCCATAAATAACTGACAGTAGCATAGTGATTTTGGACCCCAAGTGTAAGCCCAGAAGGGCTTTTACAGCCAAACCATAGACACTACAAAATGAGGTTTTATAAGAAAGAACTTCCTGAACAATATTAATAGAAGCAGTAACATCAAAATAATAATATTATTGTTACTTACTCCATGACCGTTGCATTTTACTTGTGGATTACAATCATATCCCAGGACTGCATAAAACTGGCATGTGCGGTTTATACAAACCTAAACAACAAATAAACCCACAGCATAAAAAATTCCAATTCAAATAAGTCTGACAATCTTAGCATTCAGTATACGTGCTGCATGCTCTGAAAAGAAGCCTAGGATGGAAAGGCCATAATATTACAGCTTTGTGGAAATACTCTAATGCTTGCCAAAAGGTAACTGGCAATGCAGAATGAAGACAATTTTATTGTTGCTGTCTGTATTCTATAGGAGTTGCAGATTAAGAAGGAGTTGCAATGAAAGAAAATATACTGTTATAACCACATCTACAAATAGCATGTATGTTTATACTTTTAAAAACAAGGCAAAAGCATTTTGATTTGTCAATACATATGTTTTCTTAAACTGAATACTACTGTAACTGCTGGTGTTCCTTCCCTCCTCTGGTATAGTTTATGTTCCATAGGCTGCTGAGTCCATTGCTAAGGGCCACTTTGTGCCTTGCCCTTAGAGGGGTGCATGAGATGTGGGAGGAAGAAAAGGTGCTTTTTTTATTCTGTTGTGCAGCTCCATTATGGGCCACACAAAACTGCAGTTGCTTGCAATGCCGAGTTGGGGAAGGGAGTCAAAGAGTCCAGGGACTCTCTCCTCCTTGCAACCCTGGGGTACATCCCAAAAGGGAAAGAAGGCCATAGCCTCATACCCCCTCTGCAGTGATCTGTGGAGAGAGACTAGTGCACAGGGCAAAAGTGTGGAAGAATATGCTGCACCCATGGGATACAGTAGCAGGCAGCTCCCATGTGCATTCGGGAGCTTCAGGAATTCTGACTCTGAGCCTCCCCCTGGGTGGCATGGATTAGCATCACCCTTTGTTCTGGGCTGTGTTCAATTTCTATCTTTTTTTATCATGTCCCCTCTTATTTCGTTTCTAAAGTAAACAATCCTAATCTTTTCAATCTCTCTTCATATGACAGTTTTTCTTGCCTCTAAATACTCTCATCACCCTATTCTGAATTCCTTCTAATTCTGTAATATTCTTTATGAGATAGGGTGACCAATGCTTCACACAATATTCTAAATAAAGGTTTACCATCAGTTCATATAATGGCATTATAATATTTTCCATATAATTTTCCATCCTATTCTTTATGCATCCTAATATCTTGTTCAGTTTTTTGACCATAGTTGCACATTAAGCAGAGGTCTTCAATAAATTATCCAGAGTGATGCCCAGGTCCCTTCCTGAGTTGATACATTTAATGCAGAACCATGCAGAGTGTATCAGAAGTACATATTTTCCCCACCAATATGTTTTGCTTTGCATTTGCCAACACTGAACTTTATTTGCCATTGTGTTGCTCACTTACATAGCTTGGTTATGTCTTTCTGAAGTTCCTCACAGTCTTCTCTGGTCCTGACTACCATAAATCGCTTTGTGTCATATGCAAATTTGCTACTTCTTTGCTCACCCATATCATTAATAAATATATTAAACAAAATTGGACCTAATACAGAACTATGAGGCATCCCACTGTTAATCTTTTGCTGTGATTAAAACTGCTCTTGCTTCCTGTCTTTTAGGCCAGGTCTATACTACACATTTTTTTTCAACGTAGCTCTGTTCAGAAGAGTGATAGACTTTGGTTTGTGACTGACATACCTACACCAGGAAAAGCTCCTACTGTAGATGCAATATCTCTACTGGCAAAACTGTGCCAGTTTACTTTTGCCAGTAAAGTATATTTCGCTCAGGAGGGTTGGAATAACCTATGCCTGAAAAAGCAGACTTTTGCTGTTATAAGCTGTTTCTACAGTAGGAGTGATTTTTTACAACACTTTGCCTCAAACCCTGTGACTACTTATTATCTTTAGTAGCCTCTTGGGAAGGACTTTGTCAAATTTAAATAAATTATTTCGGCTAGTTCTCCTTTATCCACTACTTTACTGACACATTCAAAGAATTCTAATAGGTTGGTTTTCCTTTGCAGAAACAATGTTAGAGTCTATTATCTCATGATCTTCCAGATATTTTACTATTCCATCTTTAATTATAATTTCAGCCAATTTATCAGGTACAGATGTAAAGTTTACAGGTCTGTAATTCCCCTGGATCACACCTAGACTCCTTTAAAAGCCGCATTGCTACTCTCTGATCCTCCGGTTAGTCGATGCGGGATTTTTTTGAGAGAGATAGCAAATTTTTATGAGCAGCTCAGTCACATTGTACTTGAACTCCTTCATAAATTAGGCCTCTTTCAGTGCCTGTGTTGGCCAGAATTCTGTCCTCCATTTGTACCACTGCTTATTATTTTAGTAAATATTTGTTTTTCAATTATCTTCTACTCTAAAACCACATTTCAACCTAGATTTTATTTTTTATGTTGGTGGAGGAAGGAATCAAAATCAGGCTTAGAACATGATCATGGTCGTACCCTTAAGTAGGGTAACACTATTTTGCAGCTCCCTAATGACAATTACTTAGATTGTAAGCAATTTGTGGAAGGGACTGTCTTTTTATATATGTTTGTATAGCACTGACCACAATGTGAATAGGACCTCTAGGCACTACTGTAAAACAAATAATAATGATGATTAAGTAGTAATAAAGTAATTCTCTAACACAGTTAAAATACATTATAGTGAATTAAAACAAGGCACAGGGATTAGTCATGTGGCGAACACTAAAGGTCTACAATAATCATCCATTAATCACTCCAGACTGAAAATTTTCCTCTGGTGTTAAATGAGAAAGTAAATAAAACATCAGTAATGAATAACCTTGAACTATGTTGCCAAAGGGTAAATATTTCTAAAACTTAATCAAGTTTATAAAGTCCAAATACATACTGACATTTTAGATGCTTATAAAATATTTCCTTACTTTACCAGGCCCACACTTTGTGCCTTCTTTAACCAGTAGAGGGTCAGTCTCTGTGGGTGGCTTCATATAATCTAAAGATATACATACATGCTCTCGCACTTGAGCATAAATGATAGCAGCTTTTTCTTTAGTGAATGGAATGCGACTTGGATATGTACAAACTAACTTTCCACATGTGACATCCCTATAAATTTCAATAGCAAAGGAAAATAAAATGATACATGTGACATCTGATTGATCAATACATTAGAAAAACGAAACTGCAGAAAACAAGTGGGGTATTGCACATATTAGATCGATATAAAGGTCATAAGCAGAGCAAGGAAGGCAGAAGACTGATCTTTGAAATAAGGAGAAAACTGATGCACATCCACCAGATTACTCTTGCCTGCAAATGGGAATGAGGCCACAGTGGGGCACACATAAGAACCTCAGAATGGCTATACTAGGTCAGACCAAAGGTCCATCTAACCCAGTAGCTGTCTTCCGACAGTGGTCAATGCCAGGTGCCCCAGAGGGAATGAACGGAACAGGTAATCATCAAGTGATCCCTCCCGTCACCCATTCCCAGCTTCTGGCAATCAGAGGTTAGGGACACCATTCCTGCCCCAATAGTTATGTGCTTCATGGACATGCAAGGATTACACTTAAGGTCATGGTTTTTTTCAGTTATGTTCATTCACGGCCCATGTTGGATCATATTAAAGAAGTTCTGTATTAAAATCACAAATGAGTTTGATTCCCCCTAGTTTAAATTCCAGGGTATTACTAATTAAGAGGTCTTTTGGTTTTTGGTACTGTTTCTCTCCCTCTCTGTGTGAAACTTGCAAGCTGCTAATTGCGTTAGTATATTCTAAGACAGAGTCAGTTCTCAAAGCAATTCTTTGTAACAACAACTACTCACACAGAGAGAGACTCAAAGCAATACTCTGTAACAACTTCAGTTCATAGCACCCAGAAACAGCACCCGCCCTTTTGTTGTATTCATCTCGCTTGTTAACAATTGTGATTAAAATAGAGATAGAGGATACATGTGGAGAGATGCTTGGTGTGGATAATAACTGAATGATCAGGGAGGTGTCAGCCTAAGAATCCAGTGTCCATCGGCTAAGAAGGAGTCAAGTGGAAATAACCAGAGGACCCCCCGGATGGCAGACTGGAATCTCAAGAATGGGAGAACCAAAGAACAAGATAACATCTGGCAGCACGGAGCCATCAGGAATGTGCCATCTGCTGATTGATTCAGCAACAGCATGATGAAGCAATTCCCACAGACTGGCATAGGAAGAAATTCCTATAAAAATGGACTCTAGAAAGTGAGAACTTTGGGGTCTGATTCTGCAAACCAATTTCCAGGAGCATCAGATGTGCATCTGACAAGGCCCTGCTCCCTCCTCATGTCTAGACCACCTGGCCAGTGGCTTGGCATGAGCAACTCTAAGGCTGGTAACTATGATAACAACCTTGCAGAATCTGTGTGTGTGTGTGGGTGGGTGGGTATGTATGTGTATGTATGAATGAATGAATGTGTGAATAAATATGAAATTGAATGGAATGTTATAGCTATAACTAACTGCTTACTATGAAAGAAAAGGAGTACTTGCGGCACCTTAGAGACTAACAAATTTATTTGAGCATAAGCTTTCGTGTGCTACAGCTCACTTCATTGGATGCATTCCGATGAAGTGAGCTGTAGCTCACGAAAACTTATGCTCAAATAAATTTGTTAGTCTCTAAGGTGCCGCAAGTACTCCTTTTCTTTTTGCGAATACAGACTAACACGGCTGCTACTCTGAAACCTGCTTACTATGATTCTTTCTGTATTCACAATAAATGTGGCATTTTGCCTTTTCCCCTTTAATAAGATCCTGCTGGTTTTTATTTTATTGGTATAACATCCACACCTCAACCTTTGTGTACCATGTGCTCTTCTGGTGGAAGAGGAAGCAGGTGTGCAAGGCACTGAGGTCTATTCTGTCCAGTGTGGAGCATCACACCTAGTCAATAACCTTACTTGGGTCCAAGCACAGCTTCTGCTAATCCTTGCATTTCATGCTACAGGATCACGGTCTAGATGCTCACCAACTGCACATTCTTTGAGAGTGGCCAAGGCTAATGTATACAGAACACCTGAGACTAGAAGGATATCTTATAAAGAAATTAAAGCAGCCTTACTACTGAACAGATAGTAAACGTTTGCACCGTACAGTAGAGGAAAGCAGAAAAGAAATATGTTTTTTCCTTCAAAACATACATCCAACTACAGATCTGAAATCCTTTCTTCGGATCATTCCCACAGTGTCCAAACCTATCTGTTTGACTATTGATTCTTCATAACATGCAAGAGGAGCATTTTAGAACCTGTAAGTTTTGAGATAAGATTGAGTATAATTAAAAGGAACACTAAATCATTTATTAATCTATTAGTACTTCTAACATGCCTATCATTGCTGTACCTAGATGCTACACATGGATTAGAGAAAACCAGGAAGGATAAAAATCTGTATTAAAAAAATCAGATATCTTTCTGTTCAAATTGTATCTTTATTTAAATTAAATTATGTTTTTAGAAAGAAAAACGTAACTTATTTTAAAATTAAATTTCAAATTGTAACAACCTATCTTAATGCCTAAATTTACTATAATCTACTAATCATTTAAATTAAATACAAAATAATATTAAGCAGTACATTTGCTGCTGAAGTTTTAAAGAAGTCAAACCACTGAACTGGTGGAAGTCACTGACTAAGCACCTGAACCAGAGTTTGCTGAAGTCTTAAACAAGCTTTAGACAGCAGTAGCCTCTTCTTCAGGTGCAAAGAGAATAATTTATACATTTCAGTTTATTCAATTAGTTCAGTCCCATAACTAGTTCATTCAAAGTTGAGAAACCAATTGGCAGATGTAAAAGCAGGAAAGCTTGTTTCCTCTTCATATCTAAGAATAAAAAGTAGGTGTGAGAGGATAAGATCTACTAGATTCTAAAATCATGAAGGAAATGGTGACCTGAAGCAATCAATTTGATTCACTAAAATATTTTCTTTGTTTAACAAATCCATTAGTTTTAAAGTAAAACATGTTTTGATAAATTTCTTGTGTATCCAGCACATTTATGGTTGTTTTATTTAACTAATTTTTAAAAATTGTAAATGTTGGTTTTGTGCAGTTTTAATTGAATTCCAATTTTCATCCAAATAGAGCTTGACACAAATCAGAAATAAAAAATTAATCACCATTTATTTAAAAAAACCGAAATGCTCATTCATAATTTCTAACAACAAAAAAGCAAAAATAAAGAATCTGAATAAGTGTATATTATAGCTATATAACTGCTTAAATAAATGTACATATATTGTACATCGCTCCTGATTATCAACAGGTAGTACCAAAATTCAAAGTAAAGGCTATATTTAGTTGCAATTCAACATGTTTTAATGGTTAAATCAGTGAGAAGCAACCCTTCTCTAGGAAACAGTGGAAAAAGTACAAATGCAAAACGTGATTAAATTTGATTATTTAGATCAGGTTTCCTGCTGCTGATTTGAATAATGATTAAATTAAACTACCCTGCAACAAACGTGAGATCTGTTCAGAATTGGTTTTTAGTCTGCTATTTGGTTAGCAAAAAAGAAGACATATTTTACAAATTAATTTTAATTTATAGTCACCACTTCATTTTACTTTACTTCTATAAAATCTAAGCTTCTGGATAACCTCCATGCCTTTATAACAATGTGTAATATCACTGACAACTTCAAACAAGTATCCTGGCAATTCTGTTCCTCATTTCCCCATCATCAATAAAAACGGAATAAACATGGGTTAATAACTGCTATATGCGTTTGGATTATGATGGAAGTGGCTATGTAAGTCTTTATTATTAATGATTATTATTATTATTATTCAGCATTAGTGGAACTGGATTTTAGAACAAATTAGAACATATTGTCTCCTACCTTGCCATAGATCCTCTGACACGCTTTATCAGCAGACTGGACAACGTCCTTTGTAACAAAAGGCAGTATTGTGTTCGCATCTGTGTCCATTCTGAACATAAAGATCAGCTGGACAGAATGCAGATGACCCATTGCAGTACTCATTGAGATCACACTGACTATCAGCCATGGGTCTACATTTCTTATTCTTTGCCTTAAACTAGAAAAAAGTAGAATAAGGAGACTGTGCATGGTTTACAAAGATTATGGTCTATAATGTTTAAATAACAGAATTTATGTAAAGCACAAGAAAAGATACTTACAGCGAATAAGAAAATAAGTAAACACCACCACCACATATATGCTGTTTAATGGGTTGTCACTGACTGTGATGATGTGAGAATTCTTTGTAAAATTCTTATATACTATATGTAGGACTCCAGGTCACTCAGGGTTCTTTTAAATCATTTTCATCAATTTTTCCTTGTCATGAAACATAAATTGATAGACTGCCAGCCCTCTGACAGAGTGGCCCTGGTGATTTAGCATATGGTACTCTTCCCCTACGGCAGTACAGAAAAAAATGTCCCACCATGATGCCAGGAGACATCATACTGTTAGAGGTGTCATCTTTTGGATGACATGTAAAAATATGATCCTTAATCTCAGAAATATTTCATTTTAAACCCTAATCCTGCAAAATTATGCACATGTTAATTTTACACACGTGAATAGTTCCGCTGACTCTGTCTGGAGAACTTGTTCCACTAGAAGCGCAGAAGTGGGATATATACCAATCTGAACTTCAAAGAAAGGAAGAGATCATCAAACCCTAGTGCTAAGGGAACCCTTATGTGGGTGAAGTAAGGGAACTGAGCGGAAGCACAAACTGTAGATAAGGCACTGGACTGGGACTCAGGAGAGCTATGTTCAATTATCATCTCTACACAGACAGCCTTGACCATGGGCAAGTCACTTAATCTTTCTGTGCTCTGTTGCCCCAGGTATAATATGGTGATAATACTTCCCTCTCCAGCCTTTGTCTGTCTTGTCTATTTAGTCTGTAAACTTTCTGGGGCAGAGACTAGCGTCAACTATGTTTTGTACAGAAATCTGTATAATTAAGATAAACACAGAGGTGTTTGCACTCCTTGTGCAGTACTGTTCTCTTATTCTTTAAGTTGTAAAAACTTTCACATAGCACTTCACATTTTCAAAGAAGGCAGGATTATTTAGTGTCATGCAGGAGACTGTGATTGAGAAGATTTGTGTTATAATCCTGGCTCTGACTGGTTTATAGTGTGTCACGAGACAAGCCCATTGTAGCATAGTGCTGACTCACCACCATGGCACTGCCTGCGGGTCATCCAGGAATTAGCTCTCTCAGCCCGGAGTGCCCTCCATGTGCCAGTGTCTCGCCCTCTGTTACCTACCCCTCTGCAGTCCCTTTATCTCCCCCACATGTAGGCCCCACGTCCCTCCTGAACTAGGGTGCCCCTTACCTTGGGTGTGCTGCCCCTCACTCAGGGAACCCACTCCCTGAGCCCACCTCGCCTCAGTGACCCACTGCCAGTCCTCATCTTGCCCCCTTTACTCAGGGGCAAACTGCAGTCTGCAATGGCCACTCATAATTGGCTAGGGGGTTGGACCTGCTGCCTTTCCCCCGCAGCCCCAGTACCTCCTTAGGCCTTCCCGTCAGGCCTCAGCCAGGGAGGTCACCAGGCCTGAGCTCCCCCCTCAACCTGCCCCGTCCCGTCCCGTCCCGTCCCGTCCCCCAGCACTGCTCTGTTGAAGATAGATACCCTGTGCTCTGCAGGCATTTCAGTCCTTCCCACCCCAAGGCTGGAGTGAGACTGCCTGCCTCCTAGCTCACAGCCCTCTTTATACCAGCCCTATCAGGCCTGGATTGGCTGCTACCCCTGCCTCCCCTGATGGCTCCTTGGGGCAAGCCCTTTCCCAGAGCTGGTTTAACCCCTTTCTCTCCAGAGCGGGGTGCTCACCTGCTACACCCATGCAGTACTCAGGAGCTCCAGTGGAGCCCACTGTGGCACTTAAGTTCTACCAAACCCATGGATTTGTTGAGCTTTGACAAAGCTGATGAACTTCACCAGAAGTTTCTAGGCCAAGACATTGACTAAAAAAAGGAATAAAGAATTTTCAAAATAATATTTTTCCCCAAACATCCATATCAGAAAAGTGTTGTCTGACTGAAATTAAAAATGCTCATTAAATTGCTCCCTTTGGCCAAAGACCACCCAGGCAAATGTCAAGTACAAAGGCAGTTTTTCACAAGGTGCGAATATGGGTGCACACAAACGGAAAGCTGGTTTTCATCTTTAACTATGCAGTGAACAGTCTCTCCAAAATTTAGAATTGTGTTAAGCATCTCATAATCCTGAATATACACCTTACCTTACAGTTTTGGCAACATAATCCAGTACCACACTTTGCTCTTGGCTTAAGTCTACATTTGTTAGTACAGCATTTATCTTTTGCACACTCCTGAAAAATAAACCATAGACTCATTAGATATTCTAAAATTTTCCTTCTCTAAAGAGTCTGTCCAAGATTCTCATCCCTTAAGAATACAACTTGAAAGATCCCCAAAGAAAATGAGTGTCAAGCTACAAGGTTAATACCAACATGAAAACTGTTTATAAATATAAGTAAGATCTTCAGTGACTTTCCTAAATTTCAGCTAGGTACTAACTCTCAAAGCACCATTCTTCTAAACTGAGAACAGTGGAATTTTACACTACTTAGGCTTTCTGGTGTTGAGTACAAACCTTTGCTGAGCCACAGTCACACTGCTCTCCTCTTTCCACAATACCATTGCCACAGATTGCCCTCTTGTAGGACAGATTCAAATAGGGTCTGTTAGAGAGGCAGTCTCTCCCCTATGTTTCATAAAACTTTTGAAGTCTTTAATGCTGCAACTGCTAAAGGCTTTTACCCCATTGGAATATCTAAAAATAAATTATCAATGAAAAATTATACCAATTGAAGATATTTAAAGATCCCAGAGTACTTAATATCATTAATGCTACTTTCCAAAATATTCAGCTGAGGGTCTTTCACTTCATTTTGTAAATCTGTATTCAAATAATATTTTAAGAATAAAATTGGCAGAAATTAGCAACTAGAACATCATCCTTTTATTTATTATTGAGAAAGATATTAATATTCCTTCATCAGAGATATCGGCTAACTTAATTGTGTCTTTATCTTTCCAGGTAAAACATGGGATACCTAAATACGTTAGGGTTATTAACAGATAATGGAAATACATTTTCATTTATTTTCTTATAAACTAAAACTTTATGGGAAATATTAACAAAATCACATCACTGGATCATTTATAATTGCCTTAGTTTCCTTAAATCACATATACACAAACATTACATAAATTATAAAGTGTTACAATATCCTGAGCCATTTTATCAATATACAGATCAAATCTCCCTGTACTTGAGAAAAATAAACTGAAGTTGAACAATCTCATTGTAGAGCTAGATTCTGGTGATGGTTTTTGTAACACGGGCATCTAGCCCTAGATTTCAGTAAGGCATTTGATACCGTGCCACATGGGGAATTATTAGTTAAATTGGAGAAGATGGGGATCAATATGAACAAAGGTGGATAAGGAATTGGTTAAAGGGGAGACTGCAAGGTCCTACTGAAAGGCGAACTGTCAGGTTGGAGGGAGGTTACCAGTGGAGTTCCTCAGGGATCGGTTTTGGGACCAATCTTATTTAATCTTTTTATTACTGACTTTGGCACAAAAAGTGGGAGTGTACTAATAGTTTGCAGATGACAAAGCTGGGAGGTTGCCATTCGGAGAAGGATCGGGATATTATCCAGGGATCTGGATGACTTGTCAACTGGAGTAATAGTAATGGATGACATTTAATAGTGAGAAGTGTAAGGTTATGCATTTAGGGATTAATACAGAATTTTAGTTATAAGTGGGGGCTCAATTAGAAGAAACGGAAGAGGAGAAGGCCCTGAGTCTTGTTGATCATAGGATGACTACGAGCTGCCAATGTGATATGGCTGTGAAAAAGCTAATGCGGTTTTGGGATGCATCAGGAGAGGCAATTCCAGTAGGAATAAGGAGGTTTTAGTACCATTATACAAGCACTGGTGAGACCTCACCTAGAATACTGTGTGCAGTTCTGGTCTCCCATGTTTAAAAAGGATGAATTCAAACTGGAGCAGGTACAGAGAAGGGCTACTAGGATGATCCGAGGAATGGAAAACTTGTCTATGAAAGGAGACTTAAGGAGCTTGGCTTGTTTAGCCTAACTAAAAGAAGGTTGGGGGAGATATGATTACTCTCTATAAATATATCAGAGGGATAAATGCAGGAGAGGGAGAGGAATTATTTAAGCTCAGCACCAATGTGGACACAAGAACAAATGGGTATAAACTGGCCACCAGGAAGTATAGACTTGAAATCAGACGAAGGTTTTTAACCATCAGAGGAGTGAAGTTTTGGATTAGCCTTCCAAGGGAAGCAGTGGGGGCAAAAGATCTATCTGGTTTTAAGATTCTACTTGATAAGTTTATGGAGGAGATGGTATAATGGGATAATGGGATTTTGGTAGTAATTGATCTTTAAATATTCAGGGAAACAGGACTAATCCCCCGAGAGGGGATATTAGATGGATGGATGAGTTACCCAGGAAAGAATTTTCTGTAGTATCTGGCTGGTGAATCTTGCCCATATGCTCAGGGTTTAGCTGATTGCCATATTTGGGGTCGGGAAGGAATTTTCCTCCAGGCAGATTGGAGAGGCCCTGGAGGTTTTTCACCTTCCTCTGTAGCATGGGGCATGGTTGACTTGAGGGAGGCTTCTCTGCTCCTTGAAGTCTTTGAACCATGATTTAAGGACTTCAATAGCTCAGACATAGGTGAGGTTTTTCATAGGAGTGGGTGGGTGAGATTCTGTGGCCTGCGCTGTGCAAGAGGTCGGACTAGATGATCAGAATGGTCCCTTCTGACCTTAGTATATATAAATCTATGAATCTATCCATTAAAAACTAGAAAAGATATGCTATAGCTCAACAGAAGTTATTGATTTGATGAACAATTACCAGGTGAGGTTCTATGGCCTGCGTTATGCAGAAAGCAAGAATAGATGAGCATAATATAGTTCCTTTTGGATTTATGAACTCATTTCATAAATTAATTGCCACCAGCTTCTAATGATTATTTGTCACAATTGACCTAGGCCCCAATACTGAAAACACTTCAGCGTGTGAACAATTTCACTGAGTTAGTCACAGGCATCTGTTTCCATAGGGCCCTTTGGCTGGATTTGACTGAGTGACAGCAGGGTTCCTATTGAGAGTCCCTGAGCCACTGGTTAGCTTATTGGCTTGTGAACACTTTCAGAAGATTTCTAGAGTAGTACAGAGTACCTCATTTTTAGCTTGTCTGATCTGATCTGAATTGACTATATATAAGTAATGTCTGGTAAGACATACGTTATTGAAAATACAATTTGAGGCTTAGTCATATGACCTTGTATGTTTTATCCAAAAAATAATTAAAAGCAGTTTCCTGGAAAAGAGCAAAGTAATGCCCAGTGAATGCCATGGGAAATTTTGCATTGTTACATGCATGCAATCCCACAGATTTCAGTGAGATTGCCCCCTTATTGCGACTTGTCCAACAGAGTTTAGACTCTTTCCACCACTTTCAAGGGTTGGAAGGATTTTAAGCACATGACTGCCAGTAACTGTAATGATCATGCCAAATTTTGAAAATTAAACCTTTCCATGCAGAATCACACAAACAGAAAACTAATTAATAAAGCATTACAAAAATATGAACAAGCCAACAATGAATTCTGTTCCACACAAAGCTGATTAATACAAGGAAAAGGTCAAAAATCTATAATCAAAGCCTACTATGAACCTTTCAATAAAACATGAATAATGTATACTTGCATTCAGATGTGAAAAAATTACTTTCAGATATGTTCTTTAGAAATTAGTTTTTTTTGGTATGCATAACTGGCACCCAGACTTCCATTGTCAACAGACAATTTGAAGAATCTCACACTTCACACAGAGCGACCTCACACACACCTTAAATAATCCATGGTCATTATAATGATTGAACTTGCCACAGGAAAACAGTTCATAATAAATAATAATATAATAACGTCATGTTACATGAGGTATATAAATAAAAATCTTACACTGCTTTGGTGTTCATTATACAGATGGATCCAGAACACTGACAGTCCCTAGAATCATTCATATCCTATTCCCAGACTAAGCCCCAGCAGCTGTGCAATGATGACTGAAAATGTCTCCAGTGTTACAGCCCTTTGATATATAAAGAAAAATAACTGAAAATCATCATCAAAGTAACTCAGTTAGCAACAAAAACTATGATAAAATTCTAAACCTTTCTGCTTCCTGCCCTGTAGTCAGGTCATATTTTATAAAAATGTCCGTACTTTTATGTAAAGAATCAAGATGCTTGTCTCAATACAAGGCCAAAGTTCATGCTGACTTACATTGTGGAAACAACTCAAATGAAAGCATGAAGATGCCCAGGGTGTGAAAAACCGTGCAGAACTTGATATGCGATATGAAAAGAAATGCATATTGTATTGCATATGGTACTGTTAAGATTCAATCCTGCAAAATGCTAATTTCTGGCCTTGATGTAGCAAAACGTTTAAAATTGTGCTTAACCTTAATTCATGAACAGGTCCCAAGTTAATGGGACTGCTTAAGTTTTGCTGGATTAGTGCCAGAGTACTCAGCACCGTGCAAAGTAAAGCTCTAAAGTACTTTAAAGGGCTAGGAGGGGACTATAGAGCAAGTAAAAACCTAACCTTCAAAGTTCTACTGCAAATTTTTCTAACCAGTGCCTAAAGTCAAGCATCTAAATGCATATCAAGGCATCTAATACAATGAGTTTTTCACGGTGCTGAGCACCCACCACAACTCCTTCTGAAACCATGCATCCAATGAAGTGAGCTGTAGCTCACGAAAGCTTATGCTCAAATATCTGTTAGTCTCTAAGGTGCCACAAGTACTCCTTTTTTTTTTTGCGAATACAGACTACCGGCTGCCTCTACATCTGAAACCAGGGTTTACAATGTTCACTAGCAATTTAGACCATAATACTATACCAGAGCAACTCCTCCAGCATAGTTTCTGAGACAAATCGATCCTGCAAATGTTGCCCCTAACATAATTAGGGTGGTCCTGTAACTAAACACAAAAACAGATTCTTGAATATACTATGTTCTTCGTAGCAGTGTTTAAAAGAACAATGTTGTTTGTGTCTTATAGTTTAACTTTTACTTTCTATTGTTTACCACATAAACACTCTGAGAAATCTGAAAATATTTTGTAAACACAGTACATCCAGAATTATATTTATAATAATTCATAGTATCTGTTCTATTACTTTTACAAGAGATGTTTGTTGGTCATGTGGAATTGTGTTGGTCCATGCTATGACAGTCTAGAAGATTTCCAGTGTGCCTTTTTAATAATAGAGAAATGTTTTTACTTACACAAAAATATGCCATGTCATGTGGCCGAAGAACAAGGTGAGATTCTTTCCATTGTAAAAACCTTTGTAGTATCTCATCAGCTTCCCCTGTTGTGCGAATTTTATTATTATCTGTCCAAAACTCCAAGGAAGACAGTACAATTGTCATATTAAGGGGTGTAAACATCTGAAAATACAACAGAAGAAACAGATGTTCAATTACGTTTTATGCATAGCAGTATTTCAATTTTATAAAGAATAAGCTAATGGCCCAACTTAGCAAAATGGACATCACACAACAGCTCTTGGTTGCGGGGACACTTCTCTCCAACACCTGTAAAACTAAAAGGGGAATGGTGAGAGAAAAATGCAAGCAAAATATATAGTGCTTGCCCAGCAGACCAAACCCAACAGTTCTGAGAGGAGGGTTTCTGTAAATAAAGAGAGGATTCATAAGTAAAGCATATATTCAAATAAATAACAGGTTATAAGCCCTAACCTTGATCATGTCCACAACACTACAATTTCAGAGGCAAACAAAAACTTTCCTTTTTTTTTTTTTTTTTTTTAGTACAAAAGGCTGAATGATGCGGGGGGAAGGATTTTCTGATTGGCAGCTGTTTAATAAGCCTAGAGATGCATCAATACAGCAATCTCTTCGAAGCTCCTCCTCCTTTGTGAGACATAAAGAAAAACTGAAAACTGGAAGCACTGAGGAGCAACCCTGGCTGGTGTCAAGAGTTTAGTAATATCAGGGCTCTGGACCAGTGATTACAGAGTGGAGATCTGTTACTGTTTGTATCTCTGGAGAAAAGCAGACACCTAGAATCAAAATGACTTATGGCAAACAGAAAAAAAGATAACAAAGCTAGACAAAAACTTTATAAAAGAAAAATACAAATTAGAAACCAAAAACAAAAGAACCAAGTGTCAAAACAAATGCTAAGAGAGGAATAAAACAATTTTAGGGCTTGTCTACAGGGGAAAATTTTCCAGTTATACTGTTATAATTATACTGGTATAGTTAACAGTATAATACCCCTGTGTGGACACTCATATCCTGGAGTAAGGGTGGCTTTTTTCAGTTTAGCTTAAACTGCTAATAAACTAAACCAGAAAAAGGGACTCTTATACCAGAATAAGAGTGTCCACTTTGCGGGGGGGGGGGTTTACACTGGCATAACTTAGTGGTTTATATTCACATGTCACCTTATACTGGTATAACTTCCCCATGAAGACAGGCAGACAGATTTTCACTTTCCTGAGGAACACAAATGGACAAAACTGGGGACGGTATCCTGCAGAGTTCCTATACTCCCAGATGGATGAGAGCACCAGGGTCTGTGGGTGGAATCTAGGGTTGATTATGATTGGCTAACTTTGTGAAAGAGGCTAAACCTGCCCACACTAGGTGCTAATGTGTTTTTAAACAGCACTGAATTAAAACATGTTAAATAACATATCTGTCTGAGGCAACAAGTTTAAAAAAACCACCTTTTTAACCAATCTAGACAAGACTTCAGAGAAATACAACACAAACTTGAGGTGAAGCACTTAAACATTTTTTCTCTAATTGCTATAAAGATCTCCTGGCTGTCATTAGCCAAAAACTTGAGAGCCAAGAATTAAAATCAAGACTAAACAACTCCCTGGAGAAAATGAGAAAATCTAGAAAATCTTTGACCTTTAATAACATTAAAGTAAAACATCCAGATGTCAGTTCAATATGAAACAAAAAAGGCAGTAACTTACACTGTTGACAAATCCAAGAAGCTGGACTATTTTCTGTGTTATAACATCCTTGTCTGAACCCAGATAGTTGTACTGGAAAATAACACAATTCTTTAAATAACAGCTAAAAATCATTACAATACAACATTTTTTTGGTCAGTCATTTCCCGGATGAAGCAGTGGAATGTTCACATGAGCCTCAACTTCTGAGCATTTAAATGTGTCTAATTATTTTAATTCTCAGTTTCCTTCCAATTCCATAAACAAAATATGCATCGATCCTTTGACAAAATGGATACTATATATCTGATCATTCCAGATTCCATTACTTTAACCGACATCCATGACTTCTTTGGCTTCAGCCCGCCACAGCAGCAGGGCTGGAGTAGCTGTCAGCCCCTGCCCAGGAACAATGGCAGGAGAGTGGCCTGGGGATGGAGCAGTCCCCAGGGTCGGAGCAGCAGCCTGGGACATGAGCAGTTACCTCAGGAGCAGCAGCTGGGTCTGGAGTAGCCCTCAGGGCTGGAGCAGTGACCAGGCTTGGTAAGACCCCACTGCAGGAGCAGCTGGGGTTGGAGCAGTGGTAAGCAGTCAGCCCCCGGTGGGGCTCTGACTGTTAGTCCTCCCCACCCTTGAAGGGTATTTTTAGTAAAAGTCAAGGAGAGGTCACAGGCTTACGTGAATTTTTGTTTATTGCCCATGACCAGTCCGTGACTTTTAATAAAAATTCCCAAGACAAAATCTTAACCTTACTGATTATTACATCCCAGACCTTTAGAAGGACAGCCTTATAACGATGCATTTTTATGACAATCTTTAAAAACTAGTGGAGATATATGAAGTAAAGCAAATTTGACTGATATGGACTTACCAAACCCTTGTCCAAAATGACATATGTTTCCAGGTATCTGGGGATTTAGTGACATCTGACATTGACTGAAAAAAAGCCTTCAACATTTTGTAATTATTTCAACATTTTACCTTTTGTATCACTTATTAACACTGTGAATATGAGGTACATTCCTTAACACTAGATTTTTAGCCTGAATACCTATGCTCAGCTGTGCTGCTCAAAAACACCACCATCATCCTTTCATGGAACGAGTTCTATATTTCTGAAAACAATCATAACCTTAAAAACGTACGGTACATTATTTGTTAGACTAAAAGATTCAGTAATACAAATAACAATAACATTCCAAAAACTTCAGCATAATTTGGTCTTAAAATTTCTGTACCACAATATTAAGAAATAGAGATGAGTATAAAACAAACAGACTACACAACTGATAACCCCTTTGATAATGACACTCACTCTTCATTATTAGCAAAACTTCTGAACCAAGGAGCCACAGAAGTAATATGCACAGCTGGCCAAACCAGCCAAATTCCATCACTTTCCAGATACTTGAAAAGTGAAAAATTGGATAGTCTGATGCCAAATTTTAGTCTCAATCAAAAAATTTCCCTCCCACTCCACTCTATGAATTGGTCTCCCTTGTCCAATGGAAGCTTCTAGGGGACCAAGGCCTTAAGCCCCAAACATCTCTGGAGAACTTCATGCCTCCTATGCCATTTGGGTCTTATTTTTGCCCTTTGAAATGCCACCAGTTCTCTGGTGGGATAGTTAAATGTCCCTCCAGTCAGTCTCCACTCTCAACCACTGGCACCAGAAACATCTTGTCTGTTGTCTCTGTGGTCCTCAATACCTTCTTTGACCCAGCAAATAGGATCTACACATGAAGTTCTAGGAGAGGGATTTTTCTTCTGTGGAAGACCAGGATTGAAAATCCATCCTCTAAACAAGCCACGGTAGACAGGCATCAAGAGTGAGTAGTTAAAGTTGAAGTAGGGAGCCAAAAATAAGGCATGACTGTCTACATTTGCAAGTGGAAATTAGACCTGCAGTTTAATGCTGTCAGTGAGACTCCTACTCAGGGAGATTTACAGGCGTTATCCTCATTCAAACACCTGAGGCCGGAGCTGTGCATGTGTGGTTAAAGCCATCCTGACTGAGATAGAACTATTCCCCTGAATATGGGTCGCTATTAGTAACATTGTGTCTGCAGATACCGTGGTGACACAGAGCATCATGTTCAGGCTAATGGATCACACTTCTTTATGAATAACTTATTTCCAGTACTATTGTTTCTTACCAAAGTTATGGCTCTCATATGCCCACTTTCTGCGTATCATGCACATAATTAATAATTAAATCCAGATTCAAGACCATCACAGTGAATTTCCTGTGCCCTGGATTTCAGGTTAGACATAATCTCTATCATTATGATAAAAAGCGGCACTCACTTCAATATCTGTATGCAGCTTGTAAGACACCTTTTCTGTCACCTTTTCTCTCCCTATATCAGAGTAGTTGTTTGCAAAAAGTGGACTCTCAATGTTTTTATTCTTTATTTGATAAATAATGTGGTCAAACCCAGGTGAAGAATCCAAGGGTTCAATTCCATAGCTGGCATTCTCAAACTGCAATAGCCCTCTGAAAAAGCAAATAATGTAGGTTACATAAAGTTATAAAATGATCTGAATTAATCTGCCATCAGCTTGAAACCTTAAATGTTAGATACGATAGTGGGGGCACCATTAAAAACTCAGCATTTTCCAACTGTTACCACACAGTAGTGTCTGGGATACTGAATTTTACTAGAGGTATTATTATAATTAATTATATTAAAATATTTCATTACTTGAGCCCAGAGCAGGTGCTGAGTGTCACAAGTGAATTGGGAAAGCCTTCAATATCCTTGGTAGTAGCAATCATCCTAAATTAAAAAAAATGAAAAATCAAAGAAAATGAATAGCTTGCTTATCAATAAGTATAGTTCTCCAACCAGGCCATCTCTACTTATCCATACATTTTGGAGCTTCCACAGACACTTATATGGAACTTGAAACCATCTAAAAATAGAAGTGTGGAGGTAGAACACATCTCAGTATTATGACGCAAAATCTGAGGTCAGTGCCTGCCAGAGCAACTAGGCAGGGAGCTGGAGAGATGAGTGAGGGACTATAGGAGGAGGAACCTTTCCCCAAGTCTACAGAGTGGCTCCACAGCTGTTCTGCACAGGATACTTCATCCTAATGGTGAAAGTAGTCTCTGCAAGGCCTTTACATGTTTCCCTGGAAGGATAGGAGAAAGGAGCTGGGAAGATCTGCATTACAGATCCCCCAGACCATTCCCCAGCATGTTCATACTCACCCTGGACTCCTCCCCACTTTGGAGAGACGCCAAACCCGTAAAAAGAGTCTTGAGGAGAAAGGAAAAAGATTAAACACTTTAAAAATTAAATGGAGGTGAGGGAATCTAGATGAGATGACCCAATGGGAGAACAACTAGTGACTCTCTTTTCTACCTCTCGGGATCCTTTCACAGATCCACCCTGGAGACCAAAATAAAGCAGTCTGAGAGAAGGAATTAAAGGACCCATCCGGAAAGATGCTGCACTTCCTCAACTCCTTTTGTTTTCAGAAAAAGCACATTAACCTGTGTGAGGAAATCCTAATAAGTTAAGCAATGGATTACATTAGGAGAAAAGGCAGCTAGTGTGACACCAGCCCCAGCTAAATCCTGGAGTGGAAAATCTATGGGGGACAGTTTATGATGGAGGATCTAAACATTACCTTACGTAAATGTATAGGACAGTAGAAAATCCCCAGTTTTCCTGTCCTGGCCTTCCCCTCTGAGTTTAAGCACAAGTGATATGTTTGCTCCTTTAGTGTCCATTCTGCAAGTTAACTACTGTAAGCACATTTCAGTCTAACTAGTCGTTTCTTTGAAAAATTTGGTAATTAGCCAGCCAAAATAAACTTGAAGTAAGTAATCTTATTGTTAATTCTCCATGGAGAATGTTTCCTTGAAGAAATCTCATGCCAAAATTAGTAGAATGTCAGCAATAAATAAGTAAAGATAAGGAGAGATTTTCTGATACTTAAAAAAATGTAAAATCCCCAGAGAGTATTTCTAACAGGAACTCTGTTCTGAAAAAGCTAAGAAGCTGCAACACAAAGTAATTAAATCTTACCTTAATATGTGGGAAATCAGAATGAACAGCCCCCCCTTTGCTGTAAGTATAAACCCTGAAATCATCAGATAAAAATAGTCTATAAAAAGAGAATAAAAAATGTTTGCATTAAAAAATAAAGATTACACATCACTGCAAGTTTAAAGAGCACCCACACTATTTTCAACATGCTGCAATGATTTGCATCACCCCTTAGTTTTGTTTCTTGAGTTACAATTTAATGTTTTATTGCTTCTTTCAGACTGGAAAATTGCTGAGTTATATGCAGCCTTCAGATCACATAGCTACAAACTCTTCTGAGGATTCCAAGTTCTTTTACTGTTTGCCAGTCAGCTTCTCAATCTTCTGCTTAAGTCTTGAAACTGAAGAATACATGGATCTCTGAAAATACTTTCTACTACAGAATCTTAGATTCTCCTATTGTCAGTGCACAATACTAGTAATAACTGAGGCTACAGCAAAGAAGATAGAGAAGTGTCAGCTTGGATTGTTACAGACTGAAAATTATAACCAATGATTGGAAAAGAAAGGGAAATTGAAGACAAATTATCCAATATTTAATAAACCTTATTAGAAGCTTTTTTGAGCCACATGACTGGCTTATAACAGATAAGAGACAAAGGGTTAGGAACAAAGTCAATCACTTACTGTTGCTTCAGGTGAAGAGTATACGGTGTCCCTCCTATTGTAATGACATAGGACACTTTGTCCTAAACCAGCCAGAATGACAGAGAAAAAAAAAGAATTCAGTAACACATATTTTACAAAGCATAGTAATTCTGCATTTATTAAACATGAACATAAATTAAAAATGCACCACAAATGTTTCTTAACGGGAAATGGATGGACAGTAACATGGTTATCAGCGTAGTTTTGACATCTCGACAGCTACCAAAGCAACTGCCCTGTATCCTTCCAGTACTCTGTGGAATGATTGTCTGTGGTTTCTTAAAAAGGCTCATCCACCACTCTCCCTTTGACTGACATACACTGTATTCCACATGTTCAAGATGTGTGTCTATGTTTTATGTCAAACACACAGGAGAATAATTTAACAGCCAATTCCATCTCAAGATATCCAGATGTGTGCAAAGGCAAAAAATGCCAGTGATAGTGACCAGGTGATGGACATTGCAGTGAATAAAATGGGAACTGATATGTCAGAGCCTCAACTGGTGAGGGAATTTGCTGAAAGTATTATAGACCGCTGAAATCTAGAACCCGGAATCTAGTAGACAAATAGGATGGAAGTAGAAATAACACATTTCACCCAATTCAGAAAAGCATCATTCTGAAGTCACATGATGGAATTCATCATTTTAGAATCAGATGCTGCTTCTTACTTTTGTGAACAAACACTTGAAAGCTCTTGTTAATTAGGGGGGAGAATTACTGAAGATTATTGTTCAAGTATAACATGATTTAAGGCCCCTTCCTTAATCTCCAAGACATGTATGTAAATATAAGTTTTCACTGCCACTCTCTATTGTTATTAATACAAATAAAATGGTGTATGTCAACAGAACCTTTCATCCCAGGATCTCGTAACGGTTTATAAAAATTCAAATAGAAAAACTGAAGCACAGAGGTGACATGACTTGCCCCAAAACAGACTATACAATGAGAATTTAGACATTACATGACCCAGTTTGGGAATATTTTAATGAAGTTCCTCTTCCTGTAGCATGCATGCAAAATGCAAACAGTGCAACAAAGAAATGCAAGGCCTGGCTGCCCACATGAAACAACATCTTAAGAAGTGTTCCTTCTCAGGAGGAAGCTGCATTGAAGATGATGAAGGGAACATGTCTGAACATGGTGATGCAGGATCTTCAGGTTGTGACTGAAGATTTTTTTATTTCATACTTCTTTCCAAGGACTGCCTGTCTTCCTTCTGGACTATTCTTGAATTCTCATGTTGGAGCAAAAATATAGTTGTTACTCTTTGGTACTATCATTTTAGATGCAGCTGTGATAAAAAATAAATAGTTGAAATAGGCAGATCTTCCTTTTACAATTTCACCTTTAAAGTAGTACTGAATGTCAGTGAATGCAGAGTACTAAATGAGCAGTATGGTAATAATAATTAAATAACTGCATTGACTTATTTTGTTTAGGAGAATCCATCCTCAACATACAGGATTCTGAAGACTATCCACCTTCAAGATCACCATAATTTTCTGTAGTTTCAGAGTTATCTGCCAATGATAGTGTTTCAGTCACATCATGTACGTCACATAGCCATAGTATACCACCTGTAGCAAAAAGAAAAAAAACACACCCATCATCCAGAAACAACCATAGATAAATTTGTGATAAGAACCAGCAGATTACAAAAAGAGGTAATTGATGAAAAAATTGCCTGGTTTGTTTATGAAACAAACTCTCCTTTCTGTATGATTGAGAACCCACACTTCATTAACATGGTTCAGTCATTAAGACCAAGATACAGTCCACCCAACAGAGCAGATGTTGCAGGCAAATTGCTGGATAAAGTGAAAGAGAAACTGAACAGTGTGCAAGAAGTCTAGAGGATGAAATTGTTAACCTGAGTCTTGATGGGTGGAGCAATGTCCACAATCATCCTATGTATGTGCTTGTGTAACAACAGAAGAAGGGAATGTCTTCCTTACAGAAACAATTGATACCTCAGGAAATGCACACACAGCAGAATACTTACAAGAAGTAGCAGTAAAAGCTATAACAAACTGTGAAAAAAAATTAAAATGTCTAGTATGCAGCTTGGTCACAGACAATGCTGCAAATGTATCCAAGATGAGAAGAAATTATTTAGAAGAGAGTGAAGAGCGTCCCAAGCTAATAACATGCGGTTGCATTGCTCATTTGATGCACCTCCTAGCCAAAGACTTTGGTGTTCCAGAAATAAAGGCTAATGTTGTTGAAATTGCAAACTACTTCTGTAACAACTACTTTGCAGCAGCTGCTTTGAAAAAAGTGGGAGGAACCAAGCTAACTTCCCACAAGATGTTCGATGGAACTCAGTAGTGGACTGTTTTGAGCACTAGATCAAGAATTGGCCTAATCTGATGACAGTTTGTGAACAAAATTGTGAAAAAATGGTACCGTCACAGCCAAAGTTCTCAACACTGGACTTAAGAGAAATGTTGAACACGTGCTGAGTACCCTGAAGCCTATTTCTGTAGCCTTGGACAAAATGCAGGGGAATAGCTGTTTTATGGCTGATGCTGTTGAAATTTGGAAGGAACTGAGTGAGATCTTAAAAAGAGTATGCAATAACAGAGTTAAATTACAAGCATTAAACAAACAAATGGGACAAGCACTATCTCCAGCTCATTTTCTTGAAAATATTCTCAATATTCGGTACCAGGGTCAAACCTTAACTGCTGAAGAGGAGGAGTTGGCTATGACATGGACATCCAGCAATCATCCCTCCATAATGCCAACTATAATGAACTTCAGAGCTAAGGGTGAACCATTCAAGAAATATATGTTTGCTGATGATGTTTTAAAGCAAGTCATACCAGGAACTGGTGGAAGTCACTTAAGCATTTGGAGTCAGAGACTGTTGAAGTGATAATCTCACTTTTAACAACAGTAGCTTCTTCTGCCAGTGTAGAAAGAATATTTTCTTCCTTTGGACTAATTCATTCCAAATTGAGAAATCGTTTGGGACCTGAAAAAGCAGGAAAGCTTGTTTTTCTTTTCCAGATTACGAGCAAACAGAAAAATGAAGGTAAAGACAACTGAGTTAGCTGCAAAAGACAATATTTTAAGTTACTCATGTTGACCTGGCTGACATCGATTTAATTTTTTTTAAATTCATTGAACTATTTTAGTTAAAAACAATTTTAACAAAAACAAACCTGATTTTTAAAAACTTGAATGTTTAAGTAAATTCAAAAATTCATATGCTCGTTTTGTTAAAATATTATATGTTTGCTGTTGAAGAAAAAAATCCAGAATACATAATATGTTGTTTTAGTTAAATAAAACAATTTAAATGTCTGTCTGGTGATGTTCTCCTCCTAATACAGAATGGCAAGAAATCCCCCAAATATTAATGATTAACCTGTTGAATTAGAGATAGTTCACCTCCCAATGACTTCATAAATATCTGCTTCAATTACCTTTGGTAAATGAAATAACCAAACAATCATTCATTTTCTGATATAATTGTAAAACTAATCTGAAAAGTTTCAAAATAAATCATTTTAAAAATGTATAGTGTGTACCTTCTAGAAATGAAACCTACATCTATCTCTGAATTGGAAGAATATGTATTAAGGTTATAACAACCAACAAGAATGCACTTGTATGTAGAAATCCATGATTAAATCGAGTCTTCCTGACTTAATTTCTGCAGAAAAGAACCTAGGGGTTACAGTGGACGAGAAGCTGGATATGAATCAACAGTGTGCCCTTGTTGCCAAGAAGGCCAATGGCACTTTAGGCTGTATAAGTAGGGGCATTGCCAACAGATCGAGGGACGTGATCGTTCCCCCCTATTCAACATTGGCGAGTCCTCATCTGGAGTACTGTGTCCAGTTTTGGGCCCCACACTACAAGAAAGATGTGGAAAAATTGGAAAGCGTCCAGCGGAGGGCAACAAAAATGATTAGGGGACACATGACTTATGAGGAGAGGCTGAGGGAACTGGAATTGTTTAGTCCGCAGAAGAGGGGGCGATTTGATAGCTGCTTTCAACTACCTGAAAGGGGGTTCCAAAGAGGATGGATCTAGACTGTTCTCAATGGTAGCAGATGACAGAACGAGGAGTAATGGTCTCAAGTTGCAGTGGGGGAGGTTTGGTTGGATATTAGAAAAAAAATTTCACTAGGAGGGTGAAAAGAAAAGGAGTACTTGTGGCACCTTAGAGACTAACAAATTTATCTGAGCATAAGCTTTTGTGAGCTACAGCTCACTTCATCGGATGCATTCGGTGGAAAATACAGTGGGGAGATTTATATACATAGAGAACATGAAACAATGGGTGTTACCATATACACTGTAACAAGAGAGTGATCACTTAAGGTGAGCTATTACCAGCAGGAGAGTGGGGGGGGGAACCTTTTGTAGTGATAATCAAGGTGGGCCATTTCCAGCAGTTGACAAGAACGTCTGAGGAACCGTGGGGAGTGGAGGGGGGGGGAATAAACATGGGGAAATAGTTTCACTTTGTGTAATGACCCATCCACTCCCAGTCTCTATTCAAACCTAAGTTAATTGTATCCAGTTTGCAAATTAATTCCAATTCGGCAGTCTCTCGTTGGAGTCTGTTTTGAAGTTTTTTTGTTGAAGGATAGCCACTCTCAGGTCTGTAATCGTGTGAGCGGAGAAATTGAAGTGTTCTCCGACTTGTTTTTGAATGTTATCATTCTTGATGTCTGATTTGTGTCCATTTATTCTTTTACGTAGAGACTGTCCAGTTTGGCCAATGTACATGGCAGAGGGGCATTGCTGGCACAGGATGGCATATATCACATTGGTAGATGTGCAAGTGAACAAGCCTCTGATAGTGTGGCTGATGTGATTAGGCCCTATGATGGTGTCTCCTGAATAGATATGTGGACACAATTGGCAACGGGCTTTGTTGCAAGGATAGGTTCCTGGGTTAGTGGTTTTGTTGTGTGGTGTGTCGTTGCTGGTGAGTATTGCTTCAGGTTGCAGGCTGTCTGTAAGCAAGGACTGGCCTGTCTCCCAAGATCTGTGAAGCACTGGAATGCCTTACCTAGGGAGGTGGTGGAATCTCCTTCCTTTGAGGTTTTTAAGTTCAGGCTTGACAAAGCCCTGGCTGGGATGCTTCAGTTGGGGATTGGTCCTGATTTGAGCAGGGGTTGGACTAGATGACCTCCTGAGGTCCCTTCCAACCCTGATATTCTATGATTCTATGAAATCAAATCCACCCTGCCTGCAGGTTTCACCACCTATAACATTTATGGTATTGTGACTCATTACAGGAAAGACACAGAAACCCAAATTTAAGATTTAACGAACTTGAAGAAAAAACTATTTTCAAACCTTATGTAGCCCATGCTGCCAAGTTACATATTTGAAGCCTGAGCTAAAGCAAGTCAGTAAAGAGACTCCCATTGACTTCAATGGGTTTTAGAATGTGCAAAAGTTATACACATTTAAGTCTTTGCAAGAGTGGTGCCTTAAATTGTACATTTATTTATCAACAGATTGTAATAACTTGCCCTTTTATTTGTAGTTTTGAGTCCACATGTTTTATTATTGATTTAGCAACCAAATTATTTTATAAGCATTTGTAGTTCCACTTTAAGGTTACTGCTCTGAGTGCCAAAGCACTTTGCCAAATATACATCCCTTCTCAAAGACTCATTGGCCCAACAAGGGACTGTAGGATGTTTCACTGCAACACTGGAAACACCTTACACACTATAGCCACAAATGTGCTACAAGGCTTATAGCATTTAAAGGATTTTAACAGATTCTCACTGTACTTCCATCTGCACATATTTAGGTTATATAATTTAATATCTAATTATATATAGGGAACAACTTATTCCTTAACTACAAGTACCAGATCTTCAGTTATATTTGAGGATATCCTCTGTGGATCTGTGATGTGCAAAAATATTTGAGAACCTAAAGGAGGGAAATATGTTAGTTATTATTTTTATTTAATAATACCATTACAAACATACCTAAATATCTGAATCAGATTCAAACCTCCACTGTGCTAGGGGCTGTACAAGCACAGACATAAATAGGTTCCTGCCCCAAAGAATTTATCAACCTGCAAAGATTTACATGCAACAAAAATTAAGCACGTGTAAGTCTTGGTAGGATCAGGGCCTAAAAAGATAAATGATGGGTGCGGGAAAGATACATTCAAATTATCCACTTGGTAAATATATTTGCTTTGAAAATGTATATCTATAAATCAGTAAACAGCTATCTATCCTCCAATGCCCCTCACTTTAGGCTGTGTCTACAGTACTGCCTATGTTGGCAAAATTTGTCATTCAGGGGTTGAATATTTCACCCCTGACCGATACAAGCTACATTGACATAAGCACTAGTGTGCACAGCACTTTAGTGGCAGGAGAGCTTCTCTCCTGTCCACACAGCTTCTGCCGCTTGCAGGGGTGGTTTTTTTATGCCGATGGAAGAGCTCTCTCCCATCAGAATAGAGTGTCTTCACCAGATGTGCTGCAGCAGCGCAGCTGCATTGCTACCGCTGCACTGCTGTACATGTACACATAGCCTTAGTTATCATTAGTTAAGTTTTCATATAAATGCTGCATCAGAAGCAGTCTTAAAGAGAACAGTTTTACAGACGATCAGCTGTCATCCAGCATGGCAGAGAATACAGTGAGAGAGAATTGTCGGAGAAGCAGACACACTGGTCAGAGAGGAACATGGAGGGTGCGATACTATTTATACCATCGGAATCCTCCCACCCTTCCTTCTCTTTCACTGGCACTGCAATAAATAACTCCCAGCCTGTGTTAAAGAGTCTCCACTAACTCCAGTCCTCCCTCCCACTCTGCTCTAGCTCCACACTCACTCACTCACCTTCCCCCCCCAGGGGTGTAGGATTTGGGGGGGGCTTTTTGGGACAGGGGGCTCAGTGAAGCAGGTGACTTTGGAGGGGGAATCTCTCCTTGTTAGCAGTATCAGTGTGTGGGGATGGCTGGGAGGGGGGAATCTTGCCTGGATTCAGAGTATCCAGGGGGGCGGGGGGTTGGTGAAGCAGGTAGCTGTGGGGAGACTAAGCGATGGATATTTCCCAGCTGGGGGTGACTCTGGGAAGGTCTCTTCTCTTGGGGGCTATCATAAATATAAAGGGAAGGGTAACAACTTTCCTGAATACAGTATTATAAAATCCCTCCTGGCCAGACGCACAATATCCTTTTACCTATAAAGAGTTAAGAAGCTCAGGTAACCTGGCTGGCACCTGACCAAAAGGACCAATAAAGGGACAAGATACTTTCAAATCTCGGGGGGCGGGGGAAGGGGGCGGCTTTTGTCTGTCTGTTCTGTGTGCTTGCCGGAGAGAGATCAAGAAAGCAAGCAATCCAACTCCATTAGAATTAGTAAGTACTAGCAAGGAAATGCATTAGTTTACTTTTGTTTTGGCTTGTGATTTTCTCTGTGCTGAGAGGAAGGCGTATTCCTGGTTTTCTTTTTGTAACTTTAAAGTTTTTGCCCAGAGGGAAATCCTCTGTGTTTTAAATCTGATTGCCCTGTGACATTAGCTTCCCTTCTAATTTTACAGAGGAGCTTCTTTTACCTTTTTTCTTTCTAATTAAGTTCTGTTTCTTTTAAGAGCCTGAATGATTTCTCTATTGTCCTAAGACCCAGGGGTTTGGGTCTGTGATCACTTTGTAACCAACTGGTTAGGATATTATTCTCAAGCCTCCCCAGGAAAGAGGGTTAAGGGCTTGGGGAGATATTTTGGGGGAATAGGAACTCCAAGTGATCCTTTCCCTGATTCTTTGTTAAATCACTTGGTGGTGGCAGCGTACCCCCAAGGGCAAAGAGTTTGTGCCTTGGGGAAGTTTTACCCTAAGCTGGTAGAAATAAGCTGAGGGGGTCTCTCATGCAGGTCCCCACATCTGTACCCTAGAGTTCAGAGTGGGGAGGGAACCCTGACAGGGGCGACTGTGGGGGAGTCTCACATTAGGGGAAGCGGGGGTTCTCTCCTAGTGGAGGTAACTAGGGAGCATCTCTCCCAGTTTGGAGTGATTGTGTGAAGGGGCAGTGAAGCAGGTGACTATATGGCAGGGGTCAGTGACTGTGGAGGGGATCTTCCCTCTTGGGTGGCTGGGGGGGGGGTGTCTGTGAGGGGGTCAGTGCAAGGAGGGTCTGTTCCTTAACGGATGATGTGGGGCAATGCAGGAGTTGATCAGGAACTGCGGGCTCAACGCAGGGGGGTCTCTCCGTTGGGGAGGATGGGGGATCAGTGCAGGGGGCTGTGGGGTGCAGGGCTGTGGGGGGCAGTGCAGGTCTGGCTGGGGGGTCTCTCCCTTGGGGAGGTGATGGAGGTCAGCACAGGGTTGACGGGGCTGTTGGGGGTCAGCATAGGGGGTGTCATGGTGTTGTGGGGGTCAACAGAGTGGAGACAAGGGCTGAAGGGGGTCAGGGGGCAGTCAGCGCAGGGGATCTCCCCTAAGGAGGTGATGGGGTGTCAGTGAAGGGGGTGATGGGGCTGTGGGGGCAGTGCAGGGGACGTGGTGGAGGGCCAGTGGGGGGGTGACAGGGAGCAGGGCGGGGGGGTGACGGGGCGCAATGCGGGGCTGACAAGGAGCAGGGCGGGAAGCAGCGCGGGGGGTGACGGAGCAGGGGCAGCGCATAGGTGACAGGGATCAGGGTGGGGGGGTGATGGTGCGGAGGTGACAGGGAGCAGGGTTGGGGGTTGATGGGCGGGGCAGCGCGGGGGATGGCAGGGCAGGGGGCGGGGCGGTGACAGGGAGCAGGGTGCGGGGTGAAGGGGCGGGGGCCAGCGGGGGGGACAGGGGCAGGGCGGGGTAGGGGCAGGGCAGCGGGGTGACGGGGCGGGGGGCAGCACGTGGGGGTGACAGGGAGCAGGCGGGGGCAGCGTGAGGTGACAGGGGTCAGGGCAGGGGGGTGACAGGGCGGGGTCAGCGTGGGGGGTGACGGGGAGCAGGGCGAGGGGTGACCGGGCGGGGCAGTGCGGGGGGGTGACGGGGAGCAGGGCTGGGGCAGCGCGGGGGTGACGGGCGGGGCGGGGCGGTGACGGGGAGCAGCGCGGGGGGGCGACGGGGAGCAGGGCGAGGGGGTGATCGGGCGGGGCAGCGCGGGGGTGACGGGGCAGGGGGGTGACGGGGAGCAGCGCGGGGGGGTGACAAGGTGGGGAGCAGGGCGGGGGTGATGGGGGGGCAGCGCGGGGGGCAGTGAGGTGGCGGGGAGCGGGGCGGGGGAGTAGCGCGGGGGGGGGGTTAGCGCGGGTCCCCCCGCCCTCACCGGGCCCGCCGAGCAGGGCCGCCAGCAGCGCCAGGCGCAGCCCCAGCCCCATGCTGCGCGCGGCCGGCGGGTAACGGGCAGGCCCGGGGGCAGGGCGGGTCCCGAGCGCGAGGCGGGGCGCGCGGCGGGGGCGGGGGCGGGGCGCCCGAGCGAGGCATGGCAGCGCGAGGCAGCGGTTTTTACAAAACTGGGATCTTTAATGTTAAAAAACAAACCAACCAACACAAGCCCCGGCAGGAGCAGCACCTTCCGTGGAGCTCAGCCCTTAGGAAAGCAACTGCGCCTCCACCGCGCCCGGTCCTCGCTCGGACCCCCTGTGCACTGCAAAGGTTGAGACACGTGCACTTTACAAACAAGACTAAGGCAGAAGTTCTGATTGCTCCGAATATGATTTGAACAGAGGGCGAAGCGTTAGCATGAAATCAGAAGTCATCTTCAATAGTCACCCTGTATTTAAGATTTGAGGAGCTACTTCATTTCCATAAAAACAGTGATCTCCGAATTAGGTTTTATTGCATTACTGCCCTCTTCTGCACCTAATATTGCTAATTGCTATAATACCACTGCTCAGGGTAGGCTAGAATGGGAAAACTCTCTTCCTATTACAGGCACACACTTTAACACAGTTGAGCATAGGCATTCACAAGTTTAAATACAATTAAGCAGGCCTTTCTCTAGTGATATTTTCCTAACTGAAATTCCCCTCCCCCGTCCATTGAGTCATTCATGTCATGAACTGTCTACAAAAGACCTGGGAAGAAGCGTACCTTAGGCAGACAGAAAGCCTGGATAACTTTAGATAGGCAACCCCCATGAGAGAGAAGAGAAATAAACCAATGAAAATCCTAAAAAAAAACAAACAACCCACCTTGCGATATCTTTTTGATAAACTTGTACATATTTTAATAGCGTTTAAATCTTATTCTTTATGTTTATGGGGAACCACAGTAGTTCAAGTATTTTATTATTACAAATACAAACTTTATATATATTTATATAAGAATATATACACAGATTTTTTGGCAAATATGGAGAAATTTACAAAATGAGTTTATGCTAAGTGGTATGAAAACGAGAAAGCTTAGCATTATTTTTAACAGTAATTGTTTTTCACCTTCTGTAATTTGTGTAACACATCATCGTGGCAGTCATGCATCGACACTGGGTCAACATAATCTAGTGGAACATAATCCAACTTCACCTTGCTTAACATACCTCAACTGACATCCAAGCATCTTTTTTCAGATACAGATTTAAATTGGATTTTAAAAATAACATGCTTTAGCCAGTGTCAACATCCTGACTGACACTAAAATCAAAGTTTGAAAAGTAGGTTAAAATTATGTACATTGGGGTCAGCAGGGTGCTAGGGTATAAAGTGCTCAAACAATTCTCAAAGGGCCTACATAAACAATACGCATCATTCCTCTTAATATTTTGCAATGTCTCTTGCTGTCAGACTGTCTATAACATAATCAAAACTCAAGAGCACTCCCTTCCTTAAACAAGAAAAGGCTACCATTTTTCGTACCTTTATTTTAATATCCCATTTAAAGTATTAGTGGTAAATTAGTAGAGGTTTCTGGTCTAGTTACTTAAAATTGTGTTTTAAAAAACATTTAAATTAACTGCCCTAGTATCCTTTATTGTCTTAGTGCCAGTCAGCATGAAGTTAAAATTTTCTTTGTTGTTTAAAAAGTGTGTTTATATTAAACACACCAGTAAAAACATATACACAAACATGTTCATAGGGTAAAAAGAAAAGGAGTACTTGTAGCACCTTATGATACAGTTCACAGGGTAGTTCATCTTCCTTTCAAAATATACTGACATCTTATTTCACTTGTGCCTTTAGTTGTATATACAGGAATAATGGTTTCTAGTCCAGGCAAAACAAGAACATGTAAACAATATTTTGTTAAAATCAAGTGGCCTGATTTTCATGGTTCCATTTTTTGACACCTGCCCGGGTAATAGGTTTTTACTCTTCATTATGCATATAGAAAGACAATAAGCTACATGGAATATTTAATGATTGTGTCTCATCATAAGATGGGGGAAACAAAAAGTAACTCCCAAGTGCTGTACTTTAAAATTATTTTACTGCAGACTGATCCACTTCCAACTGGATAGTCCAACTTCAGTTTGCAAAGCCACAATACTCACACACGGAGCTAAGAACAGACTTGATGTATTCCGTTCCTGTAGCTTTGGTAGAGGTATCTTTGTTTAATATCTTACATTCCTTGTGTTTCCATCTCATTTTCCATATCCAGTACTGCAGAATGACGGCTCTCTGGGATAGCATGGGCCATTTGATGCAAAAAGGATAAAGAATTTCAGCTTGGTTTTAGTGAACAGGTCATCTCGTGAGAGGGTAAAAGAAAACTAAAAACTATATGGGAGGTAAAGGTGCAGGTCGAGAAGGAAAATAGCGTCCCTGAGGTACGTTTTTCTGTTGTGGTGGAGGCGGCCTGTACAGGGGACAAAGATGTCAGTTTAGATTATTACATCCATTAAATGCAGATAGAGAATGATCCCTCTTCCTCCTGCTCTCTCTCCCCTTCCCATAATTTCAGCTACCACTTCTGCACTAATGACTCCCATCTAACGCTCTCTCTCTGCACAGGCTTTTTTATTCTATACTATATGAAGCCTCTAACATTTCCCAAGTCACACTGCTTTCCCTAATTAAGCATTTTGGAGTGAATTTTTCCTCTACCAAAACCAATTTAAAAACACAAATTACTACACAGTACAAACTATTTTATACAAGTGTCTGTTTGTGCTTTATTAATTAGCACTTTAAGGACACATGCATCAATACAACATTTTACATTTAAATAAATGGTTAAACCAAAAAAGTTGTGTATATATTATATATTTTTAGAGTGAAACTAAACAAAGATAAAACTGGTGCTCAAAGCTGATAGAAAGCACCCACACTTTTTGTAATAATGTACCTACCATCAAGAGTGTAAGAGGTGTCATCAGAGAACATACATGTTTTATAAATTTCATTGCACCCCTTTTTTATTGTGGCCCTTTCATTCACATGTGTAGCTTTATTATTTGGTGTATACATGATATGAGAAAAGGCCTTACACACATGAATCCAAAGACAGGGTTAGAGTCAGAATGACAAGCTATGAGTTTCCCCAAATTGTGTGCTCAAGTTCTCAACTTTACATTTGCACTGATATATATTATAAAGGATTTTCCCCAGAAACAAAATTGTCATTACAGACCTTGCAGGTATCTTATACTGCTGCTGCTCCTGGTGTGGCTGAGGATAATTGTAAGGCTGGTGATAAGCTGGTTGATGATGATTAACAGCATAAGGTGGCACAGTGAATCTGTTTGCTGGCATGTCCTATGAGAAATAAAGATCATCATCAGATATTTAAAAAAAAAACACACAAACAGGAACTGGAGGAAGATTTTATTCTTTAGTAATTTCTCTGGAATGTTGGGCAACTCACTAGCAGATCTGGAGATGTAATGGGGAAATACAGAAATGCTATTTCATGCTCATCAGCTAAATGGCATTAAGTCAGTTCCGGACAGCTTAAAAGTGACAGAAGTTTCGAGTACTGTAGTTTGAAAATAGAGAAATGCTGATCAAGAACATGTGGCTCTCTATCTAAGAGACAGACTCTGATGACCCTATGTCATTTAACGGTACTTTGATTTACCCCTCTCTGAAATGGAGATAATGCAGAAGGGGAAACCTGAGGTGCAGATGAGTCTGCTCTGGGTATGGTGAGCCACATTGAAAATGAAAGAGTGCTGATCAGGGACAAATTAAAATACTTTCTAGACTGCTTATGGTTTCAGAGAATGCACTTCCAGTTGGCTCTCAAAGACAGTTTAAGCAACATAAACCATAAGAGTCCCATTCCCCCTCCCTTAAATTTAACTACTAAGAAGTTAAGAAAATAATCCATTTCTTCACTAGCAACACCCCTTTCTACTACAGATAGTAAGTTACTACATTCAATATGTAGTTGGCCTATCTATTGATGTTACAAAATGGCAAATCCTGATGTGCTTTAGAAGGTTGCTGCTTGAGAAATGTTTAATGGATAAAACTAAATCATCTAATCCTAGTCCTTCCCACCACCCAAAAAAACTTTTACTTTGTTTAAAATAAAAGCCTCCTGATTAAAATAATCTCATTTCCTAGCAACAGTCTGATGTGATATGTAACAAAAAGAGAACAACATTACTATATTTTGATTTAAGACTTTGCAGTCACCTTTAATAGTTTGGCACAATTAGGTGTAGGAGTGCATTACAGCTCAGTAGAAAAATCTAGACAAGATGTTAGTATGTACCATCTCTATTTTAAAGCACATTTTATATAGATCTTAAACATTTAATGAGACTGCAATCTCTCAGTTGTGCTTCCAAGCTGGTATTTTTACTGTAGCTTTGCAATATCAATAATGCACTATACTTGGAATTACTTATACATTTTCTTCTTTGAAAACTTTTGGGCTTCAGAGGATCTTCCTCATCATTATTATTGGTTGGTTATACAGCACCATAAGGAGTACAAACAAATAAGAAAGGGATTCATCATGCATAGCCTATATATAATTTAAAGGCTATTACTGTAAAATTTTAGGTCCTACAGCAAGCATAGGCATTAGTATTTCTTACAATGTATACATTACACATGGGGGGGGGAAAGAGGGGAAAAGCTGAGAAACTAGATTATATTGCTTTAAAAATCAAAACAAAAACCCACCAACCAAAAATAGGTAGCAATAGTTTTGGATGGTTTCAGAGTAGCAGCCGTGTTAGTCTGTATTCGCAAAAAGAAAGGAGTACTTGTGGCACCTTAGAGACTAACAAATTTATTAGAGCATAAGCTTTCGTGAGCTACAGCTCACTTCATCGGATGCATTTGGTGGAAAAAACAGAGGAGAGAGTTTTGGTAATTCTTGCTTTTATTATCCATTTACCAATTCAACCTTCTATCCACTCTATTACTTTCAAAACAGACAATAATTGCTCTCCAAGACTGAAGTGAGAAAAAGCAAGTCTCACCTACCATGGGTACACTCCTCGAAGTGTAAGGCATGTTCCGCTGGAAGTTTCCTGGGTCTGTCTCTGTGCGAGGAGCTGGAGTTGGCACGCTTGTATGTGATCTGGAATTAGATTTGTATTGACCACATTGACTGGTCAAGCATCTTACTATAATTCAATAGGATCATCATCAACATGTTATGACACTTCTTATAGATACATACTGGCTGGATTTAAGTGTGTGTTTAAAAACTATTATTTTATTCCCTAAATTCGTCAGTAAAATCTATGTCACTCTTTACAGGTGCGTATGTCCAGACAGATTGTCAGCCTTTCTCTTCCAAGGAATAGATAAATAATGTTCCTTTGTCCAAAGAATGTGCCCAGAAAACATCAAATGACACTTATCAATGGACCTCAGGCCATTTCTTTATCAGGTCACTTGCCTCCTGTACTGCAACCGCATGAAATAAACCTGCCTGATCTCCACTCGTGGGGATCTCAGGTTTACATCTCAGGACTACTGACACTCAATTCTTTGGAATCGTCTTCTGTAGAGGACTCTGTGGTCAGTTTATGAAATATCAGCATAAGGGGTGGGGGTGGGAAATCTATTTACCGATGACAGTGTGATATCGTTCTCCTGAACCATTGCTTCAGCGCCTTTCTCTTTGCAAGTGCCACAGCAGCAGCTAAAAGGAGTGGAAGAACCAGGAAAAAGAATACCAGCAACCCATCTCTCAAGGAGGTGTCTTTGTCTGGTAGGGAGAGGGTGAGAAAGAAAATCCGACAGAATTAGTTTTCATAGTACTATCACTACTAAGCACTGCAATAGCGCTGGGTTTTGATAGGACTGATTCTACAATTTTCCTCCATTCTGTAGAAAAGAAAAGCTAAAGTTGAGTATAATTGTGTGCGTGCCCAAAGTATTACTTTTTGGTGGTCATTTCAAAAGGGACAATATGTCAAAGAAGAGTAAAGCATACGTTCTCCAATATCCCTGTGTTATAATAGTGTAGCACAGTAATATAGTAGTAACAGACTCTCTTCGATGTATCATCCGGAAGGGCCTGTCACCAGCTCAAGTTAAATGGGGCTGATACAGAGCTCCCCTCTTCCCCACTCCCCTCAAATCCTCTTCACATCCTCCCTTCTTGATTGCTGTGGGAAAGACCACTATCCTCCCTTAGCTCAGGTTCACAACCTTAGAGTCATCCTCCCCTTCTCCATTCATCCAGGCTGTCCCCAAGGCTTGTGGCATCTTTCTCCACAACAGTTTATGAAAAGTCATAGAATCATATAAATGTGGGACTCAAAGGGATCTCAAGGAGGTCACTAGTCCATCCCTCCACACGGAGCTTTTATGCCCCTTCCTTTCCCTCCTGATAGTTCAGACACTTTTCTATACTCTAGAGTGTGATTTTTCAGCTCAGTAACTACAACTGACTTCCCCTAGACCCCTATTACTCCATCCAAAAGAGCTGTCAATGTTATCTTCCTGACCTATTGCAAACCATGTCACTCCTGTCCTCATCTCTCTCTCTGCTGGCTCCCCATTGCTTACCATATCAGGTCGCTCCTTGCCTTGAAGGTATTGCACCAGTCTGCCCCAGGCTACAACTTGGATCCTGTTTCCTACCACATTCCCCTTGCCCAGCCATGCAAGCAAGCAAGCTTCACAACTCTCTTCAGTTCTTTTTCCAATAGTCTCTTTTACACATGAAATGCCCTCCCAACCCCAGTGCACCAGACTATCACTCTTTCATCATCCATGTCCCTCCTAAAGACATATTTTTTCTGCTAGGCTCCAAACACTAACCCATGTCTGTCTAAACCCTCCAGGAGAGAGATTTCACAAAACAATAACCAAAAAACATACTAAACTGACCATAAGATCTTTGAGGCAGGGACTGTGTTATATATGTTTAGTGCAACACGAAACACAGTCTGCACACAGATGATAAATGCTAATTAAATGGTAATGTAGTATGCTGTGCACAGTACCCCAACCCCCCTTCACGAGGCGTAAGTCACACATTGACACTGCAGGTATATATGCCTGCAGGAAACAGAACATTAAACACCTCCCCGCCCAAGTATTATGGGTGTTTACTCAGACTGTGCATGCCATTGTACGTAAAACAGCTATTTCTATCTGCCGTTATTTCTAGAAACAGGCCTTCACGTTTTGAATGTATAGACTGGAATCGACAGATTCAAATTGGCCCCTCCTTACAAATTTTAGTTCTAGGTTGGATTCAAAACTGGAATGGGTCCCCACTTCCAGTTTGGACACAACTACTCTTGAAAGATTTTGGCCCAGGATGACAGAAGTCATCTAAAAACAGCTGGGATTGCAAGATTTCCAACATTCTAGAGGACGGAAGTCTCCAGCACTACAAGATCCAAAGCCTAAGCTCTTGTGCTCGAAAGAAAACTCACTGCAGTTTCAACCATCAGCACTTTAGCCAGTCTCATTTCCCAGGACAGCCAGACAACTAGGCACTGTATTTGCACACTCTGTCCAAATAGCACCAACAGCACGAAGGGCATGCTGCCCTGAAGTCACCTCATCACTACTTGCCATTATAAGGAGGTCCACTGTCTATGCTTCCTCCGTATCCTTTCGTGTCACAGTAGGGAGGGGCCCAACCTGAGTCACAGTGACAGTTCTTGTTGCTATTGCACACCTTTAAATTAAAAAAAAACAAAAAAAACCCACATATTACTGCCATTGTGACTGTAACTCCACATAAGACTGATCCAGCAACTGGCAGAGGAAATGTTGCAAAGTGTCTTCAAAGGTTACAGCTCAACTTCTAAAACAGAAGGTTCCAAAAAAAGGGAAATGACTGACTGAAAAACAGCTACTGCATCAAAAGAAAGGATACTTACCTTGCCGTTAGAGTTTTTTGAGATGCATGGTCCCTATGTGTATTGCACGGTGGGGTCCACATGGGCTTCGTGGGTCGGGGACTGGAAAAATTCTTGGCAGTTCATTGGTCTGCACCTACACCCTGCGCAGCTTTGTGCTCCAAACAGAGGGTATAAGAAGTCACGGACCAACTAACTCTCCAGTTCCTTTCTCTAATGCAAATCACTCTAGATAGGATACGAAGCAGAGGGGAAGGAGGGCAAATAGAGAGAAATTGGAGGGCATCCCCTAATGCTCTTGGTTCAGAGTACAAGGAGGCAGAGGCGTGGACCAATGCACACTACTAGCATGAAGTGTCTGGTCTCAAAGTGCATGTGTGCCCCACAATGGAATACACACATAGGGACCATCACTTGAAGAAGAACTAGTACTTCGTTTCTATACACAGAATCTTTCCCCACAACCTGCTCAATGTGATCTTAAAACCAGAGCAGTTGTACTGGACTGAAAGCTGTCCTTGGTGCAGCAGTAGGTTGTGAAATGCTCCCACAGCCTCTAAGTCACCCCCTCCAAGACTGTCATTCCAGCAGCAAATGACACTGTAGCAAAGGAAGGTTGTGAGATAAATTATAAACACGTTATCTGTTTACTATACATTTGTGAAGCACGGGGACATAATCTGCTGATAAACCAACATTTCTGATTAAATAGGAGAAGGACTGAGAAGGCAAAAACAGTTGCAATGTAGACGAGGAGTTTAGTTTAAAAAGAACTAAAAATCCTCAAACCCATGCCCTTCAAAAGCTTTAGCCGCTGTTACAGTAACCCAGAGTACTAGAACTTCTCTTCTAACAATGTGAAAGTCCCTGCTTTCCAATCAGTTCTGCATGCTCATGCCTATTCTGAACCAGACAACTGCACTTTCAGCAGCAAGTGCTATGCTTATTAATACAAAGGCAACTTCCACTTCGATGACGAGGGTTATAGTTATGTAGCTAGTGAGATAGTGGCAGACATTTCTCAAAACTTTTTAAAAAATTCGTTATAATGTTCATTTTTATACATAAATTTATTTTTGTTCAGTAAGTGTGTATCTAAGTTGTAACAATTAGTCTCTGAGGTTTTCAGAGATTTTAAGGCCAAATGGCATTGCTGTGATCATCTAGTCTGACCTTGTACATAACACATGCCAGAGACTGTCACCCAGTAATTCCTGCATCCAGCCCAAGAACTTGTGGGTGAGCTACAGCATTTTTTAAAATCAAGATTGAGCACCTTTCTAAAAGATTTCATGTGCTGGAAAATCCACCACATCCCTTAGGAAGTTGTTCCAATGGTTAATTACCCTCATTGTTAAAATTTTGCGTCTTATTTTCCTTCAGTGTCCATCCGCAATAGTAATCAAACTATGCTGGCCACACGGGGTTGGAAACCTGTTTAAACACTGTTTTACCTGCCAAGTATAAATAATCTTAAAACTCTGTTTTATAAAACTCTGTTTAAACAAAATCATTTCTGGACTAGGCAGCCTATAAACAGTTGTATTAAAAAAAAAAAAAACAGTTTTGTCAACAGTAATGCTTGGGTTATACTAGCCAGACAAAACATTGTATTAAAACAGGTTTTAAAACCTGTTCAGCTCACATTATTTAATAGCCAGCGAAGATGGAACATCAAGGTGACTCATGTTAACTGCACGGAAAAGCAACTTTGCATAATAAAGCCCGCCCTTTAGGGCTTTCAAACAAAAAGCAGCATTTCTACATTAAACAGCTTTCTGTTAGTTCAGGGTGGGCAAACTTTTTGGTCCTAGGGCCACATCTGGGTATGGAAACTGTATGGTGGGCCATGAATGCTCACAAAATTGTGGGTTGGGGTGCAGGAGGGGGTGAGGGCTCTGGCTGGGGTGAAGGAGGGTGCTCCAGACTGGGACCGATTGGTTTGGAGGGCAGGAGGAGGATCAGGGCTGGGACAGGTGTTTGGGGCACAGGAGGGGGTCAGGGGTGCCAGCTCTGGGCGGTGCTTACCTCAAGCAGCTCCCAGAAGCAGCAGCATGTCTCCCCTCTGGCTCCTATATGGAGGCACGGATAGGCGGCTCTGCACACTGCCCTGTCCGCAGGCACCACCCCTGCAGCTCCCATTGGCCATAGTTCCCAGCCAATGGAAGCTGCAGGGGTGGCGCTTGGGGCAGGGGCAGCATGCAGAGCCCGCTGGCTGCCCCTACGCACAGGACCCAGAGGGGGAGACATGCCACTGCTTCTGAGAGCCACGCAGAGTGGGGCAAGCCCCCTACCCCGCTCCCCAGCTGGAGTGCCAGATCAGGGCAAGCCCCAGACCCTGCTCCCCGCGGAAGCTTGAGGGCCGGATTAAAACATCTGGAGGGCCAGATGCAGCCTCCAGGCCATAGTTTGCCCACCCCTGTGTTAATTACATTCTTTAGGTAGATATCAATGAAAGGTTTATAGCACTAAAACAGCTAATTATTAAACACAAGTTACTGGGCTGAATACAGAGGTGAGTGAAATTCCATAAAACGAAGTCAGACTCGATGATTTAGTGGTCTGATAACACCTTAAAAATCTACGAATCTGAGCTGTCTTACTGAAGAGCATCCCGAGAAAACGATATTGCCCAATACAAGAAATACCCAAGAAATACTGCAGGACTTTCAGGGAGGAACGTTCAGACCAGGCTGGATCAGAATAGAAAGGGACCTTTATGCCTGACTTACCCCATGTCCATGGCATTTTTTCTCCACATCACAGTCATAGTTCAGAACAGAGACACTTACACACTGGAAGTGCCTACAGATCTAGGGAAGTAAAAAGACATAAGAGTACGCCCAATCCAAATAAGATGGTTTTGGACTAACTAATATTATCACCTCCCACACCTCCTCCCTTCCCGTTCTCCAACACCTGTTTTACCCTGGACTCTTGCTCAGTTTATGAGTTCACTGCCTGTACTACTTCCACGCTACCTTCAATTACTGCTGCACGGCAAGCTCACACCACTTGAAGAATGCACACTCTTCTCTCACCCTGGAAGCTTTAAGACTGATATAAACTTGTTTGCTGTAATAAGGAATTTATAAGGTTTGCTGCAAATGAGCTGCATTTTCATCTAAAATCATTCCCACAAGGTCTTAATACAGAGCAGTAGTATCAGAATCATCCATGGTACAAATGTACAGATAGCAAGGTACCATACCATTGCCGGGGAAGAGTTGGGTGCAGCCCCTATGCTGAACTATAGAAGGAAATAGTTCTCTCTCCTTTTCAGCCAGCTTGATAATTACAATGTATGGATGCAGACCTGAATTTCCACCCATTGCCTGAAAAGCAGTTTTTGTATAGCTAGTTCTTCTTAATCACCGATTTCCAGAGATCCTGGGTCTTAACCAAACTTAACACTTGCTTTTGTTTCTTCTAAAAAGAACTTTCCTTAAAAGGAATTTATTCACAGAGTCCATTTCCAAGGAGAGTGTTACTCATTTAGCGTTGGGGAAGGAGGAGATGGGGAAGTAATGAATTGTTAAGTTTGGCATTAGTTGCATGCACCAACATGAAGGTGAATTAATATGTATGTGTATGCATGTAAACAAGGAGCTGCAAATGATACCACACATCTAACAACTCATTTAGGTTTTTCCTAGGAATATTTTAAAGTTATTAATTTGTTATTGCTTACTTTTCCAGTATCACATTTTGTGCCTTCATTCACCATTCCAGGATCTGGAACATCTGATCCTAGCTGGAAATCCACACCCCAACATGTAGTGCCTCTGATGGGGGTTTGAATAATCGCAGGTTCAATCCCAAAAACAGGCATAGTTTTCACATTCTCACACTGCAGCTTCCCACACATGGCATTCCTACAACAATAGTACAATTTAACGACTGTTATGATTCTGGTGTTTAACTCGTATAGAGGAAAGGATCTTTCTGGCCTTCCTTTCCTAATGGACGATTATTAAAGATCAGATGAGATACACTCCCAAATACTAACGTCACGCTGAAGTGAAGAGCAGAACAAGAGTGAGCTGTGCATCAGTCTAAAACCACAATGAGGATATGGATTTATCCCTTTTCTTGGCAAAAGTTTGTGATCCTCAAACAAAAGCAATACACCCTGCACCACCATTATGTAGCTAATGAAAAAAAAGTCAGCGAAAGAGCATGTCTACATGACACCATTATTCAAAGTGCTTAGGGTGGCAAAAGAACAATAAAATGCAGGTTCGTTATTTCCAAGATGCCTCTTTTTATACATTAATTTATAAACTTTACAGCAAGAACTGTTTGAAAATTCATGCCCATTTAGGTAAAGACTAATATTATAATAGAGTTATAAAATAATTTGAAATTTTTTGTACATTTATGTATTTGTACCGAAGCTCCAATAACCAGATTCAAAATTTAAGGCTTTAAAAGAACTTTTCTAAGCTACTCTATTTTGGTTTTTTGAAAGACACACAAAGCATTAGTGAAGGTAGATTATGGGTGTAGTGTGTGTCTATGACAAATCTCTATTATCAAACTGTGCTATGTATAAAGATTTGACCGCGGGATAATTCTAAGGCCTCTGAATGGGATTTTTGGAGACTTTCTGAATGATACCTGTATACATTCCCTCCCTTATTAACCCAACTCACCAGCTGGAACACTTTTTGTAGTCATAGCCATGGTACCCACAGTTGCCAAACCTGTCGCCTTTGGAATTCACTTCAGCAAAACAAATGTTAGGGGCAGCCTTTGCTCCTGCAAAGACAGAGGGGGGAACTAGGTCAGCTAACAGAGAGTCAGAGAAGCATCTCACACTGTGCACATACTTCTCTCTAGCCCCAAAACCCATGTCACATCTGCAGCATGAATAATCTGAAAGCTTGACCAAATACACAAATGGGTAAACTGTTGGTCCAGACAGGTTCCAAGCTAACAGTACTGAGAGAAAATACAGTCACTTAGAAAAAATTATTATTAGCTGGACATTAAGTGTTGATGAATAGATTTAGCCTTATAATACAATCTGACAACATGAGTGTATCATAACAAGGAAATTAGTAGTACTTGAATCCACAGCACAGCAATGAATTTCATGGGACAATAGAGTTAATTTGCCATAAATGCCAGAAATAGTTTTAAAATCCTTTGCCAATTCCATCTGTTTTTTTCTTATAGACTAAAAAAACCTAAAAATCCATATTCGTTAAACAAATCGGGTGTTTTCTCTCTTTTAGCCCTGGCCCTCCGAAATGTTACAATCATCATCCTTACTTGAGCCGAAGATATCCTGACACTGCGCATTCGTAGTACTGGCAAATCCCATTGTAACAATAGGCCTCATCATTCTGGCATGGGTACCCATTCTGAACAGACACATCTTGCTGACAGGAACTGGGAGGTCCCATTGCAGTACTCTGGGAGATCACATTCATTGGTACTTGCCCGGCACACAGTGCCTCCTGGAAGAACCTGGAAGGGGAGGAAAAAGGAAAAATAAAATCCCAAGTGAAGATGTAAAAAGCTATACATCAATATACATTCTGCAAATAAATCCAAAAACGGCCTAACAGACTGAACATGCACTTTGCTGAAGTCGCACTTTTGTGCTGGACACATGCAAAAGTCTTCCCAGCTCACAGAGACTACTTCCCTCCTGGACCCACTAATCAAGCCTGGCACGCCTTTTTCCTCAGAGTCAGTGGAGAATGCTTTAAGACATGAGATTCTTCCAATACCATCCTGGGATCTCTTACCTGACATTTTTTACAGCAGTCGCCATACGCACATTCAGCCCCTGCTCGGAGTTTGCAAGTATCTGATTCACAGCACGGATCACTTTCACATTCTGTAAATTAAAGTAGTAAGAGTAATTTAGTGAATGATAAACAAATCATATCTGCACCCCTGCAGCAATGCAGGCAGACTGCGTTTAACATAGAATCACATGAGCAACATTGGTGAACTGTCCCAGTACTAACCTTTGGTGAACCACAGTAACACTCCTCCCCAGCATCCACCAACCTTGTTGCCACAAAATGGGATGCTATAGTGGTTTCAATCAGGGGTTGGGAACATTAAGCAGGCAGCTGTCCACCTTTGTTCAGAGTTAACTTCTCAAGTCTTCTGCACTGCAGCTGCTGAAATTTCTGGACCCTCTGCAACAGAATAAATTAGCAATTCTTTACACTACGTCTATTTAGGATTTATTCTTGACCAGCATTCTTGTGCTATAAAGAGTCAGTCTAGCAAAAATTAGAGCCAACAGCTAGAGACAGATGAGGACAATATATTAAAGATACTCTAAATGTGGAATGAGACATAAATCTTTCTGTCATTCATAAAGCAAAATCTTTACTTAAAGGAAAATGGACCACCCCTTAATAAAATATTAAATAGTACCATGAGTTTCAATTATAATAACCTCCTGATGACAAAATAACAAACAGAGTCAAAATCAGAAAAATATACAAGGGAATAGGTGTCATCTAAACAAGGTCTGGGAGCCATGAACTCCGAGTTAAGTCATGTAACCTTTCAGTTCCCAAACCAAGGATAATATAGGGTTGTCCACATAGCAAGCTAATGAAAAGATGCTAGGGTGTGAATTTAAAGTGCAAAGCTATTCCATACTAGCTCCCCATGTGGACATTTCGTATTCTGCCACTAAAAGTGCCTTTGTGCAGTTTTACTCCTGGTGGAATTCTGCACCAACTGCACATGCGCAGAATTTATGTCCCGTACAGATTTCTTTGCTTACCCCACAGAAAATTACTTTTTGACAGGGAGGCAAAGGGAAGCCACAAGAGCGGATTCATGACCCTTTCCAGCAGTACGCTTCGGGTACCTAGGGCAGCCGGCAGAGTGATAGATCACTGTGGGGCTGGGAATGGGGACTGGGAAAGTCCCAGCTGGTGCATCCTACCTGCACTGGGCTCAGCTTGCTTGTCCCAGCTTGGGACTGGGGAGCGACTTGACTTTCCTCTTCCCCTACACGGCATTTGGGGCTGTGTCCGAAGACACACCCCCAGATTTCTCACCCACTGCAGGAGCTGTCCTCAGCTTCCTTCCATTGTTCCTCAGCTGCAGCGGGGGGGATCACTTGTACCGGGAGGCTGACTCCCGCATCTGCCTCCACCTCATACTCAGACCCTCCGCTGAGCCTCAAACACACCCATGCCCCGAACCCCTGACAAGCCCCACTCCCCAGCATCTGGACCATCCAACGAGCACTCGACACCCAGGATCCCACCCTACCGAGTCCCAATCAAGCTGCACCTGGATCCCCACCCCATTGAGCCCTACTCCCTCAAGCATCTGGACCGCCCCCATTGAGCTTCCACCACACCCAGACCCCCCTGCCAAGCTCTGTCTCCCCCCACCCCACACACACACAGACAGACCTCCCCATTGAGCCTCAACCACTTCACCTGGACCCCCTACAGAATCCCATTACTGTTGCCACCCAGACCCCTCCACAAGGCCCCTGTGAATCCAGATCCCCCCCCCAAACACCTGCATCCCCCACTGAGCCACCCCACCCAGATTGCCCCACACAGAACCTTCTCAACCCACACCTGGTTCCCCCCACACTAGCCCTCCACACTTGGATCCTGCCTTGCTGATCCTGCCTGCCCACACCTGGTGCATGTGGCACAGAAGGGCAGGGCCCTGGGGTGTTTCTGGGCAGGCCGGTCTTTGCGCTGTGTCAGGGTTGGGTGCAGCCTCCCGTTAAGTCCATGTTCTGGGGAGGGGAGCTGCACAGTGGCCTGTGCTCCCCAATGCCATGCTGGAGCCTCCCATTATTTGACAAATAAAATTTGCCGAATTTTAAAATACTGTGTGGCAGAATTATAATTTTGGTGCAGAATGCCATCAGGAGTAGCAGTGAGCTTAGTCCACTTTAAGTGGACATCTTAGATTATTCTGCATTAACTTCATGTGTAAGATAACCCCTAATATTTGCCTTTCCTCCTAAGCATGTTGTGAAATTTAATTAGCTGTTTATAGAATGTTTTCAATAGTAACGGTGTCCTATAAATCTTGTTCATCATCTGTGAACATATCCTCCAACCTGGCATAAAGGAAAGTTACTTACGATGCTCCAGAGTTCATAATACAGTTTTCTGCTCCACACTGACAACTCTTTCATCATCATGGTTCATTCCCAGGTTATGACCCAGCTCGTGAGCAACAATTGATGCAAACATCTGCACACTGATTTGCCCAAATACACAAGAGCCAAAACAAAGAGAGAGTGGAATTACCGTCGTGTCTGTACTAGACCGAAGCCCATGTTCCCCCAGCCCCTTCCGAAACTTAGTAGCAGCTTTAGTCACTGCATTAACGTGATCTTCAGAGTCGGGTACCTAGATGGATTATGCTTTCTAACTTTTACAAGTACCATAGCTGACCAGTAGATTGGTAATAGAATATAGTGCCTTGTGTCTCTAGCTTAATGGTTCTCTAGCTCTGGTCCAGGAACTGTGGTGGCCTGTGGAGCACCTACTTGTCTGTCACACAGTGTTCTCTCTTCTCTGTTTCTAGCTGCTACACAGCATTACAGAAGCCAACTATGTCGAATAACTTACTATTACTTTTCCATATACACCAGTCCCAGAGATGTCATGTGATCATGGATGGGCGGAGTCATCTTCACTCTATTAGATCTGGTGCATATTATGGGAACGTTTGAGATCTCTGCTCCAAGTCAACAGTTTGAAAGGCAACTATGGCTAATTTAGTTGCCTACTGAAATAAATTGGGAGATCCCAGTTCAATTTCCACTGGGCAGGTATCCACATTACAAAACCTCAAGGGTGTCATTTAGTGTCAATTGTGATTGTTAGTAGAGAAGCTACCTGAATGTAAAGCTCACAGAGACTGAAGTGCATGAGCACTAACAGAGGAACTGAACCCTACTGCAGCTACAAGGCTGTTCTATAAATCCAGGAGTGACACCAGTTAGACTAAAAACACATGTGGTATCCATCTGCCACCACGTCTGCACTATGGCACAGCTAAAGTTCCAGAGCACCGGGCATTGCTGTTTACACCAGTGGTATCACACCTACCCCTGCAGAATTAGACAGATCAGCCGCCACTGCACTACTAGCCCAGGAACTAAACAACTGCCTTTCTTCACCCCCAGACCAATGCACACCTCCTTCATAACCACACAAGCAGCAATTTGAGTATCTCTGGTGCAAGTTTTCTGTAACTATTCCAAGGAAGTGAGATTGCACAGTGATGACTTTGGTGCTGGCAAACTGTCTAAATGAGGAGTTCTGTTAATTGACTCCTTATTGAAATCTGCTCCTGCTGCTGCTTGTGGAGTGGCTGAAAAGCCCCATCTGCATATCGCTTTAGTTTCTCACAGTCATAGTGCTGTGAATCTCTAATTTTCACAACAGTGATACTGAAGTTACATTGCAGTTTTCATGCAACAGGATAGTTGCCTAGTTAAATCCTTGCCCTCTGATTTGGGAGTGCTCTTTGTGAATCCAAAGGTCATGTACAGACTTGGGGATAGATTTCTAGGGAGCACTCTGCTGTATTAATTTAGATGGGATATATGGGTCCAAAGAGTGAAAGGTGTTAATACAAACCAGGCACTGTCAACATTAAAACAGTATTAAACAAGGTTCAGAGTGGGGTACACAGAGACCTCAGCCTGCTCAGTACCATTGCAGAAGTCCTTCTAATTTTTTATTAAAGATACAGAAAGGAAAGAAAAACAGTTAAAGCACTTGAAATGTGAAGTATTAAAGACGACATTCCTTTTAACATCATTCCTTTTTTTTCTTCCTTTAAGCTGGGTAAAGTTTTTAGAAAGAGAAAAAAACCCCTTGTTTGACAGTCTTTCAGATAGTATGAAAAATGGTAATAACTAACTGTCCTTTTTGGGGGGAAAAAAGAAGTTAATTAGATGGGCTGGAGCGGTCGTTGTTGTTGTTGTTGTTAAAGTCCCAGTCCCATTTCCTAGAAGGCAAAACAAAACACAACGAAGGGAGAGAAAAGAACAGCAAAGATAGAAAATGCAGTTTCTGTCTTTGGTGTTGTCTTTCACTTGCAACTTCAAGGCTGGAAAAACACAGGTCCAGCTCAATTTATTAGCCACTCTGAGACCTGGCAATTTTGCACCAGCATTGGGTTGTTTACAGCACTGCTTTTAGCTGCTTCTTTCTGGTTACTGGCTTACAGCAGTATTTCAAAATATAGTTTTGGCAACCTAAGCCAGACTTATGAAACAAAAGAGGAAAGAGACAGAAAAGAGAAGGCATAAGGTGGGGAAGGAAAAGAACACACAGGGGGAGGGGTCAATGACAAACTTTCACATCCCAGGGGGTGTTGGGGATTCAGCCAGAGCTGATGGAGGTGGCCAAGTCATCTGGCTACTTCTTTCTGGCCCAGGCTGGTCAGGACATCTTTCAGGATTGGGAAAAAGAAAGGCTGGGGCCCGAGGATACAGTTGAGTTGGTAGCCATGATGGCGAAGCTCGCTCCTTCCTCTTCTCTTTCAGTCAGCCAGCCCAGTGCTAGCCAACTTTCCCTAGCAACCTCTCTCTCTCTCTTTTTTTTTTTTAAGGCCCCCACCAATTAGGTCTAGTTTCCGACACACCAATTTTGGTGAATTGATTTCCGGTCTCATACTGTTCTTGTTTACTAGACAAGATCTAACAATGTCCTTGAATTATACCAAAATACCTTTTTGTTTGGACTGATTCAGTCTGTCCCTTTTTTGCACCTTTTCCCCATCAGCATGTTAGTACAAGTTATTGTGACATTTTCTGAACTTTCACTTTTTACAGTTGAGCTCACAATTAGGGTAAAATGTGTAGATCCAATCACAACAACCACCCCATAGCTCCCACTGACTTCAACCAGAGATATGGGTGTTCAGTGTCTCTCAGAAAGGAGCAAGGCCTTTGATACTCAATGCTGCCTGCAGAGGAAGGGCACTGTCAGCTCCTAAAGTCTTAGGACATGACCTAATCTAGGACTCTGAGTTGCAGTATGTATACAAAGGGGAGAGTTAAAAGGAGGCAGAAAGCAGCAGCTAGTAAGAATTCTCTCGCTTCTAGAGGTTAAGTCAGATCCTTAATATTGTCTCCTTTGATATTAAAGATACAGAGTTCACATTAAAGTTTTATTTAAAGGGGTATTAAAGATATCCTACCACATTAATCCCTCCTGCATGGCTTTTGGAGCATACTGTTCCAACATAGGCCATTCCTGCAGTTCCACCAAACCCCTTCTTCCTAGAGCACATTAGAAAGAAAAAAATTAAAAGAGAGTCAACATAACTGTGCTGGAGGCATGACAGCCTACAATACAATGACCATCTGTGCAACTGCTCAGTGCATCTTTCTGTGCCACATAAAAGCAGTAGTGATACTGCTTCTGCTTTCAATTATCTAACAGGAAGTACAGTGCCATGAAAGTATGGCGGATATTAACACCATGCATTTATTTAGACGGTGGTTTATTTTTTAAAATTGGGACCATATAATTTGGAGAGAGTCAATGCCCACTCCACCCCAAATTATAAATGTAAGTAATATACCAGCCCTATTTTTTTTCTTTATGTTTCTATTGTAGTGGCTGCTTTGTTATTCTCCATTAATTTCCCTTTCCTCCGCTTCCCCTTTGGGTCTTTAAATTTTGTTTCTCCAACATTCTTGTAAAAAGTCTGAGTGTAATAGTACAATATGTACAGTGTTTAACCTTGCATAACAGGCAAGAGTACAGTGAAGTCTTAATATCAAACTTTATCATATCAAGCTTTTTTTGTATGAAATAAATTTGCTGGAAGGAGCTACTTGCCAAACTGCCTTCTGACACATTGTAAGTTACCAAGCCTACATCATGTGATCTCAGTACAGTATGCTACAGATTATTTTAGTAACAAGAATGTCCCACATGTGGCTTCCAAATATTAAACAAACTCCAGCTTAAGAAAGTGATGCTAATAGTGAAATGATGCAAAAGTGCTAGTGACATGGAGAAACAAGCTAATTCTACACAGTAGGGCTCAAACCATGTAACTAGCTTCTGGACATTGATTACAGAAACAGCTTGTGCTCCATTAAACCACAACATTCAACACTCCAAGGGTCTTCAAGGGAAAAGCCCTAGATTACAAGTCTATCCAATAAATGATGTGACAAAGGCTTATCTGTGAAGTCACCCACAGCTGTGAGCCTTGTAATAAGAGAAATTAAGCAGCATCAAGTTCGGAACAACCCAAAAATTGTTCTAATTTTAGTAAAAAGAAAAGAAGTAGTTGTGGCACCTTAGAGACTAACAAATTTATTTGAGCATAAGCTGTAGCTCACGAAAGCTTATGCTCAAATAAATTTGTTAGTCTCTAAGGTGCCACAAATACTCCTGTTCTTTTTGCGAATACAGACTAACACGGCTGCTACTCTGAACCTCTAATTTTAGCGATATCCCTATTTGTCAAGAACCAGATGTTTGTCTTCTAGTGGGTGGCAGAGGAAGCTTCTGAAAGATGAAACAAGTTGGTGCTGAATGTTCTCACTGCTTCAGTAAACACCACGTGCAGCAGATTGTTTCTAACTGCTCATAGTAAAGCCGTTACCATGGAATCGTCACTTAATGTAACCCTTTATGTCTGCAGATACATGTTAATACAAGCAAGCAAACTCTCCTGGCAAAGCCCTTTCCTAAAATTATTTCTGGATGGGGGAAAAGATTCCCAGCACTTACAGAACAAACTGGGCACTGTCATGTCGTTGACGCGTGACAAGATTCTTCTCTCGCCACTGTACAAAGTTCCCCAGCACATCGCTTGCACTTCCGTCTGTGCTAATCAAGTTTTCATACTTCCAAATCTCCAAGCCGACCAGCATGATGCGAATATTCAGCATAATGTACATCTGAAAAGGCAAAGAAAAGGGGAATGCAGAGCGAAGCTGAGGATGGTCAGTTCTGAGCATGCCATAAGGATAAATTGTTTTTTAATATTATATATAATCACAGTGCCAAAATCTAATTTTTCAGTTTTCCGATGTAATATGAATGTCAGTTTTCCAAATTGTATATGTCCTGCTAATAAATTTTAGTGGGCTAACGGACTAGTGCCTGTACACCACAGTGATAGGGTGCTATAGAAAAAACAAAGATAGACAAATAGAAAGGATCCTGAACATGAACCAATAATGTCCCCAGCAAACCAAAGTCAAATTAAATCAGAGCACAACAGACCTATAGTTCTTAAGGCCGGAAGAGACAACTGTGATCATCTAGTCTGACGTCACCTGGATAATACAGGTCATCACTCTTCCCTGAATTAATTCCTGTTTCAAAACCAATAGTTGTGGTTGAACTCAAGAATATCTTTTATAAAAACAAACAAACAATCTTGATTTCAAGATTTCCAGTTATGGAGAATCCACCTCAATCCTTGGTAAATAAATACTCCCACCACCTTACCGTTCCCTCTAGCTCCACGGTGAGATGATGTTGGTTCAACAGTGACATAAACATACAGCTAAGGGTAGCATAAAATCCCTCCTTTACCTACAAGGGGTTAAGAAGCTCAAATAAGCTGGTTGGCACCTGAACAAAAGGACCAATAAGGGAAGAAGATACTTTCAAATCTGGGGCGGGGGAAGGGTTGTTTGTGCTCTCTTGTTGTGCTCTCTCGGGACAGAGAGAGGGACCAGGCAGGAAAAAAACATCTCCTAAACCCCTACCTGAAATAAGCATCTAAGATTACAAAAATTGTAAGTAAAGGCAAGGAAATGCGTTAGATTATCTTTTGTTTTAGCCTGTGAATTTTCCCTATGCTAAGAGGGAGGTTTATTCCTGTTTTAGTAACTTTGAAGTTGAGCCTAGATGGGAAATCTTTTATGACCGTGTTTTAAATCTTTTTATTACCCTGTAAAATTACCTTCCATCCTGATTTTACAGAGGTGCTTCTTTTACTTTTTTCTTTATAATAAAGTTCTTCTTTTAAGAACCTGGTTGATTTTAGTGTCCTAAAAATAAAGAGTGTGGTCTGTACTTTTATTAAAGGCAATTGGTTGGTATATTATTCTCAAGCCTCCCCAGGAAAGGGAGTGAAGGGAGTTGGGGGGATATTTTGGGGGAAATCGGAACTCCAAGCGGTCCTTTTCCTGAATCTTTGTCTAAATCACTTGGTGGTGTCAGCAATACCGTCCAAAGACAAAGGAAGGATTTGTGCCTTGGGGAAGCTTTTAACCTAAGCTGTTAGAAATAAGCTTAGGGGGTCTTTCATGCAGGTCCCCACATTTGTACCCCAGAGTTCAAAGTGAGGAGGGAACCCTGACAAACGGTCACTCCAAGGGAAGAGTGCTTCCCACTGAATCATCAACATCACTTCCAACAGGACACTGGATTTCCCTTGTTCATCTACTTACTAACCAGGTCCTGATCCTGCCTAACAGGATTCTGACAAGAAAACAGACCAAGGTGGTCAGTTTATGAAATTAAATATTTAAGTTGCAAGGCTACAACATTCAATATTATTGCCAATTTAGACACAGTATAGCTTTAACTTACACTATCCAGGTAATTTGCTAGATGCACCATCTCTTCTCTCACAGCAGTTTCACTCCTACCCAACAGCTCATACTGCAATATTAAGAGATTTATTAATGGAAATAAGATGTGATTGACATGATTATAAGACACAAGAGGAAGAACAACATATTTTAAGTATTATCGTCAGGCTCCAAGTTTCATGTTTGGAAGATACAGCCTGGAACTGCTGTCAGAAAAAATGCACTAGAAGAGGGCAAACTAGTAGGCAGCACATTTATAGATGCAGTCAGATCATCATCTGTTCAAGAGAGGCGGAACAGGAAGGGAAATATTCTCCTTTGACCAGTAGAATCCTTGACTGTAAAGCTCTGACCCTCTGAAGTTTTACTAAAAAGAAAGGAGTACTTGTGGCACCTTAGAGACTAACAAATTTATTAGAGCATAAGCTTTCGTGAGCTACAGCTCACTTCATCGGATGCATTTGGTGGAAAAAAACAGAGGAGAGATTTATATACACACACAGAGAACATGAAACAATGGGTTTATCATACACACTGTAAGGAGAAAAGGAGTACTTGTGGCACCTTAGAGACTAACACATTTATTAGAGCATAAGCTTTTTTCTCCTTACAGCTTTTTTATCCTTACTGATAAACCCATTGTTTCAAGTTCTCTGTGTGTGTATATAAATCTCTCCTCTGTTTTTTCCACCAAATGCATCCGATGAAGTGAGCAGTAGCTCATGAAAGCTTATGCTCTAATAAATTTGTTAGTCTCTAAGGTGCCACAAGTACTCCTTTTCTTTTTGCGAATACAGACTAACACGGCTGCTACTCTGAAACCTGAAGTTTTACTGTATATCCTATTTTGCAATGGTAGTAACATTGTATATATTTGAATTGTCTAGGTTATGTCTGGTATTGTCCTTTAATAAATCCATTTGTAATAATGAGGGCTGAAAGAATGTTTTAGTACAAAAAGGTACATTATTACTCTGCCTTAAAATGTTTTATAATTATTTGGGGTGCGAGTGTTTAAGTTACTTGTCCCTCCACCATAAGCAAAGAACTAAAGAAAAATCAATATATACTCCTACCCTTTCTTTGTCCACAACTATGAACAGCTCCACATATCTTGTCTGGGGAAGTATAGCTCTTTTCCTCTGCAAACAGGAAGAAAAAAACACATTTTCTTTGTAGTCAACAAGTTCATCTCTATAAACAAAGTGAGCTCATCCTAATCCATGCTCATATTTCACACTCAGTAAAACAAGTGCTTTACGAATGTAATCATAGAAGACTAGGGTTGGAAGAGACCTCAAAAGGTCATCTAGTCCCACCTGCTGCTCAAAGCAGGACCAACCCGTACTAAATCATCCTAGCCAGGGCTTTGTCAAGCCAGGCCTTAAAAACCTCTAAAGATGAAGATTCCACCACCTACCTAAGTAACCCATTCCAGTGCTTCACCACCCTCCTAGTGAAAAAGTTTTTCCTACTATCCAACCTAGACCTCCCCCACTGCAACTTGAGACCATCGCTCCTTGTTCTGTCATCTGCCACCACTGAGAACAGCCGAGCTCCACCCTCTTTGGAACCCCCCTTCACGTAGTGGAAGGCTGCTATCAAATCCCCCCTCATGCTTCTCTTCTGCAGACTAAATAATCCCTGTTCCCTCAGCCTCTCCTCATAAATCATGTGCCTCAGCCCCCTAATCATTTTCGTTGCCCTCTGCTGGACTCTCTCCAATTTGTCCACATCCTTTCTGTACTGGGGGGCCCAAAACTGGGTGCAATACTCCAGACGTGGCCTCAACAGTGTTGTGGCCTCAAATCTCTTCCCTTGATCTGCTGGCAATGCTCCTATTAATGCAGCCCAATATGCCGTTAGCCTTCTTAGCAACTAGGGCACACTGTTGACTCATATCCAGCTTCTCATCCACTGTAATCCCCAGGTCCTTTTCTGCAAAACTGCTGCCTAGCCATTCGGTCCCCAGCCTATAGCAAAGCATGAGATTCTTCCGTCCTAAGTGCAGGACTCTGCACTTGTCCTTGTTGAACCTCATCAGATTTCTTTGGCACAATCCAATTTGTCTAGGTCACTCTGGACACTCCCTACCCTCCAGCGTATCTATCTCTCCCCCAAGCTTAGTGTCATCCACGAACTTGCGGAGGGTGTAATCCATCCCCTCATCTACATCATTAACGAAAACGTTGGCCCTAGGACCAACCCCAGGACACTCCACTTGATACCAGCTGTCAACTAACATCAAGCCATTGATCTCTACCCATTGAGCCTGCCGATCTAGCCAGCTTTCTATCCACCTTATAGTCCGTTCATCCAATCCATACTTTTTAACTTGCTGGCAAGAATACTGTGGGAGACCGTAATAAAAGCTTCGCTAACGTCAAGATATATCATGTCTACCAATTTCCCCATATCCACAGAGCCAGTTATCTCATCATAGAAGGCAATCAGGTTGGTCAGGCATGACTTGCCCTGGGTGAATCCATGCTGACTGATCCCGATCACCCTCTTCTCCTCCAAAATGGATTCCTTGAGGACCTGCCCCATGATTTTTCCAGGGACTGAGGCTGTAGTTCCCCAGATTCTCCTCCTTCCCTTTTTTAAAGATGGGCACTATATTTGCCTTTTTCCAATCGTCCGGGACCTCCCCCGATTGCCACGAGTTTTCAAAGATAATGGCCAATGGCTCTGCAATCACATCAGCCTACTCTCTCAGCATCCTCGGATGCATGCATCCAGGCCGATGGACTTGTGCATGTCCAGCTTTTCTAAATACTCCTTAACCTGTTCTTTCGCCATTGAGGGCTGCTCACCCCTCCCCATACTGTGCCGCCCAGTGCAGCAGTCTGGGATCTGAACTTGGCAGATGTGGTCACTAGGTTGCCTCTCCCATTCAGTAAGAGTCCCAAACTTTCCCTGACCTTCTTCTTGTTGCTAACATACCTGTAGAAACCCTTGTTACCCTTCACATCCCTTGTTAGCTGCAACTCCAATTGTGCTTTGGCCTTACTGATTACACCCCTGTATGCTCAAGCAATATTTTTATACTCCTCCCTAGTCATCTGTCCAAGTTTCCACTTCTTGTAAGCTTCCTTTTCATGTTTAAGATCACCGAAGATTTCTTTGTTAAGCCAAGCTGGTCGCCTGCCACGTTTGGTATTCTTTCTGCACATCCAAAACACACCCAAAAGACAAAGCCAACTAAAAAAACCTCGTGCAAACTAATAATTGCTCTGCATATGTTTTTGACTAAAGACTGGCCACATAACCAGTAAGTCCTGCTAAATTTTCAAAGTAAGGGATTTTTTTTTATTCCCATTCATGTTTTTTTAGAAAGGCAACACATATTTCTCTGCAGATTAAGCAGGGAAAATGGCAGTAGCTGTGATAAATAGTAACTGTTAGTAGCTGCTAACAAATGCTGTAAAGAGAACATACATACATGTTTTTCACATGCCTCACACATTTTATCGCTCCCATCTTTTTAGTCAAATTTAAACTAAGTGAAACAAGAAACCCCAAACAAACTTTGTTACACCATTCTCATAACCATCAAAGTAACAGTCCCAGTTTCAGCAAGGCCAATGCCATTCTGGCTTCTGACACAGAACTCTGCTGATGAGCCTCAATCCGGACAGCAGCATTCCTGCCCTCATCATCCCCCATCATGCAGCTCTGTCAACAAACTTCAATCTATCCTACAGCAACCTTGCTACTTCTTTTGTACACATACAATCTGGAGGAAACTGTAACCATTTTGTTCAAATATGATAGATCTATGGAGTTCTTACAGAAGGTAGAAAAATGCCTGTCAGAATCCTTAACTGTGGTCAGCTCTGAGAGAAACCCGATACACCATTTCCATCTTATTAGTTGAACAGTCATAAAAGCAATTCCAAATTGCAGTGTAGAGAGGACACTAAAATACTCACTCGCAGCAAGTGAGTCATGCTGGGAGGATGCTCATCCTCTGTGTATTCTCTTTCAGGGTCTGTGTTGTTAACTCCACACATCATGGGCTCCTTCTTCACATTCTCCATTCGATATATAATGTGTTTGAGGCCAGAGGAGGAATCCATCGGCTCAATTCCATATGTGACATTTTCCACTTGCAGCAGTCCCCTAATAATCGGATGAATACACATTACCGCCAAGCAACTACTAGACTAAATCCAGAGGCTGTCGTTATCCAGACGTTTGGATGGATGGAGGCGGGAACAACAAACATCTTACAGAAAGAAATATAGAACAAATCTAGGCCCCACTCCTGCAGACACTTGTGCTCTATGCTTAACTTTAAACATTCAAGCAGCCTCATGACTTCAGTGGAACAACCCACGTGTGTCATATTAAGCATATTCATAAGAGTTTGCAGTATCTGGTCTGTCATAAATATAAAGGGAAAGGTAAACACCTTTAAAATCCCTCCTGGCCAGAGGAAAAGCCCTTTCACTTGTAAAGGGTTAAGAAGTTAGGATAACCTCTCCGGCACCTGACCACAATGACCAATGAGGAGACAAGATACTTTCAAAGCTGGTAGGGGGAGAGAAACAAAGAGTCTGGGTCTGTCTGGGTGATGCTTCTGCCGGGGACAGAACAGGAATGGAGTCTTAGAATTTAGTAAGTAATCTAGCTAGAGATGCGTTAGATTATGATTTCTTTAAATGGCTGAGAAAATAAGCTATGCTGAATAGAATGGATATTCCTGTTTTTGTGTCTTTTTGTAACTTAAGGTTTTGCCTAGAGGGATTCTCTATGTTTTGAATCTAATTACCCTGTAAGGTATTTACCACCCTGATTTTACAGGGGTGATTCTTTTTCTTCTATTAAAATTGTTATTTTAAGAAAACTGAATGCTTTTTCATTTTTCTTAAGATCCAAGGGTTTGGGTCTGTGGTCACCTATGCAAATTGGTGAGGTTTTTTTTTTACCAACCTTCCCCAGGAAGCGGGGTGCAAGGTTTTGGTGAGGATTTTGGGGGGGGAAAGACGTTTCCAAACGGCTCTTTCCTAATAAAAAAAACCCAGTTAGACGTTTGGTGGTGGCAGCGAAAGTCCAGGGGCAAAAGGTAAAATAGTTTGTACCTTGGGGAAGTTTTAACCTAAGCTGTAAAAGTAAGGAGGTTTTCATGCAGGTCCCCACATCTGTACCCTAGAGTTCAGAATGGGGAAGAAACCTCAACAGGGGCCTTAATCACAGACTCTGAAAACAGAAATGTTTCAGTTCAGTTAATGTTGCCATTTACATTTCTGCAACAGCAAAGCGGTAAAGAACAGTGACGTGAACATCAATAATGGACAAATCAAGAAAATCCTAACAGTGCCGAAATTATCTCAAGTCAAAGATTTTTTCAAATTGAAGTTGATCATAAAACACTTTAAGTGTAAAGTCTCAGTAAAATTGCTAATCAAGATTTTATTTAAAAACTCCCTAACACTAAATGATTGCATACAATACAAAAATGATCATTTAAATTAATTTTCTATACAAGGTTGTAAAAATACTAAGAACAGATGCAACAATTTCTGTTGGATTTACTGATGGCTGAACAGTGAAGTCAGTTGTTTTGGAGGGGTGGGGAGGAATCCTGGATTGGAATTTTTGAGGACAAATGGTTATAGTTCCACCAATCAAATAATTTTGTCTTAATCAAAGTATTTGTTAGTTTTGTAATAACAAAAGACTTCAAAAACACGATGGTGTTAATTAAACACAATACTCTCATGCAGCCCAGTACCAACAGATGAAATACAGTTTGGCTCAAAACTAATTAAATCAAAGGGAGAATAATATTCTGTTTCAGAGAACTGAATTATAACAATGCATAGTTATGATAACTACATACACAAGAAGAGTTCTGTTACCTGAGTCCAAAGCAAGTGCTGACAGCAACAATGGAATCTGGTATCCCCTCCACATATCCCTGATAATGGCAGTGATCCTAAGGGAAAAAAATAAATAAATGAATTATGTATTATTTCTATACATACACAATGCAACTGACTACAACTGCTGCTGCTATTGTTCACCTTGCTGCACTAATGGTAGGAAGAGATCATCTTCTCTAGCCTGAAGAAATGTGTGCATGGGATGGTACCAAACATGTGTTTATCCTCCACATAGGTAAACATGTGGAGTTATTAATCTAAATACCAGATACTCTAGGACTCTTGTATTATTATTAAAACACAATGAAAGCCAGCCTCCTTGTACCATAACTGCAGGTCCATTTCACAGACCTACAGGACCAGCAATTCAGCACTACTGAATTGTCTAAGGGTACATGTATACTTAAAACACTACAGCAGTGTAGCTACATCACTGTAGCACTTCAGTGTAGACACCACGTACAATTCTCCTGTCAGTGTAGGCAGGGCTTAAATTCAGCTGGAGCTGTGTGGAGCAGAGCTCCGATAAATATTTTCAACTCCCCTGGAGTTTACATGGCATGGGGAGGGCTCTAGGAAACACTCTATGAGAATTTAAGCCCTGGGTGTAGGTAATCTACCTCCCCAAGAGGCAGCAGCAGCTAGATTGATGGAAGAATTCTTCTATCGACCTAGTGCAATCTCCACAAGAACTTTGGTCAGCTTAAATACTCCATTCAGGCATGTGGATTTTTCACACCCCTGAGCAACGTAGTTATGGCAATCCAATTTTCTAGTGCAGACCAGGCTAACTCCCACCCCATTAGCTCGCTTACCTGAACAGTAGCAAATATATTCTTAGGCCTGGCCTCCACTAGAAAATAAGGTCAGCATAACTACATCACTATGGGGTGCAAAAAAATCCATCCTCTAAGCCAAGTAGTTAAGCGAATCTAAGTCCCTGTGTAGACAGCGCTAGGTTGATGGAAGAATTCTTCTGTCAAACTAGATACCACATCTCAAAGAAGTGGATTAGCTACACTGATGGGAGAATCCTACCTGTCAGTGTAAGTAGTGTCTACACCAGTGGTTTTCCATCTATGGCCCCTAGACTCCTTGGGGTCTGCAGACGAGGTCTAACATCTCCAAAGGGGCCCGCACCTCCATTTGAAATTTTTTAGGAGCGTGCAAATGAAAAAAGATTGAAAACCACTGGTCTACACTGAAACACTAGAGAGACACAACTGTAGTGGCACGGCTGTGCTACTGTAGAGTTTTAAGATTTTACAGGTATGTCTACACTGAAGTCTACTCTCCTAATGTCTGTTCTAATATTAATCAACCAGGCTCAGAAACACTATCCGTGAACAGTCTCTGGACTTGAAGCTGAGCTGTCCAACTTCAACGTTGTTTGTTGTCCCCTTCCTACCCCACCCCCAATAAATATTTTAAGCTCAGCCCAGTTGCTGTGAGCCAGTGAGCAGGGCTTAAATTCTCCCCAAGCATTTTCTGGAGTCCCAGGACACTGAGGCTCCTGAAAATATTTACTGGAGCTCCGCTCTGGTCAGCTCCAGCTGAATTTAAGCCCTGCCAGTGAGCCATTCAGCCTTCCAGGAATGAATTGTGCATGATACACCCTTTGGCTTGTGTATAGCCTCTCTCTGGCTAGAGCGAGGTAAACATCTGCTATTATTGCCAATGGACAGACACTCTGTGCTGCCTAAACATGCCTCGACCAACACTGACGAGGCACTGTCAGGAAAACAGAACAATGCCAGATGAAAGCCATTATCCATTGACTTCCAAAGAGATCCCAGGACAAGACACAAAAACGATCCATTCTAATGCAGCATTTCGCTCCCCTGGAAGCGAAACATGTGATTTCACAGCTGGCTAAATACACAAGATTTACATCACGCTCCCATCACAAAAACCCATACAGAAGCATGTCCAACATGCTCTGTACTCTACCTGGCCCGGTTTTCCAAATTATGCTTGGGGGCAAGTACAAGGCAAATGCATTTCATTCTGTGCACACCGAACGTTCACTGCATTGCAGCTGTAGCTCTAAGGTTCTCTAACAGACATATTTTTGGATACCACCATAGTTGTCAGGCAGCTGAAATCATTTGTTCTTTGGCCTGGTGCCTTACAAAGTTCTTAAAGCATGTAATAATCCCCCAGAGCAACAGGGCTTGTCATGGCCTCTGGCTGAACTAAAGCCTCATTATAAGCACAATTGTGTTCCTCTGATTCAAGTACCTGCCTTTCCATAGAAAGGAAAAGGGGGGGAAAAAAACCCCAAACACTCAACTGCTCCATTTCCAAGCAAGAGATACTGTACATCTCACCAGACACACAAACAACAGAGCAGACTTATTTTAAACAAGGGGAGGGTGGAGAAAGTAAAATGTGCATATACTTGTTATGACATGAGGCACCATTTGTGTTTGTTCCATGAAACCAGTTAATCATTCTTTGAAAATGTAATGTCTAATGGTCATGTGGTGAAGCAAGGGGGGTGGAAGCTGTCACAGCAGCAGCTTGCCCATATGGGGAGAAGAGTTGTGCACCCTTTATCTAGTTAAGCAGTTCTGATTATAATGCAGGGACCACTAGTGCTATAAGATCCCAAACATTTAATGATCCAAGCAGTTGAGGGAGGAGTATGGCTAGGAGGGAGACAGTCCATGGAAGTCATCATATTCTATATCTGGTTTTATACTGCATCAAAGTGCCATAAAGAGTTGTATCTGAGAGTCACTAAAGTGAACCAACAGGGTGTTTGGCCCCTTGATTGCTCTGACACCTGGCAGACAGGACTAATGCCCTGCAAAGGGGAGGTGGCATTCAATGAACATTAGAAACATTACGTTGCTCTTGTATTTACAGTTTTGAAACACTAGTAAAACCAAAAGAAAAGACACTCAATGGCTAATCAAAACAACCATTTCCTTTTATAAATTAAAAAAAATTAAGATTGTTAAAAAAAACCCCACACACACAAACAGGAAAAATTCAGTTTTTTTAAATAAAATATGAGCGCACACCCATTCACCTGCCTACCCTCCCGCCCATCACAGAAAAGTGTGATTTTTCTACTGTTACGTGCCAGGGGCCAAATTCAAGGCATCTTCCCAGATGAGGAGTGAAATGTGTTGTGCATTTTGCAGATTAGAACCTACTTCTTTAAAAGACGCTCCAGTCAGTTTCATAATACATTACTCTTTAGCAATGCAGCTGTATGAAGTTCTAATCATCCTGCTTCAACAAGGACACAAAAGAAAGGAAACCCACCTGCACGTCCAGATTTTCAGACTGCAACTTCCCTTCCTCGCTGTAGGTATACACTGTGAAATCTTTGGGTAAAAATTCTCTGAAAAAAAAGAGGGGAGGAGAGAAATACAAAAATGTTGATGCAACAAGAAAACAAATATCCTCGTCAACAGTGGCAGTATTGAAAAATCTGTATTGAAATAAGGAAACTGATATTAAAAAAACCAAACCCATGAACCACTGACAAATTATGCAGTTACTAGGACCTATTCCTCTATGTAACTATACTATGGCAAAACTCAAGGTACTGAAATAGGATATTTAATGCAAGAATCTACCACCTCCTCAGGGATGAAACACAAAAAGACAAGAGGAAACATCAAAACAGACAAAATGCTCACTAGCTGGAAGCAGGGAATAGAAAAGTGCAGCAGTCAGAGGCCGACTGGCTGCAGCTGGCTTCTCTATCTCCAGTTTTGGAGGAAAGCATATTGGGAAATATTTTTTTAAAAGGGTGACCCAATACTAAATTCAGAGATGGCCAAGCAGCCAGAAAGCAGAGAAGTCAAATTCCCATGCTTCTGAGGACCAGGTATCTGATGAATGACAGCCTGAGACCCCACAGCCTAGTGAGTTTGACCACATTGCCTCTTTTGTTTATTATTACAACATGTTGATTATGAGGATCAACAACTTAAAAAAACACTTCTGACTGATTTTAACCTATTGTTGTTACTAGTAATCCTTAAAAATCACTGTACAAGGACTAGAGAAAAAATCTCTCTATGTTCAGTGTAAAAAGAAAAGGAGTACTTGTGGCACCTTAGAGACTAACAAATTTATTAGAGCATAAGCTTTTGTGAGCTACAGCTCACTTCATCGGATGCATTTGGTGGAAAAAAACAGAGGAGAGATTTATATACACACAGACAGAGAACATGAAACAATGGGTTTATCATACACACTGTAAGGAGAGTGATCACTTAAGATAAGCCATCACCAGCAGCAGGGGGGGGAAAGGAGGAAAACCTTTCATGGTGACAAGCAAGGTAGGCTAATTCCAGCAGTTAACAAGAATATCAGAGGAACAGTGGGGGGTGGGGTGGGGGGGAGAAATACCATGGGGAAATAGTTTTACTTTGTGTAATGACTCATCCATTCCCAATCTCTATTCAAGCCTAAATTAATTGTATCCAGTTTGCAAATTAATTCCAATTCAGCAGTCTCTCGTTGGAGTATGTTCAGTGTGTGTTTACTCTGAACATTATAGCATTGTGTGTATAGCCAGTTTCCTCATTTGTGTGGATCTTTAGCACAGCAACTAGGGAGAGAATTTAAAAATAAAACTGTAGAAGTCACAAGCCAGCAGCTAAAAAAGGTAGGTGTTTTGTTTGTTTGTTTCTTTGAAGTGAGATTGTGTCCTTTTAATCCCTGTCCAGATCCCTTTTGGGCAAGAGTCACTTCCTGTACTTGAGACTGATCATCAAAGCAGCTCAGAAAAATGTTTAGTTGGTACCCTACTGTGGGGAGATGGGAGGGAGGGAGACTTAGTCCACTTTCAATTGTTTTCCTGTACAGGTTTAACAGAGCCAATGTGCAAACACACTTCTGACACACCACCTCCGGGACTGAAAACAGCATGTTACCTGGAAACAGCATCCAGGACTGGAAACAGCATGTATAAATCTAATGCAGTTGATAGGAAGTGAATAATCCCAGGGCAGACTTACCAGAAGTCAGAGGGAAAGACGAGTCACTTACTTGTTTTTTTCTAGGTGAATTGTGTGTTTCCTTCCCTCTACGTGAAGGACATATGACACCTTGTCCTGAACACAAAAAAGAGAACACTTACACATTGTACTAACAAAAACACTCTCTCAGCCATCATCCAAAATCCTGGAGTAAACAGCACCCACATGCCCAGTTATTCTAAATGTGCCACTAATGTCACCGCCATCAGCCATGCCATTAACGCCTTATATTCAAGCTGCTATAACTCAGCCATGAGGGTTTACTTAAGGTCATCACTATGCACATTCATTCTTAGTACACATACATTTAGTTCCCAAACACCCGTGAGGCAAATTACTGCCTGCCTTGGCCATTTCTACACCCACAAAACCCAAGAGACTGAGCTAATAAAGACAGGTTTCAGAGTAGCAGCCGTGTTAGTCTGTATTCGCAAAAAGAAAAGGAGTACTTGTGGCACCTTAGAGACTAACAAATTTATTAGAGCTAATAAATAATAAATAAGGTGCCACAAGTACTCCTTTTCTTTGAGCTAATAAAGAAATTCCCATTCTTATTCATTCTGCTGATTTCAGACTGCAGGCATAAACATAATACGGGTGATCCTATTATGTCACATGACACTCCAGACACAAATCCCAGTGTGGTTCTAACTCACTCATTTCAAAATTAGCTTTCTGCGTTTAATTATTCCATCAATAGCATGATTCTAAGTCTCCTGGAAAGAAGCTTAGTGCTTTTCATATAATCTCCTCAGCTGGGAAAGGACAATGTGGTTTTTATTACTGCATTCTTCAGCATGTATGTTCTGGTTCTTTATGGCCTATTCTCTCCACTGCCTGGTACTATCCCAGTAGGTTTGGATCTGTTTATTTAAAGGGACAGTTCAAATTGACTTGTGACTACATTAATTATCACAACATGAGCATGCACTGGCTTACCACTGCAGTCAGCTGCAAGGCATCTGTGATACAGCATCATGCCCTGGTACAGAAATCCTGTTAATCCTGACAAAGTGACAGTTTAAGCCTCGAGTGCCTTAAAGTGCACAGACTCTGTCCTACTCTGGGCAAGTTACATGGCTTGATGGGTCTACGACACACTAACCACCATCATCTGAAAGCCAGCACAATGTCTTCCATATGTTGTGGGAGGCTGGATACTTGCAATCATTTGCAGTTACATTGTTCAGGGGATGGACTAACTGAATTTAGGGCCAACTTTAGACGGAGCTGATTCAGAAGCAGAGAATGATTTTAAACACTTCCAAGTACCTGTACTGAGGAGGAATTGGAGGCTGCTCGCCGCTCTTTTGTTAACCTCTGTGGATGTATAATTTCAAAGGAAGACAAATGAGAGGTCTGCTGGAAACCTAGAAAAGACAAAGCAAATGCTACCACATTCATGTCACTAAGGAAACAAAACAGACAGATCATGCTCGCGGAACAAAACAACTTCTCTTTGGAAGGATGGTCCACGGGTTAAGGTGCAAGTTTGGGATTTGAGAGACCCAGGTTCAATTCCCTAATCTGCCACAGACTCCCAGAGTGACCTAATACAAGTCACTTAGCCTCTCTGTGCCTCAGTTATCTATTGGTAGAATTAGGACAATAGCATTGCCCTACCTCCCCTGGGTGTTATGAGGATAGACACATTGTTAGGTGTTCAGATACTACAGTAATGGGAGCCATAAAAAGTACTGTAATAAACGAAGTGGGGGGTAGCTTCCTTTTATGAACACCCAGCCAGTCAGTTAGCTGTAAAATCCCTCTTGATCTCTGTTCTCTGCTTGCTTTACCTGTAAATGGTTAACAAACCCACAGGTAAAAGAAAAGGAGTGGGCACCTGACCAAAAGAGCCAATGGGAAGGCTAGAATTTTTTAAAATGGGGAAAGAAACTAGTCATGTTAAAAGAAAAGGAGGACTTGTGGCGCCTTTGAGACTAACAAATTTATTTGAGCATAAGCTTTCGTGAGCTACAGCTCACTTCATCGGATGCATTCAGTGGAAAATACAGTGGGGAGATTTATATACACAGAGAATGTGAAACAATGGGTGTTACCATACACACTGTAACAAGAGCAATCAGGTAAGGTGAGCTACTACCAGCAGGAGAGCGCGGGCGGGGGGGGGGGGTACACCTTTTGTAGTGATAATCAAGGTGGGCCATTTCCAGCAGTTGACACGAACGTCTGAGGAACTGCGTAGGGGGGGCGAGGGGGGAGATAAGTTTCAGAATAGCAGCCATGTTAGTCTGTATCCGCAAAAAGAAAAGGAGGACTTGTGGCACCTTAGAGACTAAAAAATTTATTTGAGCATAAGCTTTCGTGAGCTACAGCTCACTTCATCGGATGCTCAAATAAATTTGTTAGTCTCTAAGGTGCCACAAGTACTTCTTTTTGTTTTCATGGGCAAATAGCTTTACTTTGTGTAATGACCCATCCACTCCCAGTCTTTATTCAAGCCTAAGTTAATTGTATCGAGTTTGCAAATTAAATTCCAATTCAGCAGTCTCTCGTTGGAGTTTGTTTTTGAAGTTTTTTTTGTTGAAGAATTGCAACTTTTAGGTCTGTAAATCGAGTGACCGGAGAGATTGAAGTATTCTCCGACTGGTTTTTGAATGTTATCATTCTTGACGTCTGATTTGTGTCCATTTAATCTTTTACGTAGAGACTGTCAGTTTGGCCAATGTACATGACAGAGGGGCATTGCTGGCACATGATGGCATATATCACATTGGTAGATACGCAGGTGAACGAGCCTCTGATAGTGTGGCTGATGTGATTAGGCCCTATGATGGTGTCCCCTGAATAGATATGTGGACACAGTTGGCAATGGGCTTTGTTGCAAGGTTAGGTTCCTGGATTAGTGGTTCTGTTGTGTTGTGTGTCGTTGCTGGTATTTGCTTCAGGTTGGGGGGCTGTCTGTAAGTAAGGACTGGCCTGTCTCCCAAGATCTGAGAGAGTGATGGGTCGTCCTTCAGGATAGGTTGTAGATCCTTGATGATACGTTGGAGAGGTTTTAGTTGGGGACTCAAGGTGATGGCTAGTGGCGTTCTGTTATTTTCTTTGTTGGGCCTGTCCTGTAGTAGGTGACTTCCGGGTACTCTTCTGGCTCTGTCAATCTGTTTCTTCACTTCAGCAGGTGAGTATTGTAGTTGTAAGAACGCTTGATAGAGATCTTGTAGGTGTTTGTCTCTGTCTGAGGGGTTGGAGCAAATGTGGTTGTATTGTAGAGCTTGGCTGTACACAATGGATCGAGTGGTATGATCTGGATGAAAGCTGGAGGCATGTAGGTAGGCAAAGCGGTCAGTAGGTTTCCAGTATAAGGCGGCGTTTATGTGACCATCGCGTATTAGCACCCTAGTGTCCAGGAAAGTGGATCTCTTGTGTGGACTGGTCCAGGCTGAGGTTGATGGTGGGATGGAAATTGTTGAAATCATGGTGGAATTCCTCAAGGGCTTCTTTTCCATGGGTCCAGATGATGAAGATGTCATCAATGTAGCGCAAGTAGAGTGGGGCATTAGGGGACGAGAGCTGAGGAAGCATTGTTCTAAGTCAGCCATAAAAATGTTGGCATGCTGTGCGGCCATGCGGGTACCCATAGCAGTGCCACTGATTTGAAGGTATACATTGTCCCCAAATGTGAAATAGTTATGAGTGAGGACAAAGTCATAAAGTTCAGCTACTAGGTTTGCTGTGACATTATTGGGGATACTGTTCCGGACGGCTTGTAGTCCATCTTTGTGTAGAATGGTGGTGTAGAGGCTTCTACATCCATAGTGGCCAGGATGGTGTTTTCAGGAAGATCACCGATGGATTGTAATTTTCTCAGGAAGTCAGTGGTGTCTCAAAGATAGCTGGGAGTGCTGGTAGCGAAGGGCCTGAGGAGGGAGTCTACATAGCCAGACAATCCTGCTGTCAGGGTGCTGGAAATGGCCCACCTTGATTATCACTACAAAAGGTTCCCCCCGCCCCGGTAATAGCTCACTTTACCTGATCACTCTCGTTACAGTGTGTATGGTAACAACCATTGTTTCATGTTCTCTGTGTATATAAATCTCCCCATTGTATTTTCCACTGAATGTACCCGATGAAGTGGGCTGTAGCCCACGAAAGCTTGTGCTCAAATAAGTTTGTTAAGTCTCTAAGGTGCCACAAGTCCTCCTTTTCTTTTTAAGGTGCCACAAGTCCTCCTGTTCTTTTTGTCCTTTCTCTGTTGTTCTCTGGAGAAGCAGGGACAGAGCAGCAATGCTATAAGCAGTAATGCTGTGTAAAGTTTGAACCAGGTATGAAAAATTATCTTCCATACCTAGAAGGAATCATTTGGACAGGGCACGTTTAGATAAATGCGATCAGGTTTATTTTGGCTTGTGGATCTCCTCTGTGCTAACCCAGATGCTTTTGCTTGCTTGTAACCTTTAAGCTGAACCCCAAGGAAGCTATTTTGGGTTCTTAATTTTTGGAATTGCTCTTTTAAAATCTAGCAACAATCTAAGTTCCAGATGTATTTTTTTCCTTTTTGTTTTAATAACATTTACCGTTTTTAAGAAGGATTTGGATTTTTGTGTCCTAATTGGTTTGTGCATATGCTGTTTGATTAGCTGATGGCCACAACTAATTTCCTTTGTTTTCTTTCACAGCTCTTCCCTGGAAGGGGCGTGAAAGGGCTTGATGGTACCCCACAGGGAGGAATTCCCAAGTGTTCCTTCCTGGATCCAAGGAGGGGTTTTTTTGCATTCGGATGGTGGCAGCCAAGGTCAGAGAGAAGCTGTAACCTTGGGAGTTTAATACAAGCCTGGAGTGGCAAATATTAATTTTTAGAATCCTTGCCGGCCCCCACTTTCTGCACTTGGAGTGACAGAGTGGGTATTCAGCTTTGACAAGTACCTATGATAAATCTGGAACCAGACTGACTCTTATAACTGGCTTTCTATCTAAGACACTTTATTTTTAAATTGATACAAACAAAGGTATCAACAACTGACAGCATACTTAATATCAGGTATGGTATCGTCTTCATACAAATATAGGATACTATCCAACCTTATGCATCAAAGAGGGACAAACTGGGAAGCTTATACTCAGCATTTAATGACCTGTCTAGAGGAAGAAAATAAATTCTGCCAACCAGCCTATTGTTCATGAAAGTATTGTACTACCAAGGCAGCAACATATCTTTAAAGAGATCAACACCCTTCTGAAGAGGGTGCTTCTGACAAGTGCAGGGGAGCACAGGTGAGAACACCACCCACCCAGATAGAAACTTTCAGGCCACAAAATGATTTCCAAATACGCACTGCCACAAAATACAGTGATCACCTGAGAAGTGGACAGTAATAAACTAAGTTATCCAGACTGTCTCAAATAAGAAGCTCATTCAAGATGTGACAATCCGATAGTCTCTTAAAATACAAACAACACCTTACACCTTTCATCATGTTTCAAAGCACTAAACAGAAGCATCAGTATCATTAGCCCCATTATGACGACATGTGGGGAAAATGAGGCACAATGAGGGGTAGGAACTTGCCCAAGGTCACCCAGCAGACCAGTGGCAGGGCTGGGAATGGAACCCCCCCACAACTCCTGAATCCACGTCCAATGGTCTTTCCACTAGGCCACACTGCCTCCCTAGATTATACTAGAGAGGCTCCTAAAACTACTTTTCTCCCTCCCCATGGTGTAGCAGCAGCAAACCCAGGCAGCAAGTCCTACAAAAAATCAGCAATGCCAGTCAAAGCTTTTACATGTTAAAGGCTGTTAAGCACAGTAAGTCACGAAAGGGCATTTTAAGGACTTACTGAATGCATGCAATATATAATGAAAATGTAGCCTCTGTCATGAGAGAGTCTAGCACAGAATATTGTTGTTACATACAGGATTTAAACCAAAAAAAAAAAAAAAAAAAAAAAAAAAGGATTATTTGTGGCACCTTAGAGACTAATTTATTTGAGCATAAGCTTTCGTGAGCTACAGCTCACTTCAGCATCTGATGAAGTAAGCTGTAGCTCACGAAAGCTATGCTCAAATAAATTTGTTAGTCTATAAGGTGCCAAAGTATTCCTTTTCTTTTTGCGGATACAGACTAACATGGCTGCTACTCTTAAACCAGGATTTTTACAGGAACCCCCGCAGCACGATGCAGATGCTTACTGATAAGGACTGCTGGACAACTGAGCTGTTAAGGAGAATCAGTTACACACCAGTTGTGGGATAAAAGCTTCTAATGCATTTACACTATAAAATAAGGTAGCACATGTGGGTTATGATCAGCCAAAAAAAAAAAAAAACAGGGTCTGTGCTTAAGCCAATAGCCACTCCCCTTGGAAAGATGGTGATGGGAGCTACAAAGGGTTTTAAGTACAACAGATTTTACTGGCAATAACGGTGGAATCAATGACCTCACCAGAAGGGCACAAGCTTAAAACCTAAAATAAAGAGGGAGGGAAATACTTCTATTTCCTGTAACAATTCATCTCCAAAACTACATTGCAATTCTTGTAGTTTATCATCACTGAGGATCTTCCACAAGCTACAGTCCAACTGGAGCTCACACTATCTGTTTGCCACAATGGAAGGAAAAGGAATAGAGCAGCTACTCACCAATACACAGCACTTATTTTAAAGCAGCAGCTCAGCTTTGAAGAACAACTCCACTTTCTACTACAGATGTATTATTGCTTTGTACGTCAACTTTGGGTCATCACCATGATTTAAGCACTCTCCCACTGGAGGCCTGCTCCATCACTTGAGAGTAGGCTGGAATTTTCAAAAGGCATCTAACAGAGTTTGAAATTCAATGGGACTTGGGTCACCAACTCTTTAGGCTCCTTTAAAATACCATCCCTCATCATCATCAGTGCAAGCAAACTGCACTGAAATTTAAACATCTGGGGGCGCTCTTTGCTTGGCCACTTGCTGCAGAGATTTTGAGGAAGTTGGGTAAGACAGCCTCTCCACCAGGGATTCACATTAAAATAAGCCAAAACATGTCAAGTTATTATAGCACCATGCCAGTTTAACAGTGCCTCTCCATGCTAATACTGCACACATATCCCCAAAAAAAAAAAAAAAACATTTATTCCAAGCACTGCAGTCCTGTGGTCCAGCTGATGGAGCTCAGCAGGATCGGTTCTTTAAAAGGAAAGCAAATTTTTAACTCTGGAGTACCTTTCCAGTTCAAGTATTTGGCTCTGAACAAATAACAGTCAGTTTTCGGGGTCAGGGTCCATGTGTGCTATACACAGACTAGTAACATTTTGCATTGACAACACTGCCTTGTGTCACCATGGCTACTCTCTAGATCTAAGTTGGGGGTCCCCTGAGACTGCTCTTGATTCAGCACAGGTGTCCCTGTAGAATTATGAGGGCCCTTCACTCTTGAGCTATGTCTTCATTGACAAACAAGCTGTGGTTTTAACATGGCAGCAGCAACCCTGCTGTCAAAGCATACTGGAGACAAGGCTCTGTAGTTTTACCATGAAGTTAACTAGATGAAATCCATCACAAAGGATATAGGGTTCAGCCTCCCTAGGTACTTTACAGTAAAAGCTACAGGTGCCTTGTCTCCACTTGGTTATCTCACTGTAAAATCCTAAGGCATGTCAGTTCTCATTAAAACCAAGAAGCCTTTTTGTCAGTAAAGAAAACACTTTGTGAGAGTTTTTCTTACGAGTAGATTCCTGCACCCGTCCTGCTGTTCTCTGACTGCTCAGAGCACTCCCGCACTGTACACAGAGAAGGACATGGATCTCTCCTTCATGGAGCTCTGTCTATATTAACTTATGCAGTACAATTCAGACATTTCTGACACAAGCCCGGGGGGTGGGGAATCAACTTACCCATGGTGCAATTTTGTGCTTCTCTCTAGTGGATCGTTGTTGAAAGGGTTGCCAAAAAAGAGGGCGCCCTTACTATGAGATGCTTAGCTCTGCCTTGCAAACCTAGAAAGGAACTGTACCATATGTTTAATAATGGATACTTCACTGAGAAGAGAGACACGAATATATCCAAGTCTGTTTTGCCCACACAAAACGATACTCTGGACATCTTTGGCCTTTTTAAAGTGCTCTCGGATAGATGGGTTCTTGCCTCTCTGTACAATGGCAACTAGTTAATTGCTAAATTAAACTTTGGCTTCCATGGCCCAGACCATCTTGTACTCCTCTCAGTGTGTCGACGGGGTCTGGCTTCAGGCAGAGAATAGCTGAATACATCTCTCAGTGGACTGTCTGCAGTTGGCTCGGCCCCTCATGGGAGAAGAGATCTGAATGTGAGGGACTAATCTCAGATCCAGGACTCCAGTCCCCCACAAGGCAATACCTCAAACTGCCTCTAGACTGACAGGCCAATCCAAATCACATTTGTGATACTGCCATTAATAATAAAATCTAGCTCATCAGCAGATCTCAAAGCCCTTTCAAAAGAGGTCAGTATCATTATCCCCATTCTACAGATGGGGAAACTGAGGCACAGAGAATTGAAGCGACTTGCTCAAGGTCATCCAGCAGGCCAGTGGCACAGCGAGGAATAGAACCAGGTCTCTCAAGTCTCAATTCAGAGGTTTTAAACATTACCAGAATCCCATCTTATTCTACAATAATACTGTATCCTGGAAGCTAACTCTCCATTGTACTGTGATCTTGTGAACAAAGTGCTGGTTAAATTTGCCATCAGTAAGACCCTACATAACTCCAGCCCTGGCTATATATTTGTCTACAGCACCACTCACCCTCTCTGCTGTCAGCAATGCCAATCTAGATACCCCCATTCATCTACTTTTCCCCACAGACTCTTCCGTGCATTCTTTACTGCTTTCCCTAAGCCAGGGACACCCTCCCAGCTCCAATCCACTGAGCCACCCTTTCAGATCTCTCCTTAAGACTCAGTTTTTCTCCAATGCTCATGAGAGGGGACCCAATAAATCAGCAGTATATTTATTGGTTTATAAAGTCTTCAAATGTGCACACATCTAAACTGAGCCACCACATGATCCTAATACAGTAGCCTTTATGGAAATACTGCTACATTTCCTCATCCCCTCCTCTTTTCCTATTTTTAATAGGCTTGCTCACGTCTAGATGTATTGGCTTTAAGCTCTCTGGTTTTGTTTCCGCAAGGCATCTCGCACACCTTTGGGCACAGTTACAAAACTAAAACTAACAGTGATCTACAAAGGTACTGAAAAACAAGTCCACACAAAAGAAGACCTGCTTTGCCTATCTTAGGTGGCAAACAGCATCTGGAAGACTCTTCATAGCCCTGAAAAGCTAATCATTTTCCTCACCAATAAATGGACTTATGCCCAGAATTAGTTTTAAAGACCAGACAGGTTCTGTATGGACACTGCTGCAGTGACAAATGAAGACTGGAGCCCAGGGCACTTTTCCACCAACAATATCTAAGTAAAAGCAATTAGAGTATTTTCAGTTCCGGTCTCCCACACCCTGCTATCCACTCAGAGAGTTTCAAATCACATTAGCAAAGTGTAGCCACTCACAGAGCTACAACACTTCTTGGGAAAAAGGAAGGTGTACTGCAGTAAAACACTCTTTAGTTACTCTGATTTATTGATTGGAGGATATGCCAGAAGACTATAATCCCAGCTCACAATAGCCCTTCTTCATAAAGTCGAGAGGGTAAAGAACATCCGACAGTCACATCCTCAGTCAGAAGATAACAGAGGGAAGGGGCCACTTCCTTCCCTGGGATAAACCACCACAATCTACACCCTCACAAGTGACAACTCCCTACTTGCCACTTCTAGCACTTCCATTTTCAATTGCAGAGAGATTCTTTTTCACATCCTGTCCCAGATTTTTGTAAATAATTACTGTCCACTGTTAAACAGTTTCCATATCCCACACCAAGAGGTGGCTACATTGAGTGGTGGGTGAAGGGAACCCCATATACTTTGTGGAACATTTTGGGACTCCTTCAGGATAAAACATTAAGATTCCATTAAACATGGCAGATTTCACAATGTTGCATGCTATGCTGAAGGCACCAGTTGTGCACATAGAACTGAAAGATGAGGGATTGAAACGACGAGCAGAGCTAGAGTAACTGAAGGACGTTGGTGGACATGCGACTCTCGTGGGAAGCTGCATCTCAATGGATCTGAAGACGAGGAGGCGGCAATAAGAAAGGATGATATAATTTTCTACTATATATCCCAATAGGCACTTCTCTCCCCTCACCTTCTGTTCTCCTTCCTCCCCACATCACTCCCCAATTTAGAAATGTATCTTACATACACTGCACTAACCTTCCCTCCCCTATCTACTTTGAAAGGCGTGTATTTTCTGTACAGTCAGTCATAAGAAGTTACGTTCTTTTATTCCTGTCTAGCAGAGTGCTTACTATCAGAACAATGTAAAATTAAAAAAGCAAAAAATTATTTTCAAACAATTGTACAAAAATAAACAAACTGAAATCTCTAGAAAAGACATATTATAGGTGTTATGATGATACTCACTCTCTAATATAGCCCACGAAAGCTTATGCTCAAATAAATTTGTTAGTCTCTAAGGTGCCACAAATACTCCTGTTCTTTTTTCTCTAATATGATAACACCCTGTTAAATAGAAAGATATGATTACTGTATTCCTGTACGTCTCTTTAAACAAAAAGAGCAGTTGTAACTATTGTTTTGTTTCTGATATTTACACAGCAAAGATATGTAAACTCGTTAAAAACTTTCTAAATTTAAAAAAAAAGTTAAAAAGACAAAATATTGATGTTTAATTAAATCAAAGGATCCTACTTTTTGGAGGACAGCTTGACATGAACTGTACATAAATTTGCATTAGACTGCTTCTACGCTCCTCCTTCAATATGCATTTCCTCCCACCACCCCAAACCCAGTTTACTCAGTACGAGTTTACTCCCCGTTTGATTTTAAAGGCTCATCCAGTAAAAGACAAAAAAATACACATATCCACCCCTATGTACAAGATAACCAGAGTTTATATGGCAGAAATCTCCTCAGGAAACAAAAACCAACTCTGGATTTGCTGAAAAAGTGGAGCATTTAATCCCGAAGCAATCCCTGAACAAAATAGTTGATTCTAGCACATACAGTCATCACATTTATTCAAACACGTAAAGAGTCTGACTAGCTACTATCTGAATTCCCCATACAATATTCAATAATATTCATACAATAAAGGTGCCACAAGTACTCCTTTTCTTTTAACTCATGTTAGCTAGTTCACAGGTCTGGGCAAACCTTAGGCTCCCCCACAAACTTTACTTTGACCTGCAATTTTCGTGTAAAAACTACAGACTACCTGGTCTCCCCAAGGATTTTACCCCATGCTAGCTAAGAACACACGACTTTCCCCTAATGAAAACAAAGCCTGAATGTTTCTCAGGAAGTGCTTAGGTGCCTTGGAGGACTGAGCCCCAATCTTGACACTTTCCAGCAGACAGATCACTTCCCAGTCACTACCCCTCACAAGAACTGTGCGAGTTGAAGCTCTATGAACAAGTGCAAGTGAACACTATATCTGCCCACTTGTTTTGAATTAGAGAGTTAACTGTGATAGGAAATAAAGGTTGTAGCTCAGAAATTAGTTACTCTCAACTATTTCATATATAAGAGGACTGTGAAAGGGTATAACTACTTTTATAGGTTTCAGAGTAGCAGCCGTGTTAGTCTGTATTTGCAAAAAGAAAAGGAGTACTTGTGGCACCTTAGAGACTAACAAATTTATTAGAGCATAAGCTTCGTGAGCTACAGCTCACTTCAGCTCACGAAAGCTTATGCTCTAATAAATTTGTTAGTCTCTAAGGTGCCACAAGTACTCCTTTTCTTTTAACTACTTTTATACTGTCTCTCCAATGTAAGTAATTTAATGGATAATTTTCTTATTTTTTTTTATAAAGCATCATAATTTGATTGTCTGCAGCACATTTTGCAGTCATCTGCAGCACTGCCTCTGTATTCTTCTAGTGATGTTGCTTCCTGCAATTGGATCAGGCTGTACTGTCAAGTCCAGGGGAGGGCAAACTATGGCCCGCGGGCCAAATCCAGCCCGTCAGGGCTTCCAATCTTGCTCCCAGGATTGCCAGCCCTTCCTACCCTGGCCCCATGCCGCTCCTGGAAGTGGCCAGCATGTCCGGCAGTGGCTCCTGGGGGTGGGGCAGGGCGGTTTCCCGTTCCCAGCCAATGGGAGCTGTGGGGGGCGGTGCCTCCAGGCGAGGACAGTGCACAGAGCCCTCTATCCCCCGCTCCCCAGGGGCCGCAAGGATGTGGTGCCGGCCGTCTCCAGGAGCAGCGTGGGGCAAGGGCAGGCAGGGAGCCTGCCTTAGCCCTTCTCTGCTCCACTGCCACCCCGGAGCTGCTCAAGGTAAGCGGCGCCAGGCTGGAGCCCGCATCCCGAACCCCTCCTGCAACCCAACCCCCTTCCCTGAGACCCCTAGCCCCCTGGACCCCAACCCCCTCCCACACTCTGCACCCCCTTCTGCACCAACCCTCTGCCCTGAGCCCCTTCCTGCATCCCACACCCCTTGCCCTGAGCCCCTTCCTGCACACCACACCCCCTCCCACACCCTGCACTCCCTCCCGCACCCCAGCCCCCTGCCCCAGCTCTACATTCATGGCCCTGCATACAATTTCCCCACCCAGATGTGGCCCTCAGGCCAAAACGTTTCCCCACTCCTGGTCTAGTCATTTGTACCACACTCCTCATCAAACCTAAGCACCTGTTTTGGTCATTCTTTCTTAAGTGTAATTTCAGTTGTGCCCACATTCCCAAGCAGAAGAGCAGTTGCACCCATTGCAATTATTTTGTCTCATTAATATTATCCTAATGACTTTTTCAATTAACCAGGCTCCAATGGCTAAGTGGAAGATGTGGGAGGGGAAGGTGAGCCACAAGAGGAACTTTGCAAGTGGTCCACCGTGTGTGAAAGTTTGAGAACCATTAATATATAGGTTTCAGAGTAGCAGCCGTGTTAGTCTATTCGCAAAAAGAAGAGGAGTACTTGTGGCACCTTAGAGACTAACAGCAAATGCATCCGATGAAGTGAGCTGTAGCTCACGAAAGCTTATGCTCTAATAAATTTGTTAGTCTCTAAGGTGCCACAAGTACTCCTTTTCTTTTTTCATTAATATATAGCACACAATCATATAAGCTCTGTACAGTTTTAAGGCAGCATTTTAAGTAGTTAGGGCCCACTGCTCCAGCAAGAAGATCTGTAGATGATAACTAGTATCATATGACTTCTTCCACCCCAGCCTTTAGAACCTAGACACATTTACAGATCTTTCTATGGTTTAATTGCAATCAAAACTACAATACAGCATCATATAGTCTGTGTCTACATTAGACGATATGCCCTGACTGTGACATACTGCCAGTGTCTCCCAACTTCTCCCCCGTTCCCTTCAAGTGGTGTTAAAGACCCTGGTGTGAACAAAAAGTCAGCTGAAGCTTTTCTATGATGGGCAACAACTAGCAGTTAAAACCAGATCGTTTTCCTAGCATAGGTCACATCAACTGTGTGATCCATTAGTTCAGGCTGCTGCTAGCCAAATCAGAGCAATAAAGGCAGGTAAAAAACTCACCCCACCTCTCCAAACAAAGAGATCAATAGATGCAGAGATTCTGTCACTGAGAGAAGACCCTACTCCTGGCAGCATCCCTGGATCCAGCAATGCAGTGGAAGGACCAGCAATAACTGTACTGCGTGACTCATGCACAGGGCTCCCCTTTTCCGGGAATCTTTTGGGTCCTGCTGTGTGGATTTATGTATTTAACTATGGGTGGATATATCACCACCTCTTAAAGGGAGAGAAGAGACTAGACTTTGACACCAGCTGATTTTGCTTGCTCCTTCGCATGGTTATTCTGAACTGTATGACACAGAAGACCTCCATTAACACTGCAGCAACTGGGTTTCCCTACTTCAAAGTATCCTACTGAATTTCCAATTCATAATACTGAGCCTTCTGGGAGAAAAAAATTTCATATGGAAGCACATGCAAAAACAAACAGCGTTGTTCAGATGTGCATTGGACTTGCTGTGGGAGTACCTCCAACCCAGGAATTAGCTCATTTACCATAAACTTGAATGACTCAGATACACAATAAATTAAACCTACCAACTCAGAAAACATCACAATTAGCAATAATAATGAGTTCTAACCTACTCAAGATTATTAAAACACATTTATAAAAAAAGATACCTATTACTGTAGTTCCTGGATGCATTAAATACTTAGAAATATAATTAATTACAGTGAGTAACAGGAAAGGTGAACCACACAATCCATTTTATGCTCATGCACAACAATCTTTTCCGTCAACAACATTAAAGCACTGTGGGGGCGGGGAAGGGGAGAGGCCTTATAATTTTACTGCATTCAAGGCCTTCTATGGGATTAGAATACAAAGAGTGTACTTCACAGCAGAAGCAAGTTTACATATTTCATGGCTTTGGGGAAATTAAGATGCTTCAGCTTCGTTTTGAAGATATTGCTTGGGCTCACTTACGTATTATTAGAGATTATACAAACCACATCCTCCTTAATGCAAATGCAAGCTGCGTGGGAGAGCTATACACAATCTAGGATGCAGACCCAGAATGCTGAGAGTTTAACCAGTGTTGTTGAGGAGCCTATGTGTCTCGTGGTCTTCAGCAAATGTGCGATCAGTCTACAGAAATGCACGTAGCATGCAGGACTGTGGTATGTGCGGAACAAGTCTACCGCCAAAGATTCGCCTGTTTCATTTAAAGTCACCAGCTTCCTGCAGCCATACTGATCCCCGAAGCTCACACTTCATAGGCTAGACTGTGCCTAACGCTTACGCAGTGCTGCTCTATCTTCAAAGCACTTTAGAAATAAGTCAGGTTCTCCCCGTGCCAGAAAGAGATTCTTCACTGTCCCCTGCCCTCAAACTTTAATTTTTTTATCCTAGACCAGAAATCTTGGGAGTCTTCCCTGACCCAAAACTTTATTATTTCTTGCAGTATTTTCCCTACTCATATTTTCCTCCTTCAGAAATAATGCTAATATCCATCTTTACCTCACTCCTGCTGAAATCCTGATCCATGCCTTAATTGGTAATAGTCTAGACTGTATACCATGCCTGCTTCTGGCCTTTCTTAATTCCTACGCTAATGTCCAGAAGGCACCAGATGACTACTCTCTTGTACAGGAAGTGGGACTCTTTGCCACCTTCCCTGGCTACCAAGCCATCTCTAAATCCAATTTTTTTTTTTTTTTAAGTTTTCTTCCTGGTTTTCATAACATACCAAGTACCTGCTCCACTGTCTCTGACCTTAGACAGTCACTCTCCAAACTCATTAATCTTAGGTTTCAGAGTAGCAGCCGTGTTAGTCTGTATTCGCAAAAAGAAAAGGAGGACTTGTGGCACCTTAGAGACTAACAAATTTATTAGAGCATAAGCTTTCGTGAGCTACAGCTCACTTCATTGGATGCATCCATTTCACTAATCTTAGACTCTCATCTCCCCCAAGCCCAACATACTAGTATTTCAAACAAATTAAGTATGGTGGCCATTTTTGGTTGCCAAAACAAACTAGACTTCATACAAGTTGAATCACAAGAGAGGATATACACCAAGATATTTAATGTTAACCACATAACTGAAAGTCCCATAAAGCTCAGGTAAAGCCGGCAGTTACGTTTTTCCAGTGTCAAACTACCATAAAGTAAATTTTCAAAGTTCCTTTTTAAAAAAAATAAAAATAAAAATAAAAAAAGCACTGAAAGATCCAATGTTAGCTATTTTTAAGTTTATTCTTCCTCCTTTTATTCCACTACAGGGGAAAACAACCTCTTATCCCCTGACTCTTCTGCTGAGTTCTGTCCCCATATGTGTTGCTGAGATGGAGGGAGCTCTCTAAGGCAGCTCAGCAATTTTCACGTGTTAAACAAGAGAATTCTCAGAACTGAAGATTGCAACTGCCAGGAAAATTCAGAGCATAAATGTTGAGATGCGCTTTGAAAATAACTTTTTAAATTGATAAAATATGTAGTTAGAAAGTCAGAATTGGTATAAGACTCTAAATATCAGGGAAAAAACTAAACCCTGAAAGTCAGAAACTCTAGTAAGCACAAGGCATAGCTCCTCTCCCATGCAATGTTAGAACATTTTATTACTATATTAGACTAATACTTGATCTTTCTAGGGATACAGGTAGGGAAAATAATGCCCAATATACATAACTGATGGCATTTACTAATTAACATACATCTTTTTGTGAAAATAGCTTCCTCAGTGACTAATCAGTTTCCGAGTGACGCTCCAACTTTCGTCTATTTATTGGGGTGTTTTCAAAATAATCATAGAATCATAGAATATCAGAATTGAAAGGGACCTCAGGAGGTCATCTAGTCCATCCCCCTGCTCAAAGCAGGGTCAATCCCCAATATTTGCCCCAGATCCCTAAATGGGCCCCTCAAGGATTGAACTCAAAACCCTTGGCAGCTGTGCCCCGGGAGTCCCCATGGTAGGGGTGCTTCTATCACAGAAAGCTCCCCCTTGACCAAAGTTTTAGGTGTCTACATGAAGTTCGATGTGTGTGTGGGGGGGAGGGGGGGCTTGCTTTACAAAATGCTCCCCTAGCCAGAGATTGGGGAGTGCCAACGGTGGGATTCTGATACATAGTGCTCCCCTAGCTGAGGATTTAGAAGTCTAGATACTAGGGTTTCCCTGGAGAGGGGAACTCCTGTCACTGAGGTCTCCCCTTTGCCTGAAGTCTGCATGCCGAAAGCACCTCCAGGTTGGGAGGTGTGACTGTAACAATTCAGTTCAATTTTATTAGACCACATATGACATTATGTCTTTTGCAAATACAAAAGAAACATACACAAACTAAAAAGGTGACATCCATGTCATACTATTAAAATATCAATCAGAACGCAATAAAAACTCTCTTCTTCAGCACAATGCTAAAAGGGCAAAAAACTGCCACCTATTTAATTACTAGCAGGGACTAAAATACTAAAAACATTACCTTTTGAGAGGATGATAAAGATTCTTTTTCATACCAAAGAAGAGGTAAAACCCAGGATACTCTCAGAATTCAGAAAACTCTATAATCCAGAAGATAATGAGGTAGATCAGCAGTTCTCAAACTGTAGGTTGCGACCAATGTTCCCTCTAATTTTTGACAGGTCGTGTGTGCAAAAAATTTCTTCTGTGCAAATTGTTGTGCTTCTGTGCAAATTTCTGTAAGTACAGTGTTTTGCCGCACGCGCAGGGTTTAGGATCTGTGTGCACACACACACGTGCGCAGCTTAGAGGGAACAGTGGTTGCGACCCTGCTTTAATGGGGTCACCAGGGCTAGCATTAGACTTGCTGAGGACCAGGGCTAAAACTGAAGCCCAAGGGCTTCACCCCTGTGTCACGGGCTCAGGTTACAAGCCCCCCGCCTGGGGCTGAAGCCCTTGGGCTTCGGCTTTGCTCCCCACACACACCCGGGGAGTTTTGGCTTTGACTGACACACACACACCTGTCCAAGGCAGCGCGGGCAGGCTCAGGTTTCTGTGTCCCCTCCTGGAGTCACATAGTAATTTTTGTTGTCGCGGTGCACTGAAGTTTGAGAACCCCAAGGCAGAGCGTCCAACGCTCCAGGTTTACATGGGAAAAAAATGCATCCGATGAAGTGAGCTGTAGCTCACGAAAGCTTATGCTCTAATAAATGTGTTAGTCTCTAAGGTGCCGCAAGTCCTCCTTTTCTTTTTGCGAATACAGACTAACACGGCTGCTACTCTGAAACATGGGAAAAAATGGAGATGTGAAGGATCTTTTCCACATCTGCCTTTAAGGACACCAGTTTCCCTGGTTTGAAAGCTTAACTGAGTACCTGCCTTACGTAAATGAGATTTTGACAACTCATTCAAATTGGGTTCAAAAACAAGGGGCCGTTTTCAAAGCGGAAAACCAAAAGGCACATCTGGAACCACGAATCACAGCTAGATCTTTTCGCTCGTATAACCCAAAGGCCTCCCCTTTGTCCAAGGGGTCTCCTGGGGTCCCCGCGCTCTCTGGGCCTGGGCCCTGCTGCCCAGAGCGCACCCCATGCCAAGGGCCGCAGGGCAGCCCCGGGAGCCAGGACCTCTACGAGATGCTCTGATCCCGGGGAAGAGGCAGGGGCAGGCGGCTGCCCCTGACACACGGCTTCGGAGCCCAGAGCACGGTCCGTGCTGGGGCCCCCCGGGGTTCAGGGCCCCTCTGGGCTGCGACCCCCGGGGGCGGGGGGGGGGGCTGCTGCCGCCCAGCACCGCCCCTTCCCCAGGCTGGGGACGCGATGCTGCGGGACCCCTGCGTGCGGGGAGCCCCGGGGGAGGCGCTGCCAGGGCCCCTGCCAGCCCCACCGCGGGCCCTTCCCGGGAGCCGCACTCACCCGGCCGCTCCGCCGGCAGGCCCGGCCCCGCGAGGAGCAGGAGGACGAGGCAGCTCCCCGCGGCCCGGGCCCGGGCCCGGGCCCAGGCCCAGGCCCAGGCCGTCCCCGTCCCCATCCCCGGCTCCAGCTCCAGCTCGGGCGGCTTCTGGCCTGGGGCAGCGGCCGCTCTGCGTCCTATGGAGCCTGCGCGGCGCGGCCCCCTCAGCCCGGCGCCAGCCGCCTCCTCCCGCCGGCCGGGGGTGGAGCCGGGGCGGGGACACCCCAGGGGCAGGGAGCTGGGGAGGGGCCACCCCAGGGGCAGGGGGTCGGGGCGGGGGAGGGGAGGGGAGGGGCAGGGAGCCGGGGCGGGGACACCCCAGGGGCGGGGGAGGGGACACCCCAGGGGCAGGGAGGGGCAGGGAGCTGGGGAGGGGACACCCCAGGGGCGGGGGAGGGGACACCCCAGGGGCAGGGAGCTGGGGAGGGGCCACCCCAGGGGCAGGGGGTCGGGGCGGGGGAGCCGGGGCGGGGACACCCCAGGGGCGGGGGAGGGGACACCCCAGGGGCAGGGAGGGGCAGGGAGCTGGGGAGGGGACACCCCAGGGGCGGGGGAGGGGACACCCCAGGGGCACGGAGCCGGGGCGGGGCCACCCCAGGGGCAGGGGGTCGGGGCGGGGGAGGGGAGGGGCAGGGAGCTGGGGAGGGGACACCCCAGGGGCGGGGGGGCGGGGGAGGGGCAGGGACACCCCAGGGGCAGGGGGTCGGGGCGGGGGAGCTGGGGCGGGGACACCCCAGGGGCAGGGAGCCGGAGCTGGGGCGGGGCACATCCTGGGGGACAGGGTGGATTACACTTGGTAATTTCAGAAACAAATCCCACAAATAAGTGTTGCACGTTTACCTGCCTATCTGTTGAAATTCAGACAGGTGAACTCCGGATAAGAGAAAATCAAAGAAAACTAAACTAAGTCTCAAAGTGTCAGGAAACAAATCGAGGCTCCTTGCTCACCTCTGCAAAACAATGCCTCCAACAAATGGTTTGCTCGACACAGGTAGAAGAACGGATGAATGCGTCTTCCTATGGCTCAGACTTCGGTATTATAACAAAACAAAAATCAAGGGATATGAGAAAAGCATTGAAGATGAAGACTTTGGGGGAAATTAGTAAATATGAAACTAGGACATGTTTAATTTCTGGGTTCTGGGATTTAAATACAGGTTGTCTGATGCCCTCGAAAGGGTGGGAGTCAGAAGCTGGAAATGTCTCAGGGAAGTGACGTTATGAAGGAAATATGTAAGTTAATAAAAGCGCAATGTGCATGTTGGACATATCGTTCCCCCCCACCCCACAGGAAACCATAGCCGGTGATAATATGGAACTAAACCACATGGCATAGTGACTCCTCTACACAGGCAGGTTTTACCATGCCATAAAACGAGAGCTGTCCCTTGCACTATAACCTAGTATAAAGAAAAGGAGGACTTGTGGCACCTTAGAGACTAACAAATGTATTAGAGCATAAGCTTTCGTGAGCTACAGCTCACTTCATCGGATGCATTTGGTGGAAAAAACAGAGGGGAGATCTTTTTGCAAATACAGACTAACACGGCTGCTACTCTGAAACCTATAACCTAGTATGTTTGCTAGCTTTCCTGGACCTTATGTAAGACCCTGACTAACAGCTCAATGTTAAACATTTCTTATTGGTTATGTTTTCTCCCAAAGTGGCTACTATAATTGATTTATTCAGGGGATATTATCTGACACCTTTGAGAGAAAACAATACCCCCTGTCTGCTTTACTATAGTGGGTAACATCCTGGTTATTGGTTGTAGAGCAAGAGACTCCAGCCTTAAGCCTCAAACCTAAGTGATGGCCCAGGAGACCTGAGGATCCAGTGAGGGCACAAGGATGAAAGCATTATTAGATAATTGGATCCTTCACATCCCACAATTGTGATTTTATAAATACTTTAAAGAAAACCTAAGGAAAAAAAACATTTGTATTTCAAATCCCCATTACTGGGTAAAGTGGGGCACTCTCCTGTATGTTCTTAAAAATATTTTTTTACATGAAATGTTAGGTCTTTGGTTTTCTTGGAGGACCAGAAATTAATTAAATCCCTAGCAGAAGCTGTTGCTAGGAAACACCATCAAGGCATGAAGAACACCTATGGCAGAAGAACAGACAGCAGCATATAGTCACGAACATTGACCCTGATGCTGCAGTCATTAATGTGTAATTTAATTGATAAAATAACACAGGAGAGGGGCTAAGGCTTGCCTCTTCACATTCATTAATCAGAAGGATCCTGGCTTTTATTAGATAAACAGTTCTCCATGAGGCAGCCTAGGGAAACTTAGGTGCAAGTATGTTTTAAAACCAGTATGACCTCTCATCATCCTCAAAAAATGGTGATCCATCAGCTAGGTTCAGCTGAGGGATTGAAGTAGGGAGAGGTAGGGCAGGGAGGAAATTAGGGTCCTCTCTACTTTGACACCTCTTGTAAGAAAGCTGTAGAAAGAGTAAGAAAAGGCACATCACAGAAGTTCCAATGATTATAGCTAAGAAGTAAAGCTATTTTATTTTCTGATGAACAGATGGTTCAATGGGAAGCATGCTTCTTTTGGGGTCACTATCTCAACATGGTAGCAGGGGTGCTGTAAGGTGGTGGTCGTATTTATTTACCAACGGTTGCAGTGAAGGATTTGCCTTCACTGGAAATCTTTCCATCACTATTGGTTGTTTATATAAAAAAATATTCTTGAGTTCAACCAGAACTACTGGACTTGAAGCAAGAATTAATTCAGGGAAGTCCTATAGCTAATGTTATGTAGGGAGTCAGACTTGCCAGGGGTTCTTGCAACAAATTTTTTGGTGGCCTCAGAGTGCAGCCACCAACTCTTGTAGGTGGCCACACTGACACTTTTTCCTACAATTATTTATTTTACCTAAAGTTAATAAAATAATATGCACGTATATACATCCAAATCATTGTAATTTATTAATGTAAGGGTTTTTTTTGGGGGGGGGGGTTGCAAACAATAATAAAAATCACGCAGTTATCTCTATTCTTTACTGGACCTAACAGAATAGAAACACAAATAAGGTGCTTTGCACGTTCTTGTCTTTTTTATTATTGTTTCTTTTGCTTTATGGTAAAAGAGATTGTCTGTATAATAATTCTGAAGTAAATTTAAAAATGCTTTGACATAATAGAAGTCCATATAATAATGAAAAACATATCTTGGTGGCTTAGGTCTGGGGAGGGGACGCACGGCTGCGGCTGGCCTGGGGCTCCTCTGGGCAGGTGGGGGGCTCAGGGCTTCAGCCGGCCCAGAGCTCCTCTGGACGAGCGGGGGGCACGGGGAAAGCACACCAGGTTTTGGCCAGCCTGGGGCTCCTCCAGGCAGGTGGGGGGGGTCCATGGGGTTACAGCCAGCCCGGGGCTCCTCCGGCCACAGGGGTAGGGTGCTCAGTGATTCTCTGGGCAGGGGGCTTGTGGCTCCAGGCGCAGGGGGTCTTGGGGCTCCAGCTACTGGGAGGGGAGCATGGGCAGAAGGAGTGGAGTGGGGGTAGCCTCCCCAAAGGAGGGGTCCACCTGCTACCCATGCCCCCACTGCTCACCTCCTCACCCCCCCGCCCGCCTCCTGTGTCCCTCCTCACTCCCCTGCCACAGACACCCCCCGCCCGCCTCATCTCTCCCCTGCTTGCAGCAAGAACCCCTGGCCCACCTCATCACCCTGCTGCTGGCTCGCTGCTTGCTTCCTCACCCCCTCAGCCTCCCTGCTGCTCACCTCCTCACTCCCCCACTCACAGCCAGCCCACTGCCCACCTCCTCACCCTGCTGCTGGCTTGCCACTCACCTCCTCAGTCCCCCACCAGACCCCCCCCACCTGCTGCTCACCTCGTCACTCGCCTTCTCACCCCCTTCCTCGCTGCCTCACCTTGCTCCTTAAGCATTGTGTGTCCCATCCGTGTCTCCAGAGAGGCTGCACATGCAGGAGCAACAGGGATGAAGGGGAGGGGCTGATGCTCCCCCCCTACCCAGGAAACTGCCGTGGCCCCAGGGAAACCCCTGGTGTCCCCATTTGAGAAACAGTGCACTAACTGATCACAATGGTCTTCTGGCCTTAACATCTATAACTCTGTACTTGAATATCTTGGGTACCAGCCTAGAAGAGATATCAAGGACCCACTGAAAGCCCCAAGTCACAGCAAGACTCGGGCTCTGAAGACCCCAGCTGGGCCCCAGGATCAGGGTCCTGGGTGAATGCTATTGACCCAAGTCAAGCTGCTTTGCTTGGCGTGTGGATGGAAAGAGCTTGGGGCTGAAACCTGCCCCACTGTATAGTGCAGACACGACCTAAGGCAACAACCACTCCGCTCACCCAGAGCTTGTGGCCTTTCCCCGCCCCCTCCTCACCCATTGGTCGCCAGGGCCGGAGGAGGAACCAATCGTGTTACCGTGTGCAGTAGTACCGCCCCTCTCCGCCAGCCAACCCACCTTGCTCATGCCTGTCGCTGATTGGCCGGTAATGTGCGGATCTATTGGTGGAGTGGACTATTCGTCTCGAGATCCCGCCTCCTCGGCAACACTCAGGACTCCCATTGGGCGGGCGGAGGTAGGTTGTGCTCTCTCCGGTGTGGCCTAGCCGGCGTGGTTTTTGGCGGTGTTTCCTAGCGGCGCAGGCCGGGTGGGGGCGCTGGGGCGGCGGGCAGGGCGGGCAGGATGGTGCCGGGGGTCGGGTGGCCGGTGAGTTACGTGCTGCTGTGCGGGCAAGCAGCGCTGCTGCTGGGGAACCTGCTGCTGCTGCAGGGCGTGTCCCGGAGCCACCAGCACAACGCGACCGGGGCGGAGAGCGGGGAGGCCGAGCCCGAGCAGCCCGCGGGCAGCCCGGCCCCCGCCTGTGACTACGGGGACCCGCAGGCGCCGCTTGTGCTCTGCACCTACCTGTGAGCGGGGGAGGGCAGCGGGCTGCTGGGGGAGTGATGAGGGAAGGGGGGGACAAAGTGGGGAGCGGGAGGAGTGATGGGGGGCTGGGGGCGGAGGAAGAACAATGTGGGGTAAGGAGAGGGCTGGGGAATGATGTGGTGCTAAGGCGCAGCGGAAAGGGCAATGCGAGGAGCTGGTCTGGTGCTGAGAACAGGGCTCTACTGGGCAAAGAGCCTCCTGCACAGTGGTCAGCAGAAAGGGGCATTCAGAAAGGGATGACAAAGTGGGATGCATGCAGGGAAGACAAGTGACAGACTGGGATAGATGGGGTGATGACAGGAAATGGGGCACATACAAGAACGGGTGACAGGGCTAGGCGAAGGGGAAGATAGGGGACCTCTTATGAATTACCTTATTCTCCCTCTCCCCCGCTTTCAACTGTGTGAACATGATGGGTTTTGATCATTTACAGGCCAGAGGAATTCATTGAATGTGAGGATCCAGTAGACCATGGTGGAAATATTACTGCTCAGCGAGAATTGGGTTACGGATGTGTTAAGGTGGGCTGAAAAAAAGATGATTTTGTAACTTCTCAGAGAGTATTCACACACTGGGGTGGTCTTGGAGACCCTTAGCCTGAACAGAACTTCTCCTAAGAAGCAGTGGGTGGTTTGTAATAATTGCACACCACAAGTGCTATGCCAGCCTAAGGGAATAGAATACCTCCCCCAAGAGCTTTCTGCTGTAGTTCTGCAGCCAGTGCATTTGGAGATGTGCTTCTCCCTCACCCACAGAAGTTTATGGCTTGTGGAAGTTCCCCTCTCCTGGCAGAAGCAATATTCAGGACATGAAAGGAAAAGGTTTCCAAGGCACTTGCTCTTCCTGATCATGGAACTCTTAGGGAAGAGGTAAAGGTGCAGGGTCCACTTTTCTATCCCACAAGCAGTTTTGTGAGGGTGAAAACTACTCTTTTTTCTTTCTCATCCCTCCACGGTAATCTGCTCTGCTTCCCATGGGGAAAGCAACAGCATTAAAGCACTTGAGGTTTTTCAGTTAGCTGATATACAAGGTGATACATTGTGGACTACTGGCCACTAGAGTACAGTTAAGTCTTTGTCCACTGACAGAGAATTCACAGTGATATGAGTGTGTGGGGAGAAGCGTAGAGTGTATATTAATGAAACTTGCAGATCATACTAAACTCAGAGGAGTTATAAACACCAGTGAGGACAAAAATAACGTAGTGACTGAACAAGACTGCAGGCATTTACTGAACCAACAATAAGTATTAGACACTTAGTACTGAGGGCCCTCTCCCCTTTTACTTTGTGATAAGAAAATATCCTTTTAACTGGCCTTTTTCTCCCTCCCTCAGGTAAATAATTTCTCAATTGTGTGTGTGATTTGTTTCCCCTCTGACAGTTTGGTGGCCAAGCCTATAGTGACGTAGACCACACTCCAGTGCAGTGCAAAGCACTAGATGGTATTGAGTGTGCAGATCCTCGGACTTTTCTACGAGGGAATAAACCATGTATAAAGTAAGGTTTATTTCCTTCAGAAATGTACTACATTTTGGAAGATTGGGTTGATAGCTAAGACATCATTGTAACTTGCTGCTTCAGCTGTTGGCTGGGTTGTTGTAACTTTGTATGTATTTTTATCCTTCCTTTACTTAATGGATTTTCTGCCTGCCTCAAGATACCGTGGGAACTCTGTTGTGTTTTATTGGATAGCGTTGTTCAGTGGCCCATAGTTTCATAAGAGTTAATATGTAAATTCCCCCAAAGTCCATTAGAGGGAGCCACACTGTAAAAATTGAGTTAGTTGACACAGCAAAGGCTCAAGTTGATGAAGGGTTTTTTTTTTTTCCCTCCTTTCCTCAAATGAAACTGTATGTGAAGTTTTAATTTATTCATTCTTCATTTATTGTAGGTACACTGGCCACTACTTTATAACCACTTTACTCTACTCCTTCTTCCTGGGTTGTTTTGGAGTGGATCGATTCTGTCTGGGCCATACAGGGACAGCAGTGGGAAAACTACTAACTCTTGGAGGACTTGGTATCTGGTGGTTTGTTGACCTTATTCTCCTTATTACTGGAGGGTTGATGCCTAGTGATGGCAGCAACTGGTGCACGACTTACTGAACAAAAAAAATACTATTTGAGAACTGACAGCAGGAGAAGTTAATGTGGTATCTGTCCCTCTACGACTGGTTACAATTGTTCTGCAGTGTCAGAACAGCCTGTTTTTCTGCATTTTTTTTATTTTGTATAAATATATTCTGGATTTGCAAAGTGAATGCAGTTGCAGAACAATGCTATGCCTAACTTCTTTGTACATCCCTCAAATTTCATTTACAAAGAAAACTACTCACTGTATATTCTTCCTATTAATTGGGCAATTTTTCCCCCAGAATAACAGATTTGAAACTGCAGTTAAGTATTGTACCTTTCCTTTGGATGTTCACTTTCATGCTAATGTTTCAAGATAGCATGCGCTGAAGTGCTTTTTTTAGCCTCTTCACTACAAAGTGTAGCTGTTCCCATTACAGAAGATTTCAGAGGTTCACTGAATTATAGAAGTACATGATGAAATTTTCCTTAATGACAAACATCAGTGTGCTGTGGAAGTGATCACTTACTTAACTCAAAAAGAAAAGAGTACTTGTGGCACCTTAGAGACTAACAAATTTATTAGAGCATAAGCTTTCGTGAGCTACAGCTCACTTCATCGGATGCATTTGGTGGAAAAAACAGAGGAGAGATTTATATACACACACACACAGAGAACATGAAACAATGGGTTTATCATACACACTGTAAGGAGAGTGATCACTTAAGATAAGCCATCACCAGCAGCAGGGGGGGGAAAGGAGGAAAACCTTTCATGGTGACAAGCAAGGTAGGCTAATTCCAGCAGTTAACAAGAATATCAGAGGAACAGTGGGGGGTGGGGTGGGAGGGAGAAATACCATGGGGAAATAGTTTTACTTTGTGTAATGACTCATCCATTCCCAGTCTCTATTCAAGCCTAAGTTAATTGTATCCAGTTTGCAAATTAATTCCAATTCAGCAGTCTCTCGTTGGAGTCTGTTTTTGAAGCTTTTTTGTTGAAGTATAGCCACTCTCAGGTCTGTGATCGAGTGACCGGAGAGATTGAAGTGTTCTCCAACTGGTTTTTGAATGTTATAATTCTTGACGTCTGATTTGTGTCCATTCATTCTTTTACGTAGAGACTGTCCAGTTTGGCCAATGTACATGACAGAGGGGCATTGCTGGCACATGATGGCATATATCACATTGGTAGATGCGCAGGTGAACGAGCCTCTGATAGCGTGGCTGATGTGATTAGGCCCTATGATGGTATCCCCTGAATAGATATGTGGACAGAGTTGGCAACGGGCTTTGTTGCAAGGATAGGTTCCTGGGTTAGTGGTTCTGTTGTGTGGTGTGTGGTTGCTGGTGAGTATTTGCTTCAGATTGGGGGGCTGTCTGTAAGCAAGGACTAGTCTGTCTCCCAAGATCTGTGAGAGCGATGGGTCGTCCTTCAGGATAGGTTGTAGATCCTTGATGATACGTTGGAGAGGTTTTAGTTGGGGGGCTGAAGGTGATGGCTAATGGCGTTCTGTTGTTTTCTTTGTTGGGCCTGTCCTGTAGTAGGTGACTTCTGGGTACTCTTCTAGCTCTGTCAATCTGTTTCTTCACTTCAGCAGGTGGGTACTGTAGTTGTAGGAATGCATGATAGAGATCTTGTAGGTGTTTGTCTCTGTCTGAGGGGTTGGAGCAAATGCGGTTATATCGTAGAGCTTGGCTGTAGACAATGGATCGAGTGGTATGATCTGGATGAAAGCTAGAGGCATGTAGGTAGGAATAGCGGTCTGTAGGTTTCCGATATAGGGTGGTGTTTATGTGACCATCGCTTATTAGCACCGTAGTGTCCAGGAAGTGGATCTCCTGTGTGGACTGGTCCAGGCTGAGGTTGATGGTGGGATGGAAATTGTTGAAATCATGGTGGAATTCCTCAAGAGCTTCTTTTCCATGGGTCCAGATGATGAAGATGTCATCAATGTAGCGCAAGTAGAGTAGGGGCATTAGGGGACGAGAGCTGAGGAAGCGTTGTTCTAAGTCAGCCATAAAAATGTTGGCATACTGTGGGGCCATGCGGGTACCCATCGCAGTGCCGCTGATTTGAAGGTATACATTGTCACCAAATGTGAAATAGTTATGGGTCAGGACAAAGTCACAAAGTTCAGCCATCAGGTTAGCCGTGACATTATCGGGGATACTGTTCCTGACGGCTTGTAGTCCATCTTTGTGTGGAATGTCGGTGTAGAGGCTTCTACATCCATAGTGGCTAGGATGGTGTTTTTAGGAAGATCACCAATGGACTGTAGTTTCCTCAGGAAGTCAGTGGTATCTCGAAGATAGCTGGGAGTGCTGGTAACGAAGGGCCTGAGGAGGGAGTCTACATAGCCAGACAATCCTGCTGTCAGGGTGCCAATGCCTGAGATGATGGGGCGTCCAGGATTTCCAGGTTTATGGATCTTGGGTAGCAGATAGAATACCCCAGGTCGGGGCTCCAGGGGTGTGTCTGTGCGGATTTGTTCTTGTGCTTTTTCAGGGAGTTTCTTGAGCAAATGCTGTAGTTTCTTTTGGTAACTCTCAGTGGGATCAGAGGGTAATGGCTTGTAGAAAGTGGTGTTGGAGAGCTGCCTAGTAGCCTCTTGTTCATACTCCGACCTATTCATGATGACGACAGCACCTCCTTTGTCAGCCTTTTTGATTATGATGTCAGAGTTGTTTCTGAGGCTGTGGATGGCACTGTGTTCTGCATGGCTGAGGTTATGGGGTAAGCGATGCTGCTTTTCCACAATTTCAGCTTGTGCACGTCGGCGGAAGCAGTCTATGTAGAAATCCAGGCTGCTGTTTCTTAACTCAGTGATGTGTGTAAATGGGAGAAGCTTTGAGCAGCACAACTCTAACTTTTTGAACATTGGTTCCTATGCCTTATACACTGCATTGTACAAGAATACTTTAGACCGGTGAACCTTCTTGCCTTCGTAAAAGGTGTAGCATCTACAAGCACAGAAAGTCAAGCAAATGTCTTAAAATAAAAAGTGTGTGGAAAAACAGGTGCTGCTGCACTTAGTTGCTGTAGGGGGTGTCAGTCTGTTCAACCTTCTCTGCAAAGCTCCACTCGCCCTAGTTTAAGGTTCATTAGCTGTAGGGTAAAAATAGCTAAGGAGACTTTTTGCGTGTGTGGGAAGCTGGACTGAAATTAACTATTAAAGCCACTGGAATTAAAGGGAGGAATTGAGGTCATTGGTATATGTGAATGAATTTGCTGTGCTTTTTGACTTGTGCTAAACAAGGTGAAGGAAAGGTAGAACTGTGAGATAAGTTATAGAAATCCACTGCACAAATACAAGCACTGATTTGTAAATTTTGGCTAGGGTCAGCTTCACCAACTGCAGTGGTAACAAACTTTTGGCATTGATTTCTAGGGGAAGCTGCAGCAGGCTTTCTATGCAAGTGTGTGTGCTCTGAAGACAGCTATAGAATTCCACTCATTTTCAAGGATTAGAGGGGAAGGGGAGGAATATACTAAGGACAAAAACAAAAAAGTGTACTTATGGCACCTTAGAGACTAATGAATTTATTTGAGCATAAGCTTTTGTAAGCTACAGCTCACTTATCTGATGAAGTGAGCTGTAGCTCACGAAAGCTTATGCTCAAATAAATTAGTCTCTAAGGTGCCACAAGTACTCCTTTTCTTTTTGTGAATACAGACTAACATGGCTGCGACTCTGAATACTAGGGACAGTACAGCTAAGAGCCCAGTCCAGGTTTCTCTTCAGGATATTTGTAAGACAGTGCAAGTGGAAAAGAACATCTTCCCAGGTGTAGCTCTATTCTAAAAGGCAATATCTCTAGCAACTTGTATGCTTAGTTAAAAACCATGTAGTATGTTAAAGGTTCACAGCAGTGTAATACACAAATATACCACAAGTGTAATTTTGAGGAGGAATGGGGAGGAGGGTACAACTGGTAGAGGAGTAACTGTAAGGCAGGGGTGGTAGGAGGAGGACCACAGCAGAAACTAAGAACACAAAAACAAGCGAGGGAGACATGAGGTAGCATTAAAGAGTGTATGTAAATGGAATCTGGGCATTTTAGTAGTACAGGAACCACTGGTCCAGCCTCTGAAAAGCATTCCTACATCTGTGATTTTACGATAGTCCACCATTATGAACTCACACAGAGTAGCTGATATTTTTAATAGTCCATTCACACCTTTGGAGTCAAACATTTTTTCCTCATACTTTATCAAGTGAGCATGGTCACAGTTTCCAAGAGTGATAGTAACTCTAGGCTACCTCTGTTTTTGAGGTGGATAGTGAAGGGGCCTGACTTCCAGGGAGAGTGTGCCCAGCACTTTCTGAAAATCAGGCTGTTCAGGCTCTCTGTTTGAGCACCCAAAAAATTAAAGCACCTAAAAATCTCTGCTCAATCTTAAAGCTTTAGAAACAAGGAAACAGCTCAACTCTTAGCTACTGATACACTATACATGTGGAAAACTTATCTACTGGAAAGTGCTATTTTTCCAAAGTCAGTTTTTTATATCCACAAAATGTTACAGAAAAGCAAATCTAGAACAAATGATAGCTAACTTTCAGCAAAAGCGCCAACATTAATTCAAGTCCCTTTGACTTCAATCAGAATTTGACCAGCCCCCAAGTTCTCAGTAATAGGCGATCTGCACTTAACTTCAGTAGTATTTCAAGGTTAGACAATAGAGTTAGCTTTGTCAACATTCTGGACTACAACCAGTATTTTTTGGCTAGCTTTAAATATGGAAAGGGAGAAGAAGAAAAAAATCATACTTCAATAGTCACTTTCAAAAATGTTTGAAGTAAAATACACTGGAAAAAATCAGTTTGATTTCTCTTAGAATTTTAAAAAAAATCCTAACTGTCTAAATATTGCTTTCTAGACCACCTGTGAAAGTTTTCCCTACATTATACTAGAAAAAACTGTGTACAGCGTAAGCTTTGTCTTAAGCCACAGAGTGCAGGTCTGACTTTGTTTAATGAAACTATTTCTAATGGAAGTCAGCCTTTAATCAATTTCATCTGGAATTATATTTAAGATCACATCTTCATTTCCTCGACAAACCACAATTGAAAGAACATCATTGTTTTTAACAGCTTCACTTACATCCTCTGTCGAGGTGACTGTTTTTCCATTAATGCTGATAATCACATCATCACCATCTCTCATGCCAGAGCTGCAACAAAGAAACGAGAGACTTTGAATCAGATGATAAAGCAGGGAGTCACCTCCTGCCTTAGTCACAATGCTGAAATCTATGTAAAAGGCCAATGCTGTTTGTGTAAAGATATGCCTCAAAATAGGTCTTGAATACAGGTGGGGTCTACATAATTAAGGACTTTAAAATTCAACAAGGGCAACTTAAGTCAGTCCACTACTCTAGAGGTAGCCACTGTAAATTAATTCAGATAATCTAGTTATTAGAATTACACACAAACAAACGGTATCACTATGCAACTTATACAGTCATCAACTTCTGCATACAAGAGAAGAGGGAGAAGACAACACCTGTAATAGAAAACACTCCATGCAAGGAGAATCTGCTATGTGCTGATTCTTACTTGTCACTTATCTCAGCGACTCCAAAATTCCTCCATTCTAGAGTGCATGCAGCATTCACAGGCTTGCATAGATCACACCTCAGCTTCTAACCATCTGTATCCAAATGTCAGGGTTATTGCCTCAGAACTACAGCATATTTCCTTGAATGATCACTATCTTTTTAGCATACACATTGGGGATGGGTTTATTAGAGTCACTGGGCTAGCCCCAAGCTGCTAGATACGATGCAATACAACCCTCAGAAAAGGCCCTACTACATAGAAACATGGCGTGCAAAGAGCTGTTGGTTGTTAACTAGATACCTATTCAGTGTAACCAGCAGGACTTGAAACAATAGAGAGCTGCATTGTGGTATTAAGTACCACTATGCAGGGGGACAAGAAATTTTAACTAAGGTTCCAATTTCTACTAATTAAGTTAATGGAAGTTTTGACAGATGTGTACACCCAAAGAGGTACCTGCTGGAAAGGGAAGCAAGAGGGGGAGCAGTCCTTTTAGTTACAGGTGATCTGAATTGTCTGCCATGGAGCATGACTCCACTGTAGGACCACCCATGCCCCAATTCAGTGATAGAAGTCAGATGACAAAGCTGGTTCACTTGAGCTCTGCCTTCTTATGGAGAGGTAGAATGCTCAGCTCCACAGTCAGACTCATTAGCTCTGGGCATCAGCGTATACTGGAGTCACAGGACCAGGGGGAAGAAGAGAAGGATGCATAGGAAACACTATCAAATTGGGACTGTGGATGAACTTCTTAAAAAAAACACACACACCACACAAACCACTCCCCCCCCCCCCCAACAGATGGCTGGATTTATTCCCTTGAATTTTAGCATGGGACAGCTCTAGTGTCTAATATTCTTCCTTCACGCCCAGCACTGTTCTAATATAAGCATAGTCTTAGAGAAAGGACTAAAAATGTAAAGTGACATACACACAAAATGGGCAAAAAGAAAAGGAGTACTTGTGGCACCTTAGAGACTAACATTTATTTGAGCATAAGCTTTTGTGAGCTACAGCTCACTTCATCGGATGCATTCCGTTGCTGTAGCTCACAAAAGCTTATGCTCAAATAAATTTGTTAGTCTCTAAGGTGCCACAAGTACTCCTTTTCTTTTTGCAAATACAGACTAACACGGCTGCTACTCTGAAACACAAAATGGGGAAGCTTTCTGACACATATGCTGTAAACACTCTCAGTCAAGTAAAAATGGGAAAGGAAACTACAGTCCAAATCACACAGATCCCAAAAAATCAGACATCATCAATACACGTGCAAGAAGTTCAGCAATTCTTAATGTGAAATAAAACACTACAAACCTTGGAAGAGTTCCAAATTGCAGACCTTCTTGTTTAGCAGGCTAAATTCTGCATTAGTTACTACGGTTGACTTAAATGGGAATACATGGAATCTTAATCAGCCTAGAATTTTGCCCATCATTTTAAATCCTGTGGTTTCCTGTACTAACTTAATATTTCTGGAGAACTGGGTTCAAATCTCATTTAGGTCATAGGTGATCTGAGCATGGCAGTCTTGAACTAGTCCCCTGGTGGTAGGGTAGATGTTCACCTCATAAAACCACCACACAGTTTAGTCCAGTGGAACAACTGGGCTCAGCAAAGACTTGTACTGAAGTAAATCATGTTGCAGGCCAAAAAACTAGGATATTGATAGAGCTGTGTGCATAGGACCATCTGCATTAACACCTGCCCACATTCAGGCTATAGCTGCTGCTAACAGAAAACCTGATCTTGAAAGCCTGCCTTATATGAGACTCCCATGGATTTCACTGAGATTTCTGGCATGTGAAGGACACAGGATTTGGTGCAGACTCACCTCTTTCACTTACCTTCACAGATTATACCTGTTCTACAGTCAGAGGTGTGATTACAGCATGCATGCTTTCTGGCTTTGATCTAGCTCGAGTAACAGCAACAATGTAGCCATGGCAGTAAAGGCATCCACAGAAGCTAGCTTCTCAACACATACCCAGGGTCCTGGGGTAGGTTGTTCTCAGGCTAGTCGGAGCTGGGCAACTACACAGCTATTGTTACTTGTATTCTAGATCAAAGCTAGCACAGGTGGGCCTACACATGTTGTAATCACACCTCCCAATTGCAGTGTAGACATGGCCAAAGAGGAAAGCAGTAGCATTCATGTGGTTTTTTTCTCCCCATGTGACAGATTCAGCACTCCCTTAGCAATTCTTCTTGAAATGAAATTTTGGAAGTCATTTCTCCATTTCTGGTTCAAAGTACAACAGAATCTACTAGTCTTGACATCTAGACACTTAAGACTGGAAATAAGGCATGAACGGTGAGAGCAATTAACCATTGGAACAGTTTAAAAAAGGTCATGGTAGATCTTCCATCACTGGCAACTTGTAAATCAAGACTGGAAGTTTTTTATAAATGATCTGCTCTAGTAATTATTTTGGGGAAGTTCCCTGGCCTGGGTTATACAGGAAATCAGACTAGATTATCATAATGGTACCATCTGGCCTTAGAATCTATGAATTAATATCATTCTACTCTTCTGGTCTCAGCAGTGCCCTGAACACTGGCAGTATTCTGTAGTCAGGGTATACATGTGTACATACAATACATAATTACAGCTCTAATGTGTACGTTTTATGACTTACTGCTAGTGAGCACCACCCTCAGTCTGCTGGAGGTTATAAGGATGAAAAAAAGTTATAAACTATATAAATTCAACCCTTTTCTACTCAAGAACACAATAAGTGATCATCTTCACAGGATGTTATACAAGTCTCAGTATTTCTAACAAAAATACAAAAAAAACCACGCTTGATAAATCTGTCCTGATTTAAGGCACAATCCTCTCCTCAGGCAAGTCTCCTATTGACAAGAGCCAGAATTTTGCCCAAGTACAGAAAGCACAACAGGACCTTTCATCCCAAACGCACCAAAATCATTTGGTCTTTCAGATTTGAAAATGCTCTATGTATTTTTAGAACAAGGAGGGTGGGGGGAGGGGAAATGGATTCCGACTTGAACTGATCTTGTACTTGTGATGGCCGGCCACAGAAAGCCATCCTGGTGTGGACTGTGTGAGTGAGCAAAAGATCAGCCTCCATTCAGAGATCATAGCATTAAAGAAGATTGTATAGATCTCTTATATGAACACTACAACAGGAGCATTTGAGAGGCCCCTGCAATGCCCATGAAGAGGCAGACGGTGCAGCCTTCATTTTTAGGTTCTTACCTTGCAGCAGCAGTTCCTTGAATCACTTCAAAAACAGACTCCAGAGTTCAGGTCCGGGAAATCTTTATCATAGATTTTCAGTTCACGGATGAGACTGAGAAAGGAAATCATGATGATAAAACTCTTCTCATGAAATACTAATCAGCCCATTATTGCCTAATCCATTAGCTTGCAGGAGGCCTAGGAAAAACAGTGTCTTTTTTAATATTGCCAATTCAGAAATGGATCTGTATTATTCTGTCTCGGTATTGGGACAAGACGACCCAACAGATTTTAAACTGGCATAGCTATAAATGCACAAACATTCCTGTTTGTCCAGAAATGCAGACACTTAAAAAATTCATCCTACAGCAAGGCTGTCAACATTCAGGGATGTTTTTTGAAAGCATAATTAATTGATGCTATGATGTTGACAGCGAGCCTCAATGCAAAGTCCTAAATACAAACATTCACACTAACAACTGGATTCTTATGCTCGAAGCAGCTTTTTTAACCCCTTTCAGACAATCTATTTTTAAAAAGTTGTTTTAATAACAACCATGAAACTTATTATTGGTGTCACTTTCCCCTCAGAGGTATGTTTGCAATTTTCTAAACTGAAAATCATGCTACTATTTCCTGCTGATATTTGAAAGTTCCCTAGGACCCTTGGTATCCCTCTGGATTCCCTAGTCACCTGCCTAAATTGCCATTATTATTAATACTGCTGTAGAACTCAGAGGCTCCAATCTAGATCATGGCCTCATCTTTGGCATTATACAGATGCCAGGAGGACAGTGCCTGCCCCCAAAAGCTTGCCAACTAAATGACTGAGGGTGTGGGTCATAATCAATACATATACATACACATAAAGCCATTATATCTGTTCTATTATAAATAGATGAAGTGTTGGCTTACCCCCAGCCTACCTGCATAGGAGCAAATTCCGCTCTGTTAGAGGAAGTCCTGTAAATGCACCAGAATCTCTCCAGCTCCCAAGAAGAAAGTTATGGCTGAACTACTTATTGACTATCTGCTAGGCTGTCTTGAGCTCTCTGTCCTTACAGTGAGGGTATGTGTTTGAGCTGGGAGAGGGGGCTGGCGGGATGACACACCTGCACTAGTTTTGATTGAGCTAGCACACTAAAATAGCATTTAGCTATGGTGGCGTGAGCAGTGGGAGGGGCTAGCTGCCCCTAGAAAGTACCTGTCCAAGATGCTGGGCACAGACTCAGGGCTGTTAACCCATCCGGCTGCTTGTGTCAGAGCTACATTCTATTTTTATTGTGTTGGCTCAATCAAAGCTGGTGAAGGTATGTCTCCTCGAGCTGGGAATAACACCCCCACCTCAAACGATAGACAGTGTGAGAGACTGCATGAACGCTGGTGATGTGTGCAGAAAATAAAGCTTACTTAAAAGTGAGGGGAAGCATTCGGAATCCCATGCATTTCTTCTTGGGTCGAATCGTCCCTAGAAGGACAGAGTCAACATTCATGAAATCAAGTAAGACACAGCAAAACCATACCTCCAGAAACATCAGGCATTTGCTTGGAATGTCCAAGGGGAAAAGGGGGTTTTAGGAGCTGACAAAACAGCTCCAATTTTAAATTCTGTTGGGTCATTGTGAGAGTAACTTTTAGAAGGATAACAATGTTGAATAGAAAAGCCACATTTACTGTATAGTTTAAGTTTGCTAAAATGTTTACATCAGAAGATGGAACTATGGGCCCACTGAAGCCACAAGAATGGAGAACAGCTATGTTCTTCCATGGACTCCAGTGGGCTTTGGTTCAGAGCCTTCAACAGCAAACCTCACCCCGACAGGGGCCTCGGGAACAGGGCTGTGACTGGACATGCACATATGTGTAGGTCACAGGAGATGCACAGTAGTAGAGGCTGCATATAGGGACAAGGAGCAGGATTCTGACATCTCTTTACAAGTCTCTGTGAAGGCTGTCACTGTCCACCTGTGGATGGACTGATGGAAGGAGGTTTCTGGCAGTTCCAGCTGTGACTCACTTATAATCACACTCACACAGTGGGAAATTTTATTCATGTAGATGAGTCAATGAGCTAATAAAAAAATATAAATCCTAGAACCAGCAAGTGAGGATGCTCTTTTCATGTTACATGAGATGGAAACTCCTCAAGAATGGGACAGACACAGAGCATAAGTGGAAGGAGTGGCTTGGTCGGGTGACTCTAAACTAACATGTTTGTGAGGAACCTGCAGAATACAGTATGCAAAAGGTGCCTAATTCTACTAGAATGAGGGCCAGGTTAAACACCAGCCACTAATAGAGCATCATATCTCACTGCAGCACAGAGAGTACCCAACAGGCAGTAGGGGATTGCAATTTTGCCTTTATTCCCATTTCCCACAGATGTCCCGCACAGCAATCTCTCCTCACTTAGCCCCCTCTCCTTCATTCCTCTAATGCAGCTGCCTCCTCATCACCATTCCCAATGCTGAATCCAGACTGTGAAGAGAGGGGTTCCCTCCCTGCCTCCACCTGTAGGGCACAGCATGATGTCTATACAGCGCTCCCAGGCTGCTTAGAAGGGAGGTACCCAAACATCCCTCAATATGTTGTGTCAATTACCAAGCTGAGCTGGGAGCTCAGCTCCACGGCGACAGTGCACCATGCTATCCCAACAGTTAAGCTGGCCCATAACTCCACCCCAGACTCTGAACACAAGTTAGCAGGTTTGTGAACAGTGACCCGAGTGCATTTATTCCAAGGTCTCCATTCCCAAGGGAATTTGGGTACCAGTGAGAAACCACAACGCCCATGAGTGCACCTCAGCTGCAGCTCCATCAACACAATGCTGATGGCACAACTGCCGGTCTGGGACAGCTTGAAACTGTAGTTCTAACATGGCATGTTGCACCCAAATATACGTTTCCTGTGTCCGCCAAGTCCCCACCAGGGCTGCATTCTTAACATCTTACCACATGATATGGATTTGCCCCCCACCCCATAATATGCTATAGAGAAATTTCATGTCCATCTAACCAACCCACATTCCAGTCACTTCCACACAAAGGTTAGTTAATCTGAATTAACTGACACACTGGGAAGATAACGTTCTCTCATTAGGACTAGTAATGTTGGAGAGGATGACTAATGAATACTAAAATGGTATTTTAGTCTGTGCACAGCTCATGGGAGAGACCTTCCCTGTTTAAAGAATATCAAGCCATTCATTGTAATTGTCACCCAGCCATACCTCCCTCCACGCCCACATCTGGGTCAGAGGAGTGGGAGTGTGGATAAGAGATTAGACAGCATCACAAAAGGTCTCATCTGCTGAACACAAACACTCCTACCTTTCATATGCCAGTTGTGAGATTCTTCTAGGAACTGACGGATTCAGTCAGAGGGAATTGCAAAGGAAATGCCAGCTGTTACCTTCAGCGTATTTATCCCTACAACTTCACCATCCTGTTACAGAGTCCAGAGAACGTAGCAAGAGTAACCAGGCCTGGCTTATACAACACCTCTTACTGGGACACTTTTGGTGCAAGGTTTGCAAGAACCAACCACGTACTGTGTTACTGGGGTGACAAACACTTTCACAGCAAAATTGACCCAGTGCTGGCCAGAGTGGCATTGGAAAATTAGTTGATCATATGACCTTAGGGACATATAAAGGGACCAGAGTAAAGCTATCTATACTGCTGAGTTTAACACTAGACAGTGACACAAGTGCAAGGGAAGAGTAACTAACACCGTTTCCCCCACCATTTAATTCCAATTAGTGAATACAAATGTACAATTAAAAAGACTCCAACTTGAAAATAAAGTGAGGAGAGACTTAGATCCGAGGACCCTGGAACACCTAAACACTGGGCTTTGGGAGGTCCGAGTACAGATTGTTAGGGTAAGTGGAAACCATGGTATTAGCAAGTTCAGAATGGTATAACCAGAGTCCAGACTCCCAGCAAAGTGTTTGATGCAGCCTAGCTGGAATCTAACGCTAGCAAACCATGTGCCTGCAGTAAGAATGCAGTGCAGTGCTAATCCTTTCCATGTCTTCGCCCTGCCATTTACAGGGGAGCCATTCTTTCTGCCTTATTAGCACCCAGGATCTCATCCTGCAGAATGACAGACAAGTTCTACTCACTTAATGGGAGTTGTGGGTGCTCAGCACCTGGCAGGACTGAACACATGTGGAGTAGCTACAACAGCATCCTGCCATTGCTTGTACACACCAAGAAAGGGACAGTATTTGAAGCGGAAAGTTTGCAGGTTGTGTTAGTTACAAAGGCTGCCACGGTTCAGAGGGCACAGTCTGTCAGCTGCGCATTAAGCACATTCAGGGCCAGATTTTCTAAACAGCTCAGCACATGGCCACAGATGTCACAATAGTCACTTCTGGGGCTGAGCTCTTTAGTGTCCACTCTGTAGCGGAGACAGTGACAATGGAACAAGTGAGGTACAATACGCAGACTCAGCTTTCTCACGCTCTTCCGCCCATTGGTTCTCACAGGTGCTCCTTGAATTCAGACGCAGAGGGTCTCCCCGGGGTAGAATAACGTTTGTGATGGGTAGCTACATTTTCAAAAGCATTCCCAGATTAAGACAAGGGCTTTCTCAATATTTCACAGAGCAATAGCTCAGTTCACTTAACTCCAGGGTTAAAAACAGACTCATCATGTGTGTTAGATTGTAAACCACAACACTAAATAAATGTAGAATCAAAGGGGAATTCAAATTAGAATGGGGGCAGGGGGAGAGAAAACCTGATTCTCTTCTTGCTTGCCACGTAATCCCACTAGATTTGATGGAGCTATCCCTGATTTATGACACTGTAGGTAGGGCTGGTGGAAAGTTTTCTGTTGAAACTGTTCTTCAAACAGAAAATTGGATTTTCAACGAAACAAAGATTTTTTTCCACAGAAGAGTCTATTTTCTGTGGGAAAAAAAATCTTTTCACAAAGATTTTAGTCAAAATCTTTTGGTTTCCAATTTTTCAGTTACAATTCAGAGAGTTCTATGGAACATTTTGATGAAAATGAATAGGGGTTTTTTTGTCCAAACTTTTCGTTAAAAAAAAAAAAAAGTGAGACCAGGTTTAATAATCCCCCAGCAAATTAGGTTTTATCCATAATTTGCTGGGGGATTATTAAGGAGAATTGTAGACATCAGTGAGAAACTACTCCAATATGTAAGTGCAGAATAATTTAGAAACTGCAAGGCATACAAACGTGAGCCTTCCCTTCTTGCAAGAAACTCCTCCCCCTTGGCAGCTGCACATAGGAATAGTCAGGCCAAAGGCCCTTCTGGGCATCCTTGCCAGGAAGCATAACTCCTTATCCACAGGTAAATGAGTCCTGAAGGCATCAGGCCCTTTAGCAAGGCCATTGTGCAGGTAGAGTCTCTTTACTGATGAACAGATCTCACAGAACTGACAGGTTATGGGAGGGCCTTGGTCAAACTTGCTGCACAAAGATGGTTGCATCTAACTCCCATTCATGTCAGTCACTCATGAGGCATCCCCCAATGAGAAGCACAGACTACAGCGCCAAGACACATTTAGGGTGATAATGGAGTCTGTGTGCATTGCAGCAGTTGGGTGGCCTGGACTCCGCTTTATTTCCAGACACTTAATGGCAGTGAGGGAAGCGAAAGCCACGCTAAACACTTCCCTAATGTTCCTTTCCCCCATAAGCCATTGTTGTGGTTAGCACAGAGGTGGGCAAACTACGGCTCGCAAGACCCTCCTGCCCGGGCCCTGAGCTCCTGGCCCCAGAGGCTGGCCCCCAGCCCCTCCCCTTCTGTTCCCTCCTCCCCCGCAGCCGGCACAAGGCTCTGGGCGGCAGGGCTGCGAGCTCTTGCTGGGCTGCGCAGCTGCAGAGTTGCAGCCTGACTCGGTGCTCTGTGCTGCACGGTGGGTGGGTGGCTGGCTGCAGCCGGGCACACGGTTGCCTGTGCTGGTGCTCTGAGCAGTGCAGCTGAAGCGCCGCCAGCCACTGGAGCTCCAGGCAGCAGGGGGGGTTGGATAAAGGGCAGGGGAATTCAGAGTGGTGGTCAGAGGGCAGGGGTTTGGATAGGGGTTGGGGTCATCAGACAGCAGGGAACAGGGGGGGTTGAATGGGGGCAGAGGTCCTGGGGGGACAGTCAGGAATGAGAGGAGGGGTTAGATGGGGCAGTCAGGAGCAGAGGTTCCAGGGGCAGTCAGGGGACAGGGAGGGGTGGATGGGGCCAGATAGGGGGCAGGGTCCAGGCCACACCTGGCTGTTTGGGGAGGCACAGCCTCCCCTAACTGGCCCTCCATACAATTTTGGAAACCCGATGTGGCCCTCAGGCCAAAAAATTTGCCTGCCCCTGAGTTAGCACATGGATGTGAGGTGAATGCAAACAGGAGAGGCATCCATGAGACCATCTCTGTTAATTACAGTGTGGTTCACACAATGAAAAGTTTGGGAACTCTTTGGGCATCATTTTCTAAGGAACACAGGAACCCCAGTTAAATCTAACAGGAGAACTCTCTGCTGCTGTGGACATGCCTAAGGTCCCCACCCCTGAAGGGGAAGTCTCTAGACTTGGCACTTACATTGATGATGGCATCTGTCTGAATGTATGCCATGTCAGAGTCCTTCAGGCCAAGCTCCTTGCTGCCTCTCTGAGTGCTGCTGACGATTCCTGTCGTTACGGTGTTTTGTAAAGAGAAGGGACTAGGCAGTGCCACCACAAACTCCCCAGGCCGGAGGTCAGAGGATCTTCCCGGCAGTAGTACAGAGAGGGCAGTCTGGGAGGAGGCAGAACAATGAAACTGGTCACCTACTGCTAGACGCTGATTCCTTAGACTAGTACAGAAGCCCACAGGCTCCAGGAGAGGGAGTTTGCTCTGCTGCCTACAGAGTAGATATTCAAGTGTTATTAAACACTCTGAAGTTCAGGATTCCTAGGTTTAATCACTGAATGCTGACATGAAGGAGAGGTCTTCATACGGCAGGGTTCATTCAGATCAGCACATAACATGCCCTCAAGGATTCAAAGTATCTAAGGGCTAATTGATCCTGGCACATGAGCATATAGGAGGCATCAAATAGCGATTGGATACCAGGATGTCAAAAGAAAGATTTCAACCGAATACTTGCCTTCTCACTAACAACATGGAATACTCCTAGCTCGCGCACCTATAGGACTGCGCGGATCAGAGGCAGGTCTACTCAATTCGCAAGTACAAACATAGGTTTAGATGGGTAAAAAGACATTCTGTGGACAATTTCCAAAAAAATGTGACCCTCAATGGGTCCAATCCCATTGCTCCATTTCATCACAGCACTTCCTCTATTAAGCCCCACCTCACATATTTTGCTAGTGGGAAGTCTTTGAAAGAATTTCCTAATGCTCCCTAGGTGAGAGTGACAGATTCCCTGCTTGACCATATTGTGGCTTGGCTTGTCATATGATGGAGTACTGTTCATGGCATCTGACACTCAAACTCTCTTCAATATTTAAAACACCTAGTAAGAGCTGTGTACTGCCTCCAACAGCCCTGCCAGAAATATTAGCCATTCTCTTCTTTTCACAGTTTGGAAAGAACCTCTGCCCTGCTGTCATTAATGGGATGGTTGTAAGTCATTGCACTGCATGCATCACCGCTCGTCTTCACTTTACCAGTATTTCAATGTGCCATGCTGTGGCCATACTGACTCTCCTTTCAATTCAAAGGGGGCGTTCAGCTTAAAACAATCAAGGTCACAATGACTCAAACCAGCCAACCATTCGGGTTCAGGAGTTTTTAAATACAGCTCCAAAGATAGTTCTCTTATGAAAACAACAAGAACAATTCCTTTGGGTAGATTTACTTCCCCCCTGTGGCTTTGCAAGGAAGATAGTTCCTATTTTTTTCTTTTAAGTAAAGAACAAACAGAACACCCCCAACTAATTGCCACAGAGAGTCACAGAATTCCTTACAGACACACACCTCGTACAGAGAGGCCAACTGGGCAGCAAAATGAAAGTTTACTCCAAGCGGGTGGAAGGTTTGGAGTGTTTTTTTTTGTTGTTGTTGCTGTTTTTAAATACCTATTTGGAGTAGAACTAATTCTTTTATTAGTGTAACTAAAAGTTATTTGGGAAAAAAACCCAATAGTATCTTCCTGCAGCTACTAAATGAGAGCCGCTTGTAAACAGAGAAATAAGGCAGGTACTCGAACTGGGCAAGACCAACCTCTCTGCGGTGGGGCAGCTCCTAAACCCTGTGCCCAGAAAGGTTATAACTATGCTTTTTCCAATATCACTATTAGTCTTATGGAGAAAAGACCACTACCTACCGAACACATAAATATACCTGTTTTGAGTTTAAACCCGAGTTTATTTTCTGCTTCCCTATTTGATGGTCCTCTCCAGAGAACTGTCATACTCACATCAGGATATATTTTGATCAGGGCTATGTCCAACTTATGGTCGACATCTTTGACTTTAGCTTCGTACTGCTCCCTGCTCTTGAGCTCCACTCTGATTCTCTGCTTATTGGTGAGGACATGTGCATTGGTGACAATCAGTCCTTCCTCTGACACTATGAATCCGGAGCCACTGGACACAAGAACTTCTTGGCTTGAGTAGGACACCCTGTGCAATGAACGAGTTATGTTGTTGCTGTAAGTCTGAGTTTGTACCAAGTTGCACACTGAAGAAGCGTGCTTTCTGATATAAACCTCACAATAGTAGCGTAATGTTAATCTTGATCCTAATCCCCTCCTTAAAAAAAAAAAAAAAAAAAGGAACAGTACTGGGAATATCTTAAAAGATACAGCACAGGTTGCCAACATGAATGTCCCTTGTTCAAGCAGGACCCTGAGGGAGCAAAAATTCTATGTCACTACAACTACATTAGATTACTAAAATGGAAAGTTTTAAAATAATGTGTATTTCTTCATAGTTTTTTCCATCACCCTCAGCTTGGTCAATGATACTAATCGGCAACACTTTTTAAAAGTCCCATTTCTAATCAATTTTACTTTCTGGTTCTCATTCTGTGGCCCAGTGCTGCAAAAGTTGGACTGGAGATGCTGCAGGGGAATCTTTGAATTTTGGGGGTTTTTTTTCTTAAAGTCATATAAACATTTATATTAGTTTTAGGTTTCACAAGTGCTTGTTTATACAAAACCTAACTTTTGGGCCAGATTTGACAGGAGCGCCCCTATTAATCAAATAGTAAACAAAATGGCATTGCTTACAAGCATCAGGCTTTCTGATCTTGCATTTTAAGCCTCTCCGGTGACATTTCTATAGGATTGTTTTACTGTCCACAGCAACAGCCCAGGACAATCTACTCCCTTCTCAATTTAAATGATGTTTACATGCCTAACAATAATTAATCCTGATGGGAATTCCCTGTGCCAATATCAGGCACATCCAGATGAAGACAATTTTATGGATTTCATTCCTCCACACAGTGGTCTATTTATTCAAATGTTCATGAATGAGAGCTTGCTCTGCTGCTTCTATACCATAGTTCAGAGATATTTGCAAAAAGAGCTCCCAACCACCTCTACCAGCAAATTCATTAGGAAACAGAATAAAACCAACAGCCTTAATTTGGCATCCATACCTGCGAAAGAGCTCAAGATGGACAACAGCTGGAGCAATCTTCTCCACAACATCAGCAATAAAATTAAACTTGTACCTCAGGCTGTCAGGATGAAGGAGCCTAGGGGCAAAAGGTTTTAATTCCTGTTTATCAGTTTCCACTACACATAGAGATCATTACAGTAACAAGCAGCCACTGACTTGCTTCTCAAACTCTCACCATATAAATCACCATCTGCTCACTTTCAAACAGAACTACAGATCAGACTGCAAGCTGTTTTTTTAAGAGAGACTTTGTCTTCATTTACCTAGCAAAACAGCTCTAGATCTTGACTGGGGCTTTGGGCACAATCACAATTTTAATATTCAACAACAACAAGTTTACAGGTTGTATCTCACGCACAAAGGCTTTTGGGAACCATCTGATCACCAAGACCACCCTCTCTCCTTACCCTTCAGTATTCTGCCCCATATTAGTCCTTTATTCCCAGCCACTGACCAGTGTTTATCTGATTGTTCCCCATGGACCTTTTTATGCTAGAACAGATACCCGAGCTGCACATATCACTGCTCCATCTGCTTAGTCTGTGACCAGTTCTCTGCACCTTCTTAAGGAAGATCTACTTCATGATTTTTATATAGGGTTGATCTTGTTAAATACTGAAATATTCTGAATAGCAGGAAATAAATCAGGTAGACAGTTACTTGGACATAAGCAGAAGTTTGTAGCATAGATAGGATAACATGCCAAGGGTGTGTTTTTTTTCCCAGGCATGTGGTTTTACTGGTCATTATGTTTGAGGTCTGGATGGAATTTTCCCTCTCAAGGGAATGCTGGCAAAGACCCTAGGGATTTTTCACCTTCTCCTGGGGCAGTGGGTGAAAGTATCCTGTGTAATTATTAGATGGAAAATATATAGTCATATATGGAAAATACAGCATTCGGTTACTCACTTCCACCATGTTTATTTTAATATTCAATCAAGGCTGGCAGTGAACGGTGTCAAGAAGCATATCGGGATCCTACAGACTGGATTCCATTCAATGCACTGTTGAAGTAGAATAACTGTTTAGTTGAACTGGCCCACCTTCAGTCTCTGGGAGATGCAATCTGGATTCCCCCAAGCATCTTAATCTTCAGGGAGAAGTGGAGCAAAACATGTATACCAAGAGAGACGAGACCTCAAAGAATTCAATTAAAACTTGGCTTTCCTTATTCGCCATGCAATAACTCATTGCCAAAGAGATAGAAAACGGTTTTCCATCCCATAGTTTTATCAGCACCATCGTGTTAGGCTTTTAACTCTCCAAATCCTGCATTTACAGATTAGATAGGCAGTCCTTCATAGGGTTAAACCTAGAAGTGTCTACCCTTCCATAATACCTATTTCAGTACAGATTTCAGAGTAGCAGCCGTATTAGTCTGTATTCGCAAAAAGAAAAGGAGTACTTGTGGCACCTTAGAGACTAACAAATTTATTAGAGCATAAGCTTTCGTGAGCATCCGATGAAGTGAGCTGTAGCTCACGAAAGCTTATGCTCTAATAAATTTGTTAGTCTCTAAGGTGCCACAAGTCCTCCTTTTCTTATTTCAGTACAAGTTCCCATTTGGACATACTTATTCCAGAACAGCTGCTTCATTAAGCATCCAAATGTAGACTAGTCCTGGAGGAAAAAAAGAAAAACAAAAAAACACCCTCTGGGTAACCCTGCCGCTGAGCTCAAAACCCTGTGCTGATAAAGTCAAGCCTCTGGTCCTGCACCTGGCTGGATCCTTCACTCTGGACTTGCCCAATTAGAACCTTAGGGAGAAATAACATTTCCACACCCTCTGTGAAACTTCAGTCAGTCCAAAAGTAGCTGCAGGATCCCTGCCTCACCCAGGAACGAAGGGAAATGAAAAGCAAACCTGGTCTCACAGAGACTTGACGAGAGCAAAACCGAGAAAGTGACAGCTATTGAACCATGGGAAGAAAGGAGGCAGAAGGCACCTAGCAGACGGACGGCCAGTGCAGGAGAGAAAGAAAGGAGAAGGGATGAGAAGAGCCAGTGGCAGCAGAGAGCAAGACCACGGGGAGGAAGAGAGTGAGCGGGCGAAGGGGGCAGGCAGGTGGACGCTGCGTTTGTTAGGACGGGCCGGCTGCTTGGATGGGGGGCAGGTTACAGGCTGGGTAGCGGAGGAAGGAGCGGACTGGTTGGGGCAGCCGGCCGGGCTCGGCGTTTCCCTGACCCAACGCCCCGCAGGCGCGCCTGTGCTCGGGGGCGGGTATCGGGGGGCGCCCCGAGGCGGCGGCTCCCTCACCTGGCTCCCCGCAGCCGCCCTTCCGCACGGGGATGGCCGGGGGCGCCTCCCGCAGCCGCGCCCGACGCTCCTCGGCCCGCAGCTGGCACAGGCTGCGCTAGGTGCGGCCGCCGCAGCCGCAGCCGCAGCGGGCGGGAGCAGGGCCCCGCCGGGGGCCGCCCCCATGGCCGGGGCCGCACCGCGGAGCGGAGCGCCCCGGCTCCCTTTCAGGGCTGCCCCGTCCGCAGCCCTCCCGGCGGGGAGCAGCCCCGGCGCGGCCCCTGCCCAGCTGCCGCCGGCCCGGGACTGGCCACCTCCCGCAGCGCAGCTGGGCCCGGCCGAGCCGTGGCCACTCGCCCCGCGGCAGAGCGGCCCCGGGGGCACTCACGGGCCGGGCTTCCCGTCGGATGCGCGGTTACAGCGGCCTCTGGGCTGCCGGCTGGGGGTACCAGTCTAACAGGTTCTACTGGCTGGTCCAAAACGTGAGCGAGGCCAAACAGCAAAAATTAAGATGTTTGTACACCGATGCGAGGAGCCTAGGTAACCAAATGGAGGAACTAGAGCTACCGGTGCAGGAAGTGAAAGCAGATATTAGAGGGATAACAGAAACATGGTGGAATAGTAGTCATGACTGGACTACAGGTATTGAAGGGTATGTGCTCTTTAGGAAAGACAGAAGCAAAGGTAAAGGGGGTGGAGTAGCATTGTGCATCAATGATGAGGTAGAATGTAAAGAAATAAGAAGCGATGCAATGGATAAGACAGAGTCCGTCTGGGCAAAAATTACATTGGGGAAGAAAACTAGTAAAGCCTCTCCTACGATAGTGCTCGGGGTGTGCTATAGACCTCCGGGATCTAATTTGGATATGGATAAAGCCCTTTTTAATGTCTTTAATAAAGTAAATACTAATGGAAACTGCATGATCATGGGAGACTTTAACTTCCCAGATATAGACTGGAGGACCAGTGCTAGTAATAATAATAGGGCTCAGATTTTCCTAGATGCGATAGCTGATGGATTCCTTCATCAAGTAGTTGCTGAACCGACTAGAGGGGATGCCATTTTAGATTTAATTTTAGTGAGTAGCGAGGACCTCATAGAAGAAATGGTTGTAGGGGACAATCTTGGCTCAAGTGATCATGAGCTAATTCAGTTCAAACTAAATGGAAGGATTAACAAAAATAAATCTGCAACTAGGGTTTTTGATTTCAAAAGGGCTGACTTTCAAAAATTAAGGAAATTAGTTAGGGAAGTGGATTGGACTGAAAAACTTATGGATCTAAAGGTAGAGGAGGCCTGGGATTACTTTAAATCAAAACTGCAGAAGCTATCGGAAGCCTGTATCCCAAGAAAGGGGAAAAAATTCATAGGAAAGAGTTGTAGACCAAGCTGGATGAGCAAGCATCTTAGAGAGGTGATTAAGAAGAAGCAGAAAGCATAGAGGGAGTGGAAGATGGGAGGGATCAGCAAGGAAAGCTACCTCTTTGAGGTCAGAACACGTAGGGATCAAGTGAGACAGGCTAAAAGTCGAGTAGAGTTGGACCTTGCAAAGGGAATTAAAACCAATAGTAAAAGGTTCTATAGCCATATAAATAAGAAGAAAACTAAGAAAGAAGAAGTGGGGCCGCTTAACACTGAGGATGGAGCGGAGGTTAAAGATAATCTAGGCATGGCCCAATATCTAAACAAATACTTTGCCTCAGTCTTTAATAAGGCTAAAGAGGATCTTGGGGATAATGGTAGCATGACAAATGGGAAGGAGGATATAGAGGTAGATATTACCATATCAGAGGTAGAAGCAAAACTGAAACAGCTTAATGGGACTAAATCGGGAGGCCCAGATAATCTTCATCCAAGAATATTAAAGGAATTGGCACCTGAAATTGCAAGCCCATTAGCAAGAATTTTTAATGACTCTGTAAACTCAGGAGTAGTACCGAATGATTGGAGAATTGCTAATATAGTTCCTATTTTTAAGAAAGGGAAAAAAAGTGATCCGGGTAACTACAGGCCAGTTAGTTTGACATCTGTAGTATGCAAGGTCCTGGAAAAAATTTTGAAGGAGAAATTAGTTAAAGACATTGAAGTCAATGGTAAATGGGACAAAATACAACATGGTTTTACAAAAGGTAGATCGTGCCAAACCGACCTGATCTCCTTTTTTGAAAAAGTAACAGATTTTTTAGATAAAGGAAATGCAGTGGATCTAATTTACCTAGATTTCAGTAAGGCATTTGATACCGTGCCACATGGGGAATTATTAGTTAAATTGGAGAAGATGGGGATCGATATGAACATCAAAAGGTGGATAAGGAATTGGTTAAAGGGGAGACTGCAACGGGTCCTACTGAAAGGCAAACTGTCAGGTTGGAGGGAGGTTACCAGTGGAGTTCCTCAGGGATCGGTTTTGGGACCAATCTTATTTAATCTTTTTATTACTGACCTTGGCACAAAAAGTGGGAGTGTGCTAATAAAGTTTGCAGACGATACAAAGCTGGGAGGTATTGCCAATTCGGAGAAGGATCAGGATATTATACAGGAGGATCTGGATGACCTTGTAAACTGGAGTAATAGTAATAGGATGAAATTTAATAGTGAGAAGTGTAAGGTTATGCATTTAGGGATTAATAACAAGAATTTTAGTTATAAGCTGGGGACGCATCAATTAGAAGTAACGGAAGAGGAGAAGGACCTTGGAGTATTGGTTGATCATAGGATGACTATGAGCTGCCAATGTGATATGGCTGTGAAAAAAGCTAATGCGGTTTTGGGATGCATCAGGAGAGGCATTTCCAGTAGGGATAAGGAGGTTTTAGTATCGTTATACAAGGCACTAGTGAGACCTCACCTAGAATACTGTGTGCAGTTCTGGTCTCCCATGTTTAAAAAGGATGAATTCAAACTGGAGCAGGTACAGAGAAGGGCTACTAGGATGATCCGAGGAATGGAAAACTTGTCTTATGAAAGGAGACTTAAGGAGCTTGGCTTGTTTAGCCTAACTAAAAGAAGGTTGAGGGGAGATATGATTGCTCTCTATAAATATATCAGAGGGATAAATACAGGAGAGGGAGAGGAATTATTTAAGCTCAGCACCAATGTGGACACAAGAACAAATGGGTATAAACTGGCCACCAGGAAATTTAGACTTGAAATCAGACGAAGGTTTTTAACCATCAGAGGAGTGAAGTTTTGGAATAGCCTTCCAAGGGAAGCAGTGGGGGCAAAAGATCTATCTGGCTTTAAGATTCTACTCGATAAGTTTATGGAGGAGATGGTATGATGGGATAATGGGATTTTGGTAAGTAATTGATCTTTAAATATTCAGGGTAAATAGGCCAAATCCCCTGAGATGGGATATTAGATGGATGGGATCTGAGTTACTATAGAAAATTCTTTCTTGGGTATCTGGCTGGTGAATCTTGCCCATATCCTCAGGGTTTAGCTGATCGCCATATTTGGGGTCGGGAAGGAATTTTCCTCCAGGGCAGATTGGAGAGGCCCTGGAGGTTTTTCACCTTCCTCTGTAGCATGGGGCATAGTTGACTTGAGGGAGGCTTCTCTGCTCCTTGAAGTCTTTGAACCATGATTTAAGGACTTCAATAGCTCAGACATGGGTGAGCTTTTTCATAGGAGTGGGTGGGTGAGATTCTGTGGCCTGCGCTGTGCAGGAGGTCAGACTAGATGATCAGAATGGTCCCTTCTGACCTTAGTATCTATGAATCTATTTTAGATATATACATTTACATTTGGCATTATTAAAATGCATAGTGGTTGCTTGTATCAAACTTATCATGTGATCCAGTTTTCCCTCTATCATTGACCTGTCCTACTCATTATTTACCACTCCTCCAATCTTTATCATCTGCAAACTTTATCAGTAATGCTCTTGTACACTTCCAGGTAAATTGCCAAAAAAGATAAATAGCTTAGAGTCAAGAACTGATCCCTGCAGGACTCCATTAGAAACACACCTGCTCACTGATGATTTGCTGTATACAGTTACATTGAGATCTATCAGGTAGCCAGTTATAAATCCATTTAAAGTGTGCCATCTTGATTGTGTATCATATAGTTTCTTAAAATATAGTGCAGTACTAAGTCAAATGCCTTGCAGAAGTCTATTACATCAACACTGTTACCTTTATCATCCAGCCTTAAACTGCCTTTTTTTATGAGATTATAAGACCTATTTTCCACAGATCTACATTGCTTGGCATTATTATTTTCCTTTACTTCTTTATTAATAGAGTCCTGTGTCAGCAGTTCCATTATTTTCCGTGGGATCAATATCAGGGCTGACAGACTTATAATTATCTGGGTTATCCCATTTACCCTTTTTAAATATTGGCACAATATTGGCTTTCTTTCAGTGCTCTGGAACTACCCCAGTGTTCCAAGAATTACTGAAAAAAATCAATATTAATTGTTCAGAGAGGTCCTTGACTAGTTCTTTTAAAACTGTTGGATGCACATTATGTGGACCTGCTGATTTTTAAAGTGTCTAATTTTAGTAACAGGGGTTTGACATCCTCATTACTGTTGGATTAGAAAATATTTCATAATTGTGATATACCTGCACCATCTAGCTTTTTCCCAAATACAGAAAAATATTTATTGAATACTTTTGCCTCCTCTGCCTTATTATTGACAGTTCTATTTCCATCTAGTCATGGACACATACCATTGTTAGGGTTCCTTTTGTTCCTAATATTCTTAAATTCCTTCTTATTGTCCTTACCTCTGCTGGCCTTTCTCCTTGTATTCTTTTTCTTCCCTTACCAATTTTCTACAATTCAGAGCTTCTGATCTGTATTCTTTACATCAATGTCCCCCTTCTTCCATCTGTTATCTCTCTCTCATTTATATCTATCATCTATATTTATCTCTCTATATATATGCTTTCACTTCTCTTCTATGCCAGGTTGGGTTTTTTTAAACTAGTGTGGCCTTCTATCTCATTTGTGGCTTTTTATGCATCTAGTAAAACGTTCTTAAACAGTTCCCAATCATTATTCACATTTTTATGTTTAATTTTTTTTCTCCCAGCTGATCTGACCCAATTGTTTTCAACTTTGTGAAACTGGCCCTTTCTAAAAGCACCAACCGTATACGTTATTGCTTTGGACTTTATTCTTTTTCCACATAACAAATGTAATCAAGTCACAATCACTTGCACCTAAGCTACTTTTAATTCTGTGATTAATTACTATTTATCAGTTAAGATGAGATCTAATATAGAATTCTCCCATGCTGGATGTAATACTTTTTGAGTTAGGAAATTGACATCTCTAAAACTTTTAGAAATTCCAAGGACACTTCAATGAGACCTCCAGCATACATCACTCAGACTGAAGTCACTTATAATAACTCTGTTTTTTTCCTACACATTATGGATGGGTGCTTACATATGTTAGCCATTGCATTTATCTGCAAAAGAGTTTAAAAAGTGGTAATGGTAAAATACAAAAACGCAAAGCACATTCTTTAAAGATTTCACACGGGTTTTTTTTTACTACAAAACGAGCAACAAAAATTTTTCAATACAAGTAAAGTGAGAAGCATTGTATCATTAGAAGATTTTTCACGGACCCAAAAGTCATCTTTACACAAGTGCAATTCACAGCTGAAAATTATTGGTGCAAATATCACAATCAAATGCACAAGCAGCTCACAAAAGAATTAAACAAAAGTCCAAGTTCTAGTGATGTATTGTTTGGTTTCCAAACTTCCACTTCATTCAATCTTACCACATCTGTAACTCGAAACTTCACTCTAAGCAACTGCTTGAGGACTGCTAGGAAAGAGGGAAAAATCTGTAGAAAATATTGTAGGCTCTTTACTAATTCTGTCTTCCTGTATTGTGTGTTACCCCAAAATATCTTCAACATCCCAAGCTATGCACCAGCTGCTAGCCTGAAAAATGACTGGAATGTCACATGGAAACTTATTGTTCACACTTTCCTTTGGGAAAAAACCAATCATTTCATCCCACATTTGTTAATATCAACATGTCACATGATCAAGAGGTCTAGTCTCTAGTCTAGGTGCGAGTACCTCTAAGTAGAAGGACCCTCGTCTAAGGGCACTTGAAATACATGGCAAATATTTACAAAAATGGCTGAAGCCATTTTGGTGCCTTCATATAAAATACAAACAGAAGAAAAACGACGAACATTTTCTCACACCATTCTTTCCATTCAAGTTACCTTAACTCTGCACCCATTTGTCTACTAAATCTGGAGAAACTAATCTTTGTAGTCCACACTTCATTTCCCAGGTGGTCCTTGCAAGACCCCGGTGGTAAATAGCACGACTATGCATCTGTACAAAAGCAAAACTCCGCACAGTGGGCAAATGCACATTTTAAAATATATTAGTTATTAATAAGTGCTGCAAAGCTCCACATTGATCAAGCTGTTTGGCCTCTACCATGCCGTCCGTTGCATTTTGTGGGAATTCACTGTATACAAGGGAAGGATACCAGAGCTGGGGTGAATAACATGAGTGATGGTGGCACTATTTTAGCACAGTGAACAGGAATTAGTTTCCAAGACACATTTTTGTCTGCCACTATCCTGTGGCCTTGGAACCAGTCTCAATGCCGTTTTGAAGTTACGGGTGGGGGAGAAGACAGAGAAAAGGGGAAATAGCAAGAGTACTAAAGCCACTGGTAGCTTCTTCCTTGGATAATCAACCATACTTGTGTAATAAACTCAGACTTTGCCATTCCAGGCCCTTGGACTCCTTTGAATAATAATTCATTAGAAATACTTAGCATCTTTATGGAAGTTTACATCTTCAGAGCTTTGCACAACCTTAACTATGGTTCGCCCTGTAATTAATGTTCTCAGACACAGGGCTCCCTCACGGCAGTAAGTCTGAGTGATGCCACTCAAGGCTTTATATTAATCATCATGTCAAATGGTTACATATAGTCAAAACTGGATGTTTTATTAGCTAAAGAGAAGATCAGCTGAAAAAACAAAACAAAACCCACAACAGTATAAAAGAGAAGATCTAGTGCAAATAAAGCCAAAGGGGGGGAAAAAAAACAAACAAAATCTAAATGTAGACTCCTACAATTCAATAATATAACTTTTGCTGTACCATTTACATTGATTCCAATTCATATTCATTGTTTCAACGTTTCCCACTGTCTCCCATAGAACCACTGTTTGAACTGATTGACCTGAAGTGGGGGACTCCATTCAATATTTTAAATAGGTTGACAGGAAGTATACATTTAGTTGTTTTGTCTAGAACGGAAATGTAAAAGAATTAGGCATGGATTCCTGAAATCTGTCACCCCAAGCATGTAACATTATTAAAACATGCTCTGGCCAACAGTGTCCACAAAGACAAAAGGTGCAACTACATTCAGGCTGTATTACAGTCGTGTTGACCTATTTGCATTCACCAGATATTACTTTAAAAATTCTAAAACTGGCCTCTCTCTCCAAAAGCAGTGCATCCTCAATATGACTAGAATCTGAAAATATGGGGCTTAAGCAATGCATGTAAGCGCTACTTTAATTTCATTCTGTGGTGAGTCAGTACGTACGGATTTTCAAGCTATCCTCCCTTCTTATTAGGCAAACCCTCATTTGTCTTTTAAATGTTCATTACAACCCTGAAGAATATGGTGGACGTCAGACACATATCCCTGGTTCCGTCCATTGTTTTTCTGATTCCCCTCCCCTGCTCCAGTCATAAAAATTGTAGCCTATACTTCTAGTGGTCACTTTTGTTAGTATTACTGTTCCCATCACAGTAGCACACATTATGCACACACCTGATTCTGAACCGTCAGGGCAAAGGGAGGATATGACTAACGTCTATACAATCATGACTGGTGTGGAGAAAGTAAATAAGGAAGTGTTATTTACTCCTCATGACACAAGGACTAGGGGCCACCAAATGAACTTAATAGGGAGTAGGTTTAAAACAAACAAAAGTAAGTATTTCTTCACACAACTCACAGTCAACCTGTGGAACTCCTTGCCAAAGGATGTTGTGAAAACCCAGACTATAACAGGGTTCAAAAAAGAACTAGATAAATTCATGGAGGATAGGTCCATCAATGGCTATTAGTCAGGATGGCCAGGGATGGTGTCCCAAGCCTCTATTTGCCAGAAGCTGGGAATGGGTGACAGGGGATGGATCACTTGATGATTACCTATTCTGTTCATTCCCTCTGGGGTACCTGGCATTGGCCACTGTCAGAAGACAGGCTACTGGGCTAGATGGACCTTTGGTCTGACCCAGTCTGGTCGTTCTTATGATAAGAGTCAGGGAAATAGGTCTGCAGACTGTGGCAAAGGTTCCAAGTTAATCTTTGAGCCCTCACCTCCAATCCTGGCTCTCAGCATAACATCGATCAGAGCCTAACCACCACAGCGATGGGTACCCTATGGAAACCTGAGATGACAGATACTCTTGTTCTACACAAGGGTTTTCAGTCTTATTTAACAGCTGTGCTCAAAGTATGGTTTAAACGTGGTTTTGGCCAGGGCTGAAATGGATTTTGGCTGGCCAGTGTGGGTTGCAAAACAAAACCCTTTGGTACAGGTAGAAATGGAAGCAAGAACATATTATTTCAGTTTAGTTATAACATGATTTGGCTTCATCCATACTCATGGGCCAAACCATGATAAAGCCCCATTTGGCCCCAAACCGACTTTGGGCCAAGCTTCCATATAGTTCCCAAAACAGCTAAATCCTGTGCAGGCCAGGACAAAACAAGGGATTTTCTCCAGTGGAGTAATATTAAGCAGAATTTGTAGGGCACATGGCATTGCTTCATACCGCCAATGACAACCATCAGACAATAAAAAAAAGTAGAAATCTTTGCTATCTCAAGACCACTCCAAGAGATCCCAAACCTACAGCTGCTTCAGTATGATTGGAACATTTAAGACAGAGGTTTCAACTTCAATTTATTAGAGATGGCAAGAGCATGCACATGTCTGCTTTAGGACATGAAATTCCATTTGGAGAATTCGGCAGGGTTTACACTAGCCCTTTTTCGCCTTAAAGATCTCTCACACTTGCTAACAGGAAGTGGCTAGCATAGGCAGAGTTCTAGGTCCCCACCAGCTTTTAACCACCTCATCTAACCCTCTTCAGAGCAAGTCTACAGTCCATGGTAAAAATGCTAGCATGGCTTCACTGGGGGCCATTATCTACAGCAGCTGCCTTCTGTTCAGAACGGTCAGTTTCTTGGAGCGTAGGTAGCACTGAAGCTACAAAATAGCTGGAACTTGCAACCCATTCAGCAATGTCTTAATAAAGCAAGGGATGCTTTTAATTACTTACGATGGTTTGAATTTGCTTTAGCCTTGGATATGGGTTTCTAGCTAGATGTGCTGCTTTTTAGATAAGGAGCACCTCATCCTTTGTGCTTACTCAGACAAAATTCCCAAGGAAGTCACTGGTGGTTTTGTCCGAGTAAGGATTGGAGGAGAGAAGGCTTGGTGCAGAAGCAGCTGGACACACAAATGGAAAGAATGGATAGCTTTTCATTCTGGGTGAAACTCCCCCCTACGCAGAGGCTGGCAAAAGGCCTATGAACCACTGAAGCCCTGGAAATAGCGATGCAAGAGGTGCACCTGCCTTGTACAGGCTTTACAAAGTCTTCAAAAAAAAAAAAAAATCACAGAAAAACCTGAGCCACTATTAAAACCCCCCACAGGAAATAGACAGGAAAGAGAGTTGTGTGGTGTCTATCTGAGAGTGATTACTTACCCACTTCTTAGGTGAAAAAGATCAAACACTCTCTCTGCTGTAAATTGCTTTATACCCTTTGTGCATCAGCTTGTTTTGTTATGGGTTATTGCCACGTTTGCATTGCTTAAAAAGAATTCTGCTTATTTATGTGTAAAGGTCAAGAATGCATGCTGGTTGGATGGCCAAATCATCCAAATTTCATTGTAAATATTCTGCTTTCACTACATATTAATTAATACTTCAAGATTCAGGCATTTTAATTAAATCTTTGTGCCCAAGTTGCTCATACCTGAGAATATTCTTGCCACAGATATTCAGTTACACCTAGTCTGCGAAGAAGTGGTGCTATCCTTGACTCACATTTAAAAAAAAAAAATAAATATACCAGGAAACATGTTTGTTATCATCAACGCATGAAGTGTTACCTAGGTCTGAATAAGGAGCTTTTTCCAGAGTCTGACATCATGTAAAGGCAGTGAATAGAAAAGGAGTTACTACAAAGAAAACAGATCTGTTAATACATTGTTAGTTGGCCACTGTGAAGAGCTGGTCTCCTAGAAAACAGTTTTAAAGTTGCAGTGTTCTCTCTTTTTATAAACACAGCAGATTTCCTAGTGTGACTCACTAATTTCTTTTTGGCCTGTATGGGGGAGACTTTCAAAGGAACAAATGGGAAAGAGTTAAGCATCCATCTCCTACTGAAAGTCCATGAGAACTGGGCACCTAACTGCCCTCTGTGCCCTTGACAATATCTTGTCCTATATTTCCTGTATGATTCCCAAGAATTCAGAACCACGGTATTTGCTAAAGGTAGTGCTGTTTTGTCAGGTTATGCACCGGGGGCTGATGCTTCCCAATTTACACCCTGTGCAGTCATCATTTATGCTTGCACAAAGTGAGCACAAAATGGGTTTAAGGTCACCAAGTCACAGGGATGTCCTCCTAATAAAACAAAGAGCTGCCTTTGCTACTGACAGTTCTCATTGCCTTCCTCCAGCAGCTGCTTCACTTCTCATGCTCACCACTGGCAGCGTGGTTGTACACAAAGAAACCAGGCTGTTAAAGGTGGGCTTTTGGCGACGGGTGGGGAGAGGGAAACTGTCAGAAATATGTGACCTCCACTTCCTTTTCTGGGAAAGCAACACTATCAAGGGAAGTGGTTCTACCTAAAGCTCGCATCACGGGAGAGAGTTGGCAAAAACAGGACAAATTCATCCTGGGTAATTAAATGGAGTTTCACCAGAGATTAATCTGGCCCAATGTGCTTAGCACACATATCCACACTTGTACTGAGGAGACCAGCTCTTTCAGTCCAAAATCTGATCAGTTTCAGCAGACCAAGTACGACACATTGCAATGGTTATTACACAAGTGGAGTGCTAGGCTGGCTCGGGCTAGCCGATACCACGACACGTGTCTGGGGTAGAATCAAGGTACCTTTGCATTAAACAGCTATCAACAGAGTTCATCATTTAGAAAAAACCTGAAGGCGAAAAGAGTCTGGGTTTGGTTACACATCAGAGGTCCGGATGTTCTCGTCGTCCAGGTTAAACACAAATGGCTTCTCTTTAATGTGCTGGGGTTCAGATCTGTGCCGTACACGCCTCTGCTGCATGGCTCCAGCATCACTCTCTGTGAAGGAGGGCACCAACACCGAGTCTCTCATATACCCTGGCATTTCCTCGATCACGGGCTGCTTCCCTCCTGGCTGTGGCACTGGTGTCCAAGGCTGCCAGGATGGTGTGGAAGGGGTTTTGCAGAGTGCTTTCCTCTCCTCCCCGGGGTGTCTCATTCGGGGCAAGGAGGGGATCAAGGAGCTTGAAAGATTGGAGCCCCCAGGCCTGCTCATAGAAGAAATGGATCTCATGAAGGACATTTCCTGCAAAAAGACAGGCAGAGCAGAGGGGGAATGGTGGGGGTTAGTTCCTGTAGAAATTGCTCTAAGCATCCTGGAGGATGATTCTAAAGATCAGGACTTTAGCACTGTATATGCTTCAGGCTTCAAGGACAAGAGAATTAAGTGAACTATGCAAATCTGAATTCAATTAGCTTTTGCTGTTGCTGAATCTTTTGCCCAGGCTTGAGGGAGCATTGCTGATATCATAGCGAAGCTCAACTGAATGATTTCTCCTAACTTGTTGTTTTTTAAACTTTTTTTTTGGATGAGTGGTAGACAAATCCAGAGACAGCATGGTCTCATCCTGGAAACTGACTAATTCACTGAACGTTTGCACGAGCCGCTAAATAAATCATATCAGCTTAAAAATAATGGATCTTTAATTGATGCTAAATGTGAAAAGGAAAGGATATGACCTACCCTTGGGCGGCTTTTCAGGGCCTGCATCGCCCCTGTGATTGCTTTGATCCAGCTGTGCATATCCTCAGGGCTGTCTGCCTGCAAAACATACCAGCCAAAAATGAGATTTCTACCTGCATTTCACAAGTCACTTAGAGCAGCAACAGTTTAACCACGCTATCCATGGGGTTTGGCCAGTGCATCTCTGATGTTAACAAGTACCACATATAGAGCATGTGACGAGCTTTCCTTAGGTCATAGATCTTATGACCTTCTAGTTCAGCCCAGATCTATTTTATAACTAAAAACCCTCCTCAATTTCTGTGAAATTGCTTCACGTGTCATTAGGATTTCACCCACTTGGAAAGTCCAGAATGGCTGAAATGTACCAGAAACAGCTTGACTTTTGTTTACATTTATGAGACAATCTTCAGGGGTGAGTAAATCATGCTTAGCCTGACTTCTAAGGTATCCAAACCCAAAAGCTCAGGAAATCAGCACATATTGGGCCCTCAGGAGGCACTCAACACGCTGCAGGATCAGACCCATTATTAGCAGCTTGCTGCTGTAATTCTCCTGCAGGGTGATTTTTGTCTGATGAGACAATACCATATGGCCAACCTCTTTAAAAACCAAAACAGGGCTATCCCCCACCCCCACCCCCACCCCCCGCAAACAAACAAACAAACACAAAATGTAAGTTACAAACCAACTCCACCAGGGGGCAAGAGCTATACAAAGAATGCGGGGAGCAGAGACGTTTCAGTGAGCATGGCCTCCTCACCAGCCCCTTCCCGCCCCCGTGCTAACCAAGGGAAACACAGTCTTTAAAAACATGAGAACCCCCCTGCCCCCGGCTGCCCAGGGAGGAAGCGCCGTCAAGGCTGGGCAAAGCATTAGGAAATAGACTGTAGGGAACCGTCCTGCACCGCCTCTGAAAGAGGGACATGAAGAGACCAAACAGGCCTTTTCTATCTCCGATTGTTACGGTTCCACTGCAGTCCCGATCTGGGCCAGAGGACAAGTGGCACAGTGCTGTATTTTGCTGTCTTGCAGGAGACCGGCATTCATGTCCCACGCTCCCAGGTCAGCAGGGGTTTGGGGCTTTGCAGATGTAGTTTATTCAGTCCCTGCGTGGCAGGAGGCACCTTATGTTGCTTTCAGGGAGCAGCTGGAGACCATACTGGAGCCAAGACGCACCCACATATAAACTAAGGCTGAGCCTGTCAGCTGAAGCAGAAGCTGATAAAGTCCAGTGATTTTCCAGGCCAAACTGAATTCTGTGCTTCTGTGCTGCAGAACCTCTCCCATGGCTCTGCACTGGCAGAGGACCTTCCGGGGGACCCCGAGACCAGGCACTCTCTTGATTACAGTGGTTCCCTCTCTGCCCGGTAAACTCCTTTCTCCCACATACACAAACAATTCCCAGGCTCCCACAGAACAAAATCCTGCACAACAGCCACACGAAAGAGCTTTGCATGCTCAGGCCTTCTGGGTTCCCTGTATGCTATCCCGGCTATGAACAAGGTGGGATCTGGAAGGGTATTTTGGATACCGACGTGTGCACAGAAGCCCGAGGTGGAAAAGGAGGGTGATGTGAACTGGAGAGGCTGAGAATAGCCTTTGCTGGGCCCTGCCGAGCTCCTGCTTCACCAAGCCTCATATTTGGATTCTGGGATAAAAGGATGGTTTATGAGCCTGCACTTTATGCTTCAAAAACAGAGAGGATACAGCTGCAGTCCTCTGGCATTTGGCTTTACAAGCTGAAGCAATAACCAGTCTGCAGAGCAAAATCAGGCAGCTTGTTATACGAGTCTGTGACCTTGTCTATGGGAGGAAACTGCCTGTCACAGCTATTGCAGAATAAGCTATTCTGCAAGAGCTCCCAACTGTAGACTATTCTGGAGCAACAGTGATTTTTATTCCAGAGTAATCAGCCTGCTTCCAAAACACTTACTTCCAAAGCAGAGTAATAATTCTGGAATAAAAGTGACATTTATTCCAGAATACAGTGTCCACACAGGGAGCCATTGCAGAATAGCTATTGCAGAATAGTTTATTTTGCAATAGGTATGCAAGTCAATTTCCCAATGTAGACAAGGCCAGAGAGAGGATTTGATGCTCTGTTCACCATGGCAGCCTGCTCTCCACACGTAAGCATTCCCTAAGGAAGGGTTCACGCAGGGAGAAAACAGAGGATAAAGATGTGCCCTTCTCCAACAACTGCTAGGGATGATTCCCCTCTTGGTAGTCCCCAACACCCGGTACTGCAGAGGGATGCTGGCCAGTGAAAACAAGCCGGGGGTGGTGCTTTCCTGCACGGAGTTGGCTGCCTGTTTGCTTCTCACATGTAGCTAAACACATTCATGCATCAAGAAGGCAACACCAAGGGGTCTCCAGGGAGCCCACAGGATATTTTCTTTTAAAGATGTCACTCGCTTGGTACAGCAAACACACATACTTATCCACTGCCCTAATCCCAGACAGACATCACCAGCCCACACTCTGCCCCAGCCTTGGACTGTAGGAAGCATGAACCAATTGTCCCTGGGGTCAGAGGAGAATGGAGTCTCTCCAGCCCTTGGGCTCTCTGCCAAGATATCCCACACAGGGCTGAGTGGAGGTGGTGATTTCTTTGACAGAGTTGCCTGTCTGACCAGAAATGGGGCTGAGACACATCCTGACTCACCTGACCCAGAGGCCCCCCGCACAGAGATTTCAGGGTGATGGACATTTATCCCTGGGCTGGATGAGGCAAGGAGAAGCTGGTGGGCACCTCTAGGGTGAGTCAGAAGCTCCACAGGACACCCAGCTCTGAACAGAGCAAAGACCCCGGGGTGTCTATTCACAGGGCCCTGAGCAGCGTCTCACATGAGTCGTTCCAGGCAGCGAGATTCCTTGGGGCATGGAAAGCTTCCCTCAGTCGCCTCTTCTCCCACTGCCCCGAGACCTCTGAGGACTCAGTTCTCCTCTCAGTGCCCCTCCTTCACCCATCCAGAGGGGGCACTCGATAGCAACATGGGGCACTTCCTCTCCCCACAGGCTGAGAGCAGCCACTGACCCCTTACCAGCCTGGCAGCAAAGTGCTGAGCAGATACTGGGCTCCCGAACTGGCCAGGCGTAGCGTGGGATTTCCTGTCCTCTTGCAGGGGTGAGTGATCTGGATTTCGTCCAAGAGGCAGCTGCAGCTGGCTCAGACCCGCCTGGCTTACACAGGCATTTGCAATGCTCAGGCCAGATACTGCTCAGTTTGAATTATTTTGTTTTGAGTACTAGCTCAGCAAATAAACTAAATACACCCAAAGCCTCAGAGCCCTGAGTCGGGGACAGGAGGCAAGCTAGGGCACAAGTTGTCAGAGGTGCACAGATGGGGGCTGTGGAGCATGTGTCCCCAAGGGCTGCTGCATCTCTTGAACTGTTGTAGTGAAAGAAGACAGCTGGCTGTAACTGCTTGGTGGGTGTGCAGTACACACTGCTTTGCATGGTCTCTGCTGAAAAAAAAAACCACCCGTCTGAAGGCATGTGTGTACGTGTGAGAATTAGTCTAAAGGTTTGGGGGAGTGAAGTATTATTTTAAACGGATGTTCATTTTGCAATTTCTCTGGCAGATTGAGTCAATGTGTAAATACTACCCAGTGTAGACACACTCCAGCTCCCTACCTGTCAGCCCTTTCTTTCCTGTCACCCCCTGGAGACTCAGGAGATATATGTCTATAGCTCTATACGTACAGGGCCAGACTCTTCCTGGCCGTTTACTTCATGTGATCATTAACACCATTGCAAAGCAGATGTAAAATAGTCCCAAATCGGGATGGTAGTGTTCTGCACTGGTGTAAATGACTGCTCAAAACACAACGTAATGGAGAATCGGGCCAACAGCCTCCCAAGCATTCGTTTTGGCTGGCGTGGAAAGAAAGAGTTAAGAGGGGCTAGAAGTAGAGGATAACCGGCTGCTCTTAGCTAATGTTTGCACAGTGCCCTGGAGAGGGAAAGGCGAGATCTGAGCATTATCATTGTGTTAGGATCAGTATTTGCCCTAAAAAGCAGTTTGCACCGCTGCAAGCCAGCCCTCCGTTCGCTTTCCATCCTCCATGTGGCACTAGGAGCTGGGAATGATCAACAGCCCTGAGCAGTGGAAGAGGGCTGGCCTGACTGACAGCAAATTTCAGGACAAAGAAGCTGCAGTCATGACTTTCTCCACCTGGATTCTCATCTAAGTGCTTTCGTGTCTACATGTTTCTTCCTGCCCACACAAATAGCTGCAATTATAAATATACAGAACTGGAGAACTGAAACCACCAGGCAGTTTTCTTCCCCCCGCTGCCCACTTCTCTGCCCCCCTCAACTGGAGCTTCGAAGCTGAGCTGAGTTGTACACAAATTTACCTACTTGTGTTTTCTGGTTGAAAGCCCATCAGGGAGCATCCTGTTTAGATGAAAGTGACTCACACCAACTGTCAAGAGCTAAATCTACTGCCTAAAAAAGTAAACTCAAAACAAAACAACGGTCCCCATTATGAGCTCATGTGTGGTACAGATTATCTAACAGTTTCAAAGTCCTCTTAAACTAGGAATGATTTTACCTGGATGTAGAATGTCCTGGAGCTTGTTATGATTTCAAACAGATTGTCCCGCATGAGAAGGTCACTTGAAACAAAAGAAAGAGAGAAGTTACCCTGAATTCAACATATACAGGATAGACTATTTCTTCTTTATGCTCATATCTAGAGAGCATTAATAACAAAATATTCAATGCAGACCTTGGATGTCTTCAGTATTGATCTTAAGAAACACAGACCTCAATTCTATACAACTTATCATACACCTTGTTTACACACGCACACTGCAGTCTGCAAGCCAAATGATTCTCAGACCCACTTTATACAAAAGTTCCATTTATAAATAGTTGATAAAGGATAATAAATGATTAATAGAGGTTTTAAATAAATGGTTAATCAATTGTTAAAGTCTAGCAGGTCAAGGGACTGCTTATAACCATAAATTATAACCATCTACAACACCTTCTACTGATGTGCTTATAACACATACTATTCCTGTCTATTTGATTTATTAACTTTTAATTTATTTGGATCCTTACTTTAAAGTGGGACCTAATTCTCTGAGTCACATGGTTTTTAGAATCCTAGAATATCAGGGTTGGAAGGGACCTCAGGAGGTCATCTAGTCCAACCCCCTGCTCAAAGCACGGCCAGACTCGGAGAGACTGCCGAGACTCATCAAGCCCTCGGATCGTTACGCCTTCCTGCTTCTCCACGTGGGCACCAATGATACTGCCAAGAATGACCTTGAGCGGATCACTGCAGACTACGTGGCTCTGGGAAGAAGGATAAAGGAGTTTGAGGTGCAAGTGGTGTTCTCATCCATCCTCCCCATGGAAGGAAAAGGCCTGGATAGAGAGACCTTTGAATTGTGGAAGTCAACAAATGGCTACGCAGGTGGTGTCGGAGAGAAGGCTTTGGATTCTTTGACCATGGGACGGTGTTCCAAGAAGGAGGAGTGCTAGGCAGAGACGGGCTCCAACTAACAAAGAGAGGGAAGAGCATCTTCGCAAGCCAGCTGGCTGACTTAGTGAGGAGGGCTTTAAACTAGATTCACCAGGGGAAGGAGACCAAAGCCCTGAGGTAAATGGGGACGTGGGATACCGGGAGGAAGCACGAGCAGGAGAACGTGAAAGGGGAGGGCTCCTGCCTCATACTGAGAAAGCAGGACAAACAGCAAGTTATCTCAAGTGCCTATACACAAATACAAGAAGCCTGGGAAATGAACAGGGAGAACTGGAAGCCCTGGCACAGTCAAGGAATTATGATGTGACTGGAATAACAGAGACTTGGTGGGATAACTCAGATGACTGGAGTACTGTCATGGATGGATATAAACTGTTCAGGAAGGACAGGCAGGGCAGAAAAGGTGGGGTAGTTACATTGTATGTAAGAGAGCAATATGACTGCTCAGAGCTCCGGTATGAAACTGCAGAAAAACCCTGACTGTCTCTTGATTAAGTTTAGAAGTGTGAGCAACAAGGGTGATGTCATGGTGGGAGTCTGCTATAGACCACCAGACCAGGGGGATGAGGTGGACATGGCTTTTTTCTGGCAACTAACGGAAGTTACTAGATCGCAGGCCCTGGTTCTCATGGGAGACTTCAATTACCCTGATATCTGCTGGGAGAGCAATACAGCGGTGCACAGACAATCCAGGAAGTTTTTGGAAAGTGTAGAAGACAATTTCCTGGTGCAAGTGCTGGAGGAACCAACTAGGGGCAGAGCTCTTCTTGACCTGCTGCTCACAAACCGGGAAGAATTAGTAGGGGAAGCAAAAGTATTCTTGCCAGTAAGTTAAAGAAGTATGGGCTGGATGAATGGATGATAAGGTGGATAGAAAGCTGGCTAGATTGTCGGGCTCAATGGGTAGTGATCAAAGGCTCCATGTCTAGTTGGCAGCCGGTATCAAGCAGAGTGCGCCAAGGGTCGGTCCTCGGGCCAGTTTTGTTCAATATCTTCATTAATGATCTGGAGGATGGTGTGGGTTGCACCCTCAGCAAGTTTTTTAGACGATACTAAACTGGGAGGAGAGGTAGATACGCTGGAGGGTAGGGATAGGATACAGAGGAACCTAGACAAACTAGAGGATTGGGCCAAAAGAAATCTGATGAGGTTCAACAAGGACAAGTGCAGAGTCCTGCACTTAGGACGAAAGAATCCTACACAGTGCTACAGACTAGGGACCGAGTGGCTAGGCAGCAGTTCTGCAGAAAAGGATCTAAGGGTTACAGTGGACGAGAAGCTGGATATGCGTCAACAGTGTGCCCTTGTTGCCAAGAAGGCCAATGGCATTTTGGGATGTATAAGTAAGAGCACTGCCAGCAGATCGAGGGACGTGATCGTTCCCCTCTATTCGACATTGGTGAGGCCTCATCTGGAGTACTGTGTCCAGTTTTGGGCACCACATTACAAGAAGGATGTGGAAAAATTGGAAAACGTCCAGCGGAGGACAACAAAAATGATTTGGGGACTGGAACACATGACTTATGAGGAGAGGCTGAGGGAACTGGGATTGTTTAGTCTGTGGAAGAGAAGAATGAGGGGGGATTTGATAGCTGCTTTCAATCACCTGAAAGGGGTTCCAAAGAGGATGGATCTAGACTGTTCTCAGTGGTAGCGGATGAGAGAATGAGGAGTAATGGTCTCAAGTTGCAGTGGGGGAGGTTTAGGTTGGATATTAGGAAAAACTTTTTCACTAGGAGGGTGGTGAAACACTGGAATGGGTTACCTAGGGAGGTGGTGGAATCTCAACATCTATATTGGTGAAGATCTAGGATTGTGCCAGCATAAGGTGGGGCAAAAATTAGCCCATGGCTAATGCAAGTAAAACCCAAGCTTGGAGTTCACGCACAAACCGTAACTGCATGTCTGCAGAGCTCCTGTTCACTGCCACAACAGACCACGATCCTCCGTTTAGGAGAGTTGCTGTCCTCAGGTATACATCGAATTCAGTGCTCCAAGGGCAGAAGGGGAGGGGATGAATTCTGGCCAGCTGCCAACTCCCCCTGGATATATACGGGAAACTGCAGCCCCACTCTAGATCCCCAGAGGGGCACCCCACCTCTCTTCCCTGAACATAACAGCGGTTTATTCCACCGTTGCAGCCTGGGTGGGTGGGTGGCTGCTCCGCTCGGGAGGGGGTCTCTCTGCACTCTGCTTAACAGGGGTTAAGTGTTCTTGCTCGGGCGGTCCACCTGCAATTGGCTGTGGAATGCATTCCCTTGCCAGCTCCTTCTGGGAACTCAGAGCAGCTCCACCCTCTGTACGTGCAGGGCATAAATTCACTCCTCCTGAAAAAGGGAGTCCCAGCATCCAGGTAAATAGATGGGATTCCTCAGATCAGAGGTACTAATTGAAATGGGATGTCTAGATGCAGCGTAACTTGGCTGGGCCAGCAATCCGGGCCAGCACAGGGAGCTGGGTCCCAACTCCAGACTGATAACAGGAAAACAAAATAAAGGGAAAATTAAAGGTGCTACATACTGGAAAGATGCCCTCTATGAAAGGCCTGGGTCCCAGCCACAAACCAACCCTGAAAAACTGCCTGAGATCAGCAGCAGACCTGTGACACAGGGGAGGCTGTGAAACGTGACCACTGGGGAATTCCAGTGAGACACAGCGTAACTCAAACAAGGAAGGACGAATCTGAGTGGTATCAGAGAACACAAGATCTGAGGAGAAGCAGGTCGTGACAGCCCTGCCTGGGAACTCAGATGTGACAACTTTAACTACAATCTGCCCTTTGCATTCCTTATGTGCCCCTCTTTGTCACATCCCTTTTTCAGGTGGGGAACTGAGCCACGTAGAGGTGGGGTGATTTCCTGATGCTCACACAGAGAGTCAGTGGCAGGGATGGGATTAGGACCTACCAGTCCTCACTCATACGCTGGTACGGTCCTCCCAAAGGAGCCCTATGGGCCACTGTGGATTGGTCAGACTCTCTTATTGTTCCTTAACTTTCCGTTAGTCTCCCCTTCTTTCCTTGCCTACTTGCTCCACTCAGAGGGTCCCCATGTCACCCTCCCCATCCTCCTGACACTGGCTCTCTTCCTAGCTTCAGAGAGCAGACAGACATGCTTGGGCAGTGCCAACCATCTCATGGGCAGAGGGAGATGCGACCGCAGGAGGCCTGGCCATTAGGAAGCGTTTTCCATTATTTCTGACTGTTAAAATGCTCTTAGAATGCCAGGGGCTCTCCAGGAGCAAGAGAAGAAATGGGTCCCGAGAGCAGCATAGCAGCAAGAAACAAGGCTGCAAAACCAGGTGCAACAGCCCAGGATAACACAGGACCCCTTTTCCAGGGCTGGGGCAGCCACTGTGATCTGTTCCAGCCCTGGCTGAAGAGAGAGAGGCCTGTGATCCAGCCTCTCACACCCCTTGAGCACTCTGTGGTCAGAGTAATTTATGTCTCTAAAGTGCCTGAAGTGTTCAGAAAGATCCCAACGCGTTTTACCAAGCATAGTATATAAACCGGTGTTGCTTCATCTACTCAGTCATACGGTCCTCATCACTGCAGTATCTGAGCACACACCCTCATAGCCACCTTATGCAGCAGGGCACTGCTAGCACCTCCACTTACAGATAGGAAACTGAGGCACAGAGGAATTACATGACTTGCCCAAAATCACTCAGGAAGCCTGTGGCAGAGCCAGAAAACGGACCCTGGTGTCCCGAGTGCCCCTGCAAGGCTCTAGCCACTAGCCCATCCACTGCTGGGTTGAAACACAGCACTGTGGGCACGTCTACACAGCCTGCAGCAGCCAGTCTAAGAACTGAGTCAACAGACTCAGGCTTGCACTCCAAACAGCCATGTAGACATCACGACTCGGACTGGAGCTCGGGCTCTGGAGGCCCCCTCCTCCCCCCCGGCTCAACTTCAGAGCCTGAGCTGTGATGTCTACACAGCTACTGTCAGTGCCGTGGCTGTTGGCACACCCGAGCTAGCACCTCTGAGGATAAAGTCCTTTCGTGGCCACTCCACTTCATTTCTAAAGGGACCAAATCCAACAGAAATGCAGGAAAAGACATTACCCAGATTTGACTAGACATTCGTGGGTCTTGAGGACATCCTTGAGAAGGATCGAACGCAAGGGCTCCTTGTCCTGGGGAGACACGACAGAACAGAGTCAGTGGGTCTGCATCAACCTCGCGGGCTGCTCTGGTGGCACTGGGAGCCCACTGTAGTACCCAGTAACTTTGTAAGACCTAAGAGCAACCTTCAGCAAAGCCTCCGTGGGCAGAGTCCTGGCCTTGGCCGCCGGCTGTAATAAGGAGAGAGTTCACTGGGCAGGAGCATTCCCAAATGGCAGCTCCACGCAGAGTCTCTCACCCCCCCCCAAGCCCTAACCCAGGAGCAGAACCCAGTGAACAGCAACTGAGAAGGGGAAAGCAGATGAGCACGGCAAGGTTTTGTGTTTGTTTCTTTTAATCTGTTGGATCACATTCAATTCGCCCTCTTTCCATTCTTAGCTCAGCACCCTCCTCTCCTGTCGGGCTCCAGTCTTTGGAAGTCCAGTGGGCATCTCACAGGTATGAGGGGGCACGGCAGTGTACAGGGAGTGCAGCCTGGCAGGCGTGCATGTGGGACACAGGGCTGGAAGAGCCCCCTGGGTCACTAAGTCCAGACCTCTGCCATCGCAAGCAACGCCCCCGTCATATAATCCCATCTGTAAATTTATCAAACTCCATTTTAAAACTAGACTGATTACTTGCCCTCAGTGATATTCCTCTCAGTGATGGTTAGAAGCCTTCTTCTAGTTTGTCCTCTAAATGCATCCATGGCCAGTTACCGTTGTGATGGTGCATGCCAGCATGTGTGCGTAGGTGTGCGTGTTGGGGGGTATGTTGGGAGGGGAGCGTGCACGCGTCTGCGTGGGGTTTCTTGCTTGCAGAAACAAGACTCAGAACTCCATGGTGGTTCAGGCAGAGGAACAGCCCCTGCGACAGCCAGCTTTGAGCTGCGTTTGTGCCAAGGGCACAGCTCCCCTGCCTGTCCCTAAAACCAGCCACTGCACCTGCTCCCTGCACTCCTGCAGTATGTGGGATCTGTTCTCAGCTTTAGCCCCAATTGTGGGGTTTTCTCCCACAATATTTTCCGTGTTCAACATTTTGATTGATTTTAACAAAAGCCAAAAATGCAGCCTTGCAAATGCCAAGCCCAATAGACCTACGAGTGGAGGGACAAGTGGACAAGGTCACCCAGAGAACTGTGAGCAAGAGGGGGCTGCTTACCTGCTCGCACTTGAAATAACTGATGGTAAAGTCGTCAAGAGCAAAGTATCGGCGTTTCCAGCTCTTCCTCTGAAAAACAGAGAGAACAGTCCCTAATGCTTCCAGGGTTGAGTTCCAGCCTCCCCAGCTCCTTGGAAAAAACAAATGGGTCCTGAGAACCTAGGGGTCGCATCTTCCAAAGAATGAGCATTGGTGAAAGCTGTAAGCCTGCTCCACGGGGAAACAGGAAGCTCAGAGCTAGCAGCTCATAACTGAGGGTACTGAATCACCTATCACTGCTCGGACACCGAGACCTATGCTTCATCAACATGGCCCCATTCCCTGCTCCTATGCAGAGGAGCCGTTCACGCCAGTGTGACACCATGGACCCTGAGAAGTGAAAAGCTCCCCTTTCGGGCACAGTGGCGTGGGGGAAACAAGAGGAGGCTCAGAAGCAATAAAATCAAGCCCCCTTCAAGCCCCCCCAGAGCTCTACTCCATGAAGGACTCAGCGCGACTCTGCAGCACGCACTCACCACATTCCCTTGCTTCACACAGTAGCCGCTCTTGAGGATGGGTGGCCCTGTGGATGGCTTGGAGGCAGAGGTGGGTATGTAGCTCTGGGAGCGTCTCAGAAGAGGGTGAGTGGCCAAGTCGCCTCCGTCTGCTCCTTCCCCTCCATTCTGAAACAAAAAGAAAACAACACTTGGGAACCTGCAAACAGCCTGGGGACGGGAGAGCGGATGGCGCATGCAGGCTTGAGCCTGGCAGAACAGCCGAAGGAATTTAGCAGCCCAGCCTCTAATCTACGCCTGCCCCTTGCCACAAACAAATGACATTTTATTAGCCCAGCTGAACACCACACCTGCCCCATGCAAACACAAGAGCAATGTTTGCAAGTGCCCTGATTTTCAGAAGTGAAAAAAAAAAAATGCACAAGCTCCGCAAACCTTGGCCTCGGGGGTGGGGATCCTGGTAGGCACGCTGCACCTTGGAAAGTCCGACACAGAGCAACACCAAGGAGCTGGCCTTAGTCCCACAGAACACGCGGAGACAGACACTAGAAGGACGCACTCATATGACGTGCACTTTACATGGACGAAGAACGGGCTAATTGACAGATCTCAAAACGTAGTTATCAATTAATCAGCTTCAAATGGGGGGGTTTCTAGTGGGGCTCTGTAGAGGCCAGTACTAGGCCCAATGCTATTTCACCTTTTTACTAGTGATCGGAAGTAAAATAAAGTCACTGCTATAAAATCTGTGGTCGACACAAAGATTGAACATAAGAACTCCCACACTGGGTCAGACCAATGGTCCATCTAGCCCAGCATCCTGTCTTCCGATAGCGGCCAGTGCCAGATGTTTCAGAGGGAATGAACAGAACAGGGAATCATCAAGTGATCCATCCCCTGTCACCTGTTCCCAGCTTCTGGTTGTCAGAGGCTCGGGACATCCAGAGCAGTAGGTTGTATCCCCGATCATCTTGGCTGATAGCCTTTGATGGATCTATCCTCCATGAACTTGAATCCAGTTCTATTTTGAACCCCACTATAATTTTGGCAACATCCCCTGGCAATGAGTTCCACAGGTTAACTATGTGTTTTGTGGAAAAAGTACTGCCTTTATTTGTTTTAAAGCTGATGTCTATTAATTTCATTGGGTGACCCCTTATTCTTGTGTTATGTGGAGAGGTAAATAACACTTCCTTATTCACTTTCTCCACCTCATTCATGATTTTATAGACCTCTATCGTATCCCACCATCATGATTTTATAGACCTCTGTTGTATCCCCCCTTAATCATCTCTTTCTAAACTGAACAGTCCCAGTCTTTTACAATCTCTCCTCATACGGAAGGTGTTTTGTTGCTCTTCTCTATACCTTTTCCAATTCTAATCTATCTTTTTTGAAACAGGGCGACCAGAACGGCACACAGTGTTCCAGGTGTGGGCATACCATGGATTTATATAGTGGCATTATGGTATTTTCTGCATTATTATCTACTCGTTCCTAACATTCTGTTGGCTTTTTTGACGGCCGCTGCATGTTGAGGGAGGTTTTCAGAGAACTATCCACAGATCTCTGTTCTTGAGTGCTAAGGAGTAGGAGCAGGGAGCTGATTTGACCTCTGCTATGGTAGTGTTGGTGAGACCAGTACTGCAGAGAAAAGCAAACAAGAACCAATGGCCAGAAGCTGGGAGCCAGACAATTCAATGATAAATTAGGCACACATTGGTAAGTGAGGGACAAACCACTGAGAGAAGTGGTGCATTCTCCACTTCTCAACTGTCTTGCAGAGGGCGTCCAGGCCATGTTTGCCTTTAGCAAACACATTATCGAGCTCAGTCAGGGATAACCCGGATGAAATTCTATGGCCTGTGTTATACTGGAGAGTCAGCCTAGATGATCTAAAGATCCCTCCTGGCCTACTTAAACTCTGAATCCGTACAATGCAGCCAGCACCACATGGCAAGTGCACGGGGATGTGAAGTGGTTTATTTGCGCCAGCAATGTCATCAGAGCAAGGGGCTGCCCAGGTCCAGATGCTGCCGTCTGCATGTTGCAAGATCATTGGTGCAATATGGGACAACCCATCTGCTGCACCAAATCAAATCTCTCTCATGCAGAGCTCAGTCTCGGCCAGGCCAGTGTCTCTGTCAGGCCTCATCCCATCTCTGGGTTCCCTGCAGGCATCTGACGCAACCTTGCAGCACCCTAGGCCTCTCCCAGCCCCAGGAAAGTAACACTGTGGGATTCAGAGGACAGGATTTGCTGTCCTGCACTGGAATGTCGTTCCTTTCCTAAAGGGCCCTTCTTAGCCCCTGCACCACAGGGACAGCAGGCCCATTCCAACCCCAGCTCCTTAGCCGGACCAGCCACAAGCCATGCACTGGGTGAGCTGGATCACAGAGCTGCACTTACACACGCTCACCCTGCAGCGCCCAGTTGGCACCGTCCCCTGCCATTGGCAGCAGGTGCCATGCTCCCCAGGCCAGCAGGAATCTCGCTGCCAGACAGCTCACAGGAGCAGACACAAAGGGGCCCAGAGCAGAAAAAGCACATCCTGTTGCAGCTGCCAGGTGGGACTCTTATACAGCCACGGGCCCCACTCAGAGAGGCTGATGATGGGGCACGTCAGCACAGCCCACGTGGGCTCTGCTGGTCCTCAGAGCAGCATAGGACACTCAGTGAAACTGGCTGTAGCGTGCCTGTGCTCTGTGGTTTGCCTGCAGCACATCTCACACAACAGCAACACCAGGGCAATCGCACAGCTGGGAGGGAAGGGAGCCCAGTTCCAAGCCGTCCAGCTGCCCCCCTTCGTCCTGCTTGTCCGGGGGTGTGGGGGGACCTGGGTAGGTACTTCCTGAGAGACTCAAAGGGGGGGAAAACCTGGGAGAAGTCAGCAGGCAGACACATTTCCACTGCCTGCTGCCGTGCCATTACTACTCTGCCCTCATTATATAACCTCAAAGAAACAGGCACTCAGCCCAGCCCCTCCTGCCTCCTTCATAAGGCAGAACTGAGGGGGGGGGGAAGAGATAAAATGTAACCACTGTGCACATCTCTCTCTCTCCCCCCATCCCCTCCTTTCAGCACAAGTTGAGGTTAGTGAATTGTTAGAGCAGCGCCCCTGGCTCTTACCAGTTGGCTTGCAGGGCTCGCTCGGGTTGTCCTTATGGCCTTCACGCTGGTGAAGAGGACCGGTGCGGTTAACCAGACAACATGCCCCGATCTCTCACCCTCCACTGTGCACTTTCGCCCCACCCTCCATGACAAGACTTTTGATTTTTCCAGGACCACATGAAATCAATCAAAATAAAGCAACTTGTGCCCAAGCAAGCCCTTCACTTCCTTCCGTGCACCCCTGAGCCAGGCAGGTTCTCTGCAGTCCACTTGGCTGCTAGGCGGGAGAGACGCTTTCGCAGCAGGAGAGCAGCAGCCCCACTCCCCCGTCACTTGCATTATATAGGCCCTTTGCCAGTATTGCAGCGCTTGGTGTTTGGAGAAGGACGGAGCAGAGTGAGGGATTAGTCTCCCAGAGGGAAGAATGGAAGGTGCATATTAGGGACATTCTCTCTGGGGACACGTCTTCCCTACTTTAAAGGAGTACTTGTGGAACCTTAGAGACTAACAATTTATTTGAGCATAAGCTTTCTTGAGCGTACAGTCATTTTCATCGGATGCATTCAGTGGAAAATTCAGTGGTATTAGGTTACGGCTGTAAGGAGCAATCCCTTCAATGACTCCCAGAGAAATGGGCCAGACAGGAGCAAGGCCTTTCCATCCCTCCTATCAATGAGGCCAGGACTCTCCTCTCTCCTGCCTCGAATCACCAAAGCTGCACCTGAGGCAAGGCAGAGAGGCCATGAAGGAAAGGGAGGAAGGAAAGGCCATTTCACCAAGGGCAAGCAAAGAAATGCAGAAAATAACTCAGCAGCTGGCGTCCTTCCCTCAACCCCCTCTGCAGTGCGAAAGCAACTCTAAAGCAAACAGAGGCTGTGGATGGAGATTTAGGCTTTTTTTGGAGAACGAACTAACCCAAAAGCAAACCCCCAGCCCTCTCACATGGGAGAACAGACCAGCATTCACTTGCCACATAAATCACATGGCAAGGTGCCGACTTAACTGCTGCTTATTTGTTTTTAATAGACAATAAGCTTGGCTCCCAAGTGACAAAAGGCCAGAATACACAGCACCATTGTGTGCCCAGCTGCTGCTGCCCTGCTCACTCAGGCTACAGGATCCCTCTGCACTCCACAAAGCAGCTTAGTGTCAGTGCCAGGCAAAGGGGAACCACTGGCTAGCAGCCACCAGGCCGCAATGAGGAGCCAGGAAAAACACAGCCAGAAAGAAGGCTCGATTCTTTCCCCTCGGGTGTCAGGGCTTCACCATGATGCACACGGCTGGGGCCAGCTGGAGCCTTGCAGAGAAACCCATAGAAACAAACAAGACCTTCCCAGAACAGAGATGAAAAATGAGGCTTGGGCAAGGAAGTGAAGCAGAGTCAGAAACCCAGGCAGGACGTCAAAGTTGCTGCAGCTGGGCCTGGAAACCTCCTCTTGGATTCTCAGCATGGACTGCAGCCAAACAGATATAGCGTGGGGAGGGACTGGGCTTCCTGCCAAGGACTCGGTTGCCCAGGGAGCACAGCACAAGGTGCATACACCAAGAGCGTCAGCTGCCCGCCCTGGGGATTCATCTGCACACAGACTAAAATATTCCCAGCGAGTGGGAGTCAAAGGGAGCTGCCAAACCTCCAGGGAGGCAATGCCACTGTGTCTAGGGAAAGGCTTGTTCTCAATGTAAGCCCAGAGGCAGCCATTCGCACCAAACTAGACCGGGGGTTTTTGCACGGAAAGTGGTACCAGACTTGCCGAGCGAGTGTGGGGCCAGTTTCGTTTCTGTGCCTGTTTTCTGTTGTCCTGGTGGAGGCACAGGAGACCCCAAGGCTAAACTCCACGTTCCAGAGGAAATCTCTCATAACCTTCTGCAGTTCTCTCGTGCCTTCCATCCCCAGGTCTCAAAGCACTTAAAAATGGAAATGCCTCCCAGTGCGGGTCTCTGCAGCGAGGATCAGCACCGGGATGCTCAAGAGCATTATCCCCATTTCACAGGCTGGGAAACTGGCACAGACCTAGGAAGTGACACAACCAAGGGTCACAGCACTAAGATCAATTGGTGCAGCCAGGAACATCACCCATGTCTTTTGACTACCGAGCTGGTGTTCTAACCTGCAGGCCAGCGCTCATCCCTACAGCAGTCCTAAAGACATGGTAGGAAGGATGAAAGCGGTCCTTTGAATGAACACTCTCCTACCTTCCTAGAATGGTTGAAATACATCTCCCTATAGAGCTGCTCCACTCAGGTAGCAAGCCCCACACACAACCAGGACTGGGATAGGAGGAAACTGCTTCAAAATGGGAGGTGAAAACACTCCCTGGAAACATATAGATTCATAGAATTTAAGGCTAGAAGGGACCATTAGATCATCTGGTCTGACCTCCTGCAGACACAGGCCAGAGACCCTCACCCAGCGACTCCTACTTTGAGCCAGAGCATCTCTCTTAGAGCAACCCAAGCAACTGGGACTTAAAGTGATGAAGAATCACCACATACTGAGGTGAGCTGCCCCAATGGTCATTTACTCTCCCTGTTAAAAATTTGCACCTATTTCTGGTCTGAATTTGTCTAGTTTCAATTTCCAGCCACTGGATCTTTTCTTGCCTTTGTCTTCTAAATTAAAGATCCCTTCGCTATCACAAATCTTCTCTCCTTGGAGGTACTAGACACAATCAAATCACGTCTTAACCTTCTCTCTGATAAGCTAAATAGTTCAAGCACTATTCACACAGGATGGAGCTGTACAATTGTCTTGCTCTGCTACTTCCTGCCAGCAATCTCCCTTAGACATGTACATGGATAATGAAAACATACATGTTGAGTTAGGAATAAAAAACCCAAAACCCTTGCTTTATCCCATAATCACCCAGTCAGGTCTCTTGCACCTCCTTCTGAAGGAGCTGGTGCTGGCACCATCAGAGACAGGCTACTGGTCTAGATGGATCATGGGTCTGATCCAACCCTGGCAATTCCTATGCTCCAATCAGGCCCAATTCTGCACATGTGCACACTCTGTAGGTCGGGGAAGAGTAAAACGCCTGCAAGGAGAACACCGCAGTGACATAATTCTCCATTCTATTTTAGGCATGACTGATAAGAGCTGATATTAGGCTGTCAAAACACCAAAGGTGGAAGTTGCGATGGTCATGCAATGCACCTCCATGCGTCCAGGGAAAGGGAGAGTGGGACTACTGGAGAAAGGGGGGTCGCCAACCTTCTTTGGCATCTCCCAGCTGCTGTTCCGGAGAGCAGCAGCTGGAGCTAGTGGAACCAACCAGGTGATCTGGCTCAGACCTTCCGTGGGCCTTGAAGAAGTGGGGAATTGAGACAGAGACCAGGCCACAGCTAAGGGGCACAAAAGCTGAGGCAGTTTGCAGCTTTGCATGTGGCTCCATAAACCCCTTTTGACTCACTGCACTTTGGAGCCAGAGAGAAGTGCTGTGTGCAGCTATTTATAAACCCTGAGTGGGAAGGTTTCACAGGCACAGACCTGGTTTCCTGAACTAAAGTGCAAATCAATTCCACCAATAGGGGGAAGTGTGTAATCAGACTGTGTTACTTCAGAGAAGGTCAGACAGCCTCCTGCCTCTTGCCCAGACAGCTCAGAGCCTAAACATCAGACTCAGAGACATGTTCCAGACAGATTCCCCAGGCAACAGATGTCACATAATGGGTTAAACTGAAGCAACGACACTCAGATCCTCCCTCAACAATCACACTGAAGTTCAGTCACTGGAAATGCCTCTCATTTAGCACCAAGTTCTGCCTCATCTCTGAAAAACTGGAGCAAGTTGCACATTTGAAGGTTCATACTAAATTCTGGTGAAAACATTACGGCTCGCAACAGAGTGTGCAGCTCCCCCAGACACACGTGTGCTGAGAGAGATGGCAAGCAGACCAAAGGGGGTGTGACTTAAGTAGCCCAGTTTGGTACTGTCTGAAGCACCTGCCACTCAGTGTGAAGAACTGCTGATTTAGGCTGCGTTTACTGAGGCTGCTTAGACACGTAGCCAATCCAGGACTTTCTGGTCACACTTTCAGCTAAACCCATCTTCCGAGGTGTTTCTGAATGCCAGTCACCATAGTATCTAGGTGTTAGGAAATCGGTGGCAGGGCTGAGTCTCGTGTCACTTCCGCTCTGCGTGCCCCCGTCCCAGAAAGCAAGAGATTTTCCCACACCTTGGGAGGGCTCTGGGTATATGCCAATGACAGATTTCATCCCCTGACATATGCCTGCCTGCCTGCCTAGCACACTTCATGCAGCTCACGTGACACTGTTGCTCCAGAATCTGCCCCAGCTTCCTCAGTTTCCAGGTGGGATCTGAAGTATTCTTGGCCTATAAAGACCTAAATGGTTTGGGCTCAGAACAGATGCAATGTGGCAAGGCGCATGAGCCAACAGTCCCCTGGTTTAAGAGGGAAGGTGTTTTTTGTGAAGGAACCTCAACTTGGACCCCTGGAAACCAGATTTATTACCCTTAGGACTTGCTGCAAGATCCACCCATTTCCTGGGAGAAACACTGGGATGGAGTCGGGGCAGCTGGGGCTCTAGTGGGGGTTATTTGTTGTGGGCCTCATGCACAAACTTTACTGTTGTAGCGTGTGAGTTACTATACAGAGCGGCCTAGCTTGCAGTCTGTCATCTCTGTGGATTAAAAGATATTCCCCCACTCGCTGTACTGCTTCATAGTTCGGGGGTTGAGACAGGCACTTAAAAATGAACAATAATAATAAATGCGGGTTTCCCACCTCTGGTAGATGATGGATAGTATTTGTTGCTTAAAAGGTTGGGGATCCAGGTATAATTTGTTGCAGTTAACTACCACCTGAGCAGTGTTTATTCTGCAAAAGGCAGGATGGGAACAGCTCGTAGAAGAAAACGGATGCAATGCTGTTGGCCTGGTTTACAGCAGAAGCTTTGCTGATGGTATTAGAAGGAATTGGAAGAGGAAATAGGCAGGAAATTGCATTTCCTGCTCAACACATGCTAGCTAGAGCAAGGACCCTGCATTTCATCCCAAGACTGTTTATCCCTCAGTACCATGTTAATCACACACAATTGTTCCATAGGTCTCTGTTATGGTCAGTTAGAGAAATGATTAGAGGCAGAAGCTAGGACATAAAAATGATGAAACAGAGACGCAGTCAATGGCACAGACATGGGTCAAGCATACAGCTGGAAGCCTCCCAACAGTTAAATACAGGAAAATCGAGAGCAGAAAGTGTGATAAATTTCATCACCCTGCTAAGCGTGCAGAGAACTGCCAGCTTTTCCCCCTTACATCCCTCAAGAATTGCTCCTTCTAGCCAGTGAGATGCGACAGTCCAGAACATTGTGCTGGTACCAAGCGTATTTCATTTCACAGCTTGGACACAGAAAGGCAAGGAGCGAAAGTTAAACTACAGATCGTTTCTATTCACCGTCCCCAAATTGCCAACTCTTGTGATTTTATCGGAGACTTGCCGTACTTGGTGCTTTTCTTAGAGCCCAGGCTCCTGGACTCGTGAGGAATCTCAGCTTTCTTTATAAAAAGGAAAGAAAAAGAAGTTTCTAGCCCTCCGGATGCCAGAGAAAAAGCTGCAAATGAGAACCAATAGAACCCTAAGGCTCAGAAAAAACCAGGGGGCAAAGAATAGCGACCTAAAGTTTGTTTTTAAACATTGATGATTTTAAGCCAAGCTCATATTTGGGGGATGGAGGGGCAACTGACTGACTGATTGGGATTTTTATTCACAGAGGTTGCCGATGCTGCATCCTCACATGGCACCTTCTGGTTCCTCCCAATTGAACGCACAATTCAGAACATTCTCTGCTAGCACAAGCACAGATCGGCAAAGCCACAGCACACTCTGCCAAGGCAATGCAACACGGACACGCCCAGCTTACCTGATTGACAGAGTAGGTGTGTGCACAACCACCCTCCAATGATCTCAGTTTTGTAGGCCACCTGTGGTTTCTTCTCCTGGGCTTGGGGTGCAATGGGGGGCTTTGTAATCTCTGTGGCTAGGGGCAAACTACCACTCTTTGGCACCTGTGAACAACAGAAATGGGGGAGTCAAATCTAGCCCCAAACCACCCATCTTGGTAGAAATGAAGACTTAGCAGGTTTAGGCTTAGGGTCTGCAACTGGGACACTGGCCTGTCCAGTCTCCCGTACAAATATAGCAGTGCCTCTTTAAACACCACCACCAAGACACCTCACATCAAGGTTAATGAACATGTGGCTCCATCCCAGTTAGTTTGCAGGAGAGCCTGATGACATGAGGAAAGAAGAGAGGTGGTGGATAATTAAACATCACCTGACACGAGTCTGTGACCTGCCTCTGGAACTCTCCACATTTGTGCTCTTTTAATTGTCCTGCTCTCGTTACTGCCAGACTTAATGATTAGCTTTTGCAGGTGTAAGCAGGTAGGCGACAGCACATCTACAGCGGTGTGTCCCCAGCAGCGTGCAAGGCAGCAGCTGGGACCCAGCTTTGTATTCAGAGCACGCTGAATCATCCCCTTCCGAACAATGATATACCATTAATCAGCAAGAGGTAACAGCAGGACAAGGCTGCTCTACTCCCACTGCAGTAGGGGGAACAGCCCTCTCCGTGTCCTAGGGAAAGGGCACGGATCTGGGCAGGAATCACACACACCGCCTCATGCATTTCCCTGCGTGTATGTGGCCTGTTTCTCTCGCTGTTGTCATTGGTCTTTCCCAAACCGGCTCCTGAGACTCAGGGATGTTCCTATGTAAAGTTACTTGTTCTTCCTTTGGATGCAGATGAGACTGCAAATCTGGCTGCTCTGTCACTCTGCCAATGGGTGAGGCATAATCAGCCACAAACGCTCACAGATCCTCCCCGGGCAGGCTGGATGCAGCCCACAACCCTCTGGCTGAAGCTGAAACCTTGGATTTTTCTGGCTAAAATCAGAGGCTCGTCACCAGAAGCTGGTGTAAACTCAGGATGGATTCTCTGAACAGTGCATGAGCCCCCACATGCCAGAAGGGGCTCCCTCTGGAGCAGGTCTGGTCAAAGTGGGTCACCAGGAGCTCATCCATCTTAACTGGGATGGAAGCTAATGGGTGTGCTTCCTCACTGGCCTGCACTCCGTGTCAAGCATGTGTCAAAGGTGCCCTTTCCAGTTGGGTTGTGTTTTTACACACACTTCACACAGGCTGAGTCATACCACAAGCAGTGGGGCAGGGAAGAACCAGGCTGCGGTGACTCTGTGCAGGCCAAAGGAAATTGCCAACCAGTTCACACGGGGTATGTCTATACCACAAAAACCCCTGCAGCACTGAGACTCAGAGCCTGAGTCAACTGACTCCGGCCCATGGCACTCGGACTGCAGGGCTAAAAATAGCAATGTAGACATGCCTGCTTGGGCTACAAGACCCTCTGCCTTCGCCGGGCTTCAGAGCCCAGGCTCCACTCGGAGCAGGAACATCGACACGGCTATTTTAGCCCCACAAACCTGAGTCAATTGACCCAGACTCGGGGATATGGTGGTGCTGCGGGTTTTCCTTTGCAGTGTAGACATACCCAGAGTTGGGCGGAGGGGCGGGGTTACCTGCCTTACTCAGAGGCTTTTCAGTCACTAGGAATCCAGCCCTTTGACCCTGCGCTTCGCTCTATTTACCCACACTGTTAACTTTGGCAGTATGTTCAGGAGGGAACTAACCCACTTGTGCTAAGTATAGTGCCAAAGGAAAGAGGCTCAAACCCAAGACAACTCCACTTCTACAGCAACAGTTTTGTTATCTGTGTCAACAACCGCTCTCCTCTGCAGAGCTGGTCTAGCACTGGCAGCAGAGAAACTGCAGAGAGAGAAGGGAATGCATCCAGGTCCCTGAGCTGCAATATTGGTATCCAGTTTGTCAAGTGCCTTCACAGGCACAGGTCTCCTCCAGGCCTTTTGGCTCCGGGGAGCCCCTGATTCTCATGCATGATTATTCCTTGCCTTCAGCATCCCCCAGATTGAGCAGAACATCCCACTCTACAGCAAGGGGACGGGACAAAGACACTGCACTACGCACTGTAAGCCAAAGGAGAAGATGTTGCTACTGGAAAATGACATGGAACAGTGCAGGTGTCCTGGGAATGGTTTTCCTCCCCCCATATGTGATTTGAAGGTTTCTTGATTGCTAGCACAGGCTAGAGGAAAGAGCTCCAGGCAAGGTGAAGACAGGCACTCCTGAGCTCTAACCATTGCTCTGACACGGACTTGCTCGGTGACCTGGGGCAAGTTGCTTAACTTCTCTTTGCTTCATTTTCCCTTTCTGTAGAAAGTAGATAATATGAACATACCTTTGCACCAGGGACGTTGGGAGGATGAATTAGTCGAGGTCTGTGCACTGCTCTGAACAGGTCAGTTGCTGTGTACGGGCTAGGTACAACTATCTGGATTGCTTTCATATCAGAAGCGAGCTCATGGAGCTGAGAAACACAGAGTCTCAGGGGATGCTCCTGCTATTCCCCTCACTAGACTCATCATGTACTTTGCATTCAGTGATTGGCCTCTTAACAAACAGACTGGGCCAGTGCGCTAAAGAATTTTTTTTAAAAAAAGAAGTAAATTTGCACTCCTGAAAATAAGGGCTTAGCTACACACATGGTTACATCATTTTTACTTTAGGAGTGATTTAAAACCAGGTTAGTTAAACTGGTGTAAAAGGCTGTGTGGACACTCTTCTTTTGTTTGAGAGCAGGTTTATTTGGTTTAGCTTAAGACAATTAGGAACAGATAGAAGCTAGCCCGAAATAAAGCACTCCAGAAATGAGAGCGTCTTCACACAAGGATGTGGACCAGTTTAACTGAACCAGTTTAACTGAGCTGACTCAAGTTTGTGTGTAGATAAGGATTGAGAAGAGGAGTGAATAGTCCAAGACTTTTCTGGCCAGACCAGAACAGACAGCTACGGTCGCCTAAGGAAAGCGATTCAGTGCTGAGCTAGTCAACTCACTAGTCATACATACAAAATGCTTTCTGTTGAGCATGAAAAGGCTCAACAGAAAGCATTTTGCTGACAAACATATTTTGTCCAGTTAATCTTTGGAGTAATAATCCAAGCAGTAAACTCCAGGCAGTTCTCAAAAGCCAGGCTTCGCTAACCAAATGAAGTAGCCAGCCTTCAGTGGTAAGGAACAGGAAACATGACCATCTTAACACACCATCGCTTCCTGTTTCAGAAACAGCACAGCTGCTGTGACAGAAAGCAACGAGGCAGAAGGTTCCCACACCCACAGGAGCCCAGCACTGTGCACTTTGCCTCAGCAACGTACACCTGTGCAGCATGGTCCGGCGGAACTTTCTGCGGTTGCCACCTTGTGCACCAGGCCGCCGGCGTGACAAGCAACTGGCCAGATCAGAACCTCTTGCACAACACGCCGCCTTTCATCTGTCTGCATCTTCTCAAGCTTCACGGAAGGGAGTGCAGACAAGGAGGTCTGTGCACGTCACGGTTGGAGGAGCTGGCACACATGGCCAAACCAACGGAAATGTTTCACAATGCATACAAAAAGGGAGTGTACAGTAGGGGCCTGAATCTCTGCATGCATTGCTGCTAGGGGTGCCCGTTTGAATCCAGCTCACAGCAATCAACCTGTGACTCAGTTTTCAGCTGCAAAATGGAAAAAATAATTAGATACCTCTCCAGGGTATCTATTGCAGGTAACTGCCCCAACTACTACAGTATCTACGCACCTCAGAGTCTCTAATGTACATATTCTCACCCCCCCACCACCACCGCCACCCCTACGAGGCGGGGCAGTGCTATGATCTCCACTGTACAGACAGGGCTAAGAGAAACCGAGTGATTTGCCAAAGATCACATATGAAGTCTGTGTGAGAGCAGGGAACTGAACCTGTCTCTCAATCCAAGAGGACCTCCCTAAGGGCTGAACCATCCTTCCTTCCCTGCAGTCATCGGCTACCACTGAGAACAGTCTAGATCCATCCTCTTAGGAACCCCCTTTCAGGTAGTTGAAAGCAGCTACCAAATCCCCCCTCATTCTTCTCTTCTGCAGACTAAACAGTCCCAGTTCCCTCAGCCTCTCCTCATAAGTCATATGTTCTAGTCCCCTAATCATTTTTGTTGCCCTCCGCTGGACACTTTCCAATTTTTCCACATCTTTCTTCTAGTGTGGAGCCCAAAACTAGACGCAGTACTCCAGATGAGGCCTCACCAATGTCAAACAGAGGGGAACGATCGCGTCCCTTGATCCGCTGGCAGTGCTCCTACTTATACAGCCCAAAATGCCATTAGCCTTCTTGGCAACAAGGGCACACTGTTGACTCATATCCAGCTTCTCATCCACTGTAACCCCTAGGTCCTTTCCTGCAGAACTGCTGCCTAGCCACTTGATCCCTAGTCTGTAGCGGTGCATGGGATTCTTCCGTCCCAAGTGCAGGACTCTGCACTTGTCCTTGTTGAACCTCATCAGATTTCTTTTGGCCCAATCCTCTAGTTTGTCTAGGTCCCTCTGTATCCGCTCCCTACCCTCCAGTGTGTCTACCTCTCCTCCCAGTTTAGTGTCATCTGCAAACTTGCTGAGGGTGCAATCCACGCCATCCTCCAAATCATTAAGGAAGATACTGAAGAAAACCGGCCCCAGGACCGACCCTTGGGGCACTCCGCTTGATACCGGCTGTCAACTAGACACGGAGCCGTTGATCACTACCCCACTGTCTGGGTCAATGTATTTGCAGGTCTTAGGAAAGGCAACACATTAATTCCCTTGCCAATTTTCACTGTATTTGGTCTTTCAGCGACTGTAGGTTTCTACTCAGCATCCGGCCATATTGCAGCTTTGTCATGGGAACGGCCCAGAGAAGCCAGACCGTGTGAACAGGCAAATGGGAGAAAGGAAGTTCACAGGGAGCAGGTGGGTCAAATCTCACACCCAGAAGTCTTGCAAATATTTTTAGCTGCACTGTCCTTTCTGTAGAAGGCAGGAGACTCCCCTGTTGGATTTGTCTGATGTGCTGAGCTACTAAAGACCCAGTCAATCAGTGAGTGACGCAGGCCAACTAGCCAATCTAGACACGCCAGAGGATCCAAGAAGACCCAGCCAACGTTTAATAGTTTGGGTTTTAGGGGTTTAAAAAAAAAAAAAAATCAAACAGGCTCCTTTCAGCAATAAACAAACACAATTCTTCTAAAAGCCGCATACTAGGGGCTGGATTCGCCAATGACCAGCACCTTGTATCCTCACTGACACCTCTGCAGAAGGAGTGCAGAGTGGAGGTAAAGCTCTCTCAGATCAGAACAGTAGCATTTTACATTAACTTTCCACAGGTGCAAATGACAAAAGTGTAAGGCACAAGGAGAAACAGATCAGTGTCCTTCAAGTCTAGAGTTAATATTCTGCTAGTCACACTTTGGAGGACATTGCCAACAGGGCATTGCCATTCCTCTGGAGCTGATTTGGGGCTTTTACAAGTGTAACCTGCACCCAGAAGTGAGTGGAAGGTGCATATCAGAGCAGGTGCAGCCAAGCAGCTCACCCTCCATCAGGCAGCTACAGGGACCCAGATTTGCATCCTCAGTTCACTTGCAGATACAAAAAGACAAGTGCAACACACACCAGCAAGAGGCAGGCCAGGCCCCAGCCCTTTGGAAAATGAAATCCTTTGTATTTTAGTATACTGCAATATTGTAGATGTACATGATCAATTGAAGCTTGGAGAAGAGAGTTCTTTGCTAAAGATCACTGCTTAACTTGTTCAACATCATTCATCTTGATACATAATTTATAAAAATCTAGGCAATAGACATCAGTATATGAGGCAGTAAAATCCATCTAGCACTGTGACCATTAGGTTTATAGAGTCCTTCAATTCATCCTTTTAAAATCATATGACTCCTTCAATGGATCTGTTAGGTTCTGGGATGTCTCATGATGAGTCAAGCTTCAAGAACCTGAATCAGAACAGACATTCCACCAGCCCATTTCTAGAAATTGAACACTAAATATACTATATATGGACAGCTCTATCATTCTGGTTCACTTTTATGCTTAAATTACCATCAACAACAGGGACAGGCAGCATCTCTCATTGTAAGGAGCATTAAACAGCCAAGGAGAAGGCAAACCAGAAGTCACTGGGCCGCTGTTAACTTATGGCTATATAAATGCACTGGTGTATGAGAGGGAAAGACAGAGACATGTCCAGTCACTTCTCTCCCGTACTGTGTCCCACAATACAAAGCGTTTGCTGTGTCAAATCTCATGAGACCAACCATACCAGGAAGGAGAAAAACTGAATAAGCAAATTACTTTAGCACAAGAAAGAAACCCTTTGATAGCAGCAGCAAGAAATCAGTTACACACAGATCCCAGCCTTCAATAATTACATTAACACAGTGGCACCAGAACACGTAAGGGTGTGTCTATCTCCATTAGAAGCTTCTCTTTTCAAAGGTTTAATCATGGTCACACACAGCAGCTGTGCCTGGGAATACGGGAAGTGAATTTATCTTATCTTTGTTTATAAATATAAAAGTCTCTCCAGATTTAAGTTACCAGAGAAGGAAAAGAAGCCACAGAAATCACTCATCTGAGGCCAGATTTTCAGAATAGCTCACTTACTATAGTTTTCAATGGTAGCTACTGGTCCTAAGGACTTCTGAAATTCTGGCCCACATTGTGGGTGCTGAGCTCAGAACTTAGGAATCCGGCCCTGTGTCTTTTTCCAGCTCTAAACTCTCTTTAGGAAGCTTCATAACCAAAAGACCAGCCCCTTTTCTTGAAGTATTTTCTTTCTTAAATTAAAACCATGCAAGTCATTAAAACTTGCAAAGCAGCAACTAAGCGCAGAGTGTAAATAACTTCTCTGTACGACCCGGGAAGCTGCAGCAGTCTCATTCCTTCCAACGGGAGCTGAGGGAGATCACGTACAGTAATGCTGATGTACCACGATTGCTTTATACCACAGAGCAGCACGATGCTGAATGTGGATGGATCGGAGCAGCTCCCAAGGGGACTGAAGGACAGAGCAGCAGCTAGCTGAGAGCAGGGTTTCAACTCCTTTCCTGGTTTTGTGGTTGTGAATCACAACCTCAGCATTAATAAAACATGACAGACTCAAAAATCTGAGTAGGAATTTCCTGCAGAGCTAGCAGTGCTAACGCCACATCAAGAGCGGCTCAGACTCAGAGCACAGCTGGCTCCACGAGCAGCCCATTTCTGGCCAGACTCAACCATTACCTTTGAGCAGGTTGCAGAAAGGATATGGAGGATGAGGTCAGAGCAAGAAGTTAAATATGGCTTTTCCAAACATTTCTCCGTCAGCCCCACTGCCCAAGAAGGAAGTGGAGAAAGCAGTGACAGCAGCGTAACATACCGTAATCTTGCTGGCACGGTTCAGAGCCTCCACCCAGTCCTGTAGGTCCTTTTGATCGCTGGCTTGTAAGAAATAGCGCTGAGATAAAGCATTGATAACTATCAAAGAGAGGGAGGGGGGGAAAAGAAAAGAGGGAACCCTAGTCAGTGCTCAGCATGGTTAAACTAATTCAATAATAATACCTTGCACATCAGCAGCACCTCTCAATTTCCAATCCCACAGTACCTTGCAAGCATTACCTATTTCAGCCTTGCAACCACTTGACTGGAAAATATGCCAGGAACCACAACTGAGCTGCAGCCACCTCTGGGGTGGAGTATGGCAGCTGTTTAACTGTATGTTGCCACACTACACAACAGTTCAGGATTGGGTGTGAAGAATACCACAATCCAACTGAAACCACAGAGGGAATTTAGGGGGAGAGAATGGAATGATCTGAATTAGAATTTAACCAGGGCACTCGTGGTAACACGCTTACAAGTGCCCTGGGAGCTGTTATGACCGCCAGTGGTCAGAACCACAGTTTTAAGTTTCATCTGCAATGATCAAAGGAAGATCAAATCCTGAACAGGAGTCCCATGGGAGTCTGGAAAGCTCTCTTGGGACACGCATCCCCTCCTCTCCGCCCCTGACTTCTCAGCTAGTGTGGCCTTCTGGCTTGCAGCAGTCGGGTCAAAGGAAACATCCTCAGAGGATTTCTGCATTGAAACCCTTGAGACATTTCGAATTGCACAAGGTTTTGTTGAAACCCGTGCCTCCTCACGTTAGCCATCTGCACTTGCAGTGCCCTGCCACCAATGCACTCTGTGCCGGGGTATCCGGAGTCCCAAGGAGTTAAATCATAGCACTCCCCATATTTTAGGCACATGGGATTCTGTAGCACGGCACAGCAAACCAGCAAGCTCAGTCATGGTGTGGGAATATGCTACCTCCTCTGGGTTTGATACTGATTCATGTCTCCTGCATGCAAGTACAGAAAATTGTGCCACCCCCGCTACCCCGCACTCTCCCCCACCTCCCCAAGCCCTTTGGAGACAGGTATGTGCTGGTGCTGTTGTTTCTGCTGCTTTAACTCTGAGGTGAGTTTAGTGCTCGTGAAAGTGAGGAACTTTTGTGGCTTGGGTAAAGCTGAGGGCCACCAGGAAGGCAAAACAATCCCAAACCACCTCTTCTTTGCAATTACAGGCACGCTGAAAAATACATTGCATAATCCACGACAGCATTAGGGTGAATATGGGGGAAGCCTCCATTAGTGCAGAGAAGCACTAAGACAAGGTTGATCAGGCTAGACAACCACCCACAGTATCCAGGCTGCTGGGGGTGACTGGGAAAAAACCAAGGTCCCCTCCCACCCAAAGGATTCTGGGAGAAATCCATCGCTGTGCAGAAGATGCCAGCACAAGGATCAAGGCACCATTTAGCCCTATGGGTTTCAGAGGGACTTAAGTGGTGCATAGTCCTTTGCACTGACTGCTCTGTACAAGTGCGAATTTCACCCTCTCTGAAAACCTTCTTCCAGCAACATGCAGTATCTCACACTTCTGGAACACCATATACTAATGAACAAAGGTGGCCCAGGGATAATTGCTGTTTATGAATTCTCATGGTTTATAACAGCACCTAACCATCCAGTCCTCCCATCAGAGACCTGTCATTATGTGAGCTCTGGGCATTTTGGTGCTTTCCCCCGCCATCATATGTTACACTCACCAAAGCAGAATGGGACTTTTGGTTTTTGTTTTGGGGTGGCGACGCTGACCTGAAGAGAAACAGATTTTTAAAATAAAGCATGTTAGCAGCAGTGAGATGGGGCAGCATCTGCTTCTGTTAGAAAGGACACATTTCAGAGTAGCAGCTGTGTTAGTCTGTATTCGCAAAAAGAAAAGGAGTACTTGTGGCACCCTAGAGACTAACAAATTTATTTGAGCATAAGCTTTCGTGAGCTACAGCTCACTTCATATCCGATGAAGTGAGCTGTAGCTCACGAAAGCTTATGCTCAAATAAATTTGTTAGTCTCTAGGGTGCCACAAGTACTCCTTTTCTTTTAAAGGACACATTGTCTTCCATTCTTCAGCACTGTAATTAAGGCCATTTATAAATCATGAGGAAATCGAGCGAGCCTGAGTCAAAGCAAAATTAACATGACAAGTGAGAATGGTTCATCAGCACATCCTTTCTCACATACCTCCTTAGTCTCAGTTGTGTCTCACTAGATGTATACCTTCCTCACCATGGGCCCACATGTACCTGGGTCCCATGCAAACATCCCATGGTTAGTGCTAGATAGCAGAATTACACTTGGATTTCTCTGTGGGAGAGATGTATATGCATATCTACACCACTATATGGCTCTAGTAACTGCAGATTTAGTTCATGGATGTGGCTAAAACCTTGCATACAAGATCTATGCCTCTGCTGAAGATGAAAAAGGTATTAGCACCTCGCTAGCAAAAATTGTGCTTTAACATGGTTCTGACGACTGGAGTTAAGAGAATATGTGCATGTTCACACTTGGGCATGCTAAAAGATGCAGATTACCTAGAACGGCTATTTCAGCACAGGGTACACATGCCCTAGAGTGGCGTAATTTCTCTTCCACACCAAATCTCTGATGCTGATACACTGCAGTGCTATTATTTTACTACAACATTTTCTTTGGTGCAGTCGTTTTCTTTTGCTGGAAATAGACCATCGCCGAGCATGAAAAGGACTGCCTTGCAGCAAGCCAAGCGAGCTTCTGTGTTACAAAACCACCACAGATATGTTAACAGGCAAAGTGACAGTTGGCCTTTAGAGGCTCATATATCCTGTGCACATCAGAATGAGATTTATGATGCAAGTTCACCAGCACTGCTACTCACGATGAGGTGCCCCACAACTGAGTTGGCTCTCAGGAACTCATTCATATCAGATTTAATAGAGACCACGTGTGGTAACTAACTCAGCAGCCCCAAAAGAAGGTCACTTCAGAGAGCAGCCTCTCATCTGCTGTCCTCCCTATACTCCAGTGCCAGCCACACTCCACAACAAGGATGCAGATTCTTTCGGGGCCCTGGAAGTATGATTTTCTGTTGGACCGAATGCACTCTGTGCGGTAATTAAGAAAACTGAAGGGAAATAACAGTGGTTGCTCCCTAAAGAATAGGAATCATTTATGTAAGAGTAATATTCCCGGGGGCTCCAGACATGGACTTTATAGAGTATATTTATTTTGACAGGCTGCCTACTTCTGAACCAGACTGTAATACTTTAAATATGCTTTCTCAAGCAAACCTCTATTTCTCTGGCATGTTTATAATTGGTAGTTAAAGCCATTGGTATAACTCAACCCTGCAGTTTTCGACTGAATCCAGTGCTGTAGCAAATTTTCATTTAGTCTAAAATATATATAATTTATCAGTGAAGTTCCTTCTGAAATGGGGAAGACTGCATCCCTCAGCATGGCTTCATTTGAGCTTAATTTATAAATCATGAATCAGCAGGAGCAGAGATCTGCTGGGTCTTTTTCTAACAACAGTAACCAAAGCTGTAACTACAGTAACCCACCCCAGGCCAAGATCCAGAAGGTCGAACTTCCAAGCACATCAAGGTGACATACAATCCCAACTTGCCTGGTCAGAGCCATGATATTAGACATGTGACTCTCTGTCAAGGGATTTAAAGCACAAGGTGTACTAAGAAAGCAACATTTCCTACTGCGTATTGTTCCCTGTGCTGTTTGCACCCACATGGCTCACCTTACAGTCTTTCTGGTGGATGCTGTTCCAGCTAATCTGTCTTGGCCCTGTACCACACGAGCACTGCACATGAATGAAGTTGTAGGAAAAGATGCACATTTTGTAGATAGGCACAGAAAGACTAAGTGACTCACCCAAGGCCACATAAAGAATCTGGACTAGGGCAGAGGTAAGATTTGAACCCAGGACTCCCACATCTCAGCTAGTGCCTTAACCACAAGGCAGTCTTCCTCTGGGAAGAGATTCTCAATGTTTCCAGAACTGTGGCTGCCTGCTGGCAAACACAGAGGCCACCGTGTGCTCAGCACTAGCTCACACCCACCCTTGGACACTAGTACTTGCTATATTAAGGCGGAGAGTGGGGATACTGGCCAGGGTACTAGACATCCCCTCCACTCTTCTCTAAAAGTCCCCTAGTATATTTAACATTCATTAGGCAGGCCCCCAGAAATTAGCAGAAGGGACCTTGGTTGGACATATCCAGAGGACAGTGACTGCTCCTGGCACTGCACAGAAGGAACAACACTGCACCTGAGCCAAAGATCTGGAATGAGGACTTGAACCCACAACCTTATGTCCTCGAGGGGGTGACTACAACTGAAGGGAACAGACACTGAAGACAGACTTGGGGGATCTGATTCTCTACCCCCTTGCTCTCCGGGCAGCCAGTTACACCAGTGCAGAACGGGTGTGCAGTGCTACCAAACATCCAGGGTGGAGTGCGATATGGGGCAAAGGACTCCGAGGGGGCAAAGAAGCAGAGAATCAGGCCCTGAAACAACACTGCAGCCAGCCACACACGAAGAGGAGCAGCCTACAGAATAACAGGTTTCAAAGTAGCAGCCGTGTTAGTCTGTATTCGCAAAAAGAAAAGGAGGACTTGTGGCACCTTAGAGACTAACAAATTTATTAGAGCATAAGCTTTCGTGAGCTACAGCTCACTTCATCGGATGCATATCCTACAGAATGTGCACTTGGAGACCCTGCCCTCTAAGGTAGGTGTCAATTCCACCTGGAGGAGACACACCCATGCTAGCTTGCTGTGATGCAAGCAGTGGGAGGGGCCAGCTTCCCCGGGTACAAGCCCATCTGAGACCACAGGAAGATACAGGGGAAGGCTGGCCCGTCCCATGACTCACACCACCGGGGCCACACAGTGATAGTTAGTGCATTAGGTCAACCGGAGCTGCTGCAGGCAGGTGTCCTTGAGCTGGAATTTACATTCCAGTTTGAAGCACACACAGACCCGAGGCTACATCTACATCAGCGCTGGGGTTGTGATTCCCAGCCCTCGCAGATGTCTGTGCGTTAGCTCTCAAGCTAGCCCACCAAAAATAGCGTAGCCAGGGAAGCAGCGAGGGCTGCCAACCCTCCAGGACTGTCCTGGAGCCTCCAGGAATTAAAGATATAATCTTTAATTAAAGATTATGTCCTGTGATGAAACCTTCAGGAATTCATCCAATCAGAAGTGGCAGCATGGGCTAGTTGTGCCAAAGACAAACCCACCAGAACCCGGTGGGTACGTTCTCAGCACAGCTGTAGCCCGTGCCACCGCTGGCCACTGCCCATGCTACCCTACTTGCACGGCGCTAGCTCGATGAGAGGGCGGGAGCCAGTATCACTCCCCTAGCTCCAAACGCAGACAGACCCACATTTACACAGGAGAGTCCCGCTCAGTTGGATGCGGCTTTGAATCAGAAGCTCATTCAAATCCCCACGGAAGCATCACAGAAGAGGTATGTAGGAAAAAATGCACCCTCTACCGAAGCTCGTTGGGACAGGGACCGTCTCTCACTAGCTGTGCTGCGCCCAGCACAATGTGCCTGACTTCATCTGGGGCCCTCTAGGCACTCCTGTACTACACATTAAATAACCATGACACAACTCCCGAGTCTCAGTGAGAGCCGTGTTGAGCAGTGGGTGATGTTTACATGACACCTTGTTACTCATTATTATTTACTTAAACTAATTACAAAGCTGATAAAATACATAGTTAGGCATGTGAACCAGGTTCAATTGGATGCTGAGCGAGACTGGCACTCTGAGCAATGAAATAGATTTAAAATGCTGTCTTCCAGCCGGGAAGTTTCATCTGCAAATAGCTGATGGCTAGGGCATCAGGCCCGATCGGGACTCTGTACTGGTTGCCCTTACTAAAAGCTTCCGGGTTCTGTGGCTCTGAATTCTTCCTCATTATTGAAATACCTCCTTCCTGCCCAGCAATCCTGCTGGCCTATGTGATATCATTTTAGAACGGAAATGCAGACCTCTTTGCTACACGAGAGACCTGTCACAGTAGAGCCGGCAGGACTCGGAGGATCCGTTTGGCGGGCAATTCCACAATTTCAAATTTTCGAAACAAACAAAAAAAAAATTCAACGTTTCTCAGGAAACAAGTTTCTGGAAAAAAATAATTCGTTTCAGGTCATTTTGTTCCCATTTCCAACTTTTTAAAACATCAACTTTTTTAATACTAAAAAAAAAAAAAAAAAAAAACAAACCACGCTATGAGTTTAATTTTGAAAAGTTGTTTCAAAATTTAAAAAAACTGAAATGTTACATTCCTCAAAATGTCAAGATATTCTAACGTTATTGCAATGCTTAGTTCTGGGCTTTTTCTAAACAAAATTTCACCAAAATCAGTAGGTTTTTCAAAAAATTTTGAGTTCAACAAAAAGGACATTTTTGGTTGACAAACATTTTGAAGAACAATATCCTCACCAGTTCTACCCAGCAGTAGTATATAGAGCGGATATTTCTGGACTCCTATAATTTTCTGTACTGGGCAGGCCATTAGCTTATTTCTAGGTCTAGTTCACCTCCCCCCACTGCAGAGCAGTTCTGAAACACCACCCTCCTATTACCTTGGATATATAGGTCAGCGGCAAAGATCCGACAGCTCCTGACCCGAGAGCCAGATTCTGCAAAACAGTCAAGAATATTAAGAGTTAAACGATAAACAGTCACAAACCAGGTGAGCTAGACGATCATCTTATACTTTGTTTATGGAGGGGCATCTTAATAGTTCTGTCCTCACCGACAGCCTCTGTAAGTCAGCATTTTACCATGGTGTGAGACCCATCACTATGCCTCAGCAAAGCAGTAAGGGGTGCACTAGTTGGTGGGTAGTTTATTGCATGGGGAAAGTTGTTCTGTTCTTTAACATTAGCGAAGAGGCCAGAGATCATGGCACTGGGCATAGATTATAAATGAAAATAAAATAAAATTTGCTTTGAGCTGCGTTTACAAAAGCCACACAATGAACACTCGTCCAAATGGTGACTGGTGCTAGTGCACACACAAGAGATTCCTACAGCTCTCCTTTTATTCTTATTATTTTAATCACTGTAGTAAATGCCACGACCACTCCAGGAGCTGCCAGCCACAACACTCAAGACCCCTGGCTACTGGGTGAGCATATTCTGCATGACCCCATTTCTAGGATGACAGATATTTTAATCATTTTTGTTACTGTCTTTATACTGAGATATGAACTGGAATGGGGACCTAATAATGTCTCTCACTGACATAGTACTTTATCATCTCTTCAGGGAATAAATTGTATAAAATATCATTGGTGTGGTCTAAGAGAGCATAGTATACACAGAGAAACTGATTTGTTGCAGTTTCCTCTTGCAAAGACTCAGCCATAGGAAAGTCTAACAACATACATGGCAGAAAGATTCCTGCATCATTTCATTTCTGAGGCCGCAATTCAACAAAGCAGATGCTTAACTTTACGTATGTGCTTAAGCCCATTCCTGTTCAACAAAACACTTAAGCAGGAGCTTAACATTGAGCACATATGTCTCACTGAAGTTAGAGGGACTTGAGGCGTGTGCTTAAGTGCTCTGCTGGATTGGGGCCTGAAAGTAGATGTGGCTCATACAAAACATTACACAGATTATACTATTTAGCAAAATGAGAAAGAGGAAGATACAGCTCCCCACACCCCGCCCCCATTTGATACAGCAAGCAGCAGGCATTGCTGGCTGATACTGACTCATCAGAATAGCTCCACATTCTAACCACAGTTGTGAACTGCCCTAGTAGTAACATCTGGGAGAGTGACCAATCACTGCACCCCTATGGGTCAGAGCCAACCTTGAAAAGAAACTGTTACCCCACATTCCACCCCCAGCTTTGGGCTGCAGCTGGTTCACCACCATGGAGCCGAATGGTTCACTGGCGGAGACCAGAAGACATTCTAGTTGTATTTGTCTTGGATTCAAAGTCTAAAAGGGTGTGGAGGGGGAATTCAGGAACATTTCTGACACACGGCTCACACATACTGATAACAGATACTATCCAGTCACATTTCAGCTTCCCTCAGCAAGAAAGCATGGCACAGAGTGACCCATCCCACTTGAAAACACAGGACTGCTTCCAGCTGCACTCAGGCTGAACGCTGCTTCAGTGAAGTGACCCAGCACCAGCTTCCCAACAGAAGCCTGATCCAAACACTCTGAAGCCAATGAGAGTCTTTCCACAGATTTCAATGGGCTTTGGATCAGGCCCCAGAAGTGGGAAATTCAACCTCAGAGCAGGAAAAGAATATGAGTGCGCACCATACTTAAAAAAAAAAAAAAAAAAAAAAAAGAGACCACCCTCTATATTGCTTACTGAGCATGGTACAATATATTCACTCCATGTTGTGGCAAGACAGAATATGAAAAGGCACAACAGAATCTGCTATCCCTACCACCACTTCCTTTGAGACACTCTCTCCATCCCATAAAGGCATCTCTTCTTGTGACTTAAAGCATCAAGGAAAATTGGTGGTGCGAGATAACTTTACGGGACACAGCTTCCCCAGAAACAGGCATCAGACAATCTGACACAAATGGACATCCAAATGGCGACTTTCCATTATGACACCCACGAGATTAATGATGGGATGTTTTGTGCCAAAACAACCCAATGATTGAACTGCAGAGAGAATTTCACCTCGCCAAGATCCTGATATTTGCAGTGTTATTGTAGCCACGGTGGTCCCAGGATCCTAGAGAGACAAGGTGGGTGATGTAGTGTCTTTTACTGAACTAACTTCTCTTGGTGAAAGAGACGAGCTTTTCAGTTATAAAGAGCTGAAGAACTCTGTATAGTTTGAAAGCTTGTCTCGCTCACCAACAGAAGTCGTTCCAATAAAAGATCTTACCTCCCCCGCCTTGTCTCTCTGGGATCCTGGTAGACTGTTACGTGGCAGTTTTAACATCAGAATGGGAAATAAATCATTCCAGATTGCTGACAAGGACAGGGTTCCGGGCACAAGGAAACCCCCTTTCTCCAGCACTGAGGTTGTGGTTTCTGCTTGTCTTAACTAGTGCTCGAAGCTGCTGTAATAAAAATGGGGGGGGGGGGGAGAAAAATGTGAAGCCAATTAAAAAACAGGATCCCAGTTTCTAGGATTTCAATAGCAGAATCTGTCTAAATAAACCCTGTTTACTCCCATCATTAGAGTCTGAACACCAGCAGCACTGCGAAGGTGTCCAAGGTAACTGGGGGAAAAGATCAGTGTGATCAAAAGCCAGCTCTAGCTGTGAAATCCCAGCACTGAACTCCTGTAACAAATGCATCCTCTTCTTAAGAGGCACTGAGTGGGAGGGGCAGATGCAGCATAAATCAGGAAGCAGAAGCCCTTTCAGCTGGGAAGTATGAAAGCCATGAAGATCTGCAATGCTCCACGGGGTGCATTCTGGGACCTCACCTGGGGATTGTCCATATACCACAGAAGACAATTGGCCTGGGTGTCCAGGATGAAATATCTTCGCAAAAACTTGCCGCAGGTCTCATTTTCTTCAATGTCTAGAAACCCACAGATACGATTCTGTCGATCCACATAAGGCATTCCGGGCTTCTTGTAGCATCACCCTAGAAAACACAAATGCCTGCCGATGAAGCCAGGGCACTCCCAACCCCTACACTAAGCAGCCATGGCAATGAAGTGTTCTTTCCCTTTTCTAGGTTGACTTCATATTCACACACACCTCCCTTTCCGTTTCCCTGTCTAGAGCCGGGATGACAGCTCAGTCACCAGGTTTGGGCATGCAGGCTAAAGCAGCCGAGCGTGAGGAAGAAGATGGCTGGATTGGGTCACATTTGACACACAGATATTATTCTGTTCCACTTTCACATTTAACTGGCCGTTAGCAGGTTGGTCCCACCACACAGACAGAAACATTTGTGCAAATTCCACCTCCTTGAGGTTGCATATCATTTCACAGCCCAAACGTCAGGAAATTAAACAACAGATACAGGGTATTTAGCTTGGTCTAGAGGCTGAGCTCCTCATCGCAGGATGGTTGAAGTAGGGAGTAGAAGGTTTAGGCCTCAATCCTGGCAGGCTCCCACATCCACGTGGTTGGATTCAATGGAGCTCCCAGCAGGATGGTCAGCTGCAGGACTGAGGCCTTGGATTGTATTCAAACTGTTATCCAAACTTCCTGGTGCCTCTGCTAGGGACAGGACAGAACCAAACCCTACCCCACCTTTGCATGTTTCTGCTACTAGCAGACAGGCCACCACAAACTGAGGAATTCAAGGTCACAGCGAGACAAAGACACCAGCTCAACAATTCTGGACACATTCGGAAGCTGGGTAAATAAAACAGACTAGAGTGACCAAAATAGCTCAGCTGAGGAACTGCAGGAGTTAAGACAGCAGGGAGCTTCCAGGAACTACAGATGGACTTAATCGCTACAAGCTGCTCGCTAGCCCGACAGCACTATTGCAAGAGGATTCAGAACACTTCACTGTTCCCCACCTTGTCACAGCACAAGGGCCACCTGGATGGTCACAGAGCAGCAGCAGGCCAGAGAGAAACAACGGCCCCAGGATGTAGCAAGACATCATCCCTTGCAATGGAGCAGCAGCTGGTGATGCAGGGAGGTCTAGGAGAACCCCACCCCCATTCTACTCCACAGGCATCTAGAAGACAGCAAACTCAAAGGCTAGCAGCCCTTGGCCAAAACAAACAAAACGATAATTACAAAGGGGTGAACAGCCAGGAGAGCTTTATGGCAGGAAAAGCCCAAGTCACTCAGCCCCTGAGAACTGCAAAGCCTCAAATCAAAGCGAGAGCGAGCGTGTGCGTGCACACACACACTCACTCCTAGGGAATGGAAAATAAACTGCAACTCCTGCAGAAAGTATGTGTAGCTGGGATGCAGAGTCAGCAAGACTGCAATGATCAGTCCTCTCTGGGTAAAAACGTGTCACTAAATCCACTCGAGCCACAAACACCTTCCAACACTACCTTTGTACCTCAGGGCCCAGCATCTTCCACCTAATCTCAGGGCTCCTGTGCCCTACAGGAACATTGTTCTGCAAAGGGACAGAGCATGGCTGAACAAGGAGAGCTCAACAGTTGCAGCTTGAGCAGGAACAAACTGTCCCTTTGGAGAAGTTGAGAGTTTTTCCAATCAGAACAATAAGAATCTGGGAAGATTTGGCCCTACGGAGAAAGAACCTCCCTCCCTGCTAGCCAAGAGCTCAGATACCACAGAGAGAGACCCCTGAGAAAGTCAGCGAGAGAGAAGAACAAGATGCCAGGTTTGAGAGCGTGATGGTTAGAACCTAGCAACTGGTCTCTACTAGCACCCTCAACTGGTGTTGGTGCAAGGGAGGAAGATTTGGGACCTAGCTCTTCCTCACCTTGCAACACTGTCATTTACAGTAAGTGCAAAGTGGGTGCAAACCCCCACCATTCTAGAGTGGCAGCACCTCACACCCTGCAGATTGGGTGTGAATAACTGGGGCAATGGAGAATCAGGCCCTTTAAGGTGGAATTCACTGCAGATGCGGTCTATGGAACTGATTCTCCACTGCCTTGCACACTGTCGCCATTTACATACATGCACAGTCGGCACAAAACACTACCCACTTTGCACTGGTCCATGTCCCAACACAAGGTGCAGAGCAATGGAGAATCAGACACTGTATGTAGGTAGCTGGAAAGGCACCATATCTCAGAAACGCCTTGGGCAAGAAGCCTCTTAATTACTGTGACTCTTGGTGGATGGAATGGGAGGTGACCTATATCTTGTAGAAGGGCTGGTTACAAATACACCACAGATGGAATCTGGCTGTGAATTAGCAGGAGTGTGAAAGGCAGCCCATGTAAGCACCACTAAAATAGGCAGCACAAATAAAGGTCTTCTACAGATAAGGAGAAAATACGATTTTTTACCTTAAAAATTGTGATGGGGGTCTCATGGGGCACCCCTGTAGAAACATACTGTCCAGTAGTTAGACAGATGGGACAGAGAATAAAATGTCTACTGTCATCTATTCATATTTTCAGCATCAGCGTTTGGAGCCACGTATCACATTCAGAAGCAGGTGGGAAGTGATCAGGGAGACTTGACTGGCCTGGAAGCAGCACCCAGCAGAGACGGGGGGCTGTTTTGACAAAGGTCACCTCCTAGTAAACTCCTATTGACTTAGGGGAATTTTGAGCAGTCTTACTCTGAGGAGACAAAAGGCTGAATGAAGGGCAGCGTGTGGGTAGTCTGTCTTGCCGGCACGGGTGAGAGAGAGAGAAGGCAACACACCGAAAATTATGAAGACCTTTGGATGTCATTAGAATCAGATTAGCCATTTGGCCCAGACAGAATAAATGATACTGTGAAATAGATTTGGAATCAATGTTAATTATTAATATATTAAGCCATTGCCTCTAGACACATGACAATACATATCATAGCAGAGAACTGTTAAATGCAAACACTGGGCCCAGGCCAATGCAGGAGGACAGCACTGGTTTTCCCAGGCTCTGCTGACATGGGGAAGCTGTTCCAGTTTAACTAAAGGTATGATTTTAAACCAATATAGTTAAAGCAGCACAAATCCCTGTGTGGACACTTATTTTTGTTTCAGAGCACACTGATCTGGTTCAGCTTAAACCAATTCCTGACTGATTTCAGATCAACAGAAATAAGAGTGTCCACACAGGAGTTTGCACCAATTTAAAACCATACCTTCAGTTCAACTGGTCTGTGTGTGTAGACGGGGCTTCAGAAATGCTGCTGCTAATAAAAAGTAAGACAGGTCATGGTGTTTCAGAAGGGGAGGAAAAAGGAGGGACACACACAATCTGGTGAGGAAGCTGGGAAGATATATGGCCCATCTATTCCACCAGGAACAAGCTCAGGGCCCAGTTCTGCCAGCTTTACCTCATGCTGGCTCCACAAGCCACCCCACTGAAATGAACATGACCACTCATGAAGTAAGGTGCTGAACAAGGGGGCAGGTTAGGCCCAAAATGAAAGAGTTGATTAGCCAGGTGCTATCAAGTTGCAGAGTGTGTACATTAGCAATACACTGCTTCTCAGGTGTTTACAAAGTTGTTCAGTAAGGCCGTTCCCTGACAAGTCCAGACAAGTGACATTCCCATAGTCATGGGGCCCTTAAAACCGTACAGTTACAACTCTGCAGCACCTGTGAGCAGTAGCCAAACTCTACTTGGAAGTGACTATTATAAGGATGCAAATTATTTTATGAATCTCAGTCTTTAGTCAAGGCCCTTAAACCGCAGAGTTAGTATAAAGTGTAAAGAAATCGACTTTACTAACAGAGATAAAGGGCAGCCGTATCACGGTACTAACAGGCAATAATAGATTAACAAAACTCGAGCACCAGGCACTTCTGGGCTGCAGAACCTCTTCCTCTGCAGTGTTATATGAAAGGCTGGTCAAAAATGCTGCCGTCTCTCATGGTTTTGCTCTCTCTCAATTAACCCGAGCTTGATCAAGAATACTCAGATGCTCAGCTCCTTCTGCACAGGAAAAGGTGACAGTGACCAACCTTAGACTGCACTTTGAGATACAAAAATCAGTGGGCAGATGAGATAATGATCACGCTGAGCTTTAAGTTCTAGAATGTACTCTTTTTTAGCATGCTATAGGGAAGCAATCATCATGCAAACCCCTTACTCTGGTTACAGTGATCCATTTGGAAATGCTGCAGGACAGAGGTTGCACGTATCCACCTGTCTCCTTAGAACCATCCACAGTTTCTCTTTCCCATAAACTCAAAATAAGAATAGCATCTGCAGTTTCACTAGGTGGGGGTTTTCCCATGTTAGCTCTAGAAATCCAGCCAGAATCAGGAAGAGTTTTCCCAACAGAGTTTAGTCTTGTTATGGTTCAGAGTAGCAGCCGTGTTAATCTGTATTTGCAAAAAGAAAAAGGAGTACTTGTGGCACCTTAGAGACTAACAAATTTATTTGAGCCTAAGCTTTCGTGAGCTACAGCTCACTTCATCGGACTGATGAAGTGAGCTGTAGCTCACGAAAGCTTAGGCTCAAATAAATTTGTTAGTCTCTAAGGTGCCACAAGTACTCCTTTTTCTTTAGTCTTGTTATAATACTCAGCACTTATGTAGCACCTGACACCTTCAAAGCACTGTACAACTTAGTCAACTGGCTGTACAGTTAGATGCATTCTGGGAAGTTTACACCTTCATATTTCACATTCGACGTTGTTCACTGCTGGAGAGAGAACACTAGACTGAACATACCATTGACCTGTTCTACTGTAGCATTTCCTACCACATGCATATTTGCATAGAAATACTGTTACCCACCATGAGTTTACAGCCCTGAAACAGGTTTAGGACACGTTAATGAGGGAATCAGAGCAGCAGCCGTGTTAGTCTGTATCCGCAAAAAGAACAGGAGTACTTGTGGCACCTTAGAGACTAACACATTTATTAGAGCATAAGCTTTCGTGGGCTACAGCCCACTTCATCGGATGCATCAAACGGAACATATAGTAAGATAGAGCATAAGCTTTCATAGGCTACAACCCACTTCATCGGATGCATTGAATGGAACATATAGTAAGATATATACTACTTACTATATGTTCCATTTGATGCATCCAGTGAAGTGGGCTGTAGCCCACGAAAGCTTATGCGCTAATAAATTTGTTAGTCTCTAAGGTGCCACACATGTTTTTTTTAAATGAGGGAAGAATCACAGGATAAGGCTAGCAGAGTCAACGATGATTTGAAGGCGTCTTAATTCATGGCCAGAACGTTTGCCTGAAACTCAGTAACCAATTACTTCTGTTCATCAATTATTAGAACAAAGAGCTGACAATCACTGGAGCAACCACACAAGCTGGAACAGATGATATATATTTATAATTTTCTGTATCCTACAACAGTGGAAGACAGTACCGTCTGAGACACAAAGAACTGACTGCAAAAAGGGGGAAAAAAAAAACAAAAAAAAACAAAAAAAACTCAGTTGTGCTTATGCTTTACAACTAGTTAACATAATTTAGAACTGCTAATGACTCCCTGAAGGCCTAGCAATCCGAAGAGCATGTCCCATTATAACTTTAGATTACATACATTATAAATTATGAACAGGATAATGATACTGAACACATGAAGTCACAGTTTATGGGAGAAGTTTCAATCTGATTTCTGAAAGCCAGTCTGAAATCTAACACTGATTTATAGAATTTCCCAAGCCTAGCAGTGGAATTAGGCCCTTAGGATCTCATTATTGGTTCCAATTTATGTCAACACAACACAGAATGAAGTTCTCTTGCTTTCTGGGATTCTTTCCTTCTATTGCCTTTTCAACACAGTTAGATGAGCAAAATATTCATAAATTCACCTCCTTCCAAAAAAAAAAAAAAAAAAAAAACACAAAACCAAACCAAAACCAAACAAACAAAAAAAAAACACACCAAAACCCCCCCAAAACAACGCAACCCTGGCCTGGTTCAGCTAATGTGATGACACCAGTAAAGAAGTTACTGGAAAAGATTTCCAGCACAAGGCAACCAACCTCTCTGTTTTCCACCCAGGATACAGGAAGAGTATGGCACCGCTCCCTGAATAAAACAGCCTCACCAGGAGTTATAAAATGGAAAGGGAATCATTCAAATCACATTCAAACCCAATTATAGTTACTGTCAACTCAATGATCTGTGATGCTGCGAGGGGGCAGAGTTCCCAAGAACTGAATCCCAAAATCTCAGTTATCAAAGAGAGGGATGCTTTTCCCTAGTTTTGTCCTGAGATGCAATGTTACAGGGGTTTCTTCACTTTTTCATCCCGCTTCAGCAGCGCTGAACAGCAGCATTATCAATGCAACTCTTAGAGCAAAAAGCATATTAAGAAAAAATAAATCTTCAGACCCAGTGTTCCTAAAATGATAGTGCAAAGTAGCCATTAGATAGATTAGGATGTGTCTACATGTACATTAGAGAGACAAGGTGGGGGAGGGAATATATTTTATTGCACCAACTTTTGTTAGTGAAAGACAAGCTTTTGAGTTTACTCAGAGCTCTTCTTCAAAAGCTCAAGAGCTTGTCTCTCTCACCAACAGAAGTTGGTCCAATAAAATATATTACCTCCCGCACCTTGTCTCTCTAATATCCTGGGACCAACATGGCTACAACAAAACCACATACATGTGGATATACAGGAAAATTACTCCAAATTAATTAAGGGTGTGAATTTGAAGTGAATTAGTTAAACCACATTAAATCCCTGTGGGAATACCATGATTCAGAATTAAAGCGGCCTTCACTTCCTAAGTGAATTAAACTAAACCAAATTAAAACACCATCCACACAGGGATTCAATTCAGTATAGCTAATCCACCTCAAATTCACACCGTTAGTTAATTTGGATTAATTTTCTGGATGCCCCCATATAAACAAGCCCTTAGATGGTCCAGTATGACACAGCTAGGTCAGTCTAGGGCACAGTGCAGGAGATAACACTGCAAGGGACCATAGAGTTTAGTGATTTGTAAATGGAAGAGTCATATGCTGTGCAATAAATGGGTATTCTGCTGGCACCAGACACTGAGAGCCTTTGCACTTGGTATCCTTGAAAATAATGGGAACCAAGATACTGGATCAACTCCAAGGAAACAGCATCACTGTCAACATAGATCTACCTTTCTAACTGTTTGTACTGAGCTTGTCACCTCGATACCTGGATCTACAGCATAGCCAATGCTTTTCTTACAGACAACAGAGACAGTTTCCCTCTCTCAGGAGTTTAAATGTGAGATGACACAGGACTACTTTAGCTCCACTGCTGTCTTGGGCCACCAAATTATATCCACTCTTCCACAAAGCGTCAACAGTTCCCAAGGCACCACCTAGTACACAGTTATTAAAACATGCTACGCTATGATGGATGATCGTTTATACCTTTTATGACATTACCACATCTGCAAACTCCACTTCCTTTTACCTATGCTCACTAAAGAGAGCTCACAAAATTCTCCCCATTAACTCGTAGAATGCTGACAGTTTCCAGAGGAAGGGCAGGTGAACAGATGTAAATATTGTGTGGAATAGGTTCAGCAATAAAACTCATGTTAATTGCAAACATTTCTTTTTATTAAACAATTAACCGGCTCCAAGGAAGGCCTGACAGTAGTGAGGTTAAACTATGTCATTACAGCATCATTCTGTTCCTAAAAGAATTGTCAGAGGCAACTTGGTCTAGTGAAACTAACCAGGAGACTGGGATTCTGGACCCATGATCTCATCCTGCCTTTCCCACTGACCACATATTAGTCACTTAGGCCCAAAATTTTGGGTGCCAACAATCAGACACACAAAAGTCAGTGGACACCATTGAAAATGTGGGCCTTAACCTCTCTGCTTCATTTTTCCCACCTGTAAATATTCTGCGTTCGGAAGGTTAGAGTGCAGCAGAAACACAACCAATTGTTATTGATTATGAATCATGAAACTGCAGAGGTCTTTCACTATGGATTCAGGCTATAGGTCCAGGAGCTGCTAAGAAAAGGTTCTTGCAATATTCCAAGACTGACAAACCAACCCCATCCTGACTTTTCCCTTTTGGGACAGAACCCCATGGGAATGCTGACGGCTTCCTATGTATACAAGATAGCAACATACTGAAAGGAGACCAAGACACATACTGCCTTTAACTCCCATTAGTGCTAATGGCAGTCAGGCACTTGCAATTCTTTCTATGGGACAGACCCAAAGTCCTCTGAAGTCATGGAAAGACTAGTTCGTACACATGAGCCCTCTTTCAGACCCAAGGCAGGAATACAGTGTGCAGAATAAGGATCAGAATAGACCACATGGCTGACTTAAAACCTTCACAAGGATCTTACATGGTCTTCTCTGACCATGCATGAACATACATCTTAAGACGCTAAACCAAAAACCCCTCTTGAATTCCAGTTCATAACCAGGCACCGTTCCCTATGGAAACCCCGGGCAGCATACGGAGCCCATTGCAAGCTCCCTGAAGGATGCCAGGGCATAAAAAGCCCTTTGTGGGCTTCAATGGGCCACGTGCACAGCGACAAACTCTTCTGAGAATCAGCTCAAACTGCAGAGAGCATCGAAGAGGCAGGACTTTGTCTGGGAGCAGAGGCACCGCGGGGGCTCCACAGAAATACCCCCAGTGGGAGCCCTTGGCACACAGAGTTATTCCAGCCGCTTTCCAGCTTGAGCCAGGCGTTGCTAAATGAAAACACCGGGGGAGGCTGCTCGGTGCTCAGCGCTCAGGGAACCCAGGCGGCTCCGCGATGCCCCGCGGACACAAAGGCCTTTTCCCCCGCGGCCCGGGGCGCGCAGAGGCACCTCCTGGGGCAGGCTCCGGACAGGCAGCGCCGTGCGCCCCGGGGATGTTCCGTCCCCAGGAGCTGCAGCCAGGCGCTGAGCTCCGACCCCCCCAGCACCCAGACCCCGCCCCCAGGGGCGCTCGGCCCATTGCACCCCCCTTCCCGGGGTGCCCCCAAACTCTCACCCCTCCCGGCAGCCCCGCGTCGCCTCCACCCACCCCCCGGCTCGGGCACCCTCCCCGGGGGACGCTTCTGCACCCTCCGGGGCGCCCCCACTCACCCAGCGGCGTCTGCGGGCGGCGTCCGGGGCTGGGGCTGCGCCCCCGGGGCATGGCCAGCGGGCGCTGCGGGCTCCGCGCTGCTCCGGCGCTTCTATCGCACCGGGCGCTGGGGGCGGGTGGCTCCGGCGCCTCGTTTTTTCCGGGTTAATTTACGTTTCGCGTTAGCAGCAAACCCAGCCCCGGATGTGAGTGCAGGGGCCGGGAGCCGGCTGGGGGCGCTCAGGGTGCGGGAGCGCTGCGAGCCCCGGGAGCCGGGGGCAGCGGGGACCGGCGGATGGGGCTGGGGAGGGTGCTACAGACCTGCCCCCGCTCTGTGGGGCAGACCCAGAGGCCCTAGCCGAGCCCGCTGCCTGCAGCAGAGCGCGTCGCCAGCCGGGGGCGGGGGGATTTTACAAATACATTCTCACCCCTGGGCAAAAAAGTGTAGATTTGCACCAACTTTTTTGTCATGCTTGTCCCGCGCCTTCCGGCCCGGGTGCAGGCAGTGGCGTCGCCCTGGCTTTTCCCTGCATGCCCCAGACCACACACATATCCCTAACCAGGATCAGCACCTAAGGCTTTCATTCGGCAGCCGTGACTTTTGGGGGTGTCCCAGGCTTCAGTGTAAATGAGCCTGGCTCCGCGAAGGAAGGTCAGGCTGTTGACATAAAAATCTCAGGACTGCTAAACCCCATGAACCACTTTTGTTTGGGGGTTGCTGTGTTTTGTTTTCCAAAACACTTTTCACCAATTCTTACAGCTGTGTGCTGCTCATGTCATGAAAGATGTTATTGTGATGCATAAACAGAAGGGGGCAGATTTAAAAGTTGCTATGGGAATCTCAACTCATCAGCTTCCTGACTTGTGCATGATTCAAATCTCAACCTTAATGATGCAGTTACATTTTGATACATAATTCAGGCACCAGTCCTTAGAAAACATTAAGGTACATGAATAGTCCAATCCAGGGAATGCACATAAAGTTAATCAAGTGCTTACACCTTGCACAATCATGGCCTAAGGTTCCACCTGACTTTCCTTTAAAAGCCACTGAGATATATATATCAACCCGCCGCAGAATTTGCAGGTTGCATCCGCAGATGAAAAATAATTCTATAACAAATCATTGAATCATACAAGGGGTTCTTGAATCAGGACCCTCCAAAAATTATATGGTACTGTGATATTGGCTGGCTGCTTGAAAGGCAAACAAAAAAAAACACCCCAAAAACCTGTCTAGCATATTACGTCAGCAAACCGCCTGTGATGTTATGGGGCCAGTATTTCCCTAGTGTGGAATTGAGGCCCATAAAGTTTTACTTGGTGACAAAATGCAACTAAAAGGCAAAAATGACTGGGATTATTTATAAGATTGCTCCATGTTGTTGTTCATGAAAATGGGGCTGGAAGAGTTAACAATGTCAATATACCTGGTTGGGTAGCAGTGAAATGCTACCTAACATCACTTTTAATACACCCCTCTACTGTCATTCATGTGTACTTAATTAAAATGTTGCAAAAATGCAGTTTAGAGTGGACATACCTGTGAAAGCAGTTTGAGTCTCTGTGTTCCTTTATCCATGAAGTAATGGGCCCATTCCTATCTTCATGAATCTCACTGAACAAAGCATTCTTCCCACCCCACCCCCAGAAAGCTTTCCCTGTTGTTTGTAAACAACAATACATGGCGATACATCATGTATAAGGCTAGAACAGTTATTGAGCCAATGCCTAATTTGCCCTAGACACTTCCTCCACTACGGCAAATAACCTTTCTTTATGCAATTGAATAGATCGGTTCCTCATGCAGAGGGCTCCTGGTTCTGTAACGGCCAGACTGAACTTGCACAGAAACTGTGTGATAAAAATGTTTTCTTTCTTAGTGGAGCAGTTTTGCAGAGACCCAAGTCAGAAATTCCGATGAGATTTTGAGTATTTTTCCAAGCAACGTAAGTAATAATCTCCAACTCCCCACATCTGACTTTTTTAGAGAATGGACAGTAGTTTTGAAAACCTATTATGCACTATCTGGAGCACATTAGATGAAATCTTGTTATTACTTAAAATATTTGCTTCGCCCCTAGGCATTTCCTGTAGTCTGGATCATTTTTAGAAAAAGTTTTTTCCCTTCCATGCTGAAGACATCACCCAACTGCTCTTACGGCAGGCAACGGTGTGTGTTCATTGTTGTCTGACCATATTTGGCCTTGCACTTCCTGAGAGGCAGATAAGAACCACATTGGCTGCAATCAAGAGTAGGCACTGACCCATTGCAGAATACTGCAGAGCGAGGCACGGGCCCTGTTCAGCAGAGCATTAAAGCATGTGCATAAGTCCATCCCTACTCAGCACCAAGCACGTGCTTAAAGTTAAGCCTGTGCTTGTGTTGAATAGGGATGAATTGGGTATCAAATTCCTGCAGAAACATATGCCCTATTCAAGCTCTTGAAAAAGAAAACTCTTTTTGCAGAGACTCAAGATAAACCCCCTTTATCTCTGGCTGGGTGAAATACACCGCCAGGGAGAGGAACAGCACGTGCCTAAATGCCACTTAAGACTTCCACCTCCGCACAAGGTTGCACCCAGGGAGCCCAGCCGTGGGTGAAGGAGCTATTGTTTTCATAGCCTCCTTTCAAACCACACATTAAATGAGATTATATGGAACATGCAACTCCTCGGCAGTTTCACAGTCCCAGCCACGGATACTGGCTTTTGCCTACTGGCCATGGCAAAGCCTTCAAGCCGTGAGTTCCTCTCGATGCCCCTTCCAGCGGCGTGAGCTTTTCCTTCCTGGTTTATCATCTCGACAGTTCCATCCTGTCACAATTATTTTGCTGTTGAGATAGAGCCCTGCAACAGATCCAAATGTCTTACGGAAACTGTAACCCAGAATGTGTTATTAAATCCGGAGAGAACCGCTGCGCTCCCTCCCCAGCTCTCCCTCTCAACCACCCCCGAGAGCTGCTTGCAGGAGCGCGGGATCCTAGATACCAGTTCTATGTACTTCAGCGCTGTTACACCAGACCTGGATCTGGGCAGAAGGATCTTGTTTGGCTGCGTGCAGTTAGAATGGGGTGGGCGTCTGAGATGAGGGGCAGTGATCAGGAATTAATCACGCCACAGCAAATCATTCAAAGAACTGTATTTTTTTCTCCTTGCTTCCCCTTCCCCCAGCTGGCTGATTCGTGTCTGCCTCTGGACATCTTCTCTGCCAGTGACAGTCAGAACGAACCACCCCTCGCCTACTTCCTCCCTCAGGAAAACTCAGAATCGCCATCAGGGCTTGCTATTACAGTACCCACACAGAAGACAGCCCTTGCTTGTCCCAAGAAGCAGTGCGAACTCACAGATAGAGAACATGCACCGACTGGATGTACATTGGTGGACAGATTCACTACCTGGGATAGTCTAAATACGCCAGTCAGGTCCCATAGCCTTTTCCTCACTGCAGGTTTCCTTAAATAACAGACGCCGCAAAAGTCTCCAGGTAAGTAAAACAGCACATTTAGCCTCAGAGACTTAGCCCACTTTCTCCAAACTGGGGAGGGCACTTCCCTGCCCAATAGGAAACCTGTCCCAGCCATTATAGGACACCCCACCTTCCATGTCCTAGCTACATCCCCCACTATTGCCTCTATTTATAGCAGGCATCACTGCCAACCTGGAGTCACATGACCCCTCTGTCATGTGCTCCCTGAACTCAGTCCCCTTGGTCTCAGTAGCCCACGCCTTAGGACAGGAGACCTGTGCACTGTTACCCAGGCGTCAAGGGGTCTGGGTCTCTATTGCCATGCACCTTGTGGGTCATTTATAACAAGCGCAAAGTGGATATAAAAGTCTACCAGGGTGACTGGGTAGCCTTTTACATTCCCAGTGCACTGGGGTACACGACTGTGCAAGGTACAGGGCAGTGGAGAATCAGGCCCAAGGTTTATAGGGGAAACTATTACATCACGGGTTGTAAAAGGGGATAAATGCCCAAAGCCATGCTGCCTAGTGAAGGGTGCTTATTCAACCCAAGCAGGTGACAGGTTTAGAGGCACTTCATGATACCCTTTAAAATGTCTTTTTAGGTGGGTGAAAGGTGCTGCAGCTTCCGTTACCCTCTGCTTCGGTGGCTCCTTTTTAGCTCACAAGGTCATGCTTCCTAGTCAACTAGTCACCAAGCTGTGATTGGATGCATGGTGGTGAACACAGATTTTATCATTTCTGTCGCTTAGTTGCAATCATAAATATGTGTTCATAATGCAGCGGCAGTATGCAAACTTTCTGTGTAGGAAAAGAATTGGGTAAACTAGTCTCAGTAAACAATTTATCTGGTGAATGGAACCTCTTTTTCTTTAAGTGAATTATCCATGGCTGGATTTGGCTTTTTCACAGCTATTTTTCTTGTTTTGAATGATCTAATTGCTAGTTTATGTTAATGTATTTCAGCCTGTGGGCTGCTTGCAAGCTATTTGCCATTCTGTATAATTGTTCACCTAAGTTACATAGGGCCAGATTTTCAAAAGCTCAGCTCTCATTAAGGCACCAAATTAAGTGGCTAGCTTTTCAGAAGGGTTGGGTCCTAAGGCCTTTTAAAAACCTAATTCTGGGTGCTAAGCACTTGAAAATGTGTCCCATGCTGTTGTTACTGCTTTTTGACTGGCTGTCTCCCAAGTTCTCTGGGAGATTCCAAGCGAGTTGCCTGAATATATCTGACATGAATACTTGTGATCTTGTGCAAAGGCACATTTACACGAGTATTTACGATCCTTCCCCTTTCTGTGAACAAAATGGTGCTTGCACAGATGGTAGAAAGCAAAAAGTAAACACAAGTAAATACATGTGAACACCCTCAAAATAAATTAATGCCTTTTATTCAAATGAGACAAGGAGGGTGAGGTTTTTCTTTTATTGGACCAACTTCTGTTGGCGAGAGAGAGACGCTTTCGAGCTACACAAAGCTCTTCTTCAGGCTTGGGAAAGATGCTCAGAGCGTCACAGCTAAACACAAGCTTACACAGATAGTTTAGCACAAGCAGTTAGGGCATATTCTAAACGTATGTCTACACATCAAAGACAAAGCGGCCAGCTTTTCAGAAGGGGTCAGCACGTTGGGTCCTGAGGCCTTTTAAAACGACTGTGGGGCCCAGGCTAACGGGATGTTTCATTGCTATGCACTTGTCTGGGCTCGGGCCAGAGCCCTAGCTCTGGGACCTTCCCACTCTGCAGGGTCCTAGAGCCCGGGCGCCAGCCCAAGCCCAGATGTCTACCCAGCAATGAAACAGCCCTGCAGCCCGAGGTGGCTAGCACGGGCCAGCTGAGGGTGTCTAGTTGCTCTGTAGACACATGCACCCTAAGAGACCAGTCTAATTCCTTGTGCTAAATTACCCATTTGATCTTGTGTTTAGCTGTGATCCTCTGAGCACCTTTCCCAGGCCTGAAGAAGAGCTCTGTGTAGCTCGAAAACCTGTCCTTCTCACCAACAGAAGTTGGCCCAATGAAAGATATTACCTTCCCCACCTTGTCTCTTTAATATCCTGGGACTGACACAGCTACAACTTCACTTTTGTTTGTATAAACGTGTGTAACAAACAGTTAGACCTCCCAATCTGTGCTTTTTCATTAGTCTATCCAATGAGTTTGTCTCTTCTAATTATTCTCTGCTTTCCACTCACTTCCCCCCTGGAAAGTGCTGGTTGATGTCTGTTAGTATTTCAGACACTGTGCTGGTTACACTTAGCAGGAACGTCTTTGGATTCTGCTCTGTTAAGCAAGGCTCTGATCAGCCTTCTCACAGAGGCAGATACTTTCTGCTGGATTTCTCTTTCAATATTTCCACATGCAGCACAGAAATGGCATTTTTCACTGGTGCGCTCAGACTACCCCTGCCAACTCTTTTTTCCTTTTTCTTTCTGGCTATTTTGCAGCGATTAAAACGTTCCATGGAGTATTTTTAGATCGGGGCATCTTTTGCAGACCTTGTGACTGCACTAAGGCCTGGGTCTGAAACAGTCCTGTTTTCTACTAGCAAAGTCACACGGGAGCCGATCACGTGGGCGCTCCTGTTATAGCTATAGAATCTGGAGCTTTTTCTCTTTTGGCCCATATCTGATAGGTTTTGTTGCCACTACGGCTTACTATCCCACTCTCCAAAGGGAGTTTGTGTATCTACATATAACTGATCAATGATCCCATCGCGGCACCAAGCCTCAGAGCCCCCAGCTCCCCCTTCTCCAGCCACTGGGGCTGAGGGAGCAGAACAGGAACTCCCTGATAAGGGTGTTGTGCCAGCCCCCTGGAGCAGCAAAAACTTCCTCAGCAACAGCTGGGATCCGTAGCAGGGCAGGGAGAAGCCCAGCCAGAGCCCCCTGCCTTCCTCAGCACTCTCAGAGGTGGCTGCCCCTCTGGAGACACCAAGTCCAAACTCCCCATTTCCCCTTCCTCCCCCCATGGATTGGCAGAAACTTGGGGGGTGAGGAGGCATTGGAACCTTTCTCAGCAACAGCCAGGAGGAGCAGCAGGGGCAAGCAGGGCAAATCCCAGCTGGTGTGACCTACCTTCTCCTTCCACCTTCCCCATGCCATCCTCGGCCCTGGGGCACCATCGGAATTGCCAGGCTGGATCAGACTAGCGGTCCAGCTAGCTCAGTATCCGGTCTGCGGTCAGCACCAGATGCTCCAGAGGAAGGCACAAGAACCCCACAGTCAGCAGATGTGCAATCTGTCCCCATCCAAACTCCTAATAGACATTGGCTTAAGCCTTAAAGCAAGAGATTTTATATCCCTTCCAAATTTTTTATTAACATTAACTGTTATAACTCTGGATAGTCTTGTTAGCCATAGAAGTGTTCAGTTCCTCTTTGAATCTTGCTCAGTTCTTGGCCTCAATGGCATCGTGTGCAGTCAGCTCCACAGTTAAGTATGTGTTGTGTTAAAACATTTTCTTTTCTCACTTTTGCATTTGCCACTTTTTAGTGTCGGTGCATGTCCCCTTGTCTTGAGTTCTGAGGCAGGGAGACTCAGCAGACTTCACTACAGTCTGAGCTCTGGACATGATTTTTTGTCGGCCCCATACTCTATTCCCAGCCTCCCTTCCCCTGCCCTCCATGCTTCCCGCCATTATTATTACTGATTATTTGTATGATTACAGCACCTCCAAGCCCCAGTCATGGACCAGAACCCCACTGTGCTAGGCACTGTACAAACACAGAACAAAAGAGACAGTCCCTGCCCCAAAGAACTTACAGTATAAGACTAAGACGAGACAACAGCTGGATACAGACAGAGTACAAGGAAACAATGCGACACTCTTGGGCAGCGATCCAGCTTACCCTCTCACCTTTCTCTCTCTCCCCTTCCTTGTTTTTCTCTTTGCTCCTACTCACTTGCCCCTTTACCTTATCCCAGTCCCATCATACAATAATAATGACAATACAATAGATACAATTCACAAAGAAAAGAGAAATGGAGCTAAGAAAACTTACTGCCATTCCAGTAGTGCCAACTCCAAAATGTTCACAAATCGTAAGTCCGCTTTCACTTCAAAATCATTAATCAGTGCCCCCCCCCCCGAGATTGGCTTAAATATGATGGGATTTTAAACAATAATAAATATGGGGGTGTGGGGGGGTCTGTTTGTTTGCCTGCTTGTGTCTTTAGGGTTCAAGTTTTCAAGCTTTTCCCCACAATCACGATGTCTAGAGATGTCCCCCCTTTTAAACAGCAGCTGAGATTCTAAGATAATAACATGACTCCAGGAGATGGGGCTTTAATACAATCCCCAAAATCACAAGTGTTGGCACCCCTGTCATTCTCCCCCAGTCACTCTGTTTGCACATTGTGCTGCTTATCTCCACCGTGGGTCGGCTGTTTGTCTCTTTTCACTGTAAGCTGTTCAGGACAAGGCCTGCACTGGCCTATGGGTTTGTGCATCACCCAGCACAATGGGGCCAATAGGGCATCCCAATAGGGCATTAAGTGTTACCACAATATAATAGATAATAATAGCCACATGCTGCATGCAGAACACACCCTTCATTATGGGTTCAAAGGCACAGTGTGGTGGGAAGAGGAAAAGCGAGATCTCCCAGCAGGGCTGATTGTAATAAGCAGAAGCTGAATTAGTCACCATGAAAGTTTAATCTCTTTAGTCTCTGTGGACACACAAAGTGCTACTTGTTCAGGGCTGTGTAGCTCATATGACCACGTAACATGCGCTTAGAACTGATGGTTCAAGCTCCTTGCGACGAACAGCGTCAGCTCTATGAGGCCATCTGGCTCTGGCTGGGTGGAGGGCACAGCAGGGTCACATCCTCTAATGCAGCATACGGTGATGGGTGTGCCCAGAGCAGACTCAGGGGCCATGATTAGTTCATACCCAGGTCTGGGTATATTTATAGTCTAGCCCAGGCCCACAGCTATACAGTCAGGGAAAGATAAACCCATCCTCAAAATCCTTGAGTAAACCTGAAAGAACATCCAGCTCTGCATAGGGTTGGCCAGTCAGGGGGCCAGGGGATGATCAGCCAGGGGGCCAGGGGCATCACCCCAGTGAGACTCACCTCCCTGGCAATGCCCAAGGCCTTTGCTGTCCATGGCTGACATTTGTCCTTTTTATTGATTCATTCTAGAGGAAGGATGTCCAGTGGTTAGGGTACTAGCCTAGGACTTGGGAGACCTGGCTCCAGTTTCCTGCTCTGCCAGAGACTCCCTGTGTGATCTTGGGCAGCTCTGATGGTATAAACTATGCCCATGCTGTGGGTGCTTTGCTGGCACACTATATGGTCTAGCACTTCTCATATAGACCTGGCCTAAGCGAGCTCCTAGTTGCCAGGGAGGATAGGGAAACAACTCAACAACTTACTCAGGACCTGTTATATTGCTAGCTTATGGCTTACCTGTGAAATGAAAAGCAGTATCTTTGAATGTGCTTTTCAACTGCAGAGTTTATTTGACTTACGTCTGGCTTGGTCTCTTGAGATTTAAACAGAAAACAATCTGATATCCTCTGACTCTAGGGCAAAAAGAAATTAGGGCAAACGTATCAGCTGCTAAACTGTTAGTTTTAACAACATCCAGCATTACAGTGTTACAGCTAGCAGGTACGCTGGTTTAACAGCTACTGGTGTATTTCACATTTCCTTTATTGTTGTAACAGCTGAGCTTTTGTAATGAAAAGCATGACACTGCACGGCATCACATCACAGGGAACTCAACAGCAATTTCCCAACAACAGCCACTGCAATGAAAATGGGATAGTGAAACTGTGTTGAATCCCCTGCGTTCTTCGTCCCAGCGCTGGAGCCTCTCTGGGGCCCATTGCAGTCATCACTGAAACAGCATTCCAGGGTGGCCCCGCTCGCACTCCTGTACCAAGCCTGGTCACAGAAGGACTTGTAGGAACAAGACTTAATGACACTATCTGAAAAGAAACACACGCGTATAGGCGGTTACATATTGTCATGGCAGTAGGCTACTGGATTGAACAAACTCCTTTTCCTGGGTTAAGCTGATATGTCAAGTCCCATCACTGAGTAAACTAGAGATCTCCTTTATGCTTGAGAAGTGGAGTAAAAATGCCACCTTCCCTGCCCCAGAACTGACTCTCTACCAGGAGATACATCAGCTGAGACAGATGAACAGCAATGCAGTACTGCACAGTGAGCCTGGGGAATAATCCACAGAACTGATATGGGTACAAAGCCCTCCAGAATCAACTCTCACCATCCCACTATGCAGTAGGTGGCGAAGTATTGTTCACAGCCACACTGTTTGAAAGGCCAAAGCTACACAGTGAACCAGTGGCAGAGCCCAGGTTAGAATTCCAGCCCATCTGCCTTCCAACTCCGTGCTCTCTGCTCCACACCACACTGCTGTCCCTCAGCTCCTGGGTTGGAGGGAACTTGGTCTTTCTGGTGTCGGACTGTTGTTTCTGGAGGACCAGAACAGCACATCGTAAAAAGGACTTTCTCCGGGGCAGAAAATTCTTGAGATATATCTCAGACCAAATGTGATTACTTTACAGGATGTCAGTGCCCTGTGCACTCACTGCTGAAAGCAGAGAATGCCACCAATACCCACAGCAGCTGCTACCTCTTAACCAGAAGTCAGCATCAGAGCTGCGTCTGTGGGCAACAATTATGGAAACTGCTGGGAAAAATCCCAGTTCCACAAAAAGCAAAACGTTTTGGAGTTTTGCCTTAATTTTATCTTTACTGTTTCCTGCAAACCAACAGGTGATTGCACACAATCAAGCCCAGCACATCTCTGCTTGGGATACAATTATGAAAATGCATAAGATATGGAATTCTTCACTGACTGGAGTTTCCCCAAAAGAAAATCTAGGGGAAGATGGTGAGATTTTATTTTTGACCAAATTCCCATTAAAATATCAGTTTCTGCACGCAGACATTCTCCAAGTGAGGATGGATCATTTTCCCCAGCTGTCCTCTGGTGACCTTCAGAAATTCCTATGGCTTTTAGGCTGCTTTCATGCCGAAGGATTGGAAACATCACCACTTGAAATAAACTGTACATATTTCTGCATAAGCCAGCAAAAAATAAATACATTAATTTCCTTTCCAGTTATGAAAACAAACAGTCTGAGCAGAAGAATCTCCTTGAGCCTGGACTATTTTACGTATTTTATTTATTCACCTTTATGCTTTCCTGGAGCTCTCATTGCTGTACTCTCTGAGCTCCTCGGATATACTAATGGAGTTTTCTGCACATCTCTCAAGAAATACTTTCTCCATTAAACTGAGCCACAGCGAGGGTAAGGCTCCGATTCTACAATGTACTGAGGTACTTAAATATCTTTGAGTATCTGGGCCTACATGACTTGCTGAAGGTCCAGCAGTGAATCTGTGACAGAGATTAGAATGGGGCCCAGCTCCTCTGAGTTCCTTACCTGCAAGCCAGCCCATCCTTCCTCTGACTGGTGAGTTGTGCTAACAGTGTTGCTTGATTTGAATGGCTCCTGACAAAGGCAAGTCCCAGTGGAATGGTATCATATTGACGAAAGCGCCCTGTTTTTATGCATGGTTCAGTAACGGGAAGACTTTTAAACAGCCAGGCTAATTAGCCATTGGTAAGCCTACTTACCTAGGGATGTGGTGGATTTTTTTTTGTCACTTGGAGTCTTTAAATCAAGAATGGACATCTCTCTAAAGGAGGGGCTCTCGCTCAGCCAGAAGGTCTGGGCTGGATGCAGGAACCACTGGGTACAATTCTCTCGCTCGTGCTATGCAGGAAGTCAGCAAAGATGCTGAGAACTGGTCCCTTCGGGCATTAAAAATCTCTGAATCTGTGAGTTTTGGCTCAGCATAAACAAACCCGCTGATTCAATGCAGACCAAACCTCATCCTTGTTAAAGCTGAGCTGTGAACTAGCCACCACACACTTTTACTACCTATAAGCAGGCTCACCATTCTCCTTACTTACCCTGTGCAGTGAACAGAGTCTAAGGCCCCTGCTGAGCACTCTGCTTATTCCCTCCCAGCCTAGGAAGCCATGTTAGCTGTTAGGCCATTAACACTTCACTATATTGCTTCTTAGTGGAAACAAAGTCAAACCAATTCCAGTACTGTTTCTGGCAAGTCTGCTTAGCCCCAGGAGACCGGTTGGCTGTTTGCTGTAGCATTTCAGCAGATTTCTCCAGCTTGAACATTGACAGCAGCTAGACATCTATTTAGATGTCTCACACGGGATCTATGGACTTCCGGGATGGCCCAGGACCCAGGACGGCTGTTTTCCATTTGGCCTTCACTGTGACTTTTACTCAAAAGCTTGGAAGCCTTTGCTGAGTCCTTCCTGCACGGCTGCTGATGCTGAACTCCCAGTGCCACAGGAGCAGGATAAACACATGCAGGCTCTGCCAAGCCTCAGTTCTTTGATCTTGCAATCTGGACAAAGCCTCCTGCTAGGACTGCCTCTGACAAGCCCTTTTTGTGCATCAGCTCCCCTCTCAGCAGCAGACTCTGGACATCTGCAGAGAATCCCCTTGGGGAGAGTGCTGCTTCTTTTCCTGGAACCAACTGAAATCTAAAGTGTACATTTTAAAAATAAACTCCTCGCTGGGGAAAGTTTCCCCATCTCCGTTTCTGAGCTCTTCCTCCTTAGGTTCTGCCGGGGACTCTTTCTCCTCTATAGCATGTATCCATTATTCTAACTTCTGCTCATTTTGTGGGGACTATTTTTTTCTGTCCAGAGTCATCCCCATTCTCAGTCACCTTTGCTGGCCTCCTAACCGCATCCCCCCAATTCTCCCACCTCCATCTACTGCTACCTACTCCCCTCCTTCTCAGCACTGTCTGCCCCTCCCATCTTACTCCAGATCCAATTCAGAATTGCTCTAATGCCTTTGGAAACAAACTCTGCCTCACTCCAATTCACTTCTTCAAGCCTGGATCCATCATCTCTCCTTCCTAGCCCTTCACAGGTGATGACTGCACATTCCTGAATGCTCCTTCATGTCCCTAAAACTCGCTCCTCTTCCTCCAAGATGCTGTCTTTTCCTTTTAAAGTCTCTTTTCTCTTTAGCTTGCAGCTGACTTTTTTAAAGAAGTAATTGATACTGCTGCATGTGAAGCATTATGTTCCTGGTATACGCACACAGAGAAGTTAGATAAAAACATAAATGCTCTTGCTGGAAAGTTGCAATGTAACATGACTTTATGTCTTAGAATTCAGAACAACAACACACAAGAACCCACAAGACAACAACACACAAGAACACACCAGAGAGAGACAAAGCAGGCTGCTCCCTAAAACACAGAGGCACAACTCACTCCACCATACCTTAGGTAGTAAGGCCCAGATCTCACCTGTCCCTGCAGATCTTTAGCCTGTAAGCAGGCCCAGAACCCACCCGACACCTGGCAATTTAAAATGATAGCCTACAATTATAACAGAGTTTTCGATACACCACATGAAGGTCACATTGTAGGGAAAATGTGCGCTGCTCTGCGGAGCCTTTTGGGTCTGACTGTGGGCTTGCTCCCCTAGACGCTATTCACTAGCGATTGTTTTGTACTTGTCCATAGGGACTTACCTGTTGCAACAATGGTAGAGCAGGCATCTGCATAGTGAGGACAGCCATGGGATCCCTGCTGGTTGCAATCATCCTCATTCGATGCAATGCAGCTGTGGCACTTGAGAGCCTTCCCTTGGCAAAGAGGACAAGAGACGAGCGTGAGAGGAATTGGGTTGCATGTCCTTCAAGCCCAGCCTGCTTTGTGTTGCTTTTCTGATCAAACAGCAAAAGTATGTATGAGGGTTGTACTGCCACATTGCACATCCACAGGAAAGCTTGATCATGGGTCCCTCTGCCTGACTTGTCAGGAACACTGGGGTTCCCATACAGCATCAGAAGTCATAGATCCATCAAGTCTCATTGCCTGCCTCCAATGACCAATAGCTAATGCTTCAGACAAGGGTCCTCTTTGATCCCTGTGGTGATTGGTTTATGCCCTGATTCAGGAGAGCCAATTTATGCATTATTGCTATCTACACTCATTAGCAATGCTCATTAAATTATCCTGGCCTTTTATCTGTAAGCACCTGGAGAATAATAGGGTTATAAGGAATAGCCAACATGGATTTGTCAAGACCAAATCATGCTAAATCAGCCCAATTTCCTTCTTTGACAGGGATACTAGCCTAGTGGATAAGAGGAAAACAGCAGATGTGATATAGCTTGATTTTAGTAAAGCTTTTGACAGTCCCACGTGACATTTTCATGAGCAAACTAGGGAAATGTGGTCTAGGTTAAATTACTATCAGGTGAATGCATAACTGGTTGAAAGCCCATACTCAAAGTATAATTATCAATAGTTTACTGTCACACTGGGAGTTTCTCTTTTGTGTGGTCCTGCAGGGGTCTGTACTGGGTCCTGCACTATTCAATATTTTCATAAATATCTCAGATAATGGAGTAGAAAGTACACTTATAAAATGTGCTGATGACTCAAAGCTGGGAGGGGTTGCAAGCACTTTGAAGGACAGGGTTAGAATTCAAAACGACCTTGATAAATGGGAGAATCAGTCTGAATTCAGCATGATGAAATTCAATAAAGACAAGTGCAAAGTACTTTACCTAGGAAGGAAAAATCAAATGCACAGCTACAAAATGGGGAGTAACTGGCTAGACAGTCATACTGCTGAAAAGGATGTGGTGGTTGTAGTGGGTCAGAAATTGAAAATGAGCCAACCATGTGATGCAGTTATGAAAAAAAGTTAATATTCTGGAGTGTATTAGTAGGAATGTTGTATGTAAGACAAGGGAGGGAATTGTTCTGTGCTACTTGGCACTGATGAGGCCTCAGCTGGAGGACTGTATTTAATTCTGGGCAGCACACTTTAGGAAAGATGTGGACAAATTGGAGAGAGTTCAGAGGTTAGCAACAAAAATGATAAAAAGCTCAGAAAACCTGATCAATGAGGAAAGGTTAAAAAACTGGCCATGTTTAGTCTTGAGAAAAGATGACTGAGAATGGACCTGTTAACGGTCTTCAAACACGTTAAGGGCTGTTTGAAAAAGGACGGGGATCAATTGTTCTCATGCCCACTGAAGGTAGGACAAGAAATGATGGGCTATTTCTGCAGTAAAGGCGACTGAGGTTAGGAAAAACTCTCTAACTCTCAGGGGAGTTACGCTCTGGAACAGGTGGTGGAATCCCCAGCACTGGGGCTGGATTTGATGCCCTTGCAAGGGCCCTTCCAGACCTACATGTCTATAATTCTATGATTTGATTCGATTGTCTCCCACTGCAGTGCATTTATGCAGTAACCTTGTTATCACACAAAACTGTGCCCATAGTAAAGACAATTCTCTCTGCTATGCCACATGCTTGATTCTGTCAATCAGTGATTGATTGGGAAGAAACACCTGACTGGTGCTTAAGTTAATTAACTGTAACTTTTCTTTGCAGAACCTATCAAAGGTGCTGCTTTCAGGAAGCAGTAAAGGGGAGAAAGTACGAAAGATCATTTATAGCACTATTAATGTGCAGGTCCAGTAGGTAAGGGCCTGGCCCGGGAGTCAGGAGATGTGGGTGACCTTGAGCATGTCACTTCACCTCTCTCTGTGCCTCACTTTCTCCTGTGTGTGCGAGGGGGAGTGCTTTGAGTATTGTGGTGGACAGCTCTAGATTAGAGCCAAGTCTCTCTCACACATGCAAAATATATTCAAATAATCTTCCAGAAGTGACTCAAGCTGATGAGAGCAAAGCTAAATCTGACCCCCCTGTTCCTTCCAAGTTCTTGTTCTGCAAAGTCTTCCTGACATTACTCTTTCCCCTATTCCCTTAAACTTACAAATCATCAAAAAGAACATTTTAATTTAAAAAACAATTAAAATAACCATTTATAACTCTCTGTGGCCTTTTGTGCAAAATTCTGCTCTGTTTCTGGTAGCATTTTCAGACACTGCGGCAACAGGCACGATATACAAACCTGAGCGGCACAGACACTCTTGCAACCAGCAGTTTTACCCAGAAAATCATGGCACAAGAACGGCTGTGATGATGCCGTGGCCTCTGCTGCTCTCATAGGAGAGTAATAGCTGTAAGAAACGATTTAGCAGGGGGCCCTCATGCAATTCTGGTTTCCAACCCAAGCGCCATGCTATGGGAAAGGCCCACGCACCACACAAACTACTCAGGAGCCTGAAGATATGGGTTAATCCAGCCTGTTAGTATATAAGCATGTCAACTTGGACTCCAACACTGGGGAGACCTGTCCATTACTCTAACACATCTCTGTGAGCTCCTGGGGCAACCCTCCCATGCATCACCCTCAGGCTTTTACATGGTGCCTTCCAAACAGCAGAGAAGAAAGCCTTGTGCTAGAGTAGGACGTGCCATGGGTTGAGGCTCTCTGCTTGGAGAATAGGAACAAAGTCCCTCCGTACTTCACCTAGCAATCGGTGGTGCTCTGGTTGCAGCTTCTCTGATCTCACACCCCCACAGGGGCTCTAACTGCCACCTCCAGAGTATTCTTAGCTCCTGCAAGCTGTGCACACAACAGCATGTTTGGAACTTAAATCCATAACCCCAGGGTTGGCCCAGCCACGGACACGCTTGCATGAGGATCTACAGCATACACATTGGATATGTTGTGCATTTGAATGAATGAAGCTCTGTTGCACGTAGCACCTTGCCTATAAGGTGCATCCCAGTGGGCTGTACAGGAAGGGATTAAACACAAGGGTACCAGACAAAGTAAATGGAGAACATGATGTTAAGAAGCAAGGCACAACAATGATCTTTCGATTTCGTTATGAAGAGGGCCTGGAGAGTTAATGAGGTGACAGATAAGGAAAATAGCCTTATTGGCTGGCTTAGGGCTCCATTTATCTGGGGCGATAATGTCAATAGCAGCTATTTGACCCACTCCTTTCCCTGCGGAGCATCACCTGACATAGACCCGCTGAGAAGGTGTTAACATGTTTGTGTCACTTGGGGACAACAATAGACTTTAAAAAACAACACTGGTTTACAACACCTGCAGACCAAAAACCTCAATAAAAACTCGAGAATCCCGTTTGTGTCTACGGGTGTTTGATATTGAACCATCCCTACTGAGATATCATGTATGTGGTCGGCTGTGCCTCATGTTGGTACCCACGTTCTCAGCTGAACAGAGCCCTCTCGTGGCCAGAAAAAGAGCTCTGGGTACCACTGGGAGAGCAGCTGGGTTTGAATAATCATGGCTGCCTATTTTTTTGTTGCTGATGATGTATTACAAGGGTCACCTCAAAGAAAGCAAGGGACTGGATTTCACAAGGGAAACGGGACAGTAAAGGGGCCAAATGACAGTAAACACTAGCCATTCTTTCCAAGAAACAGTACATTCCAGTTCATAAAGCCCTGGCTCGTTCCATGTGGTGCCAGTGCAGTGCGGGTGAGTCCTGAAAACCCAACACTTCTGCGTGAAACCATGTGGAGGATTGGTGGTGCCACCCTCCTGTGAAATGGCAGTGTGAGCACCCTCTCTGTCGGGGAGCAATTCCGTAGTCAGTGAGAGCTTGGCTTGTGTAATGACCGAGTCAATATTGAGTATGGACATCAGGATTTGGCCTTATAGGCTTGGATATGCCCCTGACCTGTGCACCTGACTGTATCCTGGCCCCTGTATATGCACTGCCTTCCCCTCCCCTGGCATGTGCACCTGGCTGTATCCTGCCTCCTCACCCCCCAGTATATGAACAGATGGATACTACACCCCCTCCCCCCAGAATAGGCATATTTCTATGCTGGCCCCACATGCACATGTCTATACTGGTCCCGCATACTGCACAGAGATCTAAACCTCTCCTGTCTGAGATAGAGGAGAACATTTTAAAATATCAGCCATTGCAAATCACAACATTTCTACAACTTAGTGCACAACACGAACAACCATTATGGCAGTAACAAGTTTCCATCTGCAGTCCCAGCCATCCCTTCTGAACACTGCGGTGTGAATCTGGTTACATTTACAGAGGCTCTTGCCTCATTGCTTTAAGGTGTCACCCGCTCGCAAACCAACAGCTCCTTGATTTCTGAGTATCTAATTGTATCTCCCCAAGACATCATCGTAGAGCTTCTCCTAGCCCACCGAGATGACTTCCTGCCCAGTCTAGGGAGGCAGAATGAGGCTTCCAATCCTCCACCGGAGAAGTGGTCAGATAAGACTCCCCGCCATCACTGCCTGAATGGGAAGGGAGCTGGCAGGAAGAGAGGACTCTTGACAGGGGCCTTTCCTGCTGGGAGGAGAAAACATCCTTGGAAAAGGTTCAGAACAACCTCTAGTGAATGAATAAAAAAACGCCAGCATCTGTCTTGTGAGGTTGTCTAACAGCTAGTCTTACCCTTCTAGCCTTAGAGACTAACAAATTTATTTGAGCATAAGCTTTTGTGAGCTACAGCTCACTTCATCGGATGCAATCAAGAAGTGAGCTGTAGTTCACGAAAGCTTATGCTCAAATAAATTTGTTAGTCTCTAAGGTGCCACAAGTACTCCTTTTCCTTTTGCGAATACAGACTAACACGGCTGCTACTCTGAAACCTTCTAGCCTTGTTGCCTTTGGTTCTGCCGAGAAGCAAGTCATAAGGCTGCACTCGACTATAGGAGCCGTAAGTCTATATAACAATGCACTGTACACCATGGCATGGCACCTTCAGCAGCAAAACAGATTCTCTGCCTCCCTGCTTCAAAGTAGCTTTTCAAAGAACTGATACCAAAGAGCTATGTTTTAAACTTGCAACCAACATCCTGGCAATGAAAACGTCATCCTAATCAGGGAACAACTTGGATGATCTAGATCTCCAAAATACAAGGAACCAGCCATCTCTCTTGGGAGAAGCTAGTTCTAGAGTTCCCATATGGTGCAATGTGGATTTTACACCTGCATTTCAAACACGCTGAAGAGGAAAGTGTGAAGGGGGGTTATTTCCCTTTGAGCCCTTTCCAAAAGAGAAGGCACTTTCCTCTGAACGAAAGTGAATGCTCTGCTGAGGAAGGAACGCACTGTCCGACAGGTGAGGTACTATGCTCTACAGAGATGAAACAACAGGGCATAAGACAGATAGATAAGCTGGCAGCTAACAAGCAGTGCAAAGTTATGCCAAGAGCTGTTTCTTCTACCATCGATTTCCACTACATGGCACTTACTTTCTGCTGCCAGGCACATGAAGATGACCAGTGCCAGGAGGGTCTTCATAGCAGACATTTCCTGGAGTCTCTGGAACGTTCAGGACAGTTTCTGGTTTGTATTAAGGTCTTCCAAGTAATCTACCAGAGTGATGGGCTCAGCTGTCCAAGGATAACATACTTAGTGCACAATCTGTGGTTAATACCTTCTTAGCCACATAGGAGAGGAGGCAGAATCCAAGGGCACTGCCAGACCTGCATACAGGGAAGGGTTGAGTATAGGCTGTACTCTGGGCATTTCAAGGCATAACTTAGTTTTCAAGGATTTTTTTATCCTGTGAAAGAATGAATCAGGAACAGTCAGTGACTTACTTAATGCACCACGGGTGGCTTTGGAGGGACCTCAGTTTTAGCAAAGCACCTGACCACAATATTCTTCCATCAATTTAGACGTAAGCTCCTTAGGGCAGAAACTTTGTCTTCATGCCTGTCAGCAGAGTGTCTAGTACAGGTAGCACTATATAAAAGACAAATGATAATGATATGCCTGGCTTAGAGGAGGACCCCTGTCCCTGTCACTTCTAATCTCTAGAAAGCACAATTCAGATTTCTCCTTTGAGTGACTAGGTATGGGTGAAAACAGGCTCACTTAGATAAGCGAGGTCTATCTCCAAATCACTTCTTATAATAACTATGAAAAACAATCCCACAGGCAGAAACTGAAAGCTAGGTTCCCTACCTTTATCGGGGTTACTCCTGGATCAAGGGATAGAATAACACATGCCGAAAGACGCAGCATTGTCTAGTGGTTCATGCAGGCAATTATGAGACAGAATACTCACAAGCTAATCCTGTACCACTGTGACCTTAGCCAAACTCAAATAATGTGGCTGTGTCTCAGTTTTCCCACCTGTTCAAAGAAAAGGGGGAACAGTGACACTGCCCTACTCTTGCCAAAGCATTCTGGGATCCTCACACAGAGAGGAAAAGTATCAATGATCATTTTTTTAAATCCATTTAATATGCACCTCCCCATTGCTCTGGCTGCACATACGAGATTTACTACCCAGCTCCAGCAAACTACACAGACTTGTTACCAATCTGGGGAAGTCTAATGCAAAGGATCCAGTTGTTTCTCAGATGGGAGAGATGAGGGGTACACGACTCAGAATGGCAGGGCATTGGGTAGTTCAGCAATTGTACACACTACTGAAATGTCCTTCTTCCCTTAGAGAGCTGTGTCCTGGCAAGGTGAACTGAGCTGCTGGAAATACAGCATGGAAGCAATCTGCTGGGGCACAGTACTATGTTCCGCTTATTTTTGCGTATAGAATGCTTCTCAGCTTCTGGAAAACACTGACGTTGCAGTGGATTTTTAAAACTCTGATAAAGCTCGATCTACAGTGCTAAAAAAGGAACCCACCTCCTTCCATTTGATACAGCTCAGCCTGGACACAGTTCTCCCATTCCCAAATCCCCCACCTCCATTTACTTTGAAACTCTCCCAGCTTGAGGATTATCAGTGATGAATATCAACACTGAGCATTTACATTGTGTGATGCTTCCTTGTCCTTCATGACCCCACGGTCAGGCTGGGAAATATCTGCCTTTTTACAGATGGAGAAGCTAAAGAGGAGAGGTTAAGTGATTTACCTGAGTCCATCAAGGGAATCAGTGTCAGAGCTGGGATTAGAACTGAATCCTGTCTCCTGATCTATGACAATTCTCTATTCACCCTTCTGCAGCCAGCCCGCCCAAAGTCTATGCCACCATGTGAACCCACAAAATAAGGGGAACATCCCCTCAAATTAGTATGAAACTATCAAGCACGTGACCTAAGGGCACTGGAAATTAATCATTTTTTAAATTAATTTTGGGTGCATTTTATAGTCCATAAAAGCCAGTCTCAGGATTTGATTTTGATCACACTTGCACTGGTCTAAATCAGGAGTAACTGCATTGAAATCAATGGAGTGACACCGACCCCTGTGTAAATGTGGTCAGAATCAGGTCCTCAATACATATACAATGAACATGATTTCTGATACAGGAAAAGCATCCAAGAATGGTAAATACAGTTTTTATTC